>NW_028227273.1:27989203-29256703 GCF_978045245.1 Mus caroli | reverse complement strand
TTCCCTGAAAAGAGAGCCTAGTTAATATGCCTGCCCCAACATCCTGACACCTGACAGAATGGAGGGGGAACAGAGAGAGTGCCTGGAGACAATGGAGGGAACTGTTCACAATGGTTAGCACCAAAGAAGGGCACCGTCATCCCAAGGACTGGTGGTTTTAATATTTCTGAGTTAATAGAAACTGTTTTTTTTTAACATGATACATAACCTATGCAATAACAAGAAATGTCTTTCTTAATAGTTTCCTTTTTAATAAATATGTCATTAAATCCAAAAGTGCTTCTTTACATGTGGGGACCCATGGGGGCCCTAATCCTAGCATTCAGGAGGCAGAAGCAGGCAGATCTCTGAGAGTGTGAGGCTAGCCTTGTCTACATAGTGGGTTGCAGGATAGCATGTCTACCTGTACCAAAGAGTGCATCAAAGACCTCGGAAGACGGTGTCGATTCCCTGGAACTGGAGTTATAAACAATGGTGAGCTGCCAAAGAGGTACTGGGAACCAAACCCAGATCCTCTGGAAGAGCAGCCAGTGCTCTCATCTGCTGAGCCATCTATAGTGCCAAGACGAGTGTTTTTATAAGACAGTATAGGTGGTATCGCTCAGTGGTAGAGTGCTTGTTCTTAGCAGCCTCAGGGGGCCCCAGGTTCAGTTCTCAGATATAATAATAATGATAATAATAATAATAATAAATAATGAGGAGGAAGAAGAGGAGGAGAAGGAAGAGGAGGAAGAGGAGGAGAAGAAGAAGGTACAAAGAACTAGAATCTTCCACGAGCTGGGATATCATACACGGGTAAGCACGTGTTCTGCTGTAGGGGTGCTTGCTTCCTAAGGTCATGAGCCTTGATTTAGCATAGGAATTTCCTAAAAGTCCAAAATGATACCTCATGATAATAGTTGCCTCAAACCTGTTTTTGCTAAAAAGGTTGATTCCACACTTGAGCCCACAAGGACTGGGTGAAAGGCCTGACACTCTGCCTTTGTTTTGTATCTGCCTCTTTGACTTTGGGTCAAACTCACACTTGACTTGGTAGTGTTGAAGCAAAAAAAAAAAAAAAAAAAAAGCCCCCCAAAAAACAACAACAACAACAACAAAAACCAGGGCTCTCATCTTAAAGGTCCCAAGAGTTTCTTCTGCAGCCAGGTTGAGTGACCACAGGCTGAGGACCACAGATTTCGGTTACTCCAAATCCCACTTCCAATTTGGAAGCAGTTTTGTTTAGTTTTTTAAAATAATTTTACAGAACAAAGTCATAAATCAAGACAAGTTTAAAATATGTTGGTGGGTACATCAGAGAGTCAGGCAAGAGATAAGAGAAGCTTTTATCTATAGACCCAAGACATTATATGAGCTTTGGGGCTGGTAGAAACTAGTAGTCTGTTAAGTGGCTAGGTTCCAAGAGGTTATTAGTCACAGCCTGTTTGCTCTGACACAGAGTTGGTCAGGGAACAGCTATTCTGAGGTTTGAACTAGTCGAAAATAAGGCAACCAGTGTCTGGACTTGCTACGTTCCAACCTCCCCACAGAACAGCCGGAACCCTCATCAGGCCATCAGTCCATCGGCAGACACAGCTTCTTTTCAGGAGGGTTTGTTCACAGGGGACATCAGGCATCCTCATCACTAAGGACTAGATAGTCTTGATGACCTGATCGGTACACCACATCCATCTTCAAGGCCAACAGCGCCAAGACAACACTGTTCTGACCTTGCAGTAGCCTTGGTTCCGACAAGAGCCAAGCACAGAAGGCCAGATCGGGCCCAAACAGGACGACTGCTCGGGGCTTGCTGTTGTGCTCTGTAGTTCAAGTCACCTTGGAGAGACCAGGTAGAGCTCTTCAAAGACAGTGGTAAATGCTCCTAAGCGTCCTGCAGAACTGGAGCTGAGACAGAGACTGACCACCTCAGCCGGGGGCTGCTGCATTCCCCACTCTTACCCCAGTTCTTCCAGCTGCAAGCCCTTGCTGCTTTCCTTTAGCTGGTCCTCATAATATGGCCATATTCATTCAACCTTCACTTCTTGCCTTTCCTCCCTCCCCCGTCCAGCTCCCCTTCACTTCCTTGTTCAGTTTACTGAGACAAGGTCTCACTATGTAGCCCAGGCTAGACTCTAACTTGTGGCAATCCTGTGTCACTCTCCTGAGCACTTGAACTACAGCTGGGCATCACCTCTCCCGCCGTTTCTCTACTTTTTACTGCCTGGTTTTTTGGTTTTTTTTTTTGTTTTTTTTTTGTTTTTTTATTTGAAAGCATATCAAGATATGTAGTGAGCCGAAGCTGTGGGGATGCCTGAGCTGGGCTTTGCCCTATGATTCTGTTTCTGCCATCACCCCAGATTACTCTCCCATGCCAGCAGATGCAGCTGACACTCAGTGCATTTAGAGAATGCACAGTGAGAGCAAAGAGTATTGTAGAGAGTGGGATGTATCTTTTTCTTCTGTTCTTTCTGCTCCTTCTGCCCTGAGTATGAAACTGGGAAATGCCCTCATAGAGTGGGATGACAGTCCAACATGGGCCAGAATTGTTCATGGTAAAGAAGGGAGCCAGAGGTCTTCAACAAGCTCCCAGCCACACGGATGCACACATAGGGGTCACAGACACATGTAAAGAAGTCACAGATGTACATACAAATGTCACAGATGTGCACACCGATGCACACACAGGGGCCACAGCTGCGCACACAGTGGTCACAAGCTGCACACACAAGGGTAGCAGCTGCACACACTGGAGTCACACAGGTGTCACAGATGCATACATAGGGGTCACAGATGCACACACAGGGGCCACAACCCACTCCCCACCTCAACTCTTCTATCAAGGCCTTGGAAACACATACTGAGCATCATCATAGGGTTACCACTGAAATTACTTTTTCCCTGCACGTGTAAGTTAAATTCTCTGATTCCCCAGCAGGGGAAGACAAACAGAAGCCTCATCCAAAAGGAGCCCATTGAAGGCTTTAAACAGACAAGCAAACAGTTCTTGTGAGTCTTGGATAAAGTTGAGAACCAGGGAAGACAGGAAGTCATCCTATGTGGCAGGGCAGCATTTGAGCAGAGGCCCGAGACTTAGGTTTTCCTGTCATCTTGGCACAACCTAGGGACACCTAGGAAATGGGAACCTCACCTGAGGGGTTGCGCCAATCAGGCCAGTGATTGATGGGGAAAGGCTCAGCTCATTGTGGGTAGCACCATCCCCTAGGCGGGTGGGTCTGGGCTACTACATAAGTAAACTCGCTGAGGGTGGGACAGACAGCAAGCCAGTCAGCATGGTTCTTGCTTCAGTTACTGCCTGAGTTTCTACTGCGACGTCTCAGTTCAGAAAACAAAGTAGGACAAAGTCCATTTTGCCACTCTGTGCCTGAGTCATACCGGAAGAAACCTGTTGTTTCAGACCAAGGTAATCCCAGAGCCTGAGAGAGTAGAACCATCACAGAATAGAAACCTACAACCTGCTGTGGTGCTTGGCTAGTAGACAGCCATGGAAGGTGGTTGCAGAGAGGAGGGTCTGATGCAGATATCTTGAGGAATTCAGCAATGAAGGGCACTGTGGTCAGCAGCCCTGCCCCTTGGTTGCTGGGGCCAGACTCACCTGAGGGATAACTGCAGAGAATGATCATCCTGATGCCAGTGGACATTCCAAACTCTGGGAGCTAGCTATCTGTTTGGGGGCTCACTACTGCTGACGTAAGAACTCAAGTTCCAGGAGAGTGTTTGGACTTCATAGCTCAATCTTTTCTGCGGGGTGACTGCAGCTGCACTGGGGGAGCACGGAACCTGACCCTACAGCACAGTCCTCAGTGGATCTGCTTGCGTTACCCACTACACAACACACTTGAGACATTAGCCAACCTAGGGGTACCAACCGGAAATCTCTGAAGCCTGGGAGGACCTGCCTCACCCACAGGCTGCAAAGCCAAGTGTGGCCAGCAGAGGCTCCTGGTACACAGAGAAAGAGAAGGCCCTGAAAAGGCCTGATACTTGCTGGCTTGGACAGACTCTCCTGGCAGATCGCACCTTGTTTGTTGCTGGAGTAGCAGTTTCTTTCCCAGCAGTCCTGGGATAATAGCATTCTCAGAGAGATGACCTAGGATGACCCCAAAATAAAGCTCAAAAGAGCTATTTATTATCCATTGTAGCCCACAGTTACACAAACTGTGATACAAAACCACAAGAAACAACAACAAAATCAAGGTAAGACAGTGTTCCCAAAGATCCTGAATTCTATACCATATTAAAAAAAATAATAATCATGAAATGGATGGAACGACAAAGAATTCAAAACTCTACTTATAAAACTGACTTTAACAAGGATACAAGGAGATCAATGAATTAGAAAAATCGATTCAAGATCTGCATAGAAATTCAGGTGAGAAAGTAGGTAATCCAGATGAGAAATTCAACACCAAAGAAGAAAACAGAGAGAGAGAGAGAGAGAGAGAGAGAGGATGAGGGGGAGGTTAAAAATGAAAAACCTCAATCAGCAGAAAAACATGGCCCATGGCCAGTCCCCACCGTCCACGAGATCAAACCCTAGAGGGAATATCAGATGTAGACGACAAGTTTGAGAGTACATTTCAGGGAGACGTCGGTGGGGGAACAGGCGAGACCCACAGCCTTTCTTGGGCATGTACTACACACCAGCTTTCTCTTACATGTTTCTCTGACCTCTCTTAACACCCATACATACCCATATTTAAATCTATAGTAAAAATCTTTTCCTAAATTTGCTTCAGAAAGAGAGTGCAGTTAAGTACTAAAAAATGAAAGTATCGAAAGCTCAGCCATGAAACCGTAGGAGAACTACCCAAATCTGGAGCCGTTATCTTACTCAAGCACAAGAAGCATCTAGAACTTCAAATGGACGTGGCCCGAGAAGAACCTTCTGTGACACGTCACAGCGGAAAGGCCCAGACTACAGGAGAAAGAGACAGTATTAAAAGGTGCAAGATAAAAAGAAAATCCCGACTCACAAACAACAGGCAGACCACCAGGACCATAGCCTTTCAACCCTGAGGCTAAAAGTCAAGGAAGCATTATCAGTAGTTAGCAAGTGCCAGGCAAGAGTGGGGTACCCTCCAAAGTCATCTTTTAAAGTCACCGAGGGACAGAGGCATTGCAAGGCAAATGCAAATCAAGCAGCTGGTGACCAGCAAGCCAGCAATGCAGCAGCAACGGATTAAATGGGGGAGGACATCAAAGGACAACCAGGGAGGATTCAATTGTATCGGCTCAGGAAATACACAAACTTCTAATACCACACTGGGGAGGCAGAAAGGAACAAATGGTTCTTAAACCAACTGGGGAATAAACAGCAGAACTTGATGAACCAGCAGCTTTCTCTGTGGTGGGTGTTCTGGGTTGTCAACTCCACAACATCTGGAACTAGCTAAAAACCCACGTGTCTGGGCACACCTGTGAGAGATTTTCCTTAATTAAACAATTTGGAGTGGAAAGACCCACCTTTAATCCTGATCTTTTGAGGTGGGAAAATCCACCTTTAATCTGGGCCACGTCTTCTGGTAGCGGCCTGGATAGAGGGCACGGAAAAAAGAAAACTCTCTTTGCCTGCTTGCGCGTGCGCTCTTTGGAAAGTTCTCCCTTTATGACATTAAAGTCTACATTTTTGGGATAGATTTCAGGGTGCGCTGAAGGGCAGTTGAGACATCTGATCATTGTGATGGCTTTTGGGAGGGAAGATTGGGGGTGTCATAGGTCATGGGGTCAGATGAGGTCACAACTACTGGATTATTAGACTTTCTATAGTTAGACATATATATACATATATTTTATATACATATATATATATATGAAATCCATTATTCTATACACTAAAAAAATTAATGCATCACCTGGTAAAGGTACTGGCCTTCAGTACACATAAACACACGTATGAGAGAACAACACAATAAAATACAATTTAAAAAATTAAGTTTTAGAAGCTTGAAAGCTGATTTTGTGAAGGCTGATTTAAGTGGAAATGAAAGGGCTCAGATTAGTCTAATCAAGCTCAGAAAAGACCAAAATTAGAGACCTCACACTTCTCTACCAAGCTACAGTCCCAAAGACCTGGTGAGAGATACGAATCTAGGTCAAAGGAAGTTCCCTCAGGGTCCAAAATGAAAGCCTTCCATCTGTGGCCAGCTGCTTCCCAGTGAAGGTGCCCAGCAGTTAACTGGACAAAGAGTTGTCTTTCTAACAAGCCCCACTTTGTGCCAGATGCATGAAGTGAGGCTGGATTCCTTTCGAACCAGATGCGCAAAAGGTAAAATCATAAAAGCTTGGAAGAAAACAGGCGTGCATCTTGGTGATACTGACTGGTGATGATGGAGGGTGGGGGGTAGTTACAACCTCAGGCATTGCCAGTGGGAAGCTAAAGTGGCAAAGCCACTTTGAGAAACGGCTTGGCGTTTCTTCTATGTTACCATAGATACTGTATAACCTGTGATACTAAAGTAACACACACCCACAGAAACTTGTACATAAATGTTTACAGCACCATTACCCCTAACAGCCCAAAGTGGAACTAACCCAAATGTGCATCAGGTGATAGACAGATAAACAGTCCATGGAACAGGCTCTGAAAATCCAAAGTATTCCAATAGTTGAAGATGGAATACGAACATGGTGCCACAAGGTGGAAACCCAGTAAAAATAAATACAGTATTATCTCCAGGCTGCACGTAGAAGACAGATATGAAGCATACGTAAGTCTTATGCTTAAATGTGGGTTCAGATTTACACTGCTCACACGTACAGTAACACCTGACAATTCACTCACAGTTTGAGGGCACACTCCCCTCCTGGTGACAGGAACAGGGACAGCCAGCGACATTACAGTTAGAAGCAAAAGAGGTGAATGCCGGTGCCTGGCTCACTGTGTGGCTTTGGCTGGCCTGGCACTTGCTATGCAGACTAGATTGGACTTGAATCCCAGGGATCCACCTGTCTACCTACCAAGTACTGGGAGCAAAGGCAGCCTGTAGCACCACAGACCCCCAGACCCTGGAACATTGCCATCCATATTCAAGGCAGGTCTTCTTTCCTCTCCATACCCTCCCTCACAGACATACCCAGAGGTCTGTCCCCTGGGTGATCCCAAACTCTGTCAAGTAGACAATCAAGAATAACCACCACAGGCCCCATCCACAAGACTTATCATTGTATCTATGCAAATATTGCTATATTCATATGCTCAGGAATCTGAAACATTTCCAATATCAAACATTTCATAGAAAGGATACTCAACTTACCTATCAATACAATGGGCCATTTGTTATTCAGCACAGACAAGAAAAGTACTTACTTGCGCTGCCATACTTGGATAAAAATGAACAATACGCTAAGTGAAAGAAGCCAGTCACAAAACAACAACAACAAATCCACAAGTTGTATAATCCATTTGTCTAAAACATCAAGCAAGTGAAGGAGCTCTCCCTCGGTATCTCAGGGGAAAGCATAGACTTAGTATGTGTGAGACCCAAGGTTGGATCCCAAAATCCATGGAAGAAGAGGAGGAGGAGGAAGAGGGGGAGGAGGAGGAGAAGGCTGCAGTGAGAAAGGAGACAGGAGAAGGATGAAGAAGAGGAGGTAAACCAGGGAAACTAACACTGAGCATCTAATGTGTCCATAGTTTCTTTCCATAAAGACGAAAATGTTCTAAAAACAAAAACAAAACTGACTACAGTAACAGTTGCATAATTCTGAATACTGCAGACCCCACAGAACTTGACCGTCTAGACAGATGAAATGTGCTGTGTGTGAACTAGACATTGATGAAGCTGAGTTTCAAAAAAAGAAGGGAGCCAAGTAATATCCCACATTCCAACAAGGGACAAAGAAGCAAAGGCAGACACAAGCATGCTTTGATAAGTGGCTTCTAATCACCAAGACAGTAGCATGGCTTTCCCAGAAAGATCGAAAGCCCAGTTCCGCTGGTCCCAGGGCAATGAGACCAAAGAAAAAGGCTCCAGCTTTGACTGAGTCTAGGATGGGTAAAGAGAGCTGTGAGGGAAGAAAAGCAGAAGACTCCCACAGTCGTGGGTACCCCACTGTCTTCTATTCCTAGACCATTCTCTGTAGGAAGCAGAGAAAGCCCTGCGTCGAGGGAACGCGTGTGGATCACGTGGCCATGTGCATGTGGATCACGTGGCCATGTCAATGACCCCGTAACATCCGGCCACTGGGGGAATGCCAAAGCTTTCTCCCAGCGTGAAACAGAAATGGGAAAGCTAACCCCTTTTGTTCCCTGTGTGAATGTTAACAGTCCGCAGAAAATGTCCACCATAGCTTCTCCTCGCAGACGTTTAAGAGCTGAAGACTGCGCCTACCAAGACTAGCTAAGCATGCCTCCTCCATCGATCTGTGCTGGTCCACCTGGTACCGCGTAAGACCTGCTTCCTTCTCTGTCTGTACAGCATAGCCTTGTCAGCTGTAGGCAATGACCCTTCCCCCATCTCCCGGCCCCGTTCAATTCTAAACATCTTCTCTCACCAGGTCATCAAATCTTCCCTCAGGGTTGGGCTTTCCTTGGTGAATGCAGTGTGGCTGGGAGAGATCTTCTCTTTCTAGCCTGGCCTTTGCTGGCTCCCCCATGCTCAGAGTAGCCCAAGAACCTCAGCTTTCCTAGCCGGCTGCGGACAGCCTCATCTAGTGAATTGTTGGGATAATTTTGCAATTCTCCTGTAAGTATAACGTTTGGGATTAATTTTTAAGATTTCAAGCTTTCATTTCATATGTGTAGGTATGTGTCTGTGTGTGGGTATTCATGTATGTAGGTATGTGTCTGTGTGTGGGTAAGTGCCTGTGAGCGCTGGTATGGCAGAGCGAGATGGTGCAGAGGTCCCTTGTTTCTTGCTGAGGTCATTTTAGGTTTGACTAGAATTTGATCTCCTTGATGGGAAATCTTGTAGAAAATTATCCACCTCTACTCCAGGAACCCGAGGCCAAGATGCTCCAGCTAATTTATCTTGGCTTCTGTTAAACTGCTTGATTGCGCAAAACCTTCCCCCTACAGCTGTTAAGTGAGATACCAGGATGTGGGTTTTGCCTTCAGAATCCCCTTGCTTTAAACCAATGGTTCTCACCCTTCCTAATGGTACAACCCTTTAACACGGTTCCTCATGTTGTGGTGACTCCCCCAACCACAAAACTGTTTTCATTGCTACTTCATAACTGTAAGTTTGCTACTGTTATGAAACGTAATGTGAATATCTGATATTTCTGATTGTCTTAAAGGGGTCATGGCCCACGGGTTAAGAACCATGCTCTAAACACTCAGAGCTGCACTTGGATCCAGAACACCTGAGCGTCACCCAGCTAGCTTTAATAGGTGCCCAAAGAGGCCAAACGAGGGAGTCATATCCCTCAGAGATGGAATTATAGATGGTTGTGAACTGCCTAATGTGGGTGCTGGGAATTGAACCCAGGTCCTCTGTAAGAGCAGCAAGTGTTCTTAACTACTGAGCCATCTCTCAGCAAGTTCCAGCTTCCCCAACTTTTTTTGCTTTTTGGAGACAGTCTTACTCTATAGCCCAGGTTGGCCCAGTCCTGCTTCAAACTCATGGTAAGACTTCTGCCTCAGCTGCTCTTAAGTGCTAGGACTGCAGGCACGAGCAGCTACACCAGGCTTACACTTTACTTTTGAAAATAGAGCTTCTGAAATTGTGTGGCTGACCTTCAACACCATACCTAACTCTGCAAGGCCATAAAATTGTTTAACCTCTTGCTTTAACTTCTTGCTCAGCCTCCTGAGAAACTGGGATTACAAACCTGGCTTCCTTATAGTGTTACTAAATTTGTTATTTCTTAGAATCTTTCATTTCTAGTGTTTTGTTCATTAAGAACAAAAAAATATACTAAGGAGCTAGAGGGATGGCTCAGTGGTTAACGACACCGGCTGCTCCAGCAAATTCCAGGCTGCATGGATGAAGAAAGCATGACTTTTCAACCAGGAAGCAATGGGTGTCTGGGCTCCCTGAGAAAAATAACCTCCAGATTACGTGAATCTGTGCCACAGATATAAGAGGCTTGGCGCTGGGCAGCAAGTAGGGCATTCTCTAGCATAGTGTGCGTGCCAGGCAGAAGCTGGCACACTCACCTCCCAGGCGAGCAGCGAATCAATAACATGGGGAGCGCTCACCCTCTGCCAACACTGAAACCTGCCACTATGCTGCTACAATACTGCCCCACAGACACCGCCCGTTTAAAGTTCAGAAAGGAGGACAGTGGCAGATTCCTAAAGAGACAGGTGGGGTAGGGAGGATAATGAAATAGACTGGACTCCAATAATTAATGAAATAGACTGGACTCCAATAATTAATGAAATAGAATAGGCCCAGGCAGCAGCCAGGAATGTATTTTTAGCTCCTCCATACGGTAATATCATTACAAGCACAATGAAAGCTGGCAACAAGCTTCAGAAACAACTGAAAAGCTGGACAGACTCGAGACTCTATCAGAGGACACCAGATGAATGCCAGCCCAAGAATAACCAAGTCAGGCCACTGAGGGGAACAAGACTGATGCCTGGAAGGCTGGGTAGCTGTTATCTTACATTCTTCCATCTATTCTAAAATCATCTATCTGAAATCCTTAGCCACCATGGAACCCTTCTTTCCCAGACGAGAAGCATAAATAGCCCTGCCACACATTTAGTGCTCCTAAAAATTATGAATGCAGGGCTGGCGGCGGCTAAGTTCCATAGTCAGAACCATATACATAATATACATATGCATATAGATACACCCAAATATACGTGCAACTATAAGTGTTCTTAACTCCTGTCCACAAACCACAGCAGCCAAAATGTTAAGAAAACAAACTAAGATCGTTAGAAATTAAGATTATTAGAAAGATCAACTGAAATGTCCTGATGCTATTTTCCTTTGACATCGACACTGGGCAGACTACAATAGTCAGTGGGACGGGAGTCAGCACCAAAGGTCTTCAGAAGCAATCGGCTCACTACAACAGGTAAGGAAGCATCGATGTTCCCCTGGGAGGCACGGCACAACCTGGTGGAAATGGCTGTTCCTAGATCCACGACATACCCGAGAAAGCTATCAGTGTAGAGAGAGGCAGCTGAAGGATGGCAGGTCGGTGCCAATGGTAGAAGTAACGGGGTGGATGATTCTGTGTTCAATGGTATGGTTTCTATCAGAAACATGAGAAGAAAACCCTGGTCCCAGAGCGTTCAATCAGATTGCAGCCTTCTGCCTTGTTAACCATGTGGCTGTAAGAGCGTACTTAACCTCTCTGTGGCTCAATGACCTCAATTGTCAACGAGGGTAGGCACAGGTAGCTCACAGTGCAGGGAGAGGGGTGACCATGTGTACAGGGCACTCAGGGCAGTGCAGAAACACTGAGGTCACAAGAAAGATCAGTGGGTGGCTGATGCAGGGCTTTTGCTCCCTTGTGGCAAGCTAGTGACTTGTCAATCTGACTGGTCTTCTGTCCTAAAAGGACATTTCCTGGCTAAGGCAGTGAAAAGGGCGCAGTGAAAGGCAGCCTGGTTTCTCCAGCAACCCAGAGACAAAACAAGCAAGTAAAACACAGCCAATTAATGCAAAGAAGCCCAGGTAAGTCAAGAAGGGAGAGCTCCCTCAAAAAAGCACACATTTCTCTGTGAATGTGTGACCTGGATTTGTGAATTAGAGGCCATTAGAGGAGGAGGAGGAGGAGGAGGAGGAGGACAACATTACTGCAGGACAGGAAATTCTCCAATTCTTAAAACATTCTTTAAGGGGCTTGGAGAGATGGCTCAGTAGTTAAGAGCACTGACTGCTCTTCCAAAGGTCCTGAGTTCAAATCCCAGCAACCACATGGTGGCTCACAACCATCTGTAATGAGATCTGATGCCCTCCTCTGGGGTGTCTGAAGACAGCTACAGTGTACTTGCATTAAATAAATAAATAAAAACATTCTTTAAAATGCTTTAACCTAAAAATATTAGAACTCTGGTTTTAAAGGGAGGGCTTCTGTAAGATGAATATTACATGAGCATTTATAAAAATCAGATAGAGTCAAGGATTATTCTTCCATTGAGAGAAAGACGAGAAACAGAAAGCTTTTTAGAGACAGACAAGAACATTCAGTGACTTGAATTGTCTAAGTTTTCCTGGTTAGTTTCTCTGGTCAACTTGAAACAAGCTAGAGTCATTTGGGAAAAGGGAACGTCAACTGAGAAAACTCAGATTGGGCTATGGAAGAATTTTCTTGATTAATGATCTGTATGGGAGGGCCCAGCCCACTGTGGGCGGTGCTGCCCCTAGGCTAGGTTCTGGGTTGTTTGAGAAAGTAGGACGAGCATCTGCTTTCCTGACCCAGGCAGATTCTGCACGTTTTTCTCCAGGGTCTAGAGATGCAATGAATCTACCTGACCTTTCTGACCCTCCAGATTCAGCCCAGGTCCCACATCTAGTGCCCTAACTCAGTCTGGCCTCACTGCCCTCACCTTGGTCAATCTTAGACCAGGCCACTCCCATACCACATCCAACCTCCCCTCCCCTCAAGGCAGATAGACCTCCACACGCAGGGTCCGGCCCAAGATGCATATCTACCACTCCAGCCTAACCCTCTAGCTACCAGGTCTCATTCCATCTAAGCCATTTCCAACGTCTAAGCAACCAGCCCACACAGCCTCTGTCCCAACCTTGCAGGCAGAAGAAAAAGTAGAAGATCTGAACCAAATAAGCAAGGAATATGAAAAAGTAATAATAATAATAATCACAGAAAAGGAACATTCAGGAAGCATGGGACTTCATGCAAAAACAAAACCTTCAGATTATAGGCATAGATGAGGGCTCAGAATCCCAACTCAATGGCATAGACCAGGCATTGTGTTCTATAATGTGGGAGGTCTGGGGGAGACCTCAGTGGGCCCATGTTGAGGTGTTCCCCTAAGTACAATACACTTTAGAAACAGGGCCCAGAGGCTGCTGAGCTGGAATTGATCGGAAAGACGGGAAGCAAACAACAGGCCCTCTCAACTAAGATGCCCAGGAGCCACAACAGCCAGCATAGCACGGTGACTATACAGGTGGTGCACACACCTGGCCAGCAACCCACAGCTCTCTAATTGGACTTAAGGCCCACTCAAGAAGAGGGAGACCAAGCCTTGTCCTGGAAACCTAGCCAGGTACCCAGGGCTAGAGAAGTCCTGGATTGTGGCAGAGAACCCATTGTCAAGGGCTGGGCTTGAGGATTCAAGGCTTCTCCGAGACCGTGGTGTATGGAGAAGGAAGACAGCTCCCTCTCTGAAACTGGGAACATTTTTGGGGTGAGCACCGTGAGGAGGCTTAGGCTTCAGATCCTGAGACTCCAACACTTCCCACATTATGGGGTTATGGTTCTAAGCCCCGAGGCTGCTGTGTGCACTCCGTCTGCAATGCTCTTGGGATGCTGCTGTGTTCCCCTTGTGTAACACTTTGCTAAGTTTCTTGCTGACTTTGTCCCATTGTATGATAATTTCTCCTGATTTTGACCATTTTGTTTTGTTTTTGTTTTTTAACCCCAGAAAGTAGTATATAAGATACTGTACTTCCTACTAGCTTGCTTTTAAGAACCACGAGCTTATTCAAAACCTCCTTATCTCAAACTTTCCTATCTTTTTTTTAAAAAAAAGACTTATTTATTTATTATATGTAAGTACACTGTAGCTGTCATCAGACACTCCAGAAGAGGGAGTCAGATCTCGTTACAGATGGTTGTGAGCCACCATGTGGTTGCTGGGATTTGAACTCAGGACTTTGAAAGAGCAGTTGGTGCTCTTAACCACTGAGCCATCTCTCCAGCCCCTTTCCTATCTTCTTTATCATCTCATTTCCTGGCCACCTCTCACTTAGGACCCTGTCACTGAAGAACAACCTGCTGTTCTGGCTCAACCACCACTTTATTAAACCAGCATAATTCCTATCTACATTTTTGATATTTGTTACTTTGATACTCATAGTTAAGTACAGCCCTCACCCCTCATCTACGACACAGATGGAGGCCATGACAGAAAACTACAGCCAGCGAAAATGCAGAATCTGTATTTTCCTGTAAAGCAATTTTGGTTTCAATACCAACTTCTAGAACTACCATGCTTATTCAAATTTAAGTGAAAAGCAAAGTTTTGTTTAAAAGGACCTATTTGCTTTTTATTTCTTGGACTGTATCACCTAGCAGTTGTTTTCAGATGGTGAAATAAACCTTTCGTGTGTGTGTGTGTGTGTGTGTGTGTATGTGTGTGTGTCTGTATGTGCATGCATATTTGTGTGTATGTATATATGTGTGTGTGCACGAGTGTGTATGTATATGTGTGTGTGTGCGTGCACGTGTGTATATGTATATGTATGTGTGCATTCATGTGCGTGTGTGTATGTATGTGTGTGTATATGTGTATATGTATATGTGTGTGTGCGTGCGTGTGTGTGTGTGCACCTGTATGTATATGTTTGTGTGCATTCATGTGCATGTGTGTATGTATGTGTGTATGTATATGTGTGTGTATGTATATGTGTGTATGTGTGTGTGCACGTGTATGTATATGTGTGTGTGCATGCATGTGTGTGTGCATGCATGTGTGTGTGCATGCATGTGTGTATATGTATATGTGTGTATGTATATGTGTGTATGTATATGTGTGTGTGTGTGCGTGCATGTGTGTGTGTGTATATGTATGTGTGTGTGTATTAATGCAGAAGCTGGCTCCATTTTGTCCCTAGAAAGCCAGAAGTAGCATGTACTCACCCGCTCCTGGCCAGCGGTGTCCCAGATGAGGAATTTGTGAAGTTCATTTCCACAAGGCACGGTTTTGGTCATGAAAGATGCCCTGAAAAGAGAGTGAACCATTTTGCATCATCGAAACTCCACAGACTTAGGAGCCTCAGTTCCTGTTATTATGCCTCAAAATGACCCTAAGAACCTTTGTCACTAAACAAGAAGTAATGAGAGATAGGCCACTGCAGATAAAAAGTCTGTATTTTATATAATCCAGCTGAAGTTACAAAACGAAACAAAACAAAAAAAACCAAAATGTGTGTGCAGGGGTGGTTCTGATGCTGTCCTGTTCCCAATGGGTTCTTGATCTGTCAGTAAAGAAGTCATGGGCCAATTGCTGGGCAGAAGGAATAGGCAGGACTCCCGGGTCCCTGGAGGAAAAGAGACAGATGCAAGGAAGGGAGGGGAGTTCGCCATGCTTCAGAGAGAGAAAAGCCAAGAAGCCATGTGAGATGGAGGGAGGAGTGGCAGCCTGTGTGTCTGTCAGGGATGTTAACAGGGACTAGATGTAACTGAACAACTAAAGTTTAGGGCGGGTGGGAGGTACAGAGCTAAGAATATTGATAAGGGCACACTTTTCCAGACGGGAGATAGCAGCACCCAGTAATTGTGTCAGAAGGCTAATTGAAAATGAGCAACCTGTGTGTGTCTGTGTGTCTTTTATCCATGGATTCACAGGAAGCTGGGTCAGGGCTGGTAGTGCTGCTAGTTCCTGGAGCTAAGGTGGGGTAGTGGAAGCTTCATGAAAGTGTGTAGACTGGAGGGATGGCTCGAAGGTTAAGAGCACCGAGGGCACTTGCAGAGGACCTTAGTTTGGGCCCCAGCATTCACAGGGCAGCTCACAGCCCTCTGTAACTCCAGTTCCAGGGGATCTGATGCCTTCTTCTGGCCTCCTTAGGCACTGCACTTGCGTATTGTGCATAAGTCCATGCAAACAAAATACTCATGCCCATAAAATAAATAAACATAATAAAAGAAAATGCATGCAGAAACAGATTCAATTGTCCTAGAGCAATAGTCTTTGGATATCAGGGAAATGATGAATGACTAGCCTTAGATATTAAAGCCTTATTATTAAAACAAGTATGAGGGGAAAAAATGTCTTATCACTTTAAGACTTTGACTTCAAAACAGTATGAAAAGAAAGCTGTTTTACCACAGTCCCTGTGCTGACATTCAATACCAGCAGCAAGTGATGGAAGAGTAGATCTAAATCTCAACCTCTCTGCATCAATGGAGGGATTGCCTAAGTCAGGGTTTGCATTGCTATGATGAAATACCACACTACAGCCAAAGCAAGGGTTTACTGGCTTACATTTCCACATCACTGTTCAGCATTGGAGGAAGTCTGGACAGGAAGTCAAACTGGACAGGAACCTGGAGGCAGAAGCTGATGCAGAGGCCATGAAGGGGTGCTGCTTACTGGCTTGCTCCCCATAGCTTGCTCAGCCTGCTTTCTTATAGAACCCAGGAGAGATTGCACCACCCACAATGGTCTGGGCCCTCCCACATTCCATCACTAATTAAGACAATGTCCAACAGTCTTGCCTATAGTCCTATTTTTGGAGCAATGTTCACAATTGAGGTTCTTTCCCCTGAGATGACTTTAGCCTGTGTCAAGTTGACACAGAACTATCCAGCAGAGGGATAAAAAACAAAACACACGTATGCTTCTATCACAAAGGAAGGACCTCAAGTCATGAGTCAGAAACTACTGGCTATCCTTATCTACCTATTTTCTCTGAATAAGCATTTATTTTCTTAGTGCTCATAAAGGGGTAAAAACCAAATACACAGAATATTTAATAATTTAATAGACTTTCTTCTATGGGCTAAAGTAACTCATTCATTTAAAAACAACAACAACAACCAAAAAACAGTGGGCTGGAGAGATGGCTCAGTGATTAAGAACACTGACTGCTCTTCCAGAGGTCCTGAGTTCAATTCCCAGCAACCACATGGTGGCTCACAACTATCTGGAATGGGGATCCGATGCCATCTTCTGGTGTGTCTGAAGACAACAGTGTACTCACATACATGAAATAAATAAATAAATCTTAAAAAAAAAAAACAAAAAAAAATAGGTCTATAGAAAGTTATACAAGAACATAGCATCCACCATGGAACACTGAGTAGACTCATAACACAGTGTGTGCCACCAAGCCTGAAACCCTGAGTTTGACCCTCAGGACCCACAGGATAGAAGGAGAGAATCAACTCCCTCAAGTTGTCCTCTGACCTCCACATGTACACTGTGCTGTGTGTGCAAGCATCGCCCTCCCCCAGTAAATACTCTTTTGTAATACAGTAAAACAAGTTTCACAAGATCACAACTGCTGTGGAGAAGAAACACCCACTCACAGAGCTGCTGCATACATGATTGTGTGTGCAGGCTGTGCGGGAAGCTCTAGGGATGCAGCTTTCATGCCTGGACATAGCCCGTGGCATAGCTGCCTCTGAGTCAGCGCGCTTCACAATCAGTGTGTCACTGCAGTGATGTGGGTTAATGCTGCTGATGAGAGATGAGGCTCTTTTACAACCATGATTCTGATAGGAAGAACTGGGTAGCTTTGAGCACAGCCTGGCTTGCTTTGTCATCTGCTTGTCTGGTTGGTTTTGGCGGTGCACATCCATGCTGTACAAGCACTGTATGACTAAGGCCGCCACACACCCAACTCTGCTAGGCTTGATCTGAGGCAAGTTTGCAGCTCTGTGGCTACCTGTGTGCTCTGACCTGAGGAAACCATCACAATTCACTCTTGGGTCAGGGACTTAACTGGGATGTCCACAGAGTCAGGCAGGTAAGACAATCCAGCAAGGCAGATAAGGTGTGCCTTATCTGTCCGGGCATGAAAGCTGCACCCCTAGAGCTTCCCGAAATAACAATAGTAATAAGTCATCAGCTATCCTGAAGCTTGAGACTGTGACCCCCATAGCATGTACCTGGCTGGCTGGCTAGTCAGGTGGCCACACCCCCTGTGCTCCACATCCACGGATCTCTCAATTCTCCAATACTGGCTATGGTGGACAGGTGCCTAATGGGATAGTGGAACACACCTGTGGGTGTGTCGACAAGGGCATTTCCAGAAACTGTTAGATCATGAGGGCTCTGACCTGATGATGAATAGATGAATCCTTTGAAGCGTTTATCATGTGATGACATTATTGAAAAGTAGGAAGAGGGTCTAGGTAGAGGAAGCGAGTCACAATGGGTGTGTCCTTAGATGCTCTATCTTGTCCCAGCCTCTTCCTGTCTTCTCCTTTTCTGTTTCTTGACCCCTACAAGGCTAGCAACAGCTCACTTCCACTATATGCTCCTGCTGCCATGGTATTCTGTCCGAACACAGAAAGCCAAGCAGCCATGGACCAATCCATCTGCAACTGTGAACCAAGATAAACTCTTCCTTCTTCAAGCTGTCTTGTATTTGCTTACTGCAGTAAGGAAAGTAACTGATACATTGGCTTAAAAATTTGAAATCTCATAAAGGCGAAACAAAACAAACCCTCAGGCCAGGTTTCTGGCTCACTGAGTTAACAAGCTTTGGGATAGGTAATCAGGCTTTTGAAAATTAAGATTTCCACTTATATCATTCTCCAGTAAGTCTATGTTTTATTTAGGAAGTGTTCCCGATAGCTTTTTTTTTTTTCTCCTGAAACTGGAGTTTAGAAACATCTCCAAGTTCCAAAAGAGAAAACTTGAATGCAAGTTAACTATCTCAGGAAAAGCATTAGGTATTCTTAAGCCCATAAGAGAGCGGGGTCTTCCTGATACCAGAAGACAGTGAGGAGAAAAGCAGGCAGGAAGTAGAGCATCTCCCATAAGGCATTGCAGCTCCCATAAGGCATTGTAGCTCCCATAAGGCATTGCAGCTCCCATAAGGCATTGCAGCCATCAGAAACTGTGCTGTCACAGCAAACTTAAGCTATGGGAGGAATGTTCAGCATTAGACTATTTTGGAAAAGGAAAAATAATTCATTCCACATAAATTTCAGACTTTCCCAATGTGCAATCAACAACTTTTCCGGTAATTAAAGCCAGACAATCATCAATCAAAAATTAAAACCAGACAATCAAGCCACGGATCAGGAACTGATAATGCACACTGTCTCCCTCCCATCTAGAAATAGAGGAGCCCCGCTTTTCAGAACCATGCTCTTGATAGTCAAGAAACAGTCTTGTCCTTCAAGAGAAGGTTGGCAAGAAACGAAAATCACAAGAATAGTAGCCCTAAATTTCTGGAGTTAGGATCAGTTCTCATTGGTGGAATTGGACATCTTTGCCCTAAGAAGAAGGGATGTCAAAAAAAGAAAAATGCTGTACTTACCCAATAGTGGGGCTGATGTTGTGGTCAAAGTGATCCTGGACAAAACGACACACAATGCTGGATTTCCCAACCCCCGTGTCCTAGAAGAGAATGAAGGCACAACCATAAAAATCCACCACCTCTGACTTCCTATGAACATGCAACAAAAGGCCATGATGATAGAACTGCAGGAGAGGAAGTCTTCTATCCCCTACTAGAATGTTCTATGATGTAAATGCACACCTTTCATAGAGAGAAAATAAATGTGGTCAAAGCAAGTTTGGAAACATATGTCATGTGCACACACCTCTGCCTTCAGGGAACACTCTGGAAGACCTCTAAATTTCTACATCCCCAATATCTGTTATAATTTAACGGCTGGATCTTACTTAACCTCAGGTTTCGCTGAATTCTATAAAGGTCTCATCTCAAGTCTTCTTGGCTAAACGATTCTTTAGAGCTGGTCAAAAGAGGGACCCCTTATACAGTGGAGATCAAACACAGACACGTGTCTCTACTACTTCCTTTATAAACCCTTACAAAGTGGTTCTGGGAATAACGGGCACAAACCCACAAGGTCAAAGAGAGAAATGACATACAGATGATAGCAACAGTGTTTGGAGAGACAGATTGTGCCTGAGAAAGGGCCCAAAACCGACCAGGCAGCAAGTCAATCCATGCCTGAGACTCACGAATCAGCATAAGGCACATGGAGGGAGAAAGGAACAATGTAAGCCTAGGCAGAAATAGCTGGAGCCCCCTCTGGGCAGGTGGGTGGGGAACCCACAGGCAGAGATACCCAATTAAATTGCATTGTGTGCTCAAGCTAAAAACCCCAGAGCTTTTGGCCAACGATGGACTGACCCTTTGAAACTATGAGACAAAATAAACCGCTCCTGCTTTGTCCCAGGGAGGTTTCCATAGAAACAAAAAGCTGAGTGACCCAGATACTTAAGAGTTGTGTATGGTTCTCCTATGTAACTTTATTTATTCATCTATTTATTATGAGAGTATCCCTAGCGCAAGCTAGCCTCAAGCTCCCTATGGATTAGAATAATCTCGAACTGATCCTACCTCCACGTCTCAAGTGCCAGGACTGCAGGGATGTACCACCAAGCCTGGCTTACATCTCAACTAGGGATCAAACCCAGAGAGAACTTCATGCAGTTCACCCACTCTACTACCAACTGAGTTACATTCCCAACCCCTAAAGGTGTGATTAAAAACAAAAACAAAGTTTTAGGCTGGCAAGATGGCTCAGTAGTTAAGAATGCTTGCTGCTCTTGCGGAAGACCCAGGTTCAGCTCCAAGCACCAACGCAACAGCCCACAAGCATCTGTGATCCCAGTTCCACTGGACATCTGGGACTTAATATCCTCTTCTGGTCTCTACAGGCAATCACGTAAACATGGTGCACAGAAAATACATTTGGACAAAATATCCATACAATTTTTTTTTGAAAGATTCTAATCAAGGGGCTGAGAAACTGGCTTAGAAAACGGGTACATGAAGACTGATGGATGAACTGAGTTCAATCCCCAGGACACACATGGTAGAAGAGAACTCCCCCATCCTCTGACAGATGACCATCTTGCTTCTCTAGCTCACCAGAAAAGCTGGCGTTTCACTTGAGCCATCTGCAGAAGGCAAGGACTGGAGTTAATAATCGTAAAACAGCTTAGCCAAGGGCTGGCCTTCAGGCCGGCTCTGCTCAGCTGATCTGTGGAATGGACTTAGGGTGGAGCTCTCCGCCACGCCCCCATGCATGCGCCCCAGGTGAGCATGTCAATTGAGAGGATGTAACATCTGTCATGACTGGTGCATGGCAGGGGCGGAGACACCACAGCACCCCAAGATCCCAGCAGAGAGTCCAAAGAATAAAGAAGTACAAGGAAGTACATAGTTCTCCAGCCAAGAGAACTAAGGGCAGCTATCTCCAAGCAGCACTTTTGGAGTAAAGAATAGGGTGATCCTGGGTGTGACCTAAAAACACGTGAGGGAGGAGAGCCAGGTGGAGCATCTGCTTCGGAGCCCTGCGTGCTGGGATTGGACGTGGGTGGGCACTTGTGTTCAGACCCTCCCTACTGTGTCTGGGAACCCTGCAGGCCAGGAAAGGTAGCCTACCACCTCCCTCTAATGGAGTTTGCAAAGCAGGGAGGTAGCGATAACCGGTGGGGTCCAGCCTACGGTCGGTACAGAGAAAGCAGGGTTTCGGAGATGCTTATGGCTAGAGCGAAGAATGAAGAAACGGATGGAAGAATGAAGAAACGGATGGAAGATGCCTGAGAAAGGACTCTTAAACCACGGACCATGATGTAAAGTAGAAGAACGGGGCGTGGGTCCAGCCAGGGTGAGGCTGCCACTCAGCCCGCGCAGCAGCTTCTAGGACACAGTTGCTTCCTGGAGGAACGCTTGCAGCACAGGGCGTTTCCGGTGCCTTCCTGGGAAGGGCAGAGCAGGGCAGAGCAGGGCAGAGCAGCTGTGTAGTTTCCATTCCCCTGGGGGTGGCATGGTTGAAGGAAGGGCTTAAAGCAGCTGAAGAGGGACAAATGAGCTGTCACTGGTGGGGGTGGTGAGGACCCGGGCTAGAAAAGTGCAGGGCAAAGGCAGTGGTGGCAGTGAATGGAGTCTTTAATTTTTTTTTTTAATTAACTAATATTCTCTCCTCCTCCTCCTCCTCCTCCTCCACCTCCACCTCCCCTCCTCTTCCCTCCTTCTCCTTCTCCCCCTCCCCTCCCCTCTCCTCTCTTCTCTTCTCCTCCCCTTCCTCCCCTCCTCCCTCACATGTTTTTAGGTAACACCTGGGATCGTCCAACTCCGTACCCTAAAACTATGAGCCAATTAGAAAATGCTCATAGTTTGCTGGCCTTTAATTCCAGCACGGGGGAGGGGCAGGGGGCGCAGATATAGGCAGATCTCTGTGAGTTCAAGGTGAGATGTCAAATCTCTCAAGTTCAGACTTCATTTAGAGAACCTGACCTAAGTTTGAACAAGTTGCTCCCCCCCCCCACAACAAAAAAAATTAGCCTAGCTCTAGTCTCTAGGCTAATCCCCAACAAAACCAGCGTTTCCAGGTTATACCCTCAACAAGACCAGTGTCTCCAGGTTATTCCCCCAACAGACCTGCACCCCAGGTCACAAGCCCACCCCTTACCTAACGACCACCGATGCAGAAGGGAGCAGAAGTTAAGGGGTTTTTTTGTTTTGTTTTGGTTTGGTTTGGTTTGGTTTTGGTTTTTTGGTTTTTAGGTTTTTTGGAGACAAGGTTTCTCTGTGTAGCCCTGGCTGTCCTGGAACTCACTCTGTAGACCAGACTGGACTTGAACTCAGAAATCCACCTGCCTCTGCCTCCCAAGTGCTGTGCCCGACCCCACAAGTTAAGTTTATGATATGACTCCCAGCACCAGCCAATTATGTTAAAGGCCACAGTAGCTCTCCAATTAGATGCTTGCTTTGCCCCAATAGACATTCCGGGCTCCCCCACCACCAAAACTGTCTTGCGTGACCGTGTGTGGGGGGGGTGGGGGGGAGCTAGCTCAAATAGAATAAAGACCCTGCTGTGAGTTGCCTCAGCTCGGCTCCTGTGTTCCCTGGCACAACAAAGGCTTGGTATACAATGCAATTCCTGGGCAGCCAGGGCTGTTACAATGAGAAACCCTGCTTCAAAACGAGGAAACAGAAACAAAACAAACAAACAAAAAGTAAAGAAAAAAGAAAAAGAAAGAAACAAGGAAAAGAAAAAGAAGAAAAAGAAAAAGAAAATGTCCACAGTTCTTCTGGCCTGAGACGCCTTCCTTGAACTCTCTGGCTGGACTCTCAGGGTGCTGTGGTGTCTCCATCCCTGCCACACACCAGTGATGACCGATGCTGCTTCCTGTCCACTGTTACTCTCACCTGGGGAGGACACACTGGGGGGGGGGATCTCTGCTCTACCTCATTCCCCCTAAATCAGCCCACCCTGCCTGAAGGCCAGCCCCTGAAATACCCTTCCCAGTGAAAGTTACAATTATTGACTCCACTCCCTGCCTTTCTACAGATGGCCCAGGAAAAAGACGGCATTTCTGGCGAGCTAAAGTAGCCAAGCTGGCTCAAATGTAGCTGGATGCCTGTCAAATCTACACTTGTCTTATGTTCGCAGCTTGACCCAGTATGCACCTCTTATACATTTCATAGAAAATATATAACAAAATATATTAATTTTAAATTGGCCAGAAAATAGGATATCTGATCAAGAATGGGGCTAAGAAATCTGACTGGTGACAGGTCAGGCCTATGGGCTTCCAGAACTCAGCTTTGAGAAGCTGTAGTTCTGCCGATGACCACAAGGGGAAGACCTGCTCACCTGCTGGCTGGAGAGCCCAGCGGGCCTTCCTTCTCTCCTGCCCGCCCCTCCTCCCCAGGCCAGGACCTGACTGGGATGGATCCACAACTGGATCATGACCCCAATTCATGGAGACAAGATCAGTGAGTCAGGATGATGACTCCCACGCAGTGAGTCCCACGCAAGGCAGCAGAAGTAGAAACCAAGAAAGAACAAAACCAACTGGCTTTTGGTTTGGTTTGGGTTTTTTGTTTTGTTTTGTTTTTAATCCATTACAAAAGACTGAGAATCCCAGCACTCACGACAGAGGCAGGAGGATCTCTGAGTTAGTCCATCCAGGTCTACAGAGCGGCGGGTTCCAGGATAGCCAGGGCTACACAGAGAACCCTGTCTCAGAAAACAAAAAGACAGGGGGGTGGGGGGTGGGGGCGCTGGCTGCTAATGGAAACTTGTCTATGAATAGTCCTTCCACTCTGTATTTTGGAACTACCACAGGCCATCTTGTCTAATCCTCTGATTTTACAAAAGCGGAAGCTGGTATGACTTCCTTAGGGTCACGCAGCTAGCTGGTTGGGAAAGTCAGAAGCACGTGTTCTGAGTCCCTGTCCAATCTTCTCCAAGGCTCCTAATTGGGTTAAATCCACCTCCCAGCCAAGCACAGATTTCTTTACAAGAAAAAAAAAAAAAAAAAGTTTAGTTTTTGGACTTCACCCCTTTCTGGTTTCACTTTGCCAGCTCCAGTTACTCAGCCTGAAGACAATGCTACTGTTTTGATAGTGATGAATAGAGAGACCCAGTCCCTACTGCCGGAGAGGTGACAAAATAAAACCAAATCTGACTCCACAAGCCAAAGTTGAGAAGAATGGACTCAGATTTTGATACAGTGCATGGCAGACGCATGCCTGACCCCCATCTACATACTGGGGTCCTCCTCTGGCACAACTGGAAAGTTCTTTGTACATATATACAAGTTCATTATACCCCTCTGCACTCTCCAAATGCAAGAAGCACTGCACTTCAGATGTTTTAGAAATATTTGTAGGTAGGAATTAGAAAACTAACAGGAAACTGACAAAAGCATTTGAATCGACTGGCCTCTTAAGCAAAGTAGAATATATCTGTAAGCCAGGAGCTCCAGTTCTAAGAATGGAGTCAAAATTAGTTTTAAAATAGGCACAAGTCCATTGCAGTACAGTTTATGAGATACAACTTAAGTAAATTTCATTATAAATCAAATAAACTGTAGCATTAGCAGTCATGTTTTAGACCTTGATTTCATTCCTGTCAAAATGTTTAAAAGACAGAATACAATTTACCCACAACACACATATGCTTCATTTACACTGAGGTCATGTCGTGATAAGACGATCACTGCCCAAAAACATCTTACATGAAAATTCACAGATACATTAACAATAAATACATCATCTATAATTACTATCAACTACATAAGCATAACTCAATGAATAGAGTAGCTTACTCTACATTACCCTACATACACTCAGAGCACTGACTGTATATTAGCCTACAGTGTGCACAACCTTCGATCACAAGCTACTTTACAATAAGATACTGGATAGCTCCTGGAAAGTAAAAAAAATCAGAGAGGCTGTGTGGTTTACACTCTCATGTGGAGGTGAAATTCCCAGTCATGCCATCCGCATGTGACAGAATCAACTTAGGACACCACGTCCCCTCGGGGGTACCTCTGGTCACAGAACCACACAGCAAGGACTTTTGCATCGATTACTCAGTTACCATTCACTGAGTCAAGTATTTGGACCCGTAGAAAATCCCAGCAGGGTGCAGGACCCAGCCAACATCCTGCATCTCCCCAGAGCTCCAGCAGTCCTTGGTGAAGAGGAGAACGGGAGGGTTCTGTCCTCAATCCCTGCATCAGGAAACCGCTCAGAGACTCTGTGGGCTTCCGTAATTCTCTCACTAGAAAAGCAGATCCAGACTTAGACACAGCATCATTTCAGGAGTGCTGTCCATACTGAGAGCTCACTGAGGGCACGGGCACAGATCCACCCATCCATCTGCTGGCTATGCAGCAAGCAGTCCACAGGGGAGAGGGACACACACATGTAAGACCTGGTTCCTGCTCTAAGGACACTTAACACCAGACTTAGACATGATAGAACCACCAAGGCAAGGATGGGGGTGCCGATCAGCTGGCGTGCCAGTGGCTGGCTTCCCACGGAGCATTGGTGAGCTGGTCACTTGAACCTAAGTTACAACCTGTTATTATTTCCCAGCCTGCCACAGGACTACAGCACGCTGTACTGGATTCACTTGCAACATTCGTCCACTGGCAAACTGACTCTAATTGCAAACACGTCTTCCATCAAACCAAACCCAGCTTCCGAGGCTTCAGAATGAGCTGAATTTACCAGGACTGGAAGATCTTGGTGAAGCAAAAGCCTAGTCCATTCAGACTCCTGGATCATAGCACCAATATCACGTAGGAGCAGCGATAAGTCAAGCAGTCAGATTGGCAATGAGAAAGGGACAAATTCGCTGACCACATTAAAAAAAAAATCCCAGCCAGGCGTGGTGGCACACGCCTTTAATCCCAGCACTTGGGAGGCAGAGGCAGGCAGATTTCTGAGTTTGAGGCAAGCCTGGTCTACAAAGTGAGTTCCAGGGCTATACAGAGAAACCCTGTCTTGAAAAATCAAAAAAAAAAAAAAAAAAAAATCCCAGACACAAGCTAAACACTGTATATGAAAAGGTATCAGCTATCATCTCTTTAGGCATTGTGCATATTTGTGTGCATGTGTGTATATATATATATAGGTGCACATATGTGTGCATATGTGTATGTGCACATGTAGTGCTTGGGATTAAAGCCAGGACCCCATGCATACAAAACAAGCACTAACCATTTAGCGACCCCTTGAAATACTTTCCTGGGACTCAAAGTATTGCTATTAAGGTTTTTTTTTTTTTTTAAACCTCATTTTATATATAGATATAGATATCTTGTTTTTTACCTCCATTTTTCTGAATTCATTTTATTTTATTTTATTTTATTTTTTTAACTTAAAAAACCCCTCTGGACTCAGTGACAACTGCCATTTCTAAGAATTATTTATTTTATGTATAGGAGTACACTGTAGCTGCCTTCAGAAGAGGGCATCAGATCCCATTACAGATGGTTATGAGCCACCATGTGGTTGCTGGGAATTGAACTCAGGTCCTCTTGGAAGAGCAGTCAGTGCTCTTAACCACTGACTGCTCTTCCAGCCCCCATTTTTCTGAATTTCATTTGTTGATTTCTTTTTCACCCTCCCTCCAGTTCATCCTAGAGATAGACCAAACAGGATGATGGGCCACACATCATTCCCAATTCCAGTTATATATTTTTTTTCAGTTGTATATTTTTCATTGAACCCATTTTTGGATGTTCGGGGCTGGCTCTGCTTTCATCTTTGAGGCAGGATCTCACTGTGTATCCCAGGTGGCTCTAACTCATGACTCTTCAGTCTCATGAGTCCTGCGCTTCAGTTGTGTGCACTCCCACCCCCCCCATCCCCCCATTCCCCTATCCCCACCCATGCCTGGGATCCCCTTGCCTCACCCTGACTCCTCAGACAACAAAGGGAGGACTTAAGGCAAGTCTTGAATGAGGAAGAAGAGGAAGTTTTTTTTCCTTTGCTTCCTGTTTTTCTTAGAATAGCAACCGGCTTCTGGTCATTTCCAGAGAAGGGTTGTCACAATGTGCAAGCTCTGCACAGCTCAACAGAAATTTCAGTCCATCTAATGAGTCTCTGCAAGGGTTCCAGGTTAAAACAAAGTAACACAGATTTTTCCTTTCGGGGCTGTCTGCCACAGGAACTAACCATATCTCTGTGAATTTTCCTTCCTTCACAAGCTCTTCATTGAGCAACACATGTCACCCAGCAAATAGAAAAAAAACAAAAAACAAAAAAACAAAAACAAAAACAAAACCCCACACGTGCCCATCTCCCTGGGGAAACCCCTGTCATACAGAACAGCTACTTTACCGAGACACCAAGCTCTAAATCATAGGCCTCTGCTGTTACATAGATGGGTGGTAGTGGTTGGTGGTGTCATTACTGTTTTTTCGAAATAGCTTTTTCCTCTTCCTGAGTTGCAGAGTTTGCAAGAGTAAGCACACGTGTGATGGGCAGCCACAAAGCGACTCCCTGTGGTTCCCAAGTGCATGGTTCCCATACACTGTGACTCAACGCCGAGCCACCAGGCTTCTCCTCCCTCACGTCCTTGGTCAGCCTTGAGGACCATGCTGCACACACCGCACTTGAGAGGAGACAGGAATGTTCTTCTACACAGCAGAAGGGCCACTAGCAGGATTGGTACTGTGCAGGTGGGAAATGATGCTCCTGCCTCATCTCAATGTTTCGTTCCATTAACACTTAAGAGATGTTTTCCTGGGCTGGAGAGATGGCTCAGCGGTTAAGAGCACTGACTGCTCTTCCAGAGGACCTGAGTTCAATTCCCAGCAACCACATGGTGGCTCGCAACCATCTGTAAGGGGATCTGATGCCCTCTTCTGGTGTGTCTGAAGAGAGCAATGGTGTACTCACATACATAAAATAAATCTTTGAGAGAGAGAGAGAGAGAGAGAGAGAGAGAGAGAGAGAGAGAGAGAGAGAGAGAGAGAGAGAGAGAGATTCTCTCACACTGGATCCTGAAGGGCTCTGGAGGGAAAGCTGAATAGCAGCAGGCTTCGACACAGAGGTGAGACAAGAATGGGACATGAGGCTCTAGCCTCTGCTCAGTTCTCTGCTCAGACACTGACAGGGTTCTATTGTCAGAGCCGGCAGGCTTGCTGGTGCCCTGACATCTCACACAGGGGTGCCACGTCTTGTTCCCCACCCTTGTCCCTGACTCCTGCCTAAGAATCAGAGAGACTGGCCACAAACTTTTGCTGTGAACCCCCTCCCACAAAATGTATAAAAAAAGACTCCCTCCCCTGCCACACCGTGGCCTCTGCTTCTCCTCTGAGAACCCCGATTGATGTTGTCTGTCCCTGGTGCTGTGATTCGAACCTCCCTTGGAGCCACTCTGCTATCAGTCTGTCCGTTCACCCATCTGTCCATCTGTCTGTCTGTGGCCTTAGTATTTCTCCTGATAAACTCCTTAGTCCATAGAAATATGTCTCAGTGCCCTTTGGAACTACCCTGCCCTATCCAAACCTAATACAATGACCCGGTTCTACCTGGAGCTGTGCTCACAGCTACTACCCTGGCTTGTTATGGCCTTTCTTACCAAGTCATCCCCAAGCCATCTGTGCTTCTTTTTTTCCTTATTGTTGTCTTGTTGACCAAATTCCTGACACAAGGACGTGTAAGGGAGAAAGGGTTTACTTGGCTCACAGTTTAAAAGTACAATCCATCTTAGTGAAGGAGGCTCCACCGCTGTGAGTGCAGGATTGAAATGAACTTCCGCTTGTTCATCATTCTACAGATGGGGGACCAAAGACCAAACCAGAGTGAGGCTGGGCTATAAAACCTCAAGCTCCGCCCACCCCCCACCCCACCTCCCCACCCCCGAGCAGGACCCACCTCCTAAAGGTTCACAACCTCCCCCACACAGTGCTACTAGCTAGAGACTAAGCACTCAGACACATGATCCGTGGAAGATTCTCCGCCTGTGTATACACCAGCGTCTCAGTGCCCCAAGGTATTGTGTGGTGCTTTGCCCACTGGGAAAAACTGATTGCATCTCTGCTGTCTCTACCATATGGTAAGGAGCCAACATTAAACTACATTCACATCGAAAGCTCTGCTATAGAGAGAGCTTGAGACCACTCCCTCCCACCTCTCTGGTCTCCATCTCAAGCAAACATGTGGCTCTTTAGTCCTTGGTCATGACATCCCTAGGGGATGGTTAGAAATGGACTTTAGGGTATGTAATATCCACCACGTGAACAGGCTCACATGGAACCCTCTACAGACAGGTGATTTTTTTTTTTTTAATTTCTGGCAAGCTGATCCCTCATCTGATTGTTAATGTAATCTGTGCCCTAAATATTACTTTCCTACCTAGAGAAAAGTTGACACGTGAAGCCGAGTGAAGGTCGCTACGGTCTGGTGTCAAAGCCTGGCTGGCTTCAGTCATCCGCTTCTACCTCGAAAGCATCAGAAGTGATTGCGTGGCCACATTTCACCCTGGGGTATCTGCCTTGCACTGCGAGTCAAGATCGTGGTTTAGAGGCACGACTTTACATATAATCTAATCTGCAGAATTTAAGCTATACGCAGTTATGTGTACCATTTATCTGTCAGAAAATGTCCTCATCTATGCTCCAATTTTATAAAAATAGGACTGGAATTATGAAGGAGTATGAGATGGGCCAGGAGAGGTGGTGGCCTGATCCAGGGGTGACAGCCACACTCTAGTTTTAATGCAGAGGCTATCTCTTCACTCCACCCCACCCCCACCCCCATTCTCTCCCAAACAGTCAGGAAGATTGTTCATTGATAGACTGAAGCAACCTAGCCAGAAGTTTGCCGATAATGATTTGGTCAGATGTACCAAAGGAAGTCTGTTTCTTCACTTAGTGGTTTGGACAACTGTGGGGCCCAAGAAAGCTACCACAGACCTTCCCTGAGCTTAGCACATACTCTGACCACTCCACCTGAACAGCAGATTTGGAAAGTTGGCGTCCTTCTCCATAATCAGGTTTGTAGCACAGAAAGCTCTTTTCCCAAGTGTCTGTCATCCACAAACACAGCTGAAGAATCTGTGCCCAGTGACTTCCCTCTACAGATGCAAATGACAGTCCCCAAAACATGCGTCAGTAGCTTAGGAGGAGTTCCCAAAGTCCCAGCAGATGTCATGTATTCAGGGTCCTCGATGAACATGCCTTCCCACTAAGTACATCTAAATAGAAAACCATGTCTGTCATGAATGCCAAGGTCAGGCAGGGTGCACCCTGCCGTTCTGCTGAGCACAGGAAGAAAGTACAGAGCTTGAGGTTTTAAATTGCATTTCTTCTCCATGTTGGGTCCCAAATGGGGAGTGTATGTCTTCCTCCTCACTAGCGGCTGGAACATCTGTGTGCATCCGGCTGCTCTCTGTCTCTGTCTATCTCTCCCTCAACACTCACATCTCACCAAATCCCAACCAGATTCCTTCCCACCCCTCTGACCTGGTTAGGTGAGGCTTGCTTGTTAGCTGGCTCGACAGTAATTCTGCACTAGAGAGCTCAGTTTCTAGAGAGATAATAACACAGTGTGAAGAGAAGACAGAGGCTGAGCCTGGACCACACCTGCAGTCCCCTAGTAGAGAGAGACACACAAAGACACAGAGGTACACACACACACACACACACACAGAGACACACACAGAGACAGAGAGACAGAGACAGACAGAGACAGAAAGAATGAGACAGACAGAGTCAGATAGGAAGGGAGGAAGATGGAGGGAGAGAGGAAGATGGAGAGACAGAGACACTAGCCAGAGGATGGGATGGGATGGGCTCCCTTGTCTCAGACCCCACAGCATCCCACAGAAACAAACATGGCTTGCTCCACAGCACAGATGATCAACCCACTGGTATTGGTACAGTAACAAATACAGACATTTTAGCCACTCTATTTCAGCTTATTAGATCCAGATCTGTAGCTGCTCTTGGGGATGCTTTTGTTATCTGGTATGGAGAAAGTTGCTCTAAGGCAGAGATGGACATACTTCTTTGGGAAAGAGTTTGATAACAATTGGTATAGAAAACAAAAAAAAATAAATTTTAAAAAGTCAGCCCTACCCTACCCGCACCCCTGAGCTTGAGACACCCATTCCCCTGCACGTGCGTGTACACACACACACACATACACACACACACACACCATTCAAAAGTGCAGAATTATGTGGGATTGGGGCCTGTGGGATTGGGAGCAGACGTCCAAGATTTAAACCTCTTCTCTGTACCTCAGTGTTCAGTTCTGTAGAAAGAGTGCAAGAGTAATCCTTGGCCCAGTGACTGTGTAAAAGGTAAACAGAATGTGCTGGCAGAAAGCAAAGGTTCAACCATTCTAGCTGGGATGGAGTAGCCTCAGCCATTTAGAAAGACAAAGTTAATGTCCTGGTGCTCACTGGTGGGTGTGGCAAGAGCTCCAGGCTTTGTGAAGGGAATATCTGCCATATGCAATGAGATATGACAGGGTTAAAAATCTTTAAAAATGATACTGGTGGCTGGTGAGATGGCTCAGCGGTTCAGAGCCCTGACGGCTCTTCCAAAGGTCCTGAGTTCAAATCCCAGCAACCACATGGTGGCTCACAACCATCTGTAATGAGATCTGACACCCTCGTCTGGTGTGTCTAAAGAGAGCTACAGTGTACTTACATATAATAATAAATAAATCTTTGGGCTGGAGTGAGCAGGGCCCGAGTGAGCAGAATCTTTGGGCTGGAGCGAGCAGGGCCCGAGTGAGCAGAGGTCCTAAGTTCAATTCCCAGCAACCACATGATGGCTTACAATCATCTGTACAGCTACAGTGCACTCATATACATAAAATAAATAAATCTTTAAAAAAAGACACTGCATGTGATAACAAGCCCACAAGCACTAAATATATCCTTTAGAGACCCCCGCAGACCACTTGCCAAAGTCGTCTGCACTTTGTCTCCTTGGCCGAGTTCTTTCCTCTGAGAACCCTGTGATCCTGCTCAGGGCATTCTTTGTGGGTTTTTTTTTTTCTTGTTGTTTCAAAATGTCAACATCTGCGTCTAGATGGAGGAATCCATACAGATGCTGTGGCCATCTCTCAGTTCTAGTTATATATGTTTACCTCTTGACACTGACACATTTTTGTTCCACGATCTTCAAATTACTGCAGTTTAACATGGCCGTCACTTCTTAAAAAAAAAAAAAAGTCACATGTCACTGGGTACTGAGTCATAGTTAGAAGCTAAAAGTTCCAGGGGATGGGTGGGCAGCTCTTGATAACACATACTGTACATTTCAAAAATTAGAGGAAAGTATTTTGAAAGCATTTACCACAAATGATTGACAAATATCTGTGGAGGTGATTATTTTTAACTCAGTTGAAACATGATGTAACATACAAATGTATCACACACGATTGTGCTACCCACTGATGTACGTGTAACTTCCGACTTGTATCAGTTAGAATTGAAATTTTGTTTTTACTACTGTTATTGTATATACAATGTTTGTGTGCAGGTGCATATATATCACATGTACATATGGCCCTGTGCACCTGTAGACATGCCCCTGTGCACCTGTAGACATGTCCCCCTGTGCACCTGTAAACATGCCCCCGTGCACCTGTAGACATGCCCCCTGTGCACCTGTAGACACGCCCCCTGTGCACCTGTAGACAAACTCCAAGTGCTTCCTGTGGAAATATCTTTGACCTGAGACTTTACAGGGTTTTGAACCATTTCAAACAGTTAAAAAAAACTATTTAATACTAGTGTCTAACTCCTCTTTCTTCTAGAATATATATATATGTATATATATATATATACATTCCATATTAATATATATATTTCATATTAACTGTTATACTTTTATTGGGGCTGGAGAGATGGCTCAGTGGTTAAGGGCACTGACTGCTCTTCCAGAGGTCCTGAGTTCAATTCCCAGCAAGCACATGGTGGCTCACAACCATCTGTAATGAGATCTAATACCCTCTTCTGGTGTGTCTGAAGACAGCTACAGTGTACTCCTAGACATAAAATAAATAAATAAATCAAAAAATATTAAAAAAAAAACACTTTTATTGAGTTGCAATTCATGTAATAAAATTAACCATTTTAAAGTGACTGGTTTGGTGGCATCTGGTACATTCACTTTGCTGTCCACTTACATAGTTCCCAAACATAGCTTGGTGAAATGTATCCATTAAGCCATGGACTCTCCGTTCTTAGCCCCCCACAGCCCCCAGCAATCACATCTGCCTATCCCCATGCATCTACTACCATACAAAATTGTCACCTTTTCTGTCTGGTTTTCTTTGTTTAACAACAGAGTTTTAAGGTTCACCCTCATCAGACTATGCGACCGCTGGATTTCTCTTTCCTTGGTGCTGAGGTACCTGGGCACACTAAGCAAGCATCCTACTATGGGGCTGCCCCAGCCCCCAGCCTGCTTCTTTCCTGTCTGTGTATGGCCACCATTTGTTTATCCATTCACTGTTAATGGACTCCCAGACTGTATCTGTCTTTTCTGAACAGGGCTGCTATGAACATCCATGTACAAGTACTTCTCTTGGGAGTGCCTTCACGCCCAGTAGCAGGATTCCCAAGTCCTGGGTGCTGGGATTAAAAGCAGGTGCTACCTAGCCTGGCTAAAAATAACATTGTGTCTAAACTTAAAAAAAAAAAATACAAAAAAGAATGATTATCAAGGGACGTCAACTCATTTCATGCTGCAGCTATATCCCAGATACACAATGTGTTAAGATTTTATTGACCTCATTGTTAATGATGTTGCAATCAATTAAAATAGGCTGTCAAAGCCTAATTTTTAAAGTAAATAAATGGATATAGAACTGGATGTGTAAAGCCGGGCGTGGTGGCGCACACCTTTAATCCCAGCACTCGGGAGGCAGAGGCAGGTGGATTTCTGAGTTCGAGGCCAGCCTGGTCTACAAAGTGAGTGCCAGGACAGCCAGGGCTACACAGAGAAACCCTGTCTCGAAAAACCAAAAAAAAAAAAAAAAAAAAAAAAAAAAAAAGAACTGGATGTGCCACATGCCTTTAATCCCAGCACCCAGGAGGCTGAGGCAGGCTATCTCTGTCTGAGTTCTAGGTCAGCTTGGTCTACAATTTAAGTCCCAGGACAATCAGGGCTACACAGAGAAACCCTGTCTCAGCAAACAAACAAACAAACAAACAAACAAACAGATACAAAATAAATTTGCAAACACAAATTGGCTTTTTATAGAGAAGTTTGTTTTACCTGTGGCCAACGGAGTTTTTATTAAATAGCTAGCAGCTTACATAGGACTTAAGCTGATCTCAGACAAGAGTAGAATGAGACATTTTAGAGTGTACAAATAAGTGCACAACGCACTTCCCCATTGGAGACAGTAAATGACCTTTTTCTGTTTGTTCTAAATTTCCTATCAAGGGCTGGCGAGATGACTCAGCTTGTAAAGACGCTGCCAGCCAAGCCCAAAAACCTGAGTTGGATTCCTGGGGACCCATGTGGCAGAAGGAGAGAACACCCCTCAAGATGCCTTCTGACCTCCATACACACACCACGGTATGAATGTACACAGCCCATACAAGTACAATGTAAAGGTAAGGGGTGGTGGGACAAAAAGATTAAATTTCCTATCTATAGGACATGAAAAAATAAAAGGAGAAAAAAAAACTAAAGGTGAGCTCAAGAAAAGGAATTGGCAAAGACAATTATTTCACTAATCAAGTTGGGAAGCAGAAGGACTACAGAATGCTGGGGCTGTGCCCCTCAGCAGTGGCAGGAGCCTAAAACCACAGGAAAGAGAGATGCAGATCTGGCCTGCAAGCGGGCTGTGGCAGGCTGATGCCTGGGCTCCTCTGACTCATGGTGTGTCAGGGGTGAGTAACAGAACTGGTTCTGCACTGGAGAGGACAGGCTGGAACAGCTGGAAGCAGGACAGGAAGCGCATCCGGACAATGGAAGCTCACTATCTTTCCACATCTACACTAGCAGGGACCTGTGATAAAGGGTTAAACCAGCGCTCCCTTCTTTAGGAACTAGCCTGAAAACTCCAGGGATGACCCTCACAAGGCTTGGAGTGTAGTTCTGTGGTACCAGGGAGAAAACACTCAGCTGTATGTTCCTTAGGCCTTAAACCTCCAGTTGTTTGACTCAAGACAACATCTGTCCTGTTTATTTTCTGCAACAGAGGTTGCTTTTAGTTCCTGAGTCAATTAAAGTTATTTTTCCTTCATCAGCTGGCAATGTACAAACAGAAGAAAGAAAGGGCTGGAGAGATGGCTCAGTGGTTAAGAGCACTGACTGTTCTTCCAGAGGTCCTGAGTTCAATTCCCAGCAACCACATGGTGGCACACAACCATCTGTAATGTGATTGGATGCCCTCTTCTGGTGTGTGTCTGAAGATAGCTACAGTGCGTTCATATAAATGCAAATAAATCTATCTTAAAAATAAAAAAAGAGAGAGAAAGTAGAAAGAAAAGTCACAAAATTTTCAGAAAATACATGATTCTAAGGAAAAGCAGGCCTAGGGGCTGAATTCTGAACACCTTACCCCAGGGGAAAATTCCATTCCAGGGCACAGTTCATCTTTGTTTTTGTTTTGTGCTACTGTGAATCAAACTCTAGAGGTCTCGCAGTTGCTGGACCAACTGAGCTATGTCTTGGCTCTTTCCTACCTTTGTTTTGGAACAAGATCTCACTAAGTAGCCCAGGCTGACCTTGATTTCACCAAAGCCCAGGCTGGCCTTGAGCTCACCTTAGCCTTTAGTCCAGCCTGGCTTTGATTTCACCTTAGCCCAGGCTTGACCTTGAGCTCACCTTAGCCCAAGCTGGCCCTGATTTCACCTTAGCCTTTGAGACCAGGCTGGCTTTGACTTCACCTTAGCCCAGGTTTGCCCTTGATCTCACCTTAACCCTGGCTGGCTTTGATTTCACCTCAGCCCAGGCTTGGCCTTGATTTTACCACAGCCCAGATACTCCTTGAACTTGGGATTCTACTGCCTTCAGCCTCCCCAGCAGCTGTAATTCTGCCTCCTGAGTTTAAAGACATGAGCTACCACACCGGTATTGGATTGTTTCTTAAATGAGGATTATTTTTAAATAAAAATATATTAGAAGGCAGAAAGAAAAAAAAAGATGGAAAAAAATACACAGAACATCCTTAAGGGCCCTGGAAGCTCCCTTCCAGTCTCCATCAGGATCTACTACGGTTCTTCCTCCTGGTGGCATGTCTGTGTCCAAGACTGCTCTGATCGGAAGGAAGGCTGGCAATGGCTAGAAACCCGCAGCAGCAGCTCTGCAGCGCAGAGCATCACTGCAGTCTGTACCAGGGCTCAGAAGCCCTCAAAGCCCAGCCCTGCTGCTCCCGGAAGATGCTTAGCCAGCCCCATCCAAGCCCATTTGAAGACAGGTAATCCCAAATCAAACTCACCGTTTCCAGTGAAGTCTGACCTGGACTGTAGTGATGTTAACTCTGTCTTCTAATAGGCAGTGCAGGCTAAGAACAGGGCTGAACAGTGCATGAGGAACAGATCCAAGTTCCCCCCCACTCACGGTGCTGCCCGTTGCTTTGGGAATGCGTTAACTTAATTCCTTGCCTGTCCTAAGGTCTCCAAGTACTTTGCTATACAGGACACCTATGGCCAATGACTGTGGGATATATTCTACCCATGAAAGATTAAAAAAAAAACTCAAAAAAGTACCCCACTGGAAAGATGAACTAAGCCCTCAGCATCCACAGTCCTGTGGTCCATGAGGAGGCTGCTGGAGAAGCCAGGGCTACCGGGATTGACGGCAGCCTTTCAAGACTCAGAAAGCCATCAACACACGGCATCTGTGTGTGCAGAAGCATTTGTGAGTACCATCCAGGGAGGGCGTGCTGACAGCTCAGGACAAAGTGTGACTTCCCATGGAATAGACATCCTCCGACACCAGGGCCCTTCTCACACAGGGGCAGGCTGTCCCTGGACAGGCAGACACAGCTGAGAGAAAAGCCTTATCAAGTCTGACTCCAGGCCTTCTGTCCTTGAAATCTACCCAGACAGTTTTATCTTGGGTGCCCAATTCTGGCACCATATTTTGTGGTTTATCCCAGGAGTGCCCAGAGTCAATCCTCTTAGACTTACGAGAATGATTGGGTCGGGGTGGGGCGCGCGCACACACACACACACACACACACACACACACACACACACACACCTGCAAGTGGCTTGACCAGAATCAACATCCTACACAGCCGGGACTGAGATTATGAACTCAGGGGCCATAAGCTACCAGTCTGAAGATCATATGCACCACAATGCCCACTGGAGGCCACTGCTACCACTGAAGACCCCTCTGTGGGGCAGCTGTCTACCCCTCCAATGAGACATCAGTAGGATGAGCCCCGTAACAGGATGACGGTGTGAGTCACAGCTAAGGCCACACTAAATGCAAGTTTTGACTTTGCATTTCAAGAAGCAATCTTTACAGGAAAGTGGCGTCATCCCAGGGCCATAGGCAAATCAAGTCGAGTTTCTGAGAAAATCAACGTTGCTGTTCCAAGAAGTGTTTGAGAAGCAGATGACATCTCTCTCCCTCTCTCCGGGTGGAGGGCGAGGAACAGGCTAGCATGTGCTGAGAAGTTCCCACAGGAGGACATTATCCTCCATGATCTCAATGCCCTGAGCTGCCCAGCTGACACAGCCAGCTCTGAGGTCCTTTGTCAGAGTCCTCTGAGACTGCAGGGACAGCACAGAGACAGAGTTAGGGCGTGTGGGTATAGGCAATCTAACCAGAGTGACAAGGCTTCTCACAAGACTGTGTTGCTTCTCTTAGAGTCCAGAGTCTTCGGGGACAATCTATTCTAAAACGGTGTCCCAGTGCTGGCCTAACAAGACCCTTCATGGATGGAGCATAAATTAGCACCAGGGTCTACAAACCCATGCCGCTTCATCTATTAGGGAAAGATTCTTGAGATTTTTTTCTTTGTTTGTTTTAAAGTGCTTCGTCACCCAACAGATAGCTACATCCCCCCAGTTCCCCATCAGGGCCAGGTGCCTGTGTGAATAAGAGCTAACACATGCGAGGGAGTATGGGTAATATGTTGACCTCACAACCACAGCTAGCTCTGAGATGGCCACCTGGGTGATAGAGGAGGAAAGTAGTTCTTATCCTGTTAGGGGCCCTGTATTTGAGACCTGTCTTTCTGTGGTTTCATCAACAGACTGTGCCCAGACTAGTAAGCCTACAGTCCCTGCTACCTGAGAGTCTGAGCCACAAGTGTCCTATGAGCCCAGAAGTTTTGAAGCCAGCCTGGGTAACATGGCAAGGCCTCATATCAAAAAAGAAAAAGAAATGGGGGAGAGGGGGCATCCAAGAAACTTGCAACCTGTGTTTTTCTCTGAGACTGCCCCTCAGGTAGCTTCCCTTTCCTCTGTCTTCTTGTGAGAGTTGGACATATCCTGTTCTGTCAAATCTCCCTCTGACTCATCACTTTGTCTGCCACTCAATTAGGCATCACTTTCAAATGTGGGTTCTTCCTTCTACAAACTAACTTTACCTTCATGGTTTAGGATTAAAGATGTGTACTAAGGGCTGAGCCCCACCACAACTAGAAATAGGTTTTTTTCCCCCAATAAATAATTCCATCCTGGGGTTCACAGTGAAGTCAAATATCCTGCAACAGGCTGGTTTCCAATAATTCCTCAAGACATCAAGTAGTCACTAGCTTGTTTCTAGTCACTCAACTCTGTTCTGATACCATCTACCTAGAGACCACATCACAGATTCACTGATTCAGGCTGAGCCCACAGCCTAGAGGAGTACCCCTCTGCTTCTGACAGATTTCTGACCAACTGGCTACAATCCATGGGGCTCATATGGCCTTCTTCTCAAATTTGATTCACTTGCCAGCAAACCTTAAGAAATATGTTTTCCAGTTTATTATAATAGACATTACCAAAATAAAGATAAAAAGACACAGAGGGTGTGGGATGAAAGTTGGAGCTCAGAGCTGCCACACCTTCTCTGAGTGCCCCATCCCTCAGGAATTTCCACAAGTTCATCTGTTTTCACCTGCTCCAATCCTGTTCTTTTGAACCTCAGTGGGGACTTCACTGCCTAGCGGACAGGCATGCCTGATCAAACCTATTAGCTGCTGGTGACCAAATCAACCTTCAGGCCTCTCAAAGTGGTTGTGGGTGGTACTGAAAAAAAATCTCATCATGCCTTGGTCTTTGCCGTGAAAGACAACTAGCAACTAACCGGTCATGGCATAGAACATTCTGGAGATCACGAGAGTTCCAAGAGTCCTAAAGTCCTGACTTGTGTCAGGTCACCAAGCTAAAGACCCAATCAATATACATTTCCCAATAGGGTATCATCTATCCACATTTAGCCAGACACCCAGTAGACTGTCATCTCCTAACATGACTGGACCAGGGACGTCATCCTGGCTACCACCTTCCCCCTTGGTTCCCCTTGTCCCTCCTTAGGCAGCTGCATCCCCTTTCAGCACGAAAGGCCTGTAGGTTGTCACAGTAGTGAGCATCATTTAAATACCAGCAGGATGGGTGCCTGCCAGGCTCCTGCTCTTGGTAATCCTGTCCTGTCCATTAGACAAAACTCTTTTCATAACCATTCAGTAACAAGAGCTTTTTATTAAAAGAAGCAGGGGGTGGCGGGGTATCTGTTAGAACACTCTGAGCCACTTAGAGACCTCTGCCTTGTTCTTTCCATTGCAGAGTGTTTCCGCCCCTCCGCACATCACCCGCCATAATTGCTCGAGATTGTCTAATCAGCACAGGACAATTTGTTTTCGCCTGCAATTTTCTGCCTTCGTGACAACCTATTACCAATCCATGAATGATTGTCTGCAACACCTGGTGCTAGACCATGACCAGAATAATAAATACATGAGGTTTCCCCTTGGAGCAACATTTCTGCAGAAGAGCTATAGTGGAGATGACAGTAATTTGCTCATTAGTAGTAACATATAAATATTGGCATTATTTACCCACCCTGAACCAAGCACTCAAAGGGAAAACAAATATATCTCACAAAGACATTGTACTTTGAATTACAGAAGCCCCCACTGCCTGACTTGGCCTCTACTACAACCTATACAAAGGGATTTCTTTATATTTCCGATTATCATATATCACAATACTGCATTATATATTATATGTGTATGTGTATCACCTACCTCGGAGGCATGACTGGCACTGGCTTTAAACGGAAGCAGAGAGAACCCCCGCTGACAAGAAGGATTGCCCTGACATACTGAACCATGCTCCTTAGGGCATCTGATTTGAATTTTTATGTGCTTGACCTTGTCACAGTAGCTTGACACTTCACCTCTGCAGAGTCATAAAGCTGAGAAAGTCACCTTGGTATACAGTTCAAAAGTAATTAACCCATTCTCTGCTAGGTGTGTAAATCAGTTGATGCAGCCTTAAAGTCAGGACCTAAACCATTTGCAGGTAAATATGAAATAAATTCAGGTAGCTGTTTTAAAGAAATAACTAGAGACAATACATATTTTGAAATGAAAAGAATGAGCCCTGCTTCTTTTACCCAGTTGGCACTGAGACGTTTTCAAGTGTTAAATAGAAGTTGTAAATTTACCATAAGAGACTACTAGCATATTTCAGCAAATCTCGAGTGCTATAGTCTGAAGGCTTTTCAGCTTCGCTAAGACTCCATTTGCCTTCGGTCAATTTCATTATGAACAAGCATTCGCTGAGTTAGAATGCTTGGCTACATTAACACGACCAAGAAATGTTTACCCCAAGCCCCCAAGATGTCTGTGTTGGGTAGGATTTTGTCAACACAAGCAAGGGCCACCTGGAAGGAGGGAATTTCAGTTGAGAACAATGCCTTCCATTATACTGGCAAGTCTGTGGGACATTGTCTTGATTAATGACTGATGTGGGAGGGTCCAGCCCACCATGAGCAGTACTACCCCTGGCCAGGTGGTCCTGGGTCGCACAAGAAAGCAGGCTGAGCAAGAAGCCATGGAGTAGCACTCCTCCATGGTCTCTGCATCGGCTCCGGACTTAAGTTCCTGCCTTGGCTTTCCTCCTCAGTTATCTTCAGTGGACTGCATCCTGGGCCGTGTAAGCTGAATAAAGTTGGCCATGGCCTTTACCCCAGCAGCAGAAACCTGACAAGACAATGCCACCATTGTGGTGTGCTGAGTCATCCCGGGATGTACAACTGAACAATAACAAATTCACTCATTGGAAAAGGTTCGTTCTACCAGCCGATAAAGGAACAGAAGGGACTCGGAGAGGTAGGATTCTTCATGGTCACCAAAGAGGGTTCCGGGCTGCAGCCCCAGGTCGCTGGGCCAACTCTGAATGGTTTAAGCAGGGAGAAAGGTTACTAGCATCAGTGGGCAGTTCTAGGCTTGGGAACCAGATGCTACAGTCAAAGGAAGACATTTTCACATTGGCAAACGTGCTGTGCCCTTATAGCAAGATGGTAAAGAAGCACGGAGGGGGGGGCGGGGGGGGGGCACGACACAACACACGACCTTGCCCTTTTAAAGAAACAGGCTCAGAGAGAATAATGGCGTGTAGAGCAGAGCCAGACACAAAGAGCAGCTCACATGCACAGCAACACCACTTCTAGAGATAAGAAGCACTAGGCTCTACTGCCCAGACCTGGGCCTGTTTGATGTCATTGTAGGTAGGCTGGCCAGGGGAGCCAAGGCCACACAGTGACATGGAAGAGCTGGACATGGAATGACTTTCCACTCCTTCACTCACAGTGTAGCCGGACCCCTCTGCGAGAGCCTTCTGCAAAGGAAGAATGCACACACACAGTAAGTTTGAGAGCACTCGCCGTGAATCTGACGTCAGGATTCCCAGGCAAGTCTGTGAGGGGTTATCTTGACGGAATACTTGAAGTTTTGAGAAGACCCACCAGTTGAGGGGGACCAGTTCTTTGAGATAAAACTGGGAGACCGTGAAGTTGGGCAGGAGCAGGCATGCATTAATCTATCCCTCTCTGCCCGTGCCTTTGGAGGTCATGTGATCAAGCTGCTTCACCTTTCTCAGCATTGACTTCCCTGGAGTGAAGGACCGACCGTCAGCTGGAGTTGCGAGCCAAGCAAATCCTTTTTCCACTAAGTTGCCCGTGTCGGGGGGGGGGGGGGTTCCTCACAGGAAACAGAACTACCACTCTGTAAGCTAATGAGGTTGGAGGATGCTCAAGGAGAATTTGCCAAGCATATATGGAAGGCTCTGGGCTCAGTCCCCAGCACCTCAGAAGCAAAAGAGAGAGATTCTCGCAAGATATTCAAAGGATTGGAACACCAAACTGCCTAAATGAATGATGAGCCAAAATCGTACCACACTATCAGGTTGTCAAGATGAGTCTGCCCGAGATATAATGCCTGACCCACCCTCTGTGATCATTGCTTACCCCACACAAATGCACCCTCCTTCATCTCAGATCGCAGGGGCTATTCCCAGGGCACATCCCAGGACCTCTGATCACCTACCCGTCCTTCTGGGCAGAAGGACAAGCTGTGCTTCTTTCTCAAGTGAATATTACAAGGAAATAAAAGGAAAATACATTCAAGTTGTCACCCGGACCTGACCGTCTGCGAAATGAGATGCGAGTGGTACCCACCAGCTTGGTGACTCTTGAGAGGCTGGGGTGAGTGGGATGGAAGGAGTGCCCTCTCCCCACCCTTCAGGCACATTCTGTAAGCAGGCCACAGAAGGGCGGGAGATGGCATCTGACCTCGCAGGAACCAACAACAGAAACCAGCCCAGGGCAGGCAGCAGCCCCTGTGCTCCCAGAAGTACTGTCCACACCCACCGTGGGGACCTAAGACAATGGAGCAGGACTTAAGATATGGGTTCATGCCCCATGCAGAGAGTGAGAGTTGGAACTCTAGGCTGGGCAGTTAATCAAAAGAGCCTGGACTTGCGGAGTCCCTGTTAATGCTGACAAATGGGACAGGTCCGGGGACAGGATGTGGCAACCCAGTACCACAGCCAGCCATCGGGCACTGAAAGTTCTGTCCTGGTGTTGGTGGTGCCTCCTCCCCACTCCCTCTGCTTAGTATTCTAGGAAAACAAAGGATGCAGCCTCTGAGATCCTCTTAGACAGAATGCACTGTCCACAAAGCCCGGTTTGTTCCCCCACTTTAGACTCAAGCCTCCTGACTTACAATCTCTGAACTCACATCACTCTGAGGGGGGGATATTAGGTTGTCCGGCACTTTCCATGGGTGATGGAGACAATGCAGCTTGTCGTTCTGCACGCTTTCCCCGCCTCGGACAAAAACGCAGTGACCAGCACATTTCAGACCGAGGAACCCCCACAGCATTATGTTGCCACGTTAGTCCCTCCTGTGCTACACCCATCACAGGCTTGAATGTGAGGCCCATGGACTGAATGCTAGTACCCGACCTTGCTAACGAGACCGATGGGGGACCAGATATCATTACTGAGCATGCTCAGTAGGGGAGTAACAGCAAGGTGGTAATCCCAGCACATGGGAGGCAGAGACAGAAGGATCCCTGGAGTTCACCGGCACAAGCAGTCTAGCCACACCTGTGCACTCCAAGTTCAGTGAAAGATCCTGACTCAGAAAATAAGGTGGAGAGAGATAAAGACACCTTACACTGACCACTGGCCTTCCCACAGCATACATATAACGTGCAGGCGCGCATATGTGCATGCACACTACATCAATTCAGTAGAAACTTGGAGCTTTTGAATTTGAATCTTTGTCTGACATGCAATCGCCACTCCAATCCCCTCCCACTCCCAAATCAGACAGCAGGAGCAAAAAACAATGCAACAGAGGTGACGAGATAGCTCAGCGCCTGAGAGCACTGACTGCTCTTCCTAAGGTCCTAAGTTCAAATCCCAGCCACCACATGGTGGCTCACAACCATTCGTAATGAGATCTGATTTCCTCTTTTGGGGTGTCTGAAGACAGCTACAGTGTACTTACATATAATATATAAATAAACCTTTTTTTAAAAAAACAAACAAAAACTTTGAAAAAGAGAGAGAGAGAGAGAGAGAGAGAGAGAGAGAGAGAGAGAGAGAGAGAGAGAAACAGCAGCCCTGTGAACAGAAGGGTCTACCTACTCATCTAGGTCTAGGATGTTCATCAGGTTGGGCAGATTGAATGAATTTCCTTTTATTTATTTATTTATTTATTTATTTTTAATTAAGCAACATTAGAGTTCATTAAGAAACCATTTCAGGGATTGGTGCAGATTAAACTCAGAGGTGGAGTACTAAAGCCCTGAGTTCAAGCCTCAGGACCACATAAGCCAGACATGGTGGCACTTGCTGGCTTTTACACAGCAGTCAGGAAGTAAAGATAGGATTAAAAAGTTCAAAGTTGGGGCTGGAGAGATAGCTCAGCGGTTAAGAGCACTGACTGCTCTTCCACAGGTCCTGAGTTCAATTCCCAGCACCACATGGTAGCTCACAACCATCTGTAATGGGATCCTATGCCCTCTTCTGGTGTGTCTGAAGATGGCAACAGTGTGCTCACATACATAAAACAGATAAGAAAGTCTAAAACAAAACAAAACAACAACAAAAAACCTAGTTTGTTTAGAAAGAAAGAAAGGAAGAAGAAAGAGAAAGATGAAAGTCAAGGTTATCCTCAGCTTTAGTAAGTTCAGGGCCAGCCTGGGCTACATGAAACCCTGTCTCAAAAAAGGGCACGGGGAGGGGAGGACCATCATGGAAGGGGGAGCCTAAAGAAAAGAACAATATTGCTATAGCCCTGAGTGGGCGTGTTCTCCTCTAGGAGAACAGTGCCTACCTACACTTTTGACAATGGTATTTTTCAGCATCTACAGAAAGGGGAGGGGGACCTCTTTATGAATGTGCCTATTTAAAACTTGTTTGAGGGACTGAAGAGATGGTAAACCAGTTAGGAGCACTGGCTGCTTTTCCAGAGGAACCAGCTTCAATTCCCAGCACCCACATGGCAGCTTGCAACTGTCCGAAACTCCAGTTCCTGGGAATCTGACACCACCAATGGACATAAAGTAAAATTAAATAACAACAACAGCCTGGCATGGTGGCGCACGCCTTTAATCCCAGCACTCGGGAGGCAGAGGCAGGCGGCTTTCTGAGTTCGAGGCCAGCCTGGTCTACAAAGTGAGTTCCAGGACAGCCAGGGCTACACAGAGAAACCCTGTCTCAAAACCAAAAAAAAAAAAAAAAAAAAAAAAAAAACAACAACAACAACAAAAAAAACCCTTGTCTGACTTAAAACGTATAATGTTTAGGGGAGGAGCTTGTTATTACAGATTGAAACATAAACTCTGGCTGTGGATGGTGGTACACACATGCAATCCCACCTACTCAGGGGCCAGGGCAGAAGGATACCAAGATAGCGGCCAATCTGAGCTTTACAAGGAATTCATGTTACAAATTGACATACATTTACACATACATATAAATAAACATGGCTGGAGTGCCTTCTTGTCGCCGGTAAAACCCTGGGATCCATCTCCAATACTGAAAATTAAAACCTTAAAGCCTCCCAGAAATGTCTTCCTGTTTACATGGTCCCACAGAAGCCACTTCATGACAGAAAGGGCCGGTCACTGAGTCACTGGTTGCCAGCAAGCCCCGTGCTAATGAACAAAAAGCAGAGAGCAGTGCTGGGTTACCTTGCAATGGTTAAATTAAGGCGTTTTCCTTCCTCAGATGTCCCGGTAAAGGGAATAAGTTATTCTTTGTTGAAATGATTTCTCCAGTGAAAGGAAAATTCAAAGGATGAAAGCATTTGGGATGACCTGACAAAGCCCAGTGGTTAGTTAACCTGCCTGAGAGAAAAGAAAAGCCTCTCTAGCTACTGCAATGGAAGCCAGCAGACAGTGATACAAAAGTAACAGATCGGGACTGACAGGGAGGGCGTATCCACCCTCCCTGTGGTTCTGATCTCATTCCGGTGAGATCAAGCAGAGCTCTCTGATTCTAGAGCTGCCACCTCAGAGCGCACAAACAGCCCACAATGTTAAGGATGGAAACTTCTGAGTGGCAGTACCCCTCCCTGGGCATCTTAAACATAAGCGGAACCAACACCAAACCCTTGGATGTCATCTGGGTGTCACCTCACCCACCCCTCATGGCAAGGATGCTGGGTATCTGGAAATGGGTGTCATGGTTCAAGTTTCTGTAAATACGTCATCTAAAACAGAATGAAGTTCAAAGTTCCATGAGAACGGTTGTGTCTCCAATAATTTATTATAAGAAAGCAAGCAAAAGACTTCGAACTAGCCCATTGGGTTTGGGGCTGGGGCGTAAAGTGCAAAGCATTCGAAAGTTTTGTCTTCCAGCCTGGAGCCACACACTGGCTGCACCCACACAGATGACATGGGGGACAGATCTGCTCTTACGTGTCTTTATTGTTCGTAATGATACCTGCCAGGGCATTTTTATCTGCCGTGCAGGAAAAGCCACAGGATCTACTACACAGTCATTACACAAGCACCCTTTTGCATATCCAACACCCAAAATGGCTTACTTCCTCGTGCACAGCAGAAGGAAACAGAAAGCACAGGGGAAGAAAAATAGACCCACAGACTAATGCTTTCTGCATTTCTTAAAATTCAGAAATAAGTGAATCTTTAATATTTAGTGGACACCCCAGAAACAAGCCCACATACATATGAGAACTTACTTCGGAGAAAGGCAGCCTTTCAGATCAGTACATGAGGTTCAACCAGTCAGTGTATTATTCCAACTAGCTAGGCTTTTGGATTAGGAGAAAGGGGAAAAAAAAAAAACCTAAAAAGCCAATTCCCTTTCTGGTTCTTTATCTCAAAAGTTACAAAATCAATTAATTTTTAAAATGCAAAGGAAAGAGAAAGAAAACACAAAAGTTTGATCCAATATAGAGACTTTAAAAATTTTTTAATGTAATTTTTATCTTAGGAGTGTTTTATTGGTTTGCATGTGTGCATCACATGCATGCAGTACCTGTAGAGGCCAGAGAGGGCACCAGATTCCCTGAAACTGGAGTTACAGACAGCTGTGAGCTGCCAAATGGGTGCTGAGTTTTGAACCTCAATGCTGTTAACCATTGAGCCATCTTTCCAGCCCTGGAAAACTTTAGAGTACAGGAAGACTTTGTAATGAACACATAAGACACCAACAGGAGAAAACTTATATATCTGAAGCTAGCTGTGGTGACACAGGCCTTTCAGGTACAGGCAGTTGGATGTCTCTTCAAGGCCAGCCTGGTCTACAAAGCAAATTGCAGGACAGACAGGGCTACGCCGAGAAACCCTGCCTCAGAAAAATAAAAGAAGCAAATAAACAAAAACACACACACAAAAAAAAAACAAATGCAAACAACAAAACAAACAAAAAACTGGTATATCTGACTCAAAAAAATCTTCTAAACAATGGCATATTTTCAGAAACTTAAGTAACGACACTCTAACTGCAATAACCTATATGAAATATAAGTAACACAGCATTTGGAATCTAAATACAGAAAAAAAAAGCTTACAGATTAGTCTGAAAAATAATACACTACAGGTAAATAACTCAGGTGAACTCAGTTGTTGGGTAGAAAATCAGCTCAAGGGGCTGGAGAGATGGCTCAGGGGTTAAGAGCACTGACTGCTCTTCCGAAGGTCCTGAGTTCAAATCCCAGCAACCACATGGTGGCTCACACCCATCTGTAACGAGATCTGGCACTCTCTTCTGGAGTGTCTGAAGACAGTTACAGTGTACTTACATATAATAAATAAATAAATCTTAAAAAAAATAATGGGGGAAAAAAAAAGAAAATCAGCTCAAAACTTAGCCTCATCCACTGTAACCTGTCAACACACTAAAAATACTAAGCATGTGGGCGCTCCTCCCACCCGTGAGGCAGCCAAGCACTGCAGTGGCCAGGGACTGAGCCACCAATCCAGTTCTCGCACAGAGCGATGTCCCACAAGTTACAGGTCAGTCTCCAAGACCTTGCTTCTGACTGGAGAGCTATCAGGCCTAACAACCTCTTACTCAGCTTTGATTGGTTTCCTTAAGTGGTTCACAGGGCTCGGAGAAACACGTTCATTGGTTATTGTATTGGTGTTGGTACCTGAGGTGTATGGGTGAGGAGTGAGAAAGGGGGTTTGGAAGTTCCAGACCTTCTGTGGGAGCACCTCTAGATATGATGGACCCTGTGCTGTTCTGGACTTCGGCGGCAGCTTCGTTGTGCAGGCCTAATTGATGAAATCATTGGCATTCAACTCAAAACTTCAATTCTCCTCCTCCCACAAGAGGCTAGGGTGGAGCTGAGGGTCCCGCTTTAATAGTCTTCTAGCCTTCCACTCAATCAGACAGCCCCTATCCTGAAGCCTCCTAGAAGCTGCCAGACACCAGTAACCTCCAATACAAAGTATTTATCACTCTGAAAATTCCAAGAAACTGCTTTCCCGTAGCCAGGAAGAAAGACCAAAAAATATATTGCAAAGTATCTCAGAGTGACAGAAAATACAGCTGAAGAAACCCCAGAAAAAAAAAAACATATTATACTTTTAATCTTTTACTATAAACAATTCTAAAGTCTGGTAATATGCCATATTGGTAAAAGAACAGAAATTCCTGTCCTTAAACGCTTATGGGGAGCATCAATCGGCACAATATTCGATAGTTACTTCTGAAGTGTCTTTTAAAAGGTCATGCTTTGATCTGATGTTCTATTTTTAGAAATCATGATACGAATACAGTTCCCACAGGTCCATTACAATCCAGGAATAAGCCGGTTGGTGGTCTGGTGCACGCCTTTAAACCCAGCACTCAGGAGGAAGAGGCAGGCGAATCTCTGTGTGAGTTCGAGGCCAGCCTGATCTATGGAGAGAGTTCCAGCACAGCCAGGGCTACACAGAGAAACCCTGTCTCAAAAACAAACGAACAAAAGCTGGGCGAATCTCTGCCAGCCTGGTCTGCATAGTGAGTTATACCTAGAGCTATATAATGAGACCCTGAATTTGAAACAAGACAAAAGACCCAGGTACAAGGATTTGCTTTACAGAATTGTTGTGCTAGAACATTAATTACCATAAGCAACTTTTAAACTATGATGTTTAGCAGAGCTCTGCCTATCGCCGAAGATAAACATATCTAGTAGACTTTATAGAGGAAAGGCCAGAAAATCATGGACAGATCCCATGGGCAATGGTTAGGAAGGTAAAGAAATAACTAAGGACCATTAGGGAAGGTTGTATCTTTCCAGACTGTACCTTTAACACCATTGCTATTCTCTTCCAGTACGCATGAAAGACACCTTCAAGGGAGACGGACTCCTTGGTAACAGGAGCCCTTCGTCAATTTCACACAGCACACTGCGGGATAGATCTGGTCAAAGTGTCTGATTGTTCACAATGATTCCCACTGGCGGGGTCTTTTTGCCCGAAGTGCTTGTATAGCGGAACCCAAAAAAAAGGGTACAGTAGAGGTGAGAAAAGGGTAATTAACTCAACAGACACATATATCAAAATGCCATTCTGCACACCTTAAGTACACACCACTTTTATTTGCCGGTCCTACCTCAGTAGCTAAGGTGGAGCGGAAATCACCTTTACTAACGATTTTCTTCGTTTTTAAAAAAAAAAAGGAAATGGGCTGGAGAGATGGCTCAGCGGTTAAGAGCACTGGCTGCTCTTCTAGAGGTCCTGAGTTCAATTCCCATCAACCACATGGTGGCTCACAACCATCTGTAATGGGGATCTGACGCCCTCTTCTGGTGTGTCTGAAGACAGCCACAGTGTACTCATATACATAAAATAAATCAATAAATCTTTTTTTTTTTTTTTTTTTTGGTTTTTCGAGACAGGGTTTCTCTGTGTAGCCCTGGCTGTCCTGGAACTCACTTTGTAGACCAGGCTGGCCTCGAACTCAGAAATCTGCCTGCCTCTGCCTCCTGAGTGCTGGGATTAAAGGCGTGCGCCACCACGCCCGGCCCTCAATAAATCTTTAGAAAAGGAAACAGTAGCCCTGTGCAGCATCCAATATCTGTCACCCCAGCACTCAGGAGGCCAAGGTGGAAGATGGTAAGTTTTAAGCCATTGTGGGCTACAATAGTCTGTCTCAAAAAAAAAAAAAATCCAAGAAATGCATCCAATATTTGACAGAACTGTTTTGAACACTCTTGAAAGCAATTTACAAGCTGTTATAAACAGAGACAGTCAGTGTTCCTGGCTTTAATTCCCTGATTTGTTTTATTTTTAGCTACGTGTATCTGTGTGCAGCTATGTGTGGGTGCGGACACTGGAGTACAGGGGCCGGTAAGAGACCAAGAGGTATCAGATTGGCTTCTGTTGATGTCACAGATGGTTGCAAGCCATCTGGTATGGGTGCTGGGAACCGAACCTAACTTGGACCCTCTGCAAGAGCATTACCGGCTCTTAAACTGTGGCGCCAGCTCTCCAGTTCCCTAGTGAACTGGTTTAAAAAGACTCCGAAGACGCTACTTTAGATCCTTAGCCATGTCCCCGAAAACTCTGGAAATGATATGATTTTCGGATCACCAGGGCTGAGGGCAGGAGCAGAGACAGCTGGAGGAGAAAGGCTGAAGCCCACACAGCTCCACCTTCTAAGGGAGCCTCCCCATCTGCAGGGCTGGGACTAGAGCAGTCCCTGGACTGCCTAGGAATCCCCTGTCCTTTGACTTTTATGAAGCATCACTAGGACACATCCTTACAAATAATTAAGACCCTACCATATGCATCGAGTTCAATAAAACAAGCAATGATGATAAACTGTCTAGGGTGGGGTTACTTTTTTGTGGAAGGCAATGGTTGGAAGAATGGGGAACTGCCAATAGTTAATCTCTTCATCCAAGTGCCTGCATAGGTTGGTTACATGTGTGCAAGATCACTGCTGAGTTCAACTCAATCTGTGCATTCCGCTATTAGACTTCAACCTAAAAACATAAAGAATGTGTCATAAGTTTGGTCAACCGAAGGACAATCACAAAACCCTGCATATCCGTATACTTAACCAAAGGCTCTTCCTTGTCAGGCCCTAGAACAAAGTATATTCAAGAAAACTCCATTCAGGAGTCCTCTTTAAAGGATTAAAAAATCCTTTAAATAGACTGTAAAATCATCTTGAGGGGGAGAAGCTGGTAAGAAAAGATTTTGAAAGCAGCATGCCAGGTTAGGTCCCCCTGTTAAGAGTGTGGAATACGCACCCTAGAAGTTCGTACGCTAACACCTGGTCCCCAGCTATTGGCGCCACACAAAGAGGCTGTAGAATCTCTTACCTTTTAAGGTTAAGGTCAGGCTGACAGAAGCAGGCTGCAGAGGACTGGCCTTGGGTTACAGACCAGCCAGCTACCAGTCAGCTGTCTCTGCTTTCTGTTTATCCCTGAGATGTGACCACTGTTGTCACAGACCCAGCCCCTCCAGTCACCAACAAACCCTCTCAAACCAAGCCCTACCTCTTCTATAAGGCATTCTATTGTAGAGTACAGAAAAGGAACTGACACAACATGTTATCTATGGAAAGTGTGAGCATTTTACAAATAAGGAAGCTAAGTACCACCCCCGGAAGCCAGGCACTAGGTGCCAATCTTCCCGTCCCCCCGGGGTGAATCCACTGACCACACTGAACACTTCAACAGCAGACCAAGGGACTTTTAAACCTAACAGGCCCCACCCTGGTAATCTGGTTCTCCTGCTTGATCAAGTTTTGTAAAATGACATTTCCCGGACCAAATTAATCGAGCTTCTGAGCTAAATTAATTAATTAATTAATTAATGAGGAGCTGAAGAGAGAAGAGTTAAACTCACAGGGTTACTTCTTGGTCACGGAGCTATGAAACTTCTAACAGTCCAAAAGACCACTGTCACCAACCCCCCCCCCCCATAGCCACCATCTTCCACACCTGCCAACCAGAGACAAGGCCTACCATAGTGGGTGTGGTGAAGGTTGGAGGTTAGCTCACGTGAGCAGCCCAGTGTAGCCTAGAAACTGTGGCTAGCCTTGCTGCTTTGGCCAGACCTCTACCAAGCCCACTAAATCCTATTCTCAAGACCAGACCGGTCCCAATAACGGCTTCGGTCTCTTCACGTCTAACACGGGCTCAGAGTTGAGTCTTGACTTCTCAAAGGACAGAACTGGACTAGGGCCTGGAGAGACTGCTCAGTAGCTAAGAGTGCTTCTGGCCCTTTTGGAGGACCTGAGTTTGGGTCTCAGCGTCCACATCGGGCTGCCCACAAGTACCTCTAACTCCAGCTCCTAGGGATCCGACACCCTTTCTGGCCAGCCTCTACAGGTTATCTGGACAGGGATACCATGCCCTCATGCAGGAATGTACAAGCAAGCAAGCAAATAAATAAAACAAGTCTTTAAAAGACAAAAGCAAAACACGGAGCAGATTTACCAGTCTTCCTCCGTCACACATACTTCAAACCTGGTTCAGTTGTTCAATCAGATTATTTAAAAAAAAAAAAAATTTTTTTTTTAATTGAAATTCACCCTCGCCGGGCGTGGTGGCGCACGCCTTTAGTCCCAGCACTCGGGAGGCAGAGGCAGGCGGATTTCTGAGTTCGAGGCCAGCCTGGTCTACAAAGTGAGTGCCAGGACAGCCAGGGCTACACAGAGAAACCCTGTCTCGAAAAACCAAAAAAAAAAAAAAAAAAGAAATTCACCCTCTAAAGTGGTTTGAATAAGAATGGCCCCTAGAGGCTCATATATTTGAACGCTTGGTCGCTAGTTAGTGGAACTGTTGGGGAAGGATTAGGAGAGGAGGTGTGTCTGTCACTGGGGGTGGGGCTTGAGGTTTCAAGAGCCCACACCAGGCCCAGCCCCTCTCTTTCAATATCAATCTCTTCTCTCTCTCCTCTCTCTCTCTCTCTCTCTCTGCCTCCTTCTAGTGGGTCAGAAGTGAGCTCGCAGCTACTGCTCCAGGCCATACCTATCTCCCCGCTGCCGTGCTCCCCGCCATAATGGTCACGGACTCACCCTCTGAAACTGTAAGCCAGCCCCAATGAAATGCTCTCTTTTAAAAGTGGCCTCAGTCCTGGTGTCTGTGCATAGCAACAGAAAAGTGACGAAGACATACCCATCCCACCCCCCCTCCTTTTTTTTCTCCCTGCAGTGATAGGGACCAAATGCTTTGAGTGTTTTGAGCAAGCCTTACATGTGTGACACAGCTTTGAGTTTCAGTTCCCCCTCTGTAAGATGGACGTGATAATAGAAATTGTCCCCCATACTCCCCTGTGGTTCGGTTAACAAAATATGTATTCAGAAGAAATTAAAAATGGTCAGGAGGCATGGTGGTGCATGCCTACAGGTAAACACATGCAAGGCTGAGGCAGGAGAATAATGAGTTCTAGACTATACTATGCCCATCCAAGACTATACTTACTATGTTATTATTATTATTATTATTATTATTATTTAATCCTTTTTTACAGTCCAGTTTTCATCCCCCTCCCTGTCTGCCCCCCAACTGCTCCCCATCCCATACCTCCTTCCCCCCTCCAAGAGGATGTTCCCACCCCCACCCCACCTCACCAGACCGCCCCACTCCCTGGGGCCTCAAGTCTCTTAAGGGTTAGGTGCATCTTCTCTCACTGAGGCCAGACCAGGCAATCCCCTGCTGTATATATGTGTCAGGGACCTCTCATCAGCTGGTGTGTGCTGCCTGGTTGGTGACTCAGTGTCTGAGCGATCTCAGGGGTCCAGGTCAGTTGAGACTACTGGTCTTCCCATGGGACCACCCTCCTCCTCAGCTTCTCTTTTTAAGAGGTGACCGCAGACCACCAATCTTCGGCTGTTTATCCACTCAGGGATGTGAGTCTAACTTTCCTACTTTGCTTCTAGACTGGCTGTAATGACTGTGGTGAACGGGAAGGGGGACTATCATCCTAGGATCTGGGAGGCAGGACACAGAAGCCTTTTGGCGCTCGCCCACCCCGGGTTCTCAGAAAATGTTTTGTGGAAGCAGCCAGACAACACACAACTCTCGGGACCTGGGGAGAAAAATGTTATAAGAAAAGAGATTCCTGGTTCACTAGTCCAACCTGGGCACCAGGAATGTAAGTGACAAATAAATGAATGGATGGATGGATGGATGGATGGATGGATGGATGGATAGCTAGATAGATGATAGATAGATAAATTGTGTGCTCTGAACTTGTAAGTCAGAAGGGGCCATCTGAGAGCCCACAGGGACCCAGATTGTTCCTCTCGGCACAGAATGGAGCGACCACTCAGACATCAGTGCTACCGATGGCTGTGGGGACATTAGTTCTTTTTTCTCTAGCCTGCAACAATTACAAGCCCATTGAGATTATATACCGACATCCTTCTTAATTACATTCTCCAGTGTTTCTATGAGTGGGAAAGACAGGAACAATGTCTGGCTTCAACCCAAGGCTGTGTGTGGTTCCTTCAAAGCCAGGACTGCCAAGACCCATGTGAGAACCGTGACAGACTATTATCGTGGTTGCCAGCTTACAACTGCTGGTTTTCTTTTCACCCAGTGACGCTGGGGGAGGGCACTACTAGAGATCGACTCCAGGGTCTCACGTGCATAGGCACGTGCTCTACACTGAGCTGCATCCCCAGGCTTCCTGTGTTACTCTTAGGTTTGGTTTGGTTTGGTTTTGTTAGAATTTTTTTTTAAGATTTATTTATTTATTTATTTATTTATTTATTTATTTATTTATTATATGTAAGTACACTGTAGCTGTCTTCAGATACTCCAGAAGAGGGAGTCAGATCTCATTACAGATGGTTGTGAGCCACCATGTGGTTGCTGGGATTTGAACTCCAGACCTTCAGAAGAGCAGTCGGATGCTCTTACCCACTGAGCCATCTCACCAGCCCTAGAATTTTTTTCTAACAAATTATTTTATTTTAAAGATTTATTTATATATTTTATGTGTATGAGTACACTGCAGCTGTCTTCAGACACACCATAAGAGGGCAGAAATCTAACTACAGATGGTTGTGAGCCACCATGTGATTGCTTGGAGTTGAACTCAGGACCTCTAGAAAAGTAGTCAATGCTCTTAACCGCTGAGACGTCTCTCCAGCCCCTATTACTCTTCATTTTGAGACAGGGTCTCTTTAAGTTGCTCAGGCTGGCTCTAAACATTCTATGTTGTTCAATCAGACCTTGAATTTGTTATCTTCCTGCTTAGGCCACTGGGACTGTAGGCCTGTATCGCCAGATCTGATTCACCCATCCATAAATATTCTTGTTAAGGAGGAAATCTTAGACAAAGTTAGTACACAATTTACTCTCTGTGTATCCATGTGTTTTATGAAATCTCATGATTGCTCATGAGTTCAAAGTTAGTATGCATAATATATAATCATATATAAGTGTGTTTGTATATAATAATGTATGTGTCTGTGGTGGTTTGAATATGCTTGACCCAGGGAACAGCATTATTAGGAAGTATGGCCTTATTGGAGTAGGTGTGGCCTTGTTGGAATAGGTGTGTTACTGTGGGTGTGAGCTTTAAGACCCTAGTCCTAGCTGATTGGTAGCCAGTATTCTCCTATCAGCCTTCAGATGATGATCTAGAACTCTCTGCTCCTCCTGCACCATACCTGCCTGGATGCTGCCATGCTAATGCCTTGATGATAATGGAGTGAAACTCTGAACCTATAGGTCAGTTCCAACTAAATGCTGTTCTTATAAGAGTTGCCTTGGTCATGGTGTCTGAACACAGCAGTAAACCCTAACTAAGACAGTATGCAGATGTATAGATATATATATGTAATCATGATTATATACATAGCATATATCGTAGGTTATATGCATAATACTATATATATAACCATGAGTGAGGATTTGAGCATCTTAGGTGCCACAAGAACTATGCTGAGTGAGTCAAAAGCAAAAGCCTCAAAGTCAGTCACATGTGTGCCTCACGCCGACAGCAGTCACACGTGGGAATCGGCGCGTTATATGGCATGCCAGCTCTATTGTTAAAATATTTACATTTTTGGTTATGAAGACATTAAAATTAACATTATTATGTATGTTATTATGCCTTACGTCCTCTTATTAAGAGTAGGCTATGAGGTGGAGGTGTAAAAATAACCCAATTAGTCTCTTAAGAGGACTTTTAAAAATTGATGTCATATTTATTAATAGCTCTTTATAAAAATGAATTGCTCTGGGAGGCCTTTAAATTTTTCATACCTCATTTAATTGCTTTTTGCGGATGAAGCCTCATGTGCTCTTTGCTTTATTTTGCTATCTCGTCTTTGACAAAGGACACAGCCAGTTCCATGTAGCGAGGCTGCCACGGAAGCTGCCTGGGTTGGGAGGTTACAGGGTAGACGTTGGTGAGACCCTGCTCAAGAGTCCACGCAGACCAACGCGCACATCTACGGTCTTCACCGATGTCTTCATAGATCATACTGGGAAGAGTAGTGACATGGTACAACCCGGGTCCACTTCCACAGGATGGTTCCCAGCATCCTCAGATGGGCCCTGACCACAAATGACCTCCGTGAAAGATGAGTTTGACTGCGTCGCTGCTCAGTATGAAAATCTCCCACAGCTCCCTGACCTGATAGATTCTGAGTTGTCCTCGGAACACCCTTCCATACTCTACCTGTGCACCGAGCACACCTTGCCCTGTCCACAGCCCCAAGTCCAGAGAGCACATGCGTTTGCTAAACCATGGTCCAGCCCCAAGTCAGAGTGGGATTTATCTGACCCTCATGAACTTGTTGGTTGTGAAAATGAAGATGGGTACAGATGCTAAGAGCGCACATTCATACTCACTCTAAGACCACCTGATGCAAAGCAATGTGGCAGACTGGGCTCCAGTGATATTCCTTAATATCAGTTCCCCACACAATGAGTGATATTGTTCCTGTGTGACTGCATTCTAAGGTGTCATTATGTGCCCGGGTCAAGACTTCATTTGCCCATATTCAGTAGTCTGTCCAAGTCACTTGCTGTCTTCTATTTCAACACTCGGCAGCAGTGGGATATCGCCTGGTTACCGCACTCAGGAGTCAGGAGTCACTGTCGCCTCTTAAACTCTTGGCAATACTTTGGTGGGTCGCCCCACACGAGATCCCTGGGACAACCCTCATAAAGGGTGAGTCCAACTGTGTCACTAAGCGGTATAAAAGCTTTCAACAGTTCTCTGACCTGATTCCAAGGAACTGCTCAACCGTCCTATCCACACACACACACACACACACACACACACTTCAGAATCTGGATGCAAACCTGCAACTGGCTCCTAAGACCACACCCTGCACCCAGCATAAGGCCACCCTCCATGGTCTTTCCTTGCCTCCTTTTTCTGCAGGAGTCCTACTTGGCAGTCTGTCTCCTGGGCTGTCGGTTCTGTGAGATGGAGCTCACGGTGCCTTTTGTCATCTCTGGAATGTTTCACATACACACACAGTCAGTTCCTGTGGCACCTGCCAGAACTGTCATTTGATCTGTGCTGGCGTGTGGGGCAGGGGAGGTGGGAAGGGAAGATTTCCACACTAATTCTGCCTCCCCCCCCCCTTCATATGCCGATCTGAACGGGCCTGATCGGTGCAACAGAGAGATACCATTAAAAGATGGCGACCCAGAAATCGGCATGTTGGGTTGGTGTCGCTCAGTGGTAGAACTCTTGTAAAAAGGCTCTGGGTTCAATCTGCCACTGAAGGAGAGGGAGGAAGGGTGAGGGTGATAGGAAGGGGAAGAAAAAGCATCCAGGAAACAGGAAAGAGCTTGCACACAAACCTGCCTATGCCTGACATCATATCCATGGACTTATATCTTTCCTAGACCCCATTTTGAGACTGGTCCATCCAATGGAATAGTGCCTTGGCAAGACCGGCACAGATAAACTCCTTTCTGCTGTTGGCACGGAAAGCCGAGTTGTCTTTTGTTTTGTTTTCTTTTTTGGGGGTGTAGGGGGGGTTGGGTTTCTTTTTTCCGAGACAGGGTTTCTCTGTGTAGCCCTGGCTGTCCTGGAACTCACTTTGTAGACCAGGCTGGCCTCGAACTCAGAAATCCGCCTGCCTCTGCCTCCCGAGTGCCGGGATTAAAGGCGTGCGCCACCACCGCCCAGCCCAACTGTCTTGTTGATGCCAAACCTGTCATCTCACCATACAGAGGTGGAAACTCAAACTCCGAGGCCCTCTGACCCAAACTCACCTCTTAGTGTTATCCCGTTGCCTGTCATCTCCACTACAAACTAAACAATTTCTCCATGGCGCACATTTCCTCAGTGGGAGGTCTGTGGAGGCTCTGAGTGCACACCTCCCTCTGTATCTGTCTCTCTGTACTTTGTGGCCACTCTGAAGAAACAGCTTGGCTCACTTACATCACACCCTTTCTGCCAGGATGCTCCACCTCCTTACGGCTCAGAAGCAGTTTGCCAAAATAAATCTTCCCTCAAGTTGTACCTCTCAAGGATTCGTCACGGCAACGGAAGCGTAAGTGACACACTTGTTTGTTTTCAGACCATCATTCTACAGGCCTCAGTTTTTTGTTTTTTTGTTTTTTGTTTTGTTTTGTTTTGTTTTGATAACCCGAGTCTCACACCCACCTCCCGGGAGGAACTGGTAGGAGAGAGGAGAAACTATAGTTCAGGTCAAATAGAAAAAAACAGTTACATCTGGGCTGGAGAGATGGCTCAGTGGTTAACATCACTGGCTGCTCCTTCAGAGGACCCAGGTTCAGTTCCCAGAACCCACATGGCAGCTCACATTTATCTGTCACTCTCAGTTCTAAAGGATCCATTGCCATCAAGGATGCATGTGGTGGCTGGGCAGTGATGGCGCACGCCTTTAATCCCAGCACTTGGGAGGCAGAGGCAGGTGGATTTCTGAGTTCAAGCCCAGTCTGGTCTACACAGTGAGTTCCAGGACAGCCAGGGCTACACAGAGAAACCCTGTCTCAAAAAACAAACAAACAGACAAACAATCAAACAAACAAACAAGGATGCATGTGGTGAATATATCTGTGCATGCAGGCAAAATAACTGTACACATAAAATGAAGTAAATAAATCTTAAAAAAAAAAGTCACATCAAAGCCATCAGAGAAGACCAGCAGGCTCTTAGCAACCATGGGCACAGAAATAAATATATCAGGTAAAATCACGGGATACAATTCTTCCATTCAGACATGATGCTGGAGAAGGAGCCAAGACCAACAGTTCTACATCTGAATCCACAGGCAACAGGAAGAAAGTGAGATACTGTCCTGGCTTGAGCATAAGAAACCTCAAAGCCATAAGATACAATTTGCTAAACGCATGAAACTGAAGAAGAACGAAGACCAAAGTGTGGACACTTTGCCCCTTCTTAGAATTGGGAACAAAACACCCATGGAAGGAGTTACAGAGACAATGTGTGGAGCTGTGACGAAAGGATGGACCATCTAGAGACTGCCATATCTGGGGATCCATCCCATAATCAGCTTCCAAACGCTGACACCATTGCACACACTAGCAAGATTTTGCTGAAAGGACCCAGATATAGCTGTCTCTTGTGAGACTATGCCAGGGCCTAGCAAACACAGAAGTGGATGCTCACAGTCAGCTATTGGATGGATCACAGGGCCCCCAATGGAGGAGCTAGAGAAAGTACCCAAGGAGCTAAAGGGATCTGCAACCCTATAGGTGGAACAACATTATAAACTAACCAGTACCCCTGAGCTCTTGACTCTAGCTGCATATGTATCAAAAGAGAAGCCATCAGAGAAGACCAGCAGGAAAGAGAGGCCCATTGGACTTGCAAACTTTATATGCCCCAGTACAGGGGAACGCCAGGGCCAAAAAGTGGGAGTGGGTGGGTAGGGGAGTGGGGGGGAGGGTATGGGGGACTTTTGGGATATCATTGGAAATGTAAATGAGGAAAATACCTAATAAAAATAAATAAATAATGGGAAAAAAAAAGAAACCTCAAAGCCTACCCCCAGTGACAAACTTTCCTTAAACAAAGCCACACCCACTCTAACAAGACCACACCTCCAAACAGTGCCACGCCCTATGGGTCTATGGGGGCCGTTTTTGTTCAAACTCCCACAAGGGTTCAGCAATGAGTGTGCTTGCTATTCAAGCCTGCCAATCTAAATTCAGTCCCTGGAACGCATGGGAGGATCAAAGAACTGACTCCTGAAAGCTGCCTTCTGGGGCTGGCGAGATGGCTCAGCAGGTAAGAGCACTGACTGCTCTTCTGAAGGTCCTGAGTTCAAATTCCAGCAACCACATGGTGGCTCACAACCACCCATAATGAAATCTGACGCCCTCTTCTGACACCTTCTTCTGGTGCATCAGACGTCAGCTACAGTTATACTTACATATAATAAAATATATCTTAGAGAGCTGGAACAAGCAGGGACCGAGTGAGCAGAGTTGACCGAAGTGAGCAGAGGTCCTAAAATTCAATTCCCAACAACCAAATGAAGGCTCCCAACCAACTGTACAGCTACAGTGTACTCACATAAATACATACATGCAGCCGGGCGTGGTGGCGCACGCCTTTAATCCCAGCACTCGGGAGGCAGAGGCAGGCGGATTTCTGAGTTCGAGGCCAGCCTGGTCTACAAAGTGAGTTCCAGGACAGCCAGGGCTACACAGAGAAACCCTGTCTCGAAAAACCAAAAAAAAAAAAAAAAATACATACATGCATACATACATGCATTTATACATACATTAAAAAAAGATAAGAAAAAAAAAGTTGGTTTTTGGCCCCCATGCTCCCTCAGTGACACAGGCACTTCCACACTTGGACACACATAACACCACACACACACACACACACACACACACACACGAAGAAATGAGGACAGAAGGCCAGGTGGGAGAGGGGCTATGTAAATATTCCGAAATCTGAAAAACACCAGAGTAAGGACTACTTTGTCCCTAAGCATTTTAGGCGAGTGTTACTGCGCTTGTAATTTGTCTTTCCCTCCTTCCCAAGAAGATGCATGCTTCCACGGTGATGATTAGCCCTGTCAACCAGACACAACGTAGAATCTCCTCGAAAGAAAGCCTTAATTAGGCGTGTCTGTGGGCAAACGTCTTCTTTGCCTTAACTGATGTAGGATGGTCCCTGTCCCCCATGAGGCTAGGCGGGGCGTTCTGGTAGCAGCCCAGGGAAGGTTTTTCCTTCTTTGCTACCTTCACCTTCACCGAGTTGTTCCCACTGCTGACTCCTTCACTGACATCACAAAGAGGTCCTTTAGATTTCCAACACGGACTGAAGAGAAGCATCTCTCCGGGAATCCCGCCAGGCTCAGGACGGGACTACTGGGGCACCCAGTCCTATGGACTGACCGAATTCTCACCCTCTCCAGAGTGAGACTGGAGAGGACTCACACTCACTGTTGGACTATTCAGACCATGTCTTGTCAAACCGATCCAATAGTTCTTCTTCGGGCGTACATTCATTCTACTGGGTCTGTGCCCCTAGCGCGGTGGTTCTCAACCTGTGGGTCGCGACCCCTCTAAAGGCCACCGGAAAACTTGGATCTTGACAATTCATGACCGTGGAAAATCACAGTTGTGAAATGGCTGGGAGTCACTACAACATGAGGAACTGTACCAAAGGGTCACAGCATTAGGGTGAGAAGCCCTGCTCTAGAGAATCCTGACTAACACAGCTCCACGTGACCAAATTTCTGTGTCTGTTTTCTTCAGACACACCACCACCTAGCACCCAAAGCTAAGAAATATTTTTTTTTAATGAATGCCATAGAAGTAACTAGGAAAGTGTTTTGATATTATATCACGCATGATCACAGAATACTAAGACTGGGCAGAATCATTTGTGTTAAATCTCACCCACACAAAGCAGCAATGAGGAAGGGATCGGGCAGACCCAGATGTTGGGACTTTTGGACACACAGCCTGGAGTCTGCAAAAGTGCTAATGTCACTCACGGGGCACGGTGGTGCATGGTTTAATCCCAGCACTAGGGAGGCAGAGGCGCACAGATCTCTGTGAGTTCAAGGCCAGCCTGGTCTACAGAGTGAGTTCCAGACAATGCCTCTAAATAAATAAATACACAAATAAAGACACTTGCCGGTGTCGCTGGGACAAAAGGGGTGGAGCTTTTTTTTTACAGGAAAACTGTCTTAATGAGCCACCACACTTAAATCACTCTGACTTGATCTTGGATGCTTTACAACAGCTGTCACAGCTGTCACAACTGTCAGGAACACCTGAGCACGGATGATGTATTTGATCCTATCGTTGTAGCTGTAACTATGTGGAGGTCAGACGGTGACTTAGCATGTACATATCCTTTGCCTTGAAATTATATGCTTGGGGGTGACTCCAGCTGAGACTCCTAGCAGTGGGGTCCTGAAGTGGCCACTTCCTGTATCCAGGCAGGACTCCCAGTGGAAGGGTAAGGACATCAAGACACCCACAAAGCCTTTGACCCCAAATGCTTCCTGCCTACAGAGATGTGTGGGGACAGAGATAGAACAGAGAAAGAGGGAATGGTCAGGCAATGACTGCCCCAAACTGAGACCCATCCCATGGGCAAGAACCAATCCCCGACACTACTAAAGATACTTGGCCTTCACATGGGTTTCCCAAACAACTGGAGGAGGGGCTGTCCCTGAACCTGTTGCCTGCCTGCCTGTAGATCCCAACCCCTAAATGGTCAGCCTTGTCCGGTCTCAGTGGGAGAGGATGTGCCAGAGGACGGCTTCCTCTTCTAAGGGGAATGGGGGAAGGACTTACATGAGTGGATATTGGGAGGAGAGGAAGGGCTGATATTGGGTTGTAAAGTGAATTAATAAGCAGACTGGAGAGATGGCTCAAAAGTTAAGAGCACTGACTGCTCTTCCAGAGGTCCTGAGTTCAATTCCCAGCAACCACATGGTGGCTCACAACCATCTGTAATGGGATCCAATGCCCTTTTCTTGTGTGACTGAAAACAGCTACAGTGTACTCAAAGACATAAAATAAATCAACCTTCTTTTAAAGAGTGAATAAATAAATAAATTTAATTTTAAAAAGTAAAACATAGCCGGGCATGGTGGCGCACGCCTTTAATCCCAGCCCTTGGGAGGCAGAGGCAAGAGGATTTCTGAGTTCGAGGCCAGCCTGGTCTACAGAGTGAGTTCCAGGACAGCCAGGGATACACAGAGAAACCCTGTCTCGAAAAACCAAAATAAATAAATAAATAAATAAATAAATAAATAAATAAATAAAATAATAATAATAATAACAATAATATGCACACTAGAGCTGCAGCAGAGACCCCAGCATCCTGAGATGACTGCCAAGCAGTAACTCTGGAGTAGCCCTGGCCTGAGCCCATGAGATGTGTGTGCTACCCATGACGGAGCTGGAGAAATGGAGCCCTTCCGAGCTGAGCTTTTTGTACTGCTGGACTTTGGTTTTATTTTGATTTGCTTATAACTGTGCCATGATTCATCCCTCTTGGATACTGTAGGAAATTTTGTAAGTTATTTTTTATTTTATAGGAGCCCACAGTTGAAACACTTTTTTAAAGAGACTGAATATTTTAGAAAGACTTGAGACTGAATGTTTTAAAGAGATTGAACTTTTAACATGTTTGACTTTTTAAAGGCTTTAGTAATCTTAAAGGTTTCAGTGTTTAATACTGTGATATTCATTTTAATGTGTCATCTTGGAGACAAATAAGAAAGAAACAGTTCTAGTTGAATGGTGATATGCTTGTGTAACAAGTTGACAAAGGGTCAGTCGTGCCGGCTAGTTTTCTGTCAACTTGATACAAGCTAGAGTCATTTGGGAAGAGGAACTCTCAATTGAGAAAATGTCTCCATAAGATTGGCCTATTGGCAACTTTGGGGGTTTGCTTGTTTAGTAATTGAACCTGGGCAGATGGTTCTGGGGTGTATAAGAAAGCAGGCTGAGAAAGGTTTAAAGAACAAACCAGTAAGTAGCACCCCCTCCATGGCCTCTGCTTCAGTTCCAGCCTCCAGGTTCCGGCCCTGACTTCCTTCAATGATGGAGTATGACCTGGAGTTATAAGATGACATTAACCCTTTTCTCCTCATGCCCCTCTTAGTCATGGTGTTCTATCACAGCAGAAGAAACCCTCAGTAAGGTGTCTCAGTTAGGGTTTTACTGCTGTGAACAGACACCAATGGCCAAGGCAACTCTTACAAGGACAACATTTCATTGGGGCTGGCTAACAGGTTCAGAGGTTCAGTCCAGCATCATCAAAGCAGGAATATAGCGGCATCCAAGCAGGCATGGTGCAGGCAGAACTGAGAGTTCTACATCTTCATCTGAAGATTGCAAGTGGAAGACTGACTTCCAAGCAGTCAGGATGAGAGTCTTAAGCCCATGCCCACAGGGACACACCTACTCCAACGAGGCCACCCCTAATAGTGCCACTCCCTAGGCCAAGCAGATACAAACCATCACATAAGGCGACAGCCTCAGTGGCAATGGAGACCCCAGGATATTGGAGCTGCCAGGGCCAGGGAAAGATGACCTAGGACAGCAAAGGGTTATATGTGCAACCAACCTAAGCCTATGAAACGAGCTATTTATTACACAGATGGAAGACCTGGAGAAGCAAAATTGCCCACGCCTTTTGGGGCCCAGGAGACCATAGGTGAGTTCCAGATTCTGAACTACAGAACATGTCTTCTGGTTTAGCTTTTTTGTTTGTTTTGTTTTTTGAGACAAGGTATCTCTACATAGCCTTGCCTGTCCTGGAACTCACTATGCAGGCCAGGCTGCCCTCAAATTTACAGAGATCTACCTACCTTTGCCTCCTGAGCATTGGATTAAGGGAATGTGTCATCATACCATGCTTTAGTCTTTTTTGTTGTTTTTGTTTTTGTTTTTGTTTTTGTTTTTGTTGTTTTCGAGGCAGGGTTTCTCTGTCTAGCCCTGGCTGTCCTAGAATTCACTCTGTAGACCAGGCTGGCCTCGAACTCAGAAATCCACCTGCCTCTGCCTCCCGAGTGCTGGGATTAAAGGTGTGCGCCACCACGCCCAGCTCCATGCTTTCGTCTTAATATGTTTCTTCTTGTGCCCTGGTTCTTCCATTCCGGGATAAGAAGTATTCACTCCTTGAGTTTACATTTCTTTTCTTTTTTCTTTTCTTTCTTTTTTTCATTTCACAGGAGCATACAGATTAGAGATTTTGGATTTGTTTAAAAAGACAATAACGGATTGACCTGTCCCCCAAAATCCCTTTTTTCCCCAAACTGCCTTGGGTAGAAGTATTTTTATCACAGCAACACAACGGAACTAGCACAGAGTGATAAGGAGAGAGGCCAGTAGGAGTGTGACTGCCGATTATCTCCCTAGACAAGAGGACACATAAAGAATAGGCTGCTTGAAGAGGCCTGTTCTGAGTGCCTGTTGGGGCAAAGTGCTGCACCAGCTCTTCCGGCCCCATCCGTGGTAGAGTGGTCACTCAACAGGCAGCACAGATAGCTGTGTGCACACAACGTGGCACCCATAGCCCATATCCATGGTGTGGTGTTGGAATTGTCACCCGATGCAGTGAGAGATAATGGGGGTTGAGGGAGATACAACAGAGGCGGGGGGAAAAAAGGAATCTAGACACCCTCTCTGATCAGAGAGGATCTGTGCAAGCCCTTACTGTAAGGCTTTGATACGAAAGAAGAATGGCAACTCTACCCCAATACAACCTCTCTCCCACTGGCCATGCCACATGTCTGCCGTTTGCAATTTCTCATCCCTGCATTCTTTCTACCAACAGTTGACGCAGTCAGAAAGCCAGTGCCACTGTTTGGGGGAACTCTACAGATACAAGAACAATAAACCAGATCTTTGTTTCCCAGTGTATCCAGTCGTTGAGTATTTTGTTATATGGAAACAGCAAACAGCCTGATAGATAGTTATAGTGTGAGGTTGGAATTGTCACCTGATGCTCTGGGAGATAATGGGGCTTAAGTGAGATATGTAGGTAAATACTTGTTTATTCTAACTTATGGTCATGTGCATTTATTCCAGGTAACTCCCAACAAATCACAGAACCTTATCTGATGCTTTCCATATCAGAGAGCTCAATACGTCGCAGAGCAATCCACTTGACATCACATGGCTCTGATTGCTGTACTTGGAGGTAGAACCCTGTTCTCACTGTGGGTCCTAATGCCCCCCTTGCAACCATGAAGCCCTACCCTGTCACAAGCCCTGCACACATCTACACTCCCATAGCCTGGATGTCTCACGAAAATCCTGGGTGTGTGTGCATGCTCTTTTGGTGAGACACCAGATAACATACTAACAAAGGCTGTGGAGGAAGAAAAAGCCGGGAAGCCCTCAGCTGCACTCTTAATACTCCCTTGGCTTCTGAGGAAGTAGCAGAAGTCTCTAAACTGTTGTCAAGACAACCAAAGCACAAACACAAATCTCTTTGGGATCCCATCAGGAAGCAGTTTTTTAGCATACATGCCCAAAATAAATAGGCTACTCCTCCCCCTCCTCTTCGCTCTGTCTCCTGCTCTTGCCACATGGCAGTATGCGCTAAAAATGCTAACTGGGAAGCTTTCCACCTTTGAGGTTAGGACAACTGCTGCAATATTTTTGTGTGTGTGTGCTTGAAAATGTACATTGGGCGGTGTTGTTTTTTAAAGTGTCCTGTTTCGTAATACTAGTTCAGATTCCATGGTGGGATGGCCTGGCACATGACTGGCAAAGCTGAGACCTACTTGGGTATCCGCGGACCTCTGCCTGGTGCAGTCCGGCATGCTAACTCTCCGGGGCTAGCTTCCACAGTGTGCCCCACTGATCCCCAAGGGAGAGCATTCACAAGGCTGGCTACGATGTCCCCATGTGGCATAAAAGGAGAAAGCCCACACGTGTATAACAGGTAGAAAACAAAAACCCAGGGCTGGTGAGATGGCTCAGCGGTTAAGAGCGCTGACTGCTCTTCCAAAGGTCCTGAGTTCAAATCCCAGCAACCACATGGTGGCTCACAACCATCCGTAACGAAATCTGATGCCCTCTTCTGGAGTGTTTGAAGACAGCTACAGTGTACTTACATATAATAAATAAATTAATTAATTAATTAAAAAAGAAAACAAAAACCCTTAAGGTTCTTGAGCCCTTGACTTTGCAAGATTGTTACGCTACCAGAGTATCCCACCATGGAGCACTTATCAAAAAGAAACAGAGTCAGACACACCAAGTACACAGTAGGAGCTCCAAGGTTCTAGGCAAGGTTCCTAGGGACACGTAAAGAGACCGTGCCATCTGGCCCACTCTCACTTTACCTGACTCAATGACCCTGATGCCAGAAGATAAAGCCTCCAAGCCAAAGGCAGGAGCCTGAGACTATAGCAAAGAGTCACCAGCAGGGATCCAGCCTAAAAACAGCCTGTGCCTTGAGCAGGAAGCCTGTCTTCCAACAAGTGACCAAGCACAAAGACTAGCCACCAAGCCTCTCCAGCAAGGGTAAGCCTTTGCTATGCAGTAAAGACACCCTGCCACCTTCTAGGCAACTGAGGGGAAAGCTGGCAGGGTATAGATCACACTAAGGCTTCAGGGGCTGTGTGGCATCGCTTTAAAACAAAACAAGAAGCTGAGTGTCAGCTACATGCTCCACACCACCCTGAGCAGACACACCTGACCATGACAACAGGGGCCTAGGATTTCTGCTTAAAATCCTAAAAGGACCATAGGACTCATCATAGACTCTATCATCAGGCCCCAGGGATCTCTCAAATCCAGACAGTATGCCAAGGCCATGAACTGCATTTAAAGGCCATCTTAGACATACAGCCAGCATATTTAGACAGGTAGCTAGAGATGCATACACCCTGTCACCCTGTCACATCTGGCCCAGAAAAAGACCATCCAAGAGAAGCCCAGGAGCTTAAGGACTAGTGCTCAGGATGGACAGCTCACGTGCTCTTTGAAATAAAATATCTTCTGACCTTGGTAACACTAAAATGTGTAGCAAGCTACCTTCAAAGCAGAGTACAGCTGATGTGGAATGTGATGAATAATGTCTCAAAACTTACAGAAATGCCTTCTTTCTCTGTTACAGCATCCTCCACCACCCCCCAGGTTCAAATTCCTATCGATAGGGCCATCATAAAGAGGCCACAAATCAAAATAAGGCACCTGCAAACAAGACGTCCTGTGGAGATTGTTTTGTTTGTGGAGATGGGGAGAAAAAGAAAAGTTTCTCTAGTTCCCTCATCTCATCTTGGCATCTCTAGCATCATCGCAGACCAGCAGGAAATGGTCTCACACACCCACACACACCCACACACACATACCACACATACACACCACACACACACCACATACACATACACACACCACACACATACACACCACACACATACACACACACCACACACATACACACATACCACACACATACACACACTACACACATACATACACACCACACTACACACACACACACACCACACACATATATACACACACATACACACCACACACACACATACATACATACACATCACACACACACCACACTCATACACACACATATACACACCACACACACACACCACACACACACACCACACACACACACCACACACATACACCACACACACACGCCATAAGAGACCATTCAGTACCAGTTCTCTGCCTTCAAAGCCAAGGGAATGAATGATATGTCCAGTCTACAATTAAACCACTCATTCAGCCCTTCCACACCCTGGGGCAGAAGACAGGCCAGGCCTCCTGACTCCTGGTTCTGAGTCCTTGCCACACTCATCACTGTCCCGATAGGACACTGAAACTAAAAATTAAAGGTGATGTCATTGAGACTGTGCCTGGGCACCTAGGTGGATTGCAAAGGAGGTGGTGTAACTCACCTCCTAGAGCCAAAAATGTTTCCTGTTTCAACGTTCCCCATGGCTAACTGTTACATGCCCCTCGCACCAACACTTCCTCTTCTTTGGGGCCTGCTATTCCTTCGAAATCTTCAAAGGCCTTTCTCCCATGGGATTCCTAAGTCTGGACTACTGGACAGCCCCGCAGATATGAAGCCTGCTACTCTGACACCGAAAGTTCAAAGGAGAGAGAACTCCAGGAGCAGCATCCTTCCGGGCCTCCTGGGTGAGAAGCCCCGGGGAGGCCTTGCTTGACACTGAAGGGGAAGAAAAAGCCCTTGCCAGAAGCCCTGGGATTCTCCACCAATCACTAGCTAAGGGGAAGTGCCAAGGGCAGTGTGAGGATCCATCGGGGGCCCAGGTGAAACCACAAGCCCCTGGTGCACCGGATCCTAATCCACAATCATCGCCTGTATTCACCTCCATAACCATCCTGGTTAGCATTTCTTTGAGGAGAAGGAATGTGGTCCTACTCTTTTATTTAGGAAATACTTTTCCTTGCAGTGCCAGATTTGCCAACTTCAAGGGCGGTATGCCCAGTGATAATGCCAAAGACTACAGAAGACTGCAGAGAACATGGCTTATAACATTAGCTCTTATTTAGGAAGACTTCCGGAATTTGTTGTGGGTAGCCCCAAGGAAATGACCCCCAAACACGGAATCCCCTGGGGGGCAGATTTCAAGGGACAGCGCAGTGTTCCGGAGTTTGTCAGTCTGACCCTCCAGTCTCGAAGTTTGGATGTTGTTTCTTTGTTTCTGACTGCTTTTATATTCCTTGGGACTAAGACTCGTTTTGGAAGAGGAAGGGTGTTGGGGGCGGGTTGTTTCTCATCCTGCTTCATTTTCATCCACTGCACGGAAAGTGTGCTGAACACACAGTTCATACAGAGTTTGCTCTTAATGCTTCGCAGTCTGGCCAAAACCCCGGTACTCCCTCCCTTGCTTGGAAGGATTGGTTTGTTGGTTTGTTTTCGGAGAGAATAAAGCAATTGCCACCACTACTCCCTACCTACTCCCGCAGGAGGCAGAGGAAAACCTAACTTAAAACACTCCTCGGGGAGGGAGCCACCAGTGGCAGAGGCAAGAGCCCTAGGGGCCCAGGGGCTGCATGACCCGCTGTCCTCTGGTCCTCAACAATCCCCCCACCTCCCAACCCCTCCACCCCGCCCTGCCCGACCCGCCGCCTGGCGAGCCCCAAGGTTGCCAGATACCCGGCCGCAGATGCAGCGATCGGGGGCGCTCGGCGGGCGGAGGCGGCTGGTGCGGGGCGCGGGATGGAGCGCGCGGGAGGCGGGCAGCGCAGAGACAATGGCGCGCAGAAGCCGGGATCCCCCGTAGGATGGCTCCAGGACTCACCCCGAGAAGACACACTTTGAGCTCCCGTATCGCCATCATGTGCTCTGGGTCGGGCCGGGCCGGGGCTCAGCAGCATCGTCCGGGCCGCACCGCGCCCAGCCTGCGTCCTGCCGTCTCCCAGGACTCTCGCTGGCCGTGGGGCGGAACCGCCGAGGCGGCTATTTCTGGGCCTCGGCCTCCGCTGTCGGTCACGTGCTGCCGGCCGGCTCCTCCCGTCGCGTCAAGTCTAGCCTAGCCGCCGGGCTTCGGCTCCGCCCGGGCCCCGGTCCGCTTCGGCCTCCAGTGACCACCTAACATCTGACTTGTGGGCAGATCGTCCCCTTCCGTGATCAGCTCTGAGCCCGACTGTGCACCACTTGCCCTGGACACACGACCCGTCGCGTCATAAAGAGCCATTGGTACAGTTTACTGCTGTTGACTGTGGTCCCAAGGAAGCACTTCCAAGTCCCTGGGTAATCCCACCATAAAGTGACTCTGACCTCCAGATGCAAGAAACATTGGCAAGGGACCGGGATGAGGGGAGGAAAGGGTGAACTTGTCCCTTCTAATACCCAGGCTTCAAATCACTTCCTCCCAACACTTCGCTTTACTCTGCATGCATTCTTTTCTGTATGCAGCAAAGGATGACTCAAGGATGATTCGAGAAGCAGTCAGTTGTTTTGGCTTCCAAAACTGGAGCACCAGGGCCTAGGAAAAGAGAGGTGCACTCTGGAGAGGAAGCCCCCTTTCTCCACGTAAAAAAATCCTACAGCTATGTGGGCAGGAGCCCAGCCACAAGTACAGCCACAACTGGGGGGCTGGCAACCCTTCTGCAGACTCCTCTACTAGGAAACTGAGGCTACGTGCAGTGTCACACAGAGGGGCCATGCCCTCTGGTCTTTGTATGGTCTGGTGTTCCTCCAGCCTCTGGGATGACTTCATTTGTTGCTGTGTAGAAATGACAGCTCTTTAAGAATAATCTAAATTTACTGGTACCACTAATTGTAAGCATGTGTTTTAAACAACAACACTGGACTTCGCTCAGTTGGGAAAGTGCTTGCCCAGCATGCCTGGGTTTGAACCCCTGCCCAGCAGGCATGATAGCTGTTAGAAGGCTTGATCCAGACAACCTGGAAATAAAACAGAAGCCCTTTAATGAGAACAGCGAAGAGCAGTTACCTGGCCTGTTCACTTTGGCCCGAGGATTTATTTAAGTACAGACGCACCAGAAGAGGGCATCAGATCTCATTACAGGTGGTTGTGAGCCACCATGTGCTCACACGTGGTTGCTGGGATTTGAACTCAGGACCTTCAGAAGAGCAATCAGTGCTCTTAACCGCTGAGCCATCTCTCCTGCCTGAAAGCCAGTTTTAAGAAGTGTTTAAAGGTTTGAAGTATATGGACGTCTTGTCTGCATGTACATCTGTACACCAGAAGAGGGCATTGGTGAGCTACATTTGTGAGTTGCCATGTGGAGGTTGGAGTTCGGGACCTGGGATCTGAACTCAACATCTTTGGAAAATCAACCAGTGCTCCTAACTGCAGAGCCATGTCTCCAGGCCCCCAAAGCAAGTTTTAACAAAGCATTCTGCAGCCTCAGTTCTCTGGCCTCTCTCATAACTTGTCACACCTGATCAATGGCTCCTGCCATCTTCTCCCCTGTGGTTATCTGGCAGGCCAGATAGAAGCTACTCAGGCCCGAAGTGGCCTCTCAGGGTGAGAAATTCCAAAGCAAGGTCCACAGAAAGAACTCTAGAACCCTGGAGTCAAAACCGGTCCCAGAACAAACTTGCAATCAATTAAATTACCCAGAGTAGCAGGGACTTTGTGTCAAAGTACAGGTTCATAGAAGTCTACTTATCCAGACTGAATTGATCAAAAAGTAGTCATGTGGACACAGGTCTGATTCAAGATCTCTTTTGTGTCAGTATCTCTCCTTGATTCAGCATCCAAGGACAGCCAGCTCTGTGTGGGCAGGCTGAAGACAGGCTACCCGACATTGCCTAGTCCCCACACAATACCGCCTCTATGCTCGGGTTTGCTTAGCTGACAACTGTTAGACCCAGTTGCAGACACCTTGGCCAGACCTCTTCCTGCCTTCCCTGGTACCTACAGGTTCCGTAACAAGTAGGATCTGACCCTTCGTACTCAAGTGTGCCCCTTGTAAAGCTGAGGTATGTTTTTCTTTTATTACTTCCTGTGGACTGAGGGTGACTCATGGAACTGCAGGGCGTGCTGACGAGCGGTGGACTCTGCCCAGAAGGACAAGCACAGACAAAATGACCACCTGTCCCCTTCATCTTTCCAGCACTTCTCTCCTTCTCTTCTCTTCTCCACTACTCTGAGTGTCTAAGATGCACTAAGATGTGGTTTTTAGACTCCCCTAAAAGGTCCCCTGCCCAAGCTGGGCTGGCCTCATGGAGAATTATTCCAACCTGTTGGTCTTCTCAACTCATGAACCCACTAAAAACATCCTCTTTCCTAACTCACTGTAGTCAAGTTTCTTGCGGGTGGGGAGTATGGCTTGAAGTTTTTTTGTTTGTTTGTTTGCTTGCTTGCTTGCTTGCGGCTGCTGCTGTTTGTTTGGGAGACAGAATCTTGAAGAGCCCAGGCTGACCTCAGACTCACTGTGTAACTGAGGCCAGCCTCAAGCTCTCCATGATTTTGCCTCATCTCCTCTGGTACTGGGATGTCAGCACGTGCCACCACACCTGGCTTCTTTGTGGTAAAGTCTTGCTTTCTGCCTCATGTGACAACACTAGTCTTGTCTAGTGACAACACTAGACATGTTCATGGGTTTATTCTCTTCCTCACTGGGTTCTCCCCCTGGACACTTTGATATGGCCTCGTAAAAACCAGAGATCCACTGGGCATGGTGGCACACGCCTTTAATCCCAGCACTTGGGAGGCAAAGGCAGGCAGATTTCTGAGTTCGAGGCCAGCCTGGTCTACAGAGTGAGTTCCAGGACAGCCAGGGCTACACAGAGAAACTCTGTCTCAGGAGAACAAAACAAAGTAGCTGAAAGTTCAAAGTGGACAGCTTAGGCCCAGACCCGACTGACCTTCTCTTCCAGCACCTTGCTAGGGCAAGAGTGCTTGTGCGAACAGCTCTTAGCTCAAAAAACCAACAGGCAACTCAGTGGTCAGTTTCATTCCTACAATAACTCACTGAAGCAAGACTGAAGAAAGACATGGAGTGACTGCTCTCAGAGGACCTAGGAGGATGCCTGCTGTGGTAAATCTACACCCAAATATGCCCTGGCAATGAAAACATAACTCCATTAATATGAAGACATGCTGAGTCCCTAGATTGGGCAGATAATATGAAGACATGCTGTGCTCCTAGACTGGGCAGATCTACCGCTACACTATCATCTTCCACATCTATGAGACCACTTAGAACTTGGGGTTTCTCCAGGCCATGTGCTACTGCTCTGTTTTTCTTCTTCTTCCTCCTCCTCTGCGTCCTCTCCCTCTTCCATTTTCTCCTTCTTCTCTCTCCACCTTCCTCTCCATGTTCCCTTTTATCTGCCCAATCATCAGCTCTCCTTTATTTTACAAATTAAGATGGGAAGCAGGTTTACAGGAAATCAACTGAGTGCTGACTCATTCCTGGTTCACAGCCACTCCCTGGAGAAAGGAATTAATATCAAATGTAATTACCCCCAAGGCTATCCACAATTGATGCCTTTACCCCCTTGTCAGTCAGTCTTCCAATAATCTAAGAACTTCCCACCAGACCCTACCCCTTAAAGTCCCACCGTCTACAAGCATCATCACAATAAAACTCTCCTAACACAGCACAGATCTGAAAAAGTTCTGATATAATTTAAGCAGGTATATATATAAAAAAAAGCAGTGGTATTTTAGTTAGGGTTTTGTTGAAGATTGGTTCTAATGCTTTGATTCGATTGGGAATGTGCGTGTCCAAATGCTAAAGGTCCTCCCCCCCCCCCGTTGGTTTTTGATTGATTAATCAAGATGCCAGAGGCCAGTGGTTGGGTAAAGGGAGATGGGGCAGGACCCTTAGAGTTGCATGGGTTAGGACACAGTGGGGAGGAGACAGAGGCTCACCATGATTCAGTGGGAGACAGGAGAGATTTAGAGCTGCAGGAGAGAGCTAAGGAGCTATGTAAAAATTCAGGTAAGGGGCCACTGGCCACTTCTCCGATTGGGCCTGGGGTAGCAGGGAAGGTTTAGGAGTGCCCAACCTTTGAGGTAGCCAAAGCATTTTAAAATTAATTGGTGTGTGTGTGTGTGTGTGTGTGTGTCTGTCTGTCTGTCTGTCTGTCTTCCATTCAAGAATCCAGAGTTCCTGGGTTGAAAGCACGTGACCTGCCACACATAAAACAGAGTAGCTAAAACTCCTGCTATGGGGTTTCATTGCTATGAAGAGATATCATCACCATGGCAACTCTTTTTTTTTTTTTTTTGGTTTTTTTGAGACAGGGTTTCTCTGTGTAGCCCTGGCTGTCCTGGCACTCACTTTGTAGACCAGGCTGGCCTCGAACTTAGAAATCCGCCTGCCTCTGCCTCCCGAGTGCTGGGATTAAAGGCGTGCGCCACCACGCCGGGCGCAACTCTTATAAAGGGCAACATTTAATTGGGGCTGGCTTACAGTTTTAGCTGTTTAGTCCATTATCATCATGGCATGGCAGCATCCAGGCACACAGGGTACTTGAGGAGCTAAGAGTTCTACATCTTTTTATTTATTTATTTATTTATTTATTTATTTTGGTTTTTCGAGACAGGTTTTCTCTGTGTAGCTCTGGCTATCCTGGAGCTCACTTTGTAGACCAGGCTGGCCTCGAACTCAGAAATCCGCCTGTGCTGGGATCAAAGGCGTGCGCCACCAGCCCTCCACCCCGACCCCCACCCCACCCACGCTGAGTTCTTCATCTTGATCAGCAGGTAGCAAGGAGAGACTGTGTTCCACCCAGGTGTAGTTTAATCACAGGAAGACCTCAAAGCCCATCCCCACAGTGACACAATTCCTCCAATGAGGCCACACCCATACCAACAAAGCCCCACCTACTCCAACAAGGCCACACCTCCTCAGAGTGCTGCTCCCTGGGCCAGGCGTTCAAATGGAGGTCAAGCCTATTCAACCCACCACAGAAGTATAACTGACAATGTGCCCAATAATGGATCACAACATGCAAGCTTTTCTCATTAGCACTTTGTAAAATGAAAAGTCAGTGTACTAAAAATGGATTCTACTTTTACGCTGCATCAAGGTCTCTGGACCTTGCCCTGAAAGGCTTTTCCTCCCCATAGGAGCTGTTTTCACAGGACTTAGTCACAGATAACCAGGCCCAGGTTTTAGTAGCCTTCTCCCAAGCTTGCAGCTTCTTCCTCAATTACCTTGTGTGCAGAGGGCTCAGTGGACCCCTGGGGGACAACCGTGAGCCATGTGCCCTGTGCCATCTTTCTGTACACTAAGCACAGATGACCCTAAGGGCACACAAGCAAGATCTCACCAAGCACAGAACTCAATGCTGAGAGCAAAGACAGGGCAAACCTTGGAAAACAAAATCCGGTACTGTATACAACAGCCACATTACACCAGTATAAGAACACCAAGCAAGACTGTAAACACACTCTAATAGCCTTCCATTCTGGGACCCCTTGGCTTGGTTGGCACTGCTTGCCTCCTGATGACTTCTAGTTCACATAAAGCCGACTGATAACAATGCCATAGACAGGGTGAGATCTAAACTCCCTGACAGACCCAGCGATGCCTTCCCCATGCCGGAAGTCTCAGCCCAACAGGTAGAGCCTGGAGCTACTCAAGAGTTCATCCCAAAGTCGCTGCTCATAACTCAGATGAAGAAGTACTAAGTCTGTTTTCAGTGAACCTAGGGCTGGACAGACACACGGGTGATTATCTGTCCGTATGGGAAGTTGAGAGTCCTCTGTTTCAGAGGTTTTAAAATTATCTGGCACATTCGGAAGTGACTCCTTTCTATAGCTTGCCCAGGAATCGTTTTTCATGCAGGACCTTCATCCACTTCATGATGATGTCCAAACAGCATTTGGGTTCTATAGCTCTGGAGGGCTTAGATCACAGCTTGTCATAGTATGGTCTCGGAATCACGAGCCGTTTGTATGAGAGGGCTATTGAGACTTCTAAAGCCATGGTAGAGAATTCATCTTGGAAGATTCTGCGTGGGAATTTGTTCCAACTGGAAAGAGTACCTGACCAAGTCTTTACTACCGCAGAGTCCTTTCATTCTCTCAAAGCTGATGAGTGGCAGCAGTGCTCATAACGCCGGTCCTGTTTCTTAATTCAAGAAACTCTAGTTTGGACCATAACAGACAAGAGTGGGCATATAAAGTCTGTCCGTGGGACCATCGAAGTGGCCCAGCAGGTAAAGATACTGGCTGCCAGGCTTCATAACCTGAGTTCAATTCCTACAACTCTCATGGTAGAAGGAAAGAAATGACCCCTGCAAGGTGTCCTCTGCCACGTGACCACCGTAGCATGTATGCATGTGCTCTTGACAGGCACGCAAACACATGTGCGTGCACGGGAACACACACACACACACACTGAATGTAAAAATACTAAAGCTCATCGGTTTGTGCAAAACTACATGCACATAAGAAAAATACTTTAGCGAAACTGTGGCAATGGGGTCTTGCTCACATACGGGCAAACCAGGAAGCAGAGGAAAGAGGGAACTGCCAGGGCTTAGCTCCAGATGTACGGAGGGATGGCACTGCCCACATTTAGGGCAGGCCCTCCTTCCTGTTAATCTAGCTCCTGTAATAGAAAGAACATCCTGAAAGTTAGTGGGGCTAATCCTGGGCAGAACTCAGTTCTCCAGCTTTTGTCTTCTCTCTTCTGCTGCTTCCCCACTCAGTCTTCATTTGTTGGAGTGCGGAGGGTGGAACCTAGGGCCCCAGGCATTACTCACAGGCCTTCCACTACCGAACCATACCCCCAGCAGACACCCCTCCCACCCTGTCTCTCATCCATTTGGGAATGCTTTAGAGCTTTCTCCTTTCTGGGCTACTTTGTTCATTTTCCACAAGTGAGCATGGCCAAAGATGTTCCATTGAAAGATTCTAGAGTTATTCCCATTGTGCTGTGGCGTCTCACACGTTAGTTGTGAACGTTTAATTCCACCAGAGACACTGGAATTTGTAAACAGCATTGAGTAGATTTAGCATCAATATTAATTTTCTTTATGCATTTCTGACACTCTTGATCTTTCCCTCTCCCTCTCCCCTAACCTGACTGTCTTCAGAGTCAAGCATCTGCCATCTTGTAGAGTTCACATGTGGTCCCTTGCCAGCCATCCCCCAAGATGAGCTTGTTGACTTGTTTACCCTCCCTCCTTAGGGAGGGTTGTGAGACCCGCCCTTGTGTGTTCAGCTGGCCTGAATGACACATAGTCTGAGAGAGGACCTAGAAGCCTTAGGCTGGGGAAGACTCAGGGAAAGAGGGTGCTATGCACAGTTGGGGAAGTTCTCATTCCTGTAGGGTAAAGGCTTTCAGGGGGGAATGTCTGTACCCCTGTAAGTAACCCCTCACTTCTGCTCTGTAAGGAAACCCTATAAACTCGTGGATTCCTCAATGTGAACTTTGGCTGCCTCCATTTGACCTTTGACCTGAAGAGGGAGGGTAGACATTGCTTAAGTGTCCCCCCCCTTCACCCCCCCCCCTCTGGCCAAGAAGGACTTTTTAGCAACATTCCCCATCTTCTTGGTGTGAGAAAACATATCCTCAGTTGAGGTAAATAAAAAGGGATCGAGGTTTTTTTTTTTTTTGAAAAACAAAACTAAGGTATGAAAACCCAAAGAAAGGGCTAAGATTTCCTATTGGGGGATGCCCCATTGACTTGGAGATTTAACAGGTTCTAGTCCTTGAGTGGATTAAGGAAAATGTTTGAAGGATGAGAATAATTTCAACATTCGCCTTCCCTCAATTAAAAACTCATAGAGGAGGCCTTAAGTAAGGGATGACAACTCTTCCGTTACTTGGGCATGGCTTTGATAGTGGACAGCCAGGGAGCCTGGTCCCAAGCACAGAAGTGAACAGAAGTAAATCCTAAGAGATTGTCTGAAAAAAAATTTTTATCATGCACTTCTCACCTTCAGATTAAATAAAACAGTTAATACGTCAACAGGAGCAAAGTACATAATACATATTTATGAAAATGCCATACCAATTTTTATAATGAATATACAGTCATAGACTTTTAAAAAGAAGAGCCAGGCATGGTGACATGTGCCTTTAATCCCAAGTACTTTGAGACAGAGGAAGGCCAACCCTGAGCTCGAGGCCAGCCAAAGCAATATGTTGAGTCCCTGTCTAAAAAAAACAAAACAAAAACAGGCCCGGAAAGAAATCGGTCTGAGGAGACAGCTCAGTTGATGTGTTTGCCTTGCCTTATGAGGTCATAAATTTAATCCCCCAAACTTGTGTGCAATCCTAGTGGTCAGGAGGCAAGTCCCCGTTGCTTTGTTTGTTTTGTTGTTGTTGTTGGTTTTTTTTTTTTTTTTTTTTTTTTTGCTTTTCTAGATTTTGTGTAGCTTTGGCTGTCCTGGAATTCGCTTTGCAGACCACACTGGCCTCAAACTCAGAGATCCACCTGCCTCCTGACTACTGGGGATAAAAGGTGTGCACTACCACTATGTGGCTCCTGGGGCTTTCTAGCGAGCTAGATTTAGTGACTTTCAGACCAGCAAGAGGCTGTCTTAAAAAAAAAAAAAAAAAAAATTCTTCAAAGAAAAGAAATGCATGTGGGAAGTTTGATCTTTATCGTGTATTTGAGAAATTAGACAGGTTTTGGAGCTATAGGATCTATTTGATTGTTTTAATCTCTTAGAATTTCAATTTATATGATACAATCTGTGTTTTATGTTAAGAGATATGCAACAGGGAGAGATGCTGGGGAAACTGTGGATAACTCATTTCCCTAAGCAGGTGTGATTACTGGGTGTAGTGAGAATTTGGTTTTGTTGAAAAACACAGAAATTTGTTATTGGAGTTTGTTTTTGTTCTAACCCCAGGTGTGGGATATGGGGCTGCTTCATATTGTCCACAGCAGCTGACAGTGAGTTGCCTCATGCTCTAGCAGGGGTGTGAATTTGCCAGCTACAAATAGTTTCTGCCATTTGGGATTCCGGAGACTTTCCAGAGGGTATGTATAAATACTAGGGCGGGAGAGGTTGGTTGCTGTTTGTTAAGTACTTGTTTGTAAAGAAACAGGAAGAAGAAATTAGATATACCTGACTACGAAGATCAAGCTTGCTCCAAGAAGCTCAACAACCCTCATCAGCAGGAAGTAGTTCAATATATAATGATGGCCCCTTCCACCCCTACCCTTTTTTAGTATTAGGGAGTTGAAAGGGTGAAAGAAGAGGGGTGGAAGAAAGAACACACAAAGTAGCCAAAGACCACCTACAACTTGTTCTGATCCCATGTTTTAAAATGCCAAGATGTTGCCTTGAATTAGGACTATGGTGCAGAAAGGAACGAGCTGAACCTTTAAAATCTTTTTTCATATCAGACTCAAAAACTGGCATCATGTACGAGATTCATTTTATGGGGCGACCATTCTGGAGACCTCACTGGTGTTGGATTTAGACCTGAGACTCATAGAAATGGGACGGCGAACCGGAGTCAGAAAAATCTGGATTTTGTCCTACTTTGCCTGGGGAACCTACAAGAACCGTTTAACTCTCTTCAAACAAAGGGACCAGTAAGATGTGTGATAGTTCACTCGAGAAAAGCGCTGCCAATCCCAGGCACCCGGCGACCGGACTCCCGAGGTAGCAAGCACGGTGCTGGATTCCTGACAGTCTGCCATTCCCCGGAGAGGCGGAGGGGGCAGGTATCCTCGGCGATCCTCCCTGCGGTCACAAGGCTAAGAACCGCGGAGTGACTGGACTCGGCCTGGCCCGCGCGCCCCGGCCGCTCAGGGTCAGCTCGGGCGGGCGCCAGGGGAGCGCGCGGGCTCGGAAGCCGGTGCCGGGGCTTTAACGTGCCGCGCCGCACGGGAAGGCCGGCCGGCTGGGCCGGCGGAACTTTTGTCATTCAACCGTCGTCCGGCCCGGGGCCTGGGCTTTGTTCAGTCACTCGCGAGGCCTGGGCGCGCGGGCGGAGGCGGCGCTTCCTCCACTCGGAGGCGGGAGGCTCGGCCGCGGACCGCCGGCGACGCACGAGCAGGTCTGGGAGGGGCGCGGGCGACGAGCGGCGCGCGGCGGCCGGCGGTGGGCGAGGCCGGTGACCCAACAGAGCTGCGGGCCGCGGGGACCCCGCCCGCCGGGCTCGGGCACACGCCGCAGGTCCCCCGGCGGGCAGCTCGTGCCGCGCTCCGCACGCTCGGCGCCAGGGCGCCTCTAGCCACGGGTGGGAGCGCGCCTCGGGGCCGGGCCGGCCGGGCGCGGGAGGCGGGCGGCGGGCAGCGGGCGGCGGGCAGCGGGCGGCGGGCAGCGGGCGGCGCGCGGGCGGGCGGGCGTACGGGAGCCGCCGCCGCAGGCCCGGGCCTCGGCCCGCCCCGCGCGCGCCCCCGCCGGCCCGCGCGCGCCCACCGGCTCCCTACTTGAGCGGCTCGCGGAGCGGGATCCCGGGAGACGAGGAGGCGGGGGCGAGCACAAGATGGCGGGTACGTGGCCCCAGTTCCCCGGGCGGCGGCGGCGGCGACGGCGGCGGCTCCCCGCGCTCGGCAGTGCCCGGGAGAGGCCGGCGCGGGGAGGCGCCGCCGGGCGGGCGGCGGGCGGCTGGGGCGCGGCGCCGGCCCGGGACGCTGACCCGGCCTTTCTTCTCTCCCCCGGCGCAGACCTCTCCCTGCTCCAGGAGGACCTGCCGGAGGACGCGGACGGACGTGAGTGGCGGGTGGCCTGGCAGCCCCGGAGGGCGGCGGGCGAGCGGGCGGACTCGGGACCCCGCCGCGCTGGGGAGCACCCGCGTGGCCGGACCTCGGCCGCCGCCCGCCGGCTCGGGCCGCGGGGCGGCTGTTGGGGGAAGCAGAAGCCCGTGGGGCGGAGGCCGGAGAGGGGACTTGGGTGTGTTTTTCCTGAGTGTCTTCCGCACCCTCGCCCCGATGAAGGAGGCGGCGGGCGCCGGGAGGTGTTTCCGCAAGGCTCGGGGGGCTGTGCGGCGTGCGGTGCTCGGCCCGCCCTCGGGGGTTCCCTTGCCCTAGTGTGTGCTGATTATCTATCTACCTGTGTTGTACTTGACCTCTGAGCCGTTTCGGGTCCCCACCACCACCACTCACTCACACATTTGATTTCCGATTTTCGGGGAGGTTAGTAGGTGTGACCTTGGCAGGATGCAGTGACTTGGTTCTGAGAGCAGCTTTTTAAAATTGGGAGTGTTCAAAGCTCATTCTGGTACTTAAATGCTAAAATTTCAGGTTTCCGTTGAGATACTAAAGTTTTTAAAGAGTTGATTCTTTTTATACATTTAAAAAAAAAAAAACCCAGTCAGCTTGTGGACATTGTTTCCATGTGGTGAAGGAAATGAGTTATTTAGAAAGATATCTTTCATTTTGAGTGTGTTTTGTGTTTTTCTAAGCTTCAGAAAATAATGGGGGTTGGAGACAGAAAAGATTATGACTTAGCTAACTTTATATGGGAAGAAGTTGTGAATTACACTTAAGTAGAAATGCTTTCTACTCGTGTTAATGTTTGCAGATAGAGTGACTGGTGAAAAATGCATTTTAGGAATAAAGTGTGCACAAAATGTATTATGGGAGACTTGAAACCAAGAAATATGCAGAGTTGAGCTGATTGCTGTGATACAAGAGCTGTCTGGTTAGAGGAAAGAGCCTGCCCAGACTGGGGAGTGTGATTTCATACCTGTTCCGGTAATCCAGAGATGCCGTCGCTAAAATTGCTCTTACAAATACTATGCAGATAATCAGTAGCATTGTCTGATAGGATTTTCTTTACTCCATTTAAATTCCTGTTCTCAGCAATGGGAGGTGTTGCCTTGAGAAAGTGTCTTAGTCAGCACTTCTGTTGCTATGATGTAACAACATGGCCAAAGGCAACTTGAGAAGAGGTTTGTTGCCTGCCTGTATTCTTCCTTATTGCAGTTCATCATCTTCATCATCAGGGCTGGAATCTGGAATTGGAAGCTGATGGAGAGGCCATGGAGGGCACTGCTGCTTAGTTGTTTGTTCCTCCTGGCTCGCTCAGCCTGCTCTCTCAAAAGCACCCAGGATCCAGAGATGGCACTACCAACAACAGGCTAGGTCCTCCCACAAGGGTCCCTAAGAAAATGCCCCCCAGGATTGCCTAGGGCAAGATAAAGAGGTTTCCTCCTCCTGTGACTCGACCCGTCCAGCACAGAAGGCTTCTCTAAAGAGTATTTTTAAAGCAAGCAGTCCTATCAGACCTACCTGTTGCTAAATGTGCTCGGGGATGCGGGTGCTCTCCCTAAGTAGTTGTCTTTAGGGAGCAGTAGCACAGTAAAACACAGCTTCTGCATATAGCTTTGTCTCCCTTAGGTCACTTCAATTGGCTTAGTGTGTATAATAAAGTACCTATTGATTTTAGATCTCTCCCAAGGTTAGGATTGGAGATGTTGCCCAGATGGTAATTTTGAGGCCGGAACCTCTTGTTCTTATAAAGTGTACATCTTTGTGTCTGGTTGTGCCTCGAACTGGTCTCAGTCTGTCCGGGTGAATCAGGGTCTTGGTACTCCGGTGGGCAAGGAGTTGGAGAAAAATGACAGACACTGACACAGAGAGAGTGCTGTATCTGAATGTAATTTCTCAAAGCGAGCATCAGACTTACAGAAGAAAAAAAAAGAAGTTAGGTGACACATCAGCCTAGGTACATTGAAGTTATCTGACACAAAACAGAGAAATGCATACATAAAGACTGACAGGAACCAGGCAGTGTTTACAACTGAGTTAAAAGGCAGGCCTTTCTAAAGTCAGCCCTTAGGGAGCCAGGTGAGGATTTCACACCCTAGTCACAATTTATGCTATTCCTCTGAGCCTTGTCAGAGCTTGCATCAGGGGGTTCTGCTCTTGCTAACCTTTTCATGAATAATGCAATACTGTAGTTCCTCCTTAAACCACAACCCTCCTCCTTCCTAGACCATTGTAAATACCTGCATATGGGAGTGACTTGGCTGCTCTTGTAAGTGTCTGTAGGGAATCTCCATTTGTCAGAGGAATTCACTAACTATCTTCTAATATGTATTGTACTCTGCCACACCTGACTGTAATGAAGATTTTAAGTTAACTATTTTGAACTAGCCCTGAGATTTTTAGCTCTTATCCAGTAAAATACTGCAAGAAAGCATGCAAGACGCTCCACACTATCACAGGGACAAATCTGGTTATGGGACACCAGAGACTCTCCAGGAGACCAGTTTCTGTGAAACTTTTTGCCTCAGGACTGCGGCCAAGCTTTTGGACTTGAAACGCAGACTTCACTGGAGTGGGTGTGGCGTGGCTGTAGCGGAAACATCTGAGTATTTGTTCCTTTGAGTCAGGGACCATGCACCCTGGAAGAAGGTGTAGTGCAGTCTCTGCTTGGCTGTTGGGGAACACAGTCTGGAAGGAAGTGTTTCACCATAAGCTGGGGTAGGCTGGGTCGGAAGGAAGGCAGCTGGAGAACGGGTCACCTCTTGAGCCCTCTAGTGGTTTATAGGCAGCTCTCACGAGTGCTGTCAGGAAAGGTGTCAGCTGCCTGTTGCTGTCTTGGTAACGGGCACTTTGGATCAACTAGGATAGCTCACTTATCTCTGTTATGCCTCTGTCTTGTCATTGAGACAGGTGTAAAAACCCCTACTTTAGTCATCATTCATATCCTAACAGGAACCGGCATGTGTGACAGGACTGCTATGAGTCGTGAGCAAAGGTGGCTTCAAGAAACAGAGAAGGATGTATGGCATTGACATTATGGAGTCTGTACTTAGAAAGGTTGCTGAATGCTTGCAGTTTAACTTTAAGGCTTAGTTCTCTGTTCAGTTTAGGTTAAAACATTTGACGCCACAAATAATTAGCTATTTATAATTTGGTTGAAGACATTCTTAGACTAATTGCTGTTTTTTTTCAGTTGCTGAAGTTTAAATACAGAGTTTTGTTGACTCCGTTGGTCTCTGGTGAAAGGAGAAAGAATGAGGAGAGACTCTGACTCTAGTGCACACATGGAGAGCATGAGGGTCGGTAACGAGGTACAGAGGCTGTTCACACCCTAGAGCAGTGGTTCTCACAACCTCCCTGAGGCTGCTGCCCCTATTACAGTCCCCACCCACAACAAGTCTTGTTGCTACTTCATAATTGCAATTTTGCTACTGTTATGAGTTGTAATACAAATAAATATCTTTGTTTCCTGGTGGTCTAAGGTGATCCCTGTTAAAGGGTTGGTTGTTCAATCCCAAAGGGATAGTGACCCACAAGTTAAGAAACGTCCTAGAGATAAGGGGCGGTAGAGGGCCTGGGGACTGTGGAACACACAACTCTGGCTGCCCTTCCTAGTGAACTTACCAGCTTGGAGGGTGACTTTCTCTTTTATGGAGGGTAGCCAGAGTTTGCCCAGAGTCCTCCCTGTGCCAGCTGGGTTCCCTCATGATAGGGAGAACATGATTTTGCTGTCAGGCTCTAGAATCTTGGTTGTCTTTTCTAGATAAGTGGTGTAGGCTGTGTTGGAAGGGAGGGTAACTCCTCTGTGCCCAGGGAGACAGAGAGAGGACACAGTGGGAACCAGATCTCCACCCAGGGGTATCACAAGGTCTTATAATTGGTTTCAAGTCCCAAAGTCTGTCTAGAATTTGTAGAGTGGTAGAAAGAACTGACCAAAGACGGGTTTGGCTGATACCTTTGGAGAAAAAAGACTCCATCAGTCTTAATAACTGAGAGATGTATGTATTGTATCATTTATGAAAAGACCACAAAGGTAAATATAGTTATTTGAAAGTTTTAAAATTAACCTCAGGAGAGTAATAAAATATTTTACATTTGAAAGTTTTCAGTACTATATTGTGTAAATATACAAGCGAAGACAAACAAGCGACTCCATTTGAGTCCATTTGCTGTCTCAGCAGATTTCACAGTAAAAGCCCTTTGTAATTTTGATTATCTTGATTAATGGAGTTAGTACAGATTTTTAGAGAAATGCTTCAGCATTTCACTGTCAGTTTTCCAAAGCTACAGTTGGATGTTGCTGGGTTTCTGGAATGGATAAGCTAGGGCCCACTTAGAGATACAGAGCTTCCCTGTGGGTGCTTGGGTAAAACGTAAGCCAGTAAAGTAACACACTGCGGATCTTAATCAAAGACTGGTGCCACTTGGTAGTTTCCAGTAGCTCAGAGACAGACATTCTTCTACCATGCTGTGTGGTCATCTAGTTCTGATGACGCCCACCCTAGCCACAGAACTCCCCAAGTGCAGATGGAACTTGAACTAGGTCTTTTTTTCTTTTTTTAACACACACACACACACAGACATATGTGTGTGTGTGTGTATTGTATTTTGAGCTGGAGAGGTGGCTCTTTCAGAGGACCCAGGTTCAATTCTCAGCACCCACTTGGTGACTCACTTGGCTGTAAATCCAGTTGCAGGGAATCCAAAACCACCTTCAGCCCGTCATGGCCACCTGGCGTGCTGGTGCAGAACACCTAGACACATAAATTCCAATAAATAAAGTGTGTGATTTAGAGGTTCTCTTGTTCATCGCCTAGTTTACAGCATAATAGTTGTATAGACAATTTGTAGTACGACTTGGCCTGAAACTCTTTTAAAAGTTAATCTAGATGATACCTTGGATTAGTTTACATAGGGTGCTTTGGAGCTGGGGGATCTGGCTCAGTGTTTGCTTACTCCTGTGTTAACCATGACAAAGCTTGATGCTGAGCTTTGAAGCTGGGTGTGCTGTGTACCGTTTCTCAGTTTCTATTCCTGAGGGTTTAGAGTCTATCCACATAACTTTGGGGGCTTGTGGGGACTGTTAAAGCAGAGGACAGAGATGCTGGTCTAGAAGGGCTGTATTTCCTTGGCTGTCTTTTTTTTTTTTTTTTTTAATCTTTTTATTGGTAAGTTCCGTGTGTGTGTGTGTGTGTGTGTGTGTGTGTGTGTGTGTGCTTATGAGCGCAAGTGTCCATAGAGGCCAGAGACACCATCTCCCGGGAGCATTTCTGACTGCTTTGAAATCAACCCTCCCAAGGGTCCCCAGAGGGAAGGCTTGGCAAGCTACATGGGGCTCTGTCTAGTAGCATTCAGGGAGTCTGTGGGAGGGTTCTCTCTGGAAAGGAGGATCTATGCTTGCTGTTCAGTGAGCTGGACTTGAAAGAGCGCTTTGGCTAGTTTTGGTAGGAGCTGGAGAGGTGGGGGAGCAGTTAAGAGTGTTCACTGCTGTTGCAAAGGCCTGGGTTTAGTTCTCAGCACCCATGTCATGGCTCCCAGCCACTTGGCTATAACTCCAGTTCCAGGGAATCCAACCTCAGCCTCCAAGAGCTCTGTACTACACATGTGGTGCACGGAAATCCACATGGGCTCACTTTGCCTGTCTTTTCAAAACAAAAAAATTATATTTGCTTATTGAACTGTTGTATCTTAATATTCTTTCTTATATTTTGAAGGAAAACTATTTTATCCTCCTTTGGTAAGCCTTTTTGCCACCAGCTCCTTGATAGAGTTAGATGTCCCTAAAGTGGAGTTAGGGCTTGCTTTGCTTTTGTCTTGGGTCTGAGACTAAATCTAATTTAACACCTAGGGTACAAGGGTCGGGGATCCTCCTTTGGGAGCTTGGCCTCGGGCTGAAAGCTTGGTGGAAAGTGAGACAGTAAGGGTGACAGGCTTCCAGTGGTCATCTCAGGCGCCCTCCAAACCCATCCAATCCGTCTTGGCTCATAGGTGCCATAGCTTCTTCGCTCCCTGGAACTCTGAGCAGGTTGGCATTCAACAGTTACCACACAGGCTCTCTAAGTATCCCTTGTGTAGGAAGACACATTAGGGCTTCTTAAGCTGTTAGGCCCCACCTCTTACTCTGACAGTTTCTATCAAGTTCCTGGGCTTTTCTTAGCAGTTTGTAAGCCAGCTTTGCCTGTTGTCTTGCCCACCTTTTTGTTGGGTTTTCTTCTTGAGCTCTGCGGATCCCTTCATTATATGTTGTAGATGTATAATGTACGGATATAGGTAGATATATAATGTATGGATATAGGTCCTTTTTCAGACATGGGTTGTAGCTGTGTTCTGTCTTGTCGTTGCCCTCTCAGCATATTTGGAAGAGATAACATTATTAATTTTGGTGTTTATCATTTTCTCACAGATGCCCTGTATCAGGTGAAATTTTCTGAAGTTTGTTGAGTTTTTTGGAAACTAGAAATAAGTGTTAGATTTTTGTCACATGATAAGATTTTCACTATGATTTGTTGGGGTCTTTTTTTTGGGGGGGGGTTGGGTTTTGGTTTTTCGAGGCAGGGTTTCTCTGTATAGCCCTGGCTGTCCTGGAACTCACTTTGTAGACCAGGCTGGCCTCGAACTCAGAAATCTGCCTGCCTCTGCCTCCCAAGTGCTGGGATTAAAGGCATGCGCCACCATGCCCGACTTTTGTTGATTTTTTTTTTTTTTAAAACCACTATTTCAGGGTAAAAATGTAAACTTACAGGAAAGCAGATGAACTCTCATGCCTTCACCCAGCTGTGGGTCTCACTCACCCTCTGCTGTATGTCCTTCTGAGGGAAGGGAGAGGAAGCAGGCAGGGCCTGGGCAAGTCAGCCATTACAAATGTTACTGCTGAGCTACGCCTTTATAGTCACAGCCTAATCTTAATGTAGACCATTGTCTTAGTCAGGGTTTCTATTCCTGCACAAACATCATGACCTAGAAGCAAGTTGGGGAGGAAAGGGTTTATTCGGCTTACACTTCCACATTGCTGTTCATCACCAAAGGAAGTCAGGACTGGAACTCAAGCAGGTCAGGAAGCAGGAGCTGATGCAGGGGCCATGGAGGGTTGTTTCTTTACTGGCTTGCTTCCCCTGGCTTGCTCAGCTTGCTCTCTTATAGAATCAAGACTACCAGCCCAGAGATGGTCCCACCCACAAGGGGCCTTTCCCCCTTGATCACTAATTGAGAAAATACCCCACAGCTGGATCTCATGGAGGCATTTCCCCAACTGAAGCTCCTTTCTCTGTGATAACCCCAGCCTGTGTCAAGTTTACACATAAAACCAGCCAGTACAACCATTTTTACATGCAAATATGTCATTTGTTTTGGTAGAAATAACTCATTTGTTTAACACTTGACTTTCTGAGAATTGATGGTAATTTGGACCTGTGTTCACATTTTTTATTTAAACTACCCATGGAAAAAATGCTTAGTAACCACAGTAATTAGGTTAATAAGACAGTGGGGGAGGATGTCTTCTCACTGAGAGAAAGCAATGGGAGACCCATTCTTTGTGAGTCCTACTTGGCAGCTACGCTTCTCTGTCCAGCAGCAGTTAGAAAGTGTGGTCTTTGGTGACTCACTTTCTAACTTAAAGTTTTCAGTATCCCTAGGGGATTGGGTCCAGAACCCCAGTACCAAATACTGCTTGCTTGGTATATGAGGGCATCCCTTTACCAAATGGCATCTTTGCTTATAGCTTATGCATTACTGAGTGGTCTCTATATGTCATATATTATCTAATACAGATAGTAGTTGTGTTATTTAGGGAGTAATCACCAAAAAGTGTGTGTGTGTTCAGTATAGAAGCAAGCTCCTCTCCATTTGTATAAACGTTTAGTTATATACAAGGATGACAAATCTGTGGACATGGAAGGTCCATGGAGTCACAGGCTAGGGCTGAAAGATAACGAGTTAGAGGCCACTCTAGGGTATACAACAGCAAATGCTGGACCCAGGCTTTATGGTCTGGTGAGATACATCCGTGGTAAAGGCCGGTAAGCCCGGCGACCTGAGTTAGTCTCCAGGAGAGAATCATGTACATACAAAAATCAATGAATAATGTAGAAAAGGTTTTTTTAAAAAATCCCAGAATTACAGGAGTCACCTGTGCGATGTGCTACAGGGACATTATGTCAATCACTCATAAAGCCATTCCACAGTACAACATGTCAGTTAGGAAGCCATTGTGTCCATTCCACGGGGCAGTGTGTCAGTTACAAAGCCATTCTATAGGCCAGTGTGTCAGTTACTCAAACACTCAATGACTTGGTGCTTCAGTGACTTTAGTGTGTTCTTCTAGTAATGCCTTGCATACTGTTGCAGAGCACACATTCAAACTTGGCTTCTCTGTTGCTGAGGGTGTGTAAGGATTAAGTCATGTGCTTTTCATATTTGCCTCTTTATACTATTGGGCTAGGCAGTGGTAGAACACTTGCCTAGCATGTGCAAGTGTTCTGGTGCCATTCCCAGTGCATGCAGTACACACAAGTGCGTGCGCGCGCGCGCGCGCGCACACACACACACACACACACACACACACACATGAGAACGCACTCCAAGCATGATGATGCACACATTTAATCCCTACATAGAGGCAAATGGATCTCTCGATTTTGAGGCCTGCCTGGTCTACATAATGAGTTTTACAACAGCCAGAGCTACATAATAAAATATCTCAAATATAGATAAAATTAGTATCCTCGCCCGGAAGTGACTTAGTTATGTTTTTGCTCCATCACTAGGCTGTCACTGGAAAGTTGTATAATGGATCAGGTGGTATAAGCAGTAGGTTTCCTTAGCCTGTGGCTGCTTTTGTTCCTGCCCAGATCGGCCCTGACAAATACGTATTAACATACATGTTTTCCTGTAACATTTTATTTATACAAGTTGAGCTAGAACTGTGTTGGCTTGCTGACTGTAAAACACTTTTTTATTTTTACCCATAGTTGAGACCCAGCACATAGATGGCCTGTGATGCCTTGGATAAATCTGCTGAGATGGACCTGGACCTTTACTTTTCTGAGCAATCTAAAGAAGGCCAAAATCCTTATTTGTTTCATATGATTTAGTTTAAAATTAAACTTAGTAGTTTTAAGTCTTCACTCTCACACAAAAAGTAGCAGAAATACAGTGAGTTTCTGACCTGAAACTCCATTGCTAATATTCTTCCAGTTGGCCCTGCCTTCTACATAATTATGCAGATATAGACGACATACAGTATGTGTTCTAATCTTAATTTCCACAGTGAGCCGTTTGAGGGTAACTGTCACACTTAGTCCTTGTGTCCTGAGAGCAACGGTCTTCTTTACTAGGTACAGTCACTCCACTCTGAAAACTCTGTGTGTGCGTGTGTGTAGTGCACACTGAAATGGCTTCCGGTCCAGTACTGCCCATCCTCCATGGAACTGTCGTGACTAATTGAAATTCACACAGTGTACATGTCATGTCTTTGTGTTTTCCGCATTTCCCTCCTGTGATGCTGCATATATATACTTTATTTCTCAGTGTAGTTTACCTGGTTTATTTTAGACAAGGTTTCTACGTAATGTAAGCTGGCCAGAACTTAAGAAGCCCAGGTAGACCTCAGACTTGGAGTCTCCCAGCCTTTGGTTCTAGAGTACTGATCACAGGCACTGCCCAGCGACACCGACGCTTTAGAAGGGTACGCTGGTTGGTTGTTTCCTTTTGACTTCTTTCTAGTTAATTTTTGCTTTTTTTGACAAGTCAGTGGTGTGGTAATCTTGTGTCTCAGCACTGTTGCCCTAAAGGCAGCCTCTCTGTTTCTTCTGGTGGTGAAATAATGCCTGCCAGATTTCATACTGTAAAGATGTGGGTTTCCTCTTGGAATGAGCAAAGGAATGATGGCAGCTGTGGCACTGTCCTGTCCCAGGGCTGACTTCACCCTGCAGTATAGGGTAGACATGACTGTGTCCTAGTCATGGAACCATCTGGCAGTCTGCTCTGCAGGGCCTTGGCCCCATGTTCCGTTATGGTGTGTTTGCTAAAATATGTTGAAGCCCATTTATTTTTATAATAATTTCATACGTGGGCTGGCGAGATGGCTCAGTGGTTAAGAGCGCCAACTGCTCTTCCAAAGGTCCCGAGTTCAAATCCCAGTAACCATGTGGTGGCTCACAACCATCCGTAACGAAATCTGATGCCCTCTTCTGGAGTATCTGAGGACAGCTATAGTGTACTTACATATAATAAATAAATAAATCTTAAAAAAAATTTCATACGTGTTAGAGTTCTCTAGAAGAATAGAACTGGGAGAATATATGTGCATATATGTGTGGTGTGTGTGTGTGTGTGTGTGTGATTTATAGTGTGATTTATTAGGCTGTGATCCAGTTATTGGATAATAGACAATGGCTGTGTACCAATGGAAGGGCTAAGAATTTAAAAGTTGTTCCCTGGTTCCCTGTCACCCCTCTCCCACTCACCTTTCTCTTTGTAATTAGTTCTCCTCCTCCTTCTCCTATATGCTTTTTGGGGCAATAACGCATTGACTTCAGGGTTGCTTATGAGCAAGGGCACAGAGATATTTACAGGACTCTGGAGCTCATACCATATCTACAGTTCTGTAAAAGAAGCCTGCTCCTCCCCCACGCATCCCATCCCCCTGTGACCTCTAACTGCCAGTAGTTTCTTAGATGGGCTGACCCTCTCTTGAGATAGACTTTCCTACCCTAGCGACTGTTAACTACCTCTGAAATCCTTAGGGAAGGGTGTGGCTTTGTAAGATCCTTCTCCATAACAGAACTCTGACAGGCCCAGGCCTGTGTTGATGTAGTCACACCTGATGTGAGTTTGAGTGAAATGGCCGAGTCATGTCTGGAGGACAGCATCCACAACACTCCTCCCCTTCATCTAGACCAGAAAAGGCATTGTGCCTGTGGTGGCTATTCCTGTGGAGTGAACTATAATCCAGAAATGGAGGACACTTGATCTTGAGGTATAGTGGCCATTTAAGGTCCATGCCTTAAATCCCAGGAGACAGGCAAGCAGATCCCATGAGTTCAAGGCCAGCCTGAGACAGAGTAAATTCCAAGTAAAGATAAGCTTGGGTGGGGTGTGGTGGTACATGGCTTCAGTCTGGCCATACAGATCTTCTCTGGAGGCCTACATAAGGACACTGGAGTAGGGAGTTCGCTCTTCTTCACCTGCTTGCACTTGCCAGCACACCTGCTGGAACCCACTTCCACAGAAGACCAGCTGAAAGACCCGGCCTCATGGGACTGAGAAATGGCTAGATTTTTGCTTCCCATTCACAGCTGACTATTGGTGGGTTAGTTGGACTGTGGACTGTAAGTCATCACAGTAATGTCCCTTAATATATAGACATTCCATCCGTTCTGTGTCTCTAGAGACCCCTGAGCAGTGCATCACCTGACTGGAGTTAACGACGGCTGCCCCTCACTTGCCGCTGGTGCTGGGAACTGAGAGCTGAGTTTGGGCCTCTGGGAGAGAAAAGTGTTCTTTACGGCTTCTCCATTTCTCAGGCTCATGGTCTTCATTCTGACTCTTTTTGGTCTTCAAATGTAAACAATTGCTAATAAAGTGTTCCACACCTAATCATACCGTCAGCCCTGTCAGGGAAACGAATGCATTTTGAGTAGAGTTACTTCTTCTCAGTTGACTCAGTTTGTGTCATGTTGACAAAAACCGTTGCCTTTTCTTAGGTTTTTTTTTTTTTTAATGTATGTAAGTACACTGTAGCTGTCATCAGACACACCAGAAGAGGGCACCAGATCCCATTACAGATGGTTGTGAGTCACCATGTGGTTCCTGGGAACTGAACTCAGGACCTCTGGAAGAGCAGTCAGTGCTCTTAACCACTGAACCATCTCTCCAGCCCCTTGCTTTTTTGTTTTGTTTTGTTTTTTAAGATTTCCATTGGCTTTTCAATAGAAAATTATTTACTGATTGTAATGGTCAACACTATTAAGAGCAATAATGAAAACAAAAATATTTTAAGTTGCATGATTAAAGAAAATACAAATTGTGTGTTGGTATTCTATGCATGTTTGTGCATGTGTGTAAGTGTGTGGAGATTTTCTGAGGTGAGATTTCCCACGAAACCTGGGTCTCACTGTTGACTGGCTGGCTAGCAGCTGCCCCACTCAGCACCGTGGTGACAGATGACAGTGACTGCACTGGCTTTGTGTGCGTGCTCGGGAATCTCAGCTTGGCAAGCAGCTGAGTCTGAGTCTTCTCTCAGCCTAGAATTTCACATTTTAGGCTTCTCTTTGTTACCAAGAAACAAAATCTTTTTTTTTTTTTTTTTTTGGTTTTTTGAGACAGGGTTTCTCTGTATAGCCCTGGCTGTCCTGGAACTCACTTTATAGACCTGGTCTATAAAGTGAGTGCTGGGATTAAAGGCGTGCGCCACCACGCCCGGCTCAAGAAACAAAATTGTAAGCATAAAAGCTTATTGGGACAAAATTCTGTGGTAAGAATGGAAAGTGATCACGAAGGAAGAAGAAACTGTATAAAATTGCTTGCTGAGTGGGTTTCTTCCTCCTCCTCCTCCTCCTCTTCTTCTTCTTCTTCTTCTTCTTCTTCTTCTTCCTCTTCCTCTTTTGAGAAGGACCGTTTATTTAGAGGACAGGATGCCTTTAAGTGATCCACGAGAGTGGGTAATATGAACTCATTCCAGATTCAAATTAATGATTTGAGCACACCCACCAGATCAACTAGGAAAGTATTTACACACAGTGCAATAATATTAAAATGAATCGCCTCCCTGTGTGTGATATTTTTTTTTTTCTGAGTGGATTTTTTCTGTGTCAGTTTCTTTACACAGCTGAGAATGGGCATCTCTCACTTCTGTGCTGACAATACCTGCAGATTGGACATCTCAGGCTTTGTTCTGAGACAGGTTTGGGCTAGCTTGGTGTTGGTTGTCTGGGTCTTTACATAGTATCCTGGAACTCACTAGACCAGGCTGGCCTCCAGCTCAGAGCTCCACCTACCTCCGCCTCACACTGTCTGGGTTTAAAAATGAGTATCATCTTTGGATTTTCTGCTAAGAAGGACCGCTCTGTTCTGTTTCTCAGGCTCCAATCACATCTTCCACCAAGAAAGGGCTTCATTTCCGTATCAAGCCTTCTAGAAGAGTGTGTGGGTGCCCATGTGCACATGTGCATTTTTAGCTGTGGACTTCAGGTATACCTTTATGCCTGTTTTTAAAAATCAGTTGGTCCCTCCCTCCCACTATATAGTGTAGGTCCTATTCTACTTGCTGGTTTCATAGGATAAATGGAAACTTAACACGGAAGGAACATTGAAAATTCAATCTCTAGAAACAGTTCCAAATGCAGAGTTGTGGAGCGGGGAAGTCTGTTGATGGGCTCTGTCAGACACTTTATAACCAAGGATCTTGGCAGCTCAGTGTGGTGTTGCACACCTGTATTCCCAATCAGCGAGGGTCATTGTAAGTACAAGACACAGTTGGACCACTCGGTAAATGATAAAGTCTACTCTAATTAAATAATCGGTCTAGTCGAGCTAGGTAACTTAGCAGAGCGCGAGAGATGAGCCTAGGCCTCATTTAGATTTTCCACTTCTTTCTCAGTTTTTTTTTTTTTTTAAAGATTTATTTATTTATTATATGTAAGTACACTGTAGCTGTCTTCAGACACTCCAGAAGAGGGAGTCAGATCTTGTTACAGATGGTTGTGAGCCACCATGTGGTTGCTGGGATTTGAACTCCGGACCTTTGGAAGAGCAGTCGGGTGCTCTTACCCACTGAGCCATCTCACCAGCCCTCCCAGTTTTTAACTTTTATATTTTAGAGAATACTTTCTCTTAAAAAGGTGAAGATTGCCGGGCGGTGGTGGCGCACGCCTTTAATCCCAGCACTTGGGAGGCAGAGGCAGGTGGATTTCTGAGTTCGAGACCAGCCTGGTCTACAAAGTGAGTTCCAGGACAGCCAGAGCTATACAGAGAAACCCTGTCTCGAAAAACCAAAAAAAAAAAAAAAGCTGAAGATTAGGTTGTTTTCAACTACTTTGTATTTCTTTTATGTGTAGGGAGGTGGGAGTTAGCAGGGGGTGGGTGCTGTTTGTAACTTTGTGTTTTTATACAGAGAAGTGTTCCATTGTGAACAGAAATATTCTTACTGTCATGCTTTTGTCATCGTTCATGAGTTTAAAGATAAAACAATGTCTCTAATGATCCAGAATTAGAAGAATGTATGTGCTTAGTTTAACTTACAGTGGGCAGCAGTTTTCAGTGGGCTTAGAGCTAGGAATGGCTAGGTTCCCATCGAGATTCCACTCTTTATGGTTAGAACACATTTAGCCCCGATTGGCCTCAACTTCATAACCCTCCTGCCTCAGCCTCCCAAGTGCTGGGACCTCCAGGGCAGTCTGTACATAGTTAAGTTTGAGATCAGCTGGCTTACATGGCGAGATGGTCTTAAAAAAGAGAAAGGAAAGAAAGAGGCTCTGGTTAACAGACAGTAGTCCAGCGCTGCCCTTGCCTGGTAATCTATTCCTTTAACTAAAATAGTCCATTTTTAGGTGGAGTAATGGTTGCTTGTTGGACTTAGGACTGGTATTTTTCTGTTTGTTTCATTACTTTTTGCTTATTCCTTTCCTAAGTTCCTTTCATATTAAGTCTTTTCTGATAATTCCATTTTTATTCCTGTGTTTTTCTCTGGTTATACCTTTTTGTATGTTTCAAAGATTATTCCCAGAATTATAATTTTCTTCTTTAATTTGTGTTATCATCAACTGAGAGGTAAGGTACTAGGCTGAGTATAGCTTAGTGCTTGCCTCCTGGGATTGAGGCCTGGAACTTCCAGCACTTTAAACAAAACGGTCAGAGAGGGCTTCTGGGGAAGACGCTTCCTGACACCCCGAGACCCATCCAGAACCCACGTGGTGGAAGGAGAGAACTGGCTTCTATCACATGTGCTGTGATACCTGCATATATACCCACAGGCACATACATGCCCCTGTACATGCTATGATAGAAACTTAGTGTGCTACTTCAATAAGCTGTAGAAACCTTGTAGTAAACCTAACCTTTGCATTTACATAACACCTTGATTCTGGGGCGGGGGATTGTTTTATTTATTTATTTATTTATTTATTTATTTATTTATTTGTTTGTTTGGTTTTTTGAGACAGGGTTTCTCTGTGTAGCCCTGGGCTGTCCTGGAACTTACTCTGTAGATCAGGCTGGCCTCGAACTCAGAAATTTGCCTACCTCTACCTCTGCCTCCCAAGTGCTGGGATTAAAGACATGCGCCACCACTGCCCTGCACTGTTGTTTTATTTAAAGATACCACTACTGTGTATATATGGTGTGTGTGTATGTGTTGAGTGTGTGTATATATACACATATGTACAGACATTTTTTTTCAGCAGCAGTAATAGGTTTTAAACAATTTTAGTGACATTTTCGTATGTGTGTATTACATATGATATAGATATCATATGCATATATATCATATGTTCTCTGCTTGTATTATGGGTTTTTTTGTTTTTGTTTTTTTTTTTGAGACAAGGTTTCTCTGTATAGTTCTGCCGTGTTGTAGAGCAGACTAGCCTTGACTGAGTTTCTCATTATAACCTGTGGCAAGAGCATTTGCAGTGTGAGCTGGGGAAGATTTAAGCCAGTTTTAAGTCATCTGTAGTCAAAGCATTACGGCCTCCATTAAGATGAAATCTATAGTCAAGAATGGATGAAAAAGCAGGTGTGGTAACATGCTTAGAATTCCAGTATTTAGAATGCTGAGTCGGCAGGAGGAGGACTGTGGGTTAGGCCAGCTGGGGCACAGAGTGAGACCCTGTTTGAAAAGTTGAGTGTGGGATTGGGGTGGGGACCTTTAAATAGACTAGGGAAGATAACTCGGGCCAGAGTGACTCTGAGAACCCTCCCTGGGGCCACAATAGTAGATGTAGAAGTGAGCCTTCCATCAGAGTCTGTGCCAGAGCGGAGGGAGCACCCTTTTTATGGACATGTGGCCCCCATGACTGATAGAAGGATGACAAAAGATAGGAGCAGATAAGGCTCTGTAATCCTCTAAGGGGTGTGCTTTTCAGATGTGGCTGTTTGATGTCTACATTTAAATTAGTAAGGATATTTATTAAAATAGATGTCTATAGGCCTCATTCTAGACTTGCATAATCAATATCTGAGTATATGATCTAGGAATGTGCATTTTAGATAATTCTCCGTGCTGGTCTCAAGTGCAGTGACGTTTAACAATAGCTGCTACCAGAGTCTTCCCTGCTCTTCCCACCTTTTATGAACCAGAACCATGTTTATCTGTGAACCCATGTGAGACTCTGATGAAACAGTTTGGTCATAGTCAGAGAATTCTAGAGCCTGCATAAGGTGCCTGACAAGACCATGCCAGCTCAGCAGCAGCCTGACAGTATGAAGGGGAAGACTGACGGCAAATAAGTGTCCAGCGGCTTCTACAGTTCTTTAGTTCACGATGAATGAGGTACCTTGTGATTATAGAGTAGAAATGATGTGAAATTTTTCTGCACTAAGTAATTATTTCTCTATGGCTTAGTGTTGGTTTTTAAACCCAGTTTGAAGTCTGTCTTTTAATAGACATATTTAGCCCATTTACACCTGGTTCCTAATTATAATATAGTTGGGTTTAAATTCCTCTCTGGCTCTTCTGTCTGCGGGTTCTCTGTCTCTCTCACTGCATTTACATTTTTCCTTCTTTCCTTTGGGATATTTATGGGCTTTATTATTTATTCATCTTTGATTTTTAAATATAGCAGTTGTGTTTAGGTTTATACTTCGGTGTTTTAATTCCGGCTGGGACCTTGGTCTCACTAGTGTGTCTCATGCAGCAGTGTACCTGTGTTGCTGTCTTGGGTGTGTTAGGTGGATGTGTGTACTTTGTGCTGTGTTGTCTGGGAGTGCCATGTGTTGGGTGTGTCTGTGTACACACTGTATGCAGTACTGGTTTCACCCCGCACATTTTTGCTTCGCATTTCAGACCTAATACCTTTGTCTACTTACCCAGTTCCCGATAGCTTTGTTCCTCCACGTAGATCCCATCCTTTTAGTACGTCTCCTACGGACTGTGTGCACGCTGACGTCAGCATTTGCATTGCCTGAGAAAACCTTAGTTGACAGGTTTCTGGCTGTTGAGTTGATCTTGGGTTTTTTTTTCTTTAAAAATAGAGTTATGTGTATGAGTGTGTAGTGTGCATATATGTATGTGTACCACATGCATGCAGTGTTGGCAGAGTCTAGAGAGGGTGTCAGATTCCCTGTACCTGCAGTCTGTTGCTGACCTGAGTGCTCTGGGAGAGCAGCGAGGGCTCTCAAACATGGGGCCGTGTTTTTTAGCCCTCCACCTCCATCTTTGTCAGGATTTTAAGGTTGTTGCTTTACTGTCTTCTTATTCTGTTTTTATGTAAAATGAGTCCTCTCGAGTCTAAAAGACTTTGACTAGTGTACGCTGTCCCGTTATTTTGTAGATAAGTATATTTTCTTTATGGTTTTTGCTAATGGGATTCATTGAGCCTATGGATTAGTAGTTTTCATTAAATTTGGATTTTTCTAGGGTTTATTATATCTTCAAATATTATTTTTTTAAAGATCTGATTATTTTTATGTATATGAGTACAATGTCGCTGCCTTCAGACACACCAGAAGAGGGCATCAGATCCTATTACAGATGGCTGTGAGCCACCATGTGGTTGCTGAGAATTGAACTCAGGACCTCTGGAAGAGCAGCCTGAGCTCTTAACCACTGAGCTGTCATCTCTCCAGCCCTCTTCAAATATTCTTATATTCTCCCTTTTTCCTTTGGAGATTTCACACATGTGTATATTAGAATGTCTAGGGCTGGAGAGATGGCTCAGCAGTTAAGAGCACTGACTGCTCTTCTAGAGGTCCTGAGTTCAAATCCCAGAAACAACATGGTGGCTCACAACCATCTGTAATGGGACCCAGTTCTGGTCTGTCTGAAGACAGCTACACTGTACTCATATAAATTAATAAATAAACAAGTAAATCTAAAAAAAAAAAAAAAAAAGTCTGACATTTTCCTTTGGTTGAATGATACTCTAGTCTGCTATGTTTATTTTTTGTTTCATTTTTTAATGCTATGTTTTGAAGTTCCCCATTAATTTCTTTTGTATTATCCGTTGATCTGACCTAATGTGGTTTTCTTCTCATTGTTTTTTTCCCTTCACCTGAAAGTCAGGGATTTTTGATTAGTTATATTCCGTTCCTCCCTGTGCCCTTCCCAAGTGTTGTTCCTGTAGGTGTGCACTCCTGTGCTTAGGTGTGTACTGCATGTCCAGCCCAAGCTGCACTTGATACGTGAGGCGCACTTGGATCGTTTCTGTGTCCCGTCTACTGATTCTGTCTTTGTTGTGAGTCTGTACTCACTTAGTCCTACGGGGACCTTGCTTTAGAGTCTGAGTTAGTTTCATGAATAGTCTGACCCTTGTGTGCTTACCCGGGAGGCTGGAGAATTCTCTTGTTAGGTGGCCTGAGTAGTAGACTTGTAATATCCAGTGTGACAGAGACTTAGTGGGAGTCCTCTCTTGATCAGACTGTTTAGTTCCCCTCTACCCTTCAGCTCTCAGCATGGTGTAGTCGTCCTCCTCCCACAGCTGCTGCAGATCTGCCTGGAGTGTGGACAGCTGTGCAGCTGTAGTGCGTGTTGTACCACAGACTTGTCTCAGCGCAGCGCTGACTCTTCACATGAGTATTTCCATGGTTTGTTTTCTTAACATAAGCCTAGTAGTTGACATAGGAGCATTTAATATTTGTCTAGTGAATATAAATACTAATTATAGTTTGTAGTTCTTCTCTAGTAAGTAAAGCCAAACACTTCCACTTTGGTGTCTTTACTATAGAATTGACTAAGTCAGTGTTCCCCTTCCTGTGTTATCTTCACCAGCTGTCAGTGTTCTCTGTGAGCATGGAAATTTTTTGTTGGTTGGTTGGTTTTGTTTTGTTTTGAGACAGGATCTCACCATGTAAGCCCAGTCTGTCTTAGAACTCATTATGTAGATCAGATCAGGCTGGCCTCAAACTCAGAGTTCTGCCTGCCTCTGCTTCTGCCTCCCAAGTGCTGGGAGCCGTTATGTGAGCTAAATATTTTTTAAAGTTTTGTTGTTGTTTTTGTTTTGTTCTGGGTTTTGTTTGTTTGTTTTTTGTTTTGAGACAGTAGGGTTTCTCTGTGTAGCCCTGGCTGTCCCAAACTTAATCTGTAGACCAGGTTGGTTTCAAATTCATAGAGATGCAGAGATCCACCTGCCTCTGCCTCCTGAGTGCTGGGCTTAAAGCTGTGTGCCGCTGCTGCAGAGCTGAAGTCTAGTCACTGAATGCCTTTGTGCTAGTCTCAGGAGCCACTGAGTGTGTGCTCCTAGAGGCCAGAGACTGGGTGGAGAAAGGAGGCCTGTCCCTGAGGTGGTGCTGGGGTGATAGAAGCAGGCACTGCTTCAGCAGGCAGGGCCCCTTGGAGTTTCAGCGCACTATAAGGATATTTCTGATGTCTCTGCTAGTTGATGTGGATGACTACAGCTCAGAGTCTGATGTGATTATTATACCTTCAGCCCTGGACTTCGTCTCACAAGATGAAATGTTGACACCCTTGGGGAGGCTGGACAAGTATGCTGCAAGTGAGAACGTATTTAACAGGTACGTGGGTTCTCCTCAGTAGGGGCACAATACCTGCTTTTTCGAAATTACAGATGTAGTATGTGACTTGCAATAAGAAAAACTGTCTATGAGACATAAGGATTCTGTATTTTGAATTCTAAATAACAGGTACTGGTGGCACTGAACACTATCTGTCTGACTTTCTCCTGTAGACAAATGGTGGCCCGGAGTTTGCTGGATACTCTGAGGGAAGTCTGCGATGATGAGAGAGACTGCATTGCTGTCTTGGAAAGAATTAGCCGATTAGCTGATGACTCCGGTATGTGTCTACAGAGAGACAAACACATTGTCTCTAGAAGAGCTTCTGCCACTGAACCTATCTTTCTAAACCTACTGGAGAGATGAGATAGAAGATTTCCCAAGACCTTGGCAAATGACCCCATCTCTAATCCCAGCATTCTGGAAGAGCTTGTGTTCCAGAGCTATTCCGTACTACACAGAGAGATCCTTTCTCTCCCTCCCCCCCCCCCCAAATTCTTTTTTGAAAGGAAATTTTTTTTTTTTTTTTTGGTTTTTCGAGGCAGGGTTTCTCTGTGTAGCCTTGGCTGTCCTGGAACTCACACTGTAGACCAGGCTGGCCTCGAACTCAGAAATCCGCCTGCCTCTGCCTCCCGAGTGCTGGGATTAAAGGCGTGCGCCACCACGCCCGGCTGAAAGGAAATTATTAACTTACTAGTTCTATGTGGAAAAAAAATCCAGTTTACATATGTCCATTTACTTAATTTTGGAAATTTCTCATCAGTATAAATGTAAGAAATTAGGTTACTTCTGTGATTTATGTTAACATAACCATTTTAAAATTATTTAGAGTAAATTGGAAGAAGTGGAAAGGGCTTTAAATGTTTGTGGGAAAATAATACTTCCTGTCTGATTTACATGAAAAACATCGATTGATCGCTTTTGGTTTTGCTTTGGTCTCTCTGTGTAGCCCTAGCTGTTCTGGAACTCTCTGTATAGACTGGAACTCTCTGTTGGCCTTGAACTCATAAAGATCCTCCTGTCTCCACTTCCTGAGTGCTGGGATTAAAGTGGCATGCCAGTATGCCTGTAAAACGTTCAAAGACAGGAGAGTTTTTTAAGAGGTAAATTTAAGCCCGGCCTGGTGGTTCATGTTGTCAGTCTTAACTCTTAAAGACCAGGGTGAGAGGATTACTCTAGTTTGAAACCCGTTTGGTTTTTAGCATAGTAAATTCCAGCTAGTCTATCGAGAGGTAGGGAGTGAACTTAATTTGAAATTTAGACAATAATAATGTGATAATGGTTTTTTTAAGATGTGTGTTTTTTTAATTATGGTAAAATAAACATAATATAGAATATGCTATTTTAAGGCAATGTATGTGTGGTATGTGCGTGCACATGTGTGCAGAGGTCAAAGTAAGGTGTCAGGTCCTGCTGTATGACTGCCTTATTCCCATGGCACAGGATTTCCTACTGGACCTAGAACTTGCTGTTTGGGAGGGATAATGCACTGCAAGTTCCTAGGGACTGCCTGCCGCCTCTGCCTCTCAATGCTGGGCCACAAGGGTCACCCCCACGTCCACAGGCGTGCCGGCGATCAGAGCTTGGGCCTCCTGCTTGCCAACTCCCCAGTCATTTCTTTACGTGTATCAGTACACTGTAGCTATCTTCAGACACACCAGAAGAGGGCATCAGATCCTGTTACAGGTGGTTGTGAGCCACCATGTGGTTGCTGGTAATTGAATTCAGGACCTCTGGAAGAGCAGTCAGTGCTCTTAACTTCTGAGCCATATCTCCAACCCTCCAATAGGAGGTTTTAAGCACATATATATACTTGAATTTACAAACAATCCAAAAGTAAAGGTTGAAATCTTTTTTCCTTAAATCTATTAAAATGTTTTTAATTTCTCACAAACTCTTTGGCTTCTCAACAGGCTTAATTTTTAAACATGAAATGAACTAGTTTTTTAATAAGCAGTTGATGTATTAACCTTAAAGTTTAAGGTTCAAATTTAAAGTATTTTTTAAGAGTGAAAAGAACATTTGTAAGTGTATTAATTTATCTTTGTCACATAATTGTTCTTGTTATTACTTAGAATGAAGTTGCTTTAGGAGGGTCTAGTAAAGTATACTTTTGTAGTTTTTGTTTGTGTTATTTAGTCATTCGAGAGGTTGTACTGAATTTGTTAGGTTAACAACGTGCAGAGGGGAAAGAGCACACTTCAGAAGGAAACAGAAGGTTAGAAGCCAGAAGGTTGCAGATGGGAGCTGTGGTCACAGGTGTGGGGTGGGGTGTCTTCTAGTTAGACGAAGGTGTTGGTGACCGTGAAGGTCTGTAACCTGCTGGTAGAGACAACAGGTCAGCAGGATGAACTGGCTTGCTAAGAAAGGCGGTGGCAGGAAGGCTGGTTGAGAGGTGTGCAGCTTGTTACACAGATGGGGCCTCTGAGAGAGAAGTGCTTAGTAACCGTTCTCAGTTCCTTGAGCAGGGAGAGTGGCAAGGTCGGCTGTCCCTGAGGACAGGCTGTCCTGCTTGCTGGTCTGACTGCAGGGTCTGAGAAGGAGGCGAGAGTAGAAACTCAGTAGTTTTACTGTGGAGAAGTCAGTGAGTCTAATTTTGTCTTTGTTCCTTTCTTGTTTGTTTGCTTTTAGAAGCCCTTTCCAAGGGAGCTCTGTTTTTACCGTGCTGTGTTTACGTGCAAATGAATTCTACTCAAATCTTTCATTTTTTTTTTTCTAGAATTTGAGTGTCAAAGTATCTTTTATTTGCCTGAAGTAATTGTCATCTCTGATGCTTACTGTCTTAGTCTGCTAACCCAGGCCCAGGCCCGAAGCTTCTGGTCTGTGCACAATCTTACCTAGGCCTAGAATGTTCTCAGGCCTCTGAGGCTGACTGCTGAATATGTTCGCCCTTCCTAGTTCTCTCTGAACTCTGTTGGCTGATTCAGCTCAGCTCTTCTGCTCCAACTCTTCCAGGCTGACTGTTACTCATGTTCTCTCTCTCTCCACTCCCCAGCCCTCCCCTTCTTTCCCTTCTTCTCTCATCTCCTATCCTCTCTCCTCCACTCTCTCCCCTGTCTCTCCCTCTTTCTTGTGAGACTTGGGCACATCATATTCTGTCAAATCTTTCTGATGTGTCACTTTGACATTCAATTAGACATCACTTTCAAACATGGCTGCTTTCTTCTCCACACTAACTTCACACTGATTGTTTAGGATTAAAGGTGTGGACTGAGGGTGTGCCTATATTCTAGCCAGAGGAATTAAGTGTGCTAAGGCTGAGCCACAGCACAACTAGAAACAGCCCCCCCCCCCCCCCCCCAGTAAATAACACTAACTCCGGGGTTACAATGTGACCGAATACCCTGCAACATTTGAGGGTTCATTCTGTCAGAAAAATTCAGCCATTGACTTTTGGAATATTGTTTTATCCCTGTCTTGACAAATCGTTTTTTGAGGTTTACTTTTGATTGTGTGTCTATGTGTGTGTGACATAGGATTCATGTAGTCCAGTTGGCCTTGAACTTGCTATGTAACTCGGAACAATCTTGATCTTGAAAAATAGCCATACAGCTTGTAAGAAATTGGCTTCATTTTGAGCTTGAGTTTCTTGTGTTCCCTTTACCTTCTCATCCCAGGCGCTGGGATCACAGGCACATTGTGCAGCGCTGAGCGGGTATTCGGGTGTCCAGCATCCTCTCGGGCTGAGTAGATATCTTTAAAATGGTTGAGAATGTGGAGCTGTTGAAACAAGTGTATAGTAATAATAATAAAATTAAAATAATTATTAATAAATAGGCTTCCATGGACTTACACTGACTTCATTTTTCATTCTTTGATTTTCCATGGGCATTTTGATGGTTTCTTTCAGCAAAGTGCCTGCTGGGAAAGTCCAGCCTGCCCCTGAGCACTGAGGGGTTTGTTGCTGGTAATGATACCTTTGTTCAGAAGCTTCGGATTCTATTTTCACGTTGTCTTGCTTTTCATGTCCTGTTGTGTTATTTCTTTGGTTGTGTCTCCTGATACTGTCTCTTTAGAGTGTTTGAAGAGATGTAGACCTCTCTGGTTGTTGAAGACTTGGTGGGACAGTCCATCCCTGTGTCTTACCTGTTTCTGCCAAGGGCTCATTTTCATGTCCCTTAGAGACTGAGAGTTCATTTAGCGGGCCCTCAGGAATTTTGTATTTGCTTCCGTCTTGATCATGAGAGTCCTACAGTGGCAGCAGAGGTGTCCTGGCTTTGAGTTGTTAGCAAGCAGCAGAGGTTTCATGCTGGTGTCGTGGTGTGTTGAGTGTGGGTGTACATTGTGAGTGTAGGGAGAGGCCCTCTGACCATGCTGGATATGAGGGTCTGGAGTTATGCTCAGTCCAGGAATTTATTCACCATATTTCGGAGATACAGGAGCAGGTATTTTTGTTATTGTTGCTATTTTAATACTGAGTATAACAGACTACTACAGCACATGAGTGATTGTATCACATTTCATACAATGAATACTTAGCACTCAGATGAAAAGAAATGGAATTAGCACCCTAAATTCCTCTCATCCCTCTCACCCAAAGTAAGCTCCATTTTGATCTGAATAGCTGGCCTCTTGCAACTTTATGTAGAATTATATTTAATGTAGTCATTTTATCTGATACGCAGTGTGCTGTGCCTGACCCACTGCTTCAGGCTAGTAAAGCTGTTAGTGGCCACGTTTCTCTGTGTGCGAGCTTAGAGAGCAGTCATGAGGTCATAGGACGTGTAGAGACTGTTATCCATGATAGGTAAGCTATTGCACTTGCCATTCTCACAAGCAGTGTGTGTGAAGTAGTGTGATACACACCTCCAGAGGCATGTCCTTTACACTTTACCATAAAGGAATGGATGGATGGATTTGTAGTGGTGTGACTTTGTGGAGCTCATTTAGTGATCCAGTGATCTGTGAAATGAGCCTTGGTCATATGGTCATTGGCTACGTGGATGTCTTTCTTAAAATATTTGTTCAAATATTCCCCATTTAAATTGTCAGGTTTTTTTTTTTTCTCAGAGTTTTTTCATAAGGAGTCTTTATTCTAATATAAGTCTGTGTGGTTGATGTTTCAGAGAGGTGTTCTGTTCTGCCATGAAGTTGCATCTGTGTACTAGAACCTCTGACAGCTTTGTTCTGCTCTGTCTCACTACATAGCCCTGGCTGACCTAGAACTTGCCACGTAGACCAGACTGAACTACAACCCACAGAGATCCACCTACTATACCTCCTGATGGCTCAGATAATGCTGTGCACTTACATGCACCGTGGGCCTCTTTCCTTTTATGGGCAGTACTGTTTGTATCGTCTTTGAGGAATTTTCCCCACCTCAAAGTCATAACTATTTTTCATGTATTATCTAACACAGACCCTGTAATTGTTTTTGCTTATGTTTATATAACTTTTAACATTGACAGATAAAGGTTCTACATACGTGTGTGTGTATGTATATATGTATGTATACATATACATTACAAGATATTCCTAGAACTGTTTCTTACATTTGCTTAAGGATATGTATGTGCCTGAGTTTATGTATATGTATCATATGCGTACAAGAGTCCACAGATGTTAGAAGGAAGTATCAGATCCTCTGAAACAGGAGTTACAGACAGCTGTAACCTGCCTTGTGAATAATGTGAATGCTGGGACCCAAACGCAGGTCCTTTTGAAGATCAGTAAGAGCTCCGAACTGCTGAGCTATCTTTCTGGCCTTTCTTGTACTTTAACGGTAGCCAGTTAACAGCAGCATTTATTGGATAGACTGTCTCTCCTTTCCACCTGCAGTAACTACGTACATCTATACATCGTCTGCCTTGGAGTTTACTGCTGCTTTTGTCTTGTTTGCCTCAGCAAACTCGAAAGAAAGAAAAGTTGCTGATTTCATTCTTTCTGAAACTGCAACTGTGATCCTTTTGGCTTTTTAAATATATGGAGATAAATCATATTTAACCTCATAACTGGCACCTATGAAGAAAAGTATGAGTATATGCTTGTGTTTTAAAATTGGATTTTTTTTTTTTTATTCAAGAGAAGTCATCTCACATTATACAACAATATAGTGAAATGTGGTTTGTTGCTAGGACTCTTAGCTTTATAAAATGCCAGTGCATTTTCTATTGAAGGCCAGATGAAGATTTGGAATTCCACTGGATACATTCATATATATATTTATGTTAAGGTGACTAGAAACACAGCCATTCATAGGTGCCATAGGTCTCTTGAGGTCTGGTGTGATCGATGGCTGCTTAACCTGGTAATCCTCGAGTCTGATGTGATGACTGGTTACTGGCGTGCTAGTGTCTGTCAGCCACTTGCTTGCTTTTGAATTTGCTTGTTTTGTTTTGTTTCGTTTTGTTTCTTTCTCTTCTTTTTCTTTTCTTTTCTTTTCTTTCTTTCTTTTTTTTTTTTTTTTTTTTTTTTTTTTTTTTTTTTTTTTTTTTTTTTTTTTTGAGACAGGGTTTCTCTGTATAGTCCTGGCTGTCCTGGAACTCACTTTGTAGACCAGACTGGCCTCAAACTCAGAAATCCACCTGCCTCTGCCTCCCAAGTGCTGGGATTAAAGGTGTGCGCCACCACTGCCGGGTTCAATTTTTTTTCTTCTATCCCTTTAGCAGTAGCATGAATATATTTAACTGTTAATACTTTTGGTTGCCTATGCTGTTTTACCTTTTAACTAATGTGGTACCTATTATCTTTAATGTTTTCATAAAGGGAAATTAGTTGTTTTAAGTCTAGTTATTATCTTTCAGAGATGATATTGAGAGGAGAAGCCACTAGCCTTACAACTTTTCCTAGGTGGTTCTTACATCATGGAGTCTGCAGATGGTAGCCCAGTGTAGTGCTGTTCTCATTTATAATACTCTCCTGCCACAGACTTAGTAGGAATGCCAGATAGAGCATTTAACCCCCAGTTCAATGTGGCTCATGGTAGATGCCGGTCAATGTGTTCATCGTAAGACGCTCTGAACTCAGTGCACACTGGGCCAGGATACATGTAGGTTGGGAGTGACTTCATTCTCTCACTTAAGGAAAGAAGTGTTGGGCTAGAGAACAGTGTGAGTTCTCACCATGCTGGTGTCTAAGTAGCCTGGAACCCAGATGAAGGGAGGCAGCTGTCTGGGTGCGAGGATGTGCTGTTCATGTTGCTGCTGTTTCTCTAGAACCAACTGTGAGAGCGGAGCTGATGGAACAAGTGCCGCACATTGCACTGTTTTGTCAAGAGAACCGGCCTTCTATACCGTATGCTTTTTCCAAGTACTTACTACCTATTGTGGTCAGATACCTCGCAGACCAGAATAACCAGGTAAGGTTGCATTACTTGTTCTTAAAGGACTTTTATATAGCATCGGACATGTAGAATGGCCCAACCCAAGTGATATAATTTGAATTTTTTTGGGGTCTAACCTAATTGTTGTATTTTCCAGAAGAGACTTATCTTAGATTAAGGTGTGTGGAGAGTCTAACAAATTAGACCCCTTGATCCTGTTATAAAGGGTGCCCGCTTACCAGTCTTCCCAGTGCCCTCAGTGACACTCTGTCTGTCAAGAACTGAAGGGAGTACCCATAAATACCTGCTAGGATTTGCAAGTTACAGGTTCCTACATTAATAGTTTTTCCCATCTGCAAAAATGATGTTGTCTCTACAATTTGTTTGGTTTTGTTTTTTCGAAACAGAGCTTTCTCTGTGTATCCCTGGCTGTCCTGGAACTCACTAGACCATGCTGGCCTCAAATTCAGAGATCCATCCACCTCTGCCTCCCAAGCGTTAGGATTAAAGGCATGCACTGCCATCACCTGGTTGTTGTAGAATTTTATATATTTGTGTTTTTTATACTGTGGTGTTTTTCTTGGTAGGTGAGGAAAACCAGTCAGGCAGCTTTGCTGGCTCTGCTGGAGCAGGAGCTGATTGAGCGATTTGACGTGGAGACCAAGGTGTGCCCTGTCCTCATAGACCTGACTGCCCCAGACAGCAATGATGATGTGAAGACAGAGGCTGTGGCTGTAAGTCTGTTGCCTACCTTTCAGGGAGCTTTGAGAGTGTGCTGGTGTGTGGTGTCACTCCCATCCTTGGTTCCTGAGCTGAGACAGGGGGATAGGAAAGTACTAAATAAACCTGACTGGATACACAGCATTAGCTCTGTATACCTCTAACACTGCTCTTCTGTTGATATAAGAAACAATAACAGAAATTGTGAGTGAGTCCAGGTTATCCATGAGAACAGTGATGATCATATAGTTTTCTGTCTCTTGAAAAATTCCCTTTTCATTATTTCTTACATAGTAGATACCAATTAACAAAAATGTAGATTTTTTTTCTCAACAGTTTTCATTGTTGTGAAATTCATAAAATTAGCCATTTAAAGTATAGTGTTCAGTGGCATTTGATACAATCACAACTGTCTTAGTTAGGGTTCTACTGCTGTGAACAGACACCATGACCAAGGCAACTCTTATAAGGACAACATTTAATTGGGGCTGGCTTACAGGTTCAGAGGTTCAGTCCATTATCATCAAAGCGGGAGCATGGCAGCATCCAGGCAGGCATGATACAGGAGGAGCTGAGAGTTCTGCATCTTCATCTGAAGGTTGCCAGCAGAATACTGGCTCCCAGGCAGCTAGAGTGAGAATCTTAAAGCCCATGCCCACAGTGACACACTTACTCCAACAAGGCCACACCTCCCAATAGTGCCGCTCTCTGGGCCGAGCATATACAAACCATCACAGAGACCTACAGTCATCATCCCTACCTAGCTCCAAACAATCACGTTTCATTTCAGAAATTCTTCAATAAAGAAAATCAGTTTGGGTAAAACTGTTGGTTATATTAAGGGGAGCCTAGCCTAAAAACATAATTATAATGTTCAGGATTAAAAGAAAGCTTATGGTTCCCCATGTTTTAGGAGACCATTAGTTATACTATGGTACCCTGATTAGACAGGGCTTCAGATCTCAGCTTTGCATCTCTGAAGCACCAAGCTGTCTGTGGGATGTGGGAGCTGCAGGTATTACCCTGCTGCCCAACAATGGAGAACTGAGGAAGGACTCATTGACCTGCAGGTTGGCCTGAGGAGACTTGCCAGCCTGACCGCCTGTGAGCATGACACACCTTGAAGGGATTTACTTATGGATTTGATTACTCAATTACGTTTTGTAACTTTGAACAGGAAGATCTCACTTTTTGTTGGATTTCACATTTTAACATTATAAATGATGTATTTTTAAAGCCCTCCAGTTCATTGTTAATTTATAGAAATATAAGCCGTTTTTATTCTTTTTTTTTGTTTTTGAAAGATTTATTTATTTATCATATGTAAGTATACTGTAGCTGTTGTCAGACATTCCAGAAGAGGGTGTCAGATCTCATTACGGATGGTTGTGAGCCACCATGTGGTTGCTGGGATTTGAACTCAGGACCTTTGGAAGAGCAGTCAGTGCTCTTATCCGCTGAGCCATCTCGCCAGCCCCGTTTTTATTCTTATGTAGATACCTGCAGCTTTGTTAAATGTACTTATTCAGGTAGGTTCTTTATTAGATCCGTTGGAGCTTCTCTGTAGGCAGTGATGCCGTACATAGCTGAGAGTCTCTTTGCCATCCGTGTGTCTTTTACACACTCTGGGAATACATGTGTCTGGGAAATGCTGACAGGCAGGCATCAGATTTCCCCGTGTATTAAGTATGGGGATGGACTTGAGTTAGTTGTTAGGGAAGGGAGCTCTTTGTTATTGGTTAGCTGGAACAAATATGTATTGGGACTGTGTCTATGCAAAGGCAGGCTTCACTCCCCCATTGACACCAAAGCTGACGTGACCTGAGGAGCTTTCCTCGGAGACACAGCTGCACTCAGCAGTCATCTCCTCGGACATGGCCTTGCCTTTTGAACAGGCACTCCCTTTGCTGTTGCTGCTGCTGCTGGTGGGTGTTTTGAGACATGGCCCTGGCTGTTGTGGAACTCGATTGTAGACCAGGCTGGCCTTGAATTCAGAGCCTGCCTGCTTCTACTTCTCAAGTGCTAAGTTTAAAGGTGGAATTTTCTTTTTTTTCTCTTTTTCCTATTTTTCGAAGTTACTGGCAAAATGATTAAGTTATTAACTAATGATAGGAAAATCATTTTCCCCTAGATTTAGTACATTTGCTGTACATTGGTTAATATGTGTTTCTTTAAATTATTTAATTTAACTTAAAAAGGCCTTAGATGTTTTCAAAATGAATTTTTCTCACTTGTTTCAGATAATGTGCAAGATGGCCCCCATGGTTGGGAAGGACATTACGGAGCGTCTCATCCTCCCTAGGTTTTGCGAGATGTGCTGCGACTGTCGAATGTTTCATGTCCGCAAGGTAAGTCTGCATCCACTCTGGGTTTCCGAGTTTAAGAACGCATGATGCTCTGGTGTGTGGAATGTAATGTTTTTAAGGAACTCATGTGATACTAAAATGTTAGTGATGGTTCTGTTACAGGTCTGCGCTGCCAATTTTGGAGATATTTGCAGTGTAGTTGGCCAACAAGCTACAGAAGAAATGTTGGTAAGTATCTAAGGTATTAAAGAATAAGCAATACAAAGTAATAGAGTTTATTAATATGCCCCCGTGACTGCAAACCAGAATGATGTTTGTATGTTTGGAACTACAAGTTGGTGTTTGAAATGCGTTTTGCTAAGGATTGCTTCTTTAATCATTAAACAGTGGCACCCTGTTAGCCTCCCACTTGTACAGAGTGACTCAGTCCTGATTCACTCACCTGAGTCTCTAACCTCACTAGGGCACTTGCTTTACCAGAGTCCTCTCTGGGGCACTTAAATCTCATGGCAGAGGAGTTAAGTTGTGACATGCATGTGCCCCATGCACAAATTCATATGCGTAGACTGTCTATACATCCACTGGCACGAGGAGCTCAGCTGTGAGCTCTCGGATGCTCTCGGATGACAGCCAGCTGTGTTTTGCCTTTCTAGGGGGAGTTATAAATTGGGTGTGATGCATTAGAAGTTTTTGAGTTCCAGTGTTAAATACGTTCTGTATGTTTTAAGAATATCCATCATTAAAACAGAAGATGGCAGGGAAGTAACTGGTGTCCCCGTGTTCCCACAGCTGCCCAGGTTCTTCCAGCTGTGCTCTGATAACGTGTGGGGCGTCCGAAAGGCCTGTGCTGAATGCTTCATGGCTGTCTCCTGTGCAACATGTCAAGAAATCCGACGGACAAAGTTATCAGCACTATTTATTAACTTGATCAGTGATCCTTCACGTTGGGTAACATTGCTTTTTAAAAACATTTTTGAGACTAAAGTAAATGATTTTTTTTTAAAGATTTATTTATTTATTTTATGTATATGAGTACACCACCATTGCTCTCTTCAGACAGACCAGAAGAGGGCATCAGATCCCATTACAGATGGTTGTGAGCCACCATGTGTTTGCTGGGAATTGAACTCAGGACCTCTGGAAGAAAGTAAATGATTTTTTTAAAAAAAAATGTTTTAATATTTTATTTTATGTCTATGGGTATTTTGCCTGTATGCATGCACGTACGTGTGTGTATATGTATGTATGTGTGTATACATACACATACACATACACACATACATACATATACACACACACCACATGCATATCTGGGGTCCACTGAAACCGGAAGAGGGCGTCAGTGCTGAAACAGGAGTAGTGGGAAGCCGTGAGTTACCATGTGGTGCTGGGAACTGAACCCAGGGTTTTTGGAAGAGCGTGTTCTTAACTGCGAGCCAATTCTCTAGCTCGATGATTTCAAATTTAAAAACTAATTTACTCCAAGTAGAAGTGGTGCACGCCTTTAATCCCAGCACTCAGAGGCAGAGGATCTGTGAGTGTGAGGCCAGCCTGGTCTACAGAGTGATTTCTAAGATAGAGAGAGCTACCTAGGGAAGCCCTGTCTTGAACACCTTCCCTCAAAAGAAGGAATTTATAATTACGTTACTCATATAAATATAAGAGACTAGTCAGTAGGAGGTTATTAAAGGTTGTCTTTTTATTAGCTGGAAAGTATTTTTTTTTCCAATTTTTAAATTAGGTATTTTCTTCATTTACATTTCAAATGCTATCCCGAAAGTCCCCTATACCCACCCCCAACCCTGCTCCCCTACCCACTCACTCCCACTTTTTGGCCCTGGCATTCCCCTGTACTGGGGCATATAAAGTTTGCAATACCAAGGGGCCTCTCTTTCCACTGATGGCCCACTAGGCCATCTTCTGATTCATATGCAGCTAGAGACACAAGCTCTAGGGGTACTGGTTAGTTCATATTGTTGTTCCACCTATAGGGTTGCAGACCCCTGAAAGTATTTTTGTTTACAAATCAAGTTTTTAATTTAGCTTGCTGTTTAATGGTTGTAAAACTCACTGACTTTGTTTCCTTTTTTTGTCTTTTAATTTAATAGGTATTTTTTACCAAGTTTTGAGAATGTGAAGGTTTAATCCTAGCACTCAGGAGGCAGATGCAGGTAGCTGGAGGCCAGCCTGGTCTGCACAGTTAGTTCTTGTTTTTGAAGCGTACAGGAACACAGTAGTATATGCCACTCAGCTCCTATTGTCTGAATAGCCAAGTCAAGTGAAGAGAGAGTCAGGTTTCTTTTACAAGGCTTTCCTGTTATCCTGAACATACTTTGGCTTTTGTATATGCAGAGGAAGTATGTGTGCATTAAAATATATATACCTCTTTATGCTTATATTTATTATTGTCCTTTTTCTCTTCTTAGGTTCGCCAAGCAGCCTTTCAGTCTCTGGGGCCTTTCATATCCACATTTGCTAATCCATCAAGCTCGGGCCAGTGCTTTAAAGATGAGAGCAAGAGCTCGGAAGACTCCTCGGCAGAAGACAAAGACAGGTGTGATGGTGAAGCTTTGTACACTTGTGACAGCTTTCCACTGTGTTGCCGGATAATGTTAGTTAGGAGTGCTTTATAGTTTCTTGGTGATACATACGTTGTCCTTTGGTTAGCTACCCATTGACTGAGAAAATGCTTGGAACACAGCTTGATGCCTCACACAGAGTGGCAAACCTGACTTACTGAGTAGTTAATGAATTATTTGCCTAGGAAACTATTGGTGCTTAGACAATATATTGAAAGCTTTTGTCTTAAAAAGCGAATTGAACGTTTGCTTCTGTATATAGTTTACTCTGACGCTTTCCTGTTCCTTACAGTCAATTTAACATGGATTGTGGATTCTCTGGACAAAGAGATCACTATAATCCCTCACTGAGGGAAGCATTCTTTTTAAAAAGAATGATTTATATTGTTTTTATGAGTACACCATTGCTCTCTTCAGAGACACCAGAGGAAGGCATCAGATCCCATTACAGACGCTTGTGAGCCACCATTTGGTTGCTAGGAATTGAACTCAGGACCTCTGGAAGAACAGTCAGTGCTCTTAACTGCTGAGCCATCTCTCCAGCTCTGAGGGTAGCATTTTAATAATTAGCCCTAAATTAATATACATATTAAATAGATGAACAACTTTAAGATTACCAAAGTTTAATAGAGGTTGAAACTCTGATTTTCAGATTTCTAGGTTTAAAGAATTTCTGTTGATATTTTTAGTTCTTAGCATTTATTATAGTTAAGCCGAGAACTCTGGGTCAGACAGTGCATGGAAGGGTGCGTGAGCCTCTGCTGTTGCATACATGATGTTGACACAGCCCCTTGCCGTGATGCTAATGGCCGTTCTCTTCTATAGGTCTTGGTACTGTGGTATTTGCTTTCTTGGTGTTTTGATTTGACAGTTCTTCCTTTCTTCTCTGCTGCCTTGTTTTACCTTTTTGCCTGTTCTCCTACTGTCCTGCCAAACACATCTGAGGTACTGGTTTTTTTTTTTTTTTTTTTTTTTTGTAAAGGAAGAGAATCTCTCTATTATGTCTTCCTGGCGAGCATGGTCTAAGTTCTTTAAGACCAGTGTTAGAAGGATTTGATAAGTCCGGTGGGGGGTGGGGATATAGCCTTCTCTGCATTTGTGAAGTCCGCTTGCATTCTTTTTAAAGATATATTTATTTATTTTATGTATATGAGTATCCTAGTTGTATGTACACCTGCATGCCAGAAGAGGGCGTCAGATCCCATTACAGATGGTTATGAGCCACCCTGTGGTTGCTGGGAATTGAACTCAGGACCTCTGGAAGAGCAGCCAGTGTCCTTAACCACTGAGCCATCTCTCCAGCCCCACCACTTACATTTTTTAATGATCAATTTAAGTGTACTTAAGTTGGCACATCACTTGATTTTAAATCTGGAAAGAGTCTAATAAGTGAATGTGTAAGTGTATAGGAAGTGTATAAGAGCATCTTCAGTAGGTAGCAAGCAGGTGGTAAACATTGTATTCTTTGTCACAAATGCAGACGCTGCTGTAAGTACAAAGCACTGTCAGCACAGTACCCACAGCCTTGCTGTGCTGGATACACAGCGAGAGGTACCAGGCGCAGCTGTGGGCTGTGGGCTGTGGACTGTACGTGGTGGCTGCGGGTGTGCGGCTTTATGGGACAGCAAACAATAGTGTGGCTTTTTAATTGACTTGCACTGTGATATAAGAGGTGTGCAAATCTGTGTTATTTGTAGCACTGGACTATCTGTAGTTGCCATTGAGTTGTGCTAATGATACAGTAAAGGAAAGAGAGTTCCTGAATGAGGAAGCGTCTGCTTTAAATACTGTAAAAGCTTAGGCATATTTACACATCATGCTCGTATTGCTGCCTCAGAAGGTGATGTGAGTGCCTTGCCTTAAACAGCCCTGGTGTGGTTTCCAGCCAGTGTGGGAACTCAGTGTGAACCTGGAATCTGGTCAGGTTTATGGTCAGGGTTGTTTCCGTTCCCTAGATTTCATACTTGTCAGTGTCAAACACATAAGGCATTTTTGTTTTTATATTTTTATGATATGCTGTGTCTGTGGGTGTATGATATGTAAGTGTGGGTATGCATGCATGTTTTGTATGTGTGCGTGAGAGTATAGCATGTGATATCCGCTGGTGTCCATAGACGCTAAAAGAGATGAAGTCTGCTAGAGTGAAGTTCCAGGCTGCTGTGAGCCACCCTGTGTGGCTTCCCAAGAACCAAGCATGAGCGTTGAACTCTGCATGGCTGAGCCATCTATCTCTTCGGCCCTCTGAGGACAGTTTTGCTGCTAGCTTTCCACTACTGCTGGTCTTGTGTGTAGTGTTTCATCTGTTTGGAAACATACTGTCACTTAATATTTCTGGAAGGATTTATTGATTACGGACGTCTGACTTTATCTGATCTATCAGGCTATAATACTATTTGAAGATGCTGACACAGGTTGCTTACAGACTGTACTGGCTAGTTTTGTATCTACTTGACACAGGCTGGAGTTATCACAGAGAAAGGAGCTTCAGTTGAGGAAATGCCTCCATGAGATCCAACTGTAAGGCATTTTCTCAATTAGTGATCAAGGGGGTAGGGCCCCTTGTGGGTGGGACCATCTCTGGGCTTGCAGTCTTGGGTTCTATAAGAGAGCAGGCTGAGCAAGCCAGAGGAGGCAAGCCAGTAAGCAGCATCCCTCCATGGCCTCTGCATCAGCTCCTGCTTCCTGACCTGCTTGAGTTCCAGTCCTGACTTCTTTTGGTGATGAACAACAGTATGGAAGTGTAAGCTGAATAAACCCTTTCCTCCCCAACTTGCTTCTTGGTCATGATGTTTGTGCAGGAAAACAGACAGATTAAAGCATTGAGATTTACTTTGTAAAGTTATGCAAAGTTTAAAATAGTGAGCTCTAGGACTGTAGGTCAGTGGTGGGACACTTGCCTAAAACATGCCCTGGATTTGCTTCCCATCACAGCAGTAGTTATCCAAAGTGGACACTGAAAGTGCTGCATTGCTGCCTGGCTGCCTGCTGTTCTGCACGCCCTTTGTTTGTTGGACTCACCCTGCCTTTTTTGCTTACTGCTCTCTGTTGAAAAGGTTCATTTCACGTGTATTGTCTATTAACAAAATATCTGTCGGTGTTCACTGTCTCCATACCAGCAGCTCCTAGGATCAGAGCCTAATTGAGCAGCTTAGGATCTGTACAGCACTTGTGTTAAGCCGTGTCTTTTGAAATGATAGGTTTGCTTTCATCATGCTTAGAGTATGAGCATATCCATTGCATCTGCCTGGTCTGTATCTTTGTTTATGCTGACGCCTTCCCTAGACCTGACTCAGTGGGTGTGTGGTCTAGATTGTCATCCTTTGCAAAGTTGATACCTTTATGCAGTAGGTCATCCCCCACCCAAGCTCTTCCTAGCGCCTCACCTACCTTCCTGCCACGTTTGTTTTTTTCTTTTGAATATTTGAGACAGGGACTCTATGTAGCCTTGGCTGTCCTGGGATTAAAAGAGTATGCTATCACACCTGAAATTTTTTCCCCTTTAATTAATAACCCCCATAAATAAAAAATCTTGACTGAACTATTCTAAGAATCTATAGGTTTGATCTTCAAAACCCAAGTATCTGAACAATAGCTGATTGTTATGTATCAATAATTTGGAAATATTTCACTAATATCAAAGCTTCATTTAATTGCTTCATAGTGTAATTATGAATTTAGCTTGGAAGTGTATCCTGTTGTTTGCTTTGTTTTTGGCTTGGTTATATTTAAACTAGATTTTTTCGTGAGTCATTTTGTCCTTGACATAATTGTTCTAGGTTGCGAGGCTCCCAGGCCTCTGTTAAGGAAGTTTGAGGGTATTGGAGATTAACTTGTATGGGAATCAGAGGCTGAGAGAGGATCCCATGAAGTGAAGGCTGGTCTTGAACTCCTGACCTCCCTGCTCATGCCTACCTGGTACTGGGATTTCAGGCTGGCCCCATCAGACCCAGCTTACTCAGGGTTCTTGAGAAAAACCTGAAAGCTGCCTCTGTTGCTCTCGTATGCACTTGTTTTAGATGTGACTAAGTCTTCCATCTAGACCCAGTTTCAGGGGGATTACACCATTACACAGACACATATGCAGGTAAAACACCAATTCACATCAAAATAAATCATTGGGAGGGTATAGGGGACTTTCAGGATAGCATTTGAAATGTAAAGGAAGAAAATATCTAATAAAAATTGAAAAAAAATCATTAAAAAAAGAAAACTTTGTGTTTTAACTTTCAACACACAATTGATTTACTTGTGCTGAAAAGGAAGAAACGGCTCACATTATGCTGCAGGGCCAATGCTAAAATTAACTTGAAGGGGAGCCGATAACCCAGTCCTGAGTGACAGCTACTTAGATTTCTGTGAGTGCCTTAAATTTGTCAGATGATAAAATCTAAGGTTTCGCCGGACGTGGTGGCGCACGCCTTTAATCCCAGCACTTGGGAGGCAGAGGCAGGCGAATTTCTGAGTTCAAGGCCAGCCTGGTCTACAGAGTGAGTTCCAGGACAGCCAGGGCTACACAGAGAAACCCTGTCTCAGAAAACCAAAAAAAAAAAAAAAAAAAAAAAAAATCTAAGGTTTCACTTTGCCCCTGCAGAATACCAACTTACTATAATTTTAAGTTTTTATGTAGAATGATTCTGGAAAATAAAGACTACTACAGTCTCTGCTTCACCCAAACATTCCAGCACCGTTTACCATGTGTGCTTGCCTATGTGGATTTCCCCCGACCCTTGGAGCAGTTTGAGACATTTTTTCTTATTCTTTTTTCAAGTATTAGCTTTGTATTTTTCAAATGTAGAATCAGTGCATGGCTGTCATCCAGTTTCTGACAGCAGGAAATGATTCCGTGCTGCGACTAACAGGCCAGAGTGCTCATAAATGTGTACTTTGTACACACTGGGGAGAGTCGCTTCTCACTGGAGCACTGGTCACAGCTGTTGGAAGAGGAGTCAGGAACGGGGCAGGAGTCTCCCCTTAAGGTGGCCCCTCCCTTGCTGCTCAGTCGCTTCCTGTTTGACATACGGATGCCGAGTGTGTGCGTCTCATGCGTTTACAGTTGGGAAGAGAAGCACCAGATAGCAAAGGCTTTTACTATATGCCATGTTTTCAGACGACATGTGCTTATAAAATTTCAATTTGTACCTTACATTTTAAAAAGCAGGTCTTTTTAGAAATGTTTCCGAAAATGGTGAGCCTTACAAAATGGGCTCAGCGCTTTCATGAAAACCTGCAATGGGACCGGAGAATCACCTCAGTGTTTGGGCACTGGCTGCTGCTCCGGAGGCCCTGGAGTCAATTCCCAGCACACACATGCACAGGGTAAACTGATGCCATACAGGAATAGTGCAGGACCCTTATATTTTAAGCTCCTCTTAAGTTTCCAGTTTGATATTCTGTTCTGAAGCTGAGAAGTTTTAGACACTCTTTAAACCTCTCAGATACTTTGTATTTCTTTTCATGTACACTGTGTTCATAGGCGCATGGTGTTTTTTCTTTACTACTTTCAAGTTACAAATTTACATCTCCATTGACCCTTTTACTTTCAAGTCATGGGAGCCTGGATTGTCTTCTTAGACACTGTTACCTCGGCTGCTCCATTCTTCACCCTTGTGTCTGTCATTCTTCCCCTGGCTCCCTCTGATTAACCTGCCTTTCAGCATTACCATTTCTTGCCTCCTACACTGCTCCCCCCTATGTTGCGCGCTTGTGAGTCTGTCAACTGCTCATAGATAGCAAGCACTACTGGAATTTAGCAGATGCCCGATCCACCTGACCAGACCTGAACTTTGTAACCTGTGGAAACTGCTCTCATGTTGGTAGCATCTAGTTAGTGCTGTGGGCATGTATTGGATCACCCTAGCCAGACTCTGGGTTTCCACCAGGCTCTGCATGAAGTGACTGGATGCACACAGTGTCGCCACCTTGATCTCTGATGGAGACCCCACCTGTGCTCACACATGGTCTGTCGTCTCTGGTGCTGACATTGCACTCCGGCAGCCCGGCTTCTCTCCAGTTTTGTCTTCTGCACTACTTGAACGAGGGTCTTAGGAAAAGAAGATGTCTGATAGTTGGGTTTTTTTTTTTAAGATTTATTTATTATTATATGTAAGTACACTGTAGCTGTGTTCAGACACTCCAGAAGAGGGCATTAGATCTCATTTTGGATGGTTGTGAGCCACCATGTGGTTCCTGGGACTTGAACTCAGGACCTTCGGAAGAGCAGTCAGTGCTCTTAGCCGCTGAGCCATCTCGCCAGCCCCTCTGATAGGTTTTATAGTTGCTTCATTACTTGTGGTGGCCGCAGGTCAAGCTCAGAAGTGTGTCCAGACTTTGCACCGTCCCTGTCAGCCATTGTAGTCTCCTTAGCTTCAGGAGGGTGGCCTATGTTCTGACTGCTGCCTAGCCTCTTAGCACGGCCTGGCCTGTGTGCTGCGCCTGTCTCTTCTTTTTCTTTTGTTTGCCTCAAAGCACGTCCAGGTTTTTCTAGAAAGTCACATCATTTTCTCCAGGGCCTGTGGCCCACCTGTACGTCTCTTTTGGACTCATTCCCTAATTTGGGGGTGGGGTAAAAGTAAACTTTTTGAGTCACTCTCCCTGTATAGCTAGGGCTGTCCTGGAAGTCTGTACACCAGGCTGACCTGGAACTCAGAGGTCCACCTGCCTCACTGGCTTCAGCACTGGGATTAAAGGCATGTACCACTACACCTGACTAGTTTAATTGTTATGGTAGTAATTTGCTTTTGTAGTTTAATGTTTGTTTACCTGCAATTACTACCTCAGCTTTCTCATGTTATCGATGTAGGGCCAGGCTCCTTTTAAATTCTTGATCCTCCAGTCTCGACAGGTGTGCACCACCATGCCCAGCTTGGCTTCCTGTGTTCATTTTTATTTGTGTATGCTAAAGATGATTGTGCTAGAGTGTGCATGAATGTGCATGCACATGCATGTGTGAGTCTGCAGTGTGTGTGTAAAAGCCAGAGGTCTATTCAGTCATCTTTCTCTATTGCTTCCCACCCTATTTGTTGAGACAGGGTCTCCTCCTGAACCTGGAGCTTGCCAATTCACCCAGACTAGCAGACCAGCAAGCCCCAGAGATCCTTTTGCTTCTGTCTCCCCAGCACTGGGACTCTAGGTGTGTAGCTCCTCCTGCTTATTTACATTGGTGCTGGGGATTGAATTTGGGTCCTTACATTTGTACAGTTTACTTAGACCTATATACCACATCCGAAACTTGATTTATTCATGGGTCCTAGTGGGTGTCCATTCAGTAACTACTTGTCTTACAGCAGTGGTGTCAATGGCTGCATTGGAAAGACAGTGGTTAGTGCTTCCAGCCTTCGCATGCTCCCACAGCCCGTCTGGGAAAAACCTGGTTTTGAAGTAGCATTGGAGATTGTGGAAGAAATAAAAATAGCTCTGTATTTATACTTAAGTAGTTTTTAATACATTATCTGAGAGAGCTAGTGTCTTCTCTGCTGCCTTCTAGAGTTGTGTGTGTGAGTGTGTGTGTGTGCTTTATCCCTCTTGGTTTTTTTTTTTTTTTTTTTTTTTTGGTTTTTCGAGACAGGGTTTCTCTGTGTAGTTTTGGCTGTCCTGGAACTCACTCTGACTCACTCTGTAGACCAGGCTGGCCTCGAACTCAGAAATTCACCTGCCTCTGCCTCCCAAGTGCTGGGATTAAAGGCGTGCGCCACCACTGCCGGCTTTATCCCCCTTTTATAAGCAAAAATGTTTTGACTCTCAGCTTTCTCTGTGTCATTGGAGCTGAGTAGAATACAGATAATCCCTGAATAGATAATTTAAAATTTGTGTGTATCTTAGAATCTTCTTCCTGCTGTTACTAATATTGTAGTATTGTTGTATCCCAGGATTTTTTTAAAATCATCTTTTAAAATTCATTTATCTTAATCTTATGTGCATTGGTGTTTTGCCTTCGTGTATGTATATGTAAGAAGGTCAGATCTTGGACTTACAGACAGTTGTGAGCTGCTGTGTGGGTGTTGGGATTTGAAGCTGGGTCCTTTGGGAAGAGCAGTCAGTGTCCTTAACTGCGGAGTTACCTCTCCTGTCCCAGCATCCCAGGATTCTTAAGTGTTGCCTTCTCCAGCTGTTAATAATGCTTGACTGTTTAGACAAGTTTGACAGGTGTCTCACCTCTCTGCAGAACAACTGACGGAAAAGCTGTGTGTGTAACATGCAAGGCTGTTGAGTTCCTGTGGGTGCTTAGCTCGTCTGAATGCTATGTCAGACTTGTCCTTGACCTTCTTTCCCCAGTAATTATGTCTATACTTCCATGTTTCTTTTCTCTCCCCTAAATGAAACAATGAAAGGATGAGAGACAATGATGTCGTAGAAGAAGAGCATCGCAGGCCAGAGGACGCTCCTTCAGACCTCAGTGCCCCTCACTCCAGTGCCAGGCTGGAGAGCACACTCGAAGGCTGTGCTGCCAAGACACCTGGGGACTCTGCAGGTGACATGCCTGCTCCAGTGGACAGCTCCTTACTCTGTACTTTGTCCTCAGAGTCTCCTCAGGAAGCAGCTAGCAATGATGAGAATGGTAGAAAGCCTGACACCAACAGCAAGTCTGCGTCCCGGCCAGACGCTGGCACCAGCTCCCCAGAGGCCACTCCCTTAGACCAGGACATGTTCAACTCCTTCCATTTCTGGAGGACTCCTCTACCTAAAATAGATCTTGATAAAGAGCTCCAGCAGGACCCCGAGGAGAGACTCAGCCCAGAGAGACCAGGAGATGCACCTGCAGCCCCTCTACCAGGCTCTCCCAATATCACCATGGCTACCCGGAAGGAACTAGAAGAAATGATAGAAAACCTTGAGCCACACATGGATGACCCAGATGTGAAAGGTATGGAAGAGTCTATTGTACTAAAGGTGATTTTAAACATGCCCTTTAGACAACATTGCTGGTCTGGTTTGTGTGTCTAAGATGGCTCCTCTCTGCTGTTTGTTGTTGAATAGATGTGTTCACTCAGAAATCACCTTTTGCAGTTATTCAGTGTTTAACATTTATAATTTTTAAGTTCTGAGTTCTACTATATTCACTTTGCTCTGGGTCTTATTTTTAAAGAAGTGCTGTAGTCTATATGGTGGACATAGATTTCTGGGTTTTCACATGTAGGATGTTTTAAGAGCTTTAGACTTTTTTGTTTGTATATGGTTTAAGAGCTTTATTGTAGAAAGGCAGGGGGAAAGAGAGAAGGTAGAAAGAGAAACCGGACATGGTCACGTGGAGAGAGGGGGGAAGGGAGAGAGAGAGGAAGAGGGCTAGAGAGTGAGAAAGGTGAGGGCTAGAGAGTGAGCTTTAGACTTTTACAAGAATAATTTCTTTTTCAAATTCGTATTTTAGGGGCGGGGACATCACATACATGGCCCATGTCCTCCACTGTGGGCAGCTGAACTGGTTGTTGAGTCCTAAAGAAAGCAGTACTTCTTACCAAGCAGCAGATGCATTCCGTCCTTAAATGGGAGTGGGATGTTGTAAGGCTCCCCTTATTCCGCTGCTGGAGCTTAGGAACAGGGTTAAGAGCAGATGCAGTCAGATGGTGCTCAAATGTTCTTAAGACTAGGCATGATGATGCACACCTTTAATCCCAGCACTCAGGAGGCAAAGACAGACGGACCTCTGGGAATTCTAGGCCAGCCTAGCCTATATAGAAAGTTCTAGGCCAGACAGGTCTACATGACAATTTGTCTCTAAGAAAAAAAACAAAACAAAAAACTTTTAAATCCATAACTGCAAACTTTTGCAAATCTTCAGATGTAATACCACATTCTGGATGGTTTTTACCCTTTTTGTTCCTAAAACTAAAATTTCTAAACTCTCAGTTTGCTCAATTTTGAGAAATACCCATTTTTAAGCAAAAAAAAGTTAAATCTTAAGTAATTCTTTTAAAACAGAAACCTTTCTTTTGGTTTCTTTGTTTGTGGGGAAGATAAGATCTCATTCTGTAGCCCAGGCTGGCCCCAAGTCTTCCTGCTCCATTGTCGTGAGAACTCGGATTATTACGGTGTGACACGCCATACCCAGCTAAAACCTTGTTTAAACTTTGAAAACTGTGGTCTGTGTGTTCAGTTAGCTGCCTTCTGCACTTGTTTTCATTTACTATGATTAAGATTTCCTGTTGTAGTTTTATACCTGAAAAGCATTAAATTTTATTACATCCTTGATCCCTAATATTATTTTAATTTAACTGAATTTGATTTAAACTATCTCTCTGCACAGATGGGTATATATAATCTTGAATCCACAGGGGACAGAGAACGTGCTGTATTGTATTGTCTCTCTGAGTCTGGCTTATTCTGCGCAGCATGCTTTCTAGTTGAGACCTTAATTTTGAAGATTGACTGGGATATAGTTCCTACCAGTGGAAGCCACTGCCCTTCTGAATGAAGTTTGTGAGATGTGAGAAGTACCAGTGGCTAGTGCCACAGCGGAGGTGGAGAACAGTCTCCTAGCCCCACCTTCTCTGAATCTTAGGACAGACTGCTCAGTGACACAGCAGCGTTCTCCCTTCTTCTCGCCCATCCTCAGCTTCTGATGAGAGGAAGCGAGCCATGCCCACAGCAGCTACAGTCAAGTGTTTGATGTGTTATTTCCTTTAGCTTCTTGTTTGAATCTCGATAATCAACCTCAGTCTTAGTAAAGTTCATCTAGCTTTAGTGACTCTCATTTTATTTTCCTTAAACTTAATTTTTATGCAAAAGGCCATTCTCTAACACATTGTGGGCACTCAGTGAATATTAATAGAAATATTGAATGCACATTTTTTCAATAAGTAAAATGATAAACTTTTTAAGTTTCATAATATGTGTTTTTGGAGATGGCTAGTATATTTGACTTAAAATTATACTGTAGTTAAAAAATTTCATTATTAATCTATAGTAACTTAAGTATTTACATGCTTATATATGAATTATGCTTATAATTCAGTTATGACACCTAGAACAATTTAAATTTGTCATGTAGTGCTTTTAGATTTTATTAAAATCTGAGGACATTTTTTGTTTAATCTCTGCTAAGTAACTAGTTTCCATTGTGTTACAAAATGAGTTGAACTTTTAGAAGGGCTCAGTGGGGCTCTTTTTCTTTTCTTTTTTTTTTTTTTTTTTAAAGATTTATTTATTTATTACATGTACACTGTAGCTGTCTTCAGACACCCCAGAAGAGGGAGTCAGATCTCATTATGGGTGGTTGTGAGCCACCATGTGGTTGCTGGGATTTGAACTCAGGACCTTCAGAAGAGCAGTCGGATGCTCTTACCCACTGAGCCATCTCACCAGCCCCTCTTTTTCTTTTCTAGCCGTGTGTTATAGAGCAGGCCTTGCCTTTAGTTCTCCAGAAAGCATTGGACTGTTTTAAAAGGTGCACTCTTGATCCAGGGCTAGAAGCAAGGGTCCGACCCAGAGACCAGTGCTGTGCTGTCCTGTAAACATGGTGTCTTGACAGTAAGCCTGGGAAGAGAGGGAACGTGTCGCCACTCTAAGGGAGCAGCTCTACACAGACCAGGCTACAGCCGATTGTAAGGCACTACTGCGGAGTCAGTTTCAGACCTCCTGTGATCATTGACGGTCTTTTTTTCTCCTGTGATTTTTAATAGTGAATTAACTGCTTTCACTAGACTCCAATAGGGAAGGAAGGGGGAATCCTTTTGTTAGCTGTGAACACAGTAGGCTCTCACGACAAGTTCAACAGAAGATCCTACACAGTGAAAACCCAGAGATGGGAGAGGTCCTTTGTAAGAGTGATGTGGTGGATCTGCAGAGCTGCAGTCACAGCTGGCCTGCAGCACATGGCCAGCAGCTCACAACACATGTATGACAGGCTGGACATGCATGGATGGAAAGCAAGTCCATGGGAGACAGGGGACCCGCATGCACTCTGGGACAGTTTGTATAGTCAGCTTTGAGCACACTTCTGCTTTTGCTTTAGAAACTTGAAAGACCCCAGAGAGAGCTAAAATGATTGTCATGGTAACTACAAATTATAGCTGAAATTCTGAGAACAATGCAAATCACCAGAATGTACCACAAGTAAACACTACTATTTGCTTTATTTAGGTAATGATGACCCACCGAAGTAGAAGTTCCTTGGGCACAAGTCTTGAATGTCCATGGTCAGATACTTAATGCGTTTAGGCCGCCACAGCCGCCTCAAAAAGAGAACAGTCCCAGGAATGAGAGTGGGCTAGTGAACTGGGAACAGCTGTACTCAGGGGCACTCCTCTGTCTCAGACTCACCACGCTTTCTAAGTCATTTGCATAGCACCTGCTTTTGATAGTTTCACACACACACACACACTACTGTCTACTACCCCTTTAATCTCCCCCTGTACCCTGTCTTGCTGCCTCATCTCCCAGTGGCCACACTATAAAGATGATACCCATCTCCTTCAGCAACCATCAACAGCTGCTCGGGGGAGGTGTGGCCTCATGAGCACCCCTCTGTGTATGATGGGATGTTGGAGGGCCCCTGCTGAGTGTTCACAATCACAGCAGCCATGTCATCTCCATGCAGTTTCATGGACCCGTCCGTCTCCTTTGCTTTTAACAAGCCTGCCTTGGTGTGGGGAGGATTAGTGTAGACTCAGTGTAAGGCTAAGAGTCTGCATTGACCTCTGCAGAAGGAAGCTCCACTCTCCAAGGCAGGAAACTATACAGATGCTGTCACATATGCATAGGATGTCTTGAGCAGTAGATTTGAATTTTATGTGTGCAAGGGGAATGTTAGCTTTGGTCCCTCCCCAAAATATAAATATATTCTCTAAATTTCTCATTTATTTGGTGGGACAGAGAATCCTCTTTCTTAGTTTGAACTTTCTGTATAAGGAAGGTAGTGCTTGGTAAGTTGTTTTGGCTTTGGGCAAGCAAGAGTGTATTCCTGGGCTGGAGAGATAGCTCAGTGGTTAAGAGCACTGATTGCTCTTCTAGAGGACCTGAGTTCAATTCCCAGCAACTAACTACATGGTGGCTCACAACCATCTATAGGGGGATCTGGTGCCCTCTTCAGGCAGGTGGATGTATATGCAGCAGAGCACTCAGACATTAAATAAAATGTTTAAAAAATTGGGATCCTAATTGTTTTGGAAGCACAGTGCACACTTTTTTCCATGTGGTCTCTTGAAGGACCAGTGATTCGCCACGGTAGAAAATTGTTTGCAGCTCTCTCACAGCAGTGCCAGAAACACCCGTGTACTGATAGCAGCGTGGGGAGAGAAGACTGCGGGTGTTGTGGTTGTTCCGTTCACAGTCTCCTTTGCCCACAGCACAGGTGGAAGTGCTGTCGGCTGCCCTGCGAGCTTCCAGCCTGGATGCTCACGAAGAGACCGGAGATGTAGAGCAGCGGAGTGAGCTACAAGATGAAGTGTGTGCCACTGAGCTTCCAGACTGTAACATAAGTCACGACACTTGTGTGCCTTTGATCAGCGCTGCTGAGGAGGTGAGCTCAGTGCGTCACCAAGCGAGAGCTGCATGAGCAGTCTCTGTGGGGACCGTGGGGACCATGGCGGCCAGCACTCCAGTCAGCGCTCTGCTGTCATTCTTTCTCTAGCTCTTCCTTTGTCTAAAGTAAAAAGTTATTCTCGCCTCATCCATCCTTGTGACTTTAGCATCTTACTAAAGGCTCAAAAAAGTCAATCCTGTCTATATGACTGTTCAGATGGGTGGATGTTGATGTAGCTCACTGCAGTGAAATAGTCTTACTGGAAACAAAGCCCTTTATCAAGAATAATTAACTCTTCCCTTTTCTTTTTGGAGAGGTGCTTTGTTTCTGATCGGACCATTTCACTGCAGCAAGCAACACAGTACTCTGAGCAGAAGACCAGGACTTGAGGCCATGCTGCGGAGGGCTGTGGCATTGTCTGGACTCAAGTGTGAGGGTGGGTACTGCTCCAACATCGTCTTTGCTGCATCCACGTAGCCATTCACATGATCCTACCCTGGTTTCCTACTGCCTTGCCCTCAAGCCAGAGGCAGGTAGCGTCTATTTCTTCTCTCTCTTTCTCTCTCGCTCTCTCTCTCGCTCTCTCTCGCTCTCTCTCTTACAGACAGAGAAGGAACACCACTCATCACCAGAGTGCAGTGTGTAGACTGACCCTAGCAGCTTGAGTGATGGAGCTCAGGGAAGTGCCAGGCAGTGGGGGTGGCAAGGGCAGCATCCTTAGTGCTTTGGTCCTGCTTCTGTGGATGGCGCCTGACATGTGCAGATATGTGTAGCACTCGTGCTTCGGGGAATAGCCTGACTATGGAGGCTTGGCTGCTGTGATGCACATGCACTGCAGGGCAGGCTGAGCGTGTGTTTGTGTTCTGCAAGTATAGCTGTCAAAGCAGCTACTATAGATGGTGAGTGGGAATAGTACAGCACTGGGCGACACCCATTGCCTTCTAAGATAGTTGACTGGAAGACTCCTCCTGGTAGTTTATCTATGAGCTAATACTTTTCTCCTTTTTAAATTTGTTGTTTTAGATTGATTTAAGGTGTTTTGCCTACTTGTTTGTCTGTGGACCGGGTACTCGCAGTGCCCACAGAGGTCAGGAGAGGGCATCAGAGCTCCTAGAACTGGAGTCTAGAGGGTTGTGAGTCACCGCATGGGTGCTCCCGGCTTGATCCCAGACCCTGTGCAAGAGCAAGCGCTCTTAACCAGCCCCCATAAACTAATTTTTCTAAGACTTGTTTTAATACATTTAACAGCTGTTCCACAAGCTTGATTTAAAGCAGGGAAACCTTCTTAGGAGGCCTTCAGCATGTTTATAAACATTTACAATCCTAAAAGTTTCTCTCTCTGTGTCTCTCTGAGAGTGGTGGATGGTAAGTAACCCAGTGGAGAGTTTAATAAGGGAGGACCGTGTCCAGGCTGGGCAGTTCTTGAAGTACATTTTTCTCCTTACAGAATGCGGAGGCCACTCCTGATTATGTCCATGGAGGTGCAGACGTAAGCCCTGGCGATGGCTTCAGCCCGGATGAAGATAGGAGACCCAAAGTCCAGGTGAGTGACCAGACGTGTATTTGAGTTTGTAATCCCTCCTCCAAAGCCTGCCTGTGACTTCAGTAATCTTCCTTTGTAATCCTCGCTGGTTTAAAAGATCAAGATAGTTTATCGTGTGTGTGAAAGAAAATTTAAGCAAGTGGCAAAGCCAACACAAGCACACACATTTTCCATGTCCTGGGTTCGTGTGGGTGTGCGGGAAGATGGGGGCCCTTTTTCTTTAGGGACAGTCATCACCTGCTTCTTAGGTGCATCCCAGTGTTTTAGGGATTTTATTGGCCTTATTGTGTTTTGTTTTCGTTTTTTAGTCAGGGTCTCACTGTATAGACCATGCTACCCTCAGACTTACTGTGTATCTAGGCTGCTCATGGGTCACAGTGTCCTCTTAACAGCTATGCACCACCTTGCCTGTCACAGGCTTGTGAATTCAGGCTTATCTTTGTCTTTCCTTTCCTTTGTGGAAATGGACCTTGGTGATCTTTCTCATAATAAGCAGGCAGGAGCCTCTTAGCCTGACAGCTGCAGCCTCGTCTCCACGAGGTGCCTGTGGATCACTGCAAGCCACCCCAGCCCAGCAGGTTTTTCACATCTCTGTGTTGTCTGCCTCAGGGGAAGGGCCCTTTTTTTTTGTTTTATGTATTTTTTTTATATTTTCTCTATTTACATTTCAAATATTATCTCCTTTCCTGGTTTCCCCTCCTACAACCCCCAATCACCTCTCCCCTACCCCCTGCTCACCATCCCACCCACTCCCACTTCCTGGTCCTGGCAACAGAACATTCTTAGAAGGAGACTCCTAAGTCAGTAGTCCGTGGATATAGCTGTGTTTCTCATGGAGATTGAATCAGAATGTTTGATTAGAATCAAACTGTAAAAGTGTTTTAAAGCCAGGGCCCATAGATTTGTCATCTTCAGCACATGACATGTTTACATGGGATACAGTTCCACACTCACCCAGCTTCCACGCTCAGCAGCCTACAGTCTCTAAAACTCCCCTTCCAAAGTACATTGCACATGCATTAGCAAGACTATGTGCACATTTTCTCTCATGAATTCCAAACACATGTGTACACTTTGATTTTCTACATTTTTATAGAGGGGGACGTGGCTTTAACTCTTTGGTTTGTTTTCCTGAGCTGGTGTCTCGCCATGTAGTTCTGGCTTGCCCAGAGGGCCACCTGCCTGCTTCTTCCTCGTGAGGGTTAGGGTTGGTATTAAAAGTGTGGACTGCCAAGCCCAGCTCCAGTGTAAGTTTACAATTACCATAGAAGGAATGTGGCTTCAACTTTTTCTTTATTTTGACATACTTCTGGTACAACATGTAGTCCAAGCTGGCTTTAGAATTGATCCTCCTGCCTCAGCCTTCCGAGTGCTGAAGGACAGGCACACACTGTCATGCCCTTGCCAGGAAGCATGTTGGTAATGATATGGTTATGGCAGAAACTCAAGGAGACGCCATAGCCTCCACCGTAATGTACTTTTCAATTTAGTGACAGCAATTCTGACCTGTTTTAAGAGGCTTTTTATTTATATATGTATGTGTGCACACATATATACATTTGCTTAGTACATGCTATTTTTTAGTGTATGTTTTGACATGTGTGTGCATGAGTGTGGAGGCCAAAGGTTGATTTTGAATGTCTTCCTCAACCACCCCCTACTTGGATTTTTGTTTGTTTGTTTGTTAGTTTTGAGACAAGGTCTTTTGCTGATCCTGGAGTACACCAATTTGGCTAAACAAGTTGGCCAACAAGACCCCGGTAATCCCTTCTCAGTCACTAGATATCTCAGTTTTTGAAATTAGTATTGATATATTTTAAAATTAGTCACATTTATGTCTAACCTGCTGAAAACTTACTTGAATGTTCCAATGTGCTATGTCCCCTTTTTTTTTTTTTTTGGTTAGGATGTTGTACCACAAGCGTTACTGGATCAGTACTTGTCAATGACCGACCCTTCTCGAGCACAGACAGTTGACACTGAGATCGCTAAACACTGTGCATATAGTCTGCCGGGTGTGGCCCTGACTCTTGGCAGACAGAACTGGCACTGCCTGAGGGAGACTTATGAGACCCTAGCGTCGGACATGCAGGTGAGTGAGCACTGAAGAGTCTGGAAGGCAGCATATGGTTTTATTTTATTTTATTTTATTTTATTGGTTTTCACAATCTGAAGACTTCTGTGTCCCAACAAATGGTTGGTGTTATAGAGAACTGTGACAGCTTAAAGCAGTACCAGAAAGCACTTGTCATTGTAGTCATGTATCGTCCAAGTTTATCATAGGTGATGCTAGAGACTAAAAGATATGGTACCTCCCTAACAGTCCTGCTGTAAGCGCTCATTTCTCACACCTTAACAGAGCTGTATACTGGTCCTGAGGTTTGGTGCCTGGGTGCCCAGAGATTTGAAATGCACACATCCTTTGAAAGCATACAGAATAAAGGGTTGTGTGGACATCTGGCTTTTCTTCTGTCTTTCTAGGCTTTGACTTCAGTACCCCTTGTTCACTCTGATTTTTGTGTGCCCTCTACACATCCCAAGAAATAAACCCAAACAAAAGGCCAATAGTAAAAACCCAGTTCTGTCAGTTATTAAGCTGTTACCTTGTTATTAAGCGGCAGTTGTTGGGACTGGCCTGCCTAGATAGTAAGTGCTCATTACCCATTCAGGGCACCAAGGCTTGGCTCAGCTTCCTAACTGTGGCTATGGGCAGGGAAGGAAGCCCAGGACCCAGTTCATCTCGGGGTTCTGTCTCCTGTCAGCAGTTCTCGGGCTCTCTGCATTCCAGCCCTTACATGCCCTGTCTTTGTAGTCCCTCCTCCAGGATATGTCTGCTTTTGTCTCTCTCAGATGGGTTACCATGAACGGGTTTGTTTACCAATGAGTGTGTGCTATACACACAGAGGACTCTTTATTTTTGTTTCTTAAATTACCAGTTCTGTACAAATAAGTTTTGGGTTTTCTCCAAGATCGCACAGTACAACACTCTGGGGGGGGGGGGGAGGTGTTGTATGGGTGGCACAGAGTAATGTTTAATACAAGTGGCCAGCAGCAGTTCAGGGGTCCAGTGTTCAAAGAACTACACAAGTTAGTAGTGACTCCCAAACATGTTTTCCCTCACAAGGGAAAAGGGAACAATAAGTACCATAGCAGGATCTGAAAATTTATCACAACTTTTGACACATGGTAGAATTTTAAACTTGGTATCTGTTAATTCTAACCTGATGTGATTTTTTTTTTTTTTTTTTTTTTTGGTTTTGTTTGGAGATGAGGTCTCAACTCTGTAGCCCTGGCTGACCTGGGACTATGTATATACTCAGGCCAGGCTGGTCTCAAACTCACAAAAGTCCAACTGCCTCTGCCTCCCAAAGTTCTGGGATTAAAGGCATGATGTAATTTTTTAATTGTATCTGTGCATGTGTGCATGTGGGGGCTGTGGGGGAGATACAGGATGGAGAGCATTGCCTGGATTCAGGTCTTTGCTGTCTGTCAGCTGTGGGATCAGTGGGTCTAGCACAGCTCATCTTGCCTGTGCACAGTGAGCTGTCACCTTCCTGTTGCTGGTTGGACTTTCTGAGATTCCTAATGTTCAGAGTACACAGCACTTTGTGTTTAGATCTCTCACAGTTTTTATTCCTACAGTGGAAAGTTCGAAGGACTCTAGCCTTCTCCATCCATGAGCTTGCGGTGATCCTCGGAGACCAGCTAACAGCTGCAGACCTGGTTCCAATCTTCAATGGATTTTTAAAAGACCTCGATGAAGTCAGGATAGGTGTTCTTAAACACTTGCATGACTTTCTGAAGGTAACTTCTAAATCCTTTTGCATAAATACATAAAATATATACTAAAAGTCTATTTAAGCCTAAATTCTGGTTTCCTTTTCTTTTTTATTTTATTTTATTTTATTGTGCTAGCAGTGTTTCTTAATAAAGAAATATAGCTAAAAGTTTTTGTTAGCTGTGGTATGACACGCTTTTCTAAGTGTGTTGCAGCTTGAGGATAACATGATGTGGACACTGTCCATTGTGGTATTAAGGTTGCTCACCTTTGTATGGGGTCTGCTCGATTTCCTTGAGAACCAGCCATTCTACAAGGTAGTTAGTAAGACACTGGAAAGGCAAAGCTTTGCGTGCTGTGGATTTCCTATCCTCAACTGTACACCACATAGGAGTCGTGTGTCTGTCTGTCTGTCTGTCCTAAGTGTATGTATGTGCAGAATGTGTAGTGGTCAGAAGAGGTGGCTGGGTCCCTGGAACTGTAGTCATCGCCCACAGCAAGAGCCCCAGTGCTTACCACTTGAGCACTTAGCAGCCCAGTGGGCTCTCTGGCCCACACTCCCCTTTTCAAACAAAGGAAAGGATGAGGAAGCAAAAGATGGAGCTCACATTCCAAACCCTAGGGATGGGCACTAAAGATGGGCAGATTGCAGGAGGTAATGGGCCAGCTAGCCAAAAAAGGCAGTAAAAGACCTTGTCTCAGGAATAAACTTAGCACCATTGCTAACTCACCGTGTTCTCTTCTGGCCTCTGCATGTGTGTGTGCCTATGTGGTGTGTGCACACAGACACTCACAGTGAAGTAGAGCTGCCATGTATCTTTAGGATAATTACTACATATTTTAGTTAATAAAAGCATTTTGTTTTGTTACTTCAGCTTCTTCACATTGATAAAAGACGAGAGTACCTTTATCAGCTCCAGGAGTTTTTGGTGACAGACAACAGTAGAAATTGGCGCTTTCGAGCTGAACTGGCAGAGTAAGTTTTAACAGCTTATTGGCACTGTCTTGTAGGGGTAGGTTTATCTTATCTCTACCTTTTTATGCTTCTTCCTGGCCTCATGCCCCTCACGTCCTGAGGCTTCATTCTTTCTCATCTTACCTGCCTTGCTGCCCTGGCTGCCATGGAGTTGGGTATTAATGGGCATCCATTGGCAGGTGCTGTCCACACACTGTGACTGAGGTGGGCTGGGGTGTTAGTGCAGTTGGCCTTTTTTGGTGTTCTGTCCCATCCTCGGCTCCCAGCTGTCCCTGCGCTCAAGTACTGGTGCGTGTACATATGTACTGGGGAGTCTCCCCTCTGGCTCACCTTAGTCCGTGCAGGCCTTTGGCTCCTGGGCTTTCTAAGAGGTTTTCCCCTCCCTGGCACCCAGCTGTGGCTGCCTGTGGCCAGCCTTCTGCACATGCAGGCCTGTCTCCTCTCCCCAGCAGTAAGCTGTGCTGACTTGCCTCAACATCCATTTTTAAGCTTACATATGTATGTTGTTTTGTCTTCATGTGTTATCTGTGTACCACGTGTGCCTGGTGCCTATAGGCATCGAAAAGGGGCGGCACCCTCTGGCACTGGAGTTCAGGTGGTTGTGAGCTATCTGGTTGCTGACTGCAGCTCAGCTGGGTTTTTATCACATTTTGGAAAGTACTTCTTACACACACTCATCCCTTAGGTGATGCAGTTTGTGTCCCCAGGGGCTGGCCTCTCTGGGGTTTAATGTCAGGAGAGGATTGGTGTCAGGCGGAGGCAGCTCACCCTGTTGCCCATAGCAAACCCTGCTGGAGTCTTGAGCACTGAGTGCTTGGAAGGCTCCTGCTGCGTGCTCCAGTTTTCCACTGAGCTCATTTGTGCCTTGGTGGAGTCTCCCCGACTTCTAAGCCAGTGTAGGAGGGAGTCCACGTGCCAGTGAACAGATAAAGAAACATTTTGCTGTTTCCATTCCTAAACGCTTTTAGTTTATTTTGTTGGCTATGTGTAATATGAGAAACTGCTTATTTAGCATATGATGCTAGTGGCTGGAGGTGGAAACGATGTGGTATTGCTACTGTCCCAACACAGGAGAGGGAAACAGGGAAGCGCCCATGTGTGGGCATGGAGTCAGTGTAGCTGTGTGCTTAGTGCACACATAGACTCACACGCGCCATACCGTGCCACCGAGGATCATGGGGCCCCAACTCACAGTACAGCCACACTGCACACAAATCGCCATCCCCAGCCCTGCAGCACACAGTGTTCCTGGGGAAACTATAGGCATGGAAGCCCCCTTCTGTGTATTCCAGCCTGGAGGGTGCCCAGCACGGAAGTCAGCCTGGTTACAGAGTATCTAAATGATTGATTAGCCTGGTGTCTCATTTTTAAACCTCGGTTGAGTTGACCGTTTCGTTGTTGTTGTGTCTCTGCAGACAGCTGATTTTACTTCTAGAGTTATACAGCCCCAGAGATGTTTATGATTACCTGCGACCCATCGCTCTGAATCTGTGTGCAGACAAAGTCTCTTCAGTCCGCTGGGTCTCCTACAAGTTGGTATGTTTGTGCTTGTTGGCCTTTGCATCTGTGGTGTGTCCGTTCCGAGGACAGGAGACGAGCCTTACATTGTTTCCTTCTAGGTCAGTGAAATGGTGAAGAAACTCCACACAGCAACACCACCAACCTTCGGAGTAGATCTCATCAATGAGCTGGTAGAGAATTTTGGCAGGTGTCCAAAGTGGTCTGGTCGACAAGCCTTTGTCTTTGTCTGCCAGGTAGGGAAGGCCTGGGGAGCCCTGCTCGTGAGACTCCTCCCAGTCCTGCCTCTCTCTCCGAAGCCTTTTCTATTACCATGAGAAACTGAAGTTGCTCTCTGGCTGTCTTTCATGAGGTTGCATGCTCCTCCAAGTTAGGCATTTGTTGGTTTCATTCAGCCAGCACGTCCTCAAGCTGGCATAGGCACATATGCACGAGCGCCACAACACTCCCTCCATACATCACAGTGCCCACCAGAAGGCAGGTCGGAAATAAATGGGTCTGTTTAAAGCCAAGCATGGTAGAGTGCACCTGGATTCTCAGCACTTGAGAAGTGGACAGAGAAGATCCTGACCTAAATGATCTAAATGGAATGGGGGAAGGCAGTTGAAATTTACCTTATGATAACCCTAAGACTCAAAGATAGGGGCTGGAGAGATGGCTCAGTGGTTGGTAGCACTGACTGCTCTTCCAGAGGTCCTGAGTTCAATTCCCAGCAACCACATGGTGACTCACAACCATCTGTAATAGAATCCAATGCCCTCTTCTGGTGTGTCTGAAGATAGTGACAGTGTACTCATATATAATAAATAATTCTTTAAAAAAAGAAAAGACTCAAAGATAAAAACTTCCGACTGCTTTTACCACCACCAAGGGCAGGGGTACCATTTCTAGTAGAAACAAAATGGCTTTACTCTGATGGAACATCATAAGACGTCCTGCAGCATCATATGGTAGTGTTTGGGGTCCCATGTACCTTGTGCTTGGTGGTGGCTGACAGTCACACTTGTCTCTCCCGCCAGACTGTCATTGAAGACGACTGCCTCCCCATGGACCAGTTTGCTGTGCACTTGATGCCACATTTGCTGACCTTGGCAAATGACAGGGTTCCCAATGTTAGAGTGCTGCTGGCGAAAACCCTGCGACAGACTCTGCTGGAGAAAGGTGGGTGGTGCTGGTAGGATTGTGAACAGTAAGGAGGGTCACAGAGGCCAGGCAAGCATGGCACACACCTTCAATGCCAGCACTTGGAAGGCAGACACAGAGGCACGTGGGTTTTGTGAGTTGGAGGCTAACCTGATCCAGTATAGCCAAGGCTACACAAAGAAACTCTGTCTTGAAAAACATAAGTGGGAGTTGGGAGGGTATTTTAATGAAGACACTGGTGTTTGGGTGAAAGTCTTTTATTCTGGGCATAGGGCATTTTTCTAACCTAAAACTTAAATCTTATAATTTTGGTGATACGGTGTTTGGGGGCATGGTTCAGTTTATAAAGTGTTTGCTCTGCAGGCAAGAGGATCTGCATTTGCTCCCAAGAACCTATATAAACACGTGGGTTGTGATAGTGTGCATGTGTTGGAAGGCAGAGTTGGGTAGATCTCTGGAACTGAGTGGCCATCTAGGCTAGCCAAACTGATAAGCTTAAAGTTGAGTTAGAAAGCCTGTCTCAAAAAAAAAAAAAAGGGGTGTGTGTGTGTCACTGTCTTAGTTAGGTTTTCTATTGCTTGACCAAAAAGCAAGTTAGAGAGGAAAGAATTTATTCAGCTTACACTTCCAAGATCATAGGCCACCATTGGAGGAAGTCAGGACAGGAACTCAAGCAGGGCAGGAACCTGAAGGCAGGAGCTGATGCAGAGGCCATGGAGGGTGCTTCTTACTGGCTTGCTTCCCATGGCTTACTTAGCCTTTGTTACAGAACCAAGGACCACCTACCCAGGGATGGCACCACCCACCATGGGCTGGGCCCTCCCCCATTGACCACTAATTGGAAAAATACCTCCAGCTGGATCTTATGGAGGCACTTCCTCAACTGAGGCTCCTTCCTCTCTGAGGACTCCAACTTGTGTCAAGTTGACACACAGAGCCAGCCAGTACAATGTGGGAAGTAGTCCAGGGACAATACTGAGGGCCAGTTCTGGCCTCCATACACACATAGTGCATTCATACATATACAACATTTTCAGGACGTAAATAATGGGAAGCAGCCAAGCTCCTCAGCAGGGTCAAAGGAGGCTGCCAAGTCCCTCTACAGGGCTCCATGTATACAGGGCTGGCGTGCCCATCGTGAAGACACTCCCTGCAGCTTGCACTTGACTGTGGGCATTGTGGCCAGGCACCTGGCAGCGTGTGTTCTGTCGGTTTTAGTACTGTGGCTGCCTTCTCCAAATGCCACATAAAGTTGAGCGTGAAAGTTCACGGACAAGGTATGGAAGAAATGTAGAGTAAATCATAGGTCAGGAATAAGCCAATACTGCTTTTTTTTCCTTGCTTTTTTTGTATATTTTTACTGTTTTGTCTTGTTTTGTTTTGTCTTGTTTTTTGAGACCGGGTTTCTCTGTGTAGCCTTAACTCTGTAGGCAAGGCTGGCCTCTAACCCAGAACCCAGAGATCCACCAGCCTCACCTCCTGAGTGTTGGGATTAAAGGTGTTCATTACCACTGCCTGGCTCTTCCCCCAATCCCATATACATTTTCAAAAGAACAGTAAAATGGCTTTCCCCCTTAGAAAAAGGGTCTGGGTATGATTGGTGTTTATCTGCTGTTTTCCTTTTTCTGAGCTGAAAATGTTTTAATAAACATGAGCTTGCTCACCATCAAGAGATTTTTGCCTATCACCAAAACAATCAATCTCACAATCCCTCTTAAGTTAGTGCTTCTTCTCCTGCAACGGTGAGCGTACAGATGGCTGAGTCCACGCACTGTGCTTACTCTCCGAGAACGATTGTGCAGGCCGTGAGCCTTTTGCACCTGACTGTACTTGACTAAACTCCCAAACACCGAGACTAACGTTGTGTCCTGCACGCCATTTCCAGAGTACTTCTTAGCCTCTGCCAGCTGTCACCAGGAGGCCGTGGAGCAGACGATCATGGCCCTGCAGATGGACCGGGACAGCGATGTCAAGTACTTCGCAAGCATCCACCCCTCCAGTACCAAACTCTCTGAAGATGCAATGAGCACAGCTTCCTCTACCTACTGACCCACGGTGTCCATCCTGCATCCGCAAGAGCCTGGCCTCGACTGCCTGCACCACTCGGGACAGCTGTGGTGGGGGCCTTCCTCCTGCCAACTCATCCGCAGGTGCAGGTTGCCTACTCCCAATACCAGTGGTTTTAAGAGTCAAGAGAGAGTACAGTAAACACTATTATCCTACCTTGACTTAAGAGAAAGTAAATCTCAGAGGATTATCATTGTCACCAAAGCCTTAACTCCTTACTTCATCTTCCTGACTGATGGCTTGAATTGGCAGAGCATTTTCCCTTCGGGAAGGATGAGGTTCCCAGAGACCTGCATTGCTTTCTTCTGGTTTTATTTAACGGCTGATAAATGACATTCTTACGGCCAGAAGGTGGATGTGCACCGGACAGGAAAGGCCTTCAGTATTAGCCTAAGCATTTCTTCTAGGTGCTGAGCCTGTTCAGCTCCTTGGCTGCCCTGCCCAGCCCAGCCCAGCGTGTGAATAGTTCTTGGCGTGTATAAATGACAAAGGAGTTTTTCCTCTCCTAAGGGCTTGATGTTAACACTAAATAGAATCTGATTTTGACTCCTAATGCAGCACATTGCTGTATACATTTACAGAATGTTTGCAGAATCTCTCCTGATATTTTTCATGCTGGTCATGACCTGAAGGAAATTTCTTAGCACGAATCTTGTGTCAGGTATTTTTAACTTGATCATGGTCAGCTCTGAGGTGCAACTTTTTCTTCCCATGCTGCACCCCTGTGACCACTCTGGGGCCTGCAGCCTTAATCATGCTGTTAGAACTGTTGTGGTACAAGTTCCAAATAAAATTTATTAATAGGATCTATAAAGAGAGACACCACCCACTTTGTTTTCTAAATGTCTACAAATAAATGCAGTATGTGGCCTGTATTACTTAGCATAAGATGGGAGAAAGGCATTTGTCTTTAGCTCAGTGTTCACCTGTCAGCCCTCCTCTTGGCAGACAGCAGCAGCCTGAAGTCCAGGATACTATGAACAACCACCTACTCAGTGCACCATGGAAGGAAGCAGCCAGGGCAGGTGCTTCCTTGGGTTCACTTCAGGACTGACCCTCCCTTAGGATGTTAAGCCTTAGCTTCAATCCACGACCCCTTCAGTCTTGCAGCTTCCACAGTGGGAGAGCCCACACCTTCACGGGTGGCCCCTGACCTCTGCAGGAGCTGCAATCCAGGTAGGTGGTTCCAGTCCTCTGCTGCTCCGTGGGACTGACTCACCCTCTCACACCTTTCAAAACCAGGCCACATGAAACAGCTACCAAACCTGAGATGTAGATTTGCCCACCCTGGACCACACCTTGTATGTGCTTCCCAACTCAGTATGTTGGTCTCATTGTCCAGTGACTAGCATCAGTTGTCCCAGTAAAGCCAAAGGTTTCACTCATTCTTGTTAATCACAGCTCCTTGTTCAGCCCTAGCTTAACAAAACGAGATTCTTTATTCAAAATGTCACACAAACAACAGTAGTCTTCGAGGACTCTGAAACTTCACAAGTCAGGCCCCCACTGCTGGTATTTCTCTCAGTATTTCCCACGGTTCCACAGAATAGCTCACTGAGCCATGAGCCTCAACAGCTTTTGCAGACCAGCATTCCTAATCCATCTGAAACTCTCCCCTAAACAGCGCAGCCTCTTCTGTCTGTCCCAGCAGGGCTCCACCCCAGGAGCTCCCTCCATCCTAGTCTGCTTTCCAACGCTGTGAATAAATACCACGGTCAGAAGCAGCCTGGGAAGGAACGGGTTCATCTCTGCTGACAGGTTACAGTTCATTATGGAGGGAAGGCGGCCAGGGCAGAAGCCTGGAGCAGGAACTGAAGCAGACACCGGAGGGGCACAGCTCACCAGCTCAGCGTGTTTATATACCTCAGGCCCACACTGGGCTGGGCACCCCATGGCAATCATTACAAGAAGAAATCCAGTCTGATGGAGGCAGACCCTTAACTGACATCCTAGACAAAGCTGGTATCTTGTCCAGTTGTCAAAACCTAGCACAGGAAAGAGATGGCTGATTGGGTTTGTGTCTTCATCCCAGTCCATCACTGATGGAACCCAGGAGGGACACTGCTGTTCCCCGTGGCTTACTCAGCCCACTTTGTTGTACAGTTCAGGACCATCTGCCCAGAAAGTGTCACACAGGCATCTCTGATGGAGGCTACTTTCCTCCTAGTGACTCACTTGTGCCAAGCTGACCAAAAGTAACCAGCACACCATGTCACCTTTTAATGTCAGTTCCTCAGTAGCTGACATGGCGAGAATGTCCAGAAGCAGCCAGAGCTGCCAGAATGGCAGTCTCCTAAAAAAAGAAACTTGGCCATAAAACTTGCAGAGCCAGGTCTCTCAGGGGAAAACAACAGCAAACCAATTAGTACTTGAAGTAATTTTCCTGATGTAAAAACAAGTACAGATGTCATGTATTCCCATGACAGTTTATGACTAGTACATAGTAGTAATAAATACCTTGTAGCTACTTTGTACTGTGCAGCTAACCTTGGGGGAGCCTGTAGGCTGCTGAGTAGGCGAATGCTCAGCTTCTCACCCCAAAATGGAGTAAAAGAGGCTATTCTGGAGCCAGATGTAAGTGCTCACGGAACAGACGTAGCTCCCCACAAACACCACATTCCAATATGGCAAAGTTTCGTCAAGTTTTTCTAGTAAGGAGACAAAGGTGGTAAATTGAGATACATTTTCAGCTACACTGGTGGAAACACCAGGCGGGTGGGTCGAGCACACCTGACCTCTGCTGCAGGACTCAGGTTCCCTAGCCACAAGCTCAGTGTGTGTGCTACTGGAAACGAATGGTTTGCCGAGAATTCATTGTGAGGAGTTTTGATAGTGACAGTGAACAAGGAATGGCTTTCAGAGAAACTAAGAGGAGCACAAGAGAATTTGGTTTTGGTCTGCAATATTTGAACTCCCTGGTCACCATTTGGTCTTGGATCTTTAGTAACACTGTAGCCCCTCCCCACTTCTGTTCCTTGCAGAGAAGCCACAGTCTTCAGAGGCAGCTTGCTCACCTCTCCCCAGCCGGTCTCTCTCCCCTTTGTTTACAAGTATTTGCAGTTTCTGACTTAAGCAGCAACAGAGACTGTCGCCTGTGTCCTTTTGCTGACTGCCTCCTACTCCCTTATCCCACCCCGGAACTAGAGTTCCTGCTTGCGTGCGTGGTTGCCCAGGGAATGGCCATTTCTTTGGTACATAACCTTTTTCCTGAAGCTTTGGGAGTTAACCATGATACCAACGCTTTAGATTTTCTTAACCCCCTAGAACTTCAAATAGAGCAGCTATCCCAGTGGAGCAACAATTGTAAAATTGGCAGCTTTTGTCAAAGACAAAAGTTGGCTCATCTGGCTGCTTGGCAGGCAGTAGGCAGCATGGCCCCAGGGCTCTTTAATGCTTTCTCTACTTAGAGCTGGAATTTTGAGATCTACCTACCTGGGGTCTACAGCCTACAGCCCCAGACAGCAGCCAGGAGGATGAGCATACAGCCCAGGGAGAATCTCTTCCTCCATATCTACCTATCCTGACTATGCTGGAACCCCCCAGGCCCAGGGTAGTGACCATAAATGCCGCCATTTGGAAAAGGCTGGGCAAGTGTCAGCTTGGCCCTGGGTCACGTTCATGTAAAATGCTAGGCAGCAGTGATGTGTGCCCAGGGGTGTGGGTGGAGGGGCAACGAAGCAGGACTCTAGAAGCTCAGTCCGGACGAGAAATAGGTTCGTGTACTCAATGGAATACTATTCAGCTGTAAATAATGAAAGCATTAAACTTGCAGGTTAAGTGGGCAGAACTAGAAAATAGTATACTGAGGTAACCCAGCTCCCCCCACCACCACCACCCAAGAAAACAAACGTAATGTTTGTTTTCTTATTTGTAGATGGTAGCTCCGAATCTTCAGATGCAAATATACCTGGAGTAATTGGATACCAGAGAAATGGGACGGTGTTGTGAGAAACACTAGATGGATAGAGACCTATCTGCAGGAGAGGGAGAAGGGGTAACGAACACTAAGGCTACCAGAAAAGCCACAGAGAACACTGACTGCGTCATGAATCAAAATTACAGAGCCAGCTGTGGTGCGCACCTTTGCCGCTCGGCACTCAGGAGGCAGAGGCAGGTGGATCTCTGAGTTTGAGGCCACAGCCTGATCTACAGACTTGAGTTTTAGGATAGCTAAGCTATAGACTTTGTCAGAAAACCTTATCTATGTTAACATACAAACACGTAAGTTCATATGTAGTTCAATGGAAGTTTTGCCAATTAGAGTGATACTTCCTCCAAAATACACAGAACAGCTAACAGACATAATCTCAGTGCTGGGCACAGGGAGCCTCCTTTAGAGTTGCTGACCAAGGGGATGGAGGGGGGAGTCCAAGAGATCCCCAAACAATACAGGCCTTGTTGTCATCCTTTATGCCGTCCAGGAAAAAAAGACAAACCCTACTGCTGAAGTCACCACACACTTCCAACACAGGATTTAACCTGGAAGCCTTCTCGCTGGGGACTGGCTCTCAGGATGGAACCATGGAAGCTGCCCACAGCAAAGCTATCATCAGTACCATCTTGCTGTAATACATCAGTGACCAACATGTTGAAGTAATGGCTCATACATCCTATGGGTAACCAGCATTCGCCTTGTTGGACTTAAGGCCCACTTAATAGAGAATCCATGCCTAGCTCTATGAACTCAGCCAGGTACCACCTATGCCTGATGAGGACCTGGAACCCAGAGGGCCTGCAGCCACTTCCCTCACCAGGGTCATTCTAAACTCATCCCCATAACCACAGATTGCCAAAAGCTCCTTTTTTGCAGCAGGCAGAGATTACAGAAAGCCACAGCTGGTGATATGCAGAGATGGACTGAGGGATGTTTGATCCAATCAATGTATCTGCAATACGATCTGTACACTGAAGGCTGGTGAGCAGGATAGGGAGGGGGAGAGGGTAGTCTAAGCCAGAGGACCAGGACATCTGTCTGACAGTCTCTTCTTAAACCGACAAAAGGACAGACACACAGAGGGAAGAGGTGATAGGATCAAAGTATGCTATACATGAAATCCCATAAAAATATACTTACTATGTAAAAAGATATTTAGTACTAATAACAATCAAGAAAAGACACCAATGTCAGCCGCTGGCCTCCACACACCATACATACAGTAATAGACTTACAAACATACCACAGACATACAATAACACACAAAATAAACTGTTGATACAGTATTGACTGTCCCTTGGCGCTTCATGACAATATGCAGATCATGTCCTCAGGAAATGCCTATGCCTTAAAGCCCTACACTAGGGACTAAATCTAATAAACCTTTTGAAATGAGGATTTTTTGTTTTGTCAATGAGAAATGAAGCCCTACAGGATAAAATTGCTTACTGGAGGTGAAGCATGCAAGCTATGTATTTCCTGTGCCTCCCTGAAAGCCGTTTCTCACAGCTGAGAAACCCAATCCCCAACACTACCATGTCTGGTAAATAATGTATGTATGTACTTCACCTGAAGTACATACACACCAGAAGAGAGGCAGGAGCCTGTACCTTGCTTAAGACATCACCAGAGGACATGGTAATGAGCAGATGTGAAACAGTTTTAAAAATTAACTACAGCTCACTGCAAATGAAGCTAATCCTCTTTCCTCTGTCAAACTAGAACCACCTTTCATGGGTCATACTAATTGAATGGTGGCAAAACCCCAGATCATAGGGGACAAGCATCCAGACTGGAGTTGGGCAGTGGGGGACGTGGACACAGCAGCAGCACCTTACTGCTCTGCAATGGGAGCCTGCATATGGGAATTTAAGGACCCTGCTGCTTGGTCCTTACTTCCTGGGTCTCCTGAAGTCCAGTATAGAACCATTTACTAATTATGCATCATCTTACAAGTGTGAAATCTTATCACGATCTCTCTACCCAGTTGATAGGGGTCTTTGATTTGTGCCTCCACTGAAGAGTATCAACTAAGCTTAGATCATACCCAGATGAATAAAACATTAGCAAAATGACCTGGAGGAAGGCTCCAGAAAGCCCAGTCTTCAGCTGGATTCACCAGCCAGGGTGTATGTATGTGTGTATATATATATATATATATATATATATAAATTACATATATAATTTGTGTGTGTGTGCACTCCTGCGTGAGCACACATGTGCGTGTGAAATGAGAAAGCTGATATCTGTGTCCTCTGTCACTATGCTTTACTTTTGGAGACAGGGCTGGCCTCTGAAGGCAGAGCACACTGACTCCCCTAGAGCAGCTACCTAGCATCTGCAGGATCCTCATTTCCACCAGGGTAGAATTACAGGTGCTCCCAGCACTCCTGGCTCCTTACATAGACACTGGAATCTATACCTAGGACTTCATGCCCAGTGTTGTTCAGTACAGAGCCGCCTACAGAGAAGAGCACCGTGAGAGCCATGGGTCCCTGCTTGGGAACTGATCCTCATCGGGGGGGGGGGGGGGGGGCCCATCTCCAGATCCCTGCCTGAAGTTAGATGTCACAGCAGGGTATCTGTGAACCTTCTGTAAACCCCCATAAATTCTGTGGTACAGTTAAACTATACAAGCTACCGATTCAGATGTTTGTCATACATCTCTAGCATGCTAGCTGCTCGAAGTCCTCATTTCACATTTAAAATGCAAACCTCTGTAACCTCTAACAACTGGGCCAAGATGTCTGGACTTGACCTAGAAGGCAGAGCTTGCTTTCCCAACAGCACCAGGAAACTGTCAGGTTCAGGAACTGCACACAATCTGAGCAAACCCTTCCAGTCAGCACCAAGCACGGTGGGCCGAGGGCCGAGGTGGAATAAGGCTTCGCACTGGCTCTCCACCTTGGGCATCTCCACCTGCTTCGTGCCATATGCTGGCTGTGCAATTATTTCAGAGACAAGAGTGGACAAGAAGAAGCCTTTTTTTTTCTTCTCTCAAATGGCTGTTGAATTTATTTCCTTGATCAATAATGGTCCTGGCAAAAATTAGTTAACCAACATTGAGACATTTGTAATGAAATACTAATTTTAAAAACCCATGATACCTTGATAGAAATTAGAGTTTACACAAACAAAAAGAATTCTTCAATATTGCCAGCAAATATAAAGTGGATGTTGTACACCTGACGGGATGCAGCAAGGCGTTTGTACATTTATATTTGACACCTGACCATATTTCCAGTCACCATAATATCTTCTCTCCAGATTTAAAAAAATAGTATGCTGATTTCTATAACAAAGCTTTTTTCCGTACAAAAATCAAATAATGGCCAACAAGTCACGACAGTGCAATAGGCAGAGGCGAACAAAAGACAGGCGCTGAAATAAATACTAACTAGGAGGAGACCAGAGCCCTCCTGTGGGTTTGTCGCTCACGTTACAGTGTGGGATTGTGTTCAGAGCCACAGGGGACCTCCCTGGGGCCACTCATCTGACAGTGAGATCTGGCTGCCTAAGAGGCAGGCCTCCCAGACTGGGAGCAGTCATCTGAGTTAGAAGCAAACACCAGGTGGGGTCAGTCACAGCTACCGGTTTGCTTTTCTTCCTTCGCTCGGTTCTGTCAGTCCTTAAGCAGCCCCTTGAGATGACACGGAAAGGTGAACGTTCTGCGTGAGAGCATTTACATGGCTTATCCTGGCAGAGGTGTGTATCCTAGCCCAAGCTAGCAGCTGAAGTCACTGTGGTTTTCCTGGAAGGTCAGTGTGGAGAAGGAAGGGTTCTGGTTTGAGAAGCTTCCTGTGCAACGCCTCAGAGTCAAGGTGGTCACCTCTGACCACCTCAGAGAAGAGGCCTTTGCTGATCCCTGGCAGTGAGTGAGTGGCTTGCACTGCCCAGGCTGGTGGCAGGCTGCACAGGTAACTTCTGTCTGCCACCAACCTGGGCCGTCCTGACTCATACTGACAGACTCAACGCAGAACTGGAAAAGCAACGTGGTGCAGGGAACCCCAGCGAGAGCCTTTCTGGCCAGTCAGAGAATATGAGGCAGCTCCCCACTGAACAATCTGCACCAAAAGGTGTGGAAGGCACAAGCAAGAGTGGCCAGAGCCCCTGCAGGGCTGGGGAGACCACGAGCGTCCACAAGGCCGGCGCAGAAGTGACCTGATTTGGTTCCTACCCTTTGATAAAGAGATCCAGAGTCTGCTGTGATTAAAAAAAAAAAAAAAAAAAAAAGCAAAAGAAAAGAATTTTTGGTTTAAAAAGAAGCCACTCAAAGGTTAAAATAGTTATTTTTAACAAAGAAAATTATTTTTCAAATAAGCTGACACTATCTGGAAATGCCTGTGTTCCCTGCAAGCCCCCCGTGTGTCCACTGTTTCAGCCTCCCAGGCCCTGAGCCTGACATGGAGTCAGACGTGTGCGAGAGGGGACGTCTCTGAGAGCGAGCCTTTACAGAGTGTCCAGCAGGCAGGCGGCTCACTCACACTCACAGTAAGATGCACAGGGCCCGGCCCGCAGCTCAGATGGGCGTCTCCTTCCGGTCTTTGCTGGGTGAGGCCTTCGCCTGCTCCTTGGCTACCCTCACCTCGAGGACACCGTCACAGGGCGGTGGGCCTGCGCCTCCTCGCCTCTCGGGCTCCTCCTCCTCCTGCGGCTGCTGCTCAGACTTGGCTCGCTGCATCTGGAGCAGCCGGAGCTGCACTCGGAGCTCGATGATGGCCTCCCGCTCCTCATGGACTGCTTGGTTCAAGTGATTGTTCTTTATCTTAAAGGATGACAGAAAGGCAGTCACCACTAAGGGCAGAACAAGGAATCCAGGCAGCGCACAGGCTGCCAGCCATCCTGAGCAAGGATCTAGTTCTACTCTAGCCAGCCTGGCCAGTGCAGCATTAGACAAGCAGATGGATATGTGGCTGGGGTATAAACATCACTCTGAATGCCTGAGTACGAACTCTGAGGTACAAAGAGAATCACATTTAGGAAACTGTGTCACCAGAGCAGTGAGGACAGGGGCCAGGGCTGGGTAAAAGCTGAGACTCTTCCCAAGTCAAAGTCTCTCTTTACTGACCACATCTGAATCGTGCTCCTTGAGGAGTGTGGGAACCACAGCTGCTTAAATGCTGGGGACTCATTCAGCAGGGACTCAAGGATAGCTCAGCCCAAGCTCCTGCAACTGCCCCAGCCATCGGATCACTCTTCTTCCTCGGGATTTGCCCGAATCCTAAGCAGCCGGTGTGCCCACAACTGGACTTCGGTTCAGTGAGGTGAGCACAGGTACCAGCCCCACTGCTCACTCGGTGTGACACTGGGGGAGCCCTGACCCGTCCCTCCCCAACTGAGAACACGGCGAGATGCAGGGCCTTGTGCCACAACAGAACACTCCCCTGATTCTGCCATTTGTTCCTGTTCAGGAAAATGGAGATCAAACTAGGTTGCCAATGTGTCTTCTAAATGACAGAATTCCCAGCAACCCGTCTTACTCACACTAACTTCCTTTCTTATGTTTTTCAAAACAAGGTTTCAACTCTCTAGACCAGGCTGGCCTCAAACTCAGAGCTCTGTGTGCCTCTGCCTCGTGAGTGCAGGGATCCATCCCTTAAGGGGTCCAGGTGCATGTGTGACACAGGTGTGTGCACGTGAAGGGAGTTGGCTTTAACTCAGGGCCTCAGCCTCACTGTAGCCCCTTCACCAGCGGGGCCATGTCCCTGGATCCCTGCCTGCTGTTTACCCAGGACAGACTCCTGCTACAAGTGTCATGGCGTCGCTGTTCCTCACTCTGCCTACCCTCCACACAGTGGATGGGCAGAGTCCTGGGCAATCCTTAAAATAATATTTTTATTTATGTCTGTGTGAGTGTGTTGAATCCCTTAGAACCAGAGCTAGACAGTTAAGAGCTGCCATGTTAGGAAATGAACCTGGGTCTTCTGGAAGAACAGCCAGTGCTCCTAACTGCTCAGCCATCTCTCCAGACACAATAGTTTTTCTATCTTTCTGTTGTTGTTTTTCAAGCCCCAACTGTCCTGGACTCACTCTGTAGACCAAACTGGCCTCCAACTTAGAAATGCCCCTCTTTGCCTCCTGAGCCACCGCGCCCAGCCTCTGTGCTTGCCCCCATGCGCACTTGCCTGGCAGGCAGTTCAGTGAACATAAATGAAGCAAAGGTGTCCTGTTTACCTAGTTGTCCTTACAGAAGACAGTTTATTCAGGATGAAAAGAGAACCCCGCTTAGGCCAGCCTCTCCCTCTCAGTCCAGCTTCCCAGGCATCCTGTCACACCCACTACTCTGTGGTACCCCACAGACTAACAAGAAACCTGACTCGCTTTCACCACTGTAAGGCTACTTAGGACAGTGGCCGGGTGCCTCTCACCTCTTATAGACTCACTTGTAACCAAGGTCAGGGGAAACCACCTCACTCCAGACAGCCTAGAGCACACATTTGATCCTGCTAAGAATGCCCTTGAGGGAGTTGGAGAGATGGTTCAGTGGTTAAGAGCACTGACTGCTCTTCCAGAGGTCCTGAGTTCAATTCTCAGCAACCACACGGTGGCTTGTGACCATCTGTAATGGAATGTGATGCCCTCTTGTGGTGTCTGAAGACTGCTGCAGTGTACTACTCATACATAAAATAAATCTAAATAAAGTAAATCTTAAAAACAAGTGTCCTCGAATTCCTCTCCACCGTAAGTTTCTGGTCCCGAGACCCTCTGGAGGCTGCCTCCCGCCCCACTCACTTCTAACTCCTCGTTCTGCCGCTGCAGGTCTTCCAGAATGAGCTGCAGCTCCTCCTCGTCCTCGCTCTCGCTCTCGCTGTCAGACGAGTACTCCTCCGTCTCACTGCGGCCATGCTGCTGACGGCTGTGTGGAGACGAGGCAGCACTACAGTGAACTCCGAGGCCGGCTAAGGCCCACCCACGCCTGAGCATCGACCAGACCCAGTGCTGCCTAAGACCCAGTAAGGAGCTTAAAGTGACTGATTTCAGAAGCCCAGTTCTTTCCAGGAACGTCTAAAACCGTGGTTTTCAACCTGTGGGTCACACGCTCTATGGACAACAAACAACCCTTTCCCAGGGGTCGCCTAAGGCTACCGTCTGCATATCAGTATTTACATTACAACTCATAGTGGTAACAAAATTACAGTTATGAAGTAGCAAGAAAATAATGGTATGGCTGGAGTCACCACATGAGGGGCTGTTAAGGGCTCCATGCACAAGGAAGATGGAACCCACTGAACTGCTCAGCTCTGCTCACATACAGCACGACCCGACTGGAGGCTTCCAGCCCGAGGCCCCCCTGTACCTCTGGATCTCTGCAATCTCAGCTCGCAGGCGGTCGATCTCTTCTTTCTCTGAGGCAATCTGACGACGCAGGAACTGCTCCATGGCCAGGAGCTCCTCCTGTTCAGTCAGGATTTCATTCTCCTGAAACAATGACAATGGGTGGGCACCTGTCTGAGCTCTGCTAGAGGAACGGCCACCTCTCCAGAGCCTCTGCTGTCACCCTGCTCGGTGCTGAACACAAGTTACTACAACAAAACCATGCCATGGTCTCAGAATCAAGAAAAGCTACACCAAGTCACGTTGAGAGAAGGTCTAGACCCTTCTTAACAACAAAGTGCACACAAGGACCAGCTGTAGCTTTTGCAAGGCTCCCTATGAGCCCGCCACACCCCGGCAGAGGACCGCTTTGCCTTGCTCACGGCTGAAGAGACTGCTCAGCGGTTACGAGCTCTTGCTCTTGTGTGGCACCCACATCAAGGACTCACAACCATCTGCTGGAGGGAGGCCGAGCACTGTCTTCTGGCCCATGGGTATCTGAATGCATGTGTGTGCAATACATATGCACAAATAAACATGATCTAAAACTCATCAGCTTTGGCTTCCTGTCTCTCCGGATTCAGGGTCACAGTGACTTTTCTGCATCACTAGGAACAGGACCCAAGAGATGCATGTGCGGCTGGTACCAGTGTCAGGTGTGAGGCAGAACAGAGAGAAGGAATGATTACAGGATCTCCCTGCCTTCCTCACTGTCCCCAGCCACACCCTTCAGATCAAAGTAAGAACTCTTGACAGGTTAACCATTCCTAAACTGCTTGAGAGCAGGGATGTGGAGAGCGCCTGCCTGCACTCCAGCTAGGGCTCTCAGGTCTAGAGCAAACAGTAGAGAGAAGATGCCTTGGAGGCAAGAGCACCAGCAACTCCTTCCAAACAAGGGGCACCGTGGGCACAGTCCAGGAACCACTGAAAAGCTCCCAAGTGAGAGAGGCCACATCTCCATGCTCAAACACAGACACTTGTCGTTTACCTCAGAGCATGTATGGATGAAGTTATACTCCAAGAAACCTCAGATGGGAAACACTAAGAAAATCATCTGGGACTTCTCCCTCCTCAGAGTTTTTGTTTCCGTTCTTGTAAATCAGGAACATGCCAACACCACAAACTTCTATGTCGACTTACAGAAACTAGGAAGCTAAGCAGAAGGCAGCTTCTCCCTCCACACGTAACATTTCAGCACACACAGCACAAGGGCAGGGCCACAGAATAGGAACAACCTCTTTGGAGTTCATTACAATTTTGGTTTTAAAAAGTCTATAGTTGTGCTTCTATTTGAAAAATGACCAATAAATCCCTTTGGAAATCAAAAAGTATAGCTTGCCTGGGCAAGAAGGATATTTATAACTTCTTCGTTTTCATTCATTTCTTCTTTGGAAACATCCTCTTTCGAAAGACTAGCTATCTCCTGTGCAATCTTGGTTTCACACTCCTGTCAAAGACAACACAGCCTACATTAACACACAATCAACAAATGGTCCTCTTAAATTACAGAAATGAAGAAAACCCCAGCAGCAGTAGGGAACTGTCTGTAATGATGACTGGACATTTGCTAACTAGGTTAGAATATACTGTAGGTAAGAGCAGGGATGGTGGTACCCGCCTTTAATCCCAGCACTCAGGAGGCAGAGGTAGGAGGAGCTATGTGAGTTCAAGGCCATAGTAAATTCCAGGACAGCCAGGACAACAGAAAGATCCCATCTCAAAAAGCAAAAACCAAATTAAACCATAAAAGAATATGATGTGGTTCAAGACTGCAAGGTGGCCCCGTGGCAGACACTGGGTATCAGGAACCCCTCCCCAGGACTCACACGATGCAGAGAACTGACTCTGGCAAGTTGTTCTCTGACTTCCACACTCGTGCCACTGCATGTCCACATGCACACGCTCACACAAAGAATAAACATTTTAAAGTAAGAAAAGAGCATGACATGGTTATCTCGGTCTGTGGCTACACTATGAAAAATGCTTATTTCTGATGAATATGCTCCCTTAATCCTGACTGCATGAGATGTCTTGAAGGGAGCTACTGGGGTGTCAATTTTATAATGTAACTAATTTTACCAAATACACATAGTCCAGTAACCACTACCACCCTGTTAGGAAACATTGCCCTTGCTCCATCTGTTGGTGCCCAGCACCACGGACCTGCTCTCTATCCTAACAGCTTCTCTCTCTCAGGTCTCGGGTGAACTGACTCAAGTCATTTCTCTCTAGCTTCATACCTGGCTTTAAGATGCTTCTGTCTGTTATGCTGGTGTGAGTAGCTGCTCAGTGACAACCAGCGTATGAACTGTGGAGAGCGTTTGGAGGTGCTTGGCAGGAATTTGACATTGGGGTCAGGACAGGGATATAGGTTTTAGGCAGGAATCTAATTTTGGGTCAGGACAAGGAAGGAGGCTCAGGTAGGAATCTACTTTTGAGCTAGGACAGGAAAGTAAGTCCAGGCAGGAATCTGATTTTAGGCTAGAGCAAAGAAGTAGGCTTAAGCAAGTATGTGACTTTGGACTAGGACAGGGAAGTAGGCTCAGATAGCTTGGTCATCCTGATAAGGCCCTAGAAACTGGGATCCCAGGGCTTTGTTTATTGCCTTGCTTGTTCCTTGCCTATTTGTGTTTATTGTCTTGCTTTTTCCTTTACCTAGAACTGACATAATTACTTGCATGTAATTAAAATGGTATAAAAGCAGATTGGTAAAAAATAAACCCACCTCAGTCTCAGAGCTGGTTGGGGTCATGCTGCAATGTTGTCTAATTGTCTTTTTCTTTTTAGTCCTCGCCCTTGCCCTGGAGAACTTGTTGACTGACTGAGCGGGCTTGGTCAGATGGTGCCCAACGTGGGGCAGAAACCTCAGAGACTCAGGGCAGGGGTTAAGGAGAACTCTGGAACTGTTTGTTCCTGAGATGTGTGTGTGTGTGTGTGTGTGTGTGTGTGAGTGAATGAGTGTGAACCACCCAGAGGGTGAACACGCACCAGTGAGATACAGGTAGTGAGGGCAGAGGGAAGATGGGGAGGCTGGAATGAATGCATCCTAACTTATATACCCTCTCACCAGCTGCAGGGCTCTGGGGCTGTTGCTTTAGCTGCTATGAACAGTCTGCAAATGTTCTGTGAAGGCTTATGGGTTTCGGCTGCTTCTCTTAGAGAATAATGGCTGAGTGAAATTTCTGCACTATATGATCGATAATCACATGGTTAATTTTTGGGAAAGTGCCAAGATGATATCAGGGTTAAACTGGTGCTATATTTTGTCATATTTTCAGTCACTAATCCACTGAATGGCGCTTCTTTAAGTAATTTCTCCCTCAAAAGAGAAGCCAGCATGAAGGCACCTGAGCATGTAGTTACAAAATAAGTCATCAAGGAGAGGGAATGGCTGGGGAGAGAACACAACTGGTAAGAGGAAGAAGAGAAGACAGCCGGCCCTTGTCATATAACCACACTGCCTCTGATGTATGTGTGTGTGTGCTCACAAACAAGTATAGTCATGTACTTGTGTGCACATTTGTGTGCACGTGTGTAGAAGTCATTTGTTGGGTATCATTCCTCAATCCATTCTCAAACTTTTTTTTTTTTTTGAGTCAAGATCTCTCACTTAACCTTGACCTCTAGACTATCTGGCCTTCAAGCTCAGGGACCTCCTGTCTGCCTTCCCAGTGCCAAGATTATAGGTATAAGCCATAACATGTGAGTGCTATGGATTGAATTCTGGTCCTTATTTTTGCAAAAGCAAGCACTTTGTTTACCAAGTAAGCCATTTCCACAGCTATGGTCCTTTTATTCAACACAGACACACATAACAAAGAGACACAAAAGCCAAACATCCACCCATCTATGTCACGGACTCTTCACATAAGGGCTGCTGGACAATGCAATTAGATCAACAACTGCAATCTGCCCTGGGAAACTTAGGCACACATCCAAAGCCAAGCATGGTGGCCCATGCCTATAATCCAGCACGTGAGAGACAGAGGCAGCAGGATCCAGAGTTCAAGGTCACCTTGGCTATAGAACAAACTTGAGACTACTGGCCAACATGAGATCTTATTAAAACAAACAAACAAACAAACAACAACAACAACAAGAGTCCATAAAACAACAACAACAACAACAACAAGAGTCCATAAGACAGAGGAAACAAAAGATTGACAATTTAGTGAGCTGGAGAGAAAAACAAAAGGAAAGGTTTCCTCCCAGACTGAAAACTGTGTGCAGCTACAAGCATCTCAGGCCTGTGCTCTCAACAAGTGCTATATCCTTGAAGCAAAAGGCCTGAGGTGTTGTCTTCTCACAATGACCCACAGCTCCACTCTCCAGGTCCCAGAGGTGTTAACTAGTGTCCGCAGGCTGTGCTACTCAATCTGCTGCTGGGTCTGCATGTGGCTTGTCCGATCTTTCAGAGGTGTGGATTTTAGCTTTGATGTGACTGGGAAACTGAATCCAGACTCAGCTTCACACACTAAAGTAGCATAAAACCACAAGTGGGACTTGTGCACTCCCAGCAAAGCAGCAGGGCCACACGGTCCTTCCCTCCAGTGACTGCAAAGCAGAATCCTTCCCAGGCCTTCCAGCCCTGCATTTCCATTCAAAACTCAAACTTCTCAGCAATCTCTCTCACTCTTACAGCTCTGTCCACAGACACAAACCAGGCAGGAAATAACAAGATCACCTTTGTAATTAAAAAACAAAAAGTCTTTCTAAACTTAATGAAATATTTGATTTATACCACACGAAAGTATGAATAACACAAAGCAGGAAACATTTGTGTGAATAAATTTCCCACCAGAGAATTTAGCATCAACAGACAGATATGTTCTACATTTAAAAGAATAACTTACAGCAGTGTACAGAAGGCTCATCCACACTTCCTGTAGGTTTATTAGACACAAGATGTAAGAGAATAACTCACTTGTCTTTTAGCTTCCCTCAGCTTTCTCTTGAGGGCAGTCAGAATCCTCTGTACTTCCCATAATCTTTCTTCTTTAGATAAGTCCTTTATCCCGCCCTGCAGATCTCGATGTAAACAATTCAAAAGGAACTCCTAGATAACAAAAAGATACATGGTGTCCTCTGGTCTTGTTATCTGACAGCAGCACCTGCAGTTTCTCAGATGAAGGCCCCCAGCTCTCAATCTGCACAGCAACAGCGAAGACTCCCTCCTCTGCCGACTACATACGTACTGCCGCCTGCTTTTACCAGGACTTAGACCCTCAGTCCCTTATTTTTGGAGGTTCAGTAGTAATTAGCCCGTATCTTTGCTCTTCCTTCTCTCCTCACAACAACTGGTAAGTAGAACACAGCCAACAAGGAAAACAGGCCTGTGGTAATATTCATGCAACGCAACCAGCGTTCTCAAGGTTCTACTCGGTCTTGAATTTCTTACCAGTCAGTCTCAGTCTCTCTGCCTCCCCTGACACACTTGTGCGTGCGCACACCCACATTTGCTGGGTTTCTTCTAGATATCAAAGTAGTACAGTGGAAAAGCTCCATGCTTGAGCTAATCTTGGTTACACAGTCTAGGGATTATGTCCCAGTATCTTAGCTGTAGAACAGGATGGTTACGCGCTGCACCTTGTCTAGAAAAGCAAACATGTTCGAGATCCTGGCTATGGGCTGAGTCCTTCCCATGCATTATTTCCCACATTCATTCCCTGAGTTGATCCATACTAAAATGAGAATACCAAGGCTTAAGGACGTTGAACAATTTGCCTTAAATTAGCATGTCAAGAATGAGCAGGGGCTGGAGAGATGGCAGAGGTTAAGAGCACTAGATGCACAACCATCTGTAATGGGATCTGATGCTCTCTTCTGGTGTGTACTCATATATGTCAAAAAAAGATGAGCAGAGTGGAAATTTGAAACTAATTCTTACAGTTAAAAACCCTATGCTATTGCTATTTCTACCACGGCTGCTCACTCACACAATATGAACTAGGACAGCTGGAAATGTGCCCCGAAGAACATGCTCCCAGGACAAGGGCAGAGCTCAGTGGGTACACACTTGCATAAGGCCCTGGGTTCCATCCTCAGCACTGCACAAAACTGGGTGTGGTCCCACAACTTCAGCACACAAGAGGTGGAGGACTGTACACAGGAACTGCACACTACTCCATAAGCTAGGGCTGACCACCTCCATTCCACAGCCCTTTGTGGGCAGCACAGAAGCAGGCAGGGAGGGCTGAGGAGAGGGGGTAGGGGCAGGGGCAGGCAGGGCAGCACACACCTGTCTCCGGATCTCCTCCTTGATGCCTGCTTGGGTCTCTGGCAGTGTGGGCATTGTGGCCATGTTGGACCACCGCAGAGGTCTTGTTACTTGCTTCAGGACCACGGTGCCAAAGAGCTCTTGCACATGTGTGAAAAGCACGTACAGGACTCGATTGCTGATCTGCAGACAACGGAATCAGAGTTGCATAAGACATGAAAGTGATCTTTACCTTCACCAGTCACACTATGCAGCCTTTAATTCTGGATACTATGCAGGTCTCCACAGGGGACAAAACAGGCTTCACTAATGATCAGTTTAGGAGCAGATGAAAGCCCAGCTTGAGTCAGGTTCTCAGGCAGCATAGCCGGGAAGCGGAGAAAGGGCACAAGACACACCGCCATCAATGTGCACTTCCCCGTCATCCGTCAACGGTCATTTCCTACGTGTTCTGAGACCTGTCCACACAGAGTGATGCTCCTGTAGACAGCTGGGCGGTGGCACACCTTCAGGTGTATAGAGCTGGTAGGCTCTCCAGCACACAAGCTCCACTGTCCCCAGATGTTCCCATCCTAGGAAGCCAGAACGGCAGGACGACTTTTGCCTGGCTCAGACTTTCTCTTACTCTCGGAGCTTCTGTAGTGCAAGCACCCGCGTTCGGGCAATACTGAGCAACAATGTAGCAGTGACTAATTCCAAGTCCAGGCTAACAAAGGTGATCATGATATTCGAGACATGCAAGAAACAGTTTGTTTCTAAAACATAACCAATAACTAAGTATCTTTAGCAAAAGAAAGCACCATCCTCTTATAGTAATTAATTATAATTATAATAATTACAATGACATATGATCAGGACCTCACATGCCAACCAAAAAGAGGGCTTCAATTAAAAATTAGAGTGGGCACACCATCAGTCCCTGCACTCCGAAGGCAGAGGCAGGAGGATCTCTGAGTGAGTTCAAGACCAGCCTGGTCTACAGTGTGAGTTCCAGCCAGGGCTATAGAGAAACCCTGTCTCTCTAAAAAAACAAAAAACAAAAAAACAAAAAAGAACCAATGTCTCCTTTATTTCCCTCTCTTTTTTTCTTTATTCTCTCTCTTTCTCTCCCTCTTTTTTTTTAAAAGATTTATTTATTTATATGAGTACACTGTAGCTGTCTTCAGACACACCAGAAGAGGGCGTCAGATCCTATTACAGATGGTTGTGAGCCACCATGTGGTTGCTGGGAATTGAACTCAGGACCTCTGGAAGAGCAGTCAGTGCTCTTAACTGCTGAGCCATCTCCCCAGCACTCCTCCACCCACTTTCTGACACAGTAAAATGTCAGTTCTTCTAAATGCAAAGTCTTTCTTTGGCAGCATCAACTGAGCAGTGGTAGAGGCTCTGTCGGCTCTGTAGGAAGATGGCTTAGCCAATAAAGCACGCAAGCACAAGAGAGCTGAGGTCAAGCTTCCTTCCTAATTCACACAAAAAAAAAATTTAAAAAAAGTTGAGCATGGCTGTGCACACCTATAATCCCAGCCTGGGGAGGGTCCCTGAAGCTTGGTGGCCAGTGAGGGACCCTGTATAAAAGAGAAAAAAGGTGGATGGTTGGTGCCTAAGCAACAATAACAAAGTTGTCCTATGACCACCACATAAACATGCATACATCTACATGTACGGGCAGCACACATGAAATTCCTACATATGAACTTCAACATACATATACGATAGGATGCCAGATATGCAAGTGTTTAAAACAAAACAAAAACAATACAAGCAATATACTACTCAATTCCCTCAATGACTTCTCAGATTAAGAGGCAACTTAGTAGCTGGGTGTGGTGGCGCACGCCTTTAATCCTAGCACTTAGGAAGCAGAGGCAGGAGGATTTCTGAGTTCGAGGCTAGCCTGGTCTACAAAGTGAGTTCCAGGACAGCCAGGGCTATACAGAGAAACCCTGTCTAGAAAAACCAAAACCAACCAAACAAAAAAAGAGGCAATATAGCCTCTCTCTCTAGATCCATCTCACAGGTAAAGTCCTCAGAAAGAACTGCCATACGAACATTACAGCCCTTTGTGCTTGATCCAAGCGGACAGGATATTCACATTTCACAACTAAGCAAAAGAACAAATATGCTCACCCCCCTACACGCTGGCACTGCCCGCACCGGGACAGAGAAGATCTGTGACCAGGCAGATCCGTTATTCCCCCCAGATTCACTGTTTTAAATGAGACTCAGCAACAGAGGAGTGCCCCAATTTCCCAGTGACAGTACCAAAAGTGTGTGTGTGTGGACAGGACCGTACCTGCACGGTGGGGCTCAGCACTATAGAGATGTTCTGGATGTTCATCTTCGTCTCCAGCTCCTTTGCGATGACGTGGTCCAGGTGCACAATGAGCCAGGAAAGCAGAAGATGATTGCACTCGGGCAGTTCCCGGAGCAAGCGCTGGAATTCCTGCACTTTCTCCATCTCTGTGGCCTTCCCACAGGCCTCTTCAAATCGGGGCATAAGCTCTTTGGTAAGCAAATTCTCGGGAAGGTCTCGCAGATACTGCTTCAGCAAGCTGGCTACAGTGTTAGGCTCATAGTCTTCTAAGTTTGGAGACTCCTCTCGGTCATAGGCTGCTTTTAGCTCATCTACCTTTGATTTGATTCCTTAAAACATTACATTTAGGAGAGAGAGAATACCAGAATCAGACACACTTTCTCCATCACTACACACACACCTGCCACACAGACACAGGAACAGCCAGGAAGAAGCCCTGGGAGCCAGGCTGGGGGCACATGCCTGTGATCTCAGCACTAGAGGCGGAAGCAGGAGGACAGCTGCCAGTTCAAGTCTGACAATCTGGGTACACAGTGAGACCCTTCTCAAAACTAAGCACAGACCCTCCTGGTAGAATCCGTGTCACAGAACTCTGTATGAACGAACACAACACATAAAACCACAGCTTGAAATGGAACATTCCCAGAAACCACGAGATATTATGAAAATGTTTAATCCAGGAAAAAATTTAAATATAATGGCAGTTAGATAATAACTCAGGAGCAAATGAAGCTATAGTCTGAGCATATGCACTGTGCACAGAAAGCCAGGTTCCTGAGTCCTCACAAAACAGACAGCATAAAATGAAACTCGGTCACTCCGTCACACTTAGCCTTTCCCAGCTGTTTCTTTGTAACTAAGTTAGTCCGTGATGCAGAACAACGCTCCTGGAAAATTGTTCTCTATTGTACAACACCCACCTAATTTCTATTTGAAAGTTTGAGTTCTTTTTTTTTTGGCCAGGCAATGGTGGCGCACGCCTTTAATCCCAGCACTTGGGAGGCAGAGGCAGGCGGATTTCTGAGTTCGAGGCCAGCCTGGTCTACAGAGTGAGTTCCAGGACAGCCAGAGCTACACAGAGAAACCCTGTCTCAAAAAACCCAAAAAACAAAACAAAACAAAAACCTGGAAAGCCAGGTACGGTGGCGCATGCTTTTAATCCCAGCACTCAGGAGGCAGAGGCAGGCGAATTCCTGAGTTTGAGGCCAGCCTGGTCTACAAAGTGAGTTCCAGGACAGCCAGGGCTACCTGTCTCGAAAAACCAAAAAAAAAAAAAAGGGGCTGTCGAGATGGCTCAGGGGGTAAGAGCACTGACTGCTCTTTAGAAGGTCCCAAGTTCAAATCCCAGCAACCACATGGTGGCTCACAACCACCCATAATGAGATCTGACGCCCTCTTCTGGTGTGTCTTTGGTCAGCTACAGTGTACTTATGTATAATAATAAATAAATCTTTGAAAATAAAACTGGAAACTTCATAAGGAATTCCAGTGAGAAATAGAGTAGTCTAAAAGTACATTTAATGTTGAAAGTATTATGACACAAATACAGAACATTATTTAAATTGACTTTTAACTAGTGTTTGCTTTTTCATTTATCTACAGGTGTATAGGTGTTTAGCCTCAGACATCTGTGCACCAAGTGCATGCCTGGTGCCCAGCGGCCACAAGAGGGCGTCAGAGCCCCTGGATTACAGGCAGTTGTGAGCTGCTTTGCAGGTGCTGGAAACTGAAGCCGGGTACTCTGGAAAAGCAGCCAGTCTCTTAACTGCTGAAACATCTCTCCAGCCCCTTTCATATTTGTTTTTTAATTAGAACTGATATAAACGAGAACCAAACACCTCCAGAAAAAAAAAAAGGCATTATCATATTAACAAATAGCAAAGCCAGGGTTGGGGGCCAAGGATGTATGTGAGTGACAGGGCCCTTGCTTCCCAAGAACATGGGCCCTGGGTCCAATCTCAATCAGACAAGGGGGGTAGAGGAGAGACACAGCTACACAGATAGTGTGCCATGGTGTGCAGCTGTCAGTGTGGAAACAACTACTGAATGCTCTCACAAAAAAAGAGGCATTCTATTAGGAATGGTGAGGTTTTCCAAAAGATACAAATGTCAAAAATAGGTCAGAAACAAAAGAATTTTTGAACAAAGCTACAGAAAATTTTCAAAGAAACATTCATTCCCCCCAGTCTTCATGCTTATCAAGATTGTGTGGGAAAATAGCTTCTATCACTGTTTAAATCTTCAAAAATCAATCAATAAAAATAATCGTAAAAATCAACCTTGCATGCTTGTGTATAATCCCTATGAAATAGAAACAATGAAGCATTTTATCTACTGGGCCATATAAATGTTACCCCAAGTATCAAATCTATGTGCTAGAAAGGATACTAGCCAATTAAATGGAGAACTTGCTTAATCTTTCTCTTTGGTCTAAACATACAGGACACACCTGTTGCCATAAAGAGTTAAGCGATCAAAGCGCTCCATGAAAACCACTCTCCATGGAGTGTAACAAAATCACTCTCCGTGGGAGTGTAACAACAGGTGCAGATACTCCCCACCTTGGAGCCTGAATCCCAAGTTATCACAGAACTCATGCTGCTTTTGAAGAAATCTTTGTACTTCTAAATAACTTATATATTGCTTGGTTTTAGATCCCCAATATATAATACATAACGGCCAAGCATAAACTACAATTTCCTGTAGAAACTGTAGTAGATGTGTGTAGATGAAGCTGACATTTGCAATAACTGTATGAGGCCGAGAGGAACAATCACGTTTGGCCCAACCATCTAGAAAACAACTCTCTGTGTTCAGTCACACTGAGGAAACAGACAACAAGGCTGTGTCATTAGCCATCTCTTGGCGGAAAACTTCCTTCACAGAGCTCTCAGCCTTCCCAACACCTAGGTTTAGAAAGACGCTGCGACAAGACTCGGCACCTCAGCCTGTTATCGCTACAACCCACATGCTTATTCTGCCCACATGCTTCATCTGCCCAGCTGCTGCAAGCTGCGACTGGCTTGGGAGTAAAACCTTGCGGAAGGAAACTGCACGAGAACCAGCCACGATGGCGGAGGTCATGTAGGGACCACGCAAGCGACTACGGTTTAGGCTCCTCACAAGATAGCACACTTTAGGAAGCTAAGTGCAGCTAATCTGCTAAAGCCATCGCCGAGTGGCCTGCACGTCCCCATACCTGACACCCGGTAGACGCCTTCACACTTCATGCCGTGCCTCTCCATGTAGTCCACACACTCCCGGAAGACAGCTGGCAGCCGGACGCCGTCATACATCATGGTCCTCTCTACTGCGTCAGCCAAGGGAACCCCAAAAATGGGCTTGAGACTCGGCGCGTCCATCTGAGGCACCTCTGGCTCCTGAATTGGCTTTTTCTTTTTCTTCTTCTCCTTCCACTGTTTAACAACATCGGCTGCTGTCAAGTCTTTCGATTTCTTTTCTTTATGCTTTTCCTCTTTGTGCTTTTCCTCTTTATGCTTTTCTTCTTTGGGTTTTTCTTTGATTTTAAAATCTTTTTCCTTCTTTTTAGAGAAACTGGGCTTTTTGAACACATGGATTCCCTTGGGCCTCTTCACCTTGGAAGGACTTTCAGCTTCATCTCCAGAGCTGTCTTCTTGGAAGGCAGCGTAGCCTTCAGCTGCCAAAGAAAGGCAGTATAAATTGTGGTTAGTGTCAAAATGTCACAAGCTTCCTACAAGAGAAACAAAAAGGTGGCCCCTGGCAGGAGCTATCCAATCTCTGGCCTCTTGAGCCTCTAAAAAAAATATATCATCAAAAGACAATAGAGTAGTGACACTCAGTGACCACAAGAGGGCAGCAGATAGCAGCTATCATTGCAATATCAATGTTGAGAGGAAAGTAGTAGTATGTGTATGCAAGCAGAGTTCTGAGAAACACTAAAGTATGAACACACAGGAAACAGTAAACACAGAGGACTAATGCGGTCAATCCTGAAAAACGGACCTGGGGCCAGTGCCTTGGGCAATCTGGAAGCACTTTACAAACTGCACACGTGCTCCAGGTGCTCCCTAAGACCCGCTCGCTCCCCCGCCCATTCCTTGCCTTTCTGGAGCACCGACCACAGCCTCCTTTAAACTGAAGGCTGAGTGTAAATGACTACCTGACCCATTAGGAGCAATGTCTGCATTCTGTAACACCAAGTCAGAATTACTAGTTTGTAGCATAATGTTACTGTGTCCTATGTAAAGATGGCCCATGTATTATTCAAATGCTGATTTCTCTGCCCCCATATCTGGTTACAATCTGGACATGCCATTGTAATGCTTCTTCTAAGAATTTCCAGTCTCAATGTTATGTCAACATTGCTCCCAATTTACTATCTGATTTGTCAATAAAAGCTGATCAGCCAATGGCTGAGCAGAGGAGAGAAGAGGGCTGGATTTCCCAGCCAGAGAAGGGGGAGGAGAGGGGAGGGGGAGGAGGGAGGGAGAGGAAGGGAGAAGGGAGAGAAAGAGGGAGAAGGGAGAGAAAGAGGGAGAGGGAGAGGGAGAGGGAGAGGGAGAGGGAGAGGGAGAGGGAGAGGGAGAGGGAGAGGGAGAGGGAGAGGGAGAGGGAGAGGGAGAGGGAGAGGGAGAGGGAGAGGGAGAGGGAGAGAGACTTCACCCCCTCCAGGTGAAGGGTGAACACACCTATAGCAGAGAAAGCCAGACCAGAACTAAAATGTAGTGTCCTGGGGATACTGGCTGGGAGGTAGCCAGATTACCTTAGAGGATTAAAAAAGATTAATAACTGCTCAGCCAGTGTACTGTAAAGCTTGATTAAATAAATCATATAGTCTGCCTCATTTATTTGGGAGCTAGGCAGGATAAAGACTGTAATTACTCTTTAAGTAAAGATAATTTACATAATGTGATGTAAAGGATAATGTAAAGAATAAAAATTATCACTTTTAAAACTGCACTAACACCAATTTACTTTTGTTTGTTTTTAGGGTGAGTCTCACTGTGGCACCCAGGCTGGCTTACACTGGCCACAGGTGCTGCTTCTGTATTGGCCTCCAGAATAGTTCGTCTATCGGCATGCATACACACAGCTCTTGGCTCCCCTCCCTCTCCCCTCTCTTTTGACTAGCTATTTTCTACCTACCTACCTACCTGAGACAAGGTCTCTCTGTAGAGCTCTGACTGTCCTGGAACTCAGATTGGCCTTGAACTCAAAGAGATCCTCCCACCTCTCTGCCTTCCAAGTGATTAGCTGTGTGGGCTACAATGTCCAGCAACTTCCTTCCTACTGTTATCTTATGTGCGTGTGTCCGTATCAGTGTACACTACACCAGAGGCATCAGGTCCCTGCAGCTTGAATCCCAGTGGTCAGGAGGTCACGGGTGCTCTGGAAGAGCAGCACTCTGAACCTGAGCCCCCTCCCCCTCCAGCCTACATTGCTGTTCCCAATAACCCCAAGCTGTTGCTTTCTGTAGAGCTACCTTACAAGTTACTTTATAACAAAGATTAAACATAGTTTCCAAATTATCTTTTAACTTTAAACACCATAAGCCTTGAACTAACCAGAAAGGCAAAAATCTTAAGGGCAAGCTGGGGGCAGTGGCACAGGCCTAGTCCCCGCACTCTGGAGGCAGAGGCAGGCTGATCTCTAAGTTGAGGCCAGCCTGGTCTACAGGACAGCCAAGACTACACAGAGAGGGGGCTGGAGAGATGGCTCAGTGGTTAAGAGTGCCGACTGCCCTTCCGAAGGTACCGAGTTCAAATCCCAGCAACCACATGGTGGCTCACAACCATCCGTAACGAAATCTGATGCCCTCTTCTGGAGTATCTGAGGACAGCTACAGTGTACTTACATAAAATAAATAAATCTTAAAAAAAAAAAGTTGTCTTCAACACATGAGCAAATTATTTCCTTTAAAAAAAAAAGACTACACAGAGAAACCCTGCCTTAAAAACCAAACCAAATCAACCCAATCAATCAACCAAACAAACGCTTTCATTTTCTTAAGCTCCAACTCAGTCAGTGTCAGCCTGTGAAGAAAGACGTGAGCTCTGGGGACAGGAATGGAGACCCCCTTTAAGGCAGTAGAAGGCATGTCCAACAGGCTTCATCACCAGGTCCTGTGCTGGTCACAGTCCAAGCTACCTTCAAGTAACACAGTAGTCACAAAATCTGTAACTCCCCAGGCAAGTAACATACTATGATTTTTTTAAAGTAATACTAAATTGCCTTATTTGCTTTTAACATACTAAACAGCTATAATTAGGCAATCAATCCTCCGAAAGAAGAGACTCCGGGAATGAAAAGCTAACAGATAACTTCTTTCACAGTTCCAACAGTTCCCAAATGACCACAAACCCTAGAAGGGTTTAACCAGCTGAGCAAAATTGCAGCTTCTACTCTGTATGCATCACTTGAAGCTGCCACTCTCACAATGCAGACTGGGAGACTTACCCTTTCTGGAAACTTGGCGTCTTTATCTGTGACACAAAGACAAATTAAGGAACCAGGACCTAAAGGACAGCACATGGCAAATGAGAGTCTCTGCCTAGATACATTTCAGAAGAGGGCAGGAGCCTGCAGTCTATGGAGCAGGAGGTACCTGCGGTCTATCGCTAGCTGCGTCCGCACAGAGAGACCAAGGCGCAGGACTGTATGGAAAGACAGAATCAGCACTTACTCCTTTTCTCCTTTTTCTTAAATTTCCCTTTTTTCTTTCCATGGTCTTTCTCATCATCTGACACTGTATCAGGAGGCTCATGGAGGATGTCATGGGGAGGCGAGGGCTCACCCGTCCGGTACAATCCAGGGAACTTTGTAGGGCTGATCTCCTCAGAGCTGGGGGTCCGGGTTAGCCCACTGCCATGTTCGGCCCTGCGGTGTTCACTAGGGCTGCTGGTGGGGGGCAGGAAGCACTCAGTCATGCTGATGCCCTGCCGAGGAAGGGACGTGGTCTTCTCTGTTACCTATCCATTACACCTGCATGGAAGAGAACACTGGGCAGTCAGCACATACTCACCAAGACGCAAAACCACCGTGAACACTCAGCAGTGAACCCCGCATCTACAGACAACACCCCTACCGCACTGTGACCTTACACTCCAGGGATTATATACTTCAGTTCTCAGGAGCCTGAAGCACTGGAACCCTCTCGCACTGGGCAGGCACACCAGAAGAAAATCAGAAGTCTCAAGGAAGACGCTGGCACCTGTCATTCCACCATCCAAAACTGGGCTGCAAGTCTGAGGCCAACCTGAGCAACATAGCAAGTTTCAGGCTATCCAGGGCTACAGAGTGATGGCCGGCCCCAAACAAAATAATAATGAGTTCCTTTTAAAAAGAATTCAATCACTGGGTGTGGCAGTGATGCCTTTAATCCCAGAAGGAGGCTGAGGAAGTAGGTCTGTGTGCGTTTGAGGCTAGCATGGTGTGAGTAGGGGTGTGTGTGTGTGTATAGATAGATTGGGGGTGGGAGAGGTGTCCAGCACAGCCAGGGCTATGTAGAGAGACCCTGTCTTTAAAAATATAAATAAACTTTAGCCAGGCTGTGGTGGCACATGCCTTTAATCCCAGCACTTGGGAGGCAGAGACAGGTGGATTTCTGAGTTCGAGGCCAGCCTGGTCTACAAAGTGAGTTCCAAGACAGCCAGAGCTATACAAAGAAACCCTGTCTCAAAACAAACAAACAAACAAACAAATTATAAACATATATATAATTTTAAAAATTATAATGAATAATATTGATTCATCAATGAAAAGGGCTTCATTTAGAGTTATTCAACATAAAAATCTTAGTATTTTTAAACTGTCTTCCATCAAAGCAACCATTAATAACAAATTACAAAGGTCATAAGTATACAAGAAAAATTTATATATGTCATATCATTATATTTACAATGGCTAAAATAATGTTTAATGGCTCACATAACAGCAGCTCACAGAGTACAATTTTATGTCCTGTGTAATCAGATGGCTCCCATGTTGGGAATCACTGATCTATTATGATCGGCATTTATCCTGAAACAAAGGAGCCTTCATTCAATCAATCCTAAAAGCAAGTGGCTTCACTACAATAGACAAGCATAGAGAGTTTAAGCTACTATGTTCAAAAGCTACTCAGAGATGTGCACGTGCAACCCCAACCCTGGCACCAGAGGCAAGGAGACGCCAAGGTTAAATAAATAAATAAATAAATAAATAAATTCTTCATAGCCTTGGCTGGCCTAGAACTTGTTATGTAGACCAGGCTGGCCTTGCAATCACAGAGTCCTCCTGCCTCTACCTCCTGAGTGCTGGGATTAAAGACGTGCACCACCATGCCTGGTGCTTTCTTTCATTTTGTTTTTAAAGACAGAGTTTCATGTAGCCCAGGCTAGCCTCCAACTCTTTATGTGGTCAAGAAGAACCCTGAATTTCTAATCCTCCTGCCCGTGTCTCCCTAGTACTAGGATTACTGCCCTGTGTCACCATATCCAGAAATATTTTATGGGTATTTTATGGTATAGAAATCAGACCTTAATAAAGCTTACAAAAAAGAAGAAAAGTCAAGCATGGGCAGCCATTCCCAGGGCTTTCCCTAGTAAGCCGTTCCGTCACCACCACAGGCTCCGGCATCCTGAACACACCTACTTGAATTATATATTCATGTATCTATCTGCCTTGCTTGCTTAACACGGCCCCAAACACGTTACTCCTCAAATGTCTACCAGCACGTGTGCTGCTGGTAAAGTGAAGAAGCCACAACCCGTGCCCTTAGCTTTCAATGTCAACTTGGAAAGGGGTGGGGGAGTTCCTCAGGCTTTGGGAAGCCAATAATTAACAAACAGCATATCCAATGGGGACATAAGTGGTGTTCTATTTACAAACCAAAAAAACCCAAGGACCAGAGAGCTTAGGTAACTTCCCTAAATCACACAGCTAGATGACAAACACTCCTACTCTGCCCCCAACATGCCCTCGTGTATAGTCAACAAAAGTTATTATGATAAACAGAGACACTAACGGGAGCATACTGGACTTAGCTGCTCCAAGCACAGCAGCTCATAAAGCAAGAGGTAGGCAGGGTGTGGCAGGCCACACCCAGGGATGAAGGGGAGCAAACTTCAGGTCAGGTGACTATCGGCAAGCTAAGAACCACAGATGCGCCCAGCGAAGCCTAAGGACAGGAAGACCTGCAGGTAATGACAGGTCGGTTTTTGTTGCTGTTGTTGTTGCTGTTTGTTTTTTTGATGTAGCTGTGTGAGAGAATACATGCATGTGCATGAAGTGCATGCAGTCACTACGGTGGCCAGAAGAGGGCATCAGATCCTTTGGAACTGGAGTTACTGGCAACTATAAATTACCCAATGTGGTTGCTGGAAACCAAGCATGGGTTGTCTGCAAGAGCAGGGAGTGTTCTCAACCCCTGAGCCATCTCCAGTGCCCTACAATGCCAGCTTTGGACATTCAACACCCTGTGTTCCTGCATGGTAAAGTTATCCCTACACATGTGATTAACTGACAAAAATAAGAGTTTCCGGTGACTCTTGAAATGGAGTCACGGGGCTGGTTCATACGTGACAGAATGAGTTCTCTCCAGAGAGAGAGAACTGAACTCACAAATGTCAGACAGATGTTTAAGAACAAGAACCTTTCAAGTAGTCTCTCTGCTCCTATACAGTTGATCAGCAAAGACAAGGACTGCCTATCCATACAGAAAGACAGAGAGGGCAATGTAAACACAGAACAAAAACATTTAGACGACTAACTTCAAATCTCCTGTGATTTGCTTTCAAAAGCAAACATACTGGTTCACCAAACATTAAACATTAAGCAGCTTATTCTAGAAAATCAACAGCTTGGCCTGACAACACACACCTTTAATCCCAGCACTTGGGAGGCAGAGGCAGGTGGATTTCTGAGTTTGAGGCCACCCTGGTCTACAGAGTGAGTTCCAGGACAGCCAAGGCTACACAGAGAAACCATGTCTTAGAGGAGGGGGGTGCAGAGTGGGGAACTAATAGCTTGCTCAGTCAATTACAAAGTCAACTAATTCAATATTTTATAAATGTCCATTATTAATAAATTATCAGCCTTAAATACACTAGAAGCAGCTTTATCTCTTTAAACATCTCTCTCTCTCTCTCTCTCTCTCATTCTGTGTGTGTGTGTGAGAGAGAGAGAGAGAGAGGGAGGGAGAGGAAGGAAGAGAGAGAGAGAGAGAGAGAGAGAGAGAACGAGAACAAGCGCACACAGGCCAGAGACATCAGATCCCTAAAAGCCAGTGCCAAGAACCAACCTCGGGTCCTCTGCAAGAGCAATCAGTCTCCTAACTAGAGCCATCTCTCCTGCTTTTTTTTTTTTTTTCTCCATTTTCATGGTTCTTAAAAATAACGAATAATCCCAGTGTCCACATGGCAGGCAGCTCACAACTGTGAGCTCCAGTTCTGGATCCTGTGATAACCTCATACAGACATACTTGTAGGTAAGACACCAATGCACATAAAATAAAAAGAAAGTATACAAAACAATCTACAGATTAGAAGGCTCTAATCTAATCTATTAGGGACCAAATCTTGTTTCAGCAAGACCTTGTGTCTGAACATTAATGAAAGCAAACCTAATGTTTCCGAGTATTACTGGGGCTCTTTTTGTGAGGTTTTAGTCGTTGCTTTTCTAAAACAGCAGCTTGTTCTGTGGCCCATAATAGCCTGGAGCACAAGGCTAGGGCTCAAGTCTTGCCAAACAGCCTGCATAAGCCTCCTCATGCCCACCTCGGGAATGTCTGTTTTATAAACAGTGTTTGGATGAAGAACTCATTCCTGATTTTCAAATAAAGAAAGGGGACTGTACCAGAACAAAACAGTCTAGACAGTAAGGGCACTAAGTGTTTCTAACAGCACACATGAAATTTCAGAGCAAAGAAACAGAGAGACAGGAAACTTTCCTGGAGGCAGAGGGACTGCACAAACAGCTAAAACACACAAAAACCAGGTTCAATTTTCCAATAGGGCACTGGAGCTTATAGTGTCTTAAAAACTCTGGCAGTTCCAAAAGCCATTCAAGAATATGGGTAAAATGGCGCTGTTTTCAGGATGTCAAGAACCCTGCTTCCCACACAGCTTCGGCGACAGACTGAGGAGGAAGACAGTGGCCCCTGAGAACCCCCCCCCCCGGGAGGCAGTGGGGAAAGTGAGCCTGAGGCCACCTAGCCCGCACAAACAGTGAGAACTGCCGACTTGGTATGTGTGTGGTGACATGTGAGGGCTGCTGGGGCTGTGGGGTGACTGTAGGTGACAGAGCAAACGAAGCAGATGGAGGGAGATATAACCATCACCTCAAGAGAAAGAGAAGGCAGAGGAGCCAACCTGCAGTTTCTGCTTCCAGTGTTAGAAAGCAGCTGTCTAGTTGGTCATCCAAACAATGAGACATAAGGACTGCCACCACGGTACAGGGCTGAAAGCACAGACCTGGAGCACAGGACAAGGGTTCAAGACTGAGACGGAAGAGCCCTAACTCTATGTGAGGGGCCCCAAGATGCCCCAGGCGGTGCATTTAACATGTCACTGTTACTGTGTGTAAGCTGTACTCACAGCTAAGATACAAGCAAAAACAGCAAAGTAAAGGGGAATGAGGTAAAGGCCTGAAGGTATCAGGCTCAAGCATCCCAGGAGACTGCAGCGTGTGCACACCACACGGGCATATTCTATTCCTCCTCCAAGGGTGCTCATAGCCCCAGAGCCCACCCATGATGCTCTGAAGGCTGACAGCACAGGACCCTCTGCTTCCCATCCCCCAACTGCTGCAGGTAAGCAGGTGTCCTCTGAACCAAACCTGCCTGGGCGTAGAGTTCACTGCAGTGCACCACTCTGGCCACTAGGGATGTCCTCTATCACCCAAGGACCCAGGGGCTGTGGACAAGTCTGTCTATAGCTTATCCAGCTGGCCCAAGGTTGGTCCGATGTCACCTGCAGTGGCTCCACACACAAGCACACACCACTGCCTGGTTATCCTGAATTTCTTGGATTCAACTCAAAACATAACAAACAAATCCACAATTCACAGAAAAAAAAAGTCACAGATCTTTTAAAACAGTGAGAAGGCGCTCTAGAGACATAAAGACCACTACTTTCCCCTTTACGGTGGCTCAGAAACAATCCTGCAGCCAGGGCAGATGAGGCTCAGGGTTAGTGTCATTAGCAGGGAGATCGTCCCGTGATATCGTTTAAGGCCTATGACAGCAGGTTTACACGGGAAGTGATTCCTTATGAACATTCCCCCCCAGACCAATTATTACCTAACTGAGCTGTTATATAATTAATCCTCTTAAATCTATTAACATCATTAAGGTGTACTTAACCCAGACTTGACTCGTTTGGATTTTTCCTTATAAATCATCAGCCTTAATCTCTGATTTACCTTCCCCTACCCCCGGAGCTTAGCCTAACAAGCAAACTTCTCACTGGCCTCCCCTCACTGAGTTTCACAACTTGTTTCCCACTCAGCTTCCAGCATCTTGGCAAAGTAAAATAGCATACCTAAAGCAAGCCCTGCAGGCAGAGTCAACTTTAAAAATGTGACATTCTATAACTGCACTGTAACAGGGTCTAGTGTATACTGTCCCATTATTAACAGCAACTGTTAAGGGCCGAGGGAGCAGAAGATAGAAAATTTAACAATCACCTTAGAAAAGTGTCCGTGTAAAACTAACCTGAAGAAGCTAAACTCTAGAGACACACATGTGTAGTGGTCTGTGGGAAAGCTCTGGCCTCTGAGGGCTCCAGTATCAGATGGAGAAAACTCAGCCGCACAGAGCATCAGCACCCTGACAAATGCAAGCACTACCGACAAGGTGACTGGCAGGAAGGGAGCCAATGGACATGGAGCACCGCAAGCTGTGGGCGTGTCTCCAAAACCACACTGGGCCCCACCCTTACACAAAACCAGAGTGCCATCACTAGGTAAGACAGGAGAGAAAGGGGCCCTCATTGGTTGAAAAGGTGTGTGTGTGTGTGCATGTGCGTGCATGCACGCAGAGAGGGGGCCCAGCAGTCATAAGCACTTGCTGCTCTTCCAGAGCCCTGAGGTTGGCTCCTAGCGCCCACACCAGGCAGTCACTCACACCACTGTGCTTTTACTCCAGCTCGAGGGATCTGAAAGCCCTGGCCTCCTCAGGCACCTGCACTCAAATGCACAAACCTACATGGAGACATACCTCCACATAATTAATAATAATAAAAACAAATGTTTTAAAAATGCAGGACTATCTCCAAGAACTAAACAGTGAGGCATTTTTGAAGAAATATCATATCTTTCTTACCTACCACAATGTCACGATCACATTATCTTAAGAAAACCTGAAATTTAGAATGTCAAAAAGGGCAGAGAGGACTAACACACTTTATTTAATAAAAATAAAATTCACTGGTTAGAACAGAACTAGATACAAATGATCTCACTGTAGCTTCCCAACAGTACATGAGAACATCCAGGGGTAGCAGGCAAGCTCTGTGGCGCCTCACTCGGCACATCTCATATCGGGGGAGAGACTGACTCAGTGCTGGGAACTGCACAACAGGTCACTAGCGTGCCTCTCAATGACTTTGTGAACCTCCATTTTCTGGGGTAGGGTGACCAAAAAAAAAAAAAAAAGTTCTGTGCAAAAACTTCCACAGAATAGGAAATGACAGAGCAGTTTGGTCTGACCTCAAAGATTCAAGGTTGTAGTCCCACAGAAAGCCGCCAAAAACTTTAGCTACCTAAGGATGGGCGAAATGCCATTTTCTCCTTCAACTGTGGTGCTTGATGCTGTCCAAGTCACAGGATCTGCTTCTAAGCATCAATGTCTGGGAATCGGTAGACAAGTGCCTTCTATAAGGTGATGCCATATTTGCATGTAATATACGCACATCTTCCCAGGCAGTGCAAATCAGAGATTGTTACACTAAATCTAGGTATATAGGTATGTTACTGACAATCATAAAGAAATTTATTTTAGGGCTAGAGAGATGGCTCAGTGGTTAAGAGCACTGACTGTTCTTACAAAGATCCTAAGTTCAAATCCCAGCCAACCACATGGTGACTCACAACATCCGTAACAAGATCTGACGCCCTCTTCTGGGGCATCTGAAGACAGCTACAGTGTACTTACATAGAATAAATAAATAAACCTTTTTTTTCCCTTTAATTATTTGAAAGCAATTTGGGGGAGCTGAGAGATGGCCCAGTGTGTTGAGGTGCCTGCCCACAAACCCGACAGCTTGACCCATAGAGTGGAAGGAGAAAACTGATACCCACAGGCTGCCCTATGACCTATGAGCACTGTGGTGTGTGCACACACACCTACATTCTCACACAGAAATAAATAATTTTAAAGCTTTTTGGTGTGTGTATGTAATTTTACCACATATGAAAGACAAAAGCAACTTTACATACTAAGAAGAGAGATGTGCTTTTTGTTTTTCCATAATCAAATCTTGAATACATATTTGATATTAATGAAACTCAAGTCAGCAACCACAGCAAGTGTGTGTGTGGAGGGTGTGTGTGTGTGTGTGTGTGTGTGTGTGTGTGTGTGTGTGTGTGGAGGGTACACGTACGTGTTCGAGCAGATACACACGTGCATCTGCGCACATCTATGTACAAGTCATTACCACAGCTGCTGTCCTTTGTCACTGTCCACCTGTTTTCTGAGAGTTTCTTTCATTGCACCTGGAGCTCATCAAATCTCTGTGTCTGGCTCGTCAGTAAACCTGAGCAACCCACTACCTGTCTCCACTGAGCCAGCACAGGGATTGCAGGCATGTGCCACCATGCCTTCCTCTCATGTGGAAGTTAAGGACTGAACTGAACGAGAGTTTTCACATTTACCCAGCAAGTACCTTACCATCTGACCCATCTCCCAAGACTCAAGCACTGTTGTTTTCTTAAAAAAATAAATAGCCAGGAGTGGTGGCGCACGCCTTTAATCCCAGCACTCGGGAGGCAGAGGCAGGCCGATTTCTGAGTTCGAGGCCAGCCTGGTCTACAGGGTGAGTTCCAGGACAGCCAGGGCTATATAGAGAAACCCTGTCTCGAAAAACCAAAAAACAAAAAAATAAATAAAAAATCCCTGTGTATGCCTGTGTGTGATGCGCGTGTGGATGAACGGCAGGCACACACATGCCATTACACATGCGTGGAAGTCAGAGGACAGTTTTTGGGAATTGGTTCTCTCCTTCCACAGCAGGTTCCAGGAATAGAACTCAGGCTGTCAGGGCTTGCATGTTAATCACTTTTACCCATCTCGCCAGGCAAGCCCAAGTTTTAAAATCAAACATTCTAAAATGATACAATCCAAAGATGTGCTGATTCGATTCCTACATGTTGAGAAAAGATGGCAGGAAAGCACTAAGACTCATTCTCTGATGCCACTGCGTTTCCCAGAGCAGACACTGGGCGCATGCGGTGAAAACACTGCATTTACAACATACAGCACACTGCACGCTGTGACTGCTCACTCGCACTGTGCTCTTGAGAATCGGAGTGCTCTTGAATTACCTTCACCGTGATTCAAGAAGTGCCGTGCTTCGCTGCATCATGTACAGCTCTGACACCACCCTGAGTGCTACCACCACTTTTGTTTTCAATAACCTTTGACGCAGATGTCACATGGTAAGTGCTCAGTTATACTGGAACCCTTTGAGAGTAGAATATGTACACACTGATAATGCATGCTTTTACTTCAGTGGACACAAATACCTATGGGGCTCAGCAGTTCACAGTGCTGGCTGTTCCTGCAAGGGGAATCTGGGTTCAGTACCAAGCACCCACACGGATGCTGCTCACAGCCATCTGCAACTCTAGTTGTAGAAGATTCAATACCACCTCTGGCCTCTGTAGGTACCACACACATAGTGCACAATGCACACGTGGTAAAATACAGACACATAAAATACAAATAAATAATTCATCCTTAAAAATAAAAGGTAGCGAGTCTGCACAGGTGAGAGTGTGCACCACAGAGGCAGACAGCTTCTGGGACAGGCGGGAGCCACAGAGCCGCTAAGGCAGCACCCTTTTGGGGTGCCGCAGACATCCAGCACCCTCCCAGCCGGAGGACAGTGGTCCCGCCCTGCACGGGAGCCCTCTGCCTCAGGAGAAGGGAGCGCCATCTTGGTTCCGGGACTCCTCCGAACTTAGGAACTTAGTCTGCACAGGTGAGAGTGTGCACCACAGAAGCTGACAGCATCTGTGACCTGCGAAAGCAACACAGCATCTGGGAAAGGTCCTGTTTTGGGCCTTCTTCTTCGGCCAGGAGGAGGTCCAAACACCAGATATCTGTGCACCTTCCCTGAAAGAGGAGAGCTTGCCAGCAGAGAGTGCTCTAACCACTGAAACTCAGAGGAGAGAGCCTTTCTCCCAGGTCTGCTGATAGACGGTAATCAGAATCACCAGAAGAACAATCTCTAAACAGAGACAACTATAACAACTAACTCCAGAGATTACCAGATGGGGAAAGGTAAACGTAAGAATCTTACTAACAGAAACCAGGACCACTCACCATCATCAGAACCCAGCACTCCCACTTCGCCTAGTCCAGGGCACCCCAACACACCCGAAAAGCTAGACCTGGATTTAAAAGCATATCTCATGATGACGGTAGAGGACATCAAGAAGGACTTTAATAACTCACTTAAAGAAATACAGGAGAACACTGCTAAACAAGTAGAAGACATTAAAGAGGAAGCACAAAAATCCCTTCAAGAATTGCAGGAAAACATAACCAAACAGGTAGAAGACATTAAAGAGGAAGCACAAAAATCCCTTAAAGAACTGCAGGAAAACACAACCAAACAGGTGATGGAATTGAATAAAACCATCCAAGACCTAAAAAGAGAAGTAGACACAATAAAGAAAACCCAAAGTGAGGCAACGCTGGAGATAGAAACCCTAGGAAAGAAATCTGGAACCATAGATGCGAGCATCAGCAACAGAATACAAGAGATGGAAGAGAGAATCTCAGGTGCAGAAGATTCCATAGAGAACATCGGCACAACAATCAAAGAAAATGGAAAATGCAAAAAGATCCTAACTCAAAACATCCAGGAAATACAGGACACAATGAGAAGACCAAACCTACGGATAATAGGAGTGGATGAGAATGAAGATTTTCAACTCAAAGGACCAGCAAACATCTTCAACAAAATTATAGAAGAAAACTTCCCAAATCTAAAGAAAGAGATGCCCATGAACATACAAGAAGCCTACAGAACTCCAAATAGACTAGACCAGAAAAGAAATACCCCCCGACACATAATAATCAGAACAACAAATGCATTAAATAAAGATAGAATACTAAAAGCAGTAAGAGAAAAAGGCCAAGTAACATATAAAGGCAAGCCTATCAGAATTACACCAGATTTTTCACCAGAGACTATGAAAGCCAGAAGATCCTGGACAGATGTTATACAGACACTAAAAGAACACAAATTCCAGCCCAGGCTACTATACCCAGCCAAACTCTCAATTAACATAGATGGAGAAACCAAAGTATTCCACGACAAAACCAAATTCACACATTATCTTTCCACGAATCCAGCCCTTCAAAGGATAATAACAGAAAAAAACCAATACAAGGACGGGAACCACGCCCTAGAAAAAACAAGAAGGTAATCCCTCAACAAACCTAAAAGAAGACAGCCACAAGAACAGAATGCCAACTTTAACAACAAAAATAACAGGAAGGAACAATTACTTTTCCTTAATATCTCTTAATATCAATGGACTCAACTCCCCAATAAAAAGACATAGACTAACAAACTGGCTACACAAACAAGACCCAACATTTTGCTGCTTACAGGAAACTCATCTCAGAGAAAAAGATAGACACTACCTCAGAATGAAAGGCTGGAAAACAATTTTCCAAGCAAATGGTATGAAGAAACAAGCTGGAGTAGCCATTCTAATATCTGATAAGATTGACTTCCAACCCAAAGTCATCAAAAAAGACAGGGAGGGGCACTTCATACTCATCAAAGGTAAAATCCTCCAAGAGGAACTATCAATTCTGAATATCTATGCTCCAAATACAAAGGCAGCCACATTCATTAAAGAAACTTTAGTAAAGCTCAAAGCACACATTGCACTTCACACAATAATAGTGGGAGACTTCAACACACCACTTTCACCAATGGACAGATCATGGAAACAGAAACTAAACAGGGACACAGTGAAACTAACAGAAGTTATGAATCAACTGGATCTGGCAGATATCTACAGAACATTCTATCCTAAAACAAAAGGATATACCTTCTTCTCAGCACCTCATGGTACCTTCTCCAAAATTGACCACATAATTGGTCACAAAGCAGGCCTCAACAGATACAAAAATATTGAAATTGTCCCATGCATCCTATCAGATCACCATGGACTAAGGCTGATCTTCAATAACAAAATAAATAATAGAAAGCCAACCTTCACGTGGAAACTGAACAACACTCTTCTCAATGATACCTTGGTCAAGGAAGGAATAAAGAAAGAAATTAAGGACTTTTTAGAGTTCAATGAAAATGAAGCCACAACATACCCAAACTTATGGGACGCAATGAAAGCATTTCTAAGAGGAAAACTCATAGCGTTGAGTGCCTCCAAAAAGAAACTAGAGAGAGCACACATTAGCAGCTTGACAACACACCTAAAAGCGCTAGAACAAAAGGAAGCAAATTCACCCAAGAGGAGTAGACGGCAGGAAATAATCAAACTCAGGGGCGAAATCAACCAAGTGGAAACAAGAAGAACTATTCAAAGAATCAACCAATCAAGGAGCTGGTTCTTTGAGAAAATCAAGAAGATAGATAAACCCTTAGCCAGACTCACTAGAGGGCACAGGGAAAGCATTCTAATTAACAAAATCAGAAATGAAAAAGGAGACATAACAACAGATCCTGAAGACATCCAAAACACCATCAGATCCTTCTACAAAAGGCTATACTCAACAAAACTGGAGAACCTGGATGAAATGGAGAAGTTTCTAGACAGATACCAGGTACCAAAGTTGAATCAAGATCAGGTTAATGATCTAAACAGCCCTATATCCCCCAAAGAAATAGAAGCAGTCATTAATAGTTTCCCAACCAAAAAAAGCCCAGGACCAGATGGGTTTAGTGCAGAGTTCTATCAGACCTTCAAAGAAGATCTAATCCCAGTTCTTCACAAACTATTCCACAAAATAGAAACAGAAGGTACTCTACCCAACTCATTCTATGAAGCCACAATTACTCTGATACCTAAACCACAAAAAGACCCAACAAAGATAGAAAACTTCAGACCAATATCCCTTATGAATATTGATGCAAAAATCCTCAATAAAGTTCTTGCTAACCGAATCCAAGAACACATCAAAACAATCATCCATCCTGACCAAGTAGGTTTCATCCCAGGGATGCAGGGATGGTTCAATATACGGAAATCCATCAACGTAATCCAGTATATAAACAAACTCAAAGACAAAAACCACATGGTCATCTCGTTAGATGCTGAAAAAGCATTTGACAAGATCCAACACCCATTCATGATAAAAGTCTTGGAAAGATCAGGAATTCAAGGTCCATACCTAAACATGATAAAAGCAATCTACAGCAAACCAGTAGCCAACATCAAAGTAAATGGTGAGAAGCTTGAAGCAATCCCTCTAAAATCAGGGACTAGACAAGGCTGTCCACTTTCTCCATACCTATTCAACATTGTACTTGAAGTCCTAGCCAGAGCAATTCGACAACAAAAGGAGATCAAAGGGATACAAATTGGAAAAGATGAAGTCAAAATATCACTTTTTGCAGATATGATAGTATATATAAGTGACCCTAAAAATTCCACCAGAGAACTCCTAAACCTGATAAACAGCTTTGGTGAAGTAGCTGGATATAAAATTAACTCAAACAAGTCAATGGCCTTTCTCTACACAAAGAATAAACAGGCTGAGAAAGAAATTAGGGAAACACCCTTCTCAATGGTCACAAATAATATAAAATATCTTGGCGTGACTCTAAGGAAGTGAAAGATCTGTATAATAAAAACTTCAAGTCTCTGAAGAAAGAAATTATAGAAGATCTCAGAAGATGGAAAGATCTCCCATGCTCATGGATTGGCAGGATCAACATTGTAAAAATGGCTATCTTGCCAAAAGCAATCTACAGATTCAATGCAATCCCCATCAAAATTCCAACTCAATTCTTCTATGAATTAGAAAGTGCAATCTGCAAATTCATCTGGAATAACAAAAAACCTAGGATAGCAAAAACTCTTCTCAAGGATAAAAGAACCTCTGGTGGAATCACCACGCCGGACCTAAAGCTTTACTACAGAGCAATTGTGATAAAAACTGCATGGTACTGGTATAGTGACAGACAAGTAGACCAATGGAATAGAATTGAAGACCCAGAAATGAACCCACACACCTATGGTCACTTGATCTTTGACAAGGGAGCTAAAACCATCCAGTGGAAGAAAGACAGCATTTTCAACAGATGGTGCTGGCACAACTGGTTGTTATCATGTAGAAGAATGGGAATCGATCCATTCCTATCTCCTTGTACTAAGGTCAAGTCTAAGTGGATCAAGGAACTTCACATAAAACCAGAGACACTGAAACTTATAGAGGATAAAGTGGGGAAAAGCCTTGAAGATATGGGCACAGGGGAAAAATTCTTGAATAGAACAGCAATGGCTTGTGCTGTAAGATCGAGAATTGACAAGTGGGACCTCATGAAACTGCAAAGCTTCTGCAAGGCAAAAGACACCATCAATAAGACAAAAAAACCACCAACAGAGTGGGAAAGGATCTTTACCTATCCTAAATCAGACAAGGGACTAATATCCAATATATATAAAGAACTCAAGAAGGTGGACTCCAGAAAATCAAATAACCCCATTAAAAAATGGGGCTCAGAACTGAACAAAGAATTCTCACCTGAGGAATACCGAATGGCTGAGAAGCACCTGAAAAAATGTTCAACATCCTTAATCATCAGGGAAATGCAAATCAAAACAACCTTGAGATTCCACCTCACACCAGTCAGAATGGCTAAGATCAAAAATTCAGGTGACAGCAGATGCTGGCGAGGATGTGGAGAAAGAGGAACACTCCTCCATTGTTGGTGGGATTGCAAGCTTGTACAACCACTCTGGAAATCAGTCTGGCGGTTCCTCAGAAAATTGGACATAGTACTACTGGAGGATCCAGCAATACCTCTCCTGGGCATATATCCAGAAGATGTCCCAACCGGTAAGAAGGACACATGCTCCACTATGTTCATAGCAGCCTTATTTATAATAGCCAGAAGCTGGAAAGAACCCAGATGCCCCTCAACAGAGGAATGGATACAGAAATTATGGCACATTTACACAATGGAGTACTACTCAGCTATTAAAAAGAATGAATTTATGAAATTCCTAGCCAAATGGATGGACCTGGAGGGCATCATCTTGAGTGAGGTAACACAATCACAAAGGAACTCACACAATATGTATTCACTGATAAGTGGATATTAGCCCAAAACTTAGGATACCCAAGATATAAGATACAATTTGCTAAATGCATGAAACTCAAGAAGAATGAAGACCAAAGTGTGGACACTATGCCCCTTCTTAGAATTGGGAACAAAACACCCATGGAAGGAGTTACAGAGACAAAGTTTGGAGCTGTGATGAAAGGATGGACCATCTAGAGACTGCCATATCCAGAGATCCATCCCATAATCAGCTTCCAAACGCTGACACCATTGCATACACTAGCAAGATTTTGCTGAAAGGACCCAGATATAGCTGTCTCTTGTGAGACTATGCTGGGGCCTAGCAAACACAGAAGTGGATGCTCACAGTCAGCTATTGGATGGATCACAGGGCTCCCAATGGAGAAGCTAGAGAAAGTACCCAAGGAGTTAAAGGGATCTGCAACCCTATAGGGGAAACAACATGATGAACTAACCAGTACCCCGGAGCTCGTGTCTCTAGCTGCATATGTATCGAAAGATGGTCTAGTCGGCCATCACTGGAAAGAGAGGCCCATTGGACTTGCAAACTTTATATGCCCCAATACAGGGGAATGCCAGGGCCAAAAGAATGGGAATGGGTGGGTAGGGAAGTGGGGGAGGGTATGGGGGACTTTTGGGATAGCATTGGAAATGTAATTGAGGAAAATACGTAATAAAAAATATTAAAAATTAAATAAATAAATAAATAAAAGGTAGCAATGGTTAAAGTACCTCTGGAAGGTACAAAGTCGCTATGAAGGTGAGGTTGCAACAGCTGGAGTGGACTGCCACCCAGTTTACATGACAAGCGGAGAGGACTTTTCACCTGATGCACAATGAGCACTGTCCTTTACCAAAAAACAAGCCAGATGCAGTGTGCTGTACACATCTGGAATTCTAACACTTGAGAAGCAGAGGCAGGCAGAGCTCTGTGAGTTCAAGGCAGCCTGATCTACAAATCCAGGCCAGCCAGGGCTACATAGTGAGACCCTGCTTGCCACCGCCACCGCCACTGCCACCACTATCACCACCACCACATGCACACACACAGACACACACGTACAAAAGCTAGGGGTAGGGGCTCACAAGGCTTCACCCTCCCTTTGGATTTACAGGCAGTTCAAGCGGCTAAGGAAGGGAGGAGTCATTTTCTTCTGTGATGTAGCCACACCCCTCTAATAACCTCCATGGGTGTTCCCAGAAGCAGCCCTAAGGAAAACCCCTGGGTCACAAGAGAGAGTGGTTGAAGAGAGATGAGTGGGAGGGACGGAGACAGGAGAGTGGCAGGATGTGAGTGGAGCCAAAATACATTATATTCTGTATGGAAATGCCATGAGGAGACCCTCTGTGCATACGAGGAAGTGCTAACAAAACATTAACTAACTAATGCTAAAGCTTAAAACTAAGAATACAAATATGGGGCTGGAGAGATGGCTCAGCAATTAAGAGCTTTGACTGCTCTTCTGAAGGTCCTGAGCTCAAATCCCAGCAACCACATGGTGGCTCACAGTCATCCGTAATGAGATCTGTCACCCTCTTCTGGAGTGTCTGAAGACAGCTACAGTGTACTTACATATAATAAATAAATAAATCTTTAAAAAGAAAAGAATACAAATACATTACTTCCATCTCACCCCGACCTCCATCCATTTATACACAAGTTGGAAGATGACAAGAGTCAGGCTGGCAAACAAAGTGGGCTTTAAAGTCTGGCAGATGATCTAGGTCCATCACGTGTATGTGTGTGTTTGTATGTATGCATATAAACGTTTATTTATCTATGTAGTTGCACACGTGTGTGTCATGACATTTTGTATGTATGGTCATAAGGTGTGGCAACAAGTATCCATCCATTAGGTCACCTTGCCAGTCCACGATCTACATGTGACTCTCAGCTCTCTGGAGCACAGCCACAGGCACCGGGTGCTCTCTATCTGTACAAAAAACAAGCACCTGGATATATAGATTCTACACCTAAAAGTCTGAAAAACAAAGGGTTATTTTAGTTTGGTTGGGGTTTTTGTTTTGTTTTCCCAAATCAGGGTTTCTATGTTTAACAGTTCTGGCTAGCTAGGAATTCGCTTTGTAGAGCAGGCTAGACTCAAACTCACAGAGATCCACCTGCCTCTGCCTCCTGAGTGCTAGGATTAGGCTACAGGAAAGGATTTATTGTTCTTTTGTTCCCCCATTTTTCTCTTAAATTGTGCACACTAACCTCAGACCTGAGGTCTTTTGCCTCGGGCTTCTAAGGGCTGGGATTACAGTCATGTGCCAGCTGAAATTAATTATATATGTGTGTTCATGTGTGTGATTGCATGTGCACAAAGGGGCTACAGGCCAACTTCTCATCCTACTCCCCCCACCCCTGTTTTTTAAGTGAGGTCTCTCACTGGGGCCTAGAGCACAGTATTAAGCCTAGGCTGGCTACCCAGTAAACTCCAAGGATCCGGTGTCTGCCCCGGCAGTAGGATTACACAGACACACCACCACATCCAGCGTTTTTATGGGCTCTGGAGACTGAACTCAGGTCCTTGTGCTTACCCGATGTGGCAGTTTGAATATGCCTGGCCCATGGAAAGTGCTGCTGTTAAGAAGTGTGGCCTTGTGAGAGGAAGTGCATCACTGTGGGGTGGGCCTTGAGAGCTCCCAGTGCTCAGCCCCCTTTGGAAGGACGTCTCTTCCTGGTCTTCTTTGTAGGACTCTCAGTTGCTTTTCTAGGTTCACATCTGCCTGCATGCTGCCTGCTTCCTACCAGGATGATAAAGGTCTGAACCTCGGAAACTGTAAGCCAGCCCTTATTAAATGTTTTTCTTTGTAAGAGTTGCCTTGGTCATGGTGTCTGTTCACAGCCATGGGAACCTTAAGGAAGGCACCCAGGAAGCACTTATCTCCCCAACACTTAAAATTAGCTTTCAATTAAACAAAAAGTGAGCAAGGATGTTGTTCTCAGTGTGTTCTTTGCTACCTGTGTATGGATGGAGATGTGGTCTCTCAGTTTCCTGCTCCAACCACCATTCCTGCTCTGGCTGCCACACTTCCCTGCCAGGATGGACCCCTCTGCACTGAGAGGCACAGTAGATTCAATAGACTCTTTCCTCCGTGAGTCATGGTGTTTCATCATAGCAATGAGAAGAAACTAATGTAGTTACTAAATGAGAAGCAGGCAGGTGGTGCTCTGCGGGCACGCTGGCCAGAGAGATAACATCCCAGGCAGCTCTACAATGAAGATCGGAAATCCAAACCTAAACCTGTGGATTCTGGGATTCGTGGTGCTCAGCCTGTGTATCTGGACAGTGGAGCACCATTCGGAATATATCACAGTGGTGATATATACAATACGGATAAGCCTTGTACAGGTGAAGTCAGTAACAAGCAACCACAAGGACATTCACACTAAGTTTCTAAACCGGGCCATGAGCGGGCACTGGAGGCCCACTAATGGGCAAGGAGACCAGAGTGACTGCAGAGGTGAGAGGGCTTCGGGGGGCGCAGGGGCAGAGAGGAGGAAAGGAAATGAACTGTAACATAATCACGGTATCACGCTCACACTGACCTGTAACTTTTTTTTTATGATTTATGTATTTCAGGTATGTGAGTACACTGTCACTGTCTTCAGACACATCAGAAGAGGGCATCGGATCCTATTACAGATGGTTGTGAGCCACCACGTGGTTGCTGGGAATTGAACTCAGAACCTCTGGAAGAGCAGTCAGTGCTCTTAACTGCTGAGCCATCTTTCCAGCCCGACCTGTAACTTTTTAAAAGGCTAAATCTGAGTTGGAAAGACGACAGCTCGTTCCCCAAGTCTCATGCAAGCATGAGAACCTGAGTTCAATCCCCCAGAACCACGTAAGGCTGGCTGGTGGAACACAGACTCTCAGTACCTTTGATCCCAGTGCTGGGGAGGGAGAGGCAGCAAGAGCTCTTCAGATTGCTAACCACCACGCTGTATCAGTGAACTCCAGTTTCAATGAGAGCCTCGGCCTCAAAAAGGTGGAGAGCTATCGAGGAAGGCACCCAAACCCAACCTCTGGCCTCCATGTGCATGTGTGCACACACATACACATACAAAGGTTATTTTATGGGTACAGGAATGTATCTCAGAAAATGTTTTTTTATAGCAGGTTCAGTTTTTGGCATGTTAAAAAGCCCTCCCTTGACCTTGGTCACCTTCTACTTTCTACATCTCCCCTCACAGCTGACATATATGCCTGCTGTCCAGCAACCCAGAGGCCAAGGCAGGAGGACTGTGAGTTCCAGACAAGCATAAACTAGAGTAAGACCCTTTCACAGAACTAAAGACGGAAAAACGAGTGCCAAAGGGGGTCTCAATCACCTGTCTCCACCCTCTGACCTCTTAACTCAGTGAATAGGAAGTTTCTTCCCCTATCAATCTACCACAAATTTAATTCAACACACTGCTAAGCATCTTTATCAAATTCAAAAGACTCATAATTCTTATTCTGACCAACTACTTAGAGCATTTAAACTTTTTATTTTTTAATTATACAGCTGGGTGTAATGATGCACACCTTTAATCCCAGCACTTAGGAGTCTGAGGCAGGAGTTCAAGACCAGCCTGCTCTACACAGTGAGTTCCAAGAGAGACAAGACTACACTGAGAGACCCTGTCTCCCAGAAAAAAAAAAAAAATACAGGCTAGTGTGGGTGTCCCTAGAGGCCTGAGGTCCTTGATCCCTCAGGAGTAGTCACAGGCAGTTACGAAGCACCCAGCATGGGTACTGGGAACTGGCCTTAAGTCTCTGGAAAGCAGTAAGGGCTATTAAATTCTGAGCCACCTTTCCAGCCCCTACTCTGAAAATCTCAAGTCCGTCTTTCATCTGGTTTTAGCAGGGATGTTTCATTTTGTGTTCTGAGATGGGTCTTGCTCTCTAGTCTCCAACTTTCTGTGGTGGTCTCCTCTCCCAAGTGCTGGGATTATAGCCATTTGACCCCACACCTGTCGGTGTTTTCCTCTTAATTTTTTTCCTGAAGTTAATTGCAAAGACTAGTAGCCTTTTAATAAAATGACCCTATCAGCTGGACGCAGTGACTCATTCCTTTAACCCCAGCATTTAGAAGGCTGAGGGAGAAAGGGGCATTCCTTCTGAGGTCAAGGCTAGCATGGGGTCTACAGAATGAGACAGATCCTATTTTGACTTCTACGACAGGACCCCGTCATGGATGGCTCAACATTACCAAACAGTTTTGAAGGTCACCTTCCAGCATACCCTCCTGTGTTGAGCTCTGTGGCCTATTCCCGGAGCTGTTTGCTGTTGGCAAACTCTTCCTGTGTGGTAGTCCCTAAACCAAAGGCTTCAGTCACCATTTACAATAAAACGTGACAGGACTGAAGAGACAGCTCAGCCACTAAAGCCTAAGACTCACAACTAAAAGGATGACAGCGCACAAACTCTACCTGGACATTCACAAAAACATCCACTCAACATGCCAGAAGCTAGCACGTGATTCCTCCTCAAACTTACTGCACTTCCTCAAGTCTCTGTCTCAGGCTACTTACCATTGCTTTCTCAGGGACCCAGGATGGAATCCAAGTCATAACCAACTTTTGCTAAATTCTATTCAGTCTGTTCTCTAAGTACTTCTGCCTTCTGTATCCTGACACTCTATTCTTTTTAGACCCCACTTCTCACCTCAGTCATTGAGAATAATGAAGACTTTCTAAACCCATTCCATATTCAATTTCATCTACCCTTTCTGTACTCTGAAGTCTACACTCTTCAATTCATCCCACAAACTGTTTTATGACCTGGGGCCAGGCAGCTACAATCCTCAGCATGGTGTTCGGTTTCTAAAGAGTCACCTGCGTAGCCTCACCTTCAGCTCCTGGCACAGCCAACACTACAGCTACAGAAACAACACACTGGTCTGAAATGCTTCCTACAAGTCTCTGTCCGACTCCTTTAGCATTACGCACCTTTTCCAATTAATTCTGCTTGATCCTTAAGGACACTTACAACAGAGGGTTAAATGTGGCCGGCATAGGTTAGCCAGTCTGTTTCTCCCACCCCCACCCTTCTCCGTTCTGTCTCAATGACTCCCATTTGCTAGCAGGGCAAAGCCAAAGTCAGCTTTGATGGTATACAGACTATCCCCCAGTTTCACGTCTCTCCGCCACCTTATGCAGCTATATTTGCAGATCTACCCTTGAAGATCCTACTACACAGTCTATGTAGCTCGTTTTACACAGTTCTGCTTGCACCATTCCCTACATGACTGCCCATCGTCTCTACGGCTGCCCAGCTGATTGATTATACAGTGTTAGTTATCTTCCACTAAGCATTCCCAACCTGTATTTTCATCACTGCTTACTATATGTCCTTCCTCTATCTTCTGCCCTCTTCCATTGTTTCTCTTGAGTATTACACCTTGCATATATTCACAGAACCCCCCCATATTTCCTACAGAATCTTAGAAACATATTGTAGTTTGCAAGCTGAGTGTTGTAGAACAATGGCTGAGTGCTCTCCTAACATGTCCTTCAAACTCTCTTTACTTAGCAGAGAACCTAAACACAGTAACTCCTTTATTCTAAATCATCTGCATTTCCCCCATGTTCTGTCTTACCTATATTAGCATAAAGTCTATCAGGGACTTTCTTTTTAAAAGAAAAGAATAGCTGGACATACATCCAATCCCAGCACTTAGGAGCCAGAAGCAGGAAGCTCTATGTGATCTCAGTTCAAGCATCCACATAGGAAGGTTCCAGACCAGCCAGGACTCCACAGTGAGACCCTGACACCCCTGTCCACCCCCCACCACCACAAAAAAAGAAAATAACGGAACATACTTTGGGATACTGTTGTGGACCTAATCGTTTCTTCCCGAGCTGTGACTATGCAAGTGTAACTGTACAAAATAAAGTTAACGTTCACTTTTTAAAATTTTTATTATTTTTAATTATGGGGGGAGGTGAGCCATTGCCTGTGGAGACCAGAGGTGTTGGGTTTCCTGGGAGCTGGACTTACAGACAGTTGGGAACAGTTACTGGGGAACAAATTCTGTAACTCTCCAAGAGTCACACTGCAAATGTCTTAACCAGTGAGCCCTGTCTCTAGCGCCAGTACACACTTTTTTTTTTTTTTTTTTTTTTTTTGTGGTTTTTCGAGACAGGGTTTCTCTGTGTAGCTCTGGTGGCGAATGCCTTTAATCCCAGCACTAGGGAGGCAGAGGCAGGCGGATTTCTGAGTTCGAGGCCAGCCTGGTCTACAGAGTGAGTTCCAGGACAGCCAGAGCTACACAGAGAAACCCTGTCTCAAAAAACGCAAAAAAAAAAAAAAAAAAAAAACCTGGAAAGTCAGGTACGGTGGCGCATGCTTTTAATCCCAGCACTCAGGAGGCAGAGGCAGGCGGATTTCTGAGTTCGAGGCCAGCCTGGTCTACAGAGTGAGTTTCAGGACAGCCAGAGCTACACAGAGAAACCCTGTCTCAAAAAACGCAAAAAAAAAAAAAAAAAAAAAAAAAAAAAAAAAAAAACCTGGAAAGTCAGGTACGGTGGCGCATGCTTTTAATCCCAGCACTCAGGAGGCAGAGGCAGGTGAATTCCTGAGTTTGAGGCCAGCCTGGTCTACAAAGTGAGTACACATTTTTTAAAACACCACTTCGGTCTCTCTAAATTACGAGGAAAATGGTCCCTGTATTATGAGAAACCATGTGGGGCGCCGCTAATCTTCCGGTGCTGAGTCATTTCCTCAGCACCAACTAGTAAACACCTAGTTTGCGCCTGCGCTGGAAATCCCCGCCCCGGGCAGCTCCGCCTCAGGGATGGGGTGATCAGTGTTGAGCCAATCATGGCTTGCTACGTCCGAGGCGGGGAGAATTCCTATAAAAAGGAGGGGCTGGGACTGCCTGGGGTCTCCGGTTGTTGTGAAGCTTATGCTCTCCCTCTCAAGACGCATAAAGCTTGCTGCAGAAGAACCCTATCGTGTGTGGTGTCCTCATTCGCGGGCGATTCAGAGAACACTCACATCTGGTGCCGAAATCCCGGAAAACGAAGAACAGAAGAACATCGCGAGCACCGTCGGAGATCCCTCGGTGACGGGGAGGGTCCAGAACTGCAGGAACTACGTCTCGGAAAGGTATGCCTGAATTTTACCTGACCCTTTCACACTCCCTTCAACTAACTGGGCCGTGGGAGGGATTGCCCGAGGCTTTAATTATCGTCCTCGTGGCCTTGGTTGTATGGTTCCTAGCCCTCTTCTTTTGTGAACATAGAAGGTTGTGTTAAATTGAAGTTCTTAATTGCAGTCTCCTTTAGAGTATCATGGGGGCTTCTCAATCAGTACAAACTTCATTAAAAGAACTTCTCAAAAGAAGGGACCTGAAGCTTGGGGATAGAGTTCTTCGCCGCTTTGTTGAGGAAGTTGATCGAGTAGCTCCCTGGTATGCGGTGTCAGGATCTCTGACGCTGCTGTCATGGAATAAGCTAGGCAACGATCTAGAAACCTGTTCAGACCTCAGGTTGGGAGTTAAGGCCATATGGAAACTAGTTAAGAGTTGTCTTGAAGATGAGGCCTGTGAGGAGGAGCGAAAGAAAGGGCAAAAGGTTTTAGAAGCTATGCAGGAAGGTATGTCAGAATCCGAGCGTAGTGAGAGGATGGGTGTGCGCACAAAAACTGTAAAAAAGGCAAAAAAGGGAAGTGAAAAAGGACCTCCCGGGAGAAATAGAAAGGGAGAGAAGGGGAGCAGCAGGCCCGGGTTATATCCGACCCGAGAACTGGCTGCCCTCCACCTAAGAGATACCTCGGATTCTTCTGAAACCGAGGATAGTAAACTGACCTCGGAGGAAGAGGGCGAGTTAGAAGAAGAAGCAGTTAGATATAAAGGAGAAAGGTATCACCCAGATGAAGGCGGGCGACCTAAGTCAAGTAAGCCCGCGTCCGGTGTCTCCTCTAAGGATAGGAGATTGTTGGCTGCCGCCATTCCCTCCGCTCCCCCACCTTATGAGGCCCGGTCATCCACAACTTCCTTTTTTCCCCAAAAGATCCTCCGCAAGCTACAATTAGCGTTTCCTGTTTATGAACAAGAAGGGGGGAGAATCTACGCTCCTGTAGACTATAGTCAGATAAAAGATCTTGCAGAATCAGTAAGAAAATATGGTCCCAATGCTAATTTTACTGTTATGATTCTTGAAAGAATGGCACAAACTGCCATGACACCTAGTGATTGGCAAATGGTGGTTAAGGCCGCCTTGCCTACTATGGGACAATACATAGAATGGAAAGCCTTGTGGCATGAGGCAGCCCAGTCCCAGGCCAGGGTCAACGCAATAGCCCTTACGCAAGAGCAGCGGGATTGGACATTTGACCTTTTAACAGGCCAAGGCCCGTGGGCCGCAGATCAAATTAATTACCATTGGGGGGCGTACGCCCAGATTTCCAGCACAGCCATACGGGCCTGGAAGTCACTTAATCGCAAGGGAGAAACCACCAATCAGCTTACAAAAATTGTTCAAGGGCCCCAGGAGCCCTTTGCCGACTTCGTCGCACGCATGATGGAGGCGGCAGGAAAAATCTTTGGGGACCCAGAGGGAATAGGACCCTTTATTGAGCAACTGATTTTTGAACAAGCCACCCAGGAATGCAGGAATGCCATTGCTCCTAGAAAATCAAAAGGGTTGCAAGAATGGCTAAGAGTGTGTAGAGAGCTTGGAGGTCCACTTAGCAATACTGGCCTCGCGGCCGCCATCATGTTAGCACAAAAGCATCCTCCACAAAAGAAGACAGGTGAACGGACCTGTTTTAATTGTGGTAAGCCTGGACATTTCAAAAGAGATTGCAAAGCCCCAGACAAGAAAGGGGGGGTTTTGACCCTCTGCACGAGGTGTGGTAAAGGGTACCATAGAGCAGATCAATGTCGCTCAGTGCGAGATATACAGGGAAGGCTTTTGCCTCCATTAAATGTTCCTGCTCCCAATGTGTCAAAAAACGGGTCATTGGGCCCACGGTCCCAGGGCCCTCAAAGATATGGGAACCGGTTTGTCAGAACCTCCGGGATGGCGGAAGAAGCGACCCAGGAAGACCCACAAGGGTGGACCTGCACGCCGCCTCCGACCTCCTACTAATGCCCCAAATGAGTATCCAACCAGTACCTATAGAGCCAATGTCACCTTTGCCCCCTGGGACCATGGGCCTTATCCTCGGACGAGGATCACTCACCTTACGGGGCCTAGTGGTCCATCCTGGGGTTGTTGACCACCTACACTCCCCCGAAATACAGGTCTTATGTTCCAGCCCCAGGGGCGTGTTTTCCATCAGTGCAGGGGATAGGATAGCTCAATTGCTGCTCCTCCCCGACACCCTCTGGGAGGGCTCCCCAGGCCCCAGTCCCAAAACGATGGGGTCGTCAGGAACTGATTCAGCCTACCTTGTTGTATCCCTGAATGAAAGGCCCAAACTCTGCCTCGAAGTAAATGGAAAAAGGTTTGAAGGTATTCTTGATACCGGGGCAGACAAAAGTATTATATCCACGCACTGGTGGCCAAAAGCTTGGCCCACTACAAAATCGTCCCACTCTCTACAAGGCCTGGGATATCATTCATGCCCTGCCATAAGCTCAATGAGTTTGACTTGGAAGGCTCCTGAAGGACAAAAGGGTAAATTTGAACCTTATGTGCTCCCGCTCCCAGTAAACCTTTGGGGGAGAGACATTATGCAACATTTGGGCCTAACCCTGTCCAATGAAAAAATTGTGTTGGGGGAAGGCTTGAATAAGGCAAAAAACATGATGCTAAAGATGGGTTACAGGACAGGCAAAGGATTAGGACGGTCAGAGCAAGGAGGAATTGAGCCTATTTCACCAGTAGGAAATATAGCCCGACAAGGACTGGGTTTTTCCTAGGGGCCATGGGGACGGTTCGGCCTATACCGTGGAAAACAGAGGACCCGGTGTGGGTCCCTCAATGGCCCCTATCCTCTGAAAAAATGGAGGCCGCAATACAATTAGTAAATGAACAACTAAAATTGGATCATATAGAACCTTCTACCTCCCCCTGGAATACTCCCATATTTGTTATTAAGAAAAGATCAGGGAAATGGAGGTTGCTCCATGACCTTAGAGCCATTAATGAACAAATGCATTTGTTTGGCCCTGTGCAAAGAGGCCTTCCTGTGCTCTCCGCCCTGCCCAGGGGTTGGAATTTGATTATAATAGATATTAAAGACTGTTTCTTTTCTATACCTCTATGTCCAATAGATAGGCCCAGATTTGCTTTCACCATACCCTCTGTTAATCACATGGAACCCGATAAAAGGTACCAATGGAAGGTTCTACCACAAGGAATGTCCAACAGCCCTACTATGTGCCAACTTTATGTGCAGGAGGCCCTTTCTCCAGTAAGGGATCAATTTCCCTCGTTAGTCATGCTCCATTATATGGATGACATCCTTCTGTGCCACAAGGACCTTGGCCTGCTTCAAAGGGCCTACCCCCTTTTACTTAAAACTTTGAGTCAATGGGGACTTCAAATAGCTGTAGAAAAGGTCCAAATTTCAAATACTGGACAGTTCCTGGGTACCATGGTGACACCAAATAACATCATACCTCAAAAATTAGAGATAAGAAGGGACCACCTCCATACCCTAAATGATTTTCAGAAATTGTTGGGGGACATTAACTGGCTTAGACCCTTTTTAAAAATCCCCACTTCGGAATTAAGATCTTTGTTCAATATCTTAGAAGGAGATTCGCACATCACGTCCCCCCGAACATTGACTCCAGCTGCTGATCTGGCCCTGCAAAAGGTGGAAATAGCCCTGACACAAGCGCAGTTGCTCCGTATCGAAGAATCACAACCCTTTAGTCTGTGTGTCTTACAAACTGCCCATTTGCCAACTGCCGTTCTTTGGCAGAATGGGCCCCTGCTATGGGTTCACCCAAATGTATCCCCAGCAAAAATAATACATTGGTATCCTGAAGCCATAGCTCAGCTTGCACTCAGAGGCTATAAAGCGGCCATCACCCATTTCGGGCGTAGCCCCCACCTCTTGGTGGTGCCTTATACCTCTGTGCAAGTTCAGACCTTGGCCGCCACATCTAATGACTGGGCTATACTAGTTACAACTTTCCCTGGAAGCATAGACAATCACTATCCCAAACACCCGATCCTACACTTTGCCCAAAGCCAGTCAATTGTGTTCCCGCAGGTAACGGTAAGAAACCCAATTAAGGAAGGGCTCATGGTGTATACCGATGGCTCCAAGAATGGTGTAGGGGCCTTTGTGGTCAATGGCAAAATATGTTCCAAACAATATAAAGAAGCATCACCTCAAGTAATAGAGTGTCTAGTGGTTCTGGAGGTATTAAAAACCTTCTCTGAACCCCTCAATATTGTGTCAGATTCTAGTTATGTAGTAAATGCAGTAAACTTGCTGGAGGTGGCTGGAGTAATCAAACCCTCTAGCACTTTAGCACAAATTTTTCAAGAAATACAATCAGTGTTGCTTCAAAGAAAATTCCCAGTTTTCATCACTCATATCAGGGCTCATTCAGGCCTACCTGGCCCCATGTCCCTGGGTAATGACTTGGCAGACAAAGCCACCAAATTAATAGCCACAGCCCTGTCATCCTCTGTGGAAGCTGCAAAAGGATTCCACAATCGCTTTCATGTAACGGCAGAAACGTTGCGCCGTCGCTTCTCCTTGACTAGGAAAGAAGCTCGTGACATCGTCACTAGCTGCCAAAATTGCTGTGAATTTCTGCCCCTCCCTCATGTGGGGATCAACCCCCGCGGCGTTCAGCCTTTACAAATATGGCAAATGGATGTCACACATGTCCCCTCCTTTGGCAAATTACAATATCTTCATGTGTCCGTTGATACCTGCTCTGGCATTATTTTTGCATCTCCCCATGTGGGAGAAAAGGCAACACATGCGATCCAACACTGCCTCGAGGCTTGGAGCGCTTGGGGACAACCTAAATTTATTAAAACTGATAACGGACCAGCTTATACTTCACAAAAATTTCAAAGCTTTTGTCGCCAAATGGGAGTAACGCATCTAACTGGTATCCCATATAACCCACAAGGTCAAGGCATTGTTGAGAGAGCACATCGGACCCTTAAATCTTATGTTGTTAAACAAAAAGGGGGCGCTGATGAAGCTATACCCCGTACGCCAAAAGTGTCTGTGTCATTGGCACTATTCACCCTCAATTTTTTAAATCTTGATGCACATGGCCGTACTGCGGCAGAACGACATTGTTCTGAACCAACTAGACCCAAAGAATTAATAAAATGGAAAGATGTCTTAACCAACAAATGGAGAGGCCCGGATCCTATTCTAATAAGATCCAGGGGAGCTGTTTGTGTTTTCCCGCAGAACGAACAAAATCCATTCTGGGTCCCAGAAAGACTAACACGATCAATACCCCAAGATGATGAAGATCGCCCTGCTGATATTGGGAATCACCCTGCCCCTGCAAGTGACATCCAAACGGGAGGAGATCCGATGGGGAATAATGTCGACGTTCCCGCTGCCAATGCCAGTGACACATGATGCGCAAGTATTCCCCCGCTTGTTTGTGACCGAAGATACCTTAGGTTTACCATATTTACCATGGGACCCACAAGCTGAACGGGTAATAGATAATAGAACCTTTATATTTAAAGGGAGCTTGTGTTTCATCAGCGGCAACCCATCAAATTACTGTATTGGGTTATTGTCACAGGTCTCTACACTCATTTCCAATGTATGGGCCGCTAATGGAACCCACTGGTGTGCAAATGCAACTTCAATTATAGCAGTTTGGCCTAAAAGCATTATCCAACTTGTTAAACAACCCAAATTGGCACCCTTTTGCTCTACTAAGGAAGAGACATTGTCAATCTTACCATGGTCCGGTTGCCAATCTCGCAGAACAGGGACTATTGGGAATCACTTTACCTTTTCTCCCCCTCTGGCCAATGGATCATTCCATATTGCAAAACTCAATGGTCTGGATAACCCCAGGGCCACCGGCAACCCTTTTGATTTGTGGTTGCTGTGCGGCCTTAATGGCAGTTGCACAGATTTAACCCCCATAGGCTTTGTGCAAGGAGCACGTATTAGAAAGGGGGTATTGTGCTCACAGTCATTTGGCGATGAGTCCCCCTGGGCCTTCCAACAGACTAAGGATTTTGGGCCGGTGCCTGTATGCGTTTGGCCCCCTTTTTTATGGGTAGTTAGTAATTCCACCAGCTCACATGATTCTAGTCAGTTAAATTGTAGTGAGAATGCCTGTTATTATGTGATGTGCTGGAATGCTACTAAATTTCCTTTAGCTTTGATAATGCGCTTGCCCCGATTTATTCCGGTCCCGGTGGTGGCGCCCAGCTCTTTGGCCTTGTTTAGAGAAAAAAGAGATTTTGGAGTATCGGCAGTTATAGTTGGTACCTTAGCGGCAGTGGGGATCACTGCCTCGGTTACCGCCTCTGCGTTAGCCTTGAGCGGGACAATACAAACGGCCGATACCATCAACCAACTCTCGGCCTCAATCACTGTAGCCATGGATAAGGGGCATTTCGCATACTCCCAATTACAGGGGGGTCTGTTATTGGTGAACCAACGTATAGACTTGGTTCAAGAACAAATAGACATTCTTTGGCAAATTGCCCAATTGGGATGTGAAATGAAACTGCCAGGCCTCTGTATTACCTCCATACAATTTAAAAATTTTACCCGTGCTGCAAACCTTTCTAAGAATTTGTCCTTACAGCTGAGAAATAATTGGTCGATGGAATTTGATCAGACTCTCCAAGAGCTTCGGATGGCTATAGTAGAGATCAACTCCACGCGACTTGATTTTTCCCTGACTGAAGGCTTCGCGTCCTGGATTTCATCGGCCTTCTCTTATTTTAAAGAATGGGTGGGGGTGGGCTTATTCGGAATCCTCCTCTGCTTTGGACTAGCACTTAGCTTATGGTTAATTTGCAAATTATATAAGAAAAATAATAGAGACAAAATTATGATATCCCAGGCGCTTGCTGCCCTGGAGCAGGGGCAATCTGCACAGGTATGGTTGGCGGCGCTTAAACAAAATTGATTTGCACCACTGGTCGCTGGCTGCCCACGCTTTAGCGGGTGAGCTTCAGCAGCCCTAGAGGATTGTAGAGCAATGCATCGCACAGGTGGTCCCCCCGTCCCACCTGGGGAATATGCCGTCTAGTGGGGGTTTCCTGCCCTAGTCTTCCCCTCCTCGAAAAAATGGCAGAGGGACAGGTCGGAGCAACTTCGGGTCCCACTCAAGCCTAGTTGTTGCTTGCGGACATAGTTCTTACATCTCTGAGTAAGAGGATTCGGCCAATGTTCCCGTCCTCTCATACTGGGTGTCCAGTTGGTTTTATTAGACAAAAAAGGGGGAGATGTGGGGCGCCGCTAATCTTCCGGTGCTGAGTCATTTCCTCAGCACCAACTAGTAAACACCTAGTTTGCGCCTGCGCTGGAAATCCCCGCCCCGGGCAGCTCCGCCTCAGGGATGGGGTGATCAGTGTTGAGCCAATCATGGCTTGCTACGTCCGAGGCGGGGAGAATTCCTATAAAAAGGAGGGGCTGGGACTGCCTGGGGTCTCCGGTTGTTGTGAAGCTTATGCTCTCCCTCTCAAGACGCATAAAGCTTGCTGCAGAAGAACCCTATCGTGTGTGGTGTCCTCATTCGCGGGCGATTCAGAGAACACTCACAAAACCACATTTTGAAAAAGACAGCAAATTCAGCTATTGTAACTTGTTTCTAGATTCTCTGTGATTTGTTTGTTTTCTTTGGTTTTGTTTTGAGAGACAGGATTTCTATTTAGCCCTGGCTATCCTGGAACCCGCTCTGTAGCAAGGCTGACTTCAGACTCACAGAGCTCTGCCTCCAGAGAGCTGGGACTAAAGGTGTGTGCCACCACCAGCTGGCTTCTGATACTTCGTTTTAAAATTTACTTAACAGCAACTGCTATTAAACTAACCTATCTCTCTTGGGTCTATGGGACACTCTGAAAAACAAGAAGCACTCTACTGACTGAAGACCTCTGAAAATGCTAACACCACTAACAGGAGTTCTTCATTTTGAAGAAGACATCCAGGACCTTGAAATCATCGAGATAATTCCTACTACAGAAAGTGATGGGACCTTTCCTTAAAGTGCTGTCTGAACACTAAACCGAAAGTAGGCCTATAACTTATCACTGAGTACTTTGTCAGTAACTGCCAAGTATGGGTAATGCTACCCAAAGCACCAGTGTTAGCCCACCCCCGTTCCATCAACACCACCAAAGCTGGGCAGTGCAACAGCTCAATGCCCACACTATAGCACTTCTGTCACAAGCACAGACCTCCAATGAAAACAGCTGTGATTCCTAAGAACCTTAGGGTATGCACGCTGCTCTCTCTGGAAGAATCCTTGTAATAATCTCCAAACTTGAACCAGCCCTACCTACTTCAGGAGACTGGAAAGTGGAATAATTCGTCAAACCTGTTTCACAGCGACATATTTAAAAGATGGAAAAAGAAAGCTGGCCTCGACTAAGGACACTCTGGCTTGAAAACGCCGTTGAGAATGGAGTTCCTAACTCCAGATCTGGCAGAACACTTCTGAACCCTGGAACAAGTACCACTGCAATCAGGGTCGTCCCCTTGCCCAACGCCTGCCACGGGCGACAACAGGAGCTGTTCCCCGACTCTACCCGGCAAACACGGAGACAGGTGGGCGAGCCAGATGCGCGAGGCAGATGCGACCCATAAACCGGAAGGCTGCGTCAGGCCAGTCCCCGGCCGCAGCTCCGGCCAGGTGTGGCCCGCAGGGATGCCCCGAGGCCTGGAAGGTCCGAGGAAGCAGCTGGACTCGCAACTAGCCCCTGGGTCCCAGAGCAACACAGGACACACCCGGATGCTCCCAAGGAGGCCTGTCGGGCAGGCGGCGTGACCCACCCCAAGGGAGCAAGCTCCGGGGTGAAGCCTTCACGGACAACGTAAGGCGGGGCGGCCACGCCCCCCACCCCCAACTCCCATTCGGAGCCCGGGATCCCAATCCCAGCACGCTGCGTGACAGGCGCGGGCGCGAGGCCGGGCGCCCGACGGCTCCCACGGACACCGCCGCAGCGCTGCGACCCCCGCGAGCGTCCGCTCCCCGCCACTGACCAGTGCCTGCCGCCGAGCGACCGTCCGCTCCGCTGCAGCCGCCGCCGCCTCCTCGCACTCACGCTTCCGCCACAACCGCCGCCTCCTGCGCTGCACCCCCGGCCGGCCGCAGGAGCCCCATTCCCACCCCGCCCAGCCTTCGCCTGTTTACAATGATTGGGACAGAACAGGACGAGCCGGCCCAGCGCGCACGCGCACGCCCTCCTCCCGCCGCAGCCGGCTTCCCGGGTCCTCGGCTCCTTGGCCGTGACGGCTAGGGCCGGCTGGGGCAAACGCCCCGCGTCCTCGCGTGGGGCACGCCGGGAGTTGTAGTTCTAGTAAACCCGACACCCCGCTGCTGTAGGGCCCTTGTCTTGGACATAAACCACAACGCCCAGAAAGCATCGCGCCTCCCGAGCTGGAACTCGTTAGGGGGGAACAGGGAACGCGCGAGAGGATGCGCCTAACGCTAAGGCTCTGCAGGCGCCTGCGCAGTGTTCTGGGGAGCGAGTGGAACACACACACCTACCGGAGCGAATCCCTGTGAAAACAGTGTGGGAGCCCTGCGGAGCTCTGCTGGAAAGAAAGCGCGTTCCTCCCCAAGCTCTGGCCTGATGTCCGCAGCTACTGAGAGTGACACTTTTCCCCCAGCGTCTGCGTACTTTAAGTGGTTCCAACCAGTTAAACCAGCCTGGGCTGCTGACCCACCCCGCCTCTGGGCGGAGCACCTTGCTGGCCTTCTTTGGGCGGAGATCTTTCTTTGGAGAATTCTTGCCTGGGGGTTTGGAGAAAGGAGGCTTCTGGAGCCAGGGCTGGGCAATCCGCAGGACCCCTGAAGTCTGTTGGCTTGCGGGGAACTGCTGGCTCCCACCCACTTTCCTCCGCAGTTAGCAATCCATACCCGAGTTAAAGCTGCACAGCATCACGTTCAGCTCACAAATAGAAACAGCTGCGTATCCTCCAGAAGTCCCCCACGAAGGACAGAAAAAGTGTTGGCTGGTGCATACTGTAATAAACAGCAGTCCCTGGAATTATTCTGGGTTTATAACATTGGCAGTCAGAAGAGAGATGAGATTTCTAGTGTCTGCTTCTTCACTGATCCATCGTGTGCTACGCTCCCAAGCCATCTTTGCTCAAATATGACAAGTCCATCCCCTTGTGCAAAAGAGTCACTCCCAGTGGAACACTGAGGTCCTAGAGGGACCTTTCCACAACCCCTGTAGCAATAAAACAGCCTCCACGAGAAGATGGCCTGTGAGTACGCCAGTTAAATTACTCCTTCCTGCCGACAGTTCTGATTTGGCTAAGGGATAAGCACTGCCTGAGCGGGGCTTTATGGAGCCTTCCCTGAAATTGACATATGGGATAATGAGGTGGGGAAAGAGGCTTTTTTTTTTTTTAACTGAGTAATTTACGTGTAACATCACATGGCTCGTCCACCGTGGAAGTGAATGAGGCTGAAAGCAGAGAAGTGGGGGACATAGCAAGGGAGAGGGAAAAGCAAGAGTGAAGACTGACTCCCTTCTGAGCCGTAGTTTCTGCAGAGCCTTAAGTGCCGCGTTTACGTGAGCCAATCCAGGAATAATCTATGCACACTTTTTTATTATTTATTTGTGCTAATGGAGGTGCAAATATAGAGCATTATTTATGGGCTGTTTCTCAGCATTCTTCCCTCCCCCTTAAGGAACACCACATAACCATTTCCGCTGGTAACTGTTTTCGAACTAGGCATCATGTCCAACCAGAGCCAATAACCCACAGAGACAGACTGAAGCTTCCACTAAACCGAAGCTTCCTCTCTGTTCTGGCACAGTGAAGTACTTGAGGTCTACAAAAGGAGGAACCATTTTTGTCTCCTATCAGGGAAAAGCTAAACAGAAGAGAACTCAGGGAGAGGATGAAGCTAATAATGTTAAACAAATGCAATGTGTTCCGGGACAGAAGGTAGGCAGGTCTATTTGCTGTCCGTTATAAAAAGTTTGGGTTTGTTTGTTTGTTTGTTTGTTTGTTTTTCAGTTCTACAGATTGAACCTAGGGTCTTAGCCATGCTAGGCAAACACTGGGCTACAGCTCTAGCACAAGACTTCCTGATCCAAACATTCTTCAGCTATGATGCAAACCGTTTGCCTGTGCAACATCCATCTGAACTGACTTGCATCATCGCCCCCATGGGACTGAGGAGAAGGAGAGCAGATGTGAACATAAAACTTGTTGCTCTACTCGTAGGCTGCGGCCCTTTAATTCAGTCCCTCATGGTGTGGCAACCCCAACCAAAACATTATTTTCATTGCTACTTCATAACTGTAATTTTGCTACTGTTACGATTTGTAATGTAAATATCTATGTTTTCCTGTGGTGTTAGGTGACCCCTGTGAAAAGGTCGTTTGACTCCAGGGGGCGGTGACCCACAGTTTGAGAACCACTGTTCTACAAGGGAAAAGGTGCTAGTCCTGTCCCAGAAGTCTGATAACCTTCATTAACACCCATGATCTTTGGCAGGCTAATGTATGAGCACTTTAAGTGTGATCAAAGTTTAGCTCCTTCCCAGTTATTGGCACTTTTTAATCTAATAATTGACTTAGTCACATGAAATATGTACGACGCTTCCTTTCCATATGCCACCCCTTATCCCAGCACACACACGTCATGTACATGCAAACAAACTTTTTTTTTATCTCCCCCAATACACCTACTTTAGTAATTTGGATTACAACGATATTCAGTATTTACAGGAATAAAGCTACAAATGCTATTTACAAGCACAGTTCAGTTGTGTGTGTGTGTGTATGTGAATGTGTATGTGTTAGTTAAGACCAAGAAGGTACTCCAAAGTTTGATAGACCACTATGGGGATACCTGCACAAATTAAAACTGATAATGCTCCCTCATATGTCTATAATGAGAAGCAACAATTCTTTGAATATTACAATATAAAACATGTTAACTGGTATACCACATAATCCCATAGGATAAGCAGTTACAGAAAGAGCCAACTGTACCTTAAAAGAGATGCTTATTAAACAAAAACGGAGAGCAAAAATCCCCAAGGGCCAACTAAACAATGTGTTGCTAACTCTCAATTTTCTTAATGTTGGTGAAAAAGGAACAGCAGCAGCTGAGACTCACTGGGTTATCGAAAAAAAAAAAAAAAAAAAAAAACCTGAGGAACTGGGCCAACCAATATACCATGAGGATGTGTTGACATTAGAATGGAAACCTGCAATAGTGCTAAGATGGGGGTGTGATTATGCTTATGTATCTACAGAGAATGAAAAACTATGGATACCAACAAAACTTATAAAGATTAGGTCTGACCAGGGAAAACCTCTGATCGGCTGAGACATAAATGTCTTCACAAAAAATATCCCAGGTGATTCACTCTCACAGACTGTCTCAGTTACTGATTTCTCTCCAAAGTGCATGTAAGTCAAGTTCAAAAGGGCTAGCCGTACTGATAGATCTCACAAAGACTGGAAAGACACAGAGAGTGGCCAATAAATGCTACAGCTAGCTTTTTCCAAGTAACCATGTTCTTCTTCCTTGGGACCTCTAGAGGAATTCTTCACCCCAGTTCAGCAGAAGCAATTTTACAAAGATCATCACCCTAGCCCCTTAAATCAAGGTGAATAGGTGTGGTCATTTGATGTATTATAATTGTTATCATCTAGGATGGAAGGTTGTTATTGGTTATGATCAGGGATTGATAGGAATTTAGAAGTGTTTTGTTTGAATTATTGTATATCAATAGAAATTTAAGGTTTTTTGTTTAACTAGTTGTCTTAGTCAGGGTTTCTATTCCTGCACAAACATCATGACCAAGAAGCAAGTTGGGGAGGAAAGGGTTTATTCGGCTTACACTTCCACATTGCTGTTCATCACCAAAGGAAGTCAGGACTGGAACTCAAGCAGGTCAGAAAGCAGGAGCTGATGCAGAGGCCATGGAGGGATGTTCTTTACTGGCTTGCCTCCTGGCTTGCTCAGCCTGCTCTCTTATTGAACCAAGACTACCAGTCCAGAGATGGTCCCACAAACAAGGTGCCTTTCTCCCTTGATCACTAATTGAGAAAATGCCTTACAGCTGGATCTCATGGAGGCATTTCCTCAACTGAAGCTCCTATCTCTGTGGTAACTCCAGCTGTGTCAAGTTGACACAAAACTAGCCAGTACACTAGTGGTTATTGATAGAAATTTAATATTGTTTTGTCTGAAGTATTGTATATTGATAGAAATTTAAGGTTGTTTTGTTAGCTTAGTTGATTATATTGTACACGTGTCATTTATTGGAAATGTGATGGTTCTTACAATTATTTCTATTGTGCATAGATTGCTAATGATAAAGAAAAAGACAATTCTTAAACAGAAAGGGGGATATGAAGTGGAAACTCCTAGTGTCTTTGGAAAGTTATATGTTTTGCTGGAGCACACAGGTTAAAGGCTGTCTTGCTAAAGCAAACAAACACGTGGAAGTTTTCCTGAATCAGACACAGAATAAAGAATCTTTTGATACAGCAAATACAGAAAGGACCCAGGATGAAGGAGTATAAATATGACCCCACAGACCGTGGGAGCCGAGCACTGGGCTCTGGTTTGCTATTCTCTGCCTTGCTGTTCTTCACTAACAACACGCATGCATTGGTTCGCCTTACATAGTGTTGTTGAGTTCAATTTGTGGTAATGCTGCCATTGAGTAAAACTCGACCAAGAACTACTTGTGAGGTTCCTGCGGCAGCTTGCTACTTCAGTAGTCTTGCCTCAGGCTGGTTGGGGAGCCTTGTGGTTCCTTCAGGATTGAACTACAGCTGCTGGTTCATGCCTGGTGTCTGCCTGCCAAGAGGACTGGTCTGCGGATGCTGGGTTGTATTTCTTATTTCCTACAGGACCGAACTACTGCCAAAGAAGATCCAGTTCATCCCCAAAGAACTATTGCTGAACAAGTCCACTCTCCCTATATCCTAATAACTTTTCTCTTCCACCACCTCTTCTGGGTGATGGGCTAGAGGAGAGGTTGAACCCTTATTAAAAGTAGGTCGCAAAAAAAATGTATGCCTACAAACCACCCTATCCATCTACCAGACTGTACTATTAAAGGGTCCAGGAAAAACCTGCTGAGAAACTTTGTTATTTTTCTGATAATTTGTGTTTGTTTGTTCTGCCCCTTTGTCTTTTCCCATTTCTTCCTTTTCTATATTTTAGTAATATTTTGAGATTTTTTTAAAAAAAAATTTCACTTTTTGTTTTCCCTCTCTTACATCTGCCTGATTTTGTTTCCCTTTTTCTTCTCTTTGTTGTGAAACCCCATGGTTTCTACCTTGTGCTTCTTTTTGTCCTTTATGATGTTTTCTCCGTTCCTCTTGGTCATTCTCTCATTTGTCTTTCCCTTTCCTTTTACATGTTACCTACCATCTTCCTCGGCATCAATCAATTACTATTATTAATTTATGCTACATAATATTTGAGTTCATAGCTTCTCTGTATGGTCGCCATTTCCTGCATCCCTGGTAGTACAGCAGCACTACTCAGAGTATATTCTATCTGGTGTGTTACGTTGTAGACCTTATAGTGACTTCTGCTCACTTAGCAGTAATGGGAGCTGTGCCCTCAAGAGAAGATTTCCAGACAAAACCAATAGATAGTTATACCAAAAGATGTGCTAATCACAGCACAGAAACACACAATATCAGGATAATATGGGTCCTCCAAAGATCATGAATCCGAAGACATGCTAGATAAAGAACTCAAAAGTCTACTTGGGGGGGGGGGCTGGAGAGATGGCTCAGTGGTTAAGAGCACTGACTGCTCTTCCAGAGGTCCTGAGTTCAATTCCCAGCAACTACATGGTGGCTCACAACCATCTGTAATGAGATCTGATGCCCTCTTCTGATGTGTCTGATGACAGCTACAGTGTACTTACATATAATAAATAAATAAATCTTAAAAAAAAGTCTACTTGGAAAAGTTAACAATGACTCCAAGAGGATCAAGTAAGTGAGCGGATACAGTTAAGAAATCAGTGCTGGATCCAGAGAAGAAATGTGGCAGCTTTGATGAGAAAGTCAGTGGCAGATGAAATTCAACATGGAAACAGGTTTTTAAGGAAAAAAAAAATGAACAGATGGGCGGGGGGGGTGTGCAGTGCATACCTTTTATCCCAGCAATGGGGAGGCAGAGCTAGGCAGATCTCCAGCTAAGAGATCAATGTGGTCTGCAGAATTGATTCCAGGACAGCCAAGGCTACCCAGAGAAACCCTATATTCAAAACAACAACAACAACAAAACAAGCAAATAAAGTATGTTTTGAATGAAGATCTCAGTAAATCTGGGGCTTGAGAGAGAGCTCAGCAGCTAAGAGTACTTGCTGCTCTTCCAGAGGGCATGGCAAGCTCGGGGCCAGTTATATCAGCACCCACAACAGGCAGCTCACAGCTGCCTCTGACTCTAGTTCCAGAGGACCCGGTGCCATCTCCTGGCCTCTGTGAGCCCCTTCACACTCTCAGCATACACTCCCATAGATACATACACATAGATAAAAAGAAAAATCAAGAAATCAAATAAAAACTACAATGGAAGCAAAACTGAGGACATTCTGTAGCTTGTCTTTGCTAATTATGGGTTCTTTTATCCACCCCTTATTCCCACCCCCTCAACCATGGTTTCACCCCTAACACTAGATAGGGGAGGAAAGAAGGATGGAGGAGGGGAAGAGAGAGGGGGAGGTGTCACCGAGTCTAATCTCTTTCCCTTTGCTTCATCTTGAACATGACTTAGTAGTCACTTGACACCATAACCATCTTCCCTGAATGAACAACAACCTTGCCTCTGGGGACCCTAGCATTTATATACCCTCTGAAAAGTTCCCAGGATTTCAAATGTCACACAGTTGCAGAAACTATCTGCAGCTGGCAAAACCTTGTGTCTGCTAGAACATGAGACAAATCATAGCTGGCACACAGCCCCACATCCCTACACCGGAGGTTGTTTGTTTTTTAAGCACATACTTATGGTATTTATGTGTTAAAAAAAAGAAAAGAAAAGAAATTCCAAAATTGTTACCTCATTTTACCCCTTCTGTTTTTGTTTTGTTTTGTTTGGTTTTTTTTGGTTTTTCGAGACAGGGTTTCTCTGTGTAGTCGTGGCTGTCCTGGAACTCACTCTGTAGCCCAGGCTGGCCTCGAACTCAGAAATCCACCTGCCTCTGCCTCCGAGTGCTGGGATTAAAGGCGTGCGCCACCACGCCCGGCACCCCTTCTGTTTTAAGACATTAATTATGCTGTGTGTATCAGGAAATTATAAACAGAGACATTTTCAATGAAGTAAGTGCTTTGGGGTTACTGGTCAAGCTTTTCAGGAGATCTCTCCTGCCCAGATAGAATCTTTGTCAGTTGTGATGGTATCCACAGCTTTTCATTTCCTGTGGAAATATAAACAAATTTGTATCCCCAGTATGAAACTTTTCCGGGCTGTTATTCTGATGTTAGCACATCCTAATAGTATATAGGCTGACTTAATTCCTCAGGTTTGTTTTTCTATAACCTAGTGTCTCTTGGCTGCTGTTGTTCCTTTCTCATTAACATTCAGAAAATTTAAAGTTAGCAGGGTACTATTTAGTCTATCCTAGGGGGGTCTTTATTCCTCTTTTTTGTTTTATAAGCATTTCCTTTAAGGTGTTATTAGATCTTTCTACAACTGCTGTCCTGTAGGATTAAGTGATGTGCCTGTAATGTGCTCTATATTATAATGTGCAAAGAATTCCTTCATCTTTCTGGATTCATATGCAGAGACACCATCAGTCTTAATTTGTACAGGTATCTCCATAGTAGCTATTATTTCCAGTAAATGTGTAATTACAGAATCAGCCTCTTGGCACTCAAAGCAGCTGCCCATTGAAACCCTGAGTATGTGTGTGTCAGTGATATGGTGTACAAACTTCAGTTTTCCCATTCTACAAATGAAACACATCCATCTGTCCGACTCCATCTTTTTTCGTACCCTAGGGTTACTTCTAGTGTATAATGGAGTTTAATTATTCAGAGAGCAAATAGAACATTTTTCTCATAATTTCCTTAACCCGTTGCCAGGTGGTAGAGTTGATTTTTAATTTTTTACTGTTAACATAGTGTTTTTCATGAAATTCCAAGGCTTCTATACATTTCCTATTGATAATTGGTCAATTTCTTCATTTTATCGGGCTGATGGATCTGGCAAACCTATATGAGACTGAATATGGATGATGTGTAATGAATAATTTCTAATTCTGATTGCCCGTTGCAGCTGTATGAATAACAAGGTTAATTCTGAATTTTCAGGAATAAGTTAGGCAGTTTCTACATGCAGAACAACTCTTTCTGCATGTTGCAAGTCAGTAATGATATTAAGAGATTCAGTAAAATCTAAGACCATAAGGTTTGCATACAACCCTAATTTTTTTTTTCACTGAAGTATATGGGCTTTGAATTACTTTGCTCATTTTCTCTAACTTGTAACCTGCCATTCCCAACTTATTTGCATCAGTATAGAATGTTGGTGCTTCGAGAATTGGTGTTCCTTTTACGATACATGGGAGAATCCAATTAGTTTTTTTTATAAAATGAAGATGCTTGGTTTTAGGATGTTTGCTGTTAATTCCTCCTAAATAGTTGCTACAAGCTCTTTGCCAATCTTCATTGATCACCTATAGTGACATAATCTCAGCGTTAGTATCAGGCACTACAATTTCTTCTGGGTCTGTTCCTGTCCATTGACACCAGTTGATTCTACCTTTTATGATTAAATCAGAAAAAAAATTTTATGTAAGTCTTTAGTTTTTTTCATGTCGTGTGCTAAGAGAATCCATCCCATAATGCTATCTTCCCTTTGCGTAATGAGCCCAGTAGGAGAATGATTTGAGGGCAAAATAACCAAAATCAATTACTATCATAGGCCATGCCTTATGTAATAAAGAAGGTAATGGAATTCCAAGCTGTAATGGTCTTCTGATTGGTTGAATTACTCTACTCAATGTTCTTAGATCTCATAGCATTCTCCATTTTCCCAGTTTCTTTTTAATGTCAAACAGGAATTCCATGGGCTGGTAGAGTTTTCTATATGTTGAGCCTCCACCTGCTCTTTTACCTGCTGCTCAAGTGCCTGCAATTTTCCTTTAGTTATTGGCCATTGCTCTATACACACAGGCTTATCAGTCAACCATTTTAAGGATAGAGCCATAGGTATTTCAGCAGTGGCCACTTTTATTAACTTGGAAATTCAATCCCTTCTATGTCCTGTGTTTGGACAAACTGGCACAGTCTGGGGTTGGTCTTTTCTATTCTTTTCTTTCTCTTCTTTTTTCTTTCTTTTTTTTATGACTTATATCAATACCTTCTGCAGGATTATCTTCCACTTCACACCTTATTTCATCTTGAGGTGTCTTAGGGATTATAGAAATATTAATCTGAGTACTTCACTCTTGTAAAAGATTGCTCCTCTATAAATTCATAAGTATGTCAGCCACATAAGGCCTTAACTTTCCTATTTGATCTCTGTCCCACACATTTAACACATAGCACAGTTTGTTTTATCTGAGATAACTTTTCAATTCCTAGAAACTGGGCATAAGCCTTTTGATGCTGCCATTCTGAATTTCAAGATTTTTGTGAAGCGATGGTTAAACAAGCTCCTCCTTCCACCAAACCTATTTTCAATTCACTTCGTTGCAATTTTGATTTAGGCCTCTGATCGCTAACAGAACACACGTTTTCCAGGACTTCCAAACCCTCCTGTTCATTCTACAGGAGCATCTATGCCTTGATGTAGGGAAATAGTAGCTGCTGAGCAATCCTATCACCGGCATTAACTCGCATCTTTTTTTTTTTTTTTTTTTTTTTAACATGGGCCACACTTTCTCCTTTGAAATCTTCATCTGTGATTCCTGAATGCAAAATTGCATCCTTGGGACATCAATCTGCTCCGTTCTAAGATCAACCCTACTGCCCTGAGAGCAAGGAACCATACATATAGTAATTATTTTATAACATTGAGTTTGGGGGATAAAATAAGATGTTTATCTCTGGCCAAGTCTAGAACAGTACTGTCTGCAGTAGCCGAAATACTTAGTTTAGGTTTTCCCACCTGCTTGTTATTTCCTGGCTGACAGGAGGCAAATGGCTCATTCTTTTTGCTGTGGGGCCTTGAGCTAGGTCCCCCATTTTATGTCTGAATGGCAAGAAATTGCCTTGGATATTTGGACCTACATTTCTAAACTCAGTGATGACCTTAGCCACATCACATACATACCCTGGTAAGCCTAGGCATTCTTTCTGCTTGAAGTTTAGGAAAATCATCACCCCTGCAAAGGGCTCCTTTCTGGTGCAAAGAACTGTTATTTTTCTCAGTTAACATACCAGGTATTTTGAGATCTGGGGCTTTTGGTTTGGTCATGGACTCTTTGCAAATGGCCACATTTCCCACAATTGAAGGCATTCTGATATTAGAGGCCTCTAGCTATAGCTTGACCTATTATATTAGCATGGTACACATTATAACCAGTATTGGTCATATCCCTTATCCACTCATCCATAAACACTGTCTGTACCATTACTATTCTAATAACTTTTTTACATTCAGCATTTGCACTTTCAAACACCAAGATCTCTATCAATGCCTGCCCTACATTAGGGTCTGATATGGCTTTGTTCACAACTGAGACTAATCTTTGTAAAAAATCAGAGGTTTCTTCAGAGCCTTGAATCATTGTTGTAAATGAGGTTTCTTGTTGGGAACTAAAAAGGGGCCCTTGGGAAGAGGGGGAAGGGAAAAACCTACACCCTGCCAGAGTTTTACCTATTCTCTGGTCTGTCAGGTGTGGGAGGGCTGCTATCTACCTTCCACTCATCCCTGGGTGGGCATTCAAGCCTCTGACCCACTCTTCAGGGGATGGCCAAGGGGCAGCCCTACCTGGGATTCCTGGAGCTACTTTGCTAACCAGGGTTATGGGAGAGAGGGATGAGGGAAGAGGTTCCCAACACTGACAAGAGTGAGTGCAGCCTTGATGAGCAGAGACTCTCTATGGTTTTAGAGCTTTATTATAGAAAGGCAGGGAGAAAGAGAGAAGGTAGAAAGGAGAGAGAGACAGAGAGAGAGAGAGAGAGGGAGAGAGAGAGAGAAGGCTATAGAGAAAGGAGAGAGGAGAAGAGAGGAGAGAGGAGAAAAGACAAAGAGAAGAGAGGGGGTGAGAGTGAGGGATAAGAAGGAGACAAGTAAAAGAGTAAGAAGTAAGAGAGCAAGGTGGGGGCCTAACAGCCCCTTTTATGGTCTTCACTGTTGCTAGGTAACTGGGGAGGAATTTAGCCGAAGGTCAGAAGTCTTGGGCCATTGTTTACGTGACTTCTAGTCATGCTTCTCTTATGGGGGCTGTGGGGGTTGGTGACTAAGGCAGGAGCCAGAGTTCCAGGAGCATGAGGGAACACCTACCGGTGTCATGAAGGTGAATTATCACCCTTTGGGGGTCAGATCTCAGCTCAACTGGAGACCACCCTGCAATTCCCCACAGGTCCTTAACTTTGTTCCAAGCTCTTAAAGCCACTAAGAAATATTGTCTATAGTAGTGTCATTAAATTGAATCTGTTCTTATATATTAGAGTACTGCCCTTCACCCAGCAACTGGCCTTTTACTTCCATATTAATTCCCCTCTCTTTATTTCACTGTTCAATATTTGCAACTTCTTCACTCCACCATGTTAACATTGCAAATGAGGACCAGACTCTAGTACAGCTGTTACCAATCCCTTCCAGTCTTGGAGAATAATTCTATTTTGAGTAGCCCAGTTATTTAGAATTTGTTCCACATAAGGCAAGTACATCTCATATGAAATGATGACCTCTTTAAAATGCCTTAGATATATCATTTCTATAGGACACTATCCTATTTTATCACAAGCTTATTCTACACCATTAGCAGGCGTATGCTGTACAACTACTGGGAAAGCTGATGGTAATCCCATAACCCCATATTGCCCACCCTCCCACTAACAGCTTCATGGTTGGTTTGAGATTAACCCTTTCTCTTGAAATGAGCAGTCTTATCAGATTGTCCTCCTGCTTTTTTCCAGCTTTTCTCTGACCATACTGCCCTCTGGCAAAGTTTTTTTCCCTCCTGTGGAAAACTCCTGCTCTCTTGCTCACTGAGACTGAGTCTTTTTGTTTTCCTCTCTGGTGCTCCTAGTTTCCCAAGTGCTCCCACCTCCACCTACATCCTCTCCAATTGCACTGACAACTTTGCACCCTTTCAGAAAACAAAGCAGAGTGATCCCTTTTGTTTTCCCTTTCAGCCACTCTTTGCATCTCAGGCCCATTCATTTTTCACCTGTGATTTTTTTTTTTAACTGCTCAGCCAGTCTTCCACCTTTAAAAAACAGAATATATGAAGGAAAAAGGAGAGGAGGAGGAGGAGGAGGGGGAGAGGGAGGAGGAGGAGAAGGAAGGAGAAGGAGGAGGAGGAGGAGGGGGAGAGGGAGGAGGAGGAGGAGAAGGAAGGAGAAGGAGAAGGAGAAGGAGAAGGAGAAGGAGAAGGAGAAAGAGAAGGAGAAGGAGGAGGAGAAAAGGAGGAGAAAGATCCCTTCTGGGAGCAGAGGATAACCCAGAAATAGCAACCACAGTAAATTTTTTTTTCTGGCCTCTTGAAATGTCCATTCCTTCATCCTCTGCCGTTTATTCTACAGCATTTGAAATCAAATTTCCCACTTTTATCCTTAACTTTCCAGCCCAACATTGGGCTGCCACTTGTAGCTTTTCTTTGCTACTTTGTGGGTTCTGTTTTCCCACTCTTTTTTTTTTTTAAAGATTTATTGATTGATTGATTTTATGTATATGAGTACACTGCAGCTGTCTTCATACACACCAGAAGAGGGCATCAGATCCCATTATAGATGGCTGTGAGCCACCATGTGGTTGCTGGGAATTGAACTCAGGATTTCTGGAAGAGCAGTCAGTGCTCTTAACCACTGAGCCATCTCTCCAGCCCCTTTTCCCACTCTTTATCCCAATTTTACCCTTTATCACTAGATAGGAGAGAAAGGATAGAAGGGAGTGAGTTTCCTGAATCTAATGTCTTTCTTTTGTTTCCTTTTGGATCATGACTACTAACAAATGGCAACCATCCTCCTTGAACAACCAACAGCCTTGCCTCTTGGGCTTCTAGCACTTATGTAACCTCTGAAAAGTTTCCCTAATTTCAATATCACACAATTACAGAAACTATCTACAGCTGGCAAAACCATGCCCCGGGTAGAGCACGAGGCAAATTACAGTCACCTGCCGCAGACAGTCTGAAGCAGCCCCACATCTCTACACCTGGGATTAAAATGAAAACACATTCCTATATTTCTATGTTTTTTTAAAAAACAAAATTCCAAAATTGTCACTATAAAATTCTAAATTCAATCATCAATTTAAAAAAATAAGACTCACTATGATTTTCATGAAAGTTGTCTTCTGACCTTCACCCACTCACACACTCACACACTCACACACACACACTCACACACACACACACTCACACACACACACACACACTCATACAAATTCACACGAAAGAATGTAATGATGGAAGGAAACTTTATTTTAAGGAATGTTTTAGATTTATGTATTTTATGTGTTTTGCACACATATATGTCCGTGCAGCATGCGGGTTGCTTGTGAGGGTCTGAAGAAGGCATCGGAGGCCCTGAAACTAGAGTTATGGATGGTTGTGAGTCACCATGTAAGTGCCGGATCCATCTCTCCAGCCTAGAAACTGCTTTTTAAAAAAGAAAGAATACTTATGATTAATTGATGGGAAAGAGAAAGGACATATTGAAACACCTTATGAAAGCAACTACTATATATATAATATATGTGTGTGTGTGTATATATATATATATATGTATATATATATATATATATATGTGTGTGTGTGTGTGTGTGTGTGTGTGTGTGTATATGCATTTGAACAGAGGGAGAACCTACAGAGGTGAAGCAATGCTCTTCCCAGAAAACATGGGTTAGTAAGTGCCAGGTACCTCCCTATAAGCTGTTGGTCAGGGAGGTCCCAGATGCGCCCCCCTCCCAATCACAGGGTATTGCAGTTGCTCTTGGTTGTACACAATAACTAGAGCGTAAGATCCTTTTCTTGGACACCACACACTTTGGTTTCATGACAGAAATAAAGCTAGAACTGACCTGGGAACTTAGGACTAACTTTCTTGGTACCAGAAGGAATTCTGCAGGTCACTGGGGAAGCAAAGTTTTACATAGCAGTGGACCCTGCATTCTACACAACCAGTCAGGCAAGTTATGCTTGCTGACACAATAGTGCTACAACTATCATGGGACGTAGAGGAATTTCAACCCAGCAACTTGGCTGCTGTAGCTGGAATAGAGACATGCTCTTAGTGTACACCTTTAATTCCAAACAATGTAGGTAAGTTTAGTTTGTAGAAGGAAGCAGACATGTTTGAAAAGTGACATCTAATTGAGGGGCAGACAAAGTGACGAATCAGAGGAAGGTTTGATGGGATGAGTCAGAGATAGGATACGCCCAACTCTCACGAGGACAGGAAAGAGCACATTTAGGAGCAGTGCGGGGAGAGTCAGTCCAGTGGAGTGGAGTTGGGTCAATTGAGAGTAGGTGAGTACAGCGCAGTAACGTTGAGTTAGTTCATGAGTTGGTGCAATTCAGTGCAGGTCAGCAGAGACAGCTGAAGCCAGAAAAAAAGAAAGAGAGGTGGGGAGGGGCAGAGGCAGGTAGATCTGTGAGTTCAAGGCCAGCCTGATCTAAAGAGCAAGTTCCAGGACAGTCACAGATACACAGTGTGAACCTGTAGTTGTTCTGTGTACAGAAAGTAGGAGATACAATACCATTATAATTTTCCTTTTTATACTTTATTATTCTCCTAAAATTGCTTAGTAGACATTATTATCTCTTTTTTTTGGGGGGGTGGGGGGCGGGACAGGGTTTTTCTCTATAGTCTCGGTTGTCCTGGAACTGTCTTCGTAGACTAAGCTGGCCTCACTCACAGACATCATCCTGCCTCTGCCTCCCCAGTGCTGGAATTAAAGGTGTGCCCCACGATGCCCAGCTCTAGTTTATTATTTTGCTAGCAAATAAAACTTCCCTCCTCAGGCTGGAAAGATGGTTCAGTGGTTAAGAACACTGACTGCTCTTCCGGAGGTCCTGAGTTCAAATCCCAGCAACCATATGTTGGCTCACAACCATCCAAAATGAGATCTGATGCCCTCTTCTGGTATGTCTGAAGACAGCTACAGTGTACTTACATATAATAATAAATAAATCTTTGGGCTGGAGGAAGCCAGGCCGGAGAGAGCAGAGGTACTGAATTCAATTCCCAGCCCAGAAGATGGCTCACAACCATCTGTACAGCTACGGTGTACTCATATACATAAAATAAATAAATAAATCTTTCAAAAAAATAAAGGGCTGGGCATGGTGGCGCATGCCTTTAATCCCAGCACTTGGGAGGCAGAGGCAGGCGGATTTCTGAGTTCGAGGCCAGCCTGGTCTACAAAGTGAGTTCCAGGACAGCCAGGGCTATACAGAGAAACCCTGTCTTGAAAAAACAATAAATAAATAAATAAAAGTTGTCCTCTGACCTTCCTGGTGCTGGTATTTTATTTCTTTGTGTACATTAGGCCATGAATTCGTATGGAATGGGCTCCAACAGCTCAGGCTCTTTTCCGTTAGTCCTCACAAAGTGTGCTTCTCTGGGTGGCACAGGCTGGCGCTTCAGCTGCACCCAGGTGCCCTTCTCTTTGGCTTCCTTTTTCTTCTGATCGTTCTCCTTCAGGAAGACCCGCTTCAGGAAGCTGTCCCTGCTCTTTGAGTGCTTGATGTGCTCAATCCGCACATTGATCCTCTTGGCCAGAATTTTACCCTTAACCTGCTTGTTGACAATGATGCCCACGGCATGCTGGGTGACATTGTAGACTCTTCCGGTTTTGCCGGGGTAGCACTTATGGGGCATTCATTTTTGAACAGTGCCCATTCCCTTGATGTCTACAATATCACCCTTCTTGTAGATTCACATGTTTGTGGCCAAAGGAACAACGCCATGTTTCCTAAAAGGCCTAGAGAACATATACCAGGTACCTCAGGTACCTCTCCTCTTTCCCTTTGTGTTCATCATTTTGGCGAGTTACTGGAAGATGGCTGCGGTGGCCAAAAGCCTCTGACCTTCAAAAGCATGCTGTTGAACACACACACACACATACACGTGAGCATACACACATATGAATATATAGACACACACACAAAACTTAGACGATGTTCTACATACTCCTTTTTAGGAAGTTCTTAAAGATACACATTTTAGTGTAATGTGTGTTATGGAGCTGCTGAGAGAAAATATATGAGATACAAAAAAGAATCAATCAGACCACAAGTCTATGGGGCAGAAGGCACGTTGTTTGCCTGGTTATCAGCTACAAGAAAGGCACTTCGAATCCCAGGAAACACAGAAGGCTATTCAGGATAGTCATGTTCAAACAGGAAATGGTCTAGAGCACAGCAGGATTAGCAACAGGTTATATGTTAAAAAAGAGTCTTGGCGGGGTTGGGTTTATTTTGTCCATACTTCTAGCATTCCTTTTTATTGATAATTAAATGTTGATAATAATCATGTAAGAAAGAGAATGCAGAGCTTGTGACACTGTTGAGTGGTAAGGCACCCGGCTCCAAGCCTTACCAACCTGGGTCCCTAGGATCTGCCTGGTTGAAAGGGGAATTCCTAAACGTTGTCCTGTGGCTTCCACACTAGCACCCTGGTGTGAACACACACACACAAACATATATATACACATACAAACATACACTCACACACATACACGAGTGACAAAATGTAAAAAAGAAAAATAAAAGAAGCAGAATCAAAGCATAGTTTAAAATGTTTCTGTAGTATAAATGATAATAATATGTACCCTGTTGAAAAGTTTTCAAGTTTAAAACATATCCTACGGGGCCGGACATGGAGGAGCACGCCTTTAATCCCAGCACTTGAGAGGCAGAGGCAGAAGAGAGAGATTTCTGTGAGTTCAAGGCCAGTCTTGTCTCCTTAGTGTGTTGAGACTCTGGCGAGTCAAAGCTAAATAGTCTTAAAAAAATAAAATAAGACAAAATGAAAAATGGTTCTCTGTCCAGTGGAGCCTGGAGCTGAGAGCTGTGGAAGCATTTACGTCCAACAGAATCAGGAACAAAGTCGAAGTCAGTGAGTCACAGGAAAGAAGGCTGAAATACAAGTGCTATTCCAAACCACCAAGAAAGGCTAAAAATAACTTCTAAAAAAGAAGAAAAAGGCAATTGTGTGAGCTAAACCATATTTCAGAGCAAAAAAAAAAAAAAAGATAATGTCTGCTGATCTAAAAGTGATGATGTGGCATTTGATTTATGAGTTAACTGCCAGGGGAGTAGAAGCAGAAGCCTTGATCTTGCAGGAGAGATTTAGGATAAAAAGGATTCAGGAGGTAGGTTGGTTTTTTTTTTTTAATCAAAAATTCGGCTATACTTCAATTTTAAATAATTTATGGGGAGTACGTGGAAAGTTTCAGAGGGAGGAAAGGTAAGGGAAAAGTGATATAATTGCATTATAATCTCAAAAAATTATCCAAAAAGTTTACATATATAATATTGCTAAATATTTTTCTTTACATGAGAAAAGGTTAGGTTGAAATGTACTTGCATTGTGGCATCAGAGGTAGGTCAAGAGGAGACTGACTTCAAATTGCTATTTTGTTGTTGCTCAGAAATCACACATTGTGACTATAGCCCTCGTTTTCTCCATAGGTGACAAACCAAACTATCTTTCACTGTATTTTCTCTATCAGCATTGTGGGTTTGGTCTTTTGTTTGTTTGTTTCTGTTGGTTTTTTAGTTATTTTGATATGAATGATATTTGTCTACCTGAATGTATGTGTAATGTATACATGCAGTACTGGAGGAGGCCAGAAGAGGGCATCAGATCCTCCAGAACTGGAGTTATATATAGTTAGAAACCTCCATGTGGGTGCTGGGAATCAAACCCTGGTCCTCTGGAAGAGCATCCAGTGCTCATATTTTTATCTGCTCGGTCCTCTCTCCAGCCCCTAGTAGCACTGACTTTTGAAGAAACAGTGATAGTTTGAAGTAAGAATTATAATCCTACAAATGCAGGGTATAAGTCTAGCGGAGAAAATCATAGTGCAAACCTGGAAAAGTACAAATTTTATGTTCCTTGTTAACTTGTTTATAATTGAGTAAGTGTTCCTGTTGCTTCCCTGCTTTCTTATCACATTAAACTAACATGGGCCAGGTCTGTTCTTAACACCAGCACTCAGGAGGCAGAGGCAAGCAGATCTGTATGAGTTTTAAGTCAGCCTGGGCTACATAGTAAGTTCCAGGCCAGCCTGGACTACACGGAGAAAGCCTGTCTGGAAAAACTCAAAAGCAAACAAACAACCCTGCCCCCCTCCCAACAACAACAACCACGAAACTATAATAACATTAAACTTAGCACTTTGACCCGTTTTAATGGTGACGCTCAATGCAGCTGATCAGACCCGTGTCATAGCAGGCATCACCAGCGGCACTCCAGAGCCAGCTCATCTGAAACTGAACTGTCATGCCTGTTCAGGCAGTGGCTCCCTACCGCAGGTGCGGTGGGAGGTCTCAGCTATTCTGCTAATTTCACTGTCTGCGTGCCTTATGTAAGAGACGTCCTAGATACCTTGGGTGTCTGCTTTCTTTTCACCTAGCTGCTAGGCTCTAGATTCTAGCACGACGCCTTCAAGATTCAGCCATGTCACACGACCTGGCAGGATTCCATTCCCTCTGAGTGTCAAACCCACAGCCTCACAGATGGTAAAGCAAGTGGGTGACTATTGAGAGAGAGCCCGAGCCCACTTTTGAAAATGTCAGTGTTGAAACAAATTCTTACCGCATTGTTCAGGCTGGCCTCAGAGTCCCAAGTCCCATGTAGAGCCATCACACCCGGACCCAGCTTTGTAAAGGCTGCCTGTACACGCCATGTTTCACAAATCCATCTGTCAATCACATTTCCTCTATCATACCTCATGCTGCTGCCAGCTTGGGAGTGCAAGTTCAGAGGCAGGCACGGTGGCACACACTACAATCCCACAACTTCAAGGTCATCCTTGAGCACACGGCAAATGCAAGGACAGTCTTCAGCACATGAGGCCCTGTCTCAGAAGAGCAAGCAAGCAAACAAAAGATCTGTGTGAGTCTTTAATTTCAATTTATTAGATATCAGAAGTACAATTCCTGCACCATATGCTACTTCTGTGTTATCTATTTATTTTAAAGAATCCGTCTGTGATAGATGGATGAACTACCTATGGCCCACAGGGATGCACTCACTCACGATTTAGCTTTGCCTTTCTATCCCCAGTCCTGATTGGTACAAAGTATACATATCTCCCTGTGGTTTTGACTTGCATTTTCAGGACAGTTAGTGAGGTTGAATATATTTTCATGTGCTTATTGGCTACTGGCCTTTTTCTTTTTCTCTTTTTCTCTTTTAAGAACTATCTACCCACTGTTAAATTGGGTTTTTGGACCTGGTGGTGCTCACCTTTAATGCCAGCACTCAGGAGGCAGAGGTGGCTGGATCCTTGTGAGTTCCGGGTTAGCCTGGTCTACATAATGAGCTACTGAAGTACAGATGAGCAGCACACTTGATTTTTTTGTTTGTTTGTTCGTTCGTTTGTTTGTTTTCCGAGACAGGGTTTCTCTGTATAGCGCTGGCTGTCCTGGATCTCACTTTTTAGACCAGGCTGGCCTCGAACTCAGAAATCTGCCTGCCTCTGGCTCCCGAGTGCTGGGATTAAAGGCGTGCACCACCATGCCCAGCGAGCAGCACACTTGAAATGATACTTTCTGCCCCTTTCATGCAGATCAATCCCTACGGATTTGGTCCCAGAAATTTCTTTCTTGGCACCACATAGAAAAGAGCTGAGCTGGATGGAGTGGACATTCTATACATTTTAAGTTTTTCTTTGAGTCCATATAAGTAAAAGACCTAAAGGGGAGCGGAAGAGAACTGGTGGATTCACTGACTGGGGGCGGGGCATCGGGCCTTACACTCTAGCTCCCGCTGGCCTCTGTAGCCCAGATTGGCCCAGAATCCCTGGCAATACTCCCATGACTGGAAATCCCCAAGTGTACTGGGATTGCAGGAGGAGCTGCCATGCCCAGCAGAGGAACGGGACTTAACATGATTTCAAACGCCTTTGAAGGTTTGATGGGCATGCGCTATGTGAGTTTAAACTGCCGCACAAGCCTTTTCAAAGGACTGGAATCCGGGGCTTTCCCACAGCTTCTCACACTATCCTTTCACGGAGATTAGAGGTTGCTCCCTGGGGCAGGAAAGGGGCTTCCAGAGGCAGATACTTACAAGTCACTGCTGCCTCCTAGTCTCCTCCGGCTGTCTGCTTGGTCCCTGGACCTGTCCCTAAACCAACCAGTTACACAGCCTTCTAATTGTGAAGATACAGCGTGCATCTGGAAGATCAAACCAGATCTACATGTACACGAATGGAAAACGGTAACATATTAAGGAAAACTGCACGTCACAGTGAAATAGATTCAGTGTACTTTCCATTTTGAGGGAGGGGATGAGACAGGATCTTGCTCCAAAGGCCCTGGCTGGTCTCCAATAAACAGTCTCTCCCCAGCCGTTGAAGCTCAGGCTACATGGATGTGCACCACCACTGATACATTTATGTCTTGTAAGATTGTACTTGTGTGGACATCGTTTAAAAGTGAATAACTAGAATCTCATCTTTAGAATACACAAAATGAGCCCTCCACACATACTTTGTGCATGTGTGGTTTTGGCTGGGGAGTAAACCCAAGGCCTCACTCATGTCTGTTAGGCAACTGTCTAATCAGGCTCCCTTTTGTAATTTGAAAGAAATCTCTCTGGGATTTCAGGGGCATGTTCTGATGCCCAAGAGCGAGTCTTCAAAGGGCTCTCACCACCCTCTGCCTGAGTGAGGCTGGGTGGAGCTCGGGCAAGTCTCCCCTGTGCCCTTTCCTGGAGTTCCCCTTGTAGACTGAGGAGGAAGAACGGAGGAGGCAGGTCCCTCCTTTCTTACTTCCTGTCATCCCTTCTATTCCCTGGCCTCCCAAGGTAGCCCCGGGTGGAAAGACGCAAGAGAGTACCTTAAGGAGGGAGACCCAGGTAAACTGAAAGCCCAGATCATCTAAACTTCAAAAGATTTTTCCTAAAGGCAGAGACTGTTTCTTGGGAGAGAGACCTCAGTGGGTGCCTGATCTTTGTTAGGTTCAGGCGAGCCTTTCAGTGGGCACTCCTTGCCAGCCTGTCTCCCCTAGCACTTCCTGCTACCTCACAGAGTGGAGCATGCATTTCCCCAGAGAGCTCACACGACCTGACTGCTCTGTGAAGTTACAATTCCTTTCCATTCTAGGAAAAGCATTAAAAATCTGCAGTCTTGAGCACCCAGGAAGGAAAGGAAGCAGTCTCGGGACTGAGCAGAACACAGCAGGGCACAGGTTTTATGAACCCTCCCGGGGGTGGGGAGCTCAGAGCCGGGCTTGCAATTTCTTGCATATGTACAAGAAGTATTAATACATTTCCCCCTCTTTACACAATATAAAATAGAGGCTGTTATAGTTAGCTCTGGAATGTTCCTCAAAGGCAGGGATGTTGAAGGCTTAGTGTCTGGCTTGTGGCTTTGTAGGGAGGGCGTAGAACTATTTGGAAGAGGGGCCTGGCCAGGGGAGCTTAGGTCATGGGCTGTGCCCTTGCAACTCTGGAATTCTGGTCCCTTCCACTCTTACTTCCTGGACACTGAGTGACAGGACCCCTAGCCATGAACTCCCGCCCTGGTACACTACTGGCAGCGTGGTGTGCGGTGTGATAGGGCTAGGCAGCCTGGAGGAGGCCTCTCAGACTGCCCCCCAATAAACCTCATCTTCTCTAACGTTGATTGAAGGGGGGGGAATCTTTTGTCACGTGTCAGGAAGCTGACTGACACAGACTCAGTCTGCTACAAGCTCCAGACATATGCATGAAGTTATTGTGTACTCCCCCCTCCCACCCCCCCACCCCCACCCCCCCTCCTGTTCTGGGCACAGGGATAGACTCTGAAGCCTTGAGACTAACGATGTGAGCTGCCAGGAACCAGGAATGCTTCAAACTGGAGCCGTTTCTGCCCCACTGGAGCTACGCTGACTTCTAACCACTTCAAATACACAGTGGAGTGCCCAAAGCAATGTAACCTTGCTGGCTGTAGAAGTCTGCAAAACCAGAGAAAAACCAGAGTCAGCTGGCCTCAGAGAGGGAGGATCACACAAGAGGACACTCTACAACCTAAGTCTACTTTCTATAAGGTAGAATCCTATTTGGATTAAAAAGAAAAAAACTTATAAGAGCTGGAGAGAGGGCTCAGTAGTTAAGAGCACTGGTTGTTCTTCCAGAGGACCCAGGTTTGATCCCATGACCTCCATGGCAGCTCACAACCCTTTGTAATTCGAGTTCTAAGGGGTCCTGTGCCCTTTCCTGGCCTCCTTGGGTACCAGGCATACAGATGGTATGCAGATAAACACGTAGGCAAAACACCCACCCAGATAAAATAATTTTCAAAAATTCAAAGTAGCAATCAGCCAGGCATGATGGTTAGTCCCAGCACCCATGAGGCAGATGAAATGATCTCTGAGCCCAGCCAAGGCTGCACCCTAACTCAGAACAAACCAATACAATCCTATGACACAAAAGGACCTCCAATAGTGAGACTGGAGTATTAAGGGACAATCAATTTTTTATACTTAAAGATTGTAATAATAATTTGGGAGACATTAGACTAGAGAGTTCTGTATTCCTGTGTAAGTAAACCAAAACTCAACTCAATGTTAATGGTTATCTTCTAGGCTACTGTATAACCCTTAACTAAGGCCTAACTGAAGACCTAGGCTTAACCTTTTGGATTAATCTAATTAATTAACCACTAATTAACCTCTACCTAGAGAGTTTCCAGGAAAGAGTCACTGAGTCACTGCTTTAAAAAGCTAAATTGTTTCCAACAACTAGTTAGATGTCTACCTTGGTTACTTTGCTGTTGCTGTGGTAACATACTCTGACAAGAACAACAGTTTATGTGGTGGATGAAGTCAAGACTGCAGGGTCTTGGAGCAACTAGTCACATTGTGTTCACAGTCAGTAAATGGAATGATGAACAAACACTGGTATCGAACTTAATTTCTCCCTTGCATTCAATCCAGGATCCTGGCTTAGGGAATGGTTCCACCCACAATGGACAAGTCTTCTCACCTTGATTTACTCAACTGTATGTGAGATATGTGCAGCAAAGAAACTGCCTAAATGACTATTCTGTTAGGGAGGGAAGGTTTTTTTTTGTTTTGTTTTTTTCGAGACAGGGTTTCTCTGTGTAGCCCTGGCTGTCCTGGCACTCACTTTGTAGACCAGGCTGGCCTCGAACTCAGAAATCCGTCTGCCTCTGCCTCCCGAGTGCTGGGACTAAAGGCGTGCGCCACCACGCCCAGCTTGAGGGAAGGTTTTTATTGTGGGTAAGAAAGAGAACATCTGGAGACATCTGGAAGAGTCCAGAGCAGAGACAGAGCAAAAACAGGCTGGATATGGCTAGATCTACCTGCAAGAGAAGCAAAAAAGTAGGAGAGAATAGTAGAGACAGAGAGAGAGAGAGAGAGAGAGAGAGAGAGAGAGAGAGAGAGAGAGAGAGAGAGAGAGAACAGCAAGAGAGAGCAGGAGAGCAAGAAAAAGAACTGGGAAATTAGAGAACATGAGGGGAGAGAGGTAGAGAGAGAGGGAGAGGGAGAGGGGAGAGAGAGAGAGAATAGTAAAAATAGCAAGATTTAGCGACTGGGGGGGACCTTGAATTATACAGAGAGGATATTATATAGGGAAGAGGGAAGCCTGGGGAGGTAAGAAGGACCAGAATGCTAGTGGGGATGCTTTGGGAAGTAGCAGCTGAGAAAACCCGCAGACCAGCATGGGATTGATGTACATATCCCTTCTGCCAGAGCAAGGGAAGTGACTCCTTTTGAGGGAAGGGAGTCTATATCTCAAGATCCCGAGGAATGCTGGATTTTAATCTAACTGCCAGAAATCTATAGTTCAGCTTGAGCTCACTTCTAGACATCTAGATATCCGGACTGCCTGAGAGCACACATTCCAGCCGTTTGTTGACGACAAGGCATGTTGTAGTCGCTTCGTCAAAGCTGGGCCATCATGGGCCTAAGGGCGGGAATGTCCGTCAAAGGCCCGGAGGGAAATGTCAGAGATCTGGGAAATTCCATCAGAAACGTCTAGTTCACTGACCAAACCTAACCAGGCAGGGAACAATCGCATTGGCTGGGTTGGTTAGGACCAGTTTTCAGTAAACCCAAGGCTCATCGGTTTTGTAGGACCACAAGAGCTACTGAGGTACAGGCCATGTTGGAGCAGTCTGCCCCAAAGTGCTCCAGTTGATTCCTGGATGGTGTCTGTTGGCTGAGAACCTACTGTGGCAGACATAGACTGGGACAGAAGGCATTTATATGATCACTGCCTACAATCTGCACTGAAATCCTCCTGTAGAAACCTACATAGACTTTAAACTCTTTCTTTTCATCTGGAAAGATGCAATCATTTACCATGAGCCATATGTTTGGTTACTGAGAGGGTCACTGAAAAACAATTTTTATTTTAATTTTTTTTGTTTGTTTTGTTTTTTCAAGACAGGGTTTCTCTGTGTAGCCCTGGCTGTCCTGGAACTCACTTTGTAGACCAGGCTGGCCTCGATATAGGTAGGCAGGTTTATTACCTCCCGAATAGTGAGAAAATTCAAGTCTTACTGTTTAAACAACAACAAAAAAGGTTTTTGTTTTTGTTTTTGTTTTTGTTTTTTTTTTTTTTTTTTGAGGAGGTTCTTTTGTTTTGTTTTTGTTTTTTGAAACAGGGGTTTCTCTGTGTAGTCCTGGCTGTCCTGGGACTCACTCTGTAGACCAGGCTAGTCTTGAACTCAAGAGATGTGTCTGCTTCTGCCTCCCATGTGCTAGGATTTCAAGCGTGTGCCACCACCCCCAAAAAGTTTAACATACCCCAGTTTATCTTTTAACAGATTTTGTGGATTAAAAAAAAAAAGAGGTCTTAAGTTATAGCTGATCACTGATTAGGCTAAGGCATAGCAGTGCACACTGGCGGTCCAAGCACTTAGAGGCTAAACAGGAAGGTTGCTAGTGTGAACCTTGTCTGGCTACACTGAGTTCAAAGCTAGTCCAGGCTACACAGACGACCTCATCTAAAAGCAAAACAAGCAAAGCAACCAACCACCAACAAAATCAGGGAGAGAAGAAAGTCAATGTAAGTTTGGGTGGTGCTTGGTATCCATGCTCAGCCCGCTCCCGGCCATTGAGATACTTCATCCAAAGGTTTATAAGTTTAAACTCTTGTCCTGGGCACAGACCAGCTTAGAGCGTTCCTCTCGTCACTCAGCCCCTGACTGTCTCCACTGCACTCCCCAGCACTGTGTCTACACTGGAACATGTGTGCCCTGTCAGATGCATTGTCATGACCATAATTGAGGCCACATGTTGTTGCTGTGTTTCCATTTACCCTTAGAGAAGGAATCCTTGTGTGTTTTCCATGCCAGAGCTGGCCAGAGAAAATTCTTCCCAAGATTTAAGACAGTTTCAAATAGAAGCCATTCAGCAAGACATTGCTAGGGTCTAGCAGCAGACTCTGCCCCTCCTGTACTTAGCACGAAGTTGAGCAGCCGGTGGCCTGTAACCTTTGGTTTGCTTAAGACTCAGACGCTACGTGAACAGCCCAAGTCCCTGCAGTAATTAAAGAGCAAACCCGAGACTTTTAGTAAGGACCTCATCAGGCGCCCAGGGGCCTCTTCCCAGCCGGTCTGGACAGGTAAAGCCCCTGGGGAGGTCATTACTGAACGGTGGCCATTTCCTCTTGTCCTTTTTCTCTTTGTATTTCTGGGGGATCCGAATGTTGTTCTTCTGAGCCATGTCTCAGCATTGGGACTACTCTCCTGTTAGACCATAGCAAAGTATGTGCAAAACTTGGTACCAGTTTTGCTTTGTTTTGTTTTGTTTTAAGAATTATTTGTTTTAGCCGGGCGTGGTGGCGCACGCCTTTAATCCCAGCACTCGGGAGGCAGAGGCAGGCGGATTTCTGAGTTTGAGGCCAGCCTGGTCTACAAAGTGAGTTCCAGGACAGCCAGGGCTACACAGAGAAACCCTGTCTCGAAAAAAAAAAAAAAAAAAAAAAAAAAACAAAAAACAAAACAAAAGAATTATTTGTTTTATGTACGACTACACTGTCACTGTGCTGTCTTCAGACACACCAGAAGAGGGCATCAGATCCCATTAGAGATGCTTGTGAGTCACCATGTGGTTGCTGGGAATTGAACTCAGGACCTCTAGGAAGAGCAGTCAGTGCTCTTAACCGTTGAGCCATCTCTCCAACCCCCTTGGTACCAGTTTTGATGTAGTCACTTAGAGGGCATTTCAGGCACAGGGAGTCTCTGTATTTATGGGACCAGAAACAGCTCTTACCTTCAGAGCATGAGGCAGGGCTCCAGAACAGGAGCCATGGAGGTGAATGGAAGAGGCAGCCACTGAGGGCTTTGAGGGCTCTGCATTTGATCCTCTGAGAAGAAAATGGGAAGTGGTTTGTGTGTGTGTGTGTTTGCACGAATGTGTGTGTCTGTCTGTTTATAATTGCATGCATGTGCATGTCTGATTGTCTATCTATCTATCTTTCTATCTGTTGCTCTCCTACTTTTTCTATTGATGAGATAAAAACAGTAAGTTGCATAGGAAAGGGTTTATTTAGCTTATACGTCAAGGTCATCACTGAGGGAACTCAAGGGAAAACTTAAGAGGCAGGAACCAAAAAGGAACACTGCTTTCGGGTTCACTCACAGGCTTGTGTTTAACTAGCGTTCCCACATAGCCCAGAACCATCAGTTCATGTGCTGTGTTGCCCACAATGGGCTGGATCTTCCTGCATCAACTAATAATCAAGAAAATCCCTCAACAGAAGTGCTCACAGGCCAATCTGACTGAGGCTATTCCTTTCTTCTCAGGTGAACTAGACTGTGTCAAGTTGACAGTTAATGCTAAATAGGGTGGATGCCCAAGCTGGCCCCAAACTGCTGGGCTCAGTCTTCCTGGAATTGGGGAGGTGGCTCAGCAGGTAAAGAGCTTGCATGGGGACCTGAGCTCAGATCCCTAGCACCCACGTACAAGCCAGGCAAGGCTGCACATACCTGTAATTCCAGGTCTGGAGAGTGGAGACAGAAAGATCCAGGAGTTCACTGGCTAGCCAGTCTTGCCAATCGGGGAAGGACAGACTCAGAAAATGAAATAGGAAATGTCTTCCTCTGACCTACGAGAGGGGCATAATGTGTAGGATAACATAGATAGCTCACGCTAATATCACACACACACACACACACACACACACACACACAAATGTAAATATCTCAGAACAAACAGAATCAGACTTCCTGCTTGCCTGTTCACATATGTGCTCGAATGTGTAGGGAGGCCAGAGGTCAACTTCAGATGTCTCTCTTCAGGAGCACCATGCTTTTCCAACAACTTTTTACACTTGTTGATGGGTAGGTGGATTATGGGTGTGTATAGGTCAGAGGACAACTTTCAAGAGCTGGTTCTCAGCTTCACCCGTGGGACCTGGGGATTGCCAGGCTCTGTAGCAAGCACCTCTACCTGCCACGTCATCTAGTGGTCCCACCTTGGTTTGTGATGGACTCATTAAGGGAGGCTGGCTGTCCAGCTAGCCCCAGGGACTTGCCTGCCTCCACTCCACATCTCTGGGATGGTGAGGGAGGCCTACCTTGAACACTTTGTAGGTGAGTGGCAGGGATCAAACCGTCTCGGTCCGTCTGTGAGGTGAGCGTTTTACTGCCCGAGCTTTAATGAAAATTAATATGTTTCTGTTATGGAAAACTTACCCAGGAACTCCTAGAGGTGCTAAGCACTATGTGTTTCTTGCTAATGGAACCCAGACAGGTGGGTGCGAGGGGTCCAGGCTGCAGGAAGGTAGCCTTGCCTAGAAGAATGCCCAAAACTCAGTGGTAGGTCTGTTGAAGGTGACAGGTACATGCATCCAATAATGATGACACTGGGTTGGATTCTACCATGTGGGAGGGGCTTGAGCCCAAGTCTGCACGGATCTTATAACACTGAGGCAATCTTTTCATCTTATAGCAATACTTAGATTTATACAGAAGCAAAACGTCTAGAGTATTTTATCTCTTAGGGTTTGGACTGTCAACATCAAGTGAAATTTCTCAAGAACCAACAGGATTGGGGTAAGAAAGTCCCTGCTGGCCCATGCAGGCACAGGCATGTACGCTGGGGCTGAGGAGAATTTTGGAATCAAGGTGGGTCTGCATGCCTCAGTTGAAGGAGCTCGTCAAGTGGCCCCACCTTGTATGCGACTGGGCTTGTGTCCTCCGTTTCTCACACTCTTTTAGCCTTTCTTCCCGTCACAGCTGTGACTCGAATGGCCCATCAGCCCCGCCCTCCCCCAGCCCTGTGTAATTAGAACGGTTTAGCCAAGTTCCCACCTAGGTTGCTTAATTGAGACCCTCCCTGTGTGTGCCTAGCCTTGTCAGCAGCCCAGCCTCTGGTGCTTGCTCCCAGCATCTCTCATCCCTGGCCCTGGTACTTTCTTGGCCTCTCAATTCCAGGGGTCATTGGGTGTGCTTCCTAATGAGAGGGGCGGAGACTACCCTGTCAGTGAGGTGCTTGGGTTCCATCCCTAGGTCCCACGGAGAATAAAACAAAAACCCAAACCAACCAACCAAACAAACCCATTGTGTTGTGTGGTGGCCCAGTCAACTCAGCCAGGAGGAGGCAGAGGTGGTCTCTGAGGCTTGCTGGTCACCTGGAAACTCTGTCTCAGAAAACAATCTATATGGCTTCTGAAGAATGACACCACACATATGCACACACATACACACATAAATATGCACACACACGTGCACATACATACACATGGCACATACATATATGCACACACACATGCACACACATACAGCACACACATATCCACACACACAACACACATACATGCACATACATATGTACACACATACAACACACACATATATGCACACATAGAAACACACATATGCACACGCACAGCACATACACGTATGCACACACACAGCACACATACATATGCACACACACATGCACACACATACAGCACACACATATACACACACACACACACACCACACATACATGTACATACATATGTACACACATACAACACACACATATATGCACACACAGAAACACACATATGCACATGCACAGCACACATAGATATGCACAGCACACATACAAACATACAAAGGAGAGGAAAGAAGAGAAGCATGAAGGTGTGATCACCAGCACCATGGCCAAAAGCAAGTTAGGAGCAAAGGGTTTCCTTGACTTACATTTCCACACCACTGTTCATCATCAAAGGAAGTCAAGAGAGGAATTCAAGCAGGGCAGGAACCTGGAGGCAGGAGCTGAAGCAGAGGCCATAGAGGGTGCTGCTTACTGGCTTATACAGCCTGCTTTCTTATAGAACCCAGAACCACCAGCCCAGGGATGGAACCACCCACAACAGAATTGGCCCTACCCATTAATCATTAATTAAGAAAATGCGCTACCAGACCAGGATTGCCTACAATCTCAATCTTAGGAATGCATTTTTTTTTCCTCAATTGAGGTTCCCATTTCTCAGATAACTCTAGCTGTGTCAAGTTGACGTAAAACTAGCCAGCAACGGTATGGAGACAATACATATAGGCCATTCCATCACTGACTTGGGAATGATGGGAGAGGTATCCTACCCAGGATGCAGTTGGTGTGGATGAGCTCTGAGCTCCAGGAGAGGTGCACTCCTTCAGTTCCCCGGCCTGTGGGAGATATGCATTCTCTATAGGTGCTGTCTCCGCTCCCCTGGAGAAGGGTTCCCATTGCAGGCCTGGCTGCTTATAGCTCTAGCAGAAAGATCAGTATTTGAAAGTAACTGAAAATATAGGTAATATAGATAGACTTGGAGTCTATCTATATAACTCATTAGCAGAATCAGAAGAATCAAATATTGAATAAGAAACAATTTCTCCCCTTCTCCCACTGAACAGGAGGCAGCTGAACAAGACACAGCTGTTTGGAGACCAGCTGGGGAAGCCCCTCTCTGTACAGCTCAGGAGGGAATCTCTGAAGAGCTGCACTCTTGGACTGTGCTCAGTGTTCCTCATCAGCTGGAGGCCGCATCCTTCAAGGAGTCGCATCAGCTTTGTTGTGTTGCCTTTGTCATTGTTTTGGAGCCTTAGAGCATGACCGTGCCTGGCCCCCTGCCACGGCTGCAGGAGTGGAGCCAGGGTGTGTACTGCAGCCCAGAGGAGGAGCCTCACACGCTTCTGCAAAAAGATTCCTGCGAGGAAATCTGGAAAGTCTTCAAAACAACTCACGAAGGAGAGCTGCCAACTCTTGCAGGGTTGGTTTGCCCTAATAAATGATCAGTTACTTACCGTGAGTACCACTCAGTGCTTCCTCCATGCTGGGAGCCCTGGCCCCAGCAAGGAAGCAAAAGCTTTGTATGACCAGGAGGACATTCTGAGTCATGATCGGCAAGGAGGCCCCGTGATCAGGACAGGAGGAGGGGACCATAGAGAGGCTGAGGGAAGTGGTAGTCTCACGTCTCACACAGTAGAAGCACTGCTAACAGACAAGAACCTGGGCTAGTGTTTTATGTGATTAAAAATAGTCTTCTTTAAAAATACATCCTTCTCCCTGTTCTTCCTCCTCCCTCCTCCTCTTCCTCCTTCCTCCTCCCCCTCCTCCTCCTCCTCCTCTTTTCTTCTTCTTCTTCTTCTTCTTCTTCTTCTTCTTCTTCTTCTTCTTCTTCTTCTTCTTCTTCTTCTTCTTCTTCTTCCTTCTTCTTCTTCTTCTTCTTCTTCTTCTTCTTCTTCTTCTTCTCCTTCTCCTTCTCCTTCTCCTCCTCCTCCTCCTCCTCCTCCTCCTTCTCCTTCTTCTTCTCTATCCCTGTCTGTCTCTCTTGTTTTCTAGACAAGGCTCTTCCATGTAGCCCTGGGGGTCGGGGTGGGGGAGGGGTGGGTGATGGTGGTGGGGGTGGGGTGGGGTGGGGTGGGGGGAGGAGTGTGGGAGGGTTAAAGTAAGCTTATTCAGGCTCTTTGTGCCTTTACTCATGAGCCCCTCTCTGATTGGTGAGAGGCTCAGAGTTTCGATAACTCTCTGAGAGTCAGAGAAAAAGGAAAAGAAAGTCATGCGTGCAGTAAGAAAGTCCTTTATGCAGGCAATATGTACAGACATATACACATTCATACACACATACACTCTGGTCGGGTCCGGTCCAACTGCCTGTCTTACCAGCTCCACAAGTGTTCATGCGTATTTACATAATACACATATACCTACATATGTATGTAGACAGATATACACATATATACATTGGTAGGTGGATGGGGCATAGCCCCAGGTGTTACCATCTTTTTCCTTCTCTCAGGCCAGATAAAATGTTACACAAAAGGGGAGTCCATAGTAAGTTCGAAGCCGTGTTTCAGTCTTTTTTTTTTAATATTTTTCTTATTTTAAAGATTTATTTTATGCATATGGTCTTTATTTATTTGTTTGTTGGTTTTTGTTTTTCGAGACAGGCTTTCTCTTTGTAGCTCTGGCTGTCCTGGAACTCACTCTGTAGACAAGGCTGACCTTGAACTCAGAAATCCGCCTGCCTCTGCCTCCCAAGTGCTGGGATTAAAGGCGTGCGCTACCACTGCCTGGCTTATTTTATGTATATGAGTACCCTGTAGCTGTCTAAAGACACATCGGGAGAGTGTATTGGATCCCATTACAGATGGTTGTGAGTCACTATGTGGTTGCTGGGAATTGAACTCAGGACCTTTCGAAGATTAGTCAGTGAGTGCTCTTAACCTCTGAGCCATCTCTCCAGCCTCACGGTGTTTCATTCTATAAGCTCATTATAAGTTCATAGCAACGTTGCACATGGCCTTGCTTTATCATAGTGCACACTTGTAGCTTCATCCTTGGACCGGACCTAAAATGAATGATTTTACTTGATCGCAAATTTGTGCCACACCTATTTTTCTTTTTAGTGTAATTGTAAAAGATCACTGCATTCCTTCTTATGCAGCCTTTACTTATTATTCTATGAGGAGGGGGCACATTCTTTCTATTCTTGATTCTGACTTTATTAAATCTTTCTTACATCTTTATTACAGCTAAAGCCATCTCCCCAAAACTTTAAAAAATTATCAAATCGGGAATTCTATAAAATCATTAATTCATCTAAACAGCATTAACTTGTGGTAGTTCATCTTCATGTTGATCTGCAGGAAATCTGGCCAATAGGGTGGGCAGATGCCCAGGAATCATTAAGTTGTGTAATAATGATAGGGAAAGGCATATCAGCTGCAAGAAGCAAGCCTGAGATGACGTCTCTTAAGGACCTTGCCTCTCAGAGCTCACCCATCTTAGGCCATGCCAAAAAAAAAAAAAAAAAAATGGTGGGTGTACTGGCTAGTTTTGTGTCAACTTGACACAGCTGGAGTTATCACAGAGAAAGGAGCTTCAATTGGGGAAATGCCTCCATGAGATCCAGCTATAAGGCATTTTCTCAATTAGTGATCTAGGGGGAAAGGCCCCTTGTGGGTGGGACCATCTCTGGGCTGGTAGTCTTGGTTCTATAAGAGAGCAGGCTGAGCAAGCCAGGGGAAGCAAGCCAGTAAAGAACATCCCTCCATGGCCTCTGCATCAGCTCCTGCTTCCTGACCTGCTTGAGTTTCAGTCCTGACTTCCTTGGTGATGAACAGCAGTATGGAAGTGTAAGCCGAATAAACCCTTTCCTCCCCAACTTGCTTCTGGGTCATGATGTTTGTGCAGGAATAGAAACTCTAACTATGACAGTGGGCCATCTCCAGAAAACTTACTTATTTGCCTTTAGCCTTTTCTAAATGGCTTGTTCCTAACAGTGATGGGGGACACAGATGCCACCCTGTAAAGCAGGGTGGCAACATAGCCTGTCTCAGTGCTTTCTTCCAATCAGATAAAATCTGACTGGTGTCAGGTAGAAGCCTCTGTCACCTTTCTGGGGATCCACTAGGCTGGGCTGCCATTATTTCCAGGAGGGGATTTCCCTGAGAAAGAACAAAAGAATGGCTGGGAGGGGGGCACCACCTGTAGGGGAGACGCTGCCCTACAGCCCCTGCCAGGTTAGGGGAGAGCATGTTGAGACGGGGTCACAGAGATGAGATCTCTTCCCAGTCTCCAACTCTCTGCCCCCCAGCAGAGTACCCGAAGCAGGAAATGTTTCTGAAAAACAAAAGCCTGGTTGTCCACCATGGCTCTGACTTCCCACAAGGTAACTCTAGGCCCTCTGAGGCCCAGTGACACAAAGGCCTTCTTATTTACTGGAGAAGGGGGTAGGCACTACCCTCACAGGTGTGTCAGATAGAGCTGGCTGCACTAGGAAGATAAAGGGTGGGTCACATGTCACACAGGTCACATTGCCACATAGTGCGGTGGCTGTCACTAGCCTCAGTGGCTCCTCCAAATCCAGTAAGGGGAAGTTTTGCCTCTGGCCAGCAGATAGGGGTCTCCAGTTTCACAGGCTCCAGTCTGAGAACTCCCAGCCCCCAGTGCCAGCAGGGGAGGAGGCTCTCTCTGTGTATCTCTAAACTGACACATCTCCTTTTCAAAGTCTAAACTGCAGGTTAAAAGGAGAGGGTGGAGCAGGGCAATGGTGGCCCACGCCTTTAATCCCAGCACTTGGGAGGCAGGGGCAGGTGGATTTCTGAGTTCCAGGCCAGCCTGGTCTACAGAGTGAGTTCCAGGACAGCCAGAGCTACACAGAGGACCTTGTCTCGAACCACCCCCCCCCCTTAAAAAAAAGGAGATGGTGGCTTATGTCTCTGGGTCTAGTGACTCAAGGAGGCTGTGGCCAGGTCACTTGAGCCCAGGAGTTTAAGGCCAGCCTAGACAATAAAATCAGACTGCCTCAAAAATGAAGTGAGACAAAGATGATTCTGTAATAGTTGGAGTCCCAGATCTAATTGACTTTTACTAGGTATCTATTAATCAGGGTGTGGCCTCTACAAAACACTGAGGACTCCCACCAAAACAGTGGGCTTTGCAAATTTAGAATAAGGAAATGGCATAGAAGAAAACTTGACTGGTTACAATTTGTTGCATCTGGTTGTTTTTTTTTTGGTAAAGATTAAAGCAGGTGGCCTTTCTTACGCTCAGGTAGACTGGAGTCTGCTTTTGTAGGAAAAACTGGTCGCTCAGGCAGGGGATTAACCAGCTTCCTTAAGGTTTGATTCTGGGGCACAGGTTGTGAGAGGCTATTTTGTTCTGCCTGTTGCTGCAGAAGCTTAGGTCAAAACAATGGCCTTCCATCATTTTTAGCTAACATTGGGTAAAATAAATTTGCTTTTTATTGGATAGGGAAAAAAATCAAAATCAAAATGGTAAAGACCCACAATTCCTAAAACATCCCCCTAACACTGTGCTACAACGTCCCCCCCCTTCCCATCCCCTGGTAATAGGGGTGACTACCAGGCTTGCTGCCTGCAAACAGTTCTATGGGTGAATGGATACAGGAAGAGTATACATTGTCAGTGCTACTTAGCCACATAAGAACCTGGATTCTGCATCTCCATGGGTGCAAGGGGATATTAAGTGACATGAGGGACTCAGAAAACAGGCACCGTATGTCATGTGGAGGCAGTGGAGTGGAGCAGGAACTGTGGTCACCAGAGGCTGGGAAGCAAGGGGTTCAAAGGCAAGAGAGGAGCAGCAGCCTGTGCAACAGTACAGGTGGGTGGGGCTCACTGCTGGTGCAGGTGGGTGGGGCTCACTGCAGGTGCAGGTGGGGAGGGCTCACTGCTGGTGCAGGTGGGGAGGGCTCCCTGCAGGTGCAGGTGGGAGGGCTCCCTGCAGGTGCAGGTGGGTGGGGCTCACTGCAGGTGCAGGTGGGGAGGGCTCACTGCAGGTGCAGGTGGGGAGGGCTCACTGCTGGTGCAGGTGGGTGGGGCTCACTGCAGGTGCAGGTGGGGAGGGCTCACTGCTGGTGCAGGTGGGGAGGGCTCACTGCAGGTGCACGTGGGTGGGGCTCCCTGCTGGTGCAGGTGGGGGGGCTAACTGCTGGTGCAGGTGGGGGGGCTCACTGCTGGTGCATGTGGGTGGGGCTCACTGCTGGTGCAGGTGGGGAGGGCTCACTGCTGGTGCAGGTGGGGGGGCTCACTGCTGGTGCAGGTGGGTGGGGCTCACTGCTGGTGCAGGTGGGTGGGGCTCACTGTTGCTGGTACAGGTGGGTGGGGCTCACTGCTGGTGCAGGTGGGTGGGGCTCACTGCTGGTGCAGGTGGGGAGGGCTCACTGCTGGTGCAGGTGGGGAGTTCACTGCTGGTGCAGGTGGGTGGGGCTCACTGCTGGTGCAGGTGGGTGGGGCTCACTGTTGCTGGTGCAGGTGGGTTGGGCTCACTGCTGGTGCAGATGGGGGGTTCACTGCTGGTACAGGTGGGTGGGGCTCACTGCTGGTGCAGATGGGGAGTTCACTGCTGGTGCAGGTGGGTGGGGCTCACTGCTGGTGCAGATGGGGAGTTCACTGCTGGTGCAGGTGGGTGGGGCTAACTGCTGGTGCAGGTTGGGATGGTGGTGCTCACTGCTGGTGTTCCATAGTGCAGCAGGAGAACCAATGTTGGCAAGAACTAATAGAATTTAAAGAAATTGTACAACGTTTTTAAAATATTCGTAACACAAAGAATCAATGTTTGAGGTGACAGATGTGTGTGTGTGTGTGTATCTGTATGTGATCATTACACATTGTATACATGTCCTGAAAAGTCACACTGTGTTCCAGAAATATCTCTAATTACTATGTACCAATTAAAAAAAAATATAGGATCTCTCTACATTGTCTTATGGAGCTTGCAATGTAGGCCATGCTGGCCTTGAACTCAGAGAGAGCAGAAATCCTCTTGCCTTGACAGTGCTGGGATTAAAGGTGTGTACCATATGCCTGCTTGAAGGGATATGGTGCACCTGGCACTGTTCTGCCACCTGGATGTATGAGCATCAAGGCTTCAGGTGTGGCCTCCAACTGTGTATCTCAGCTCTAACCTCTGCATGACTGTCTGCCACTGGAACACCTTTCCTAACAAGGTTCTGTCTTTCCCCAATCTCTGTCACTCAGGCCCATCTCCTCATCTTCTCTCTTCAATACAATATCCTCTACACACCAATCCACAACACTCACATGTTCTCTGACGTGGCGTCTATTTTACTACATGTGGTGGTTTGAATGAGAATGGCCTTTGTGGGCTCGTATAGCTGAATGCTTGGTTCCCACTTGAGGGACTACTTAGAAAGGATTAGGAGGTGTGGTGTCATTGGAGGAGGTGTGTCATTTGGGGTGGACTTTAAGGCCAAGCCTCCAACACCATCTGCTGCTGTGGTGAGGTACGTTCACCAGAGATCACCCCTTGGGTACTTCTAAAGCCGAATAGAAAGTCTTTACTGGCCGGGTGTGGTGGCGCTGCTACGGGAGAGCTAAGAAAGTCACCTTCCCACACCCCTTTCCTCTTTCCAGCCCTATCAGGACTGGTCAGTCTTTGACGGTGCAATACAACATCAGCACCTACAAATGTGCTAGGCCACACTGATGGCTGCCTGTCACATGACACACCTGTCAGGTCTGTCTGCTAAATCACCCTGTAAGGCAGCTGCTGTCATGGCTCTGCAGAAGCAGACAGAAAGGTTTCACCCTTGTACGAGCTGGTCCAGTGGACACTGTGGGGACATCCTGCAAGGTAAGAGTGTCAGCACCATCGTCAGCATTCTCTGCAGAAATTAATAAAAAACATGACGCACAGTCATTTCTATTTTTTATTAAAATACCTTTTTCTTGACTACAGAGACAACCAATGGAAATGTACACAATTACATATAGAAGTTGTCAGTCATGTTAAATGCAATCAACATAGGCTCTCGGGAATGAACAAAGTCTTTAAAGGATGCTCTCTAAGTACGGGCCTTTAAACCGTAGCCCATCTTCAGCATCTCACTCTCCAGAGTTTCACTTTCTTTCTATTTTGATGCTTTTTAGAAATTCCAAATATTTGCTCAAATATGCTAATGACAATATTATTTTCCTAAACTTTACAGTTTTACTTTGGTGTGAGGACCCCTTTCACAACACGCTGTGTGAACAGTACATTTTACTCGACTTTGATTTTGTACCTTAATTACCAATAAGCTACAGTTCTAATTAAATGTTATGGGGAAAACATTGTTTTCTCATAAATGTTATGAAAAAAAAAAGCCTGCCCATAAGCCCATGTCTCGCTATAGGGAGTATGTGTGTATGAATTTAATAACGGCCTCTGACTCACAAGCTCGTGTTTGTCTCTTGCTGGTGCTCCTGGTGGAATGAGGGCTGCACCATGACAGGTGAGCGCCCCGTCACTGGGCTTCAGCCTCAGCCCTTAACATCTAGTGTCTTTGGATCCGGCTGTAAGAAAAACAAGATCATTTTTCACCGAGGAAGAACCGTAAACTATTACAAAGGCTCAGTACGGGAGCATCGCTGCTAGATTGGTGTGAAAGGTCTAGACTGAGCGAGGCTGCTAGCTTTTGAAATATTAAATTTCAATTAGGAATAAAATGCTACTCAAAACGCTGAGCACAGGACTTGTGCTTTCTAGGGCAGTGTCTTGCTATGGCTGGCCTTGATCCTCTGATCATCTTGTTCAGCCTCTCTGTGGTGGGAGCGCAAACCTGTCAGGGAATGGCTGCTATTTCTTCATAAGCCTTGACGAGCCAGGAAAAATACACAAAACATGATTATAAAATTTACCTCAGTGGGGATCAATTCTAATGGGAAAAACAGGGCAATAAAAAAGTTAAAGCAGGTGGTTTAAAAAATATTTCGAGTGTGTGTGTCCCGTGTGTCCCAGAGTGGGTGAGACATTCCGGGCGGTTGGGGAGACTGGAGTCAGAGCGTTACCCGCCTACCTTTTTCCAGGATCTAAGCAATTAGCAGGACTTCAACTTGCCCTCACCTCTTTAGAGTTCAGGGAAGAGTCACCTCCTTCTGGCTGGGCTTCACACACAAGTAAGAGCTACTGGCCAGATGGAGCCCAGCAGCTCAACCAGACACCCGAACATCCTTCGCCTGTACAACTACTTCTACGATGACACTCAGATATACTTAATTCTGGAGTATGCTCCAGGAGGTGAGCTCTATAAGGAGCTTCAGAGAAATGAGCAGTTGGACCAGCAGCGTACAGCCACGATAATACAGGAGTTGTCAGATGCCCTGACCTACTGCCATGAGAAGAAGGTGATTCACAGGGACATCAAGCCAGAGAATCTCCTGCTGGGCCTCAATGGTGAGGTGAAGATCTCAGACTTTGGGTGGTCTGTGCATACCCCCTCCCTCAGGAGAAAGACAATGTGTGGGACTCTGGACTACTTGCCCCCGGAAATGATAGAGCAGAAACCGTACAATGAGATGGTTGATCTGTGGTGCATTGGCGTGCTCTGCTATGAGCTGCTGGTGGGGAAGCCACCCTTTGAGAGCAGCACCTCCAGTGAGACATTTAGACGCATCTGCAAGGTGGATTTTAAGTTTCCTTCATCAGTGCCTGCAGGAGCCCAGGACTTGATCTCCAAGCTTCTTAGATACCATCCTTCAGAGAGGCTGAGCCTGGCCCAGGTCCTGAAGCACCCCTGGGTCAGGGAACACTCTCGAAGGGTGCTGCCTCGCTGTGTTCAGATGTCTTCCTGAGCCCTGTCCGTCTCTATCCCTATATATTTCTTCAGGAAGCTCTCCAGGCTGTTTGTTAGTGTGTGTGGTTTGCTTGTTTTCTCTTTTATGAATTGATGTTAATTAAAACTGATTATTTTCGCATCAAAAAAAATATTTCATAGAAAATGTATAGGGTAAAAAATGACATGCTATATTGTAAATTTTAAATAATGAAAAGTTTTTAAAAGATGGTGACATATTTTACCAATGTTTATGGCCATCATTAAGAAAACATGAGGAGAGCCAGCCTGGTCTACCTAGCACATTCCAGGCCAGCCAGGGCTGCACAGAGATCCTGTCTCAAAACCAAACCAAACCATGATAGCAACAACAAAAACAAAGAAAACATGAGATGAGACGCACCGCTAGAAGCCATCAAAGCACTCTTCTGTCAGAGCATAAACTTTCCTAAGAATCAGCGGCTGAAAGGGAGCAGCTAGCTGTGATCCTTCAAAACACCTCCTGATTTCAAACCCACAGCCCTGTGGGAGCTAAGAAGGAAGGGGCTGAAATGTTTCCAAGGCACCTTTGAAGAGAGGCACTCTGGGTAGAAGTGAGAAGACACCTTGATGTTTAGTAATCATGTACAGCCACGTTCTAAGTCGGCTTCTTAGAAGGCTGTGATACCTTGAGTATTCGTCAGCTACTGGGAAGAACATGGTTTACAATGGGTACCCATGATACACAAACCATCTTATAACGATTCAAATAAGAATACAAAATGTGTTTAAGAACATTTTCTGTTTTATGTACCAAAATATGTACCCATATAAAGATTATTCCTAAAAAGTTACTCTTAATTGAGATATGCACTAGAGAAAATAGCAATTCTATAAAATTGAGCCTGTGTATTACAGATATTTGTTTTTGATTGATGCTTGAAGGTGGGACTTTTATTACTAGGAAGGGTGTGCAAAATGAAGCTCATCACTATGGAAACGCTAGGGAAGAAGCTATATAGCTAGAGAATCCTGTAGTATGCTAGGAGTAACCACATTAAACAGATCCCCCTGGAGTCTCAGAAATACAGCTTCTTAACATATGGTACTTATTTGGATTCAGATATCCAGAAACAAATGTAATATTACAAAGTAACAAAACCAGTGACTATAAAGTGATTTTAAGGTGGACCCTACTAGGAGTTCCCAACATTTTTACCCTTCTCTGTCCACGTCTGTGCATCCTTCCTCAACCCTCTCCCACGTGCTTCCCACATGTGCTAGGGACCCTGCTGTTTTGCTGGTGCTGAGTCAGACCCTCTCCTGGTCAGCCTCACACCCAGCTATGCTGTGCACCTGGAAAGGGGCAGCTGCTACCTGCTGCTCTGCACGGAGTCTAATGGAGCATCGTCCACAGTCCCGCTGCTTTTACCTGGCTACTTCCTGACCCAGATCCTCAAGTGCATTTGATGAAGTTCCAAAGGTATGCCATGACACTCTTGGTAGACAAAACTCTTCTATACCAGTGAACAGTGACGACTCTGTGTATCACCACACCAGCACTACAGGCGGAGAGGGGACATAACGTCCAAATCACTGTCGGTGTGAGTGCTACACGACAGATTTAGATTCACCGTGTAAGAGGTTTACATTTTTAAAAGCAGTTAGTTAGTTATGTGTGTGCACACACAAGCACACCCCTGCGCATGATACTGCGCCTGTCTGGAGGTTAGAGGACAACTCACAGGAGTTGGTCCTGTCCTTCCACTGTATGGGCTCTGGGGATCGAACTCAGGTCATCAGGCTTGGTAGCAAGCGCCTTTATCCACTGAGTCAGTTCACTGGCCCTAGGCAAAACTTTTCCGTTGTAAAATATAGTAAATATTTACTTTCTAAAACCAATGTAAAATGGTTTGAAATTAAGTTTCAGCATGGCTTGAATGTGAGTTGTTAGAATTATAAACTGCAATATTTACTCATATAAAACAGGTAAGCCAGCCAAGGCACAATTAAGAGATGTGTGACTATAGGGACCTAGTGTTCTACAACTGGCAGGTGAGAACCACACATGTACCAGGCTTGTGCTATCACGTTCAAAACGAAAAGTGTTTGGAAAGCTGGAAGAAGACAGCACCTTCTGTCAGAATGTCAGGTTTTACCAGGACTCCTCTGAACCCCTGATCCTTATGTGAATAAAGTTCTATTGAATCCAATGGAAAAGACATACGCTAATAGGCATCAAACATAAAAAGCACAGTTACAATCATATAACTTAACACACTCCTAGCATACCAGAACCGAGATTTCTGCACACTTCATGACTTACTGCTTTGGTTTGCATTTCTTCCCCCTCTTTAAAACATGCAGTTCATACACTTGACAGTTTTACTCCCATAGTCAATGCACTCTGGACCGATGCACTCACAGCAGGCGTTGTGAAACCAGCGATACTTGGATGCACCCATGGATTCACAGGATATCTTACACTGGTGTATGGACATGCAGTCATCAAAGTAAACCACGGTGCACATGTGCTCTGAAATAAAAAGGGGCATCTCAGTACAGACAGGAAGAGCTCGGCCACTCGCTCGCTCACTCAGACAACACCTGCAGTTACTTTCTAGCCCTCTGACTGCTCATCAGCACAGGACAAAAACGAGGGACAAAAGATCTTCCTTTGTTGACAGATACTCACTTTAGACAAAGGCAGCAAACACATGAGCTGAGGTTAGATTATCTGGCGTAGCAAGCATCCGTGAAGCAACATGGCTATTTCCTAACCTGACATTTCTCCAGAGACATACATCCCCAGTCCAAACAAGATCGGACAATGCTGTCCTAAAGTTATATTGAGAATTTGTACTCAGGTAAGTACTCCAAACGTTGCACAGTGATTTTCAGTACACATTAGCAAGTAGGCCATGTTACTACAAAGACTTTCTAGGTCTGCTCTCCATCAGGATCGTCAGTTTTCACTTTGCAGGTTGTTAATCCCATGTGGCTGCCTAGCTACGGCAAAATATAACATGAAATAAACTAAAGAGAATAAGTCATTAACAGAGAGTGTTTGATAACAGTTACGGGTTTTCTTGAGGACAGAGGAGCATGCGCTGCTGTTCTGGACACAGGGTCTCTTGCTTATGCAGCCAAGACTGGTCCCTGCTTCAGCCATCTGATCCTGGGATTGAATGCATGTGGCACCTTGTCTAGCTGGGACTAAGTTGTTTTTATAGGGCCACTTAGAGAACTAACGAACAGGGGGAGGCTGAGTAGAAACGGTTGTGTTACGGGGAATAACAAGCAACTCTTCCAGGCACTGAAGGATGGAAGCCTTGGAGATGAGTACCGTATCCATGGCAACAGGGAACAGGTCCAGGCACGGTGTGCTTTCCCAGCACTTAGATGGGGCAGAAGGATCAGGAGTTCAAAGCTAACCTGGGCTACACAATGAATTCAAATACACATCAAAATGGTTTCAAAGAAAGAAACAAAGAAAAAAGGCTACTGGGATGGCTCCGTGGATAAAACACTGGCCATATAAGTCTTCTTGCAGTGTTTGATCCTAGATGCACTGCACAGGGCCTCACCGATGTGCTGTGGCACAGTGTCTGCCCATACCATGTGCACATACCGACCGATGACAAGCAACTCTTGGGTTTGAAAAATGAAACCAGAGTAGCGGGGCCAGAAGGACTGGCAACAAGCAAGTCACTTACAACAGAAGCCTGGTGTCTGATTTGTAAAGCAACTTAGCCTGAAGGCAGGTAAGAAGTCATACTGCCATTTAACAAAAGCTGTCCTGGGGCTGGAGAGATGGCTCAGTGGTTAAGAGCACTGACTGCTCTTCCAGAGGTCCTGAGTTCAATTCCCAGCAACCACATGGTGGCTCACAACCATCTGTAATGGGATCTGATGCCCTCTTCTGGTATGTCTGAAGACAACTACAGTGTACTCATATTAAATAAATAAATAAATAAATCTAAAAAAAAAAAAAAGAACATAAAACAAAAAAAATAACCAAAAGCTGTCCTGATTTTATCGTTCATGTGCAAAGCTCTATTTTGTACTGGTCAGATTATAATGAATGGCATAATAGTCAAATTAAGAAAGAAGTTCAAATTATACTGTCTGTACATAATTCACCTAATGTTGTAAGACACAGCTGCAAGCCAGGTGTAGGATACAGGAGCTCTTATCTCAAAAACCTAAAACAAAACATCAAGTGTATTTTCATAAATATATTATTATTCTACTATACAACTGTATTGAAAAACATTGGAGACTTTATATCAAAACTATAATCTGAGCTGGGTGGTGGTGGCGCACGCCTTTAATCCCAGCACTTGGGAGGCAGAGGCAGGCAGATTTCTGAGTTCGAGGCCAGCCTGGTCTACGGAGTGAGTTCCAAGACAGCCAGGGCTATACAGAGAAACCCTGTCTCGAAAAACAAAACAAAACAAAACAAACCAATAACAACAACAAAAACCCTATATACTGTTTATACTCCAAAATTATGACATGACTTTTTTTTTTTTTTTTGGTTTTCTGAGACAGGGTTTCTCTGTGTAGTCCATTATGACATGATTTATTCTCACTAGTAAATGCTCTTTGACACAATTCTCAGATGAGCAGAGATCATTCTCTTGACTCTTCTGTAATCACAATCATGTCCACTGACAACTGCCTACATAGTCTATACCTAGAAATGAGATGTCTTAAAAGACTATTTTTTCAAAAAAGATTTTAGCAAGATGGCTGAGAAGGTAAAGCTCTCACTGTACAAACCCAACCTGAGTTTAATCCCAGAATCCACAGTGGGGGGTAGAACAGACTCCTCAAAGTTGTCCTCTGGCCTCCACAAGTGTGATGGTGTGTGCTCACACTCAGAAGCACACACGGACACAATAACAAAATAAAAGTCAGTTCATTGACGACCTTGGCATCATTTGCAAATACCTGACTTCGCGGGGCACCATGACAGACACCTGACGGCAAACACAGATGCCATGTGATAAAGAATAGTTAGTCTGACTCAAATAGACACCAGACCTCGGAAGTCCTAACCACAGGGACAGCAGAGTGGAACAGGTACCTTTGTCGCTGGGGAAGGGAGCATGGACATTGTTGCTGGGAACAGACACGTTTTGGTGGTGCAGCTGGTTCACAGTTTCTAGGAAGGAGACTAGGTTTTCATGGTGTGACAGCTCCTCTGCCACAGGGAAGGAGACGATGTTCCAGTTCAGCTGGGTATCGCCCTCCGTCAGTGCCCTGAACAGGGACGGGATGGGCTCGTGCAGCTCCTCCACGGTGCTCTTGGATGTGGGCGGGGTGTCGCTGTAATTCCGAGGGTTGCACATACCTGAGGAAACAGGCCATGCAAGTTTACTCTCCTTACGGATTAGAACACTGCGGGATTCTGCTAATTCCCTGGAGTGAAAGCTCTGAATGTTAACACTGATTTTTTTTAATGTTACATATTGATGTTTTCACAGCCTTTTTAGCCTTGAAAAGACAAAAAGTAATGAGAATTACCCACTGAGCAAACTAAGTTCCAAATTCCACTCCAATAACAGCAACCAGGACAGCACAGAAAGGATTCCAAGGCTTTGGCAGCACAGACACGTAGGTGTGTGTGTGTGTGTGTGTGTGTGTGTGTGTAAGACATGGAATGGAAGCTTTCACCAACTCAATCAACGTATGAGCATGAAAGCTGGGCCCAGAGCTTGGGATACAGCTTAGCTGCTAGAATGCTCTGCAAGCCAAACCCCACCACTGTATAACCTGTGTGGGACTGCACACCTGCAATCCCAGGCTGGTGGTCACCTCCACAGTCAGGATGCATAGAATGGACAGGAAGTGGGTCAGGCTATAAAACCCCACCCTAGGGCTTGTCCGATGTCCTACTTCTCTAGCAAGGCTCCTCCTAAAGGTCCCACCAGCATCATCAGCTGGGACCAGGTGTTCACACACACACAGACCCCCCACACACACGCATGCACACACACAGTGGGAGACAGTTCACATCAAACCATAGCCCAAGGGTGATCTTCAACGCCTAACCCTCCTATCCCTAACCTCTGTGCTGAGATTACAGATGTGTAAGTCAACATCTGGCTTTTTTTAGTTCTGGGGATTAAGTCTTGTGTATACTGTGTATACTGGTAGGCACTCCTTGTCTACTACACTTTAAAAACAGTCATGCTTCACACTTTAATATCGACCATCTCTAATATGGAGCATTTGTGTCTTCCCTGGAGTAAAAGTTTGAAAAGTTAAGCCAAAATTTATAAATTCTTTAAATCAATCTCTCTCTCTCTCTCTCTCCCCCTACCTCTCCCCATCTTTATTTTTTACATATTCTTACAGAATTTGGCAAGAGCTGTGTAGAATAACATGTATCTCTCATAAAATATAAGATATCTGAACTTAACAATTTAGATTCTAGGGCAGCATCACAGATCAGATGATCAAGTAAGAACACTTTGCTCTCAGTGAGGAAACAGGGCCCAAATAAAGTCAATATCTTGTCTGCTATTACATAACCTAGGAACAGGGCCAGTATCATGACTCAACGCTCTCATGTTCACTGTGGCAATTACCATATGCTACACGTAAGCCTCAAGTGCAGCGGACAGCCAGTGCTGCTTAGCAGACTGCTCAACACACACACACAAGTCTTCCGTCAGATTCTGTGGCAAAAGGAACCAGTAACCAGAGAAGAGAGGGGGAATGCCTGAGTTTTAAAACTCCAGTGCTTATCATCAAAAGGGTCATTACATTACAGAAAATTCAGTATTCTACATTTATAAACCTAGGCAGAAGGTTTGTAATTTACATGGTGACCATTAAAGCCAGGACATGGAGGGGAACTGTAGGTAGGGTGGGGCACAGAAGCTGCCTCTTGGAAACAACCATGAACAAAGAGTCAGGTGACAAAGGACAGATTTTACTCTGGGAAGAGAAAAAGATGGAAACAGTCAGGACCCACAAAGGTGACAAGACAGCTAAGAGGCACAAAGGGACAGCTGACACAGGACAGTTAGGGACAGCTGGCAACTGCATCTCTGGCACCTAGGATGGGAAGGAGTGGAATGGAAAGCCCAACACTCTCTTAGGGCAGCTGGCTTCCTCCAGTCTGAGCGGGACCGGAGACAGAGCCTGAGGGTGGGCTGCTTCTAGAGAGCAGGAAGGATGCCCGTCACCAGAGCATAGGGATCATGAAAAGGAGAGGCAGCTTCCGCCACAGAGCCACAGCTGTTCAACACAAGAGACCGAGGCAGCCGAGATGACAAAGAACTGAACATCCACTCCACAGGCCTGGATCAAAAGCAGTAGCGTGAGGGAGCAGCAGTGACCCGATGAGAAGTGAGGCACGAGAATAGAGAGTTTCAACATCTAAAACCCAGCCAACGTGCAAATAAAAACCTCATGTAATTCCAATACAAATACACTGGAAAGCATCGCCAACAAACCACTAAGTCAGACAAAAGAATGAGTGTTAGGGATGGAGGTCAAGGGTGACAAAATGTTGGGCATCAAAGTATCAATAAAGGAAAAACTATTGTTTTTCCTATTGTGTTTGTGTGTTCTGAGACAGGGTCTCTATATAGTGCAGACTTGCCTTGAATTCACCATGTAGCCCAAGCTGGCCTCAGATTTGCGGCTATCCTCCTGTCTCAGTCTCCCGAGTGCTAGGATTACAGCATTTGCCACCATGGTCAGTTGGAATGATATATTTCAGTTCCTGAGAGTAAGACTGTTACACCCAGCAAGCTCGTCTTTTTAAGTGGGGAAGAAATGAAACAGTGTAGGACAAGGACGAACTAAAACGGCTCATGACCACTAAGCTGCTGTTAGCTAAAGGAATTCTACGTCCACCTTACATCATCTGTGACAGACACCTGTGCTCCGTCCACATGTGAGCTCTGTGTCAGTAGCCTGACACACATGTGCGTCTGTACTACTAAGCTTAGGATTGTTGGCCATAGAACAAAGCTTCAACATTTCTGGAGGAAAATATACTCTCACACTCACGCTTCAGAGTCTGAAGGCCTAGTTTCTCCTCACAGGAGAGCTCAGAGCCTTTCCTCACTGCCTCAGCCAGGGGTGTCTGTCTCCCATGTACCCTGTGTGGCTGTTTTCCAATGGTTCTTAACTGAACTTTCAGTTAAACCTGCTATTTTTCTTCAATCCATGTTTTTCTCTTTGCTTTTCTGCCCTATTTATGTTTCGTTGGTCTTCTATTATAGCTTTTATTTTTTTCTCCAATGGGGAATGTAAATTTTCTTTTTAAAAAGACATCAAGTCTGGGAGTGCTGGCACACACCTTTGAGCCCAGCATTCAGAGGCAGAGGCAGGTGGATCTTTGTGAACTTCAAGCCAGCCTGGTCACCAGAGAGTTCCAGGTCATTGTGGTCTACACAGTGCAACCCTGCCTAATAAGGGACAAAGTCAGGAGAGGACCAGCATGAGTGGGGAGGGCAAGAGAGGATGCAGAGGTGGTAACCATGGTAACAGCACTCTGCAACCATCTATGGGAATCTCATGGTGGAGTGCCAGCCTTTGCTCACTTACTATATGGGGAGAAGAAAACTTAGTTCTTACATGGCTACAAACAAGTGGCCCAGTGACCCAGCAGTCCTGATGAACACCGAGGACGGTTGGTGTGTGCCGTATTTCTGCACTGTGCACCTGCCTGCCTTCTCCATCCCTCCTGTGTGCCCCTTCCCTAACACTCGTTTCTTACTGTGAAAGCACAGGCTCCTACCTCAGCCTTCCAGGATGTATACATCATCACACCCAGGTATTATTTTTTTCTAAAATCTTCTAGAATCTTCTTTAACTTGAAAGCTAATAAATTTTTATAAAGGATTATCTACAGGTAAGTCTTTCTTAAAGTTGCTCGGCATTCTGTGAAGTCTTTCAAGAACCCCTCACTCCAGAACTGCAACATTTTCTTCTATTACTTTTTGACTTTTTAGAATTTATCTATTTATGTTTATTTATTTAGAGACAGTTTTCTTTGTATAACAGTCCTGGGTATCCTGGACCTTGCTTTGTAGATCAGGCTGGCCTCAAGCTCAGACAGATCTGCCTAACTGCCTCCCGAGTGCTGGGATTAAAGGGGTGCTTCAACCACACCTGGCTGACTTTCCCCCACCCCTCTATTTTAAATCTTTCTTTCCTTGAGTATCCTGTAATATTTTCAATCTGCTTGTTCTATAGTTCATGATATTCTAATGTTTATATTATCATTTTATGTGTATAGGTGTTTTACCTGCATAGCTGTGATATCTATGCACTCTGTGCATGCAGTGCCAATGGAGGCCTGAAGAGGGCACTGGATCCCCGGCAACTGGAGTTATAGACTGCTTGAGCCACCAATGGAGGTGTAGAACTGAACCTGGGTCCTCAAAGTGAAGCCAGTGCTCTTCACCACTGAGCCAGCCCCCAAATACTGACATTAATTTCAATATTCATTATAGATCCCTTTAAATTAATATTTTCTAGTCATATTGAAACAAATGTTTTCTGTAATTGTTTTTCCAGGTTGCTGGCACTTGCCCTGTTTTCCTTTGTGTCCAGTTCTTAACCTGGGACACCTTTAACTCTCTGCAGCGCTTACATGAGAAAGACCCAACTGTGACCCTCCTCTAGAGTTTCTTTCTCCTCGCTGCACTGATTAGGCTGACTCTACGGAGCCTCTAAGGGTTTACACAGGGCTATTCCACCATAATCGTCTTTAATGGAAATTCTAGAATTTGTTCCAATCTGTTTACAAAATAGTGATAATCTCTCTTTCCCTTTAGATAGCTAAGGAAAACCCAATTAAGCTTCCATCTTTTCTTTCTCTTTATTGTTTCAGTGTTTCTGAACACATCCTTACATTTGATTTTACTAGTGTCCTTCATGCAAGGGTAGTTGGTCGGCAAATGTAGACTATTGTGCTGAGCTGGAAGACATTACTTACTCAAGAGTTGAACATTTCATCAAGCACCCTCCTTCTATCTTTCCTAGATATTTGGATGCAGTTTCTTATATAGCATGTCCATCTAAGAACATCACAGTGGCCTGGAGAGATGGTTCAGTGGCTAGGAGCATCAACTGCTTTTCCAATGGACCTGCTTTTGATTCCCAGCACCCACATGGCAGCTCATCACCATCTGTAACTCCTATCCCAGGTATGCTACATCTTCTTCTAACTTCTGTGGGCACTGGGCAAACATGCAGCACATAGGTGCACACTTGAGTCTTTAGTTAACACTCTTTTCTTCACGCTGTCACAGTCAATCCAGCCAAGAAAACCAGTTAATAGCATGACGTGCCTACACTCCACAGGGCTACTGTAAAAAAGGAAATAATTTATGAGAAGGGCTTAGCAACAGAAAGTAACTCTTCTAGTCAGCATACAAAGTAATGCCTGTCGTCATGGCGTCTCTCCTCTCCTCTCCCCTTCTCTCCTCTCCTCCCCTCCCCTCCCCTCCCCTCTCCTCCCCTCCTCTCCTCTCCTCTCCTCCCCTCCTCCTCTCCTCCCCTCCTCTCCTCTCCCCTCCTCCTCTCCCCTCTCCTCTCCTCCTCCTCTCCTCCCCTCCTCTCCTCTCCCCTCCTCCTCTCCCCTCTCCTCTCCTCCTCCTCTCCTCCCCTCCTCTCCTCTCCCCTCCTCCTCTCCCCTCTCCTCCCCTCCTCCTCTCCTCCCCTCCTCTCCTCTCCCCTCCTCCTCTCCCCTCTCCTCTCCTCCTCCTCTCCTCCCCTCCTCCTCCTCCCCTCCTCTCCTCCTCCTTCTCCTCTACTCCCCTCCCCTCCCCTCCCCTCCCCTCCCCTCCCCTCCCCTCTCCTCTCCTCCTCTCCTCTCCTCTCCTCTCCTCTCCTCTCCTCCCCTCCCCTCCCCTCCCCTCCCCTCCCCTCCCCTCCCCTCCCCTCCCCTCCCCTGCTCTCCTCTCTCTCTCTCTCTCTCTGTTGGTTTTAATGAGAATGGCTTTTGTAGACTCATGTGCTTGAATGTTTGACCTATAGGGAGTGGCACTATTAAGAGGTGTGGCCTTGTTGGAGGAAGTGTGTCACTCTGAGGTGGGTGCAGAGGTCTTAGTTGCTTAAGCTCTACCTCGTGTCACTTTCACTTCTGTTGCCAGTGGTGGATAAAGATGTAGAACCCTCCTTCTCCAGCACCCATGTTTGTCAGCATGCCACCAAGTCTCCTGCCATAATAATGGACTAAACCTCTACAACTGTAAGCCAGCCCTAATTAAATGGCTTTTTAAAATAAAAGTTACTGTGTTATGGTGTCTCTTCACAGCAATAGAAACCCTAAGAAAGACAGGAAGGATTAGGAGCTGTGGCCTTGTTGGAGGAGATGTCACTGGGGGTGGGCTTTGAGGGTCACAACTCTCATACCACTACCACTTCATGCTCTGCCTCCTATTCATGGATAATACTAAGCCTCAAAAACCCAGAAAGACGCTGAGCTGCCTATTAACATATCAAAATGGACACTTGATTGGTCTCCCAGCATCCCTTAGGACCTGTGGCTCCTCCCAGAGGCTGGGCTTCCGCTTTCCCTCCCCCAACCTGGTCTTATATAACTCAGCCATTTTGGCTATGCTGGCCTCCTGGCCTGGGCCACCTCTCTTGGTTGGCTGGGCCACCTCTTCCTCTCCCTCAAGTCTCTCCTCTCACGGTCTAGTTTAGTCAGCTGGCCATGTTCAGCCTGGACCCTTCCCTCTGCCTGCGTCCTCCCTTCTATCTACAGTAAGAAATCATCTCCACACTTTGGGAGTAGTCGTGCTCGCCTCTTATTTTATGTTTTCATTCATCTGGTGCCAAAGCCACAGAATGGGCATAACTGGGGCTCCCTTCTAAGTGACTAGGCCTCTCCACCCAGGCTTCCGACCTGACTCTCCTGCGGTGTGTGGACATGTGTCTCTGCTGGTCCCATCAGACTTGTCTCTAATTCTAGAGTCCACTTCTCTGCTGCTTCTTCCCCTCACCAGCTCTTAACCAAACATCTTTCCTTGCCTACTTGGGAAGTCTCCTCTCTGTGGCCTCCTGGAGTCTGCCACACCTTCTAAGCCTCTCACCAAGAGGGAATCTCCCTGCTATGTACTCTAGGGCCCCGACCACACGGGCAACTCTATTTCCTAAGCCTGCAGCATCTCTGTGCCTTCATGGTCTAGAAGATACTGGATCCCTTCCTTAGGTGGAGTTCCTGTGGGTTCCTTCCTGTCCTTAATGGCTGCGCTGCTCTTGACTCTCAGCTCTCTCTTAGGGCTTACTGGAACCTTCTCTATGGCATGGAGTTCGTTTCGAGGCCCTTTCTCCTTTTCTCCTTAGACTTAATTTCCTCCACAGACTCAGATTTTTATTAGTCTTACTGCAAACAACTCTGTCCCAGTACACAGCTCAATGGCAAATGTACACTTGAGTTCTGAATTCTCAAAGACTGTAACAACTTCTGCTACCACACAAGTAAATGATCCCAAAGTCTCTTCTCTCTAAGGTTTTCCAAGTTTTCATTCTTAAAAATCTTTTATCTCTACAATAAAATGGAAACTTAAGGGCTCTTTGTAAAGTTGGTTGGATGGTGTTTTGCTGGAGCAAACACGTGAAGGAACATTTGGCTGAAGCAGACACAGGAGAGAGGATGTTCTGCTAAAGCAAGCACATGAAAGGACACATGATGAAGGATTCTTTGCTAACAACACACATGTATTGGTCTGCCTAATATTGCGTAGTTGAGCACATTTGTTGGAACTCCATAGATTGAAATGGACCAAAAAACTTCTGATGGTCCACTGCAGTTTCTTGCCGCTTCCACGGACTCCGGCTGACTGGATGCACGCACTGAGACAAGACTGGTATTGAGCAAAACCCCCACGCTGAGGCAAGACACATGGAGGACACATGATGTTTGGAGGCATACATAAATAGAACTCCACAGAGTGATGGAGGCAGAGCTTGGCCTGCTGGTATAGCTAGCCGTGCAACGCTTGTGGGTCTCACATCTTCGCTGATGTTCGCTTCCCTGAGAAAGGCACAGCCAAGAACTTCTGGTGACCCTTTGTGTCCCTCCTGTTGACATGTATGGAGGCAGAGGCCTGGCTGTCTATTAGGTTGTGCCATTGTTGTTGCTATCCCGACTCTACTGAACTGGACTACTAGTGTATCAGAGAAGTGTCTGCAAGTGGACCCAGCTGCTGCTGCTAATCCGTGAACTGAACTGCAGATTTTCAGACAACACAGGCGGGAGTTGCTCCAAAGAACCTTTGTAAACAGGCCCACCTCCCCTGTATCTTTTTTTTCCCACTATCTCTGGTGGGTGGTGGGCTAACATAACAGGGAGGTTAAAGCATTTAAGAACCATCATTAAAAATAAGGTTTGAGCCGGGCGTGGTGGCGCATGCCTTTAATCCCAGCACTTGGGAGGCAGAGGCAGGCGTATTTCTGAGTTCGAGGCCAGCCTGGTCTACAGAGTGAGTTCCAGGATAGCCAGAGCTACACAGAGAAACCCTGTCTCGAAAAACTAAAAAAAAAAAAAAAAAAAAAAAAAGGTTTGAAAAAACTAAAGTTATACTATGATTTCTCTACACTCTGCTCTCAAGAAATCTTTTAAGACTATTGTGTAAACAGTCTTTATCTCAGGATTTGAAAATTCAATGGGTATAGTAAAAAAAATTCTGTAAAATCTGTAGCAAAATTTGGCTTAAACCTTTTAACAAAAAGGCTTATACTTAAAAACCTATTTATAGGTAATTTTAATTTGCTACAACATAACTATATATGTGATATAACTTTTGTTTAGGATATATTGTAAATGTAACTTGGTGTCTTAAGGTTTTACTGCTATGAACAGACACCATGATCAAGGCAAGTCTTATAAAGGACAACATTTAATTGGGGCTGGCTTACAGGTTTAGAGGTTCAGTCCATTATCATCAAGGTGGGAACATGGCAGAATCCAGGCAGGCATGGTACAGGAGGAGGTGAGAGTTCTGCATCTTCATGTGAAGGCTGCTGGTGGAAGACTAACTTACAGGCAGCTAGGGTGAGGGTCTTAAAGGCCACACTCACAGTAACACTTCTACTCCAACAGGGCCACAGCTTCTAATAGTGCCACTGCCTGGGCTGAGCACGTACAAACCGTAACACTTGGATTCAACTCTTGTTTAAACTGAGTCATATAAAAAGTTCTGATATTCTATAATGATGCACTATAAAGGGATAAAGTTCCCAGTCTCTATTAACTAAATTTATAGTTTAAAGTTTTAGTTTGGTTCTAAAGGATCTTCAATTAAATCTTTAACTCAAAATTGTAAGGCTTAAACTTAACAGGGATAAAGCTGTAAAGTCCTAATCTCATAAAAGCTTGTAAACTGTTAGATAATTAAGACATGTAAGTTAATGGTCAGTTAGCTTACTGACCTCATAAAGGATTCATGCTCTTTAATGCTCTCAGAGCTATGCTTACAGCTATGTGTCATGGTTTAAATATGCTTGGCCTAGGGACTGGCACCATTAGGAGGTTTGGCCTTGCTGGAGAAAGTGTGTCACTGTGAGGGTGGGCAATGAGACCTTCCTCCTAAGCACGTGGGAACCAGTCTTGGTCATGGTGTCTGTTCACAGCAGTAAAACCCTACCTAAGACACCATGCTAAGTACAATTGTAATTCATTCACAATGACGAGTTTTATTTAGCCTCCTGTATGTGTTTTCAAGTTAAGCCATGAAAAAAAGTTACTTGTTTTAAGAAGTAACTAAAAACAAGTAAAGTTTCTTTAACTCTGGTATACTTAATAGATTATGTTCCTCAAACTCTTCAGAGATCTGGTGGAGATAGCATTTAAAATGTTTAATGAAAAAGCTTCTATACTAGACAGAAATGCCAGCTCCTAGCAGCAGCAGCAACTCTAAGGTCTCCAAAGAAGACAGACGGGGGTGCCGAGGACTCCACCGGGATTGTGGAAAGGCTAAGCACTTGGGAAAACTGCCCATGCTTGACTGGCCGCCAGGGCTCAGCCCTGAGGGTTGACTGCCTTCCATCTTCTGCCTGGTCAGAGTGAGCTAGTTTCCCTAAATCCTCTTCTACATGAAAACCTCTCAGACACTCTGGGCCTGGCAGCCGAAGGCCAGAGCTGCTCTGTGCTGCAGCTAAAGATTTAATGCTGCCTTGTTTGATAGCCAAAGAAGGACCACTGCTCCCCAGAGAAGCCATTCAGACCATGGGTGCCTAGGGTAACTGCCCAGGTAGCATTACATGTCTGGCACTTTAAAAAAGGTCATTTGGATTATAGCACCTGCTAAGGGTCAGCCGCAGAGCTCTAAGGATGTTGGTGGCTAGGCTCAAGTAGCTTTGTCAACAGCAGCAGTCACACCAGCAACTTCCCCAAGGCTATAGCTGCCCTCTTAGGTCACTGAATCAGGTCTCAGGACTCATTTTCCTAGAGCTACTAGGTCTCCTGCTGAGAAAGGCTGACACAATTTACCCTGCTGGCAGACCTCACTCCAAAGGAGATAGTCACTAAATGAGTTTAAAAAGTGTTTCAGATTTCATTCTCTCTCTGCCATTGTTAGACTTTGAGAGTTCAGGGTTTTAACACTAATCAATGGAGTTCTGATAAGCTATTAATCTAGCCCTGGTAGTCTCAGAAACCTGGGACAAATGGCTAACTGAGGTACCTATTAACATATCAAGACAGATGCTGGCCAGGTCTCCCAGCATCCCTCAGTACCCGTGACTCCTCCCAGAACTCCTCACCTTACCCTAACCCTCTTCCTCCCAGGGGCTGATCTTCCTGCAATCTTCAGGGAAAGAATGTGTTGGACTGTATGATGGAAAAAAGCAGGGTCTCTGAGTGGATATCAGAGAGAGGGAAGTTAGTGCTGGGGAAGGGTCAGTGGGTCATAGGGTCTGGACTCCATTCCCAGCACCACAGGGCAGCTCACAACTGTCTCCAACTGCAGGGATCCAGCAGCCCCTTCTGGCCTCCACGGGCCTTGCACCCAATGTGCAACAACATACACACAGGCACCCATACACATAAAGCAAAAATAAATGTTAGAAACATCAAGAGGAAAGGAGAAAGCAGTCCTCTCTCTCCCCTCCCCTCCCACCTTGTCCCCTTTGGTAGTGTAGTCTCACTAGGGCCTCACACATGGCCGATATGTGCTCTACCACCGATATGTGCTCTACCACTGAGAGCCCTTAGTCATGCTTTTTTTCTTTCTTTTTCTTGTTTTGTTAATTTAATTATTTGTTTCATTTTGAGTCAGGTAGGCATTGAACTCATTCTGTGAGCACATGCATGCCTAGAATTTGTGATCCTCTTGCCTCAGTCTCCTGAATAGCTGGGATTACAGGCCTCTACCACCCAGCCTGGCGGCTGAGAAACTCTTATTGCAGGGAGTTGGGAAGAAAGACAAAATATGTACGAAGGCACGTATACCTGAGGCAGAAGACAAAGGCTGTGTTCTAACTGGAGTCCTCTCAGAGGATGTACCTCACCTGTGAAAAGTGTGGGGACAGCTTCAACCTAAAAGGAAGGGCAGCCACAGGACTGCAAAGGTCTATAAGGGAACCTGACAGAAGGTAACAACAGTGTGTGTGTGTGTGTGTGTGTGTGTGTGTCCAGCCCCAACCTGCATCATTTAGTCAAGGATTTGATCTGTGACTTAGAAGCTGGCCCTGGCCTGCGGACTCACCGACACAGTCGCAGCACTCGTCCCACAGGGCCCCGAGGCACAGCATGCACTCCTTACAGCAGGGGCAGTTCCCTTCTCCAGGCCGGCACTGGCAGAGCTCCTAAGAACAGGACAGATTTTAAAGCCAAACCCAAACAACTGTAACCAAAACTCGGAGCAAAAAATAACCGCAGCATTTTCATTTATAAACATTCATTCCTGATAGACTTTGTATTCAGCAACATCATTTCCAGGAACATAACTACCATCAGTGGTTGAGAGCAGAGAGCACTGGCTAGTCCAGAGGACCAAGATAGGTCCCCAGCATCCACTGGGCAAGCAGCTCACATCCATCTGCAACTCCAGTTAAAGGGGATCTGGCACGCTCTTCTGACCTACACACACACTCACACACACACTCACACAAACATTCATAGACACAACACACAGTACACATACATACATGCACACATACAGGTAAACTATAACCATAAACATTTTTTTTCCAAAACAAAACACCCATATCTTTTTTAAATTGTTAGTTTGGATTCTACTGGAATTATATAACCCCTCCCCACCACCCAGAGGCTGATCTAAGTGAATTACAATTCAATTTCAAGGCCAGCCTGGCTACATAGCAAGACTTTGTCTAAAACAAATAGAAATACATCCAATAGCAAGGGCCAGTGATGTCACTTCATAAGTAAAGCACTTACCCAGCATAGCAAGGTCTTGGGTTCACTGGCCAACACTCCAAACCCAAAATTACTATGTGAGGGCTAATGGTACAGACAACCCAATAGTGGTGTGTTTGCCCAGGTCATGCAAGGTGTGACATTCTATCTGTGGCCCCACATTCACAATTTCATTTATTAATCTATGATACACTGAAGCACTGTGCTTTCATAATTATTTACAGGCATGGTAACAAGTATTTTCCCTCTTTGCAATGAAACTCCACGACCACTCCCATTATGGCGCAGAGACTTTACGGTGAAGAGACCTGGGCAAGGTAGGTGGACAAGAAGCAGCCTCCATGTGATGCAGTGAATGAGAAAAGTCAGGATAACAGAATGGACAACTCCAAACAAACAAAGTCGGAAAGCACTATAAATAAAGGGGACGAGAGTGGACAGCTGAGGACCAACTCTGAGGAAAGGAGTCACAGCCCTGTCATGGCCTTCCGATAAGGAAGGGACCCAGAAGTCAGCCCTCCTGATAAAAAGACTACGGACTCAATCCAAGGACAAGCCTCCACTTGGGGGTTTTTGTGAGACCAAGACTCCTCTACCCAATATGTTAGCACTCAAGAGGAGAGCCGGCCAGTCTCTCGCTCTCCAAGCCTTAGGAACTGTAGCCAGAACCAGCTTGAGAGTGTTGCAGACTGAGCTATCCCAAGACCAGTCAAGTCAGGAAGCCAAGGGTCAACCTGCCCTAAGGGTGACCAGCAGCTACAGGAAGCAGCTGCAGATGACAAGGGCCAGCAGGCACCTGAGGAGTGCAGGTGGCAGGGCTGGGCACTGGAGGATACTCTAGTAAGCTGTCCTCTGGCTTCACACAGGCAGTGTGTGTGTGTGTGTGTGTGTGTGTGTGTGTGTGTATGTGTGTGTGTATGTGTGAAGGTGCACGTGTGCATGTTGAGTCCTGAAGTGACTTCAAGTGTCTTCCTCAATTGCTTTCCATGTATATAGATGGAGGCAGAATCTCTTGCCAGGTCTTGGTCTCTGCTAGCTTGACTAGGCAGCCTGCTCCGGCATCCACCTCCTGTGAAGTGGGGCTGTGGGCAGGCCACCGCACCACTGGGGATCGGAACAGCTTAGAGGGTAAGGGTTTAGTTCACTGCTCTGTTGTCCCACGCCTCTGATCCATGTCTAACAAAATAATGATTTATATAATACCCTGATAGAAAACTGCAGAGATCTCTGCAGCAATCCTTAGTGCCCTAGGTTTCTTCTCCACCTCTCCCTCACTGTGTAACGTCCTTGCTGTTGACAGGCCTGACTGTGCACGGCTGCCCTGACCCTGCAGTCCTCCTTAGCCTCCTGAGAGCCACGATTACAGGTGTGTACCACGATGCCTTGTTCTTTAAAACTGACGTCAAAAACCTTCTTAGCTTTCCCCTCTACTTTGGAAAAACATAAATGTATTTGTAAACCCTCCACTTCTCAAACAGAAAAAAATGACAGAGGTAAAATGTGACATTTTCTTTGAACTGGGTTATTTATATATTTTACCAGCCTCACTATGAATAAACTTCAGTGCTGCTTAGTCAAATGGAACATGTGATCAAACCAAACACAACATTCACAGAAGTCTGAAACAGAAAGTGACTCAAAGCTTCCAATTCCTTTCTGTGGCCACATTCCCCAGTTTTGCCGTCGGTTCTGTTTACACACGGCTGCTCTCTGTCCAGCTCACTGCCTCCTACCTCCCGGAGCTCCCATCAGGGTGGATGAGTCTCGTTTTTTCAAATGAAGATATAAAATCCACAGGACATTCAGTCGGTAAGTGGCTAGGATCTGACTCTGGTTTGAATTGGACATTACTGAGAGACAAAGCATAACCATGCCTAGCATTTCAAGACCTGGTTGTTATTCTCTCTTAGAGAAAAACCAAGCAATCCTCACATGAAGCCCTGTAGGCTGTTTAAGCTCTCACTGCTGATGCCGGGGCCGAGCCACTGCTCGTGAAGGTATACCAGGACTGGCTGAACGCTCAGCCGAGACTCTAACCCAGCACTCAATTCTCTCACTGCTTCAGCCGGTTACTGGTAACATCATCTGTTGTCCGACTCCTTCACGTGCAGATGACCCCAAGTTCACAGTGACACCAGTACACCAGTTCTGACTTCTGACTCTAGGCCTTAGCCTCACACATCAGAGCAGGAAACTCAATGTTTGTTCCCTGTGTGAAGGATTCCAGTAGGTGTTCTTAAATTTTGATGACCACATTGTTCAATAACTTTATAATGGAAAAAAAGAAAATTCGTACTAAATGGAAAAACTAAACATTATGGGTTATCCTCATAACTTCAGAAACCAGCAGGAGGGTTTAGTGAAATATGCACACTTCTTAAAAAGTTTAAATGAAAGGAAACTAAGGTAAAATCTGAGTGTAACTATTTAATTTTTAAAATTAATTATGTGTCTACACATGTGCATGGGCACACGTGGAGTGGTGTGCGTGTACATGTCATGGGACAAGCACCGTAATCAAACTCATGTCATGTCACGTCATGTCATAGCTAACACCTTGCTTAGCCATTCTCCAGCTCAACTCTCATCATTTAATATATACCACGTGAGAGAGGGCAGGTATGGGCGACAGACTCACAGTGCATGGTTTTAGTAATAAGACATTCTGGCAAGTACAAACTATAAAACGGAAATGGAGCCAGGCTTGAGAGCAGGCATCTTTAATCCCAGCACTCAGGAAGGAAGACCCAGGAGGATCAAGAATTAAAGACTAGCCTTTGCAACACAGCAAACTAAAGACCAGCCCAAGCCATATTAATCCTTCCTTAAAAAACAAAACGCAGAGTCAAACTAAAAAGCAGGAAAAGGGGTGGGCGGGAGAAAACCAATACAGAAGATGTTTGAGAGAGAAGACTTTGGTGCAAACCAAAAATCTAACTGTGTAGCAACAGGTCAGAGTAAAGGAAGGAGAGATTCCTGTAGGACCTCGCTGTGCTAAGGAAAGCAGCCGTTACTTGCTGTCTGTGATGGTCTGAATGAAAATGGTCCCCACAGGCTCACAGGGACAGGCTCAGCGGGAGTAGCATTATTTGAAAGATTGTTGGAGTGGTTGTGGCCTTGATGGAGGAAATGTGTTCCTGGGGGTCAGGTGTGAGCTAGCAGCTACTGCTACAGGCCATGCCTGGCTCCCCGCAGCCATGTTCCCTGCCATGATGGTCACAGACTCATCCTCGGAAACTGTAAGCCAGCCCCAATGAAATGCTTTCTTTTAAAAGTGGCCTTGGTCACGGTGCCTCCTCACAACACCACCACACTGACTAAGATACTATGTATGCCCAACACCTGAGAAAGGCGGAAGCTACGTAAGGAAGAGGGTTTCCTTTTGGCTCTCAGTCCACCACGAGAGGGTGCATGGTGACAGGCAGCTCTGAGGCAGCAGGAGCACATGGCTACACCTTACCTTCCATATCCCAGTGGGCAAGGAGCAGAGGATGGAATGGCACCCTGGCTTCCTCCTTTCATTCTGTCTGGGCCCCAGGCTACTGGGAGATGTGCTACCAACCTCCATGGTGGGCCCCTCTTCAGCCAATCCTCTCTGGGAATGCCTCAAAGATATGCCCACAGCATGTCTCCTAGTAGGTAATTCTAACTAAACCCAGCCAAGATGACCATGATGGTAACCATCACAGGTAGCCATCATACTACTTAAGCTGATTATCTGGGGTGTTCCGTCACAGTGAGGGAAAGCTAGCAGACCATGGCAGACAGATGGTTGATCCAAATTGTTAGATTTATTTTTATTGATCTGAATTTCAAGTGTTATTTAAAGTTTGTTATTTTAAATTACATGTTATTCATTCATTCATCATTCAGTGTGTGTGTGTGTATACTGCCCCACATCATGTAAGTGGAGGTCAGAGGACAACCTGTAGGCGTTGCTTCTCTTCTCCCCTGTGGGTCTCAGGTGTTGAACTCAGGTTACCAGGCTGGGCAGCGGGTGTTTTTACGCCATCAACTACCTTACCAACTCTAAATCTTATTTTTTATAAAAGCAGCAAAGCAGTAAAAATCCAGTCAAAAGCAGCATCCAATATTACAGCTCCCCACCTCAAACAGGGCGGCTGCACATATGCACCAAGACAACCATTGGCTTGGTGACATTTAAAGCAAGATTTCTTCCCAGTCAAAGCACAAAAATAAATATTTACACAGGGACCACCCTTGTGCACAGCAGCTGGAATGACCGCACTGCCCTGACTGCCTGCCACCACCCTGGTAAAACATTTACATGACCAACAGACCGTGGTCTCCGTGACCTTCCAGGGAAACGTTGTTGTTTTTAGTTATTTCATGAGTGCTCTGACTAAACATAAGCAAATGCTCTCACATCCTCATGGTATGTCATTTCAGCACTGCAGATGTTGTTCAAGTCAAACTAACAAAGGAAAATCTAAGGTTCCTAATGAACATCCTGTTATGAACTATGGCATTACTTTTTTTGACCGCTGGGAATCGAACCCAGAGCTTTTCACAATAGGGAAGTTCTCTGTCACATTACCAGACCATATCTCTGAATAATCATCATCATCATTAGTGGATGGGTATTTTGCCTGTATGTACCTCACCAAGGTAAGAGCGCATCCGGTCTCTAGAACTGGTATTACAGATGTGATCTGCCATGTGGGTGCTAGAAATCAAACCCAGCTCCTCTTGAATTAGAGAGGAAAGCTATGATGGCCACCTACAATGGCAACACACCTTGTACTCTGCAGCCCGCAGACCGTGGCTCTGTAATGAAATGTGTGTGTGCGTGTGTGTGTGTGTGTGTGTGTGTGTGTCTGTGCGCGCGCGCACTACCCCACATCATGTATGTGGTTCAGTGGGCTGCGCAGAAGAGCCAAGCTGTGGCCATGTTTTCCCTGTGCACTGGGATCAGCTACTTGCAGACTGTCTTGGCGGGAGAGCTGAAGGGAGAGAGCTTGGCAGTTAAGGGCTGGAAATCAAGTTCTTCCGACGACCTGGGTTTCGCTCCTAGACCTATCTGATAGCTCACAACCTTCTTTAACTCTAATCCCAGGGCATCTGACTCCCTTCTCAGGCCTCTGTGGGCACCAGAAATGCATGTGGAGCACAGACACACATGCAGGCAAAGCACCTATACACAGAAAAGTAAGTTCTTAAAAACTGAATGATTAGTATACAAAGGCTACAAATGCAGTTAAAAGAAATGCAAGAAAATCTAAAGATAAGTTATGCAATTTCATGAATTAAAAATCAATATTGCAAAATGTCATCATTTCACAAATTGATCTACAAATTTAATATACCTCTGAAAGTAGGCGTGAATGACCCCAAAGCCACAGTCTTTGAAAGAAATAATTCATAAACTCAACTCCGCTGAAATATGAAACTTCTGCTCTACAGAAGCTACTCCAACCATAAATGGCAAACCAGACTAAGAGAAAATACATGTGAACACCTACCTGAGAATGACTGCTACCCAAGACATAAGAACAACTCAAACTCAATAATAAAACAACTGGATTAAAAGCCAGGCATGGTGGCACATGCCTTAAATCCCAGCACTCAGGAGGCAGAGGAGGTGGATGGCTGAGTTCAAGGCAGCCTGATTAACATAGCAAGCTTCAGTATAGCCAGATTACACAGAGAAACCTTGTTAAAAAGCAACCCACAAGACCTAATTAAACCAACCAAACAACCAAACAACTGAACTGAATAAGGAACAAAAGTTCTTAAGACATTTCTAAAGGTTACAAAAAATATGGTTACAAAAAAATGTAAAAGATGTTCCACATTGGTGTGTGTGTGTGTGTGTGTGTGTGTGCGCACATGCATATGTGTTTTCAGTGCTGGGGAACCCAAGGCCTCACATCATGCTAGACATGTGTACTTTTGCTAAGCTGTACGCCCAGCCCAGGGAGTTGCAAATGATGACAATCATGAAATTCTACCTCAAACCTATTCAAACAGTGACTACCTAAGACAGATGCTGGACAGCAGCGAGAACTCTCACTTAACACTGCTGGGAACATATAGCCACACCATAGGACATTGATAACAATAAAAAGAAGTAAGAATGGTGGCTATGATGGCTAGTCTTGGTTGTCAACTTGACTATATCTGGAATTAACTAAAACTCGAGAGGCTGGGTACACCTTTAAGAGATTTTTCTTAATTAAATAATGTTTAGTGGGAAGATCCACTTGTGTGTGTGGGGGAGATGGGGTAGGCAGGAGTTGTATATGTGGATGTTGTAGAAATTATTTAATCCTAACTCAGAGTTTGTTTGTTTGTTTGTTTGTTTTTTTAAAGATTTATTTATTTATTATATGTAAGTACACTGTAGCTGTCTTCAGACACTCCAGAAGAGGGCGCCAGATCTCATTACGGATGGTTGTGAGCCACCATGTGGTTGCTGGGATTTGAACTCTGGACCTTCGGAAGAGCAGTTGGGTGCTCTTACCCACTGAGCCATCTCACCAGCCCCTGTTTGTTTGTTTTTAAAAGATTTATTTATTTATTATATGTAAGTACACTGTAGCTGTCTTCAGATACCAGAAGAGGGAGTCAGGTCTTGTTACAGATGGTTTTGAGCCACCATGTGGTCGCTGGGATTTGAACTCAGGACCTTCGGAAGAGCAGTCAGTGCTCTTAACTACTGAGCCATGTCTCCAGCCCCCGGAATATCCACTTTTAATTCAGACCTTTTGAGGAGGGAAAAACCCACCTTTAATCTGGTCACACCTGCTGGCAGCCTGGATAACGTACATGGAAGAAGGAGGCTTGCTCTCTACCTGTTTCCTCTCACTCTCACTGGCAAGTCACTCCTTCACTGGCACTAGAGCCAACTTCAAGATTCTGAGGCACACTAAAGACCTCACGGACTGAACAAGTCCTGGATTCTTGCACCTTCCATTGGTAGACAGCAATTATTGGACTAGCCAGACCAAAGCCTAGACTCCATCCTAATAAGTCCCCTTTCCACAGATAAATAGATACATAGACAGACTGGCCAGCAGATAGAGATAGACCGATTCATTCTATCAGTCCTGCTCCTCCAGGCAACCCTGACTAATACAGTAGCCATGAACAACCGTGGCAGGAACACTGCTGAATGAAAGAAGACACACTTATCAGGATTCCAACTCTACAGCACTCTGGCAATGGTCAAAAGATAGAGATAATCAAAAGAAGAAGTGGTTGTTACAAGGCTGGAGAGAGGTAGGGAGGCATGACTATATTGAGAGTACAGGGAGATTTAAGGCAATCAAACTACCCTCAAACGAGCACCATCATAAACGCACAGTATGCATGCATCTGTTAAAACCCACAGAAAAACTACATGAACAACCTTAAACAATGTGTTTTAGTTAATAACACAGGGTATGAATATTGGTTCATCTGTAGTAGAAAGTGTAGCACAGTGAAGAAAGGTAACAATAGGCAGAAACTGCTGAATGTGGTGGTACACGTCTGTAATCCCAGGTATTTACTAGGTTGAGGCAGGAGGACTCCAAAGTCAAGACCAGCATTGGTAAAATAGCAAGACTGTCATAACAAGAAAAAAAAAACCCATTGAAAATGAATAAAGCTAGACAAAGAAGTATAAGGAAACTCTGTACCCATTTTTTTCTAAAGACCAAAAACATTTCTAAAAAAATGAAGCCTACTGTGTTAAATCAATTCCTAGCAAGTTTTATTACAGAAAATAACAAGATGGCCCAAAAATTCATATGCAAATGCAAGGGACCCGGAATCAGGAACAAGGTCTTAAAAGAGCGAAATGAGACTACACTACAAAGCTACAACAACCAAGGCCATGCACATGCCCAGAATGGAGTCCCTTCAAAGGAGTCACAAGGGGTTCAAGTGTCTAGACTCCACTGTTTACCTTTCAAATGTCAGGGCAAGGATGCTGGGGGGGGGGTGCAGAACCACATGGCCCCGACAGGACATACACTTGCACTCCTGGTTCCCAGTTGGAGCACTTAGAATTACTAGATGTGCTATTATTGAAGGAGGCGTGGCACTGAGGCTGGAGCTTTCAAAAGCCCAGGGTAGGCCCAGCTGCACTCTTTCTCTCTGCCTGCTGCCTGTGGATCAGGATGGAAAGCTCTCGGCTACAGCTACAGCACCATGCCTGCCTGCCTGCCTGCTGCCTTGTTCCCAGCCACGACAACCATAGACTCACCCTTCCTCCTGTCAGCAAGTCCCAAATAAATGCTTTCTAAAGGTTGCCTTTCTCATGGTGTCTCTTCACAGCAACAGAAGACGACGACAGATGTTATACTAAAAGTTCCATGAATGCTGGGCGTGGTGGCGCACTGGGAGGCAGAGGCAGGTGGATTTCTGAGTTCGAGGCCAACCTGGTCTACAAAGTGAGTTCCAGGAAAGCCAGGGCTATACAGAGAAACCCTGTCTCAAAAAACCAAAACCAAACCAAACCAAAACAAAACAACAACAACAAATCACAAAAAAAAAGTTCCAAAAATAACTAAACAGTTACTCATGGGGAATAAGAAATAAACTGGCAATTCTCATAGGTAATAGTGACATGGCTTAAAACTTAAATTCTATACCCAGACAATCTGTCATCCAGGCATACAATCAGAAAAAGTCCACTTTCAGGAATACAGGCCCCAGAAAGTTCCCTCCCATGGTCAATCTGAGGACTCAAAGGCACATTACAAAACTGAGGGAATACATTTTTTAAAATGATCTAAGAAATACTGACTAGCTCGGCGATGCTTCTGTTTATCAGTTCTGGGAACCGAGTCTGGAATCTTGGCTTCTTAAAACAAAACAAAACAACCACAGAAGCATTATAAGAATGTGTTTTTGCGTTGATCCCAGGTGTGGGGCCTCCTGCCCCAGCAGCAGCAGGTTCCGACTCTGACACTGCTAGAGCCCTAAGAGGCGGGGTGGGGGGCGGGGGGGGGGTGTTGGTTATTTAGGGACGTTGTTTGTGGTTTGTTAGTAGCTGTGGTCACAAAAGGAAAGTAATGAAGAATCAGGGATCTCTTTTTCTCTCCTGTCTAGTGTTTGGAAGTGAAACTGGGGGTGGTGGGGTGGGAAAATGAAGAATCCCCCAAAGGCAGACTACAAGTGGTACCTAACATGGGGGCCCCGATAAGGAAAACATGGGAAATTTGATTTCAACTGCTACTGAGAAAACTGCTGGCAACAGAGGAGTGGACTTTCCAGAATTCCCAAAAATGTCACTACAACTTCCTTTAGTGACTTTTAGCTATATTAACTAAGTAAAAAGCGGTTGTTAATTATTTCATCCTTTCATATTCATTCATTCATTCATTCATTCATTCATTCATTCATTTATGGTTTTTCAAGGCAGGGTTTCTCTGTGTAGCTTTGGCTGTCCTGGAACTCACTCTGTAGACCAGTGATTGGCCTGCCTCTGTTTCCCAAGTGCAGGGATTAAAGGAATATACCACCACCATCTGGCTCTCGTTTTCATTTTTTAAACTAGGGTCTTTTATAGCCGAGGCTAGCCTCCAACTTGCTCTAGGATCATGTGGCCCTATCATTGATGGCTACATTTAATGTCAAAGAAGCAGAGGAAATAGGTTTTCTTGCTATATGAACACTGCAGTTAGTATTATAGTACATTTTATTATATTGTACAGGATCTTATTGTGTGGTTTGGCTGACCTGAAACTCATTATGTATACCAGAGTAACCTGAAAGCTGTAGAACAAAAAGAAGAAATCACACCCAAAAGGAGTAGAAAATAATCAATCTCAGGGCTAAAATCAATCAAAGAAAAACAAAACCCAAAGAATCAATGAAACAAAGGTTTCTTATTGTTATTGTTTTTGTTGTTACTTGAGAAAATCAGTGAGATTGACCAACATTTATCTAAATTAACTAAAAGGCAGACAGTACCTGAACCGACAAAATTAGAAATGAAAAGGGAGACAGAACAACAAACACTGAGGAAACCCACAGACACAAAAAGATAAACTCACACTCCACCAAATCAGAAAATCTAAAAGAAATGGGTCATTTTCTTGATAGGTACCACTTACCAAAGTTAAATCAAGATCAGATAAACAATTTAAACAGGGCTATAATCCCTAGTGAAGCAGAGGCAGTCATCGAAAGTCTCTCAACAACAATAACAACAACAACAACAACAGAAGCCCAGGGCATGATGGTTTTAGCACAGAATTCTATCAGACTTTCTAAGAAGAACTAATGTCAATACTCCTCAAACTATTACGCAAAATACAAACAGAAGAATTTGGAACAAAATCTAGATGTCCCTCAATAGATGAATGGATAAAGAAAATGTGATGCATTTATACAATGGAGTATTATTTAGCTTGTTAAAAATATGAAATTCACAGGTAATTGGAACTAGAAAATATCATCCTGAGAGAAGTAACCTAAACATATAATCAGTGCCTGGCTCAGCCGCCAACAGCGTAGTTTCCGCCCACAACAGACGAGAACAAACACAGAGACGTACAGCCAAACCATGTGCAGAGTGAGAGACCTTGGACCACTCTACCCTAACTGTGTGACTCCATCAAATCCCTCCCTCAGGGCTCAGGGAACCCTGTGGAAGGCAAAGTAGAAAGAGTCTAAGAGTCAGAGGGAATGGAGGACACCAAGGACACAAGGTCCCCTAAATACACACACACACACATACACACACACACACACACAGGCATAATAAAGTTAAATTTTTGTTTTGTTTCATTTTATTTTGTTTTGTTTTCAAGGCAGGGTTTCTCTGTGTAGCCCTGGCTGTCCTGGAACTCACTCTGTAGACCAGGCTGGCCTCAAACTCAGAAATCCACCTGCCTCTGCCTCCCAAGGGCTGTGATGAAAGGCGTGCGCCACCACACCCGGCTAAAGTTAAAATTAATAACAGATTTCTCTAGTTAAATGTTTGAGTTGAAAGGCAAATTTTAAAGGTTTACAGAGTGTGTGATTCATCTAACTAGAATTCAAATTACTGATGAAAAGGAGGGAAATATCAGGAATAGGCCAAAAAAAAAAAATCCTTGATCTATAAAATTACTTATGATTGTAGTCTCAAGCGAGAATTACAGCCAAAGTTGGTGGACTCACTCTACATGGAAAGCTAGCAGAGGCTGTGTGTCTCTCTTTGTAAACGTGTAATCCGAAAGGCTCAAAACCCTAAAACTTCCTGGGCATGAACATGACATCACAAGTGGAAAATTCCACATCTGACAGCCGATGAGGAGTTGTAGTCAAAACAGCTAAAAATACTGCAGAAGGTCACTCCCAGGCAAAGCAAAGCAAAGCACACGTCAAACAAAATTTGGTTTACTCTTTAGACTGGGTCTCACAACCAAGGTAATTTCATACATATATGTATGTGTGTGTGAAATGTATATTTGTCTTATACATACATACATATTGGCATATATATTTATGCAATTCTAAAAATTTCAAAATGTGAAATACTTTGGCCATAAACATTTCACACATATTCAGCCTGTACGCATAGCTAATGAATTTCGTGGGGCCATGGTCAGCACCTACAATGGAGGCCACAAAAGACATGACCCCCTCAAAGGGAAGAAAAACTACTGGAGGGATGGGGAGACAGAAGCTACATAATTTATCTGTCACTGTCACAACATCATGGAGGATAGTAACCAGGATGCTGAGTGAAAGAGTCATGGGCTTAGCAGCCAGAAACAGGTCAGAACAGGTCAAACCCACAACCGTTTCCCAGCTACAGGAACGTCACCAAATGACCGTCACTTTTCATCTCAGCAAAACGACAGGTAATTACATTGGTTGCCTCGCTTCCATCGGAAAGGGTCATTTTTCACATACTTGGAAGATGAGTCTATAGTCTTGGCCAACAATCTGCCTGCAACCTGAGTGAGCCTGAACCGGAACCACCCAGGCACACTGCCTCCCAGACTTGAGTCCCTCAGAAGCTGCACGAGATAATGTATTTCTGCCTGTAGTTGCTAGGTTTTGATATAATCTGTTACACAGCCACCGGAAAATAATACGTTATATGTAATAATCTATCTATTAACTGACAGGCTAAAAGTCTTCTAAATATAGTTATTAAAACTCTGCCATCTAAGCTAGATTGTAGACAGTAGTACACTCATCACCCATAACAGCTTATACAGCAGACTAGCATACTGCAGATTGAACTTCTTGAACCAATTTTGGTCGGATGGAAGATAGCCATAAAGATAAAAAACAAAGTTCGGTACTGCCGACCCTGGCCCACTGCTCAGACGGTGTGTGTCCTTGCTTTGATTTACCCCTATAGTATCTACCTGTGCACAGTATGTTTCAGTATTAACGAAGGTACCTTGAATCCTTACCTGAATGAGGCATTTGCTCACATCGCTGGCACAGAGTGCTTTGTTACAGCTCTGGGACACGGGGAGACACAGCAGGAACGTCAGGGAGGCTAGAGCTAGCACAATACAGTGTGACTTCATGGTTCTTCAAAGAAGTCACTCAGTAGCTTCCAAGAAGCTAGAAAAACAAAGCAATGGGAAACTTTAACTCAAAGGCAAAAAGGTAGGTTACAAACTAAGACGAAACCAAACAAAAAAACAAGAGTTACGAGGGATCATTTGAGGAACATTCTCAAAGATCACTTAAACATTCAAACATTCAGGCTTGGGTGGCCATCTTTAAACAATGAACCTCGAACTACTCAGACATGGAGATGATTAAAATCCTAGTTAACACTGCTGCCGTCCCAGCCATCCGAAAGGATCCAACTGTAGCGCTACAACTCAAGCTTCAACATCATATTCTATTTAAAATCAATGTATGTAAGAACTAATAATACCGCGGTGCAGGCCTTTTTAAATTCCAGCACTCAGGAGGCATGCTCAAGGCCAGCCCCGCCCACACCCGGGCTGGAGAGATGGTTTTAGTGGTTAGGAGTATGTTTCAGAACACTTGAGGTTGGTTCCCAGCACCTATCTGGGACAGCTCGAAATCACCTGTAACAGCTGAACCCTATGACGTCCTGGGGCACCTGAACACGGAACACACGCTCACATACACATAATTAAAAACAATAAAAATACATCTTTGCCGGGCGTGGTGGTGCACGCCTTTAATCCCAGCACTCGGGAGGCAGAGGCAGGTGGATTTCTGAGTTCGAGGCCAGCCTGGTCTACAAAGTGAGTTCCAGGACAGCCAGGGCTATACAGAGAAACCCTGTCTCAAAAAAAAAAACAAAAAAACCCCAACATCTTTAAAGCTATTACTTCTGTATTATTACGTTACCGCACCCTTTAAGTTCTCTGTGTAGGTGCTCACACGTGCAGCTGGAGATGAAACCCAGGGCCTCGTGTGTGTGAGGCAAGGTTTCTACACCTCAGCTCCAATGTTAAAAATCTGAGCGTCAAAGCAAAACTGTGAAGGAAACTTATTCTGGTGATTATCTCACTTTGTTAGTAAAGGACTTGGGAGAGAGGCGCAGGAACCACAATCATGCTTAACTGCATTAAGAATTATAGGGAAATGTGAAATATTCTTTCTGTTAGTATGGTAGATTCTTCTGTTCTTGTACAGAAAGAAAACAGAGGGGCACCAGCACAAATTCTCACAGGGGTTATAAGTGGGGGCTGGCAAGATAGCTAGGTGGCTAACAACACTTGCCTGACATGCCTGAAAGCCTAAGTTCTACTTGGGAGGCAGAGGTTGGCAAATTTCTGAGTTCAAGGCCAGCCTGGTCTACAGAGTGAGTTCCAGAACAGCCAGAGCTACACAGAGAAACCCTGCCTCGGAAAAACCAGGAAAAAAAAAAAAAAAGGAGAACTGCTTCCCTCCAAAGTTGTCCTTTGGCATACACACCATGGCGCAGGTGCACAGGTATGCTCGTGCGCGCATAAACACGCGCACACACCCACTAAAATTTTAAAGATATAATTTCTTAAGGCTAAAACACAAATTCCCAACAAAATCAATTAAATAATAGCTGGGCCTGATGAGACACGCCTGTGATCCCAGCATTTGGCAAGCAAGGCAGGAGGATAATGAACTGCAGGCCAGCTTTACTTCCAGATTAGATAAATTAACGATAAAAATAAGGGGCTAGAGAGATGGCTCGATGTCTTAAGAGCACTTGCTACTCTTGTAGAGGACCCGAGTTCGGTTCCCAGCACCCACACTGGCAGGGCACAAGGGTCTGCAAGCCCAGCTCTGGGGCATCCAATGCCCTCTTCTGGCCCCTATAGCAGCACCAAGACGAAAAGTGTGCACACGCATACAGACGCATGCATTTTTTTTTAAAAAAAGGAGTCAAAATAAATCCCCTCAAAATAATAAAATACAATTCTGATGTAGGGCCGGTTAGAAAGTGGACCCTGCTGGTTACAAAACTATGAGATGGCGCTACACCGCGGGCTCTGCATGGGGTATGACTCCGTTCTGAAACAGAAAGTCCAGAGCTCCTGCCCGCCGGCGGGGGACCGTTAGTAATCCCATTTTCTCGCCCGCTCCCTGCGGACCCAGCCGGTTCCCTGGGCATCCTGCCCACAGCCGGTGCGGCCCCGTCGCCGCTGCCGGCCGCGGGGACCCACAGACACCCCCGGCTGCCCCGAGCGTCTTCCCGCCGTCCTCCGGGAATCCAGGTGACCGCGGGGGAGGAGCGCGATACCCCACACCAGCGCCCGGACCCGAGGTTCCGAAGGCGGTGGCACCGCGGCCCTTTGTCCCCGCCGTTCGGGCCTCTCGGCGCCCGCATCCCCGCCGAGCGCCGCGGCCTGGCCTCCTAGCTGCCGCCCGCCCGCGCGCCCGAGCTCGCTCACCGTGGCCCCGGCCTCCTCCCGGCCGCCGAGCCTCCAAGCAGCTCCCGCGAACCCCGGCGCCGCGGACACACAGGCCCGCGCTGTCCCCGGCCGCTCCCAGGCCCGCGCCGGGCTGCAGGCCACGCCCCCTGGAGCCCGGGCTGGGCACGCCCTCGGCCACGCCCCCAGGTGTGTGCGCTCTGGCCTCTCGCGGAGCCGGGCCCCGCCCATCAGCCGTCTGGTCTGCTGCCTCCTGTTGGGCGACTTACCTCTGCCGCCAGCCGCTGTGCCCTGCGGTTCGGTTCAGCAGCTCTGCCACAGAGCTGATTTGTCCTCCTTACTGGATATAAGAATGAGGCACGGAGCAGATGAATAGAACAGGACTGATACTTGACATGCGAGGCAGGGTTCATTTTAAATACGTGTTTAAGCACCTAGGAATCACTGGATACGGATCTGTCCCACACTTCAGTCACTAATTCATAAAAATGTTAAGCCTGGCACTGACAAAAAGGAGAGAAGGCAGAAGTGAATCTTGCTCAGGAATGTCACTACGTATGGGAGGGAGACCAACTGGAAGAAGCCTCAGTTGGAACGGAGGTCAGGTCAGTATTGGCTTGACCAGTCATTGAGCCTTGTACTTTAGGAAGATGGGGCTTATCCCACCAATAGCCCACAAATAACGTACATTTAGGTCTTTATCATAACCATTGCTTTTTCAGCAATATTCCATAGCCATTGAGTTGGAGTCCACATGGCCAGTTCACTTTGGGAGCAATGGCCTAGTGTCAAACCCTTCCTTAACCTAGGAAGTGTCTTAAACTCCCCTTGGTTTACTGGGAGGCAGCAGCCTAGAAAAAGGTGATTGGCTGAGATGGATAGAAATAAGTTACTAGCTAATGTGGGTCATAGTGCTGGTATTAATACATTTTGTAAAGTAAGCATAGGTTTTCTTTAAAATTCGGGGGCTGAGTAGATGGCTCAGTTAGTAAAAGACTGGGGTTCAGATTCATATGTCCATGCAGAGGCCAGGCACAGGGGTTGATATATGAAACCCAGCCCTAGAAGGAGGTAGAGATAGGAGGATTCCTGGGTTCACTGAAGCTCCAGGTGCCATGAGAAACCCTGTTTAGGAAAATCAAAAGTAAGAAAGCTACCCAAGGTGGTTCAGCTCATAAGGACATCTGTCACCAAACCTGATGACCTTATATTTAGCTGCCACCAAACCTTATAGTCAAGCCTCAAGATCCACAAGGTGGAAGTAGAGAGCCAATTCTTGCAAGTCATCTTCTGATCTCCACACGTGTGCCACAGAAGGAGTGCAAACACACACGCACAAGCACACACATACACACATATGCACATATATACACGTGTGTGCACATACATGTGCTCAAGTGCACATACACAGGCTTGGGTGTGCATGCATATGCAGACATACATGTGCACACACTATTTTAAATATAGAATGACATAAGAGTATGTTATACACCAGCCATGCACATATGCACACACTAATAGGTACATATATATCCCACACATTAAATGAAGCTCCCCTGAAAACTACCCTAAGAAAATAAGGGTCTACACCTATTAAAGCTTAAGGATCTTATTCTCAGCATTATTTATGAGTTATAGAGATTACGATCCACTAGATCAATGGGCTAGTTCAGCCATTTAAAATGATACTGTAGATCACTGACTCTCAAACCTCTTGTTCACAGGATTCTATACTGTTGAAAACAGGGAGTGTTTCAAAGAGGTTATGTGTATTGTTTCAATATTTGAAATTAAATTTTTTTAGTTAAAACTGTTCATTATTTCATTAAACCCAGTACACAGTTACATAGATAACATTTATTTTAATAAGTGCATTTAAAAAAATAAAACTGTGATGGATTAAATACTATCCCCGTAGGCTTGTGGGTTTGAACATATCCTCAGTCGGTGGCACTGTTTGTAAAGACTGAGGGGTGGAGTACCTTTTGAAGAAGATACTTCACTGGGGGCTGACTTTGAAGTTTGATAAACTGGACCCCGTTCTCTGTCTGCTTCCCATGTGGGGAACCATGTGATTTGTCAGCTTATCCACCCTAAAGGGACACCAAGGGACTTGGGTTTCAGGAGCCCTGGATCAAACGCTCCTCATTATCCTGGAGCTCCATCCATGCTGGTGGTTCTGTAAGGAGCTCCTATTTGTGCTCAATACCCGCCGAAGTGGGCTGGACCATATGGCTTGTAAGGATGCTCAGCCACTGTTGATGCAAACTCTGTTTTGTTTCTCTCTTGTTTCCTTCCCGTCCTGTGAGGTCTCCTGAGTTTTTCTACTCCATGTTGGATCCTCGGAACAACAGGCTGGACGGACGGACGAACATACTGAGACAAAGGACTAATGCTGCGCCTAAACAAGGGAGATTTCTGTGACGCCAACAACGCCCTGCGTGATGGACCCTGAAATGATGGCCCAAGGTCACATGAATGAGAACACATCCAGATCAAAGAGAGCATCAGGACCCACCAGGGAAACTTGGGCTCTGCCTCTTTTCCCTGTACAACCCAGACACTCTTGAGAACACTATGAAACAGTGCTTAAATCATCAGGCCTCTGCATTTGCCAGTGTGATCATGCCCTTTATGATAATGATGATAATAAGTAATAGTAATAACAATGCTCTTTTCTTGACTTTACCACCAGCTTCTTTTTCGTTAGTTTTCTGGGATGGAGGTGGGGATGGGGGCCTGAGCCTAGTCCACAAGGACTCTTGGGAGCTGGGGCTTTTGACCCAATTCTGATTGGTTCTAAGAACCTCATTGCTACCCACAGGAGGCCAGGTGAGGGGTCCCAGCATGAACAAAAACCCAGTGAAAATGGGAACACCCTTTGCCAGCTTCTCGTTAAGACATCACAAACTCATTTTTTTTTTTCTTTCTTGAGTGGATCAAACCAGCTGAGTTTACAGATTTTGAGTCAGAGGTGCTTCAGTTTCTCAGCCTCTCCACCAGCTTGAGTCAGGAAGTGTGTGTGTGTGTGTGTGTGTGTGTGTGTGTGTGTGTGTGTGTGTGTCAAGCACCGTAGCAGCACACCGCACTCTTCAATTCTCCTCTCTGCTCCATTATCTCCATTGCTGCTGCAGCAGAGAGAGGACAAAGGCAGAAAACCAGTGTCTTTCAAGGGACTGTGGGCTCTGCTTTAAGTAGGAACAATGTAGGCAGGATTGCTATAAACTGCTCTTTAGGCACCTACCACAAGACAGTGTCTTTCAGCAAATTACTCTCAAGGACCACTGAAATATTTACATGTGCCCTTCACAAACATGACATGGATCGCTGCTGCCCGTCACGGTAGGTTCAAACTTATTTTAGATATTTATGAATCTGCTTTCATTTTAGATTCCACCCTTCTGAGCATAGAAACAATACATGTGTGCCTGAGCAATGGTGACCATTGATGATAATAGGCTGTTCTATTTTATCCTACAGATGTTGTTCCTGCTGGTACCTCCTGCCTGTAATCATTAGCAGTTGGGAGACCACACAGGAATACTGAAAGCTCCAGGCCCAGTCTAGCCTTTCAAATGAAAGAAAGCCTGTCTGTCTCCCAACACTATTTCTGTTTGTGTCTATTGCTACTAGTCCCCTGAGCCCTGCAGAGTCCCACATTTATACACATTACAGAAAACACAATCCTCAATACCATTATATATATATATATATATATACTTAAAAAATCTACGTGTTCCTTCCAAAATATTTAAATTTTTACTTACGTTAGTGTTCTGCCTACATGTATGCCTGTGTGACGGTGTGAGATCCCGTGGAACTGGAATTACAGACAGTTGTGAACTGCCTATGTGGGTGCTGGGAATTGACCCCAGGTCCTCTTGAAGAGCAGCCAGTGCTCTTAACTGCTGCTGCTAAGCCATCTTTCCGGCCCTCGGTGTTCTTTTTTATACTGGTGACATTTTCGAGAAACTTCTCCAGTGGTGTGATAGTTAATTTTGTCCACGTGAATTCAGAGCCATCTGAGAAGTTTGTAAAATGCACCTCTAAGTGAGTCTATGAGGGAGTTTCCAGAGATGGAGCTCGAGGGCTCTGAGCTAGCCAGTGGCTTAATCTACTGATGGATTTAAAACCTGAACATATGTTAAGGTATGGAGAACTGAGAAAGGTAGGACCTGTCCAGAGGGAGTGAGTTCTTGAGGGTGTGCCTCAGAAGGTTTTGTTTGTTTGCTTGTTTTTAAGAGAGTCTCCTTATGTAGCTCTGGCTGTACTAGAACTTACACAGGCCTACCTCTGCCTCCCAAGTGCTGGGACTAAGGGTATGCACCACTAAGCCTGGTGTCATATGTCAGGACCCAGAGATGTACTTGGGTCAGAAACCTGTTTGTTTCTCTTCCTAGCATGTTCATATTGTACACATCTTTTTTTTTTTCTGCTTTTCATGGGTTTTTGTTATTTTGTTTTTCGTTTTTCTGTTTTTGGTAGAGGGGGCCAACAAGACAGGCTTGTGGAGGATTTGACCCTAACAGCTCTGCTTACTTAGGATGAGAGGGCGGATGTACTTAACAGAGACGTGGATCTGACGAACAGCGGGTGGGTCATTCATGTGCCAATCACTCAGTTAAACATTGGCTAGTGTTAAGTATATAACAGGACAGGTAATCTAATTCCCAAGTGTTCTCATGTATAAAAATGAAGATTTTTTTTAAAAAAATGTACTTGGTAAGAGAATGTTTAGAGATAAAAGAGATCATGTCAAGCGCCCAGCACGTGAGTGTTTGCCTCATCTTCTGTCCATCTGTGTAAACCGAGAAGGAAGAGGGATGAGAGGCTTAGGAGAGAACCAGGAGTGACCTATATGTCCAGTTGGCCATCACTATTATAGGCATCCATACAGAAATGACAAGCAGTCATCAGATATGAAGTTGGGCACTCAGACAGACGTTCGGATTCATGACTGGAATATAGGGTGTCATTGACACTGATCACCACAGAGGGGGTGAGCTCCAGAGGCAGAGAATAAAGGTAGAGGACCAAGTCACGGGGAACTCTCTAAAGACTGCTGAGAAGAACTTTGGAGTCACATTGTGGTACTTTATTCGGTATAAGAAAGAGATGCTGCCCTTGACTACAAGTCTAAACTGATGCAAAAAACCTTTCTACATAGAGGGGAGCAGAACACACAAGCCATGGCACTTTCTAGGAGGGGCCAGAATACAGTGGCTCAGACTGCCAATTCTCCAGCCTGGAAGTCCCAACTTGCTGAATACCTGTTCCTTAGCTTGCAGCATTTTTTTTTTTTTAAAAAAAATCTTTTCATGTGTATGCATGTGTTCTTACATGGTTACATGTGGAAGAGCAGGTACCCATTTCTGTGTGCATGTAGAGGCCCAGAGTTTAGGGCTGAAATCTTCCTTGATTAATCTCTTGCTCTTCCTATTATATTTGCACTGACACCCCCCACCTCCCCCGACCCCCGCTGAGGACTGAACTCAGGGCTGTGTGCTTGCTAGAGTTAAATCCCAAGTCCCAACCTTGGTCTTTTAGTCAAGCTCAGAATTCCCCGATATTTTAGTCAAGCCCAGAATTCCTAGGCAGCTTGCTTGGAGTGGAGAGAATTCCATCTGTGTTTTCAGGGGCTGGAACGACAGGCAGGCTGCTGGGCTAGCCCAGTGTTTCCATGGATGCTGGTGATCTGAACACAGATCCTCTTGCTCACCTAGAAGCTAGGCTTTAAAAATGGAGTCATCTCAGCTGCACACATTGTTCTTTGAAGGCCAGACCCACGACGTGAGGAGGAAAGAAGGAAGGCAAGGCAGTGGGATGAATGCGCCGGAGACCAAGCCACGGGCAGCGCAGCGGCACTGGTTCATCCTCCTTTGCCTTTGTGACCGTATTCTGTGGCCCTGGGGTTGCGCAACTGAAGCGTGATGAATCCGCTGATATTTTGCTTGGGACCCGACTTCAGAAATGTGATCTCTGATATTAATCACCAGGAGAGTGAGCATAATTGGCTGGCTCTGAAGCAAAGGCCGGAAGATACCAGCGGACAACAGATCCAACTGAACTTGAGCCAGAAGGAGGAGCAGGAGAAGGAGGAGGAGATAGAGGAGGAAGAGAAGGAGGAGAAGTTGTTGTTGTTTTGGCTTTGATGAGATTCCAAGAACAACACAAATGAAGCCAGCCTGCACCAGCAGAAGGGTCAGGTAGTGCCTCCCAAAACACAATTCAGTCACTCCCCAGAGAGCTTCCAACCCTGGAAGAATCGAAGAGAGTATTCAGGGGCCATGCAGCCCAACTCCCTCAGCTGGGAATGGGGAGTGAGGAATGCTGGGAGATTGTGTGGCCAAGACAAGCACTGATAGCTGGGCTCCAGCATGGATGTGTTGATTGTTTATCCCGCTGAGAGTGAGATGGGGGTTGGGGAGGGGGAGGGGGACAAGGCTAGACTTGAAGGTACAGAGACAGAGGTATCAAAGAGACAGCTTTGAGCAAACAGCTGTGAAGAAACCAGAAGTAGGAGCATAAGGCTAAACCTCAGCAAAAACATCAATGCTCTATGTCGGGAAAGAGGCTGGCTGGCTCTAACGCCATTCTTAGACACCCATCATACTGGCTCTTAGCACAAAGTGGGGTCTCATATTACACTCAGTTCTCAGGGCTGAACCTGAGTAAGTTGCTGTCCTCAGTTCTACAGTGACCAGTCTCTCTGTTTTTACTTGTTTCTAAAACCCTAAGTCACAGTCAGGTGCTGAGTTGGACATGGGGATGCATCCTCTGCTGGAACCTGACCGTTCATGGAGCCAATGACCATAGCTCTGTGACTGGCACACGGTAGACGCGCACACGTGCTTAATCAAGTAATGTCTCCACAAGGAGATTTTTGGAACCTTGCCCCAACTTGGAAAACAACCTAAGCTAATTAAAAACAAAACAACAAGAGAAAAACAACAACCAGACGCTAGGGCGGATGCCCAAGAAAACTGCAGAATTTCAATCAGCTAAGTGTATCTCTGGCCAAGCAGCATCCAGCCTACCTTCCAACATCACCTCGGAAAATGGCCTTGATCGCAAGTCCTATATAGATTTTGGCTATTGTGGCTTTGAAATAAATCACTCCAAAACTCAGTGGTCTAGTGTGTTTCATTCTTTCACAGGTTTTATGGAGCAGGAATTCAGGATGGGGTCATCTGGATAGTTCACCCCTCCAGACCTCTTGTGCGAGTTCTGGTCCTCAGAGGGCAGCTGGCAGAAAGTAGGTCATTTGTAGAAAGTAGGTCATTTGTAGAAAGTAGGTCAATGTAGAGGATGGACTGCAGATGACCTTTTGTTTTCTCGCTTGAGCTACTGAGGAAGAGGGGCAGCGGGCTTAGGAGTGGGAATCAGGAGTGCCAGAAATGTCCAGTCTGTGCTGTTTCTTAGGTATTCTTGGAGAAAATACAAAGTGTTGGTAGACAAGAGGGTTAGCCTAGGGTTTGGACTAGTGGTTAAAATTCAGGGTTGTCAGTAGGTAAAGGAGCTTGGTGCCTGGCCTGAGGACCAGAGCGTGATTCCAGGAACTTACAGAAAAGAACCAACTCCCTAGAGTTGTCCCTTTTCTCCACATATGTGGTGGTACTTGCCCCTGACCGTCGTAAGATAAATAAGTAAATAATATTTTTAAAAATATGTAAGTTGGATACTTGATTTGCTAATAAAAAAACTTAAAAAATTTTAATGGAGATACATCTGTGTGGGTGAGCAGTGCTTTCAGAAACCATATCAACAAAAATCACAATGAAAGGACTGGACCACCTCCCTATAAACTGCTAGGGCCCTTATAACCCACTGCTGTTGGTTGCTCATCACAACTAGACGGGAAGGCACTACTGCTGAAGATGCTGTGCACTTTAGTCACGGGTCATAAAGAAATCAAGCTGGAACTTGGCTGGAAGCTTTCTCCCTCTGTCTAAGACTCATAGCAGAAAGTGCACTGCAGGCTGCCAGGGTTACTCAGGCCACGTGGACCCTCTGGCCAGGTAATTATGAACAATCTCTCATCCAACAGCAATGTGCTAGAGGATGGCCAACTGCTTTCTGATTGGATTTGATGACTGCTCCACAGGAGGGAGTCACCACTGATACTGTAAACCCACACAATAGCCACCCGCTGAGGGAGTCAGAGGTACTAGTGGAGAAGTTACTGTGGTTGATAAAAAGACATGTCATACCTGGAACTCTGTCTTCTAAGCAACCACATTTATGTCTATAGAATAGTGTAGCTATTAACTTCGGTCAGAGAGCTTCCTTTTTGCAGAGGTCAAGTGGTGCCTTCAGAGATTTTTGTAACCGGTTAAAATGGGAAGAATAGATGACCACTGAATATGAAGCCATAAACAAGACATCTACAAACACCTCCACTCCACTTCTAAGGCTGAGGTTACACTGTGAGAGAAGAGGCGGGAGGAATGGAGGAACCAGAGGAAGAGTGGGATGAGGGAAACCATGATGAAAACTGACTTCTGGACAGGCCATGTCGGTTGTACAGCTGAGCTTTTGGCAGCTGTGACGTCTTGCACAGGATCTTCACAATCCTGGGCCGGTCAACAACTCTGTTGTTGAAAGGGGAGGGGGACCCATGATGTCCCAGTCTTCCCTGGGGATTTCCTTAGTTAACAGGTAATGGTCAGAGTGGGAGGCGTTCTCTTCAATTGTGTAGCCACTGGTTAGATCCCCAGAGTCCTGTAAAGAGTCCTAATGAACTAGGGCACACACAGCCAGGAAAGTAGAAGGGGAGGCGAGATGGGAAAAGAAAGGGATAGCAAGCACGGGGTGGGGACAGAAGAGGGTAAGAGAGTGTGTGTGAATGACTGAACTATGTTACAGACATCTATGAAAATGTCCAAATGAAATCCATCGTATTTAATTCATGTATGCTAATCATGTAAGAGTGGGTGCTAAGGAAGGAATTATAGGGAGGGTAAGAACAACAAAAATAAGGCACTCCGGGATGAAACTCTAAAAAAAGAAGAGGAAAGAAAGAAAGAAAGTTTGTAACCTCTTCTGGGGGCTGGAGAGATGGCTCAGTGGATACGAGCACTGACTACTTTTCCTTAAGATCAGGGTTCAATTTCTGGTAACCACATGGCATTTCACAACCATCTGTAAGTCCAATTCCAGTGGAACCAACACACTCACACACACAAACACGCGGGCAAAACATCAATGAACATAAAACAAACAAACAAAAAATAACAGAAATTGTTCTACAGACATAGCTTAGCAGTTAAGAGCTCTCGATGGGAGCTGGAGAGATGGCTCAGCAGTTAAGAGCACTGACTGCTCTTTCAGAGACCATGAGTTCAAATCCCAGCAACCACATAGTGCCTCACAACCATCTGTAATGAGATCTGATGCCCTTTTCTGGTGTGTCTGAAGACAGCTACAATATACTTATTCATATAATAAATAAATCTTAAAAAAAAAAAGCTCTCAATGAATCCCTGAAGGACTTGTTACTGCTCACAACCGTCCCGTGTAATTCCAGTCCCAGGGGATGTGAAGCCCTTTTTGTGGCCTCTGGCCACCAGGGACATAGGTGGATGCACAGATGTCCATGAAGAGAGAATAACCACACACATAAAATATTTGCCAGGCATGGTGCATGCCTTCATCCTAACACAGAGGCAGGAGGATTTCTGAGTTCTAGGCTAGCCCAGTCTGCCTAGCAAATCCCAGGACAGCCAGGGCTACATCGAAACTTTGCCTTCAAACCAACCAATCAACCAACCAAAAATCTGCAGAGATTTTACAATTTTAATCTTGAAATCTGTCTCTTCCCCATAGTTTTTCTTAGTGGGGTTTATAAACTAATTAATTGTTTCAAAGACTCATCTTTGTGTTTTGCTGCTTTTCTTTAATCATAACTATTTTAAAATATATTCTTTGACTCTTAAACAGTTAGAAGTTTTCTGGTATTTTTCTACTTGTTTTTAAATGTAATTTCACTATGTAAAGGCTACATACTGAAAGATTTCAACTTTTGTAATTTAGAAATTTTGTGATGCTTGCTTTTTTTTTTTCTGTTGCAGGAGATCTCTCTAGAATAAGCACTCTAGCCACAAGAGTGGGAGACAGATGTCACTGGTGGCCTGAAGCCAGGACAGTTCTCGAAAGGTTTTGTCAGTTCAGTTTGCATCCTCAGTTAGAGTCTTTAGACACAGGCAGAGTGGCCAAGCTGGCCAAGAGTTTATACAAGTATATATGGCAGCCAGCTTTTGCTTTTAAAGCTAAGAGTCATTGCTGGCAAGTGTAAAGTGTGAGTCACAGCTGACAGATATAAGTGTGAGTCATAGTTTACAGGTGTAAGTGTGAGTCATAGCTGACTGGTATAATTGTGAGCCATAGCTGACAGGTATACGTGTTAGTCATAGATGACTAGTGTGTGAGTCATAGCTGACTGGTGTAAGGTGAGTCATAGCTGACAGGTGTAAAGTGTGAGTCATAACTGACATGTGTTAAGTATGAATTACAGTTGATAGGTTTGAGTTGCAGCTGACAGATGTAATTGTGAGTCATAGCTGACAAGTGTAAAGTGTGAGTCATAACTGATAGGTGTAAGTGTGAGTCACAGCTGACAGGTGTGAGTCATAGTTGAGGTATAATTGTGAGCCATAGCTGACAGGTATTTGTGTTAGCCATAGATGACTAGTGTATGAGTCACAGCTGACAGGTGTAAAGTGTGAGTCATAACTGATAGGTTTAAGTGTGAGTCACAGTTGACAGGTGTGAGTTGCAGCTGACAGATGTAAGTATGAGTCATAGCTGACAGGTGTAAGTGTGAGTTGCAGCTGACAGGTGTGTGAGTCATAGCTGACATGTGTTAAGTATGAATTACTGTTGACAGGTGTGAGTCACAGCTGACAGGTGTGAGTTGCAGCTGACAGGTGTAAGTGTGAGTTGCAGCTGACAGGTGTGAGTCACAGCTGACAGGTATAAGTGTGAGTCACAGCTGACAGGTGTAAGTGTGAGTCACAGCTGACAGGTGTAAGTGTGAGTTGCAGCTGACAGGTGTGAGTCACAGCTGACAGGTGTAAGTGTGAATCACAGCTGACAGGTGTGTGAGTCACAGCTGACAGGTGTTTGTGGTTAGGTTGTTATTTTTTCAGGTTATTCTGTTTCAGGCAGCAAATGATACCATGCTTGGCAATGAGCTGTATAAGCGGCACTTTAAGTTAAGTCCAGTAAGTGGCCTTTTCTGTCTTACTCTATTTCAATATGGTACAGCTAATTATTTCTTCTGAGACAGGGTCTCCCTATGGAAACACAACCTACTTAAAAACTTTTGCTTGGGGCTGGCTCAGTGGGTTAAGAGCATTGACTGCTCTTCTGAAGGTCCTGGGTTCAAGTCCATCAACCACATGGTGGCTCACAACCACCTGAAATGAGATCTGATGCCCTCTTCTGGTAAGTCTGAAGGCAGCTACAGTGTACTTATTTATAATAATAAACAAATCTTTGGGCCGGATTGAGCAGGGACTGAGCGAGCTGAGTTGACCAGAGTGAGCAGAGGTCCTAAATTCAATGTCCAACAACCACATGAAGGCTTCCAACCATTTGTACAGCTACAATGTACTTATATACATAAAATAAATAAATAAATGTTAAAACAAAAACAAAACCCTTTTTCTTGCCAGAACTTGTTTTATCAGGTCTTCCCTAGCCCCCTCCATCCTGTACGTATCCCTACTCCTGTCCCTCTCTCTTCCCGTCCCTAGCCTTCCCTCCCTCTTTGCTGTCTTCAGCCATCATTAAGGTTCCTGTGAGATTTACTGGAGGTATGAAGACGCCTGACGTAGCCACAAAAGCCTCTCAAATCTGAATCCAGATTTTATACCAGTTATCAGTGGCAGAAATCAGATTCAATGCAGGAGAAAGATCTGGGTATCATTAGTGTCCTATCACAGCACAGATGAGGGTGACCTTCAGAAGCAGAGTAACCACAGGCTGACAAGGTGGCTCAGCCCTGTAACACAGAACTTGAGTACAAGGTCCTTGGAAACGTCAGGGGTCTGCAAGCTGAAGCTGATGCCTTTGAGACCCATGATCTTTGAGGCACAGTCACATTGTGCCAAATGGCCGTGAAGTTGCTACCTTGCAGTCATCTGTTATTTGAGATGTAGTAATTTGATGCCTCAGAAGCATGGGAAACCTCACCTCAAGAGCCTTTCTCTGAGAATCTGCAGACTGCACAGAGGGCACGGTGGCTCTGGGATATTGTTATACCAGCCAGCCAGGCTGCCTCTGCCACTTTCTCAGCTGTGAAGCTGGGCTAACAGCTGTGTTCCTGAAGAGTCTGTTGTGAAAGGTCTAGCTACCAACACCAACTCCGTTCAAAACACTCTTAACTCAACCTCTTATCTAGAGCGTGGCCGGCTGGCCACTCTCTGGTGGTCACAAAGCAGAGACCCGGGGATGGGGCTGTATGGGGTCTGCAGTGGATTGAAAAGGTAGATTGCTGGAAACCTGTTGAAGCATGTGAGGGGACCCATGTGGGCTCACTGGGCACAGCCTCTTGCTCTGGTAGATACCAGTCCTGAGAGGACCTTAGAAGCATGAAATGTGTAGTAAAGGGGCTGAGAGAGTTCTCACCATACAACCCAGTTCGTGCAGGGCAGGCTAAATGACTGTCATAATGTAGTTAGTAGATTGGCTGTGGGTTTCTAAGTTATCACTCCAGGGCAATGGCATTCCTGGGGCGGGGTTTAAGCTTTCTGTAGGAAGTTTTGTAAAACTTCCTACAAAACTGTCTGCTGAGTACTTTACAAAAGAATGACAGTATCAGCGCTGTACGCTTCCAGCCTCTTGAAGCCATGCTGTATGTGTTTATGTGTGTGTGTGTGTGTGTTAATTTTGATTAATTATGGTTAATTTTCATTTTTCCTAAACCCATTACTAGCCAACACAAGAGTAGCTTCTCTTTCTCTTCTCTTGTCACATATTCACACAGCAACTCTTGGTAAGCTTGCAATCCATTTGGAGCTATGATTTTTCAGAAGTGCCAAGTCTAGGCCACCAAGTCTCACAATGTGACCTCCTCAGAGTCTCCAGCTGGGGGCCCGAGATGGTATGCCAGGGAAGGTAGGATTTAAATTGTGCTCAGAGCCAGCACAGAGGCAGACGCGCCTAATTGTGTCCTGCAAGTTTTCTCTGCCAAGCTCTCAGTTTAAAACAAAAAGCTGGTGTTAGGGGCTAGATGGCTCAGCTCTTCCAGAGATGGCATGAACTGCCGTGTATATGTGTGTGTGTGTTCCTGGAATCACACTCTGGTCCTCAGGCTAGGCACCAAGTTCCTTCACCTACTGATATCCCCGAATTTTAAGCAGTAGTCCAAACTGGAGTGCCTTTTTGTCTGCCAATGCTCTGTCGTTTCTCCAAGAATACCTAATAAACACTCGTGGATGTCTCTGTCGGCATGAGAATGCTGTGGCATATACGGGTGTGTATGGGGGAGTGTCTGTTCTCGCTTTCCACCACGTTAGTCCCAGAGACTGAACTCAGTTTGCCAGGCTAAGTGGCAGGCATCTTTTCCTGCAGAGTCATGTCACTGGCGTCAAGTATGAACTTATTGATGTTATACAGTAACATCATCAATGTATCAACATGTGGACGTCTATCTACATCACTGAACTGGTATTCTTCAAACTTCAAATGACCAGAAAGTGACTGTCACCAAAACTATATGTTAAATGAGCAAACACCTCCCCACCTTAAAACAAACAACAAAACAGAAACAAAAAACAAAACCCCAAAACAAACAAACAAAAAACCTAGGAAAACTGTCCCTTGGGCCTGGACCACAGACGCAATCAGCATTTGGTTTGTGGTATGGCTTCCAGCTGTCCTCACTGATGGACACAGCTTCCCATCAGGTGACCAGCCCGGTCCTGTGCCAGGTGACATGTCCATGGTGTGGGCATGCAGAGCGTGGAAGGCTGGGGACTAAGGCTCGACGGAAATAAATCACTGATACGGAGGAGGAGGAAGGAGTAGTAGTTACTGAGAAGATGGGGGTGTCAAGTCCTGCACTGGGTAAAAATGCAGAGTCCATTCAGAGCTGACAAGGGACCTTTATATAAGCATGGGGGAAACCGCCGACGCAGCAAGACAACTCAAAGGAATGAGGAAATGCTTAAAGACTGAATAAACAAAACAAGGTCCCAGCACTTGGGAGGCAGAGGCAGAGGCAGGCGGATCTCTGTGAGTTTGTGGTCTGCCTGATCTACTACGGAGTTCTGGAACAGCCAGGGCTGCATAAAGAAACCCTGTTTCCAAACAAGCAAAAATCAAAACTACGAAATGATATGTACAAAGAGTTTCAATAAGCTCAACTTCATGAATCACTGGAGGAATACAAATTAACCACAAGGTGTTACTACACAGCTAGTAAACTGGCTAATAACTGACTATATTATTAGTTCCAACCCCCCCAGCCCTCCAGTGCTGGTAGTAAGCCCAGGGCATCCAGGACGCCAGACCCAGTAATACCAAATGTCAGGGAGACTTCAGAGCAACATGGAGGTAGTGGTAAAAATGGTGCATTCGCTTTGGAGAACTCTCATTTTCTAGTAAGCGGTGGCATGATTCTATGTGACAGTAAATATCTAAGAGAAATTAAAAAAGAAAAGCAGATTCCGTTAAAGTTTCCACGTCCATAGGTTTATTCACAATACCCCAGGCTGTAAACAATCCAAACACTAAGAACAAGAGAACACATTTGTACAGCATACTACTTATTAAAAATTACTACTTGTTACTGATATACGAAACACATATCAATTCCAAAATCCGCTTGAGGAGGAAGGGAGACACAAGGTATATACTACATGAGTTCATTTTCACGACGTTTGAGACTAGGTTGAGTGAACACACGGTGTGCGAAGGCAAGGCGCTCACTGGTTGCCTCTTGGGGGGAGACAGCACGGACAGAAGCATGAGAGACTTTCTGGGGTGACTTTTTGTATGGATTTGGGTACTTGTAACAAGGAGTTATCAAACTGCTTAGATCTGCATTGTTTAAAAAATTATATCTAAATCATAACCACTTTAAAAAAAAAGTACTGATAAATGTCGAGCTGAATGTGGGATTAGAAGTGCTTTTTCACCTGTGAGCCTATCCTACATATGCAACACTATTCTAAGAAGTGAGAGGAAAATTAGCTACATAAAGGCTTTTTATCTAGCACTAGTTGAAGAGTTGGTTATAGTAACCACTTTTAAAAAATGTATTTTGAAAAACAAATGTGCTTGCCATTTCTTCGGTTTGCATGGAGTAACACTGAATTCCCCATGTGAGCAAAGACTGTCTATTTCTTTAGGCAAAAAAAAACAAAAACAAAAACAACCAAACCCCTTCACATTATTTCCTTTGACAGCAGAAGTATGTCTCATGATCGTGAATTGTATTCCTATCGAGGCTGTGCACACTCACTCACAGGAAACCTGGCCGATCTTCTAGATGTATTTCTTACTACTTTTGCAATAATACTTTTCATTTCCTAGACTTAGAGCAGTTCCAGTGAATGGAACTGGTCACTTTAGCTGGCTCAGTTTCTTTTATGAATCTTATTTTTCATGATCGGATAAATTCTGGTGACTGTTTCTGTGGGGTCTTAAGACTCCCACCTTAAGCACAGAGAAGACTTCCAAGAAGCCAACAAAAAGTTAATGAATTACAGAAAATTTTAGCACACCTTCAATCCCAGGACTTGAGATGCGGAGGGAGGCGGATTTCTGAGTTTGAGGTTAGTTTGGTCTACATACCAAGTATCAGGCCAGTTAAGTCTACCTAGTGAGACCCTGTTTCAAATAACAAAACCAACAAAAAAATTAAACATTAAACATTACATACATCTCCAAAGATTTTTTTTTTCACTTCTTGCCTTAACTGTTGGAGAATTTTACTGTTATAGTTGCTTTGAGATGGGGTTCAATCTGGCATTGAACTCATGGCAATCCTCCTGCCTCAGTTTCCCAAATGCTGGGATTACAGGCATGAAACGCCTGCCTGGTTAAACAATTTTTTTTTTTTAATGGTGAAGTGTTTCCTTAACGAGTCCATAGCCTTTCTGAAAAATTTGGGAGTTTATATGCGAGAGCAGTAGAGGTAGAATCAAAGACATAGCTCACTTTCTGAAGAAGAAAAGGAAATTATCTTAGTGTGCACTCCATTTCTTGGATCAGTAGAATTTCAAGTGCCAGAGGTTCATGGGGCTTTGGGCATTGTGCAGCATGCCTCCTACTCACATGTCATCTGTGAGACCGCTCTTAACTCGGACCACGTGACCGGCACTGTTTTCACACAGTGAGTATCTATCTCTGCAAGCTTGCTGGAGGCCCAAGTAGACATCGGTGTGTCATGGAATTATACAGGAGTGGGACACTGAGTAAAAGACACTGAGCACACTTCCACTCTTACGTTTTCTATAAAAATATAACTCTTTATTAAATAACATGCACAAATATTAACTAGTCATTTATTAAACAGATATGATTTAGAACAAGACTTAAAGAAATACAAATCCTTAGGTACAATTTAATATCTTGTTCATGATGTTGGAATAGTTTAAAAAGATTCACTGATTACGTTAGGCATCCTCACTTTTCTTTTGAGAATTGAAACCTTTTAGGTAAATACTCCATTGCAAGTTTCCTCCTATTTCAGACCTTCCCAAAGTCTCTAACATCAAGAGTCCTTAACTGTGTGTAACTCACACATCCCTATGAAGTGCAGTAACTTAGCTATCCCGATGGCGTGCAGAGGAAATGCGTAGTACAGAGTCCAGGCAGAGGCTGCAGCTGGCTGAGCCACCGCGGAAGAGGGTGAGCACTGCGGTGGGAGCACTGAGGTGGGACTGGAAAGCTGGGCTGAGGGCGGCACCTGCAGCTCCCTGCTTACGTGCGGCTGTTTTGTCCTTTCCTTTCCTTTCCTTTTTCCTTTTTCCTTTGTCAACAGTTTGCTCTGTTCAGTCAGTACTACTTCCTCGACTGTTCCCTGGCGGGACCATCAGAACCAAATGCTCTACAGATTTCCTTTTCTCTTGCTTGCTTGAACATTTAATCTTTTTTAATTTTTGTAATCTGCCACACGAGCTCATCAAATTTTCTTTCTAGGCGAAAGTATAAACAAACTTTGCATTAAGTTGGTTTTGTATTAAAAAGTATTGCTTTTATAAATTAGCTTCTAATGTTCCCAGCCTTAATAAACATAACTTCAAAAAAAAACAAAAACAAAAAACCAAAAACCAGTGCTTCAAAGTCTACCCTGCCTTTCTGGCCCCATGCAATGAAAGGCCACAATCTTTCATCTAACGTTCTAAGGAAAATGACATCTGACCTTTATCACATCCTGTATGAGTGTTCTTCACACTGCTGCTTTATTGCGCATGCCAGTACAGTAAGAATAAAAATATAAATTGATGTAAAAATTCAAAAATCCCTAAGCTTAATATGTACCTTTGCACTAAAAAAAACCTATTATTTTCTTTTACTAGCTGGAATCTCCCACTTGTGAGCTGATTTTTAAAGTATTTAACATATATTTATATATTCTTTTCACCGTTCCTTATCAAAACTGGAATTATCCAGTTTTGTCTCCCAATTCAATTCACTATTGCGGCAGGCTTGCCTATGATGATTTTAGACTAACCTAACTTTCGATTCCAAATGTTTCACAAGTTCAGTTAGGTTTTAAGTTTTCCTGAATATTTAATCTATGTCAGATCATAGGAGAAAGTGTTCTAAGTATATTGCTCATTATTTTACTATAAAAGCATACCAAATCTTATTTCAATTACAAAATTTTGCAAATTATACATTTTGCATTTTGATACAAGGAAAAAAGACAATATATTAATAAAAATTTCATGACTATTTCAGGGACTGGAATATTCCTAGACTTTTACTTCTTCTGACGACCAAGTATCTCACTTGACTTCAGTATTCCATTTTTATTTTAGAAGTGCAAAGGTTATTAAGCTTAAAAGATTAAATTTAAGCAATGTAAAAAAGTTTACAATGATTTAACATGACCAAAAAATTTATTAAACATATTTACATATATTCACAAATTCTTTCATAGTTGAATATTAAAATAGACATTTACAATTTCAGAATTTCCATTCAAAGGCATTTGCTGTTGTGGTTGTTGTTGTCTGGGGGAAACAGGCTTCCTCCAGCGAGAGGAGGAGAGAGCGTGAGCCTCTCCGCAGGACTGCCTCTAAGCAAGGTGTCCAGCACAGAGCCCCAGGCTCTCACAGGACACTGCTGTAACAAGTCTCACACTGTCTCAGGCATCAGTTATGGAAAGAACCAAATTATAGAAAGCATGCAATACAACCAAGCCACCATCTTTACAGTTATGGGATGGACACAAGCTAACTCAAACACATGCACACCTTATTTAAAGGTTTACTATCAGAACTCACTGCTATTACACTTCAAAAACTACAACTTTGGTCCAACAGAACAAACAGTTTTACAATTATCTTTGTACACATTTTGATCAGTTCCTTGTATACATTTGACCATTAATTACAAGATATACAATATGTATAAAATAAGTTATTAAAAAGGAAGACAATATTAAAACTTTCAAAAAAGAAAACTGTACAATTAATTTACAGATAAAATAAACTGAAGAATTTTGTGCGAAGGTTTCCTTCTGTGTCAGAGCCTATTTGGTAGGAACTGAATCTTTGCACTCTCTCATGTATTTCCAATAGAGCCCACAGACAGCTGAGTACTTGTCACCTGTGTCTTGCTACTTGGAGTGCTAACAACTTCCAGCGTTGTTAACAGATTTTTCTCAACTTTTTAAAAGTCTGTTCAGTTTGTTCTAATGCAATAGTTACCTCTGATCAATATAAATAATAGTTTTCTGTTAGAAACTGTATTTGGATCAAAGATCCAAAATATTTTTATTTTTATAAAATGACAGTGTTCACTACATATCCAACTTTAGTTAATTTCACTAACAACTGTAAAGGCGGAGTATCAGGGTTTTTCTTAAAAGGCAGTATTCCACAGTATGCTGTCTAGACACGGTTAGTTTAAGATGATACCAACACAAGTACTTACTGCTATATAGGAGTCAGTTCAAAATCATCATTAACATCAACAAGGGGAACATAAAACTCCTGGATCTCATAAATACTGAGAGACTTATACGTGGCAGGGTCCAGTTCCTGGAGTTTGAGCTGCCATTCTAGTCTCTGGACGGCATTTAAAGCTGCAGCTTCGTGTTGCTGCCTCATTAAGAGACAGGTCTATTTAAAGGAAGAGAAGGCTTGATTAATCTGTTACACTTGCTGCTTCAAGATAATCTCACCCCCAGCTTTGTTAGGGATGGAGACTAAGGCTAAGGAACACATCATAAAATCTTCATACCTGTTTACACCAACGTGCCTTTACAATTTCATATTCCTCTCTTTAATTTGGGCTTGCTAATATTCCTTGAAATTATGAGATTCCAAACTATTGAAAGAATTGTAAAATCTAGACAGAAATGCTTTAAAATTTCAGGTCAATTTTTTTTTTGGGGGGGGGGGGGGAGACAGGGTCTTGCTGTGTACTCTAGGCTGGTTCAAACTTGTTGAAATTTCCCTACTTCTGTACCACTAAGAGCTAGGATTTCAAGGGTGCACCCGTGTACAGAATGTGTTTGGTTTATCATTCTGTTCTTCCTGTTAGAGCTGTAAGCAGACAGGTGCACTGGATAGTGAGTACAAAGACACACACAACTCACCTGTCTGTGGCCCTCTGATAGACTTTAACTGTGTGTAAGTGTTTCTGTGTGGACATGTAACGTGAGGTCAGAGCCATCAGATCTCTCTGAGGCTGGAGTTACGAGTGGTTCTGAGTCAGCTGACATAGGAAGTAGGAATCAAATTTAAGTCCTCCTCAAAACTAGTATGCACCCTTTGCCATTGACCCATCTCTCTAAGCCCACAATGTTAGTTCTTAAAATAGGTTTGTTTTTTTATTTCCTATTTTCCAGTTGTGGTTCACAGTAAACACTCATGATTAACTAATGTTTCTTTTTCTGAATATTTACCAATATTGGTGATGTCTTTTCTCATTTTGTTTTTGGAGACAGGGTCTCTCTGTGTCGGCCTAGGTGTCCTAAAACTTGCTCTGTAGACCAGGCTGGCCTTGAACGCAGAGATCTGCCTGCCTCTGCCTCCTGAGTGCTGGGTGGTGTGCTCCACCACACAGCACTACTAATTTCTAAGGACAGAGAAACACTAACTGTACTGGCTATTTTTGTGTCAACTTGACACAGCTGGAGTTATCACAGAGAAAGGAGCTTCAGTTGAGGAAATGCCTCCATGAGATCCAACTGTAAGGCATTTTCTCAATTAGTGATCAAGGGGGAAAGGCCCCTTGTGGGTGGGACCATCCCTGGGCTGGTAGTCTTGGGTTCTATAAGAGAGTAGGCTGAGCAAGCCAGGGGAGGCAAGCCAGTAAAGAACATCCCTCCATGGCCTCTGCATCAGCTCCTGCTCCCTGACCTGTCTGAGTTCCAGTCCTGACTTTCTTTGGTGATGAACAGCAGCATGGAAGTGTAAGCCAAATAAACCCTTTCCTCCCCAACTTGCTTCTTGGTCATGATGTTTGTGCAGGAATAGAAACCCTGACTAAGACAAATTGGTACCAGGAGTGGGGTATTCCTGTGACAACCTGACCATGTTTTGGGGAGGACTGTGGAAGGACTTTGGAACTTTGGGCTTGAAGATCCATTCGTTGTTAAGAGCTCTGTCAGATGTTGTGTAGGAGCTTGGAAGATAATGCTGAGAACAGTGAAGATGATGGAGGCCTGGTTTGTGAAATTTCAGAGGGAAAATTAAAGACTCTTTTCAGGGCCGTTGCTGTTTTGATTGTGAAGATTTTGTAGTTCTGGTTAGCTGGGGCTGAAGAATCAGCTGTGATTAACAAGATACCAGAACTACTAAAGCAAAAACTTTGCATTACTGGGACTATTGATGCTGGTTAGCTGGAGCTAAGAAATTAGCGGTGATTAAGAAGAGACCAGCATCGTTGAGGTGACATCTTCTGGGAAGTGTTTTCTGAAAGCACAAAGAGGCTGTGTTCCAGAGATAGGCAAGGTTGTACTCCTTCTGCAGTGGGACTTGGTAATGTGTAAGGGTCACCCAGGTGGTACTGGTTTTGAAGGCATGAAGGGACCATGCAGAGCAGCTCAGGCTCGGCACTGTGAGAGGCCATGGAAGGCCATTGGTGAAGGTGCAGCCTCAGTTGTAATTGAAGGCCCAGGACTGAAGGGGTCATGCAGTGTTTTGGAGATGCCAGTACCATGAGATGACCACCAAGAGCAGCAGCAGCAGTGGAGTACAGGCATCTGGAGCCCAGAGGATGACGTGTGTGCTACAAAGGGCATGGCTGGAGAAGCGACCCAAGCCCTTGGAGGAGCCCAGAAGATCGTGAGTTGGATCCCAGAGGTTGGACGGTTGGAGAATGATTTTTGCTTTGATTGTGACTGTGCCCTGATATTTTCCCTCTTGATGGAAGAAACTGTTTTAGTGGAGCCCACAGTTAAGAGACTTTTAATTGTAAAAAGACTTTGGATTTTAAAAGGATTGAAATTTTAAGAATATGTAAAGACTGTGGGACTTTTAAAGTTATTTAGATCTTGGGGATGAATAAGAATGTAAGGGTTGAGGCTTACTAGTGATGTGTTTGTGTGTCAAGTTGACAAGGGGTCAATTGTACTGGCTATTTTTGTGTCAACTTGACACAGCTGGAGTTATCACAGAGAAAGGAGCTTCAGTTGAGGAAATGCCTCCATGAGATCCAACTGTAAGGCATTTTCTCAATTAGTGATCAAGGGGGAAAGGCCCCTTGTGGGTGGGACCATCCCTGGGCTGGTAGTCTTGGGTTCTATAAGAGAGTAGGCTGAGCAAGCCAGGGGAGGCAAGCCAGTAAAGAACATCCCTCCATGGCCTCTGCATCAGCTCCTGCTCCCTGACCTGTCTGAGTTCCAGTCCTGACTTTCTTTGGTGATGAACAGCAGCATGGAAGTGTAAGCCAAATAAACCCTTTCCTCCCCAACTTGCTTCTTGGTCATGATGTTTGTGCAGGAATAGAAACCCTGACTAAGACACTAACCTAATTACTTAATTAATTTGCTATGTATGGGTGTTTTGTCTGAATATATGCATGTGTACCAGATTAGTGCCTAGTGCCTATAGAGACCAAAACCCAGAAAAGGGCATTGGATCCCCTGGAATTACAGATGGTTGTGGTTACAGATGGCTCCATGTAGTGGCTATTCCTGGTTGTCAACTTGACTATATCTGGAATGAACTACAATCCAGAATTGGAAGGCTCATCAGTGATCCTAATCTGGAGGTTGGGAGACACAGGTTTCTGACCTGCATCTTGGTATGGAGATCTTGAGGCATAGTGGCTATGGATTCCAGAAGATTAATACAGGGAGTTCAAGGTCATCTGGGATTAAAGGCATGGTGACACACACCTTTATCTGGGCTACACCTTCTGCTGGAGACCTACATAAGGACATTGGAAGAACTCCCTCACTCTCTCTCTCTCTCTCTCTCCACCCCCCACCCCCACCCCTTCACCTGCTTGCCTTGTGGGACTGAGCAACTGCTAGATCCTTGGACTTCCATTCACAGCTGCTACTACTGACCATTGTTGGGAGTTGGACTGCAGACTGTAAGTCATCAATAAATTCCTTTATTATATAGAGACTATCCGTAAGTTCTGTGACTCTAGAGAACCCTGACTAATGCAATCCATAGGTGCTGGAACTAGGTACTGCTCTCCTCTCACAGGAAGCATCCATTTAACCTGGTTCAGAGGGAGGCAGTTCAGTTGGTGGAGTATTTGCTTGGCAAACACTTGAGGATCAATCTGCAGTACCACATAAAACTGGCGTGGTGGTGCAATGCATATAATCCCAGGATTTGATAAGTAGTAGGAGGGTCTGAAGCTAAAGGCTAGCCTTGGCTTTATATCAAGTTTAGAACTAGTCTGGGACCCATGAGACCCTGTGTAAGAACAACAACAGACAACTGCCATGCACGCATACCCACAACAACAGACAACTGCCATGCATGTGTACCTACCTTTAGCTTGTCAAATTTATCGTCCACATCTTGCAACCAGGACATGAACTGTCTTGCATTAAATCGATCTCTCACAGAAGTTTTGCTGTCATCAGACTAAAAAGAATGCAGTCAAACACTTAAAAAAAACCTTTAATATTCCATTTATTGTGTACATTCCACTGTTATCAATGATAGAAATATATTTCTAAAGAGAAGGTTTAACAAAGCTGTCACTTCTGTATTGAGTAGACAGGATTCTGCAGACGCAGTGTTTAGTTATGAAGTAGCGTCTTGCTGGGTTCTCAGAAAGGCACAGCATAGGAAGTGCTGTGCCTGTTGTACCTCAGCTAAAGTTTCCCATCCATACAGAAAAGGTGGTCAGGTGGGAGGCATTGGCCTTAGAGGTAACAGCTCTCCCAGGATGGATCTTTCTAAGTGCTCTCCAAACAGGCCAATGGATGGCTCAGAAGGGAGACACTTGTTACACAACCTGCTGACACCAGTTTGATCCCTAGGCCTCACACAAAGGAGGAAGCCAGAACCCATTCCACAAGCTTGTCCTCTGGTCTCACACACACTTGTCAGATACGCACCACGTGCACACACAATTCAAGTAAAAAACTCTTAGTATTAGTTTTGTGATTTTATATATTGTACTGGCTGGTTTTGTGTCAACCTGACACAGGCTGGAGTTATCGAAGAGAAAGGAGCCTCCCTTGAGGAAATGCCTCCATGAGATCCAGCTGTAAGGCATTTTCTCAATTAGTGATCAAGGAGGGGAGGTCCCCTTGTGGGTGGTGCCATCTCTGGGCTGGTAGTCTTGGGTTCTATAAGAGAGCAGGCTGAGCAAGCCAGGGAAAGCAAGCCAGTAAAGAACATCCCTCCATGGCCTCTGCATCAGCTCCTGCTTTCTGACCTGCTTGAGTCCCAGTCCTGACTTCCTTGGTGATGAACAGCAATGTGGAATTGTAAGCCGAATAAACCCTTTCCTCTCCAACTTGCTTCTTGGTCATGATGTTTGTGCAGGAATAGAAACCCTGACCAAGACATACATACATACATACACACACACTCTCTCTCTCTCTCTCTCTCACTTATTTATTTATTTAAATGTCAGCTTTGAACCTTTCTGTGCAACTTTGGGCTAATTATGTTTTCCTAATTTTCTATGGTGTATTTTCATATGGCACTTTTTAGGAATTAAAAGTACTCCAAGGTTATCCCAATGTCTGTGAATACACAAGGCGCCTAATGTCCCACTTTTAGGACTGGCGTTTCATAGGTGTGCCAAAGCACATGCTCAGCAGCTTCATTTTCTCCTTGGTTTCGGAGACAGTTGTATTGCTTAATACTACAGGTTTACTGTGAAAAGGAACAGGGCCTGCTAGAAGATGAGCTGAGCCTACCCAACCTATACCTGGTTCTTCACGGGCCATTTGATAGGACATCAGCCTGCTACTACGGCCTACCCTGGAGTCAGTAGTAAATGGGCTCTCTGTGGAGTCAGTTGTTACAAATGTGAACTGTTACAGGTGACTCTCCTTGTCAAGGAATAAGCCTCACATCCTGGTATTTCATCAAGCTGAAATGTTAACTTCACGTCTGGTAGTCTGGTACACTAGGAAAATTTAGGTCAAGGTATAATAGATGATTTAAATTACCAAAACGCCCTTTCCATTAACAACATATTATTTATTAGAGAGCTTAACAAACTTGGATGGCTCTATAAGGAAAGGGAATACAGTCAGAAGCATAGATAGCTCTACCTTAATATGAAAACATCCTCTTCCAGAAGAGGTCTGTGACTTCTATTCCTCTAACTATTAAGAAAGACTGGCCCAGCCTGTTACATCTCTGATTTGAGATCACTTAATTTTTAAATTCTTAAGTACAAGTTTGCTTGCTGCCAAGCTTGGTGCGCCCAGTTCAAGGCACAGGTCCCCCATGGGAGGGCAGGAAAGATCTAGCCTCTACCCATGACCTTCGCACATACTATGGCTTGCAGGCACCAAGGCACACATCATAAGTAACTGAATGTAATGATAGAGAATCCATTTCTTGCTGGTGTTTCTGAGACAGGGATCACTACCTCTTCTAGCTTAGTCTCAGGCTCGAGAGCCTCCTGCCCAAGAGATTGCCTCAAGGCTGAGATTATGAATCACCATGACTGCCTGAAATTCTCTTTTCAAATCCATCAGAGGCTAAGCATTCCTCAACCTAACCATGTTCCTGATCATGCCAATGTGTGCTAATGTGTGAAGGTCAGAAGACGACTTGTAGGAACTGGCTCTCTACCACCAGGATGTGGGTGGGTCCTGGGGCTAAAACTCATGCTGCCAGTCTTGTCAGCAAGTAACTGTGCTTACTCACATGTCTTACACCTTTAGAAATCATAAAATGCTCTCATCTAGTAGTTTCTTACTTCAGTTTCCAGTTCTGATATATCTTTTATCATCTAAAAAGTTGAGTGCCCAAAGAATAAGTCTTTCTTAGAGTTTCATTGTTGCTTGATTATAAATCTCCATTTATATTTGTTAAAATGGATCACAGTACTTTATAATGGCCCCAAATTAAAAGACTTCAGTAAACATGTGGCATAACTTTTAGTAACATTACTAACCTGCTAACTCTGGTTATTAGAAGTTTTAAAAATGGTAATTATTAAGTATTTCAATGGCCTCTGCATTGAATTTATTCAATTTCCTTACAGTCAAGCTCCTTTCTTAGATCCAGGAATAGTGGCATGCTGCTGCTTCCGGGTGAGACATGGCACTGCCACCCTGAACCAGAGAGACTCCTGACCACCCATACAGTCTTCACAATATTAAGCCTATAAACATTCGCAAATGGCGGGAGGATCAGTTTGCGTCAGTGAGGAATAAATGCAGGACAGGGTGAGAGGAAGCAACTGGGGGTTCTCTGCAGGCGTAGGAGCCTGTAAGCTGTCTATGCTCCTCTAAAGAACCCAATTAGCTCACTGGGCCACCAAGGCGTCAGAGCTAGCTGGATCATTTAACAGTGGCTTTAGAAACAAAAGGACAAGCTACAGTCATCTGTAAGTGTATGTGTGAGTATATGCACTGGTGTGGTCATGGGTGGGTACAGGTGCAGACAGGCCATGGTACATGTCTAAACAGTGGAAGACAACCTTGGGCATCAGTCCTTATATTCCACTTGTCTAAGACAAAGTGTCTGTGCTTGCTTCTGTATGTGACAGAGTCCCCCAGTCTCCTCTCTTCTTGCTGCAGGAGCACCAAGAGTCTAGATGTGCACTACCGTGCCCAGGGATTCAAACTCAGATCCGCACATTTGCATGGTAAGCACTTTACCTACCAAGTTATGTTCTCAGTCCTTGATTTTTGCTAAACAGATAGTTTGCAAGCTCTCAAGTTCTGGGGCTAGAGGCTTATGCAACCACACCCAGAAGATTATCTGCCTTTATAACAAACAACTACAGAGGCCCAGCTCCTCCAGGAGTACTTTTAAGAGTTGCATTTATTCTTTGACTTTAATTCCGCTTTCTTCTACGAATGCATATCTAAAAATAGGCACACCATAGTTCTTGAACACACTCTATAAACTAGCTCTTTACCTGTGAGTCCAAGGGCACATTGTACACTTCTGCATCCAGTAAGACAGTACAAGCACTAAATGGCAGTGTTTGATTGGCCAGTGTTCTTGCAGCTCTGTAATGAACTCGCAGAACTTCTTGTTCATTGGATACAATAAGTTTTTCCTAGTTGAACACAGAATAATTTTTAGAAATCATAAAGTTGTTTGTGGAATTAGAAAAAATAATTTAAGCTACACTAAACTAAATAATCTTAATTATAAAGCGACATTTTCTTCCCAGGAGCTTTAAGAAGTTTAAGAATTCTTAGTGTTCTAGAAAAATCTTCCCTCTCCAAAATTGGTAGTTTCTTAAAATTGTTTTTTTTTTTTAAAGGGTTAGAACACTTTGAAGTTCTGTAAGGTTCTGGAGAGGTGGCTCGGGGTTAGGAGCAGCTGCTGCTCTTGCAGAGGACCTGAGTCCAGTTCTTAGCTCCGAGCTCCCAGATGGAGGCTCACAACTGTCTGTAACTCTAGTTTCAGCAGATGGAACACCCTATTCCCACATGTATGTGTGCACAGACATACATTTCAACAAGACCCTCATGCTTATAAAATAATAAATAAATCTACTTTCTACTTCCATAACATTTTCATTACATATACCAGGAATAAATCCCATAGTATTAGCAGTCACCCCCCCTTTCTTGCATCTCCTGGCTGTCAGTAGTCTAACTTTTGTCTCCAGGAGTTTGTTTTGAGCATTCAGTTATCTGTAAATAAAGTTGTACATTATGTGGTCTTTTGTACGTGATTCTCCTTATTCTGTCTTACATTTTCAAGGCTTATTCATGCTGTAGGTGTGCACTAGATGGTATCTACTTTGCTGAGGACAAATCCTATTCTGCGTAGACAACACACTTTATGTATGGCTTTCTTTGGTGATCATATAATCTGAAGGGTGGCAGACAATGCCACTTCAAAGCATGCTAACTTGGCATAATGATTATCTGAGCTGAAGTTGTTTTAAAACAAATAGGCCAAGGACACTGTGAGAAGGAACTAAAGCCCCCATGTGAGAGATGTACTCTATGCAGCGGGGAAAGGAACATTCTCACCACTAGAATCAGGGAGGCAAGACCAAGAGAACTCACGTAGCCTGCATCTTTCCAGTGCTTTCCTAGTTTCTGTCTGACCCAACATAAAGACATTTGGGTTTCGCCACTTCTGTGGGTCTTCATTTCCGCATGTGGCTCCATGTCATGTACAACTTTGCTCATCTGCTGTACACCACATTAATCTCAGGCTTAGACAGAAGCGTCACAACGGGGCTGAGATAACGTTGTTATTCTTTGGGGTTGCTATGAAAACACTGTCATCAACGTTTATGCTGGAGCCTTTGCTCTGGATATGTATTTTTACTGTTTACAAGATAATGACCAGGAGTAACACTTCTGGGTAACAAATCCGTCACCTGCTGAGGAACAGCCCTGTTCACAGCAGTTGTCACCGTTTTCATTCTGACCCACAGTGTCCGATGGCTCCCTTCCCTTATGTACCTCAGTGTGTTCCACTCTGGCACCTACTTCAGCCACTCTAGCACGCGTGACTCCCTTCTAATGTCTGCTCTGTCTTCTCATGTGTGTATCTGCCCTTATACACAAGTACGTTTGTGTACTTCCCCTGCATGCTCATGTTTGCAGAGGCCGGAAGGGAGTGCTGGCTCTCTTCCAATGCAGTTACAGGTAACTGTGAGCTACAATGTGCATGCTGAAAGCCGAACTCAGGTTCTCTGCAAGAGTATCACGCTCTCTTTGTGCTGCCGAATCATGTCTCCAGACCCAGCTTAATTTTTATGATGATGTTATTTACAGAAATAAGCATACTTCTCTTTAGTGAGTCATGTATTCCAAACTTCCAGGCATGGAACAGGCTGAGTCCTGAAGTAAATTGTTTTGCATCTAGCAGACGTCCATCTGAAGACTGTAAGCCATCCTGATCTTGGCTACCGGCTTGGACTACTGGGTGGTTACCCTTGTATTTTCGACTTCAATGTCAACAAAGATGGCTCTGAGACCTATACTGGCAAGGATGTCATGAGGACAACCTTGCGAGCAGTGGCTTATGAGGACAGGCTAGTACATGTATGCTCTGCCTCCTCTGTGCTGGGATATGTGCAAGGCAGTGTGCAGAGTCCAGTCTGTGCCAGAGTTTTGCTCTCCCTCCTTGCTTCTCTCTGTAATCAAATGAACTCTACTCACAGAAATAGTTATTGCATATTTCTCTGAAACATAGCTTGCATCTTTTACAGGCCACAAGCTTAAGAGGAATGGAGGTATATCTATGTTTTGTTTTGTTTTTAATTTTATTTATTTTCTTAGAAAGGGTCTCACCATGTGGTTCTGGATCTTGTTATGGAGACCAGGCTGGCTTTGATCTACCCGCCTCTGCCTCTGCCTCTGCCTCTGGAGCTCTGAGAACAAAGGTGTGAACCACCACATGTAGCTCAGGGTTACTACTTTCAGGATCTCTAGGACGATAAGGTTTTGTCCTTTCTAAGATGATTTTTTGGTTTACTTTCTGTAAATGTTTTGCCTGCATGTGTGCATGGGTACATGTCTGTCTGCTGCCTATGGATCCTTGGAGAGGAGTTAGGTGGATGCTTAGACCTGAACCCATTCCCTCCACAAGAACAGCAGGGGACTATCTTGACTATCTCCCAGCACCCCTTTGTCTTCTTTATTTCCTGTCAAGACTAACTACTGAAAACAAGGTACTAAGTTAGCAGGCCCACAAGGATGAGTAACGGGGTCTTTGCCATTAGCCCTGAAGTTGTTGGTATACCAAGCAAGTTCTCAAAGATTAACTGACTATTCAAATAACACAAATGTAACAAATAACATATACCAGACATTTTAGATATAAAAATACACTCCAGCATCAACTGTACTAAGGAAGCAACTGTCCTCAGATAGGTGTAAAATCCCCCCTTTAACCCGATGAGCATAAGGTAACAAAGTCGCAGCTGTAGTAGACATCGTAAAAAGTCACCATCCGTTTTTCCTGTATTTTAAAAATGGTTATTTTTTACATAATTTATATTTGAGGGTACCTTACCCTTTCAATACTATGTTGCAAACGCAGTTTCATCCTTACTACTTCCTGTTGCCGAAAGAGCTCTTTAAGTGGATCTGACAGCGAAGGTGGTGGTGTGATCTAATTAGAAAGCACATATAAACTATTAAGTTTTTAATCTGCAATTAAAGTTTTGGTGCATAAAACCTGACATTTCATGAATTAAACCATACAGTTTTGGGATGGTTAGTTTTGTCAACCTGATCAGACACTTAGGATTAATAGAGCGCATGTGCGAGTATCAGAAATGCACAGGAGTCACTGTTTTAACTTTCTTCTCTATTGCTGCGACAAAACACTACGCAAAACAACCTAGGATGGAAGGGTTTCTTTGGCTTCTAGGTTACAGATTATCACTGGGGAAAGCCAAGGCTGGAAGTAAAGACAGGAGCTAGAAGCAGAAACCAATGGATGCATGCTGCTTGCTGGCTTGCTTAGCTATTTTTCTAATACAGACCAGGCCCATTCTCCGAGCAATGGTACCACTCAGTGGGGTGGGCCTCCTCCATCAATTATCAAACAAGAAATGCCCCCAAAAGACATGCTCACAAACCAATCTAATGGAGAAGACTCCTCATATGAGGTTCCGTCTTCCCAGGTCTATCATCAGCCTGACAAATGAATCTTATGACAATTAGGTTATGAGGGATCTGATCTCATCAATAGTTTAATCAAAATCAGTTGTACTAAAAAAAACCAAACAAACTGAGTAAACTACTGGAAGTCGGTGGGCCTGGCTAGGGAAGGTGAGGTGTCTTCCCTTTCTCTTCCTGCTGCCATGAAGTGATGAGCCCTGCAGTATGTTCCCACTAATCCAACACTCTACCCAAAGCAATGGATCCAGAGAACGCTCAATCTAAACACAGCAACTTCGAGCCAAATAAATCCTGTCTGCTTATCTGCCACACTGAGTCTGTCTTTTGAAAATTGTCATTACACAAGTGAGTGAGACTCTTTAGTCAGCTCTAACTGTCCAAAACCTCACGGGACATTCCACTGTGCTCAGACATTTTGACTCTTAGGCTACAGCAAAATTTCAAAGAACAAATTATTAGGACTAAAAAGTCACTTATTACAGGGCTATTTTAGACCATCAGTCACAGGAAGGGATCACAGAGCCACATAGACAGAACAGGTGGTTTAAAAAAGCAGTATTCTTGGAGACATGACCAGCCTGCTTCTGTAAGCAAGGCCTCTTTGCAGACTTGATAAAGAGTAAACACAAAAAGCCTAGTATTAATGAACTATCATATAAAAGTAGAGGAAACTATACAATGAACTTGTGGTTTTAAGATTTTATTGTATGTAATATCCCATGAAACTCTGTGTATAATCATTCAAAAATTATGAGTTCATTCCTAGCTGGGTATTACAATGGCCTATGCTTTCTGATTACATCCAGAGGAAGTTGGTAAAGTAGATAGTCATGTCTAGAAACAACCATCTCTGACCCTGGGTAGCCTCCCTTCTCCATAGGGTATTTTCCTTCCTGTGTCCTTGTGCATACTACGACTGGCCCATTAGGAGAAAGGAAGTTATCTCATAACATTTGACAGTTTGTTGACTCCATTAGAGAACAGGGCATCAGATTCCAGTGTTGGGACTAAAGGTCTGCAGTACCACACCCTGACAAAAGATATGTTTTATGATAAAACCCAGACCATCATAAAGAAACATGGGAAACTATGGTAACAATTTAGAACGTCGATCTTGTTTATCTTTAATATCTAGTTCCTAGCACAATGCTTAGTATATACTTGTTATTTGTGTCTGCAATATAACAAACATTTGAGTATGCAATATCCATGCATCTGAGTATCGAAGGTATAATGAAGTCATCACACCACAGTGGCAAAAGAGAAAATGAGAAAAGAGAGGAGGCAAATTTAGGGGCTTATTTTAGTCGATGGGAAAGAAATAAGGCAGGGGAACCAGAAGAAATACAAGTACTTAATTAAGTCCATGAAGGGAGAATTTAATGAAGAACAAGGTGGTCAGGATATCAAATCAGACAAAGAGAACAAAACTAATCTAATGAAACGGACAAACAGCTCAGTGGTAGTTTCTACTATGGCATAATGGCTTGGGAACAGGAGATGAAGTGAAAAAAACTGTCATACAAACCCCTTGGCATAAGCATGGCAGTGAAGGTGACCTTAAGGTTGATGTGCTGAGAAAATCAACCGAGATTCTCTCCCCTCTCTAAGAGAAAAGTAATCCAGCTATATTGAGCAGGCAAATATAGACCAATCAAGAAAGAAGACTGGAGAGGCAGGCAAATTTCTGAGTTCGAGGCCAGCCTGGTCTACGGAGTGAGTTCCAGGACAGCCAGGGCTACACAGAGAAACCCTGTCTCGAACCACCCCTCCACCACCCCCCCACCAAAAAACAAGAAAGAAAGACGACTGGAAAACACTCACTAGTGAGAAGGAAGTGTTCACTAGAGGAAGGTTCCAGAGAAAATGAACTGATGGGGTCGAGTCATCTAGAGGCATTAGTATTCAGAGAAATCAAAACATGGCTTCTCTAAAACACAAGGATAAGCAGGCGAAGAACTGCAAGCACACTGCATGATGCCTGAATTAGAAGCCACTTTGTAAAGTGTGCTCAGTCAGAGCTGACATGTGTGCTAAGTACTTCAAACTCTATGGAAAAAAAGAAGTAAAATATCTCAAATAACTGTATCTTGATTATATATTGAAGTGATACTTTGGATATACTGACTTAACATTTAAAATATTAACTACTAGAAAACATAAAATGATGTAAGCAGCTGGCATCACACATTTCCCTCAACACTAGCGACTGAAGCCAAGGCCGTCTGCATGGGAGAGAAGTGCACTACCCCTGAGTTGATCCCTAGGAGAGCGCTGAGGTGTGTACTGAGTAACAAATGACTTACTGTAGGAATACAAATCTTGCTTAAGGGGTTTCCATCCAGGAGATAGGATCCATTAAACGTTACGTATTCATCATAATACTGAGGTGCTTGAGGGATCACGCTACATAGCAACTTGCGTTTCTCTTCAATTTTTTTTCTTATGTGCAAATATTCAAAATATGGATTTGCTCTCTCAGAACTGTATGGCTCAATCTCATCTAACTTCAGAGAATCTACAATGGCGGCTAGAGACTGCTGAGTTTTCTCCTTTGCTTGCAGTAAAGAGGGGCTCACTTGCACAGGCTGAGGGACCCGTGACACTTTCCTCTTCCGAGGATGGTGGATCTGAGGATCATCCTCTTCAGTGAGTCTGATTCGTCCTCTAGGGGAGGACTCGTTATCTTTCTCTGCTACAAGGGTACAGCCAGCAAGCATCGGCTTGCTTGGATTGACCACTGTACTTGCTTTGTTTCTAGTCATTCTTTGAGGGGTCTGGTTTTCAGTTTTATCGTCTTCAGCATTTTCTTCTAGTTCTACTTTACTAAGCTGGTCATATTTATGCATCTCTGGTTGGGCCGACTGCTGTGAATGGTTTTCTACACTTGATAAGGTGCTCTGCTGAGATTCTTCATCTTCAGTGGAAAGCGAGTACTTTTCGCTGTCAGGACCATGCTTTGGGTTATCCTGTTCATTCAGGTTTCCTTTTGGCAGCCCTGCATTCATCTCATACAAATCAGAATCACATTTACTCAACTGAGTTAAGACCAAACTTTGTAGTTTGTTTTCTTTTTCATGTGAAATGATTTGATTATCATCTGGGCCCTTCTCAATTTCCTGGCTATTGGAAGACTTGTATGTGAGTTTGCTAAATGCATAATGTGTGTTTGGCTGAGCAGTATCACTCCCATTGAAGTCCTTTTCTGATGGCAACACAAGCAATGAATTGGCCTTCTCAAAGCTTGGGAGTGCTTCTTGCACAGTGCTTTCAGAGTAAGCTGGTAAAAAAGAATTTGTCTTCTGAATGTCTGCTAAGACAAATGTATTTTCCACATCCTCTGGAAAGTTATTATCACTATCTAAAACAGAACTGGCCATCTGAGCTGCACTTCTCTGTTGTAAAACACCTGGCTCTTGACTGACAACATATGACAAAGACACGGGTTTCGGAACAGAGTCAGCACCTGCCAGTGGTTGGTTGGAAAAAGAGCAGGGCTGAGGTGAAGACAGAAAGGATGCTGGGTCCTGAGCACATGAGTTTCCTGGCAGTTCAGGCTGCTGCAGAGGTAAGCAATCAGTATTTTGTTCTCGTAACATTTTGTTCTCTGAATTATAAAACCTCTGAGCGGAGGAATCTTGATCAGATGTATTAGAATCTGGACAGATGAAGTCATTGGTGCTTAAAGACTCCAGTTTATCAACAGGCGTCTCCCATGATTTACTTGGAATCACTCCAACCTGATTAGACGGTTCCAAATGCATCGAACTGTCAATCAGTGTACCCACAAGAGTTGCACTCTTGATTACATTTACATCAGATGAAATATAGCTGCTGTTTGCAGACCTCGTTGGAGAGCCTGTACAGTTAGGATGTAAGTCAGACACATGCGAAAGGCCCCTTTCAGGTACTGCTGAAGACACTTCAGGCTTGGGAGACAGACAGGTCTCTCTGGGAACAGCTAAGTTACCTTGACTGCTTTCTTCTGATACTTGGAAATGTTTTATGGGCTCACAAATAACTGAAGGCATACTGCATCTTCTAATTTCTACAGCAGGTCTTACCTCATTAGTAATTAGTTTAACATCTTCCACGGAAGATGACCTGAGATGGCACACTGGAAGTCTGTTTGTATATGGTGGTTTAAGTCGTTCTGGTACTTCAGTGAGACCCTCCAGCTCTCTTTCATAAAGAGCGGGAGATTTGGCATTTGGCAAAAAAGGTGACTGAGAAAATGACAGCTGAGATTCTGAGCCCTCTAACATAAAGTCAGAGTCATACTCAACGAGAGGCCTTGGGGTTGTCACTGTATGGCAGGAGTCTTCTGAGCTAGCAACAGAAAGCATGGACACAGACCTAGAGCTAAGACCCAGCCTCTCACCTTCCGACCTAGGAGACCGGTTTGAGCCACTCTCTGAAATGTAGGATGGCTTTCCTAAATTCAATGCATTTTTGTTGTCAACAGATTGTGATCGATGACTTCCAACATCTTTACATTGTTTCTCCTTGTTATAAGCATCAGTCAACTCTGAGCTTCTCGACCTGGTAAGTTCTTTACTTTTGGATTCAGTGGGTGCATGTTTTGCTTTTTCTTTATCTTTTACTTTAAGTTCTAAACAAGTACGATTGCGTAATCGTTCTTTTTCCTTTTGCTTAATTTTTTCCTTATGTTTTCTGTGCCACTGCTCTATTTCTAGGTCTTTAAGGCTAAGCATTCGTTCAAAACTTGTCTGCATTAAATCATCATTTACTAACCTCTTTTCTTTAGGTCGAGTATCTTTTGATGCTGGTGATAATTTAGGTTTAAGCTTCTCTGTTTCAGATTTTAGTCTGATTAAAGTATTTAGCTGGGCTTTCTCTTTACGCTTGTCTCGCTCTTTGTATCTGTCTATATCCTTTTTATCTTTCTCTTTTCCATCTGGAGTTTTCAAAGGCTCATCTCTTGCCCTTTCTTTAAGGGACAGAGCTTTCTCATGCTGGGTTTTAGCACTGCTGTCTCCTGTACTCGCCTTTCTCTCTTCCTGCAAATGTTTCACGTTAGTTGCATTTACACTTTCTTTCTCTCTAGGTTTCTCCTTCTTCTCTCCTTCCCTGTCTCTGTCTCTAGTTCGGACCTTCTCTGATTTGGAACACTCACTGCTGTCGGACTGCTTTCTTTTCTCTAAGTGCTTTTCTTTGCTTTCTGCTAAGTACCTCTCTCGTTCAGGTTTCTCTCTGTCATGCTTTCTATCCGCCTTTTCTCTGTTCCTCTCTCTGTCGTCAGTCTTTCTGACAGGGTTTTTCAGCTTCTCGCTCTCCTTGTGGCACCTTTCTGTCTGGTGTGAGTACAGCTTGTCCTTCTCTCTCACTCTGTCAGTGCAGTCACTGAAATCCAGCTTCTCTTTTTCTGACTTATGTTCATGTTTTATCTTCTTTTCTTTTTCAGAAAATTTCCTCTCGTTCCTGTCAAGCTCTTTCTCCTTAGTCTGAAAGCGCCGATCAGACTTTTCCCTCTCTTTTGTGTGTCTTTCTTGCTTCTCAGCATCCATTTCCTTTTCTGACAAATGCAGCCCTGCAGCTTCCTGGCTTGCACTGACACCCACCGAACAGCACTCGGCCTCCTTCTCTGTGGATGCACTGTCTTTTTCTTCTTTCGGATCTTTCACCTTTTCTTCCCTAAGAGATTTTTCATTTTCCTTTTTAGTCTTTTCCCGTTCTTCTTTAAAGTTCCTCTCTTTTGAAACATGCTTTTCCTTAGCTGACCTATCATCTTTCATGTTTTTTTCCATTTTTGACTTTTTGTCTATCAGGGACTCATGCTCCATAGTTAAAAAGAGGTCCTCAGTTTCATCACTTTTAAAAAAATTTTCTTTCCAAAACTCTCTGTCAAATTCAATGCTCCTCTGTAGCTCTTTAGCATTGTCTTTATTTTTATATTTTTCCTTTTCACCTTCAACTTCCTTTTTGTGCTTTTCTTTATCCTTCTCTTTATGTTTTAATTTATGTTTTTTTAATGTTTTACCCTCTTTATCCATCTTCTTCAGTGTGCAGTCTGAGTTTTCAAATGCTGGATTATGATCTTCATCTTTAATTTTGGCATTTGATTTTTCACCAAATTCTATGTGGAACTCTTTCTGATGTTTGTTTTTGTCCTTGTGCTTGTAAGATTTTATATTTGAACTTTCAGGCTCTGCATTATCATACCGCGGGAGATCAGGCTGTAGCGACACTTCAGAACTTCCGGGGGATATGCATGCTTTCGTGTGGTCTTGCTTCAGGGGTGTCTGTTTTTCACTTAATCCACAGGAATGTTTGGGAGATTTACCAGTGGAAATATGAAATAAGTGTAATGAAGTTTCATCCTTTGGGCTAAAAGACTTCCTGAAGTTCCCTTCCTCTCTGTATTTTTCTGAACAATCCAGCGCAGTATTCACTGTCAAGGTTGCTATCCTGCTGTTTTCTTTCCCCTCTTTTTCTTGTTTCAGCTCTTGGTTCTCTTTGTTTTTATTCTGATTTTTTAATTTTCTTTTAACTTTGCCTTTCTGTTTGTATTCATATTCTTTTTTGGCTTGCATATCAGAATGTGATGTTTCGGCAACAGAACATGCAGTAGAAATCTTTCTGCTCTGAAGAACCTCTTCATCAGAGCTTTCAGTACTGGAGCACAGAACCCTTGACGGCTTCTGTTTTTTTGTTTTAAATGACTTAGAATAGAAGGTTTTCTCCTGTTTTGCAAACAGACCACTCCTGTCTGCTTCAGATTCATTCTCTCTCCGCTGTTCTTTCCTAAGAATATGTCTGTCATCAATCATCTTACTTATCTCTTCTTCATCATCATCTTTGAACTCATACTCATCCAGTGCAGAAGGCAGCGGGGCTTTGCTTGGGAGGATTTTACTTCCACAGACGAAAGAGTCTTTCTCTGTCTCTGAGTCAATATTTTCATCAACACTAGAAGGATTTACAGACTGAGCCTCTTCTGAATCTACAATAAGAAAAGAAAACATAGCTTATACCATAAATCCATCAGACAATTCAGATAAAATTATCTTACACATATTAGCCAGACAAAGAAATATCGAAGAGTCAAAATACCATTGTAGAGTTTGTACAAGGGCTTTACAGCAAACATCCTTTATGATGAGACGCTTGACTCTGTAAAAGCATGTTAAGCACAGGGTGTTTATTAAACTGTACAACATGAACACAGACACATAAATAGAGGCAGGGCAACAGCAAAGGCACCTGGAGTCAGGAGAAACAGTCACTGTGCTGGAAGAGAATAGCTTACCTACTGTTCTTTGACTCATTCCACTAAACAAGACTAAGAACTACTAAATTGAAACATTTTCTTTTATGTATTTGAAGGTATGTATTAGCAGAACTTTATGCTGTTGGTTGGAGTCTGCCAAAAGACCCTCACTCACAAAGACCACAGAGACCGACATCGCTGCAAACTGCGAGAGGATTTTTATTGATCCAAAGCGTTGGGGACCCCCCCCCCCCTTAGCATGCAGGCAAGAGGAGAGACCCCGAACAAAGAAAGAACACACTTTTTATATCTTGTAAGGGGCAGATTTAGGCAACAGGGCTAGCTGGCATATTCTCATTGGTGTAGCAAGTAACCCCTTTAGGCATTGGTTGGTTTGCACAGGGTAAAGCTTTGGCCTAGTGACTCACTCTGCCTGCCCTTATGGTGGGTTATGATGACTGATCAGCAAAGCAGCAGCACATTTAACTTATGGGTCAGTTATTGACGTCACAGCTATTAACATCATGGAGAATCCTAGCGACAAGGTCAGGGTAGTTTGTGGTTTTTCTCAGAATTCGGTGTGGGGCAGAGTAGGGGAATTGTTCTGGGAACTGCTAATCTTGTTGTGGCAGCTGCGGGCTTAGTCTGGTCATTCTGACCACTAGTGTGGAAAGTCCCTTCAGAGGGGAAAGCGGCTGGGTGGTCTTGAATTTATTTTGGATTCTACAATGCTCACCACAAAGGCCAATAATTTAAACAATAGGAAGGCTTTAACTATACTAGAAACATGGAGAAAAACCTTAAACCAGACTCCAATTACATAATCAGATTATAAGATATGTACTTGACCAAAAGCACTACTCTGTTTCCTGGTTCTTTTATCTACAGTGTAGACCTAGAACAACAGGAGAGATAGTCTCATTTCCTATATAGTGTTCAATACAAAAGTATTATTTTATTATAGGTAAGCACCAGGCATGAGAGCAAACACCTTTTAATCCCAGCACTTGGAATGTTGAAGGACAAGGTTAGTTCTAGGCCACTCTGGTCTACACAGTGAGTTCTGGGACAGCCAAGGCTACATATTGAGACCTTGTCCAAACCAAACTAAATTACAGTCAAACTGTTGAATAAATATGGTCAAAGCCTTGGTTGAATTTATTTCACTGTATTTTTTTTAATCAAAAAGAAGCTTTCAGCCAAGAGTAGTTTTTTGTTCATACCTATAATCCCATACTTGTTGAGATGGAAAAAAAAAAAAAACAGAATTATGAAGCCGCCTGGGCTACCTAGCAAGACTCAATCTAAAAATAAAATCAACCACTTCATCCCCCACAACAAAACAACATTTTTGTTAGACATGCAGACTAATGAGTTCCCAGGATCCATCTTCCTCCTTTAATCTCAGTACTTGGGAAGCAGAGGCAGGTGGATCTCTGTGAGTTTGAGGCAAGCTTGGTCTATACAGTGAATTCTAGGCCATCCAAGGCTACATGCTGAAACTTTATCTCAGAAACAAAACAAAATAAAATAAAATTATAGCCAAGTTGTTGTAGAAATACAATCAAAGCCTTGGTGGAATTTATTTCAGTGTGTTTTTAAAAGGGCTACAGACACAACTGCCTTGCTTGGCTTTTACATGGGTGTTGGTGATTTAACCCAGGTTCTCTTGCTTTTATAACAACCTCACCCTCCCTATCACCCACCCTTCCACCCCCTGCAACCCCCACATTGTACACTTAGGACCTTTAACTGAAACAATTATAAGACTATACAAAAGTCTGCTTGGTGGTGACAGCAGTGGCAGTGCATGCCTTTAATCCTAGCACTCAGAGGCTGAGTAGAGAGGCAGAGGCTGGCAGATCTCTTAGATCAAGGTTATCCTGGTCTACAGAGTAAGTTCAAGGACAGCCAGAGCTACACAGAGATACCCTGTCACAAACAAACAAACAAACAAACAAACAAACAAACAAACAACCATTAAAAAGGACTATAAAATGATTACTGAGGTATCTGACCCAGGGGTTGAAGAACAAATCAATTGTAGTAGTAATTAAATGCTTTACTTAATATTCAAAAAGATTAGTATTGTACACTTACTCACTTATATTACACCTCATTTAATCTGGCTCTGTACACCACCAGAGGTGCAAGGCAATTATCAATGTCACCCAGATGCCAACCCTGAGACCTACCACAACCACCTGCCTGCTGGTGCAACCGTGGCACAGGGATAGGACAGTAACCAAAACCTCTGAGAAAGCACCACGGCTGAAGGGAAAACTATGACTGCGTTGCTGCTAATACCAATAGGTCAGCCTCCCTCCATCCTCATCAGAGAAGCTTCTCTCAGAAGACGGGAATTCAGAGCTCCACAACTGAACAGTGTGCAGAGAGCACTTAGTCCTAAACAGGACATCTTCATCAAGTCCATCCCTTCAAGGATCAGGGATCTATGCTCAAGAAGAGGCAGAAAAACTGGAAGAGTCTGAGGGGATGGGAGTCTTCAAGACACAACAGGGCTGCTGCACAAATGAACTTGCACGAACTGTGACCACAATTCTGCACATGCTCACACCAGACAGCCTAACACCACTCCTAACCAAGATGCTATTTATAACTGATACCCTCTGGCAAAAGGAAAACCAGTTTTCTCTAATGTGTGCCAATGGGTTTATCAACCCTATTCCAGGGTAGCATGCCCAAGGATAGTGGCTGAAACAAAATGGACTCCATGATGGTGGTTTTGTGGGCTTTTAGTTTCGTTTTGGAATTATCTTCTTACTAGTTTTTGTTTTTGAAGGTAGGAAGAACACTGAGTTGGGTAGGTAGGGAAGTGGGGAGACTGGGGAGGAGTTGCAAGATGAAAAAAACATGAGCAAAACATACTATATGAAAAAATTGTATTGTTGAGAATTGTTTTGGCTATCCTGGGGTTTTTTGATTTTCCATATGAAATTAAGAATTGCTCTTTCCATGTCTGTGAAGAACTGTGTTGGAATTTTGATGAGGATTGCATTGAATTTGTAGATTGCTTTTGGTAAGATGGCCATTTTTACCATGTTAATCCTACTGATCCATGAGCATGGGAGATTTTTCCATTTCCTGAGGTCTTTGCTTTCTTTATTAAGGGACTTGAAGTTCTTGTCATAAAGATCTTTCACTTGCTTGGTTAGAGTTACACTACAATATTTCATATTATTTGTGGCTATTGTGAAGGGTATTGTTTCCCTAATTTCTTTCTCAGTCTGTTTATCCTTTGTATAAAGGAGGGAAATTGATTTGATTTAGTTAATTTTATATCCAGCCACTTTGCTGAAGTTGTTTATCAGCTGTAGGAGATCTCTGGTCAAATTTTGGGGGTCAAGTATGTATACTATCATATCATCCACAAATAGTGATACTTTGACTTCTTCCTTTCTAATATGCATATCCTCAATCTCCTTTTGTTGTCTCAACAACAAAACATCTTCTGGGGGAATCACATTCTTGACTTCAAGCTATACTACAGAGCAACAGTGATAAAGACCACATGGTATTGATACAAAGTCAGACAAGTAGACCAATGGAATCTGAAGATCAGAGGTCACTTGATCTTTGACAAAGAGCCAAAACTGTACAGTGGAAAAAAGAAAGCATCTTCAATAAATGGTGCTGGTCTAACTGGCAGTCTGCGGGTAGAAGAATGAAAACAGACTCATATTCATCACCTTGCACAAAGCTCAAGTCCAAGTGGATCAAGGACCTCAACATAAAACCAAATTCACTGAATCTAAGAGAAGAGAAAGTGGAAAAGAGTCTTGAACACATTGGCACAGGGGAAATTTTCCTGAGCAGAACACCAATGGCTCAGGCTCTAAGATCAACAATTGATAAATGGGACCTCATGGAACTGGAAAGCTTCTGTAAGGCAAAGGAAACCATCAACAGGACAAAACAGCAACTTACAGATTGGGAAAAGCTTTACTAACCCCACATCTGACAGAAGACTAATATGCAAAATATATAAAGAACTCAAGAGGTTAACCTCTAAGAAACCAAATGATCCAATTTAAAAGTGGGGTACAGAGCTAAACAGAGAATTTTCAACTGAAGAATATCGAGAAGCACTTAAAGAAATGTTCAATATCTGTAGTCATCAAGGAAATGCAAATCAAAACGACCCTAAGATTCCACCTTACACCAATCAGAATATGGCTAAGATCAAAAACTCAAATGACAGCACATGCTGGCAAGGTTGTGCAGAAAGAGGAACACTGAGCCGGGCGTGGTGGCGCACGCCTTTAATCCCAGCACTCGGGAGGCAGAGGCAGGCGGATTTCTGAGTTCGAGGCCAGCCTGGTCTACAAAGTGAGTGCCAGGACAGCCAGGGCTACACAGAGAAACCCTGTCTCGAAAAAACCAAAAAAAAAAAAAAAAGGAAAGAGGAACACTCCTTCATTGCTGGTGGGATTGCAAGCTGGTACAACCACTCCGGAAATCAATCTGGAGCTTCCTTGGAAAACTGGAAATAGTTCTACCTGAAGACCCAGATGTACTCTTCTTGGGCATGTACACAAATGATGCTCCACAATATCACAAGGATCAGGTATGGGGGGGAAACAGGAGAGAAGCCTAGAGGGCCAGGAGAATAAATGGAAATATACAGCTGAGGGGGTGGGGATGGGGGCAGAGTGAATCTCTAGAAAGTCCCAGAGTCCTGGGATGTGAGAGACTCCCAGGACTCAATGGGGGTGACCTTAGCTGAAATGCCCAGCAGTGTGGAGAGAGAACCTGAAGAGACCACCTCCAGTAGATAGAAAGGGCCTTAAGTGGAGGGACAGGGTTACCAACCCACCATTAAAATTTCTGACCCAGAATTGTTCCTGTCCAAAAGAAATGCAGGGACAAAAATGGAGCAGAGACTGAAGGAAAGACCATCCAGTAACCAGCCCAACTTGGGATCCATCCCTTGCATAGGCACCCAACCCTGACTCTATTACTAATGCAAGAAGTAATTTGGTTTTGTCATGGAATATTTTGGTTTCTCCATCTATGGTAATTGAGAGTTTTGCTGGGTATAGAAGCCTGGGATGGCATTTGTGTTCTCTTAGGGTCTGTATGACATCTGTCCAGGATATTCTATATATCCTGTGCTGAGAAGTTGTTGTATCCTTTTGTTTTAGGATAAAATGTTCTGTAGATATCTGTTAAATCCATTTGTTTCATAACTTCTGTTACTTTCAATGTGTCTCTATTTAGTTTCTGTTTCCAGGATCTATCCATTGGTGATAGTGGGGTGTTGAAGTCTCCCAGTATTATTGTGTGAGATGCAATGTGTGCTTTGAGCTTTATTAAAGTTTCCTTAATGAATGTGGCTGCCCTTGCATTTGGAGCATAGGTATTCAGAATTGAGAGTTCATCTTGGAAGATTTTACCTTTGATGAACATGAAGTGCCCTTCCTTGCCTTTTATGATAACTTTGGATTGGAAGTCAATTTTATTCAATATTAGAATGGCTACTCCAGCTTGTTTCTTCAGATCATTTGCTTCAAAAATTGTTTTCCAGCCTTTCTCTCTGAGGTAGTGTCTGTCCTTTTCCCTGAGGTAGGTTTCCTGTAAGCAGCAAAAAGTTGGGTCCTGTTTATGTAGCCAGTCTGTTAGTCTATGTCTTTTTATTGGGGAATTGAATCCATTGATATTTGAGAGATATTAAGGAAAAGTAATTGTTGCTGCCTGTCAGTTTTGTTGTTAGAATTGGGCTTCTGTTTTTGCGGCTGTCTTCTTTTAGGTTTGTTGAAGGATTACTTTCTTTCTTTTTCTAGGACGAAATTTCTGTCCTAGTGTCGGTGTTTTCCCTTTATTATCCTTTGAAGGGCTGGATTTGTGGAAAGATATTGTGTGAATTTGGTTTTGTCATGGAATATTTTGGTTTCTCCATCTATGGTAATTGAGAGTTTTGCTGGGTATAGAAGCCTGGGATGGCATTTGTGTTCTCTTAGGGTCTGTATGACATCTGTCCAGGATATTCTATTTTTATTTAGTGTATTTGTTGTTCTGATTATTATGTGTTGGGAGGAATTTCTTTTCTGATCCAGTCTATTTGGAGTTCTGTAGGCTTCTTGTATGTTATCCCTTTTTAAAAACATTTTTAGTTTTCAACCTTTCAGAATTTAAGATAGACTTTATAAAACTGTTTTTGACACACAAAATAATTCCTGTAAAGTTATTTAACTCAACTTATTCTCAACATCTTATTTGGAAAATAGGAGGAAAATAAGATGCAACTGTTAAATTTTATGTTATTTTATCTTTCTTGTCTATAAAAAAAAATCATCCGTATTTTATTTTTAGCAAAAACCTTTAAATACATTTGAAAGTTGTTCTTATATATCTCAAGGCAATTTGAGTGCAAACAGAGACATTAAAGAATGGCTCTACTTACCATAAATTGCATTTTCTCTTTAAATTTTGTTTTTCAAGTCAGGGTTTGTGTGACCCTGCCTGTCCTGAACCTCACGCTGTGGAGCCAAGCTAGCCAAGCTAGCCTCAAACTCAAGAGACCTGCCTGCCTCTGCCTCCTCATATCCAAATCATGCATCACCATGTAAATGGTCAAGCAAATAGCCAGGCACTCATGATGCATGCCTTACTCCAGTACTCAGGAGGCAGAGGCAGGTGAATCTCTGACTCCAAGGCCAGCCTGGTCTACAAAGTGAGTTCCAGGACAGCCAGGGCCACACAGAGGAACTGTCTTGAAAAACCACAAAACCAACCAACCACCACCAACAAAATAACCCCAAAAGGGGTTAAAAGGTCAAGGCAGGCAACCATAGCAAGTGTGACAAATGAAGATATGAAGGTATATATTAAGTTCCTTTCTCAAAAATCTCTAAAACAATGAGCTAAGGGATTTTGATGTGATACTTATATATCAGTATTTAACAAAATGCTTACACGTTAAATGTCTAATACATTAAGTCAATAGACATTGGGCATTTGAACAGATTGCCTTATTCATTACACAAAAAACCCCACAAGTATTCTGTCAATATCTATACTGTAGAAGCAATGATGACTCTGTATTAAGAGTCTGAAGTCAGTCTATCATCTTTCCTCCAAAATTTAACTGGGTTGGATTTGTTGGTTCTTTTCCACTGCCCTAAAAATCAGGATTAAAAACATTCAACTCACAACTTTCCCTTCCACAACAGCCAGCTTGAAGCCAGCATTTTCTATCTCTGTGGTGTAGCAATGAATCCCATTTCTCAATGTAAAACTCCTCATGTTAGGATAGGGAGATGGTTCTGTGTAAACATGGCTGCTGCCAAGCCTGACAACTGGTACTTAATCCCTGGAACCCATGATGGACAGAGAGAACTGATTCCAAAAACTTGCTGTCTGACTGCACAGATGTGCTGTGACACATGTCTACACTCATACACACAGTCTTCAAGTTTCAACACTGAAGTCTTGGTCTGCAGGCTATACTTAAATCCATCTTTGCTCTACTCCCATGGGACTATCTCAGCCCAGCCTAGCCCAAGCTACCTCATGGTCAGAATTATAGGTCATAATGCATGTCTTCTCATTTCATGAGTTTCCCACTCCCACAATTTACTATTGACCTTCATATTCACGAAGCAAACATCTGACCTTTGTGACAACTCTTAGTATAGTCAATGAAGGGATTTGCAAGCAAATCCATGTAAGGCTGTTTACAGTGGCTCACTGAGTTAGGATGCTTTGACTTCAGTGTATTCAACAATTTCACCTTTCAGTCCTTCTTCTGTATACAGCAGCCATACTACCATGCTACTTCTGTGTCTGTGTCCTACAATGTTCATGCTTACTTCTGTAGATTCTAATAATTTATTCCCTATTTTTTATCAACCTACCTCTATGAGATATTTAAGATTCATGATTAAATGCAGGGGTGCAGGGTCAAGATTTATGCACAAAAACATACATGCATGCACACACACACACACAGAGTACTGTGAGTAATCTGCTGGGAAGAAGAGGCAGTTTGTCTTCACAATATACCTGCATTAGCATGCACCTTGTTAAGTTTAGTGATTAGGAAGCAATGTTAACTCCCAGTTACTCCCTCCCTACCACACGGTTGGAGTCACTCCTTAAGACATTCGTTTTAATTCCAGGTATCTACAACAGGAACTGTCCATTTTCAGGAAAAGGCAATGGGTAGAGGAAGCGGGATCTGTTCCACAACATTTCTAATGCGCTCTGCATAGTCTAATGAACCCTTAAGCATGTGTGCAAGCCTACACAAGACAGAACTTCCTGAAAACATATAAAAAGCATATACCACGGCTGGAGAGATGGCTCAGCAGTTTTAGGAGCACTGGCTGCTCTTCCAGAGGACCCAGGTTCAGTTTGCAGCACCCACATGGAAGCTCCCAATCACCTGTAACTCCAGCTCCAAGAGGTTTGTCACACTCTGCTGGCTCTGGCTTCCATGAGCTCCTACAATGATCGTGGTGCACATATACACACAGATGTGCAGACATACACACATCTAAGTAAAAATATGTTTAAAGGCTAAAAATAAGTAAAATACTTAAGAACATTCTTCTTTTTTTTTTTTGGACAGGGTTTCTCTGTGTAGCCCTGGCTGTTCTGGAACTCACTCTGTAGACTTAGGCTGTCCTCGAACTCAGAAATCCACCTGCTTCTGCCTCCCAAGTGCTGGGATTAAAGGCGTGCACCACCACTGCCCAGCTAAGAACATTCTTTATGTTTACCAAACATTTATAATAGGAAATTCTATAATGCTTAGCATATAGTAGATGACTAATACTGAATAAATGTACAAAATGTAAATTTTAGAACTGCATCAAGGCATAAAGAAATTAAGTAGCAGAAGCTGGAGAGACGATTCAGAGGATAAAGCTACTTGTAGCTAAGAATGCTGATCTAAGTTTGAGCCACCATAAGAGGAGGAAAAACTACCACAAGTCGTCCTATGATCTCCACAGGCATGCCTCATATGCTATGTGTACCCATCTCTCAATAAAAAAATAAAGTGTTAAATTGTGGCAGTGCTTATTTGAAAATTATGGACAAATGGTTGGAAATGGTTAAATGTACTGGCTGGTCTTCCAGAAAAACCCCGGTTCAGTTCCAAGCACCTACGTGGTGGCTCACAAACTGTCTGTAGTTCCAGTCCCCTCTTCCGACCTCCACTGGGGCACAGATATATATGCAGGCACAACACCCATTCAGATAAAAGAAATTAATACATTTTTTAAAAGGAAATTATAGGCAAAATTAGCATATAAATAATTTTAATGCTACATATAGAGAATTGAATTAAGGTCCATACTAAGTGCTAGAGACTTATTCTGAAAGTTAGCTAATCATGAGAAAAATTAAGAAAAGTGAAAAAAACATACCCCACACTGAAGTTTTAGTGTCTATTCCTGCTTAATTCCTAGTAAAATCCTCTTGTAAAGCAAGTTTCCTTTAATACTGAAATCACTGTTTGTAGACATGTGGAGACATTTTTAATTTAAAAAAAATTATTTATTTATTTATTTATTAAAAAACTTTATTTATTTATTTATTTATTTATTTATTTATTTATTTGTAGCTGTCTTCAGACACACCAGAAGAGGGCATCAGGTCTTGTTAGAGATGGCTGTGAGCCACCATGTAATTGCTGGGATTTAACCACTGAGCCCTCTCTCCAGCCCTATGTTAGAAATTTTGAATTTGAGATAAGAAAACTTAATTTTTAAAAACTCATCTAAAATCATGAAAGTGCAGTAAGCACGACTCTGGAAAGTTTAAAGGCCCAGGTGCCATGCAAGTCTATATCGTGGGCTGTGGTGCACAGGAAAATGCACAGTAAAAAGGTCTGTGTGAAGCCGGGCGTGGTGGCGCACGCCTTTAATCCCAGCACTCAGGAGGCAGAGGCAGGCGGATTTCTGAGTTCGAGGCCAGCCTGGTCTACAAAGTGAGTTCCAGGACAGCCAGAGCTATACAGAGAAACCCTGTCTCAAAAAAACCAAAAAAAAAAAAAAAAAAAAAGGTCTGTGTAGTCTCCCACTAAAGACTGTTTTGTCTGTGTTTCTACACCTCAGAGATCAATATGTCTCTAAGGCTCAATACCTTTTTTTAAATATTAACAACTGTGGGTGGGGGCGCAGTGGCAGGAGAGATGGTTCAGTGGTTAAGTGCTGCTCTTCCAGAGAACTCAGGTTTGATTCCCAGCACATGATGGCAGTCCACAAATTTTCTGTAACTCCAGTTCCAGGGAACTGATGACCTCTTCTGGTCTCTAAGGATACCAGGCATGCATCTGATAAACAGACATACATGCAAACAAAGTACCCATATACATTAACAACTTAAAATATGCATGTTTGTTTTTATTATCTATGATGGGTGCTCTGCTTGCATGAATGTTTGTGAACCGCACGTACGCTGTACTACAAATGATAGAAGATGGCATCAGAGTCCTGGAATTGGAGTTCTGGGATATGGTGAGCATCCAGGTGATGCTCCCAAGCACACTGAAACCTCTGAACTGCTAAGCCTCCTCTCCAGCACCGACCCCCCACCCCCCCTCCCCCGGCCCACCTTATCGTTCAAGGTAAGGTCTCTCTCTTACTGAACCTGGGGCTGACTTGGTTGGACTAGTCAGCCAATATAACCCAGGATCCTTCTGCCTCTGCCTTTCTAGCACTGAGATTATAGGTCTGCACACATACATGTGCTACCTATGGAGGACCGGGTTTAAATCTGGGTGCTGGAGATCAAACCTAGCTCCTCCCCCCCCCTCCGCCCCACCCAGCCCCTGCCAGGTGAGGTACTTGCTGTTGACCCTGAAAGATGTGGAAGCCAGGAATACTAAGAGTGGTGAGCCTGTGTGGTTAATCAATCTATTGTTACAAGGAGCAGGGAGAGACTATCCGAGCTACTCCAGACATCAATCTCTCACATCACAGTTTAGTGAGGATGCCTCTCCCACCAGTTTCCCTCCCCCATCCCACCTGTGTCTTCACAGTTCTTTTCTTAGCATAAGGTATTTAACTAAAATGGTTTTATTAACATTGGGAATTCTTCTAAGACAAAAGTCTCTGCATTTGGTCTGGTGCTGTAAACTGTTGGACTCGGGGCTGGAGAAGAGGCCTGCAGCTTTCAGAGCACTTGCTGCTGCTGCAAAGGTCCTGAGTTAGGCTCCCAGCCCTAACACTGGGTGGTTTACAAGAGCTCAAAATTCCAGATCCTGGGTATAAGATGAACCCTACCCGTCTCTGCGTTACATGGTGCACATTCATACACTCAAGTACACAGACAGACAATAAAATAAAATAAATCTGTTAAAAAGTCGTAAGCTATAGCTAAGTGAGTGAATGGTTTCATTCACTTTACAATGGTTATTGTCCTTTTCACATAAAAGCAAAATAGTTCATGATAGAAAACCAGGAAAACAGAATTGGTCAATCACAAGAATTAAATTCTATAGTAATGCTACTACCCAAGAGAACGACACTTATAACTTAATTTTCATATTTAATTTCCACTTACTGAAGTTAGAATGAACACAGTAACTGTCTAACCCTAAGGCCTGCCCTCTGCCCTCTGTCCTCCCAGTATGCTGACTGATGACTTCAGCCATGCTGGAAAGCCCACATACTCTGACCTTCTGGCACATCTACCCTGAGATAGTCCCTGTAGTTCTTTGTTCCCCTTGCTCATCAGGAAACAAAAAAGCCTTTTCATCACTGACAGTGCAACGTAACACACGGTTTAGTTTAAATCCGTGTATGGGGGGACTTTACTTTCTGAGATAACCTAACTATGAAACCCAGTCTGGCCTTGAACCTCTGAACCTCTCCTGCCTCAGCCTCCTAAGAGCTAGGACTAAGCTGCCCATCAGCACAACTGACATATAATTCCTTTGAAGATTTACTTTTAATTACACGTATATTGTGTCTGTGTGTGGGTGTGTGCATGTGCATGTAGGTGCCTGCAGATATCAGAATTTGTATTACAGGCAGTTGTGAGGTGCCTGCTGTGGGTGCTGGAAACTGAACTCAGGTCCTTTGGAGGAGCAGTACACATTCTTAATTACTGAGCTACTTCTCTAGTCCCAACATATAATTTCTTGATAACATTGCCCACAAAAATTTCAATATTCAGCTCTAAGATGCTAGATTATTGCTATTATCCTAGAAATTTTCATGAAAATTTTAATCTTAGTCTTTATGTTTATGTAGTGTTTTCTTGTTTTATCCATAAAATTGTGATGTGCATCACTAGTTTTGTGTATTTTAACTATTTCTTCTCTTCCATAAAAATAATCCAAAACTGGTTGTGTTAGTTTTCACATTCAATTTTAGCACTCGGGAGACTAAGGCAGGAAGGCTCCTGACACGCTCAAGGCTGGCCTGGGGTGCATGGCAAGACTTGTTCTAAAAAAATAGAAAATAGAAAGAATGGAGGGAAGGGAGGAGGAGAGAGGGAAGGAGGAGAGAGGGAAGGAGAAGGGAGGGAAGGAGAAGGGAGGGAAGGAGAAGGGAGGGAAGGAGGAGAGAGGGAAGGAGGAGAGAGGCAAGGAGGAGAGAGGGAAGGAGGAGGGAGGGAAGGAGGAGAGGGGCAAGGAGGAGAGAGGGAAGGAGGAGAGAGGGAAGGAGGGAAGGGGAGGAGGAGAACGAGAGGGTGAATGAGAAGCATGTCTGTAACTTCATACCTGTGTGGCTGAGGTAGACTGGGAGGGTCAGGGCCATATGCTTTATGATCTTGTTTCAAAAAAAAAGCTCTTTGTCCTAAAATACAAGTCTTCTATTACAAAAACAGTGACAAAACCAAGCAACTTACTTCCCAACATGTGTCTTTCTGCATTATGAAAACACTAAGTCCTGGATATATTTGTAAGTGCCTTTTTTCCTTATATTTTCAGTGCCTTTGTTTTCTGTATGTCTCCCAGGTTGCCCTTGTTTTAGATTTCAAATCAGATCTTCAGCAATGTTTGGTCTTAGTAACCTATGTCAAGGAGTAGTCTGGCTTCCGAAGACTGACAACAGCCTTTGGGAGATATGGCTCTGGGGTCGCTGGTTTCTGCTTTCTCAGGATATTGAGAACTTAACTCTTTTTCTTTCTCTGTCATTCAAAATCTGCAGGATCAACTGTTCTAGTTTGTTCATCTTGGGACTCCCTCTATTTCACCCAGCTGATTTTCCTCCTGTCTCTGTATTTCTTTTCATACTAATAAAGGGAAAAAAACAGTAGTCGAAGGAACCCCTAAGTGAGAGAGCTGTCAGCCGTAGCTGGGATTATCTCTAACGTGGAGACTGTGCTCTAGACAGTCTGGTTGAATTTTAGACTTTCTGGCGCCTCCTAGGGAAGCACCTGTTATTTGTCTATTCCGAGTTGTTCCTTTGTCCGGCATGAATCAAAATTAGTATTTTTAAGACTCACCTAAGCTAGGTATGGTGGTGCACACCTTTAATCCCATCACTGGAGAGTCAGAGGCAGGTAGATTTTTATGAGTTCAAGGCTATCCTGGTTTACAAAGCATCTAGGACAGGAGTTCCAGGCTCTGTTACACAGAAAAACCCTGTCTCAAAAATAAAAACAAAAACAAAAGAACTCCATAAATATAACTTATGCTACCTAGACAAGGAATTAAACATTAGAAAAACACTGGCTGCATTTTAAAAAACAAATCTTGACGTGTTTCACATCAGATTAAGAACTGTAGGTGAAAAAGAGAAAGTGTCTGTCCGTCCCTCCTGCTCTCAGCAATGTCCTGTATTACAGGCTGGTGTCCAGTTCCTAATCCTTCTGTTCCCACCTCTTGGATGCTGGGATTGCAGGCATACAACACATCTGCTTTATACAGTGTTAGGAATCCAGCCTGGGCTTTGTGTGTTCAAGAGAAGCACCCTACAAACTTAACCACACCCCAGTCCTTCTGTAGGCTCTTGAATTTGTATTTGTAAACCTCAATTCTCCAAACAAATAATACGTGTTCTGATTTACCACAGAGGAGGAAAGATGTCATGTGCATTTGGAGAGGCTTGTCAGGTGTAACTGACTTTCTTTTCACTTTACTTCTGCAATAATTGGTACTGGGAATAGAATTACCACTCAGTGTTTCTGGATGACACAGAAGCAAAAGGATATGATCAACAGCTAGAAACTATGATTAAAAGTAAAACCTATATTAGAAATAAACTGCTGGCTGCAGAAGGGGCAGACCCGCAGCACTCTCCATCCCTTGCCCTTCGCTGTTGCCTCTGCTCGGCACCATGAACCACACTCTCAAGCCTTCATCATGGCTGCCAGTGGGGGACAGGCCCCAAATTACGAAAGAATCAGGGAAGACTATGAGGTGGCTGAGCTGGGGGGCACCCCACAGATCGGCTTCTGTCAGAACTACTGTGATCAACATGTCCAGAGAAGTGTCTGTGCCTGACCATGTGGTCTGGTCCCTGTTCAATACACTCGTCATGAACTTCTGCTGCCTGGGCTTCATTGCCTATGCCTACTCTGTGAAGTCTAGGGACCGGAAGATGGTGGGTGATGTGACTGGAGCCCAGGCCTTCGCCTCCACTGCTCAGTGCCTGAACATCAGCACCTTGGTCCTCAGCATCCTCATGGTTGTTATCACCATTGTTGCTGTCGTTGTCATTGTTCTTAACGCTCGAAATCTTCACATTTAGAGGATTTTGACTTCCGGCACTGATGCTTCCCCATCCGCAGCTGTGTCCTTCCTTGCCCGGCCCTACACGCAGCTGTAACACTCATTTATCGATCCACAGTGGATTCAATAAGGTGCACTTGATATCCACCCCCCCCCCAAAAGAAAGAAAGAAAGAAAGAGAGAGAGAGAGAGAGAGAGAGAGAGAGAGAGAGAGAAAGGAAGGAAGCAAGCTGCTTCCTGGTTTGATGGTGAAAATCAAGTGTAGCACCTGCCCCTATCCTGACCACCACCAAGGACTGCAGTGCTCTACACATGCCCCGTAATTACTCATCACCCAACTCTTTTATGTCAGCATAACACAAATTAATTCTACAAAGATGGTATTTGTATTTCTCTGAGAATAGGACAAATATCACTACAAAAAATTGACATCACTAAAGAAAAGGGACAAAAATCATCCAGGGTCAGCTATTCTATATGAATACATAAATCACAGGGATGTCCTTTTACCATTATTAAGAAAGGCATTGTTCTTTGGATAATATGAAACTGGTTAACTTGAATTCACTTAAATGCATGTATTATATAATCAGTATTATTTAAATGAATGGTCTCTTTTAAGGGTTCTTCTCAAAGGTATGTGTATATAGAGTTTTAACTAATCAGTAATAGTGCACTGCTGTAATTATGTCATGGATTTACCCCAAGAACTTACATTATATTAATTTGCAGCTATCCAGAGTACATGGAAGCTATGACTACAACTTCCCATTTATGTGTAATAAGCAACCCAAGGATATAAGACATGTTATTCCTTCTATGTTTCTCTTGTTAAAAAGTAACTAAGTTCCCGGAGGGGCATACATAAACCTGCTCCAGCATGCTTCTGGGGGTCTGTGCACTATGGGAGGGGATTAGTTCTTACACCCTCTGAGTTCCTGGAACTCAACCCAGGACATCAAGGTTGGCTTTAAGTGTCTTCACCTGCTGAACACCTGCTGAACCATATCATAAGTCTCAACATGTTACTTTTTGCTTCCTTTTCTTGAAATGGGGTGTCATTATGCAGCCCTGGCTCATCAATAACCGGCTACAAATACGTAGTTCATCCTGTACTAAATAATGGAATTTTGCAACATTAGGGAATTAGGCCTTCATTCTTTCTTCTCCCCTTCAACTTCATATATATTTTCCATTAACAATTATTTCACCTAGAATTACAAATTCTTAGGCTTTTGGCCTAGGCTGATAAATTATTGTTAATCTATATAGAATATATGATAAAATGTATATTAATTTGAAGTACTGACTTAAAAAAAGAACTAAACGGATATTGTTTAAGGCATTGGTAAGAGCAACCTGATCTTTATGCAAGAAAGTTTAAAAGTTACAATTCAAATATGTTTGTAAAGACAGCATACATGTTAATAAACCAGGTGAGACAGTATAGAGTATACTATCATGGACTTTTTGATATTTTCGTTACTAGGTTTCCACTGAGTGAGCAATATTCTACTGTGTGTAATAATGCATGCTTTCTCAATTTTCCATGCATAAGATTGCTAAATATTTCTCTATGCCCCAGTATTACAACATGCTAAATGTGAACAAGCATGGTGCTCACTACTGCTGAACATCCTCAAAGCAGAGGCAATCAAGAATGCTGCTAACTGTCTTGGCTTAATAAAATCAAGTTCTCAGGGTAAGAAATGGATTTCACCCTTTATAATCAGTCTAATCCTTTCTATATTTTAAATATACTAAAGCTATTACAACATGCCACTTGGAAAGAAACAAGAATACTATTTACATTTTAAACTTCACACATTAGAAAATCTTTAATTCTAGCATATCAATTAGAAATGCTTTTCCTTAAGATTTTTAAAAAATATTTTATGTGCCTGTGTAGGACCATGAAAGGCAGCCTGGTTTGAGCTAAGGCTGGAAATCCCAGCAATCCTGACAGACAGTATAGGCATTTTGCCACGCTCCTGGACACCAGGCTCCTGGCACGAGGCCACAGCTCTCCACAGGTTTGTGGCCATCAGTCAAGTAAGGGCAACGCCCCAGGCTCTTCCACAGTTAGAGGACATGACCTGTGGTCATGTAGCCTCAAGACAGATCTCCATTTTAATGAGGTACCTAAAGACCTGGAGGCTTAGCTAATAAACTCCCCTTCCTAGACACTCCTCCCTGCAATAGGTATTTAAACCTCAGACCCACCCCGAGAAAGTACGGTTCATCAGGATCTGCCGTGGGGATCAATGGAAATGGCCTTCATCTAAAGAGTGGGCCCCCTAATCTCCCACGGACAGCCTCTCAGCGCTCCTAGCCATGGCCTCCACCAAGCCAAGCCAGCTGCCCTCAGACAAGCGAAGGACTCTCTCATCCGCAGGAATCGGCCGGACCTCTCTCCTCTTTCCTCCTTCGGCCCCGGCTAGATCCAGCACGTGGGTCCCTACTCCGTTCTCAGTTCTTCCGCGGCTCCCAGTGGTGCCTGGGTGCTCAAGAGGTGGCGCCGGCCTCCGCGCAGGCCCTGGAACCTGTGAGTCAGCTCCAGCAGTCCCTGGTGACCCCAGACTGCGCTCCCCCAGCCCTGGAGCGGTGTCCAGCAGCTTCCCATCGCCCAACACCTACCTGGCGCCAGCATGGGGTAAACATAGTTAAAACTCCCTTCTCCTGCCACCACCAGTGGCCCAAACCTGTGGCGGAGTAGACGCGGAACACACCACAAACCCATCATGTCTTCGTGTTTTGCCTGCACCTATGTTTGTGCAGCAGTACGTGCCTGGTGCACAAGGAAGCCAGAAAGCAGCACTGGATCCCCTGGAACAGGAGCTACAGAAGGTTCTGAGCCTCCATTCGGGTGCTGAGAATCAAACCCAGATCCTCTGGAAGACAGCCAGCCCTCTAAACTGCTGAGCCATCTCTCCAAACCCCTAGTGCCTTTACTGTCTAAAATGTGGTATGCATGAAGTCTAAAGGCAAATATGTCGATATATTATTCACTTTAAAAACACCACAAAGAACTTCTTTCTATGGCTGTCATATTCCTAACTTTGCTTTGAAAAAAAAATTTTTTTTTGTTTTTGTTTTGTTTTTCAAAACAGGGTTTCTCTGTGTATCCCTGGCTGTCCTGGAACTCACTCTGTAGACCAAGCTGGCCTTGAACTCAGAAATCTGCCTGCCTCTCCCTCTCAAAGTGCAGGGATTAAAGGTGTGTGCCACCACTGCCTGGCTGAAAAATTTTAAGATTATGTGTCTATATTAATATCATATAGCCCATTTCACAAAAAATTCTGATATATTCTGACTTAAACTATTAGCTTATTTGGATCTCTTAATTGTTGTAAATCCACAAGTATGCACCAGTGCTTCATTTTTACATGGCCACTAAAATATAAAACTAAGGAAAATTGTCTCATAAAGTATGACGATATTTTGTCACAATAATACAATGTACTATCTTAACACTGAGAAATGAATCACAATCCTAGACATATTGTGTACTTCATGACCACACGCGGCCAGTGGAGACAAAGCATCACTCTCCTTTCGAAGGGCTCTCGTCTTACAGTAGACCCTAAGGGCAGTTTAGGAGGACAGAGCATCTGTTGGGTTAAGCCAAAAGGTACAGGTGATTCAAGTTTACAGCTACTTCTTTTTTTAAAAGATTTATTTATTTATTTTTATGTATGTGTGCACACTGCAGCTGTACAGATGGTTGTGAGCCTTCATGGGGTTGTTGGGAATTGAATTTTTAGGACCTCTGTTCGCTCGCTCCAATCAACTCCGCTCACTCAGTCCCTACTTGCTCCAGCCCAAAGATTTATTATTCTACATAAGTGCACTATAGCTGTCTTCAGACACACCAGAAGAGGGCGTCAGATCTCATTACAGGTGGTTGTGAGCCACCATGTGGTTGCTGGGATTTGAACTCAGGACCTTTGGTAGAGCAGTCAGTGCTCTTACCCGATGAGCCATCTCTCCAGCCCTACTTTTAAAAGGCCACCCAAGGAAGACATGGAGAAAGTGAATAATTCTCTTAACAATGACTGGCATTTTAAAATTTTCCACTGAGCACTCCTTAAATGAAAAGGCTGGAATAATGCAAACATTATTTGTAATGCTTATTGTTAATAAAGCCTCTAGCCTGGTAACTATCCAGTGTTGGAAAGAATGGAGGGGCACAATGTGGCACGTCTCCATCACCGTAACTATCATTCATAAGCAAGGGCATAACTACATTCTCAGCATAATCAAAGAGCGTTATTTGTAGTAAGATCAGGCAGAATTCAGAAGTGGTAGAAAGGATTTCTGCCTTAAGACGACATTGAGTAAGGCTGGGAAACAGACAAGGTGTGGTGGTGCACACCTTTAATCCCAGGATTGGGAGACAGAGGCAGGTGGATTTGAGTTTGGGGCCAGCTTGGTCTACCTAGCAAACTCAAGACCAGCAAAGAAACTCTCTAGAAAACAAAACAAAACAAGAAACAAAACAAAATAAACTAGAAAAGGCGGATATTGAAGAGGGAGGTATACAACTGAAGAAGAATTATGCAAATTTAAATACCATACACTTCTATCCAAGTAAGACGTACTAACCAGGACATGTATTCCTGCAGTGTTAGCATAAATGTCTGACCAACAGGGTACAGAACTGCCACTAAGATAGGTCAGTGTGCCACTCACTATACGTAGGACCTTGCACCACAAGTGGACTCAAGTGATGACATCAGTAACTATACACTGTTTCTCTCAGCAGATATTTTCTCAGAGCATTTTCCCTCATGGTGAAAACCAACATTCTGCACAGATTCCTTATCCTGGGCGTGGGGATTGGTATTAACAGCAAACAGTTTAAGGACAGCTTTGAGCAGAACTGGCATCAGCACAATATCTTATGGAATAAACTGCATATGAAATGCTACATATCTAACACTGATTTATTTGCTCCGAGTTTATCAAGGTGTGACATTCACAGACTTAGTTATCTTCTAATTTTGCAACACTTAAAGTGTATCTGTCACATGGATGGTATTTCTGAAGGAAAATCATGCTGTGAAATTTTCACATACAAATAATTATGGGCAGTTAAATTAATTGTCCATTAAAATGCATTTGGAATTTTGATTGGTTGAAGATTGATAATGTTGAGCTTAACAAGGACTTCATGTAAATTAAAGAATAAAATTTGGGTATTTCCATCAGTCTTCAGCAATCCCAGAATTGCTGTGTGATACTTACTGATAATTTTTGCATCATTCCTTGACGCACTTTGATCAAGCAATAATTCAGGCACATTCACCATGTGGAAAATAAATATTCTGAAAAATTAATACATAGCTGATGAACACAGGAAATAGTATCAGAGGAAAATTAAAAAGGTTCTATAAGATTTGTCCTACTCTAATTAAAATATGTACGTTCAAATAAAATAGCTTTTATCTGAAAAATCTCTTGCTGCACTTTGTCCTATGGAAGGTTTTTTTTGTTTTGTTTTGTTTTTTTGTTTTTCGAGACAGGGTTTCTGTGTAGCCCTGGCTATCCTGGAACTCACTTTGTAGACCAGGCTGACCTCGACCTCAGAAATCTGCCTGCCTCTGCCTCCCCAGTGCTGGGATTAAAGGCGTGTGCCACCACGCCCAGCTCTATGGAAGGTTTTTAACAAACACTGCTTTTCAAAGCTACGGCTTCTTGAAGAATCAAAATTAAAGAGTTCATAGCAATAATAGAACATGGCATATAAAATTTCCTACTTTTTTAAATCTTATTTTCTTATCAAAGACAATGAATTTCAACTCAAATCCAGATACTATTATACCCGGAAGGATGTGTAAAGAACTCCCAGGTATTACATAACAGACAGATTTGCAAATCAGTTAAATGTCAAAACTGACCACAAACAGTAGAGTTTCCTCAATTACCTCTACTGAGTAGCAGAAAGGCTTAGATGGAAGGAAAAGGAAGAATTGGTATTTAGGGTGACCCACAGGTATGTGGCTTCTGAGGACAGACAAGTGCTGCTGTCATTTAGAAAGAAAAGAACACAGTGGCATAAATGGTGGGGGAGGGGGAGCGAGTTTCCCTTGTGCACTTTAATTTCTGAGGGTCACTGAGGAAATAGAAGTGGCAAGATCCTGAGGCAGCTAAATTTAGTTCCTGAGGTTTAAGAGAGCAGTCTGGGGTTGAAAGGAAGGTTTGGAAGGTCTTAACCTGTGAGTGGTGGGTAGGTATGTGGAGCTTGTCAGGAAGGCTCCCTGGGGTAGAGAGGAGGATCCAGTGAGTGAAAATCTGAGCAAACCAACACGGCACAGAGGAAGGAAAAGGAGATTAAGATTGAGAACCAAACTTGGAATAAAGCAGTCTAGGAGCTGTAGAAAGTCAAGGTGGATTATGTCCCAGAAATCAAGACGTTAGAAAACTAAACAAAGAAACACAGCGTTTTCAAATTCCAGTTTGAAAAGAACAGAGCTACAACACTTTCCAGGATCTAGCAGTAGAAGAGCATCGGTGCTCTTACTAAAAATTAATTCCAGTGTAACAATTACAGACTATTAAAAATAAATAAGGGGCCGGAGAGATGGCTCCTTGGTTAGAACACTGGATGCTCTTCCAGAGGACCTGGGTTCAGTTCCCAGGACTCATATGGAGGCTCACAGCCATCTGTAACTCCATTCTAAGGAGATCCAATGCCACCTCTGACTCCACTGGGCACCAAGAATGCATGTAGTGTCCATGCATATGGGGCATAAACATACATGTAAGCAAACCCCTCACATCCATAACTGTTAAAGAAATCATCCAGGCCTCCCAGTGCTGCCTCTGCATCCAGACCTCAGCCCAGCTTCCTCAGCAGTCGACTGCACGTCCTCCCCAGATTATGACTCCTTATAATGTTTTACATGGAAAGGATTTAAGTACATATGTGAGCACAGGTTAAAAAAACCATTGCTCATGACAAGGAATGTAAATGTAGTTCAAGGATAAAGCACTTCTTAGTATGTGTGAGGGTCTGACTTTGATTCTCAGCTCCTCAAAAGCAAACCAAATCAAACTGTAATACCAAACAATGCTGGGCACTTAATAAGAATCAGCTATAAACTATGGCTCCCCATCTTAACTTCTCCAACCCGATACACATAAAGTCCTTCAACACACACCATGGACACGCCGAGTCTCGCATCAAGCTCCCAGTGATGCAGACTTTTAAATTCTTTAATACTATAATAACCACTGTATTCCCAGGAGTGTGCCTGACTAATAAAGGAGGCTGAGTATTTTAAGAATGTCTTGGTGAAGATGGGCTAGTGAGATGGCTTAGCCACTGTCACTAATAGCACTTGCCACAAGCCTCATGGCTTGAGTTTCATCCCTGGGACCCACATGGCTGAAGGAGAGTGCCAACTCTACTAAGCCGTCCTCCAACCTCCACATGCATTGCATGGACATGCACATGGACTTTTCCCTCTGATCCATCCTGCCTCTTATAAGTCATGAATAAAATTTAAAAATTCAAAAAGAATTTTTGTGTAGCAATATCTGAAATATCACAAAGTAGAATCTTCTAGAGCTATTCTGCTTCTGCTTCAGTTCTAGTAACCAGTTTTGGATAACTCACACAGTGACAGCTGACATCCCTGACCTTTCACCCACTCTTCTGTTAGACAGTCACTTTTTTGTTTTGGTTTGGTTTGGTTTTGGTTTTTCGAGAGACAGTCACTTTTGTACACTTGTTTATATGCACCATTAAGCTTTCCAAGTTTTTCTTTGTATCTCCTGTTTTCTTTTCTGAGGCTGGGTCTCACTACTGTAGTCCTGGCCGGCCTTGAATTCACGGAGGTCTGCCTCCTGCCTCGGCCTCAAGCACTGGGATTAAAGGTATGTGCTACTACACCCAGCTGCTTCGTCTTCTCAACACTTGCAGGTCTCTCTGGGTTTTGTTTGTTTTGACCTCACAGTAAGTCATATCTTGTTCAGGTATTTTAAATCTCTATAATTTAATTCTCCGGTTGTTTTAAAGTCACTGCATCTATTACTTATGTCTCCTCTCCTGTTTTACTCACAACTCTGTTCTTTTCTATTTTTGTTATGTAACAGCAAATATGACTTGTTTTATGTTATTTTCTAAAATAACAAAGCACTTTTAATATTCATTTACTTACAGAATTACCATGTTTCACTAGAATCTATAAGTATTTAATTTTTGAGGTGTCTCTTGTGTGTTTTACTGGCACCTGAACTCAGGGCCTCACGCATGTTAAGAAATACTTAACCAACCAAGACATAGTCTTACTCCAAGCCTTTCATCTCTAGACCCTTCTCCCTGTGGTCCAGACTGGACAGGGAACTAATAGACCTTCTGTCTTCTTGTATGATGGGACCACAGGCCATTTCTAAGACTTCCCATGTAATATCAGAATCTAGGTGCCCATTTTTGTTGATGAACTTAGAATTCCTACAGCTCTTTTATTTAGTGGGGTTAAATATGTGTTCACTGACCCTAACTATTCTCTCATATCTCCAGGCAACCCTGAGGGTTGTTATTTTTTTTATTAGCTCACAGCACCATGATATAGAGTAGTCCAAGGAGAAGGCGAGCTCCTCTCTGCCTGGTGAGCAGCTCAAGTACTGAGCAGAGGCAGCCTGTCTGCCACCCACAGATCTCAGTCCTAGCTGTGCCCATGGACTCACTCACTTGGATTAGACACAATCTCCCAGGGCCAGTCTCGTATTTCCTGAGCACAAGGATCTATGTACTTACAATATTTAATTTACATTTTTCACTAGAGGGCGAATTCACATCATTTCTGACCTCCACATTGATACCACAGCACACATGCTCTGCTCCCCACTACACATACTGAAGAAGTAAATAAATGTCTAAAATATTATTTTATCGAACTCCTGAATCTTACATGTGCCACTTACTTTGACTGAGTTTTATGTAAAATTCTTCTGTACAGTAACCCCCCATGCTTAAGTTTTTAGCGTTGCTTATTTGCTATAAAGCTTGACCTGCCTTTCAAGCGAGGATGGTACAGGATCTCCCTTTTCTGTTCCATACTCTAAGTCTGCTCAAGAACAAGGTCTGTGTAGGTTGGTACAGCCTTGGCCTTGCTGATAGGACGCTCTCATTGCAACCCGACACGCCCTTCCTGGCGTGCAGCTGGGTCCTGAGCACTGCAGACAGAACGTCTGTCTCCACAGACAATGTGAGAATGTGGGGTTTCTTCAGAAATACAAGGCACTTTTATATTCTGGTTCTTAAAATTTATTTGTTTTTATATACCTTGGTTTTTTGACTGCGTGAATGTCTGTGTGAGAGTATCAGATCCCCTGGAACAGGAGTTACAGTCAGTTGTGAGCTGTCCTGTGGGTGCTGGGAATTAAACCTGGGTCCTCTGGAAGAACAGCCAGTGCTCTTAACTACTTACCCATCTCTCCAGTCCCTACTCTCTCTATGTAATGGTTCATGCTTAATGCTTAGATATTATTAGCTCAGGCTCACAACACACTCATTTCCCCCTACATATTTACCTGAATAGTTTTCTAACACAAAGAAGTTCCCCAGTTTTAGGATTCCTATGGATTAGGCAAGATAGTGATTTCCCCCCCCCCTTATTTGCTTAATTAAAAAAAATAAACTGGTTCTCTAGCATTCTCTAATTATTACACAAAATATCTAAAATTATCATTATAAACCCATGGATTTAAATATATATCAAGAGTTCTCTAACTTTGCAGTTAATAATCTTATTAGGAGTTACAGAAACAAAGTGTGGAGCAGAGACTGAAGGAAGGACCATCCAGAAACTGCCCCACCTGAGGATCCATCTCAGATACAGTCACCAAACCCAGACACTATTGTGGATGCCAACAAGAGCTTGCTGACAGGAGCCTGATATAGCTATCTCCTGAGAGGCTCTGCCAGTACCTCACAAATAAAGAAGTGGATGCTCATAGTCATCCACTGGACTGAGCACAGGGTCCCCAAAGAGAAGGAGCTAGAGAAAGTACCGAAGGAACTCAAGGGGTTTGCATCCCCATAAGAGGAACAACAATATGAACTAACCAGTACCCCCCAGAGCTCCCTGGGACTAAACCACTAACCAAAGAAAACACATGGTGGGACTCATGGCTCCAGCTGCATATGTAGCAGAGGATGGCCTAGTCGGTCATCAATAGGAGGAGAGGTCCTTGGTCCCATGAAGGGGCCCAAAGCAAAAACCCAACAGCACTTCCTGCACCTATGTATTAGCTTTTATGGTATAAGCTGCCCTGGGGTAGACCCAACATATGAGAGATACCTGCACCAATATAAGAAGTGATTTGGAATAAGACTTCCATTTTGAATAGTGGTCTAGTAAAATTTAAATTCCCAAGACCTCCCTGGGACCTGACTTCCTCCTTGGCAGAAAGGACATGAACATTGGTAACTGACATCCTGGTTGACAAGTTAGGACGTGGATGTCAGACAAGGCAAGTCCCCTGCCACAGCTGAATACCTCAACCAATGGGAGCAGGATAAGTGTACAGCAAAGACATGTCCCTAAGGAAATTCCTTATCCCTAAATCCTGATTGGTGAAATAACTTGGCACAGATGTTTGTGGATTTTAGGTTTAAAAATCCTGTGGGATCTTAGGGTCATGGTTCAGTTCCCGAATCAGGACGTGGATCTGGTTGACCAGTCCTGGGGCGTATGCTCAATAAACTATCCCTGTCTGACTGAGATCAGTTTGTGAGACAATTCCTGAACCCCAACAAGTGTTCCACCTGAATGTATTTAACACCATGTGTGTTCCTGGAGTCCACGGAAGCCATAATAGGATACTGGTTATCCTCAAATGAGAGTTGTAATTGGTTGGGAATAGCCATGTGGGTGCTGGGTGCAGAACCTGGGGTCTCGCTAAGAGCAGCCTGTGCTCTTACCTGATGAGCCATCCCCCACCCCATAATGTGCCTTTTCAAGTTTACTGAACTTACTGCTTTTGTCTCCTCTTCACAAATGCTTTAGCTTTGTTTGATGCTTAAATTGCACTTCCCTTTGTAAGCATAATCTCTTCTATAAGTCAAATGATGATATTTATAAGTCACTTAGAGATCACTACGTAGTTCATGACCACTTCTGATCTTTATTCCACAGCTCCTTCATCATGTTATCCACAATCTGGCAGCAGTTCTTGACCAATGAGTGCATTTATAATACTCTGTCCAAGGTAATCAATTCCATACTCATTCTTTTAGTTGGCCTTCCACATGAAGAATAAAAGATAAAAATTTTTCTTCTTACTGGGTAGTGGTGGTGCACGCCTTTAATCCCAGCACTTGGGAGGCAGAGGCAGGCAGATTTCTGAGTTCAAGGCCAGCCTGGTCTACAAAGTAAGTTCCAGGACAGCCAGGGCACATCCAGGGCTACACAGAGAAACCCTGTCTCAAAAAAAACAAAAACAAAAACAAAAAACCAACCAAGTTTTTCTTCTTAACAACTATTTTCATATTATTACTTTTTATACATGGCTAAAAGTAAGTACACTTTTTCTTTTTCATTGTTGTTTGTTTTGTTTTTTGTTTGTTTTGAGACAGAGTTTCTCTGTGTAGCCCTGGCTGTCCGTCCTCTTGCCTCTGCCTCTTGGTGTACTGGGATGAAAGGCATGTGTCACCACCACCTGACTGCACTTTGGTATTTAATTCCTTATACGTAATTTAATATACAAAACCCACAACTCTATTTAGTTACAGGGATTGAAATGTTGTGAGGATACGGTCGTTTGTTTGTTTTTTCATTCACTTTTGCCTGAAACACAACAAATTCTTTCAATTTGAACTCAGAAAACTTTCTTCAACATGGGAAAATGTTTTCTGTAATATCTGTGAACCTTATTTTTAAAAATTCTAAGTATGCCAATGTTTTCTAACATATTCTTCTGAGGGGCTGGGGCTTAGCTCAGTAGTAAAGCGCTTACCTAGCAAGTACAGGGCCCTGGGTTCTGTCCCCAGCTCAAAAAATTTGTTTTAGATAGTTCTTTTTTAAAAATTATGTTTGTAGCGGGGCATGGTGGTGCATGACTTTAATTCTAGCACTCAGGAGACAGAGGTAGACAGATCTGCTCAAGGCCAGCCAGAAAAAAGAAAACATGACACCCTGTTTCAAACAAATAAAATGAAAAATGTAAAAGTAATATTAATACAACTTATATTTATAGAGAAATGGCTTATTAGAGCTCAATCACCCACTTACAGAAGCACGAGCTGTAAAGATGATTTATTAATGCCAGGAAAGGACATAAGATAGATAGATTGTTAGAGGTTAAGTAATCCCCGATAGGAGAAAAGCTGACAGCAGCAATGTAACAGAGCGCGCACGGCGAGAGGCTCAGTGAGGGGTTAGCAATGTAGTAGAGTTGTGGTGGAAATGGATGACAGACCACACTGGCTGCACTCACAGCACTCACAGCACTCACAGCTGGCTAATAACTAATAAGCAGCTAGCATTAGTGTAAGGTACTTATGTATAACACACCAGTGCACAATGTTCCACACAATACTGTGTTAAACTGAATATATATAAAATCTAAACTATTGCTGGGCTTGGTGGCACACAGCTGTAGTCCCAGCACTTTAGAAGGATGGGGCAGGAAGTTTCCAAGTTTTAGGCTAGCCTGGGCTAATTGGCAAAATCTCATCTCAAAACAGTAAGAAAGATACAAACCTGTATAACTTTCATCATCGCCAGACAAAGGCACCTCTCTTTTTAGCAGCAACTCCAACTCCTCTGTCTCTGCCACATCCACTGGCCGTTCTCCATGTTTATTAGCTTGGAATGGATTCCCGCCATGACGAAGCAACAATTTCACTATCTGCAATATCAAACAGGAAGAGGATCCCATCCTGTCACTTATTTCAAATTCTCATTCTTTTTTTTCTCCTGTATGTGCACTTTGTTTTCACTTGGTTGTGTACCACTTGTCTGCCTGGTACTCAAGGGAGTCTGAAGAGGGCATCAGATCCCCTGGTCCTTGCTGGAGTGACAGATGGTTATGAGTTGCCGTATGGCTGCTGGGAACTGAAGCAGTCATCCAGAAGAGCAGTGTGTGGTCTTTACTGCTTGAGCCATCTCTCAGGTCTCTCAAGCTACTCTCTGATAACGCAATATCCATTTGAATGTTATTTTATCGGCTCTATACCCATGAGTTACAGTATGTACTTGAAGTCAGTTTTCTTCTCCACTAGTTCCATTTGTATTAAACCTCACCCCAGCTGATGACCTCATCTACTATAAAGAAATGTTTTACTTAAATTTTAAATGGGAGTGGGAGTGGAACTGGAGAGCTGGGACTGGGGCGCCAGAGAAAAGGTTTCACAGCCTGGTCCACATAGAGTTCCAGGACAGCCAGGCTACATAGAGAGGCCCTGTCTGAAAATAAAGAAACAAAAAAGTGATTCTTGATCCTGTTGAAAGCTATCTATGATAATAGGAAGCAATCAAGGTAGGTAAAGAAAGTCTGTAAAAACACAAAATTTTTAACATAGGGCTGGAGAGATGGCTCAGTGGTTAAGAGCACTGACTGTTCTTCCAGAGGTCCTGCATTCAATTCCCAGCAACCACATGGTGGTTTACAACCATCCGTAATGGAATCCAATGCCCTCTTCTGGTGTGTTTGAAGACAGCTACAGTGTACTCATATACATAAAATAAATAAATAAATATTTTTTAAAAATTCTACCACAAACAAGCAACATTTTGCAAATAACCTCAGATACAAATACTAACAATTAGTTGCATTCAATTAAAACTTCTTAATATAACAGGCAACAAATGAAGAGATAAGGAAAAATTATGAGCCAAAAAATAAGATACCTAAAACATAACTAGGGGTAAAGCAACATAAAGACTGTAAATAAAGCACAATACTGGTGAGTAAGGGCACAGATGAGGCTATGCCAGCATCCTCTACCCTGACCAGGCCTTAGCACACAGACCTGCTCTCTTTCAACACCCCCCTTCTTTAGGAATACTTCATATGTTTCTTGAAATATTATGACTTCTATTGAGTTGAAAAATATTTTCTTAGCTTTAGTTCATAGGACACAGTACAGATATACAGGGATAAGAGCTTTTGGCAGCTTTTATTTTACTCCTTAGGCACAAAGAGAAGACCAAGGAGAAAACAGTACTGAAAACTTCTTAAACTGTGAAGGATGGAGAGATGGTTCAGTGGTTGGCAGCTCTTACTGTCCTTGCAGAGGACCTGGGTTCAGTTCCCAGCACCTAGATGGTAACTAGTTACCCTCTTTTGTCTCTGTAGGTTCCTGCACACACGGTGTTCATTCTCCCAGGCAGGCTTGCATGTATGTAAGTTAACATATATATGCATACCAACTTGAATGTGTATAAGTTACATATATATATATGTGTGTGTGTGTGTGTGTGTGTGTGTATGTATGCATATATATATATATATATTTATATATATATATATGCATGCATATTTTAAACTCAGTCTCTACAGAATACAGCAGAGCCCTTCTAGGAGGACTATAAACGTTACCAAGTGCTCAAATGTCAGCTTCTGAAAATACTGTGTATACATAGCATATTTTAAAACTTAGGGCCAGGCTGTGGTGGCACATGCCCTTAATACCAGCACTAGGAAGGCAGAGACAGGCCAATGTCTGAAAACTGGAAGCCAGCATCACCTATAGTGTTGAGTTCTAGGACAGTCAGTGCTTTTACACAGAGAAACCCTGTCTGAAAAAAAAAAAGCAAAATCAAACAAAAATAAATAAATAGAAACTTAGGGTCACAGAAATATGTACTAGTCACAAGGTATAATTCTACTTATGTGGCAAATATCTATCTACCCACTGAGCCACCATACCAACATTGCAATGTCTTCAATGAGAAAAATGGAAAAATACCTTACAGAAAATATTAATGAAGAAAATGGCACTTTTCATTTCTAAAAAAAAATACTCTGGTATTTATGACGTACAGCAATACAGAAGGAGCTTTCAGAGTTCTCACCACTGATGTTTCTGTAACATTTTCAATTTCAAGGTATGCTTGCATGTACAGTGTCTTGTCCTTTATAACATTCCCCTTCAAAAGGTATAATTTAAGGGCTAGGGAGATGACTCAGCAGTTAAAAGCTCTTGCTACTCTTACAGGGAATCAGGGTTCTGTTCCCAACCCCCGCATGGCAGCTCACAACAGTCTGAAACTCCAGTTCCAGGGACTCCAATGCTCTCTCCTGGCCCTCCCAGGCACTGCACACACATACATGGTGTGTACACACACACACAGGCAAAATACACATGGCCCTTACAGGCATGCACACACACACACACACACACACACACACACACACACACACACAGAGGCAAAATACACATACATGTTTTTAAAAGCTTTTTTTAAAAAAACTTAAATAAGATCACAGTAAACTGGCCAATCAAAAGTGAACCCGTCTTTTCACTGCAAATACAACCTGACAGCTACAGATCCTTTTACAAGGAGAAGCAGCCCAGCACAGGACTTCTCCTCTAAGTGTGTGTTCTAACCTTAGAGTGAGTAAGCGAGTTACCTAACAGGCCAGAGTCTTATAATAAAATGCCTGCAATTACATCACCTATTTGATTTGGGGGGTGGGGCTAGGGAATCCCTGGCTGGCCTGGAATTCACTGTGTAGACCAGGATGACTTCAAACTCAAAGAGATCTGCCTGTCTCTGCCCGGTAAATGCTAGGACTAAAGGTAATGCCTGGCTGTACACGGCTTATTTTATGGAAAAAAAAATGCTAAATCAAACTAAGTACAAATTAGAAGTCAGAAAATAGAATAAAATGGCAAATGAAATAAAGATGAGAAGAAGCAGTGACTGAAGCGTGAGCCCTGACACAAGCAGTGTGCTCCGTCCCTGCTGGCTGACCTGTGAGCAGACGCTAGCTTCCCCTTCACCATACTCACGTCTCTATGGCCACTGCTGGCAGAGTCATGGAGCGGGGTGTCATCATCCAGTCCTTGTGTGTTAACGTCTGCGCCAGCTGCTATCAGTATTTTAGCAACATCGTAATACCCAACATTGCAAGCTTCATGCAAAGGGGTCCAACCTAAAGTGAGAACATGAATTGGACACGGGTTCAAGAGAGATGCTTTCCACAGTCATCTACGTGTAATAGGAATTCTAAATCAAACATGAAACAGAAAGGCAGGGGAAAGAAAGAAGAAACTATTTAAAATATACAAGAATATCAATTTGGGGACTGGAGAGATGGCTCAGCAGTTAAGAGCACTGTCTACTCTTCCAGAGGTCCTGAGTTCAATTCCCAGCAACTACATGGTGGCTCACAGCCATCTGTAATGGGGTCTGATGCCCTCTTCTGGTGTGTCTGAAGACAGGGACAGTGTACTCATATAAATAAAATAAATGTATATTTAAAAAAATATATCAATTTTGCAGAACGTTCATTTGAGGGAATATTAATTTCAATGTAATGAGGCTAGAGAGATAGCTCAGCAGTTAAGAGCACTGCCTGCTCTTCTAGAGGTCCTGAGTTCGATTCCTAGCAACCACATGGTGGCTCACAACCATCCATAATGAGATCTGGTGCCCTCTTCTGGTGTGTCTGAAGACAGCTATAGTGTACTTATATACAATAAATAAATCTTTAAAAAAAATTCAATGTAACTAAATTATTTGATAAAATATCCAATTTATATAATATTAATATGGTTTAATTCATAATAATTATCTCAACTATATAAAAAATGTAGAAAAAAGACAAAATATGAATGACTTGGTCAGGAGTCGTTAAAAACCCTTTATATTTTATGTCTTTTATTTTGTTGATATAATCTTTTCTGGACTTAATGCTGTTTTTTTTTAATATTTAATTTTTTAAACTTATTTTTCTTTTTTTTTAAAAGATTTATTTATTAATATATATAAGTACACTGTAGCTGGCTTCAGATGCACCAGAAGAGGGCGTCAGATCTCATTACGGGTGGTTGTGAGCCACCATGTGGTTGCTGGGATTTGAACTCAGGACCTTTGGAAGAGCAGTCAGTGCTCTTACCTGCTGAGCCATCTCGCCAGCCCTTAATGCTGTTTTTATTGTATTTATTATTTTTTTAATTGTAAGGTTCGTAACAGCTGAGCCATCTCTCCAGCCCAATGTTGGTTTTAAGAAAAACAAAATTTATAACTTTGTTTTCATAATTAAACATGTGAGATATTAGAAAACACAAACAGCACTGACTATAATCCTATCACCCAGGAAGTCTTTTGATTTTTACATAATTCTTCCTGGCTTCCCCATATACATAGGCGAGGGTGGATGTTCAATCCTTTTTCTGAAGTGGTGTTTCTTTTTATTGCTAAGCTTTTCAAGAACACACAGCTGCTTTCTTTCTTCCAGATGCCACCTCCCTCAGCAGCCCAGGTCGACTTCAACCACCTTAGGATCTTCCTGAGCCCTGGGATCATGGGCACCACCGCACCTGGGCAGGGGAAGGCAGTAAACTGACTGAACAAGTTCCCCTCCTGGGGAATTGGCTTACATTGGCTTACAATGTTTCAACATTGTCCTTTATTCTGCTTATCCATTTTTTCAGATTAATACTTTAAAAATCTGTAAATGTGAACTCTTCAGGTGACCTGTAAGTATGCTTTAGGTAGCTAATAAGTATCATTCTGTACTGTACGAAAACATTCATAAGCAGCTACTAAGTAGCATTCCCTAAGGAGGGACCAGTGTCTTTCTCTCCCTTCTCTCCCTCCCTTCCTCCTAAGCTCCTCTCCTAGAGGTCCTCCTGCCTCTACCTCCACAGTGCTGGAAGTATGTGATAACTTCCAATTCTAAAGAAGACATGAAGAAAAGGGCCATTTCCTGTACTTTTTTGTGTTGAGAGGTTTGATTTTGAACTCCCTATATAGACAAGACTAGCTTCAAATTTGTAATCCTCCTGCCTTGGCCTCCCGAACTGCTAAGATTTATAGATGTATATCACTTTGCTTGGCTTTCATATACCCTTGGAGATATAAAATGATGGATATACAATTTTTAAAAGGTAAGCTGCCATTATTAAAAATAATGTTATGCATCTCCTTTAATATAGTAATTTCAATTCATAGCTATGAACAAATAAAAGAGCATTCACTACAGTACTGTTTAGGAAAAGCCAGGCTTGGTAGCACATGACTTCAGTCTCAGCACTCAGGAGGCAGAGGCAAGTGGATCTCTATGAGCTCAAGGCCACCCTGATCCACACAGGACAATCAAGAACAGGCTTCATAGAGAGATCCTGTCTTAAACAAGACAAAACAAAAATGACAAGAAAGGCTACGGCACTATTAAAGTAGCTAAAGACAAAGAAGTGAGGCCTGTGCAAGCAAGGAGAATTTCTACATTCTCATGTTTGACTGCTTACATTCCTAAGAACCATGCTGAGTAATTAAAACCAACAAAGGCTGGCAAGAAGGCTCAGCAAGCAAAGGTACTTAAGGAGCAAGTCTGGAGACCCGAGGTCAATGCCCAGAGCCTACATAAACGTGGAAGGAGAAAGATGACACCACAAACCTACCCTCAACTTCCACATGCGTGCTGTGGCTCTGCTCTTTCAAACACACTGATAACTCTAAGTACTGTCTTTCCTAGCTAACACTTGGAGTACTATATGGAATAGATATGGGGAAAGTGGGCATCCTTGTCTTGTCCCCGATTTCAGTAGGACTGCTTCAAGTATGTCTCCATTTAATTTGATATTGGCTGCTGGTTTGCAGTAAATTGCTTTTATTATGTTTAGGTATGGGCCTTGAATTCCTGATCTTGCCAATACTTTTAACATGAAGGGATGTTGTATTTTGTCAAATGCTTTTTCAGCATCTAAGGAGATAATCATGTGATTGTTTTTTCTTTGACTTTGTTTATACAGTGATTACGTTAATGGATTTCCGTATATTAAACCAACCTTGCATCCCTGGGATGAAGTCTATTTGATCATGGTGAATGATGGTTTTGATATGTTCCTGGATTCGGTTTGCAAGAATTTTATTGAGTATTTCTGCATAGGTATTCATAAGCGAGATTGGTCTGAAGTTCTCTTTTTTGGTTGGGTCCTTGTGTGGTTTAGGTATCAGAGTAACTGTGGCTTCATAGAACGAGTTAGGTAGTGTTCCTTCTGTTTCTATTTTATGGAATAGTTTGAATTGGTATCAGGTCTTCTTTGAAGGTCTGGTAGAATTCTGCACTAAATCCATCTGGTCCTGGTCTTTTTTTGGTTGGGAGGTTTTTAATGACTTCTTCTACTTCCTTGTGCGATATGGGCCTGTTTAGATAGTTTACCTGCTCTTGATTTAATTTTGGTATGTGGCATCTGTCTAAAAATCATCCATTTCATCTAGATTTTCCAATTACAGGGATGGAAATGCAAAGGAGCCTGAGGAAGAGAAGGTCCAGCGACAGGACCAAAGTGGGATCCAGCTCAAGAGGAGGTCCCAAGGCCTGACACTATTACACTGAGACTATGGAGTGCTCACAAAAAGGGATGACCCATCATGACTGCCCTCTGAAAGACCCAGCAAACAGCTGAAAGAATCAGATGCAGATGTTTGCACCCAACCCATGGACAGAAGCAGCTGACCCCTGTTGTTGAATTAGGGAAGCTGAAAGAAGCGTGATCCTGTAGGAGAATCAGCAGTCTCAATTAATCTGGATCCCCCAGATTTCTCCAACACTAGACCACCAAACAGACAGCATACACCAACTGATATGAGGGCCCCAACACACACACAGTGGAGGACTTCTCGGTCTGTGTTTATTCAGAGATTATGTACCTAACCCTCAAGAGACTGGAGGTCCCAGGGAGTTTAGAGATCAGGGGGAGTGGAGGTGGGGACATCCACATGGAGACAGTGGGGTGGGGAGGAGATGTGGGATGTGGAACAGTCGAAGGGTGGTTGGGGGTGGGGAATAAAATATGGAGTATAAAAACTAAATTCAAAAAAATAAAATATACACTTAAAAAAATATAGGTTTTTTAAAAAAAGAAAAGATAAATAAATACCACTCTTTTATACCCCTCATGTTCATGTTAATAAACATTCTTGAAACAATTATCTATGAATTAGCCACATTAAAATATGGGCTCAAATTTACCTAAAATAGAAACTAATTTATATAATTACATAAGTAGTATATTTAAGTTGCATATGTCAAAATCTAATTCAAAATGTAATTGTTGACTTGGAAAGGTAACAGAGATCAAGGTGTGTGTGTGTGTGTGTGTGTGTGTGCGTGTATATATATTTCAAGAGTTTTGAATTAAAATATACTTTTTAAAAACTAACGCCAGGATGTTTGATTTTAGCTCCTGGATATCATTAGTATTATTAAAGTCTCACCTGCAAAGTCTTTCACATTGACGTTTGCCCCTAAACTAATTAACTCTTTGACTTGCTTCACGTCTCCTCGAATAGCGGCCATGTGTAAAGGAGTTTCGCCACGCTCATTTCTTTTATTAATTTTATCTTTCTGTCGAGATGAAGAGCTGGGCGTTTTCTTCTGGGCTGGTGTTGCCTGTGACGGATGACTTGGGGTGGAATCTGTAAGAAAGACGACAGTTCAGAAAAGTTCCGCATCACCTGTGAACCACATCAACTACTAGCATGGCCCAGTAACCTTATGGGTACAGTAGCTGCACACATGCTTTGGCAGTAACCAGCTGCTCTCTAATTGGTTGTAAGACCCCATCAACAAGAAGGAAACCTAGCACCAGAAACCTAGCTAACTAATTAATGCTAATGTAATCATGGTTACTGGAGGGGAATCTATAACCACTAATTTACTAAACTAGCATAATCCCTAATACTGATCTATAAACATTGTCCTTGTGCCTACAGACTAGTGCAGTTTCTATCCTTATCAAAGACGCTTTGCTTTGCAACGGATCACTACAGAAAACCACAACCAACGAAAAAGGAAGAGTTGGGGAGCCCAGTCCCAGTGAATGCGTCCACAGAACACTCCCATCCCTAAAGCCCAGGAAACACCGAGGAAGAGTGGGCAGAATGACTCCCACAGTCAGAGGCCCAGGGCTTTGCTGTGAGACTGTTTCCTGGTATCAATGGAAGCTATGCCTTAAAGACTCACCAACACAACTGCCCAACTGTGAGCTACACAAAGAAGAGACAATCATACCAACAAACATGTCCAGCTGGATAGAAATCAGCCCACGAGGCCTCAACCCTACACAAAGAACTCCAGGCAGCTGAGTCGAGCTAGGAGTGGGAGAGGTGGCCTTACTCTCCCGAAGAGCACCTCTACTGATTGTTCGGTGTCAGAGTCAGCCTTGAAAAAATACATACACAGAACAGTATGTAAACTATATGGGCATATCTGGGGAAATGCATGCATGTGCGTGTGTGTGTGTGTGTGTGTGTGTGTGTGTGTGTGTCAGAGTCAGCCTTGAAAAAATACATACACAGAACATTATGTAAACTATATGGGCATATCTGGGGAAATGCATGTGTGTGTGTGTGTGTGTGTGTGTGTGTGTGTGTGTGTGTGTCAGAGTCAGCCTTGAAAAAATACATACACAGAACAGTATGTAAACTATATGGGCATATCTGGGGAAATGCATGCATATGTGTGTGTATGTGTGTGTGTGTGTGTGTGTGTGTGTAAGCAAAACAACTGCTGAAGTGGCCATGACTTTGAAGAACTGCAGGAAGGCTTTATGGGAGGGGTTAAGGAGGAAAGGAGAGGGAGAAATGTTATAATTAAAGCACAATCTCAAAACCACAAAAAATACGAAGAGAAAAATTGTAAAAGATTCGGTATATTTAAAGAACTCTTAATGATAACATAACAATTTCTTAAATACAGGGTAGACCTTCTTAGCCTAATAATCTAAAAAACTGCTTGGTGCTGGTGGCACACACCTGTAAGCCAGCACAGGCAGGTCTACATAGTTAGTACCAGGACAACAAGGGCTACACAAACAAACACTGTCTTGAAAAACAAAACAAGGGGCTGGAGAGATGGCTCAGTGGTTAGGAGCACCAACTGCTTTTCCAAAGGTCCTGAGTTCAAATCCCAGCAACCAAATGGTGGCTCAGAACCATCTTCTGGTGCATCTGAAGCCAGCTACAGTGTACTTAGATATAATAATAAATAAAAAAAGAAAGAAAAACAAAACAAAAAATTGAGATATACTGGTAACCACCCAAATACAGATCTTTCTTCAGTATCACTAAAAATAACGTAAGCCAATGTAAGAAATGTTTTTCTTTTTTGTCAATTCATGAAGTTTACTTAAAATGATAATGGAATGTCAGATATACTTGTTTCCTTAATGAATAATTTGGTGAATTAAAATGTATTTTTCTGGGTATGGGTACAATATTATGTTAAAACCCAGATGAAAACACACCAAAGGCTGGTGGTGTTCACATCACTGACTCAAAGCACTGGAGTTCTTTTCTGATATTATGCACAAACTCAACTCATTTCACTAAGTCAAAGGAAACAAAGGCAGTTAGAGAGACTTGGCAGAATCATGGTTGCCCTGACTCACATCTTTTAACACTTGTTTTAATTAGTTTAAACTGTGTATATGTGTCAGTGCATGAGTGCGGGGTCCCTCCCAGCCCATGGGCGTCAGAGCCCTGGAGCTGAAGTTACAGGTGTTGTAAGCCACCCAGTCCTCTACAAGAACACCTTGTGTTCCCACTGCTGAGACAGCTCGCCAGCCCAATTCACGGCTTTTCATTTTTGATGGTTCGCACATCAAAAACCAAAGCACTCCACTCTCAATCCACCAATTTCAGAACCACTAGGTGAAAAAAGTGGTTTCTTAGGCAATTATTTTTGAAAATGTACAAGTACTTAAACTGGTGTTCCCAGAAGTGGGAAGAGACTCTATGGCATGTAACTTTCCATAGGCTATCTTGCAAGACAGCACGGCGAGAGCTTCAAAGCGTCATGCGCTTTTCATACACAAGAAAATGTAAAGGTTGACTTTTTGGATTTCAAATATAGTGTCTCACCAACAATTCTCTATTTAGTTATTTCTAAAAAATACCCTCCTCACAAAGAAGAGCTTCACCTTATGGCAGCACCAAATCTCAGCTGCTTACAAGACTTCCTGGTATAGACTGGAACTCAAGAAGTGTGCGGAGTGAATTTTATAACCAGGATAGTCATACTTTTTAACATGATGAATTTGTTGGCTTTCTATGGACTAAAGGGCTATAATATGGGTAAAGCTATCAGCCCTAATCTCTGAGCACATATGCATGACAGCTAACAGTTTGTAATTTCATAAGCTTTCCATTCTGGCCCTATACCTACTAATCAGGAAAGCTGACTATTAATTATCCTTAAATGAAAAGGACCAGTTTTCTGAGGAACCGCCAGACTGATTTCCAGAGTGGTTGTACAAGCTTGCAATCCCACCAGCAATGGAGGAGTGTTCCTCTTTCTCCACATCCTCGCCAGCATCTGCTGTCACCTGAATTTTTGATCTTAGCCATTCTGACTGGTGTGAGGTGAAAACTCAGGGTTGTTCTGATTTGCATTTCCCTAATGATTAAGGATGTTGAACATTTTTTCAAGTGCTTCTCAGCCCTTTGGTATTCCTCAGTTGAGAATTCTTTGTTTTGCTCTGTACCCCATTTTTTAATGGGGTTATTTGAATTTCTGGAGTTCAGCTTCTTGAGCTCTTTATATATATTGGATATTTAGTCCCCTATCAGATTTAGGATTGGTAAAAAATTCTTTCCCAATCTGTTGGTGGCCTTTTTGTCTTATTGACAATATCTTTTGCCCTACAGAAGCTTTGCAATTTTATGAGGTCCCATTTGTCGACTCTTGATCTTACAGCACAGGCCATTGCTATTCTGTTTAGGAATTTTCCCCTGTGCCCATATCTTCGAGGGTTTTCCCCACTTTCTCCTCTATAAATTTCAGTGTCTCTGGTTTTATGTGGAGTTCTTTGATCCACTTAGACTTGAGCTTTATACAAGGAGATAAGAATGGATCAATTCTCATTCTTCTACATGATAACCACCAGTTGTGCTAGCACCATTTGTTGAAAATGCTGTCTTTTTTCCACTGGATGGTTTTAGCTCCCTTGTCAAAGATCAAGTGATCATAGGTATGTGGGTTCATTTCTGGGTCTTCAATTCTATTCCATTGATCTACCTGTCTGTCACTGTAGGTGGGATTGCTAGCTGGTACAACCACTCTGGAAATTAGTCTGGCAGTTCCTCAGAAAACTGGACATAGTACTACCGCTAAATCCAGCAATACTTCTCCTGGGCATATACCCAGAAGATGCTCCAACTGGTAGTAAGGACACATGCTCCACTATGTTCATAGCAGCCTTATTTATAATAGCCAAAAGCTGGAAAGAACCCAGATGCCCCTCAACAGAGGAATGGATACAGAAAATGTGGTACACATTGGAGTACACAATGGGGTACTACTCAGCTATTAAAAACAATGAATTTATGAAATTCTTGGGCAAATGGATGTATCTGGAGGATATCATCCTGAGTGAGGTAACCCAATCACAAAAGAAGTCACTTGATATACACTCACTGATAAGTGGATATTAGCCCAGAAACCTAGAATACCCAAGATACAACTTCCAAAACACAAGAAAATCAAGAAGGAAGACCAACACGTGGATACTTCATTCCTCCCTAGAATACAGAATATCCATGGAAGGAGTTGCAGAGACAAAGTTTGGAGCTAAGACGAAAGGATGGACCATCCAGAGACTGCCCCACCCGGAGGTCCATCCCATAATCGGCCACCAAACCCAGACACTATTGATATGCCAGGAAGATTTTGCTGAAGGGACCCTGATATAGCTGTCTCCTGTGAGGCTTTGCCAGTGCCTGGCAAATACAGTAGTGGATGCTCACAGTCATCTATAGGATGGAACACATGGCCCCCAATATAGGAGCTAGAGAAAGTACCAAAAAGCTGAAGGGGTCTGCAACCCAATAGGTGGAACTAACCAGTACCCCCAGAGCTTGTGTCTCTAGCTGCATATGTAGCAGAAGATGGCCTAGTCGGCCATCACTGGGAAGAGAGGCCCCTTGGTATTGCAAACTTTATATGCCCCAGTACAGGGGAATGCCAAGGCCAAGAAGTGGGAGTGAGTGGGTAGGGGAGCAGGGCGGGGGGAGGGTATAGGGAACTTTTGGGATAGCATTTGAAATGTAAATGAAGAAAATATCTAATTTTAAAATATGTGGGGAAAAAAAGAACCACATGTGGATTAATACAGTATGATCACATTCATACTGAACAAACAAACTGATGCTCTAGCAACAACAACAACAACAACAACAACAGACACATGCTGAGCTTGGTGTGGTGGTGGAGACCTGTGATAGGAGTCACTCAGCAGACTGATGAAGCATGAGAATTCCCAGTCAAAGACCTGGCTAGGCCATGAAGTTCAAGTTCAGCATGGGGAATTTAATGAGACCCCATCTCAAAAGAAGAAAAACACGCCAGAGGGTGCAGCTGACTATCTCACTTAGCACACACAGGGAAAACAGGACAAGACAAGACAAAGCTTATCTGTATGTTTTGCCCAGAAACCCCTGCAGTATAGGTGGAGACTCACTAGCAGGGATGGGTTGGCTATGGTGGGGTAGGCACTGCGGATGAGGAGAGGCTTTCCTCTTCAGAGAACCATGCAGTGCTTCACCAGGCTTCTCACTTGCCCAGCCTTTACCAAGTTAGTGACAAACAACAATTTTGGAACAATGAGATATCTCAGGGACTAACAGTGCTTGCCACGAAGCCTAACAATCTAAGTTCAATCCCAGGTCTTACATGGCAGAAGGAGGGAACCAGTCCCACAAGTTGACATCTGACCACATATACTCATGCATGTGCATATACAGACACACAGATAAAAAAAATGTTCAAATACCTTTATTAAAGAGCACAAGGTCTCAAATAGCAGAGGTTAAAAACCCAAAAAGACAGTGAAAATAATCAAAGAATCTTTCCTTTTCATAAAGAAGTACTAGAGAGAGCTCAGTGACTGTTCCTGCATACGACTTGGGTTTAGATCCCAGCCCACACCTGCAGCTCCCAACAGTTTGTAACTCAAGTCCAGAGACTCCAACACCTCTTCTAATTTCAACATGCTCCTGTATGAACGTGGCAGGCACACACATACTCAGGTGAGTGCATACATATACACACACACACACACACTCATAAAAATAAATAATTTCCTAAAAAAATATTTAAATTTTATCTTAAAAGTTAAGAATTTATTTAATTTTATTTTTAAAGAAATTTACATAGGATCCCACTTACAAATACTTCAATTTCAAATCACAGGTCTTATTTAACAAGCACTTACTTAACGCCCAGGAAACTGCTCTTACAGACCTTGTAATTCAATTTCGGATACAATAATAAAATGTCACGCACACAATAAGAAAATTAAAAATTGATGTTATGAATAGTGCTGATTAAATACAATAAAGGATAAAATTTCAAACTAGTAAAAAAGAACTGTTAAAGACAAGGTTACCCTGACCCTAGGCCAGCTGAGAAGATACAGTAACTCAATGGCTGTGGATGTCAATCACCTGGGCTGTTGTCCCTTGCTGTCATCTGCATTAGGAGTGCCATCTGCTTTCGTTCAGAGAGTGGATAACCAAAAAGAATGCTAACTGGGGTGGACTTCTTAGTTCCAGCTTCTTTTTTTGTTTTCTTCTTCTCTGGACCTTCTTTTTCTGCAATGATTAATAAAATACGTAAGAATCTAAGACAAATGTAAGTATTCAAGACAACCTCTGCGACAAATGGTATGCACACAGATAATGTGTGTTTATTAGTGGAAGCCAGACAAAACTGCTGAACTTACATAAGCAGTATTTTCTCTGAAAGATCTAGAAAAATATATTCTTGATTCTACCATCAGAAAAAAACTACTCGTAACATTTTAGTTTTAACTATGTACTTTATTCAAGTGTAACGTCTTTACCAATTCAAACAGTCCTAGATACAGCTACCCCTTGATATCTCTAAGGACTGTTTCTGGGACTTCCTATGGGTAATAAAACTTGCAACTGCTCAAGTCTCTCAGGAAAAATGATTCAAGATTTGTACACAACCTATGTGTCTCCTCCCATATCCATTGAATTATGTATAAATTACGTATAACAGAAAATATTTTATGAAACAGTTGCTATACTACATTGTTCAGGGAATAATGACAAGAAAAAGATTCTGTTGGGTTTTTTCCCCTGAGTATTCTTATCTATGATCAATTGAATCTGGTGACAAGAAGCCAACTGTATTATATCTTTAAAACTTCTCTTTCACACAGTATCTAGTATTGCTGCTAATACTACATACCAATGAGCCATATCATTATGCCCCTTGTTCTAGCAATGACTTGTACAATTTTGCAAGAGGCTGAGCACTTAAAAGTCACCACACAGAACAATTACTGAAGAAAAGCCACCATCAATGCACTGCAGCGACTGGACAGCTTAACATGGAACAATACCAATCAAAGCTAACTATGCACAAACTAAAGATTCTGTGTGGCTTGGCGTTAACCATGCCCTGCAAAGATACAAAAAACTCCTGAGCCTTTCTCTAAGATTAAAAGAGTAAACCATCCCAAGTCAGATTGAGCTGTCCCGAGCCCCCAGCAGCTCAGCAAGCACGCCCATCTGCGTTGGGGGAACTCAGTCTGCACTGGATGGTACAGGTAGGAGATACTTTGTCTTCTTCTTTTAGGAATTCACCTGAATCAATTCAGACACCCGGTATAAGTGAATCAAAGGTCTGCTTATACTTTAGATATATACTTCTGGAATTTAAAATTCAGGTTTAGAAGATACCCAAAAAAGGAACTATAAAAACTATTTGTAAAATTTGAAATTAGCAAAACCTAAATAGAAGTAAATCTAACAAGTTTTAAGAAATCAACTAAAATACAATATCAAAAGACACAAGAAGTTAGTGACTGGTTCAGTGTACCATCTCCAGTTAGTCAGAAGAAATTGGTATCCTAGTGCTCCAGAGAATGAGGGTGTAATACTTCAAACTTTGTTGCTCAGAAATGATTCAAATCATTCTGTGAGCTCCTATCATCTCCATTGTTTGAATGTCTGATTTTTCCAAACAAAACCAAATATTTCAAGACTTACTTAAAAAAAAAATCATCACTGTCTTCTTTCATTTTCATCATCTTTATACTATCATTAATAACGAAGTGTTTCATGTAATTATTATACAGTCCCAAAGATGTCTTTGGAGAACACTTTTTTTTTCTTAATACAGACTCTTTCTGGTAATAAGTCCCTGTAGATCTTTGATTACTGATGTTAGGAAAGGAACAACTACTGTTGTTCTTAATGGCTTTCCATCCGGTAACAATTTTTAAATATTTCTCTTCTAGAAGCAAACTACTTAGTATTCCAAACACTAACAGAGAGTTGAGAAACTGTCTCCAGGAGAAGAAGTCCAGTCCGGCACAAGAGCACACACACTCTAACTCACACTTCCTCCTGTGGTTCTGACACAGGTCCTTGCTTTGTAGCTGAGGCTGTTTTCAAACTGTCAAAAGACAGTTCATGCTGGGCCTGCACCCAAGGCAGAGGCAGGGAGACTTCTCTGAGTTCAAGGCCAGCCAGAGCTACACAGTGAGACCCTTGCTACCTCCTTCCACCACAAAAAAAGAAAAAATAATACTTTAAAGTGTATCTACCTGGGTGTACTGGCTAGTTTTGTGTCAACTTGACACAGGCTGGAGTAATCACAGAGAAAGGAGTTTCAGTTGAGGAAATGCCTCCATGAGATCCAACTGTAAGGCATTTTCTCAATTAGTGATCAAGGGGGCAGGTGCCCTTGTGGGTGGTGCCATCTCTGGGCTGGTAGTCTTGGTTCTATAAGAGAGCAGGCTGAGGAAGCCAGGGGAAGCAAGCCAGTAAAGAACATCCCTCCATGGCCTCTGCATCAGCTCCTGCTTCCTGACCTGTTTGAGTTCCAGTCCTGACTTCCTTGGTGATGAACAGCAGTGTGGAATTGTAAGCCGAATAAACCCTTTCCTCCCCAACTTGCTTCTGGGTCATGATGCAGGAATAGAAACCCTGACTAAGACACTGGGCTATAGAAAAGACAGACTAGCAAATGAATACATATGTAACTACTTCAGAAAAGGACAAGTTGGATCAAACACACACCATTTTTACCCTTGCATTCAACATAAACTGTTTTTCTGAATTACCAGAATCATCTTTCTGAATTTACATTTTACATAAACTAGGAAAAGAAAGTTAACTCAATAATGGCTGGTGTAAATAGCAAAGCCTGAGACAATTAGACTATTTGTTAAAATTGTTAAGTATTAGACAGCTATATTTCAAAGTTTGAGTTTTGTGTGGTTTTGGTTGTTGTTTTGGAGCAGGCCCTCTGTGGAAGGATTAGCAAGGCTCCCTGTACAGCCAGCAGCTCCAGCCTGCACTCCTATGACCTCCATCTGTCAAGGGCTGGGGCCTACAGTGTGCACACCTGCCTATGTTGTAAAATGTAAACAGTAAGATTATGTGGGATCTATCCTGTGAAATACCAGCCTGGCCTCTATGTCTTAGTGACTAAAACACATGCTCATTTGTTCTAATGGGCCAAAACTTTAAAACAGGGACACTAATAAAAAGAATCACTTTTCACTGTCTAACACAAATCTAAAGTTCCACTTAGTCTCTTTAGAGATTATTAAGGAAAAATCTGAGAAATCTACCTAATACTAATGAAAATAAAAAGAGAAATAGCTTTTTACATGAAATCAATCTTCCTCTCCTTTACTCTTTACCATCTGGAGCTTCAGACACAGAGCGTCCCATCTTACATTACAGAAAGTTAGTACTTCCCCTCTCCTGTATATTAAACAGCACACTCAAGACTGTCAGTTTTCATGTAAGTAAGCGTAGAGTGTTACTATAGAGAAGAGACAGAGCTTTTTCTTGGAAAGATATTTCCCAGCAAAGTTAATGGAGGCAAGGGAACACATTAACACAACTGCATTCGCAATGTGTGCGCTACAGTCCTGGGGCGGGGGCGGGGGCGGGGCCGTCAAACTCAGGTGACCTCAGGCCGACCTCGGACTACTTTGTCATGTTTGGGCTGGTCTTAGTGCTTAGCAGTCTCCTTCTGGAAAGACAAACTAATTCCACAGCAAACAATGTCATCAGGAACTGCTGGCTTGCCCCTTCAATGACAGTGTTAAGGATGAATTAGTTGTTCACCACTCCAGACAGCCTCACGATTTACAAGGTAAGTAAACCAGATATTAGAAACAGAAGGTATATTTTCTATCTCTATAGCTAAGTATTATATGCTAATAACTAGGCAGAAATACCCAGGGACTGTACAAGATTTTTACTTACATAAGCTCAGAGCTAGAAAGACTAATCTTAAGAAAAGAGAAAAGATCAATCAAAATAAGCCAAACTAGTCCTGCCAAGTGCAGTGGTGCACACCTTAAAATCCAGCACTCAGGAGGCAGAAGCAGAGAGATCTCTGTGAGTTTGAGGTCAGCTGAGTCTACAGGGAGTTCTAAGCTACCAGGGTTATTCAGTGAGACCTCATCTCAAAAACAAATAATTAGGGCTGGAGAGATGGTTCAGTGGGTAAGAACACTGACTGCTCTTCCAAAGGTCCTGAGTTCAAATCCCAGCAACCACATGGTGGCTCACAACCATCCGTAACGAGATCTGATGCTCTCTTCTGGGGTGTCTGAAGACAGCTACAGTGTACTTATATATAATAATATATTTTTTTTTAAAAACCAAATAACTAGTTTTATTCTTTATTAATGAGGTGATTGAGTCCCAAACAACTAGAGCTATTATCAACTATAGAAGCTCTAACATGGACGTCAGTAGAGGCGTTTGTCTAGGTGACCTATCTGATATTTTAATCTACTTACAGTTAAATTCTACCCAAGAAGCAAAATCAATAAATACTAAAGAATTTGATGGATAATATTTTTAAATATGTATTCTAAAGAAGAAATAACATTACTAGACAAGTAACAAGACCCTTTTCATGAAAATGAGTGTACTTGTGAAGACTTTACAACAAGGCAAACTAAGGGCTTGGGCCCCCACTCTCAGGAAGGCATCTATTGCGCAGAGCCGCAGGGAGGAGCCCTTGCATGGCTTCTTACATGACTGGGATTCCCACACTCTCCTGTATCAAACCCAAGTGGAGTTTATGACAGCCCTACTATGTTCAGAGACACCATGTGCTGGTGTGCTGGGTATCTCACTCAGAACAGAAGCTGACAGTGTTGGTGAATTCATAATAGTTTATTTAATTTAGCAAACATATGTATAAACTGGTTTCAAAATAAGTTCCTTATAATACAGTACCCAAATAAACATGACAGAACCCACTGACTGAACAGGAACACCTGATGATCTAATTACCTGAGTATGTCCTGTAAGAAGATATAAGTCTCTCCCCCCAATTTTCACTTGTATGTCCTGGGTCTGAATCTACAGAATGAAAAGAGACAGGAGAAAAGGAAAAAGCACACGGAGGGAAATGCAGAGTTCAACATAGCAACATCTCTGATAGACCACCAGTTAGTCAGGCATTGGTATGTCTCTGGCTTTACTTCAAAAACACTATATGGGAAAAACAAAAGACATTTAAAATACAGGTCTGGCCAATATATAATATTTCAATATCCTGAGTACCTTGAAGCTTATAAGTGCAGCCATATAGTTTCTATTACACCATGATATTGCTTATTATTATAGTTCTTTAAATGCCATTTTTAAGTCTGTCAATAATGTTAACAGACTGTGTTCTTATTAGAATTTGCCCTGCCAAGGGCAACTTTTATTTGTCAAATAGTTGAATTTGCCAAAATAAGTTGAATCAAACATATTTTCTATAAAGGCCAAAATGATTCCCACCACAGAAGAGCATCTATGCATGTCAGTCCCCGAGACCACAAACTGTCTGTACACTGTGCCATTCCAAGTGATATGGATCACTGCAGGGTTTACTACTAAAACCAGAAATCATCCAACATCATCATCCTATAACCGCGTCAGAACACGGACCTCTGCCTAACAATTAGTAACAGCAACGGAGGACTCTGATCATACACCCAGAGCAGGTGTTTTCACTTTTACTATTTTTTGTGTGTGTATATGTGTGTGGGTGGTGGTGGGGTGTCACTTTGTTGGTGTATTGACATATAATGTATCTTTTCAGAATCATTATTATAAATACGATTAATGACTTTAGTTAAATATGACTTATCAGATGTTTTGAAAAAATTAGAAAACAATCACAAAAAAATAACCTATATGCCAGACGTGGTGGTGCACGCCTTTAATCCCAGCACTTGGGAGGCAGAGACAGGCAGATTTCTGAGTTCAAGGCCAGCCTGGTCTACAGAGTGAGTTCCAGGACAGCCAGAGCTATACAGAGAAACACTGTCTCGCAAAACCAAAAAATAAAATAAAATAAAATAATCTATACATATGAAATAAATATATGTGAAAACTTTAACTGTGAAAAAATTTTAAAAAGATTTATTATATGTAAGTACACTGTAGCTGTCTTCAGACACCCCAGAAGAGGGCATCAGATCTCATTACGGATGGTTGTGAGCCACCATGTGGTTGCTGGGGTTTAAACTCAGGACCTTTGGAAGAGCGTCAGTTCTCTTAACTGTTGAGCCATCTCTCCAGCCTGAAAAGCTTATTGAAAGCAGTTTAAATCATTTGAACAGATTAACACAATGGCTCAAGTGGACTTTTAAGTATATTTACTAATAAAGTTAAGTATTAATAGTTTAACTGATTATCTTATCTTCTTTTGGAAGTATCCAAACTGCTCTGATCCTATATACTATTTGGCTTCATTTGTTTATTTAATAATTTTTGAGACAAGGTCTCGCCACGCAACTCTGGAACTCACTATACAGACTAGGTTGGCCTCTTAACGCAAAGGTCCACCTGCCTCAGCCTCCAAAGTGCTGGGATTAAAGGAACATCTGGCTAGAATTTTTTTTTTTTATGAATAAACATCAAAAAAAGACAGAACTTAATCCATAATAACCGACATCAGGTGGCTTGCAAACATCCATAACTCAAATTTCTGGGGATCTAACACCCTCTTCCTGGCTGTACCGGCTGATGTTGTATGTCAACTTGGCACAAGCTGGAGTTATCACAGAAAAAGGAGTTTCAGTTGGGAAAATGCCTCCATGAGATCCAGCTGTAAGGCATTTTCTCAATTAGTGATCAAGGGGGAAAGGCCCCTTATGGGTGGAATGATCCCTGGGCTGGTAGTCTTAGGTTCTAGAAGAGAGCAGGCGGAGCAAGCCAGTAACTAATATCCCTCCATGGCCTCTGCATCAGCTCCTGCTTCCTGAGTTCCATTCCTGACATCCTTTAGTGATGAACAGCAGTCTGGAGGTATAAGCTGAATAAACCTTCTCCTCCCCACCTTGTTTCTTGGTCATGAGGTTCGTCCAGGAATAGAAACCCTGACTAAGACACTGGCCTTTGCAGGCACTGTATAAATGTGGTATACAGACAAAAATGCGATCAAGATACCTATACACATAAAATAATAAAATTAAATTGAAAATAAATAAAAACCACCAAAAGTATAAGTTGAAAAATAGTTCTGTGGTAGATGCCAGTCTTGCATGTGCAAGGCCACGAGTTTAATCTCTAGCACAATGAAACAAAAACCCCTCAAAAATGACTCTATTTAAAATGAGGGCATGGTGTCACAAATTTATAATCCCAGTACACAGGGAGCAGAAGCTGGGGTCACTACAAATGTGAGGTCAGTCTGGTGTGCATTTGAGTTTTAAGCCAGCTAGGACTGCATGAGAAACGGTCCGAGCAAATATAATCATGATCACCAAGGTGATTATACTTACAAAGCACCTGCTATATATTATCTTCATGTAGCTCTTTTAACTATAATGTGAAACAATTCTCTCTCCCTGTCACCTTTTAAATTAAAAAAATTGTTAGCACACTATGCTACCTTTTTTGTGTCAACTTGATACATGCTAGAGTCAACAGAAAGGAGGGATCAGAAACTGCCTCTATAAGATCTGGATGTAGGATTTTCTTAGCAGGAGTGGGGGGGAGGGCATCCCTGGGCTGGTGGTTCTGGGTTCTATAAGGAAACAAGCTGAGCTAGCCACGAGGAGCAAGACAGTAGGCAGCACCCCTCCATGGCCTCTGCACCAGCTCCTGCCTCCAGGTCCCTCTCGAATTCCTCCAGCGATGAACTATGACGTAGAAGTGTAAGCCAAATAAACCCTTTCCTCCCAAAGTTGCTTTTGGTCATAGTGTTTTGCCACATCAAGAAACCCTAACTAGGACACACATAAAGTAATTTTTTTTTGTTTGGGGGCTTTTGTTTTGCTGTGACTGTCTCTCACTGTGTAGACTAGGGTGGCCTCAAATTCACTGAGCTCTGCCTGGCTCTGCTCTGCCTCCAGGGTGTTGGAATTAAAGGGGAGAACAACCAGAGGTGGCCTAAACAATGGGTTTTACTGCAGTTCTGTCCAAGTACAAGGAATGGCATGCTTCGGTCATAGCCACACTCCACCGTCTCTTCCTGGCCTTCCCGTCCCTCCCCTGTTTGTTCCCCAGGAGTCTATGATTCTCCCCCGACTACTTTGATGTCACAGAAGCGTGGATTGAGTGTATCTAAAACCTGTATTCTGTAGTGAGAGAAAATGTGATGCTTCATCTCTCTCCTCTCACCCCATTATGGTCTCCTCCGTTTAGACCCTTTCTTTGCCCAAAACAGTTACCCTCTGCTTTCATGTCATATATGTACTCACACACACACACACACACACACACACACACACACAGTTTACCTATCTTGTAAAACATGTTATTCTGTCCACATGTTTGAGTCACATTAACCTGTGCACCATGCACAGCCTCAGGAAAGCTGAGTTTCTAAGGATGCCTGACAGCTGCTGCTTTTTTCTTTTTCCGAGACCTGGTTTCTCTGTGTAGCCCTGGCTGTCCTGGAACTCACTCTGTAGACCAGGCTGGCCTCGAACTCAGAAATTCACCTGCCTCTGCCTCCCAAGTGCTGGGATTAAAGGCATGCGCCACCACTGCCTGGTGAGAGGTGCTTCTTTTACAAAACTTAACATACTCTACAGCTACCACCATAACTGTGGGACCATGCTGTGCCTGCTCAGATTTTCTTGAATCACACTGCCTTAAATGCCAAGAGAGACCACTACAGTGGCAAAGAAAGTAAGTTTACTTAGAGGAGAGGAACATTTTTTAAAGGGTTGTATTTATAACAACTTAAACATGCAAACTGAAATGATCAATCATTACTAGTCTATTTCTATAGAATACTAAGACTACTGTAGGTTTACAAAACAAAATATGCAATGCCAAGAGGGGGAGGGGAGGGGAGGGGAGGGGAGGGGAGGGGAGGGGAGGGGAGGGGAGGGGAGGGGAGGGGAGGGGAGGGGAGGGGGAGGGAAGGGAAGGGAAGGGAAGGGAAGGGAAGGGAAGGGAAGGGAAGGGAAGGGAAGGGAAGGGAAGAAGAAACAAGAAACCCACATCCTTTCAAATGTTTTAGTTTAGGAGTATGTGAGCTTCTGAAGGCTTCTTAGCTGGGTGTGATTATCTCAGAGAAGGAACATGAAGAATCACAAGTGCCCCTCTCTTTTAATGAAGAAGTGATTCAGGGCATAACAAAGCAGAGTCTGCAAAATCTACTCATAATTAAACAACTGATGTCAAGAGACAGACTCTTACAAGGAGTCTCCAGGAAGTTGATCAATACTTTGACACAGGTGCTACAACTTTCCTTGGATGCCATGGGACTAAACAAAGTTGTGTAATTGCATGACTGATAATGGATGAATGAAGTTGATTTATTAGAATTTTTTAATACTGCCAGGCATGGTGGCTTATGCCTTTAATTTCAACAACCAGGAGAAAGAGGCAAAATGGATCACTGAGTTCCAGGTCAGCCTAGTCTACATGACAGAATTCCAGGCTGGCCGGAACTATATCGTAAGACTGTCTCAAAATAAATAAATGAATTTTTAATAACTATTAAAGGTAAAATTTTTCATCAGTTGATTATACTATATAAATAGTGATAATTACTATAAAAGTTATCTGCCCAATATCCATGGTACCAGTTATATCAGGAATAGCCCAATGAAGCTTTTGGCTTTTAATATTCTTTTGCAAGTTCAGTACATTAATAAATGTTAGTAAGGTACAAGTCTCTCCACTCCCAAACCCCCTTAAGAACAAAGTTCATGTATGAGCTAAGGGAGGCAGAAAAGAGAGATGAAAAAGAACCTAGTTCCATCTCACATAACTGAGCTGTATCAACTCTGGACTGACTGCCTGGTCTTCTCGTTGTATTAAATAAGGAAACCCTTGGCCAGGACTGGAGAAGGGCTCAGCAGTGAGGAGCACTTGTCTAGAGGACCTCCTTACCAAAAGCAGGAATTATTGAGTTTGGGGACTCTGATCTTTGAGTCAGATCCTTAAATGATTCCAAGGCTGTCTCTGCAGAGGGGAACCATGAGCAGCAGTAAAAGCACAGTAGAGAAACACTTCCTGCCAGGCACCCAGGCAGACATTTGAGCTGACTAAGGGACCACCCCACAGGAGGTCAGGAGCAGCACAGGAAAGCAGGTACACCTTCAGGCGCTAAAGACAGGCCTGGATGTCCAGCTGAGTGAACACTTAGAAAGGTACAACCTTTTCTTCTTTCCCTGTCTCTTCTTTCAGATGCTGGTCAGAGTAAGTGTACTTTTTCTGGTACTCTGGACTTCTTACTGTTTATGAAGCCCTCCACTACGTGGCTGCTTGTCCACCCTTTGTCTGACCTCCAGGCTGACTTTCCTCCCCCTCACTCCTCTGCTCCCTTCCTCCCAACATCTGCTGAGATCACAGCAATTTAATACAACTGCCCTCAAGCTTAAAGGAAAACTCAAGTAGGAAATAACTGAAGAAGACACCTAACAGTGACCTCTGGCCTGCACAAACACTTGTACACATGTGCATGTTGGTACACATACACATACACACACATACACACACACACACACACACACACACACGCACACTGCCAAAAGTGCCCATGCTCACTGCAGTGGTTTGAGTGAGAATGGCCCCAGAGGCTCATAAATTTGAACAGGGAGTAGCACTGTTTGAAAGAATTAGGAGGTGAGTCCTCATTGGAGGAAGTGAGTCATTAGGGGTGGGTTCTGGAGGGTTTCAAATGCCCATTACAAACTCTCTCTTCTTGATGCTCGAGAATCTAGATCAGAACTCTCAGCTACTTCTCTAGCACCATGTCTGCCAGCCCCAATTAAACGCTTTCGTTTATAAGAGCTGCTATGGTCATGGTGTCTCTTCACAGCACACAACACTGACTCAGACCCACACCCTACACCCATGGCACATATGTGGAAGTCAAAGGACTACATTTAGAGAGTCAGTTCTCTCCTTCCACCATGTAGGTCCCAGTGACAGAACCTAGGTCACAGGCTTGGTGGTTAGCACCCTGAACACATCTGACAGTCCCTGATATGCTAGAGTTTTGAGAATAAAAGAACTATGAAGTAAGCCATTAGACTCATTTGGGAGAATGCTACATATTTTGATGTCATCAGTGAATCAAAAATGTCTAAACTTCTTTGCTGTGACCAAAGGGTAACAAAAAAGCAAAATCTTCTTTTAATGCTTGTTTTACTAAGCAATTTTCATTACTGAAATGAACCCCAAAACTAAGTTCTAAATGCACTAAGGGATTTTTAATAAATATTCAGAATAAGAAAATTGTTCTTTTTTTTTTTTTTTTTTTTTTTTTTACTTTTAGTCTCATATTACAAGCCACAGTTTGGATAATAAACAGATACACTTCTGCCACCAGGATAAAACTGAACAGTAGTTCTCTATGAACCAAATATCCAAAAGAGGGGTAGACAGAAAAGCAAAAAGAAATCACCATTATAAATATGGTTAGTTTATCAGAAGGTAAGTTCTTCTACCTGTGTCTGAGTCCCGCTCCTCATTTCTCGATGGGCTGACTGTAAAAGGCAGCTTTCGTTTCATGGATGGTTTCTCTCTCATTTCCTTGCCCATATCACCTCGGTCAATTTTTGAAGTTTTGCTGTAAGATGCAATCTTGTCTTTACTCTAATAAAAAAACAAACAAACATAAAGTAGTATCAATATTAGCTAAACAGTATAGTGTCTTAAATCTCTTTATTATCTGGAATAGAGCAATGGTTTAGAAATCAAGAATAGTTGCTCCTCTTGCAGAGCACCTGGATTCAGGTCCCAGCATCCACACAATACCTCAGAACTGTGTGTTATGTTGTTTCTAGGACCCAATGTCCTCTTCTGATGTACTTGGGCACTGCACACAGTGGTGCCTGCATGTGTACATTTAGAAGATATATGCAGGAAGACAAAACACCTATACATTGTTTTAAAATTTAGACTTTTTAAAACCCTGTTAAGGAATTTTAAAATATAAAAGTACATTATAATCCATTAATGTATTTAATGTGTTAAATACAGAGCCTTCAACAATTAAATGTCGTTTGTGATGGTAAGACTTGGCTGTAGGACATTTTCTTTCTTTTTTCTTTCTTTCTTAATATTTATTTATTTTATTTATATGAGTACACTGTCGCTTTCTTCAGAAACACCTGAAGAGGGTATCGGATGGTTATGAGCTACCATGTGGTTGCTGGGAATTGAACTCAGGACTTTTGGAAGAACAGTAAGTGCTCTTAACTGCTGAGCCATCTCTCCAGCCTGGACATTTTCTTAATGATTGATGTGGGAATGTCCAGCCCATCATGGGTGGTGAAATCTGGTGGTACTGAGTTCTGTAAAAAAGCAAGTTGAGCATGCTTCCTTATAGTCACAAGGAGCAAGCCAGTAAGCAGCATCCCTCGATGGCCTCTGCATCAGTTCCTGCCCTGTGAGATTTTGATGGTAAACTGTAATATAGACCTGTGAGTGAAAGACACCCTTTCCCTCCCCAGGCTGTTTTTGTCAAGATGTTTCATCACAGAAATAGAAATCCTGAATAAGATATCCCTCAACCCTCTGTTGTTTTTTGTTGTTGTTGTTGTTTTGTTTTTGTTTTTTGGTAAGGCAAGGCTTCACTATGTAGCCCAGGCTGGCCCCAAACTCACAGTCTACCTTTTACTGCAGCCTCCCAAGTACTTTGATGACAGGTGTTAGCTACCACATCTGGCCTAATTGTAACATCTTTTTCCAAACTACTGCACATGCTTCCACTTTTGCTCAATAACAGAAAAACTTAAATAATACTATAGTATCTTGAATATAACAAAATCATCTATCTAAATATAACTAGACATATTACAATGAATAAACACATAAAGGAGGGGGGAGGGGAGATAAAGGGAAGGGAAAGGGGGGAGAGGAACCAGAGAGTCAGAGAGAAAAAAAAGCAATAATCATTGGAACTGAGCTTAAATATAAAAAAAAAAGACTATTATTTCTAATCAAAAACTTTAAAGCCTAGAATAATATACAATTTTCCTAGAAACACACATCACTAAAAACTGGGCAATGAAGCTGAGTACAGTGGCAAGCACCTCTAATCCTAGCACTCAGGAGGCAGAGGCAAGTGGCCTGGACATCAGAGTTCAGGGCTGGCCTGGTCCACAGTGCTCTAAGACAGCCAGTGCTACACACAACACAGAAAGCCTGTCTCACAACAATGCAACAACAAAGTAGAATGAGGCAGAGAGAAAGCTTGCATCTACCTTGACCACACAAGACAGTAATATATAGTCAGGATTTGTCTCAGCAGGTGACAGTGTTGTCACTGAGGCTGATGACCCATATGTGACATGGATATGTAGGAGAGAAATGATCCACAAGTTGTCCTCTGACCTCTACACACAGTGACAAACATGCACACTGAGAAATGTTCTAAAACAACAACAAAAGAAAAGATGGCACCCATCACATGATATCTTCACAAGAAAATTCAAGGAACAGGTATTTCCTGTTCTATACAAACAATATAACAACAAAAATAAAACGAAGATCTACCCAACCCATTTTACAGGTCTAAAATAAATCTGATATTTAAAAAGCCCAAGACAGAAAATTGTAGATGGAGAAAATAAAAAAATCTTAAATTTTTCAAATCAAATTTAATATCATCAGAAAATAACATTCTGCAGGGGGTGGGGAGGGGAGCTAGAAAGATGGCTCAGCAGTTAAGTGCACTGACTGCAGACTGGAGAGATGGTTCAGTGCACTGCCTGCTCTTCCAGGGATCCTGAGTTCAATTCCCAGCAACCACATGGTGGCTCACAACCATCTGTAATGGGATCCGATGCCCTCTTCTGGTGTGTCTGAAGGCAGTGACAGTGTACTCATAAACATAAAATAAATAAATCTTTAAAAAAATAAAATCCTTCTGGCTGGGCATGGTGGTGTTTGCTTTTGATTCTAGCCCTTGGGAGGCAGAGGTAGGCAGATCTCAGAGTTCTAGGCTCTGATCTACAGAGCCAGTTCTAGGATAGACAGGGCTGCAGAGAAACCCTGTCTTGAAAAACAAAACAAAACAAAGCATTCTGGGGCTGGAGAGGCAGACAGCTCAGCAGTTACAAGCATGACTACAGTTCTTCCAGAGGACCCTAGTCTAAGTTTTAAATTCACACATGGCAGCTTGTAATTCCAGCTCCAGGCTATCTAACACCCTTTTCTGGCCTCCAAGGACACTTCCATACATACACAAACATGCATACATTCACATGAATAAAAAATTCAAGTATTTTTTTAAACAAATTAACAAAACATAATTTACCCAGACAATGCAAAGGTAGACAGAGTCCATTATTAGAAACCCTCTACTTAGCTGTTAAGAGCAGGCACTACTTGGGCAGAAGATCTGGGTTTGGCTTGTAACTGTCTGTGCCTTCAGCTCTAGAAGATCTAGGACTGCTGTTCCTAGACTCTGAGGGCACCTGCACTCACATGTGCATTTACACACACATCTGACATCTATGTTACACTTTTATGATGTTAGGAGTCTTTTGTGTGCGGTACCTTTCTTCCATATGGTCTCTCCACCATACTGCTGTCACTGTCAGAATTTTCACTCTGAACTGGTTTTGTGAACCCAGATTTGGGCATTTTATAGCTGTTCAGCTAGCTGCTTCTTTTAACAGTCTTCTCATCCTGGATCTGTAAGAACAGATATACAAGCATTATTTGTATATGCATACAATACAATATGTTTATATGCCACAATTAATACAATCAGTTTCTTGATTTCTATAATTTTTTTCCAGAAAAGACAATCTATGTTTTCACTTATCAATCTATGTTTTTATTAAAGTTCTCTTATGTAAGTCTACTCAGCTTGTCAATGGAAAAAGACTGACTTCAGTCCCTCCATCTAACGACTACTATTGTCTACAGCTTTCTACAGATCCACAGCAGCAGCAGAGGAGAGCAAAGGGTCCTCTCTCCAGCATGGATCCAGAGGTGGGAGCTTCAAACAGGTCTCTCCTCAGACTCAACCCTTGCCATGTGTCCTTCCTTCCCTGCACTCTTAGCTTGTGACTTTAGCAAGCTATTTGCTCTGGCTAATTTATGCTGGGCTACAACAATCACTTTACCCACAGTTCTCCTCCTCTCCTACTCTGCAAGCTACGTTTAACAAGGGCCTCTCAGAAGCTTATGCTTATAACACACTTGGACTTGAGAGATGCAGCAAAAATTCTCAGCAAGTTTCACATACAAAAGCGGAAGCTGTGAGGCTAAACTGCTTCGTTCACTGATTATCTAATGGCCACATGAAGCTATTTAAATAAACAAAAATTAGACAAAAATGCAGTAGCCATTACATGAAACAATATGGGTATACATTTATATTCTCCTGGGAAGGCACCATTGTACAGCACTGACCTAGACTAACCTTCCTGGCCAAGAAGAGCATTACACACAGACTGAGAATCCATTTCTGACGAGCGAGCTTACTTTCAAACACTCTTATGCAGTCCATTTCCAGTAAGTTTTAAGTCACCTGCCATTCCAGTGCCAACGTGAACTCAAAACGCCAAACACGGGTAGTATTAGCAGTATGCTAAACTCTCCAAATTGTCTGTCCTATTGGTGTTTGAAATTTTATTTGGTTTTGATAAGGGGTAAAGGGGTAAAAATACCTTCAATGAATTGAAATATAACAAAAATATAGTAAATGGATCTGTATAGATCCAATTAAAATATAATTGGTTCCTAGCCCAGTGTAAATTACAATCAGTAAAGGTAACCATCATACAAACTATAGTATAAAAACAGATATTAAAAGCATACTAGATAAAGTGGAGTATTTAAACAAATAAACAAACAAACAAACAAAATGCCACTAGGGATGGGTGAATGGCTCAGCAGGTCCAAGCACATACAGCCAAGCCTGACAAACCCTAGAACCCAGGAGCTCAAACCCTGGAACCCATATGTGGCAGAGAGAACTACTCCACAAGCTGCCCTTGTGACTCTACATGTATGCTGCGATACACACATACAAACATGTACACAAACACACCACTGGCCACCCGCTCACATGCAAGCGTGCACATACATACACACAAAAATGAGGGTGTGGTTTTTTTAATGCCAGTAAAAGTGGCTGGGGATGTAGTTACAGCCTCTGCCTAGCATATATTAGGTTCTACAACTCAACCACAGCAAACCAAAACAACAACAACAAAGAAAAACAATTAGTTCATGGTTCAAATCTTTCCTTTTATAGAAGATAAAAACAAGTTGAAGGAAATAAACTCTCCATGGGTTTTTCAGCATCACACGTAAGAATCAGAGTGGGTCTTGAGACCATTCAACTGCTTAGGTACTATTATATAAATAGAAGCATTCAAAGCCAAGACTTTCCTCAGAGCTGGCTATCAGTAATGCTTACAGAGTTACAATCACAAGTCACAGAAAAATAACAGACATCAACATAGCGAGGCTATGTAAACAAAACACCATCTCTTTTGTAGATGGAATCAAGTCAAGTTATTAGTGACCTAAAGAAGTATCGTGGGGGCTGGTGAGATGGCTCAGTGGGTAAGAGCACCCGACTGCTCTTCCGAAGGTCCAGAGTTCAAATCCCAGCAACCACATGGTGGCTCACAACCATCCGTAACTAGATCTGGCGCCCTCTTCTGGAGTGTGTGAAGACAGCTACAGTGTACTTACATGTAATAAATAAATAAATCTTAAAAAAAAAAAAAAGAGGTGTGGCTTAAAAAAAAAAAAAAAGTATCATGAATGTTTTTTGAAAAACAATTCCTGGCCATTGTTGTTATATTAAAGGAATGTGTGTTAGACAAGTTTACATATTATCTTAAAAGACCTTTACTTAGAAAAAATTAGCAAAGACATAAGGAAAATCACAATACATTCCAAAAATATTAAATGTTTAATACATAAAAATTTAATATAAATCATAGCCACTAGAATAACCAGCAAACTATACAAAGAGATATATAAAAAGCACATTATATAATGAATAGTTTAAGATACACAAATAACCCAATAAAAGGCAGAAAAAGAATGACTGAGAAATGCTAACAAGGTTAAATAAGAAACCAGAGCTGGCCGCCTAGGCCAGAGGATGAAGGTGCTTGCTGCCTAGTAGCATCCTGAGTTTGATTCACAGAACCCACAGGGTAGACAGAAACAACTCCCAAAAGTTATTCTCTGACTACCTCATGTGCACTGTGTGGTATGAGTGCACAAACCCATATACATATACACAATAAAACAATTTTCAAATTAAACAAATCTAATAGGCAACAAAATAAAAGATTTAGTTCATGGTCTCAATCTCTCAGTCAAATGACAGGTGTACTGGTTGGCTTTGTATGTCAACTTGACACAAGTTGGAGTCATCAGTTGAGAAAATGCCTCCATGAGATCCAGCTGTCAGGCATTTTCTCAATTAGTGATCAATGGGGGCAGGCCCCACCCATGGTGGGTGGTGCCTTCTCTGGGTTCTGTAAGAAAGCAAGCTGAGTAAGCCAAGGGAAGCAAGCCAATAAGCAGCACACTCCATGGCCTCTGCATCAGCTCCTGCCTCCAGGTTCCTGCTTGCTTGAGTTCCTATCCTGACTTCCTCCAATGATAGATTCTGATCTGGAAGTGCAAGCAAAATTAACCCTTCCCTCCTCAACTTGCTTTTTGCTCAGTGTTCCACTCCAGCAATAAAAATCCTAAAACAACAGACTAGAAGGATGGGTTAAAGACAAACTCTTCCTAATTTGTTGCTTTTAAGAAACATGTCTCACTAGGAAAGGAGTGCGCTACCTTACATGAAAGATGGAAAGGGTATTCCAAGTGAATGGAGCTATAAAACAGAGATGCCACTATTCTAATGTGACAAATACAGACTTCAAACCAGAGCTAATAGCAAGAAATAAAGAAGGTCACTTTATGCCAGGTAGTGGTGGCGCACACCTTTAATCCCAGCACTTGGGAGGCGGAGGCAGGCAGATTTTTTAATTTGAGGCCAGCCTGCTCTACAGAGTGAGTTCCAGGACAGCCAGGGCTACACAGAGAAACCCTGTCTTGAAAAACAAACAAACAACAAACAAAAAGGTCGCTTTACACTGATTAATGAACAATCCATCAATTCCTGGAAAGAAACTGTTGGCAAAGACTGACAAAGACTGCAGTGCTGGGAAGAGGCCACAGGCCCAGGCTCTGGGCTAGCCGGGGTACCCTAAACCTGTGTTCCTGGGTCATGGTCAATCAAAATGGCTCCAGAATAAAACTATACCTTATTCCCTTTAAGGTAAGAGCTGTGTTTTCTGCATTGACAACAAGGACATTACAATTCTAAGCATATATGCCACCAAACACAAGTGCACCCAATCCATAAAACAAATACTACAAGACACAAGCCAGCATTTTATTAATCAGATATATTATAAAATCAGATTGACCCCGCACAGTAACAGTAGCTGACTTCAACACATTGCTTGAAATAATTATCAGGTCATCCCAGAAAAGAAATAAGCAAAAGAAACGTTTGGATTAAATTAGGTCGGAAACCAATGGATTTGAGATGTCTACAGAACGTTTCCCCCTTGGCCTGGTATAAGCATGCTAACCTGAGTTTGGAGATAGGAAGTAAGTGACTTCCCTAAACGCTGTCTTCTGACTTCCACCGTGGGTCACTGAATAAATCAATTTACCCCAAGACTATATAATATACATCTCTCTGCAGCCCTCAGAACTTTCTCTAGAAGAGAACAGCAACAGTGTACTCACATACATAAAATAAATCTTCAAAAAAGAATTAAAAACCAAGAAAAAAAATGTTAGTCTTCCTCAAAATGTGCGTTGCTCATGAACACTTGTGTACACACACATAGAGAGACACACACACTTTTTTTTTAGATTTACATGAGTATTTTGCCTGCACGTAAGGCTGTATACCACGTACATGACTGGTGCCTGCTGAGGTCAGAAGAGGGAGTCAAATCCCCTGAACTGAAGTTTGGGTTGGTTGTGAGCTAGATAGAATATGAGTGCTAGAAACGGAGCCTGGATCATCTAAAAGAGCAACAAGTTTTAAACCAGTACCCATTTCTGCAGTGTCAACAACTTAGAAGAAAAAAAACCAGCATTCACAATGATAAAGTGAACATCCAGAGATCCAAATGCAACATACAAAAATCAGTAATGTTAATACATCACATAGATTTAAGGACAGAAACCACATGGGTAGATACAGAAAAAGCTTTTGACAAAATCCAAAAAAGTCCTAAAGGAACTAGCAGAAGGACACTGAATAGCCAATCTATCAGCCTTAAGCAGCAAGAGCAATGACGGAGAAGTGCTGGACATACCACATTTGCTGACCTCACACATACCAGCTGCATGTGTATAAACAGTAAGTGCATACTGTAAGGCACAAAGCCAAGCATGTACACTATGGAACAGAAGATGAACAAACCCAAGCCATACAGCCAATCAGTTTCCAACAAAGATGTCAAAAAGACACACTGGTATTATGTGACAAAAACAAACAGCTTCTTCAACAAATGGTCCTCAGAATGTCATCCTACATACACCAGTTCAAGACGAGCTGAAGACCTCATGTAAGACTTGAAACTGTAAGAGCAAAAACATCAACATAGAGGTACTGGCCAGGCAGTGGTGCATCCCTTAATCCTAGCAACAGTCAGGAAGACGAGGTAGGCAGGGATCTCTGAAAGGCCAGCGTGGGCTACACAAGCAAGTTCCAGTCCAGCCGAGACCGCAAAGTGACTTTGTCTAAAAAAAAAAAAAACACAAAAAGATAACGGCACACAAGATCTTTCTGAGGACAATATTGCAAGTAATAACTAGATGATAAATGAGATTGCATAATATTAAAACCTGCACAGCAAAGAAAACCATCAGTAGAGGAACAGTCAGTCAACAAAAAAGATAAAAGTATAATTACCAGAGTACAGGGAGTGAGCAAAACAAGTAGGCTCGGTGACAGCTGCACTTCAGGTTCCAGTAACAAAGTTTTAAAAATGAATTAAAATTACTTAAAGAAGCAATTAGCATTTATTCACTGCATTTAATCTATTAGTAGAAATAATCAAACAAGAGGCCAGAGAAGAGGCCCAGTGGTTAAGAGCACACACCATGCTTCTAGGGAACCCAAGTTTGGTTTCCAGTATCCATCCATGTCAGGCCACTCAAAACCATGTAAAACTCCAGTTCCAATGCCTCTGGCCTCCGTGGGGACCAATACTCATGTGCATGTCTCCACACTGACAAAAACATATACAATTAAAGATAAACTCTATGTACACATATATAGTTTCATTGGAAACATTGCCATCTACCCTTTGGAGGTAAGTTCCTTTTGCTGAAAAATATCACACTGCTTAGACACAGGACCCAGGGGACCTCAGCTGGATGTGATCTGAGGAAGCCTTGTCCCTGAGGACTGCTTCTCATGGTACTAGAAGGTGCCATGGCAAGGGAGGGAGGCAATTATTATTCCTACCCCACTATGATGCCTCTGCACCACATGGACCAGCATGGTGTGATAACTATGGGGGTGCAGTAGTGACATGCATACCTTGGTTTGAAACCACCAGCTTTCTACTTGGATGTAGGGACTCCTCAACAAGAGGGAAACCATATCTGGTACTGAAAACCTAGCCAACTACCCAGAGCTGCTGGAGTCATGGATCTTGGAGTATACCCACCACTTTACTAAACAGCATGATAGCTAGCTATAATCTAAATGTTTAGCCTTATAGCCAATTCATAAATGAAGTTCTCATCCCTCAGCAAAGCAGCTTATGTTTGAAACAGACAAGGACCACTACAGAAAACACAACCAATCAAAACGTAGAACAAGAGACTGTATGATACCAGTCTCAACTGCTAAGACTGCACAAATTCTATACCTAAAGCTCAGAGATCACTGCAGAAAAGCAAAGGCTGGAAGGCCCAAAGGGACAGGAAGTTCGCCCTGAGAGTGCGTCTCCTAGAAAGATCAGAGGCCAGGTGTTACAGCCACCTTTCTTTTCTTTCTTTTTTGAGACTTTTTTATTTTTAATTTATTTTTTACACTCCATATTCCATTCCCCCATCCACACTCCGATGGCTCCATATCCCACACCTCCTCCCCTCCCCTCCCCACCCGGTCTCCACGTGGATGGGAGTGCTCCCACCCCGCACTGCACCTGACCTCTAAACACCCTGGGGCCTCCAGTCTCATGAGGGTTAAGTGCATCATCTCTGAATGAACATAGACCCAGAAGTCCTCTACTGTATGTGTGTTGGAGGCTTCATATCAGCTGGTGTATGCTGTCTGGTTGGTGGTCCAGTGTTTGAGAGATCTCGGGGGTCCAGATTAATTGACACTGCTGGTCCTCCTGCAGGATTGCCCTTCTCCTCGGCTTCTTTCAGCTTCCCTAATTCAACAACAGGGGTCAGCTGCTCCTGTCCATTGGTTGGGTGCAAACATCTGCATCTGACTCTTTATGCTGCTTGTTGGGTCTTTTCGGAGGGCAGTCATGATAGGTCCCTTTTTGTGAGAGCTCCATAGCCTCAGTAATAGTGTCAAGCCTTGGGCCCTCCCCTTGCGCTGGATTCCACTAGATCAAAACCTCAGATGACAACACATGTTGGAGAGGATGTGGAGAAAGAGGACCAATTCTCCATTGCTAGTGGAATTGCAAGCTGGTACAACGACTTGGGAAATCAGTTTGGTGGTTCCTCAGAAAATTGGACATAGTACTCCTGAGGACCCAGCTATACCACTCCTGAGCATATACCCAAAAGATGCTCCAACTTGTAATAAGGACACATTCTCCACTATGTTCATAGCAGCCTTATTTATAATAGCCAGAAGCTGGAAAGAACCCAGATGTCCCTCAACAGAGGAATGGATACAGAAAGTGTGGTACACACACTGCACTATGTTCATAGCAGCCTTATTTATAATAGCCAGAAGCTGGAAAGAACCCAGATGTCCCTCAACAGAGGAATGGATACAGAAAATGTGATACATTTACACAATGGAGTACTACTCAGCTATTAAAAACAATGAATTTATGAAATTCTTGGGCAAATGGATGGATCTGGAGGATATCATCCTGAGTGAGGTAACCCAATCACAAAAGAACACACATGATATGCACTCAAGCCCAGAAGCCCGGAATACCCAAGATACAATTCATGAAACTGAAGAAAAAGGAAGATCAAAGCGTGGATACTTCGTTCCTTCTTTTTTTTTTTTGGTTTTGTTTTGTTTTGTTCTGTTTTCGAGACAGGGTTTCTCTGTGTAGCCCTGGCTGTCCTGGCACTCACTCTGTAGACCAGGCTGGCCTCGAACTCAGAAATCCGCCTGCCTCTGCCTCCCGAGTGCTGGGATTAAAGGCATGCACCACCATGCCCGGCCTACTTTGTTCCTTCTTAGAATAGGGAACAAAACACCCATGGAAGGAGTTACAGAGACAACATGTGGAGCAGAGACTGAAGGAAGGACTAGCCAGAGACTGCCCCACCTGGGGATCCATCCCATAAACAACCACCAAACCCAGACACTATTTTGGATGCCAACAAGAGTTTGCTGATAGGAGCCTGATATAGTTGTCTCCTGTGAAGTTGTGCCAGTGCCTGGACAAATACAGAAGTGGATGCTCATAACCATCCATTGGACTGAGCACAGGGTCCCCAAAGAGAAAGAGCTGGAGAAAGTACCCCAGGAGCTGAAGGAGTTTGCAGCCCCATGGGAGGAACAACAATATGAACTAACCAGTACCCCCAGAGCTCCCTGGGACTAAACCACCAACCAAAGAAAACACATGGTGGGACTCATGGCTCTAGCTGCATATGTAGCAGAGGATGGCCTAGTTGGTCATCAATGGGAGGAGAGGTCCTTGGTCCTGTGAAGGTTCTATGCCACAGTATAAGGGAATTGCCAGGGTCAGGAGGTAGGAGTGGGTGGGTTAGTGAGCAAGAGTGTGGGGAATAGGGGGTTTTCGGAGGGGAATAACATTTGAAATGTAAATAAAGAAAATATCTAATAAAAAAGAAAAGAATTGGGGGAGCACTGAAGGACCTGTAGGGGTGCAGGGCACCATAAGAAGACCTACAAAGTCAACTAACCTTGGCCCATGGGGTCTCACAGAGACTAAACCACCAACCAAAGAGCATGCATGGGCTGGACCTAGGTCCCCTGCACGTATGTAGCAAATGTACAGCTTGGTCTTCATGTGGGTCCCCTAATAATTGGCAGGGGGCTGTTGCTTGCCTTTGGGTCCCTTTCCTCTAGGTGGGCTACCTTGTCTGGCCTCAGTGGGAAAGGATGCCCTTAGTCCTGCTGCAACTTCATGTGCCAGGTTGGTACCCTCAGAAGGGGAGGGATATTAGGGGGAGACGGTTTGTGAGGATAGGACTGAAAGGAGAGGGGGCAGGGTGGGGGGCTGCGATCAAGATGTAAAGTAAGTAAATAAAATATGGGAAAAAGTGTTGGTATAGATGACTTGCCAAAGCAAGTTTAAGTTCACTAATGCTCTTTTTGCCCTAACAGATTCTAAAATTGCTGCAACCCCCACAATCCCGTAGAGGGCTGCAGTAGCTCAAAAGGAAATGGTACCTTCCCCTCCATTCTTGGCAATGGAACGTAAAGAAAAATCACCAAGGCTCAAAGTATCTCGTAGCCACTCCAGTCACTTTTCCACTGACAGAGGAAAAAGCTTCGATTCCAGAAGAGGTGGAGCACAACCTCCACATCCTAACAGCAACTCTCGGCCCTTCTCCTTTTACAAACCAGTAGGCTCTGAAGGTAAAACAAGTATCAGTAACACAGAGTTACGAGGAGGGAAAGCTGGCTCCAAATGCCTCCGCCTTCTCTGCTGCCTCACAGACCCACTACACAACGCTACCAGACCAACCTCAAAATGGTCCTTTTGTTAGGAGGCTCTCAGTCTAACGTTATCAAATCTCCTCTGCATACCTGACAGAGTGGAAGTAAAGCATTCATTTCATTTCAAAGTAAATCCCAGTACTCTGGAGACAGGCGGGGGGATCTCTTCCACGTAAGCCCAGCCTGTATACACAGCAAGTCCCAGGCCATCCAGCCATGACTACATAGTGAGAACAGCTCAAAAGAAAAATAAAAACACTTTTTCAAAGTAAATTTTTAGGTCACATTTGCAATCTTAACATGTTCCCTAGCCAGAAATTGTTAACTGCTATATACAATGCACAACAGAGTCAATAGGGGAGAAGTGAAAAATTCATTACAGAAAGTGGGGATACACTTTAAAAGGAGACTCCCAGCAAGTCAGAGGAAAAGACAAGCCACTGTTGGAAAACTACATGCAGAGATGGAGATAAAATTACATCTGGGGAGTATATAAAGAGCTTCAGCTGAATTTGAAATGTTCAGCCTTACATTTATTATTCTATTTTCTGTACCATTTAAATGACTTAAGGAGATTTCAATTTTTCTAAATGATTTATTTTTTTAATATGCATTAGTGTTTTGCTTGTACATATGTCTGTGTTGAGAGTGTTGGATCCCCTGGAACTGGAGTTGTAGACATGTGTGTGCTGGGAACTGAACTAGGGTCCTCTGGAAGAGCAAGCAGTCAGTGCTTTTAACTTCTGAGCTATCTCTCCAGCCCTGAGATTTCTTTTTTTTTTTAAATTATTTTGTATTCATTCATTCATTCATTCATTCATTTGGGGCAAGATCTCACTGTATAGCCCTGGCTGATCTAGAACTTACTATGTAGACCAGATTGGACCTGAATTCACAAAGGTCTGTCATCCTCAGCCTTCTGAGTACTAGTATTAAAGGTGTGCACTACCACGTCCAGCTCAAGAGTAATTATTTTTATGTGTGTGGCTGTCTTGCCTGCAAGCATGTGTATGCACCACTTTTGTGGAACAGCCAGAAGAAGGCATCAAGTCTGCAGAACTGCAATTGTACGTGGTGTTAGCAGCCATGTGAGAACCAGGAACTAAAACCAGGTCTTCTGAAAGAACAAGTGCTCTTAACGATCTTTCCAGGCCTAGTTTTCTTTTTGTTTTTTAAACAGACTGTTTAATTGTCTTCTCTCCCATTCTTTACCAAAGCACATCATTATTACAGCCTATCTTTTTTAAACATATCATACTACTTATGAATTATCCTTGTTATATTCTAAATATTGCTCACAGTTTATTCCTTTACAAAACTCAATGGCACAGGGCAGGAGAGATGGCTTAGCAGTTAAGAGCATTGGCTGGTCTTCCAGAGGACCTAGGTTCCTATCACCCACATGGTGGCTCACAACTGTCTGTAACTCCAATTCCAGGGAGACCCTCATTCAGACAGACATGTAGGCAAAACACCAATGTACATAAAATAAAAGGAAATATATTTTTAAAAGTCGTTGTCACTTTAAAAGAATTCTTTAAAAGTAAACACACACCAGACGTGGTGGCACTCGGGAGGCAGAGGCAGGCGGATTTCTGAATTCCAGGCCAGCCTGGTCTACAGAGTGAGTTCCAGGACAGCCAGGGTTACACAGAGAAACCTTGTCTCAAAAAACAAAAAAAAAAAAAAAAAAAAGAAAGAAAGAAAGAAAAAGAAGAAGAAGAAGAAGAAGAAGAAGAAGAAGAAGAAGAAGAAGAAGAAGAAGAAGAAGAAGAAGAAAAAGAAGAAGAAGCAGCAGCAGCAGCAGAAGAAGAAGTAGTAGTAGTAGTAAACATACACTTGGGCCAGCAAGATGTGTCAGTGGGCAAAGAACTTGAGAACTTGGCCTTGAAAGTCTGCACCTGTGTTAGAACCCTAGGGATAAAGATAGGAAAAGTGAGCTGACTTCATAGGCTTCTGTCTTCAGAACTCAACGTGTGTGCGTGTGCGCGCGCATGCACCACATGCACACATACATCATGTATATAATTAAAAACATAAAGTGTATACCTTAGCTTTGATGACAAATGTACTTATAAAAATTAGAAAATGGGAGAGGGTACTCAAAAATCAAATAGACTGTGATACAAGGTAATTTTTACAAAGCAGAGCAGAATCTTTATATAGTTAAGGGATATTTAAGTACAGTACAGATAGGACTATGGAAATCAGTATCAAAAAACTCTAAAAGTAAGGTTGGCAGCTATAGCACAGTTGGTAGAATACTTGCCTAAGCTCTGAGTTCAGTTCCCAGGACTGATTAAGTATACATGTCTAGAATTCCAGCCTATAGCAGGTAGATACAGGTGGGTCAGAAGGTCAAGAGCATCCTTAAGGCCAGTTAAAAGTACATCTTAGAGTCACCACAGGGACAGAGGTAAACATGGTAATCCTGACCTTCAGAAGGCAGGGAATTACTGCAAATTCAATGTCAGTCTGACCCACACAGTGGAGTTCCAGGCCAGCTAGGGTTATATAAAAACATACCACCACCCCTAGGTCTAAGTCTGAATGAATCTAGACCAACATACAACAGACATACTGCCATATTACAGAATCAACTGGTAAAGAAAACATATTAAATATAATTGTTTGTTTGTTTGTTTGTTTTCAAGACAGGGTTTCTCTTATTGCCCTGGCTGTCCTGGAACTCACTTTGTAGACCAGGCTGGCCTTGAACTCAGAAATCCGCCTGCCTCTGCCTCCCAAGTGCCAGGATTAAAGGCACGCGCCACCACTGCCTGGTTTTTGTTTTTTTGTTTTTGTTTTTCAAGAAGTATAATTGTTTTATTATGTATTACTGTATATGTATAATTTTATTCTGTAATAAAGAAGACTGAAATTATGTCCATCATAGAAAATTGAAAAGCAGGCTGGCGATATGGCTCAGCGGTTAAGAGCACTGACTGCTCTTCTGAAGGTCCAGAGTTCAAATCCCAGCAACCACATGGTGGCTCACAACCATTCATGGTGAGATCTGATGCCCTCTTCTGGTGTATCTGAAGACAATTACAGTGTACTTACATATAATAATAAAGAAATTTAAAAAAAAATCCTTGTGGCTAGGTCTCAAATCTAAACCACCTAAGTCAGATGAACCAATGGGACTTGAGCACCAGTTTAAAAAAAAAAAAAAAGAAAATTGAAAGGAACTAGAGATCATTATGTCAAACAAAGCCAAATTCAGAGAGAAACACGGCATGGTTTCCTTTATATGTGGAAACTGGACTTAAACTATAAAAGGCATGAAGGTGTCAGTAGAACATTTAGGGAAAGGAACCAGGAGGAGGGGAAAGGTCAACAGAGAACTTAGGGGTGAGTACAAGAAGATCATATGGCGTGCATGTATGGAAATGTTATATCCCATCATTCTCTGAGTTACTTCCCCAAGGAGACAACGCTTTTAACAGTCCAAAGAGTGGGGCTGAGAAGATGGCTCAGTCGGTAAGTAGCTCCTGTGTGAGCGTGAGGCTGGAGTTCAGATCCTCAGTACCACAGAAAAGCTAAGCACAGGTGACAGTGCAGACAACCTTCTGGAATAAACACTCCAGCACTAACGAAAGGTTCTTGAAAGGCCTCAGTCTACCAGTGACATCTCTCTTCCAGTCTCACTGGTGCTGTAATGCTTACTCCAGAAAGATGCCCACAGCATTTCTGGAAACCCCAGCAAGATATCTTCCCCACAACCCTAGTTTGTTGAGAGTGGCTGCTGCTCTCTGCTCTCAGCCCACTGACGATCTCTGGGCCTCACAAGGACATGCTGTCAACATGCTAAGAGGATTTTGAGACCCAGGACCTGAACCTAGGCTAGAAGAGACTGACGTCCAGACCAAGTAAAAACTGCTGGAGAGATAGGAAGAAAAAACCTACATCCACCTCACTAGGTTAGATGCATATAAAATCCCCCAAGGTCCTAGTTAGAGAATTAATTCTTCTGGTCATAAGCTCTGCCCCGTCCTGATGTGAGAGCTTCACAGTCCTTCCTGCAAAGACCATTAAGCCTGAAGACACCAAGGAAGTACCCCTTAGCTTCCTCAGAGGGAGGTCCACAATGTTCCCTCCCTATGAACTCCAACTTCCAGCATCACACAGTATCAAAGGTCCAAGAGCACCTGATCCCATCCCTCCAATGGTATCTGAGCCAGAACTGAAGGAGATGGCAGGCCTTCTCCTCATGCAAGACGGTAGATATGCTATCACACCGCATACTTCCCTCAAGAGTCAGGAAAGCTCCTCCATGACTGCAGACAAATGAGATATAAATGAGTATAAATGAGATTCTCTCCTCACAGAACCAGGCTGTGAGGACCTGGTGCTTCCCAATCAGACACAGAACCTTTTACTGAGGAGAGCTGAAGCTTCAACAGGGGAAATAGCTCCTTACATCAAGAGATTCAAAGAAGCAATACATCTAGAAAGGGGACTGATTACCTCTGGGATCAAAGAATTTAAAACTAAAGATCAAATCCTCCAGTTCCTAGAAGCCGTCTGATCCCCGGCTGTGGCAGCGCTGCACTGCCAGACTCAGACAAAGTTGAGGTCAAGTGAGTTGGGGAAGCCGCCCAGGCTGCCCTCTGTGAAGACACAGTCTCCTCTACTACTCCCATCCGGAAGGGATGCTTACACTCAGGTGCTCCTAAATCCCCTCATCTAAGCCAGGAAATGAGAAAAGAAAAACTGATGAAGGAAAGAGCTGCTAAGTCAGGTCTGCCAATCACTTTAGACAGGAGCATAACTCCAGAGGTGACAGCTCCCAGCCCAGGCTAGCAAGCTCCTGAAGCCACCCATCTAGAAAAGCTGCCATACAAGATGGTGGTTCTGAGGCTGTCAAATATCAGTACCCAACCCACACACGGTCCTACCCCAATCATCAAGCTGGGTTGTAACAGTGACTGGAACCTTCAGAATAGCACTGGCCACCTCTGCAAAAACAGACCTCCTAGGCCAGAAAGTCTGCTGCTTGTACTGTTTAGGATGCAATGCATACCCTATAAATGCAGTTGTTCTCTGCACCACTCCCCAAGGGCTCAGAGGACCTCAGAGAGTACACAGTGGTTCTTCAAAGACTTGGCTGACACTATACCAAAAACTTGACCAATCACTTCACTCTCTCAGCTCCTAAAGTTGCAGGTGTCAAGCCTAGGACACACCACACCCACACCAGGGCTGCTATGAGCCCCAGGAAAGAGTCAGCCATGAGAGACCCAGACCCAGACTAGCCTCTGAAACTGACCATCTCAAAATGACCTCTGAAAGGGAACAACAGCTCAGCTCCTACACTGCCTCCTGATGTCTTCCCTTTTGTGTGGATGTACATCGGAGCCAGTGTCCTGTCACATAAATTAGTCTGGAGAGCAGCCGTGTCCCAGGGCAACTCGATATAACTAACTGCTCCAGAGGGGTTCTGCCTTCTCTCCTTCAGAAGATACTACTTGGGAACAGGCCAGCCTCAGAGCGCCCTCAAAGTTTATCCTTCTGTGATGGAACTGCCCATGCCACAGCTAGTGACAGTCTGCGGATGAATGGCCAGAGGACAGACAAACCAACCAACAAACAAATGATTGTAGGGAATCGTAGTAGTCTTAAATATTGGTCATGTGTGACCTTTGCCTCAAAAGGGGCCTGGAAGGGAGTCCCCACAAAGGGATAAGGAGTTAAGGCTGTAATGGGCCTTAAAGGAAAAGACCTGAGAGGAATAGTGTGGAGACTGACCATTAGAGATGCCTTTCATGTGAGAAAGCCATGTCTCAAAATGCTAGCGACAGTAAAAGACTGCCACAGGCTCCTTACCTAGGTCGAGACTGCTGGGTATGCACACATGCAAGCAAGCCAGGTTACTTACATTGGACTGGGAATGAACACCAACACAAAGGGGCATGCTCAACTGGGCACCTGTTCAGGTCATAGGAGAAGCCCAATGTATAAAAAATAAAAGGGGCTGTACCAGACTAGCTAAGAGAGCAGTAACTCCCAATGGCACACAATTCACTCCAAGGATATTTATTTACACCTGTACTCAGGAGACAGACAGACAGACAGACACACAGACACACACACACACACACACAGAGAGAGAGAGAGAGAGAGGCTTTGAGAGAGAGAGAGAAAGGCTTTAAATACTGTTTGTACGAAATCAGTCAGGAATGGTACAAGAAAATGCCAAAAAGCTGTTAGAAAGGATTATGGCTAAAGGTACAAAGGAGAGTGGGGGTACAATACAGATAGTATGCATGGAGTGCCGACCCGTTTCTTCAAGCACACTTAGGAGCTGTTATGAAGGTGAAAGGAGGGGATGAAGTAGACTAAGGCTTAAAAACCGACTGCCAGAGACTTACTTAGTGACTGACTCACAGCACTGCCTGTATTGCTGAGTTGTCGAGCAGGACTTCACTTGCTGCCTGGGACAGAATGACCCGGACGGATGGAGAAAAGCTAAATCCATTGCTTATTGCCCTTAACAATCTGCTGACTGCCACACATGCTTCTGTAAAACCTCCTTGCTTGCTTGCCTGCCTGCCTGCCACACCTTGTGGTTTTACAGTATAAATTGGAAATCCAAACTGGACCCGGGACCAAGTCCTGACTTTGGTCCACTGGTGACATCTCCTCTTTTCCACTCTCATGGGTGTCTGAGTGCTTATTCCAGAAAGATTCCAACAGTGCTACATGCTGGCAATACAAGCATTGAAAGGTGGTAGCCTGCCAGTCAGTCTAGACAGCAGAGAAGCTCCAGCTTCAACAAGAGAAACACCCAAGTCCACCTTTTATTCTTCTCTGGCTTACACACACACACACACACACACACACACAGACACACACAGACACAGGTACACAACAAAGCAGAGTTGAGAATGTGGCTCAGAAGCAAGGTACTTGCCTAGCACGCATGAGACTCTCTGTTCCATCTTCAGCACCATAAATAAATAGTGAGGCAGGGGAGATGCGATCAAAATACATCGTATACATTTATGAAACTGCAAAAATAGCTTTAAAATATTAAAAAACATAAATTAAAAATCCCAACAGTTATGATAATCACTGTTGCCCAGTACACGCCAGTGATCAGGTAAATGGTTTTTTCCTTTTACTGGCTGGTTTTGCCTGTCAACTTGACACAAGCTGGAGCTATCACGGAGAAAGGAGCCTCCCTTGAGGAAATGCCTCCATGAGACCCAGCTGTCAGGCATTTTCTCAATTAGTGATCAAGTAGGGAGGACCTAGCCCATTGTGGGTGGTGCTATCCCTGGGCTGGTAGTCCTGGGTTCTATAAGAAAGCAGGCTGAACAAGCCAGGGGAAGCAAGCCAGTAAGAAACATCCCTCCATGGCCTCTGCATCAGTTCCTGCCTCCAGGTTCCTGCCCTGTGAGAGTTCCTGTCCTGACTTTCTTTGGTGCTGAACAGCAATGTGGAAATGTAAGCTGAATAAACCCTTTTCTCCCCAACTTGTTTCCTGGTCATGATGTTTGTGCAGGAATAGAAACCCTAAGAAAAAAGGGATACTATCAATAGACCTAGAAGCACAATGCTAAAGGAAACAGTAAGCCCTGGGCAGTGGGGACACATGCCTTTAAAACCATCACTCAGATGGCAGAGCCAGGCTAATCTCGAAGTTCAGGGGCAGTCTGATCTACAGAGTGAGTTCCAGTCAAGAGTTATACAGAAAAACTTTGTCTCAAAAAACAAACAAAGCAAACCAAACCAAATATACAAAATGCTAGAGCAGCAGCTCAGCATAATGGCTCACACCTGAAATGTCACAGCCTGGGAGCATGAATAGTGTCATAAATTTGGGCCAACTTGGGCTACACAGTAAGTACCTTTATCTAAGCTACACAGCAACAACCAACAACAACAACCAGAGTTATCACCCTGATAACTAGAAGTGGAGTGATATGATATAGTTTACAGTTTCTTCTGGGGCTTTTAAATGGGCTGTAAATGTCATGATTCTAAAGAAAAATGGTTTGTAAAATAAAAGATGTGGAAATCTAATAACAAAATTGCATGAAAGGGTTAAAAGACAGCTAACCTATTTCTTTTAACAGTAGCCCAAGTCAACTCAGTAATGTAAAAATTCTAATATACATAGTATAATAGTATTTGTTTAAATTTTAACTCCTAAAAGTTTGAATAACGAAGAACAAAGAGAAAAATGTCCAAAGGATATACAGGGCTAATTCACAAATATAAATGCTCCCTAAATCCAAATTCATTTAGCTAGAGTCAAATACCTTCTACAACACAGACTAAAGCCTTACAATGTACAGTGAGGGCCTTCGGGGTAAGGAGTAAGGCAGCTGCTGCCAGGCCTGAGGGCCTGAGGGAAATGCCCACAACGCCCATGAACTGACCCCTAGGAGTTGTTCTCTGACCACCACATGGGGACCATGGAGAAAATAAAAAAATAAATATTTTAAAAAGTAGAGTGTGGTGACATAGTAAATGTAGCATGTGGTCCCTATATAAGCCTGTGTTTATTCTGAATAGCGATCTGGAGAGCACAGAGGCACGGGCAAGAGGCAGAAAGAGTTTCTTCATGATGAAGGTCAGGATGAGTAAGTCACAGGCCACCAAACAACCCTGTGTTTACCCTGCATAACAAGAACACAAACAGTAAAATGCTACTTTCTGTCCTGTCCAAGTGAAGCTTAAACAGCATAGTCTTTCATGTGTGGTATCTTTTAGAAATCCTGGAAGATGGGGAGAATTTCCGAAAATTGACAAATCGCTACTAATGATCACCGCAGTTATTAGTGCTTCTTTCTTTTCTATTCTTCTAGGCTTGTTCATAATTCTCATTTGGAAGTAAATTTCAAGGCAGCCTAGGCTTACCCCAGTAAGTTTATCCTAGATTCGTCCATGGTCCTGTGAGGTCAGCTGACAAATCTTGCCTCATATAGGTGTGAAATTAAAAAAAAAAAAAAAAAAAAGCAAACCTTATAAACTTCAAACCACTATAACTTTTTTATTTTTATTTTTTATTTTTATCTTTTGGTTTGGGAGAGGTGACAGTATCTCACTATGTAGACTTGGCTAGTGTGGAGCTTACTAGTTAACTAGGCTGACCTCAAACTGCCTGTGTGTGCCTGCCAACAAACCACTGTAACTTTTAAGGCATCCTCTCTTCTTTTCTTCTCTTTTCTCTTTTCTTTTCTTTTTAAGTCTTGGATCGGTACAGCTATTCTAGGCAGGAAAGAGACCAACCACATATGGCATACACTTGTTTCAATAAAGTAGTTAGGCAAAGAATTTACTGCTAGTATTTGTGAAAACTGTTCTAATTGTAGCCCAAATACATACTGATAACCAGAAAGGCAAACTACTACATATTTTTAATCAATTTATAAATCAATGAACAACTGTTAGTGGGTTCAGCTATGGAAAAAAATGTTAAGAGTGTGTGTGTGTGTGTGTGTGTGTGTGAGAGAGAGAGAGAGAGAGAGAGAGTTGGGGTAGGGGGTGGGGAATGAACTGACTACCTGGAGCTTAAATTACAGGTGGTTGTAACCCACTTGATGTGGATGTTGAGAATGGAATTCAGGTCCTCTGGACAAACTGGAAGTGCTCTTTAACCCCTGAGCCATCTCTTTAGCAGTCCCACACAAAATAACTTTTATATTTTAAGAATTTTGAAAAACACTACACTAAATATTTTAAAAATATATATTTTAAAAATCTACATATGTGCATGGAGGTCAGAGGACCACTTTGGAGAGCCAGTTCTCTCCGTCCGCCACATGGTACCACAGAGCCAACTAAAGACCTCACACTTGGTGGCAAGTCCTCATCTTGGGCTGGAAATGCAGCTCATAGATAACAGTGCATGACAAAAGATCATACAGGCAGACATGGTCTAGTGTGTCTCTGACCAGGGCCCTGAGATCTGTCTCCAGAATTAACAGTCATGGGGGACATGGAGAACAACCCACACATGTATCTCACAAAAACAAAACAAAACAAAACAAAACAAAACCCCTACTGGCTTATTCCAATATTCTTATATAATACTTATTTTCATTTTCCTTTCTGGCCACCCAGCTGGTGGAACAGCTGGCCCTCAAGCATTTTTCATGAAATCCAAAATTTAATAAATACTACCTTAAAGCTCTTCAAAACCAGCTAACCGTTCTTAACTAAAGAGAGACAACGGAGAAATGGCTAAGATATACGTGGGGAAACTGCTACTACTTAGCTTGTAAATCCCTAAATCTCATGGTTATTCATAGCCTCAGTTTAATTTGCCATCTTAGAATAGGATTTGTCTTTAGACTAATGAAAATTACGTGAAATGTTGCACTGAAACCTTGAACAAAGACTCCCATAAAGCACTCAGTAAATGTTTTACCCGTGCATTTTGGGAGGAGGGAAAGCCGGGTTCAAGAAAGGGTTGTGTGTGTGTGTGTGTGTGTGTGTGTGTGTAGCCCAGACTGTCCTAGAAACTCACTCTAAAGACCAGGTTAGCCTATAATTTAGAGATCCACCAGCTTCTGCCTCTTGAGTGTTGTGATTAAAGACATGAGCCACCACCACCTGGTTGATTATCAATATTTTTTATGTTCAAGGTGACACGTGCTCTGATAATCTAGGCAACACTATAAAATCAATTTATTATTTTTCAATATCAAATGAAAACACTAAATTAAACTTTACCTAAAAAAACATACAACAATACTAGAGAGGTAGAGACAGATGGATCTCTGTGAGTTCAAGGCCTGCCTGATCTGCACAGTGAGTTCCAGGTCAGCCAAGGCTATATAAGATAACTCTCTCTCGTTTTTTTTGTTTTTCTTTTTTAAATTTATTTTATTTATATGCGTACACTATTGCTGTCTTCAGACACAGCAGAAGAGAGCATCAGTTCCAATTACAGATAGTTGTGAGCCACCATGTGGTTGCTGGGATTTGAACTCAGGACCTCTGGAAGAATAGTCAGTGCTCTTAACCGCTGAGCCATCTCTCCAGAAGATAACTCTCTCTCAAAAGAGAAGAGAAAATAGAGAAGAAAAGAAGATAAAAGAAAAGAAAAGGAGGAGAAAAGACATGACAGATAGACAAATATAAATTTAAGACATATCTGTTTATTTATGCAGAGTCTCACTCTAACCCAGGTCTGACATTTAATTCAAGCTGTGGATAGGCTGGCTTAGAATTTGGGGTCATCCTTCTATCTCAGCCTCCTTAATGCTGGTGTTAAAGGTATAAGCCACCACAGCACTTCTGTGTTATTTTAGAACCACTAGATGACCAAAAATATGAACTATCCAAAACTGAGTTTATAAAGGAAATTTATTTCCTTCTACTGCATGTCTAAAAATCAGTGAGAGACAAATTACCATCACTACTATGATACTTTCACTATTGCTTTTAAAAGCCATTGTCTGCAAAGGAAACAAATTATGCATGCATGAGCATATAACAAGAATGTTTTCAAATGCTGTGTGGAGCAACTTTATATTCTCCAGGAGAAATCGGAGGGCTAGAGCAATATTTAGAGTGTTCATAAGCAGCTTTACTAAGATTAGAGCTAAGTGGGGATCGGGAAAAACTGTATCTACAAGGAATTATAATCCCCAAAATAGCAGGTGTAGAAAATAATAAGGCCAGGGCCAAGGAAAAACCTAGGGACTGAAACATCTTGCCACACCTCAAGGACTACACTTTCTTTAAAAGCAGCAGCATCACACTTATCTGTAAGGCTCCCAGTGTACAGCGTTCTTTCTATAGTGCTCTCATTTTAAGTCATACAAGAAAATCATTATCATTATTGGTGATGGTGGTGATGGCACTGGACAGGCCTCACACATGGGAAGTGGGCAGTCTACAGCCCCAGGAGATGATTCTTTTTAGATAAAGAATGCAAGGTTCTGAATGTTACATGATTTGTCAAAACAAGAACAAAACCAGAAAGTAATGAAGAACTTAAATCCAGACTTTCTCAGTTCTAGTTCCAGGTCTTCTTCCTTCTGATTCACACAACTACTCCCAAATCAAGAACAAACGGAGCATCGCACAGTAAGAAGCTGCTAGACAAATCAGCAAGGCAGACAACTCTCAGTCACGGCCAAGTTTTACCTTTTCATCTGAAAAGAGAGCCACGTGGACCACAAAGTGTGAGGCTGCGTCTACGGCTAACTCTCCAGATGTGCCCTGTACATGACACAAGCTGCTAACAAATATGTCTTGTTAGCAACAATGCTGGAGCAGCCTCCTGCAAACGTAAAGGAAGCGCTACCCAAATGATGCTCCTCCAATAACCTTACCTGTGCTGGAAGTGCTTTACTCATGACTCATCTCACTAACCATTCTCTCTTCAGACTGAAATTCATGGTATTAACGAAAACCAGAAGTAGTCCAGCAGGCCGGTAATCTGAGCTTCTTGGGAGGCTGAGACAGGAAGGATGGAAAGTGTGTGTGTCTACTCAATTTAGCAAGACCCATTCTGGAAACACTAAAAGGGCATGGGTGTTGGTTTTGTTCCCAGCACCCACATCAGGTGGCTCAGAAGCACCTGTAACTCCAGCTCTGGGGATCAATACCTCTATCCTCTGCAGACACCCTGCACTCCTGTACACACCCACACAGACACATAATTAAAAATAAGCCTTTAAGGGGCTCAAGAGATGGCTCAGCAGTTAAGAGCACTGGCTGGTATTACAGAAGAGTCAGGCTCTATTCCCAGCACCCACACGACAACTCACAACTGTCTGTAATTGCAGTTCCAGGGCTTCAGAAACCCTCACACAGGCTATGTGCAGGCAAGACACCAAGGAACATAGAATAAAAAATAAATTATGTATTTTTAAAAAAAACCTTTAAAATGGGGGTTTGGGGACTGGGGATATAATTCAGTGGCTTGCTTGCCATAATAACAAAACAACAACAAAAAAATAGGTATAGTACACAAGGGAATTCTTTCAAGTTCAAGGGCATTCTGAACTATACTATGAATTTGAAGCTGATCTGGGAGAGACCCTGCCTCAAAAAAATTAATAAAAATTAACTATGAATAAGCTAAAGGAAAACCTCAGTTAAAAAAATAATAATCCTTTTCAAATACCACAACTGACTAGCATCTCTGCAGCCAAAAACTATCAAGAAACTGAGAAACTATCAAGCACATTTCCAGTAACTTCTATGGAGGAAGAAGGCATTAAGATAGTGACTTTTTTTTTTGAAAGTTGGATGTATCTCAGGCTGGCCTAGAACCCACCATGTAGCATAAACTATTTTGCGTGTAGTGGTGGGTGTTTGTGTATACACATGCACACAGATGCATGTGTGTGATATATGTTAGGCCACTGTCAACGTCTTCTTTGATTGCTTTCCACGTTATTTTTTGAGACAGGATCTTTCACTTAACCTGGAGCCCGACAATTTGGCTAGACTGGCTGGCCAGCAAGCCCCAGAGATTCTCCTTGCCTCTGTGCAAGGAGCTCAGCTCCCAGCTCCCAGCTTTTACACAGATGCTGGGCATCTAAACTAACGTTTTCATGCTTTTAAGCTTGAGCGACTGCCATCTCTCTAACCCAACCTTGAATTGATCCTCCTACTTCCACTTCCTGAGTGCTGGGTTTACAGACACTACACGTGTGAACTATCAAGCCTGGTCCATGCAATGTCCGGGATGAAATTCAGGGTTTCCGCCCAAGTTACACTTCCACAACACTGTCATCTGGATAAAAAGCAGCTTCATTCCCCACATATTCCAACTGTCACCACATAAAGTCCAACCATTGGGTTTTCTTTTTTCTGGATATTAAAGAGCCAATACCGAAACTACAGAACATCTTCAGCACCCGAGTTCTTTCAGTGTTGCTCTGTTAACTCTTTTTCCAATACACATCATAGGGTGCCCACCCAGACATCACCACTGTCTCAGAGGCCCTTAGTCCATACATTATGTTAACACACAAACTGTAACAAATTGAGAACAGCTTCCAACTTTTAATTCTAATATTCCTTCCAGAAATACACTTAAACCCCTGGTTTCATTTCCAGAGAACTTTGCCAGTCTCTAAAACAGAACACATACGTTGAACAACTAGGTTTGTCCTGGGCCAAGCTGTCTTGGAGAGCGTTAGAAATTCGATTAGTACTTCTATCGACTATAACAGATTCTTAGGTAGTAAAGCCTTTCTCTCTGCATCTATAAACCCAGGGCGAAGCATTACATGCTTTCATACATTTTTGCTTTCATACATTTTTTGCTTTTAATCCAAATGAAAGCGCTCTCAGGAGGTTAACTGAAGGAGGTCAAGATGGCTCAGCGCATAGAGGTGCAAACCACCAAGCCTAAGTGCCTGCCTGGAGCCCACACAGTGAAAGGCGAGAACCCCAACTCCTAAGAAGTTGTCATCTGCCCTCCACATTCACCATGTAAACAAAATGTATTAAAATATTAAATGTCAAACTGAAACGTTTTTAAGGGAACTACAACAATGTCTTCATTGTCACATTGGTGATTCTAACTAATTTTTGCTTTTAAACCATTTGGCATCAAGAGAGCACATTTTGGCAGTTCTAAGTTAATCTCCAGGAAAGCCTTTGTGTAACGCTTGAAGAAAATGAAAAAAAGATCAGTAAGCAAGATTTTTAAAGGCCTACTTGGGCATATGTTTTTAATGAACAGATGACTTACTGTGATAGTTCATCTTTCTTTATAATTGACTCAGGCCATTTTAAAATAAGAAGAAACACATGGCTGAGAATGCAGGTTCGTCTCAACCACAGAATTAACGATAATCCCTGAGCGTCACTGATCGCCGGATTTGCAACATACTTCGCCCCAGTTCAAGGGGTGTCCAGCGGAAATTACAGTCCCTACAACCACACTGCTTCAAATGTTTCCGATGTACTCAACTAGTGCAATACTGTTCGTTTCCATCCTCAACTATTCTCGCTGTAATTATTAAAACAGCTGTCAGCTGGGCTTCGGTGACCTCTTTGTACAGCGTTTTTATTCAACGCCTGGATCCTGAAGGATGCGTCATCCCCATATTACTCTCCAAAAACCAGATCTAAGATTCCAATACGCTCTAAGGGTCTCTGAACATCATTCCAATCGGAACTGGCACAAACTAGACCTGATCGCTCAACGCGGCAAGGGCAGGTCGCACTGGCATTTAGGACAGAACTGGCTCCGGCGAGCCGCAGCTCTTTCGCTTTCACGCACCTCTCCCGGGACCATCGCGCCTCCTACGCCCCGGCCCGCACCGAGTCTCCGACAACCGCGCACGCAGCGCCGCTGGCACCGGGAGCGCGCGGCGGCACGGCGCGCCCCCGCGATGCCGTCCGTCCCGGTGCGCTGGCGGCGCCCTCCCGGCCGCGCCATGTTCCGGTAAGCGGCGGCCAAGGCGCTCGCGCTAGCCGCCGCCCGAGCGTCGCCCAGCGGCGGCCCCACCTGCGCCGCGACCCGTCAGGATGCCGGGCGGGGCGGCCACCAACGGCCTGTCACGGTCCGGCCGGCCGCGCCGCGGGCTGGGCTGGGCCGAGTGGCGCGTGGCACACGGCTGGGCGCGGCTGGCAGAGGCGCAACCCCCCTACCTGGCTCCGGGGAGGAGACGGGGCACCGGACTGAGGGCTGAGGGTCTCCTCCCTGGTACCCGGGACAGACTCGAAACCGCGCCCTCCTTCCTCCCCTCTGGTCGCCACGCCCCCCTGGCCCGCACAGACCCGAGGCTCGGCGGGCGCAGAAGGGTTCACCCCTTGAACGAGGACCTCCGGGTGGCCGCCACTGCCGGTGTCTCCGTCGCCGCTGCAACAGCCCCTGACGCCGCCGGGGCCAGGCTTAAAAACATCTCCGGTCTTGGTCGGTCTCTCACCACAGCCTCCTTGCTCCTGGACAGCGTTCTCCGCGATTGGCTGCGGCGCGAGCACGTGACCCGGACGGACACGTGACTCCTGCAGGCACGGGACGGGCGGCGTGACCGCCGTGCCCCGCCCCCGACGCGCCCGTCCCTGGGCTCCCCGGAGGAGCGGAGCGCGCGGCGGCGGGTGGCGTTCTTGAGGCGCGGAGCGGAGCGGGGCGGAGGGGGCCGGAAGTCCTGGAGCCGCGTGGGAGTCGGAGCAGCCCTCGAGCCGTCGGCCGGGGCGCTCCTCACGCGCAGCCACCACCACCGGAGATGTGCAAAAGGCGGCATAGGTGCTGGCGCCCGGCGGAGGAAACGCACATATTTTTGCAGGGTTTGAGTTGGGACGGCAAGACCAGCCGGAAACCGGGAGGGTTTTGTTAGCGGTGGTCGTGCGGGCGGGAGGGAGGGCACCGCAGCACTGTGGGGCAGGTCCGGGTTGCGTGTCTGTGAGCCGCTTCGTGCGGCGCGGGCCGAGGGATGTCCCAGCCAGACGCACCCTGTCCCCAAAGCACGGCTCTAAGCACTGGTTGCAAAGAACGCATCGTTAAGCTCAGTTCTAGCCTTGAGATCCTGTGACCTTTCTGAGCAGAAATTTCACTATATTTGTTCGTGTGGTACTAAGTCTCATAGGGCGTGTGAGGAAATTTTACCATCGCAGCAGCTTGTCCTCAGACTTCCTTCTGAATACTTTAATCTACAGTGGTTAGCCTGCAACCGTTGTGCTTTAACCACCCTAAGAAGTTACATACTCCACAGGAAACCATCTTCTCCCTCGTCGTTAACTGTGGCCTCCTTCAGTATCCGTTAGTACCGTAGTGAGTTTAAGACAGTCCTATCAATAATAAGCTGTAAATTCTGATGTGAGTTTTGGACTTGACAGGAACATAAACCTTCATTAAAAAAAAAATCAGGATAGATTGTCTTCCATGTTCTCACTTATAAAAAACGTTTCAGTATGAGCAGTCTTCTAGAGAACTCTGTATATGTGTGAACTGGGGACTGAAGCTCTGCCCTTGCTCATGCCAACCAAGTACCCAACAGTGGTGTAGAGAGAGAGCTATATTTCTGGTAAAAACTTAACTTTAAAGACCTACCTTAGGCCCTAAATCATAAGCACTCACAACCAGTTAGTGTGTTTTTATAGGCAGAGCTGGAGAGATGGCTCTGGGGTTAAAAGCACTGGTTGAGTACCTGGATTCAGTTGTTCCCAACACCCACAAGACCACTCAAAACCGTATGTAACTTCAGTTCCTGGGTGTCCACTGCTCTCTTCTGGCTTTGGTGCACACCACGAACACAGGCAAAACACTAATCCACATAATATAAATCAAATCTAGCTTTAAAATAAAGGCAGTCTCATTAATTAGTTCTGTCTGGTGTGGACTTCCATACATAGAACCGGCTGATTTCAAACTCTCAAGAGTTCACCTGCCTCTGCCTCCTGAGTGCCTACTACTATAATGAGGCCCCGGTAGGGTCACTGACTGGTAAATCCTGAAGCAGTCTGATTGTTCTAGGAATTAAGACTATTTCTATTCTGCATTTTCAGAAGCAGTGCACTATTACCTCCTTTCTTGAGTTGAATGTATCAGTTTTACTCATACAAACACATTGTCCAGCCCACCAACTCCACCAGTTAGTTCTTAGGTGCTTCCAGTGTTAAAAATATAGCCAAAGATGGCCAAACCATGCCTCAAACGACAAAAACAAAAACATAGCTAAAGGTCAAGTGTGGTGGCTTTGAATATCTTCACTAGATCTCTGAGTTCTAGTCCAGCCTGATCTACAAAGTGAGATCCTGTATCGAAATAAATAAATATAGCTAAAGAAATATCAAATTATTTTAACTTTTCTTTTTATAAATAATGCTTTTACCATAATCCCAGAACTTGGGAGGCAGAAGCAAAACTACCCAAAGTTGAAGGCCAGCCTGGTAAACATATAAGCAGGGCTACAGAATGAGATAGCAAACATAAATGGAATACCTTTAGAGAAAATTCTCTTACCCTTAGTACTGGTAGGGGGGGTCTTACCAGTCAGAAACTTCAGTAACAACTATCTGCTCTTAAATGTTAAAATGCTTAAAGGGAATATTGACATAAAGCTTATAAAAAATTTAACAATTTGGCTGTGTCTAAAGATACAAAGGAAAAATGTATTTTAAGTTTTGCAAAACTTTTACTTCACAATAACCTACTACTGATAAAAATGACATGGCACTATGAATGGGCAACACTAAAGTAATTCTTAACTTGATTATGTTATAATGCTAGGTCTTCACAGGTAGACCAAGATAGTGGTTCTGTTGTTTTGACATAATATTTAACAGCTGCAAGTTACTAGATTACTACCAAGATGTACAGGTGGGAGTCAGCAAATAGTATAAAGCTTATGTAGGGAAGTTCATATTTTATTTCTCCAGTGACATTTTTTACAGTTGAATAAAAGTTAAAGGCCTGCTTGCACACCAAAGCCAGGTCCTTTGGGTGGTTCAGTCAAAGAAGTAAGGCCTCCAGCTGGCTCACAACAGAAGCGGCCACTCCTGAAAAGAAAAGCAAGTAATGATTATTAGTGATTAACATATGTAAAATTTTACTGTAAAGAACTGGCCACCTTTAATCCCAGCCAGCACTCCAGAGGCAAAGGCAGGCAGAGCTCTTTGGGTTGCTAACCTGGTCTTTATAGTGAGTGCCACACTAGCCAGGGCTATCGTAAGACCTTGTATCTAAATAATATTAACAGGCACTTTCAGCTTTAATGTAACTTTATGGGACTATCATTGTGTCTGTTGTCTATTGCTGGTTATGTGACATATGACTGACTGTACTACAGTTAGTTTGAAGTATCACTGTGAATTCACAAGCCAACTAGAAATCCCATGGAGACCAAACTACGGCACATAAGGAAAACTAATTAAAGATCTGTGATATTAAATAGGACAAAAAGATAGGGAGAATGCAAGAAAGGTAATAATTAAAGATCATCTTGTCTGGGGTCAATGACATGGGTCTGTAGGAAAAAGTGATTGTTGATAAGGACAGCAACCCAAGTTCAAAACCTGAAACCTGTACAGGCGTAAGGAGAGAAGCAACTCCACAAAGCTGCCTTCTGACCTCCACATATACATTATACACGATCAAAATTTAAAACATGTTTTAAGTAATGTTGTATTGATTGAAAGGGAAAATGGATCTCTAGGTGGGAATAAGAGGAAGGCTAATTTCAGATCAATCTTCATAGTAACATGAATTTTTAAGCAATTTCTATTTCAAGGAGATTCTCTTTCAGTATAAATATTCTGGTAGATCACAGATAATTATCTTACAAAATTTTTTCCATCTATGTATGAGATGTATGTAGGCATGTTTGCACGTGTGGTTTTGTGTGATGTATGTATGTGCACATGGGGGAACAAAGTCAGCGTTAGATGTCTGTCTCTATCACTCTCTCTCTACCTTATGCTCTGCATCACACTGAACTGTGAACTTGCTGGTTTAGTTAGGCTGCCCAGCTACTTTGCTCACAGGATTCCCGGTCCAATCCTAAGGCCTGCATGGACAGAACACTGAACCATTTCCCCAGCCTTATTTTATGGATTTTTACAAAAAAAAAAAAAAAAACTTGCTTTAGATGAGAACTTTAGATATGCAAACTTCCAGTTATCTCCTATGAATGAGTAAAACTCTTAAAACCCAGCTGCTGTGAAAGATGAGTTCAGTGTAGGTTATGCCATCAGTTTATATATATATAAATGAAAGTATACCTTGGCCCTGGTTTTGGAACTTTTCCAGCTTTGAGTTCATCAATAATCTCTTCAATATCCTTGGGTGTCAGATCCTCCTAGAGAAAAATTGAAGACATTAACGAATTGCTGTTAAAAAAAAAAAAAAAAAAAAAAATCTGTGGTCTACAAAGTGAGTTCCAGGACAGCCAGGGCTATACAGAGAAACCCTGTCTCGAAAAAACAAACAAAAAAAAAAAAAAAAAAAAAAAAATCTGTAAGTCCTTACAATTAATTCATTTATTACTTACCAAGATATCTATAACTGAATAATTCCAATATATAATGCAATATATATTAAGAACTGAGCTGAAAAGGGAAAAACTAAGTGTATTTCTGTGTTTTAATTCTGGCCTCACTAGTACCTTAGAGGAGTCATCCAAGTTCCTTTATTGGTAACTCAATCTGAACTTGTTTTGAAGAAGACTTAGTTTGAGTAAGAGTGGCCCTCCCTAGACTCCTCTACTTGAATGCTCATTGACCTTCGAGTGGAACTAGTTGAAAGGATTAGGAGGCGTAGGCTTGCTGAAGGAAGTGTGTCACTGACAGTGCCAAGCTTAGTGTCTCTCTTACTACCTACAGATCAGGATGTAGCTTCAACTACTTCTCCAGCACCATGCCACTGCCATGCTTCCTTTCATGATGATAATGAACTAAACCTCTGAAACCATAACATAAGGAGGCCCCAATTGTGTTTTCTTTTTTATGAGTTGCCATGTCATGGTTTCTCTTCACAGCAATAAGAAAATATAAAATAGGGAAACACCAAAGAATAAAACAAATGCTAACCTGGAAAGGCACTGTGGGCCACAGAGTGATATTACCTGTCCCCTGATAACCACTGTTGTGCCTGATAACTACAGGCCTACTATCCTGAATCAAGCTCTAACTACTAATTGAAAAAAAGGGGGAAAATCTCTTAGACACCAAGGCCTGTGGGCTACTATATCAAAATTGATGCTTCTTATAAAGCCCTGACTAATTCCTGTTTGAGATGTACATAACAGAGGCAAAAACAAAGGAAAACAACCCTCAAAAGAAATTTCAACAAGAAACACCAAACAAACTTCTCTCTAACTTTTCAATACCCAAGAAGGGCTGGAGCAGGACTCCAGATCAGCACAAAAGAAGTCTTCATAAGAGACTAACCAAACCACAGTTAATATCAAAAAAATCCATACATTAAATACAAAGATGAACTAGAAAGTAAACTGTCCTGCAAAGAAAATTTCTAGGCTGGAGCCATGTCACTGCAGAATGGGTTAAGTAAAAGGTATAAAGAGATGAGCCTTTAGGGGTGTGAATAGTATCTCTAGGAGTAGGAGAGAAGAAAGTCTGTTCTTGAAAATACTATCTTCAGCAAAGACCTCAAAGAATCTCCATAAACTATTTTCTAAGAAAATCATAATTGAAAACCATGATATATGAGCTGGGCGTGGGGGCCCACTCCTTTAATCCCAGCACTCGGGAGGCAGAAGCAGGCGGATTTCTAAGTTCCAGACCAGCCTGGTCTACAAAGTGAGTTCCAGGACAGCCAGGGCTATACAGAGAAACTCTGTCTTGGGAAACAAACAAACAAACAAACAAACAAACAAACAGAAACCAAAAAAAAAAAAGAAAGAAAGAAAATCATGATATAATAGGGGCAGCAAGTAATTTAAAATGCTTAAACTCCACATATTTGGATATTAAGAATACCTCCAGAAAATTTACAGGTCAAAGATAAAACAAACCTTTCAAGATACAGATAAAGCAGTAGAGGTAGGTTATATATTTCATCTATATAAAAAACTTAAAGCAAACAATGACATATTACTATAGATACAGACTAAAAAAAACTTTAAAACTGTAAAAAGAATACACACTAAGTTTATGATACTATCTAGAGAGAAAAAGATGAGGTGTTTATATGTATAATTTCTTCTGCAAATAATGATAATGACAATATTATCTAATTGCTCTAAAGTGTTGCTATTTCGTTTCTACTTTATGTGAATGACTAAATTTGCCATAATTAAAACTCAAATTTATATCCGGTAGAAAAATGAGAAATTTTTAAAGATAATTCTTTTAAAACCATCTAGATACTTATACTACTAGTAGTTTTTTCTTCTAAATGAGTATCTCAAGAACCAATATCTGAACATGAAATAAAATATCCTAAATAGGATCCTTCAGAACTTTAGCTTCTATCAAGTTGGATGGATACTCACATAGTAGTTGTCATTTATTTGAACCATCGGTGCATTTACACAGGCCCCTAAACATTCCACTTCTACAAGAGTGAAAAGTTTGTCAGGTGTAGTCTCTCCAACCTTTATTCCTAAAAATTAAAAGAAGTAAGTTATAGCATAAAAGTAATATTGTTTAATAAAAATGACAATATCAACAATATGTTATAGAGGTATATAGGAGTACTGGCATGCATTAAATTTCTGTAAAAATGTAAAGAGCCTCCAGGCAGTGGTGGCGCACACCTTTGATCCCAGCGCTTGGGAGACATAGGCAGGTGGATTTCTGAGTTCGAGGCCAGCCTGGTCTACAGAGCAAGTTCTAGGGCAGCCAGGGCTTCACAGAGAAAAACCAAAAGAAAAAAAAAAAAAAAAAGTAAAGAGCCAAGCATAATGGTATACACGTGTAATCTCAACACTTGGAAAGCAGAAACAGGATTCAAGTTCAACGGTAGCCTGGACTATATATTGAGAGATCTGGTCTCAAAAAATAAACATAATGATAACAACATAATACTCATCTTGATTTTTTTTTGTCTTTTAGGTTTTGTTGTTTTGTTTTGGAGATAGGGTCTCACACTGAAGCTCAGTCCTGGCCTCTTAACTCATGACAACCCTCCTGGCTTAAGGTCCAGAAGTCTGGGATTACAGGCAAAAGCCATTGCCTAGCTTCAAGCTATTTCTTGAGTAAGCTTGTTCCTTTAAAATCAATAAAAACCCAGAGGCCAGTGCTCACAGTTTTCATTCACTCTGTGCTAAGACTGAACTTGCTGCCCATACCACCTAGCTGCTTGTCTGCCACATGGCTGACCTCCAGCCTACCTCAAACAACATGGCTCTACCTTTTCTCTGTCTCACTCCTACAGGCAGCAGTGGATATTTATAGTTTGCCTGCATTGAGGCTTTTCTTTTAAACTAATAAAATTGTTCTCAAAGCCGGGCGTGTTGGCGCATGCCTTTAATCCCAGCACTCGGAAGGCAGAGGCAGGCAGATTTCTGAGTTCAAGGCCAGCCTGGTCTACAAAGTATGTTCCGGGACAGCCAGGGCTATACAGAGAAACCCTGTCTCGAAAAACCAAAATAAAAAGTTCTCAAGCTTCAAAAAAAAAAAAAAAAGTTTGGGTGGGGTGGGTGGAGGCTTCTCAGTGATTCACTGGGTGTCCTCGTAAAGGATTGGGTTTGGTTCCCAGCACCCAAACAGTTGTGGGTCACAAACATCTCTAAGTCCAGTCCCAGGGGATCTAACACCCCCTTCTGGCCACCAAGGGTACAGTACACAACAAAAAAAAAATTAAAATAAGAAGTAACCATGCTGACAGGAGCCTGATAACAGCTGTCTCCTGAGAGGCTCTGCCAGATCCTGACCAATACAGATGCGGATGCTGGCAGCCAACCAACTGAGCACAGGGACCCCAATGGAGGAGTTAGGGGAAGGACTGAAGGAGCTGAAGAGGCCTTATCTGGCATCAACGGGAGGGGAGTCCTTTGGTCTTGTGAAGGCTGATGCCCCAGTATAGAGGAATGCTAGGGTGATGAGGTGGGAGTGGGTGGGTGAGCTCCCTAATAGAAGCAGGGTAAGGGGGGATGGGATGGGGGTTTGCAGAGGGGAAACTGAAAGGGGATAACATTTGAAATGTAAACAAAATATCCAATTTTTAAAAAAAAGTAACCAATTGGACTGCTAATAACACAGTTACACCATTAAATTGGCAAAGATTCAAAATATTATTAAGGAGGTAAGGAAAATGAATACTCATATCCTTAAGGGAAGAGACTGGCAAAATACAGGAAGCATGACTCAGCAATTTCTTATAAATGATTTTAATATACAACATGAAAAACATGCAAAAGTATGAATATATGAAATTACCAGAGTACTCGTCTTTAACAGCAAAAAATGAGAACACTCTGTGCTACACATGAAGACCAAAGTTACACCACATAAGAGCACATATATTACATTTATATGCTAAATAATAAATGATATAAAGCCTGTAAGCTATATACCAAGTAGTTACCAGAATCTATACCTTAGAGGAAGCCAGCTGATCTTTCAGCCTTATATACTTTGATATTGCTCAAATGAATTTGTGACATGCAAGGACTTTTTTTTTTTTAAATTCCCAACTGATGACGAAGACCAGCTAAGATTTGAGAGTCAGAGGACTGCAAGCAAGAACAGCTTGGTCAACTCAGTAAGACCCTATCTCAAAGTAAGTACAAACTGGGGCTGAGAATGCAAGTCAGTATTACGTACGTGTTCTTGCCTCTAGTATGAATGAAGCCTGTATTTCTTCAATACAGGAAGGAAAATTAAAAGATGTTTTAACTTCATGGTCAAAAATAAATGCAGGCAGGCAGGGGTATATAGGTTTAATCCCAGTACTCCAAGGGAAAGGAAGGCAGATCTCTGAGTTTGAAGTCTGATCTACAGAGAAAGTTCTAGGACAGTCAGGGCTACACAGAGAAATCTTGTCTCAAAAAAAAAAAAAAAAAAAAAAGGAGGAGAAGCAGCAGAAACAATGGCGATTTTGTATGGAAAGTACTGAAAGTACTCATTTTATTTTATAAATATGCTGTAGCTATATCTGTTTACCTTGTGAAATATTCCTACTATGTTGTTATTTATTCTATGGCTCCTCTAAAAAAGTACATGGTCGTGCTCGCTTCGGCAGCACATATACTAAAATTGGAACGATACAGAGAAGATTAGCATGGGCCCTGTGCAAGGATGACGCGCAAATTCTTGAAGTGTTCCATATATTTGAAACAGAAGGAAGGACCATCCAGAGACTGCCCCACCTGGGGATCCATCCCATAAACAACCACCAAACCCAGACACTATTGCATATGCCAGCAAGATTTAACTGACAGGACCCTGACATAGCTCTCTCTTGTGAGGCTATGCCAGCCAGCGCCTGGCAAACATAGAAGTGGATGCTCACTGTCAGCTATTGGATGGAACACAGGGCCTCCAATGGAGGAGCTAGAGAAAGTACCCAAGGAGCTGAAGGGGTCTGCAACCCTATAGGTGGAACAACAATATGAACTAACCAGTACCCCCCAGAGCTTGTGTCTCTAGTTGCATATGTAGCAGAGGATGGCCTAGTGGGGCATAAATGGGAGGAGAGGCCCCTTGGTCTTGTGAAGATCATATGCCCCAGTACAGGGGAACGCCAGGGCCAGGAAGCGGGAGTGGGTGGGTTGGGGAGCAGGGGGAGGGGGAGGGTATAGGGGTAGCATTTGAAATGTAAATGAAAATATCTAATAAAAAAGTTTAACATTTAAAAAAGAAAAAGAAAAGAAAGAGCAATAAACCACGTTTTGCAGATGACCAATACAATTCACCTAAATATATTTAAAAAAAAAAGTACATGGACACTCTAAAAATTATTTTTAATTGTGTATTTGTGCACATAAGTGCAGGTGCCTCAAGAACTGTCTGCTCCACCTGGTGCTGGAATTATCGGTGGTTGTGAACTTCCTGCTAAATAGATGTTGGGTAGGAAGGGAACTCAGGTCCTCTGGGAAGCCAATGCATGCTCTTTGCCTGAGCCATCTCTCTTGCCCATATGTAGTCATTTTTATGTGACATATGCTAACATTCTTAATGATTAACATAGATTAAAGGCTCAGACTTGAGGCTGAGAATTAGATGAACACAAACTAGAAAGAAATAAAAGCAAACAAATAGTATCTTTTTAAGTACTGAGTAAGTATAAACCAAGTGAGAAAAATTGAAGTTGAGCCTGGCGTGGTGACACACGCCTTTAATCCCAACACTTGGGAGGCAGAGGCAGGTGAATTTCTGAGTTCGAGGCCAGCCTGGTTTACAGAGTGAGTTCCAGGACAGCCAGGCTACACAGAGAAACCCTGTCTCAAAAAACCAAAAAAAAAAAAAAAAAAATTAAAGTTGAAAATTTTAGGTAGAAAATATCAGATCTAGAAGATAATTTTGTTTGGAAGTTGGGAAATGTATGGAGATGAAGCTTGCTTTGTTTGTTTGGGGTTGAGGGTGGGAAAAGGTGTCTCAAGGCAGGGTTTCTTTCTTTCTCTGTATAGCCTTGGCTGTCCTGGAACTTTATAGATCCTCCTGTCTCTACCTCCCAAGTGCTGGGGGATTAAGGTTGTGTCCCAAGGCACCCCGGCTATCGTTGGGATTAATGAAAGAAATGAAGTATTCCATACCAAGCTTTCTCTGAAGGGTCTCCAATATGCTGTCAGAATCTCGCAGCATGCAAGGTGTAGTAGTGCAGACCTGGATATGGTACTTCCCAACTGGCTTTCGATTATACATTGTATAAAATGTTGCTACTTCATATACTCTCATTGGAGGTACTTGTAAAACTTCTGCCACCTGAAATATTAGAATATTAAGAATGACTGCAGTGTTCCCATCACCTGAGGCTAATGTATCCAACTCTAAACAGTACAGTATCCTAAATGCTCTTACACTCTTACTTGTTTTATTTTTCTCTATACCCTTACTATTCAACAAGAGACCTAAATATTTTCATTACTAAAAACATTTTCCTTAAAAAAAAAAAAAAAAAAAGTATGGGCTGGCAAAATGGTTCACGTAAGTAAAAGACCTTGCTAACCAGAGAAGTCCTCTGACCTCCACACGCACATCACACACTAAGCTTAACTCTTAAAAATATTTTTTAAGAGTTTAAAAACGGCCAGGCAGTGGTGGCCCACTCCTTTAATCCCAGCACTTGGGAGGCAGAGGCAGGTGGATTTCTGACTTCGAGGCCAGCCTGGTCTACAAAGTGAGTTCCAGAATAGCCAGGGCTACACAGAGAAACCCTGTCTCAAAAAACAAAAAACAAAAGAGAGAGAGAGAGATAGTTTAAAAATGAAAGTATAATTTCAAATGAAACATTTTTCACAAGCACTATATAGCATACTATTTTTTGTTTTTTCTTTCTTAGTCCTAAGGATTAAACCCAGGGCTTTGGAGTTGTTGGGCAAATGCTCTTCCACTTAGCTACATACCCAGTTCTCATCAAGGTTTCTAGAAAAATTAACCACCTGTGTTAACCTGATTTAACTAAGCATTTAATTATTAAATAAAGCTTTGTAACATGGATCAGTATTAGGGAAGTATATATGCAAATAGAGCAATCAACACAACGTAAAATTTGCATTTGTAGTTTTTAGATCGTCCATTGTTCTCCCATTGTTTGTCTTTTGTTTCTGTTTTGTGATAATCCACCTTAACAGTGGGCTTCATTTATAACCAAATCTAGTTTAGAGAATGATGAGCGGAGCATACTACAGTGGAGTGAGTATCCATGCCAGCTGGGCAAGCAGAAAGCAAGGAACTGTTCTCATACATACTTTGTAAATGGTGAGCTGTACTGTCATTGAATGTAATTATCATAGTAACAGGATGTAAGTATATCTGAAATATAGATTACTGCTGAAACTATTTGGAAACAATCTTCACATCTAAGGCAGGAGAACTGGCACAAGCTCAAGAACAGACTGGGCTAGGTGTGTCTGTCGGGCAGACTCTGTCGTGACAGGAGAGCGATGAGTCTTAACAGGGTTTATAAGGAGGCTGAAGTGGGTCACGTGGTGGTTCTGAATGTAACCAAATGCCACAACATGCCACATATTAGATACAAATTTTTGTTCAAGACTAGAACCTAAGCTGTAAAGATATTATGAGATTATATTTGATAAGGGATTTTTCCCCTGTAATTTTAATATTTTAATGTTGAAACACTACTGCATTAATTTCCTAAACATCTTGATACTAAATTATACATATTTGAGATATTTCCATTAGTGAGCATTTCCCTCAAAAGGCGTGGGGGGGGGGGGAGAAAAACACCTCTTTCATATTGGTGCCTATTTCCTGCAAGAATGGAAGCTGTATTACAAAAACACACTAAAGAGGAGATCAATCAACCGATCTATCTATTATATGAATATATAAGTAAACTCTGATACTAATGGTTATCATGATGATCTCTATATTAAGATATCACATACAAGCAGGGCGTGGTGGCGCACGCCATTGATCCTAGCACTCGGGAGGCAGAGGCAAGTGAATTTCTGAGTTCGAGGCCAGCCTGGTCTACAGAGTGAGTTCCAGGACAGCCAGGGCTATACAGAGAAACCCTGTCTCAAAAAGCCAAAAAAAAAGATATCATATACAATCTCTCCTCTTTCCTGAGACAAATTGAATTCAATACCTTGTTCATAGCGGAGATAGGTAGCCATCCATTCTGCCTTTGGGCGAGATCCAGGACTGGAAGCACAGCGGCTGCTTTATGCCCTTCTGGGTAGTTTTTTACTATTGCCTCTATCCTCTGTAGAAGGAAAAATGCCTGCTTTATATGTATGGAAGCACTGAATACTTGATAAGTCAACCATGCTGTTTATTAAACATACCTTATAGTTTTCTGGTGTGAAATCAAATGGAGTATCTGGGTTATTCTCAGGAGTATCTCTATGCTATGCAAAAAAAAAAAAAAAAAAAATTAAAAAGAGAAAAAATTTTTCCAAAATTATCAACATTTTCTCTAAAACTGAAATACTACCCCATACATTACATTTTACGGTTGCTACTCATTTAATCTCTACTTTAATCCCATCAGTCTATCTTTGTAGCATTAATGACTAAAAATACTTATTTGTTGACTGTTTACCAAAGTAAAGTTAGCAGAACTAAACTTTTTAGAATAGTTTCAAAACAAACACTTAAAATATTAAGGCGTACATTTTGGTTTCAAAACAAAAAATATTTACCCAGCTTCATTAGGAATGGGATATTCTAATTCAAATATCAAATACAAATTGACAGCAGTATGTAATTAAGAAACAAAATTTAAATATGGGCTGGAGCGATGGCTTAGAGGTTTTTTAAAAATGCTTGCTGTTGCTGGACATGGTGATGCATGCCTTTAATCCCAGCATTTTAGAGTCAAAGGCATGTGGATCTCTGAGTCTGAGGATAACCTGATCTACAGAGAAAGTTCTGGGACAGCCAGGGTTCTATTATACCAAGTAACCCTATCTTGGGTTTGGGGGCGTGGGCTGGGCCATGCTTGCTGCTAATGCAGAGAACCAGAGTTCAGTTCCCAGCATCCACATCAGGACACATAACTCCCAGTAACTCCAGTTCCAGGGTAGCCAGTGGTCCCTTCCAGCCTCTAAGGGTACCTGTACCACATGCACATATCCAGGTAGACATACATACCAACAACAATTTTAAATAAAAATTCTAAATGTGAATTCCTAACAAGCACAGTACCCAAAAGCAAAGGAATTTGATTGTCCAAGATGTCTGGGACAACATATTTGTACTCTTTCAAGAGGTATAAAAGGACATCTTTCCCCCAAACAAGTGTTCACAGAGAAACCGCCAAGCTAACATTTAGAAGGTTTAGTTTGTCAAGAATCCCAGGCAGGAGGATTGCCAAGAATTCAAAGACATCCTGGGTTACAATGTGAAACCCTATATAAAAATAAACATCAGAAGCAAAAAACTAAAACCACAGCTATATTCAAAAAAAAAAAAAAAAAAAATCACCACCACCAAGAAAAACAAATAAACAAAAACCCAGTGGAGTAAGCCAAACATTAAAAGTGTGTTTAATCCCAGCACTGGGAAAGCAGATCTCTGTGAGTTCAAGGTCACCCTGGTTTATATCGAAAGTTCTAGGCCAGCCAGCAATAATCAACATAAATAAGACATAAATAAGTACGTAATTACTTTCTAAAGAGCAGAGTAAGCTTAATATTAACAGAACATCTTGATATTCTCAGAGTTTTGCTTTTTAAAAAGGTATCAAGCAAAAGCAGGAAGAAAATGGAAGCTTTGACAATAATTTGAAGTATATACTGTAAATCATCATACAAGTTTACTACCATTGTCATCAAATACTAAATTAATTACTAAAAACAGATGCAGCATCCAAAGCTAATTTTAAATACCACCTAGTGTTAAAACTGTGAAGCCAAAATTATGGAGACCAACTGCTTTGTAAAATAATATATTTATTATGTAGTAATGCACTAAGTGTATTACTATAAACTCTTTTGAGTTTCAAACAAATGCCCTTTAAGGATTTCTCAAATTACAGTCATATAATCTGACCATCAGATTAGCTCTCATAGCAATTTTACCAAACAATAACCTAAATCCACCCCCCCACCAGCCCCCTAGGCAGTGTTTCTCTGTGTAACAGAGCCCTGACTGTCCTAAAACTCACTATGCAGACCAGGCTGGCCTTAACCGCTCAGAGATTTGCCTCCCAAGTGCTGGGACTAAAGGCATGCTCCATCATGCCCTGCTCACAGTAACCAACATTCATAATCCTAGAGTCTCCTAAATTCCTAGGTTTAGTTTATATTTGAGAGGTTCAACTGAGACCAAACATCATTGAATTATAACAAATTTAGCAAGCTATATTTAAATCCCCATGGTGATCAATATATGTCAAAGACACGGGCATTAAGGTTTTGTTTTGGGGGGTGGGAGGCAGGAGAAGTGGCTCAGAGGTTAAGAGCACTCACTGCTCTTGCAAAGCAATCGGGCTTGGTTCCCAACACCCACATGCAGCGCACAGCTGACTACAACTGCAGTTCATAAGGATCTAACAGCACCCGACCTTCTCTGGCTCCCGCATATACATAGTGTACATACATGTTCTCAGTTACACCCACACATAAAACTAAAACAAGTATTTAAAGTTGCTTCTTTGTACTAGGGATTGAACCCAGAACCCACCCAGATCCTGCATACTCTAGGCCAGTATTCTGCCACAGAGTTACGGTAACATCCCACAGTTTATGATATTACAGTGGATTCACTCAAATCCCCAAGTCTTTCCACTGTGAGGAATCCCAGTTACTTACCACAAATAAGGCTCCTCCAGCACCATTGCGCACTGCTGTCTTATGCAAATTCCTTGCATGTCTTCCCTAAAGTTTAAATTTTTAAAAAAACAGTCACAAAATTTAAGAAAAATTTCTTGAAGAAATATTTTCAGAGTCATAATTTAAAACAAGGGAATCAAGTATGATCTTAGGAGCTGGCCTATATCCTATGCCCTTCTCTCTCAGAAGTATCAGGAAATAGATGCATAAAGGCACATTATTAACTCACTTGTGGGAGTCAGTGGAGGAACTGATCCAAACCCAAGCCAGAGGTGAGCACAGGTGCCCAGGTGTCATGAGCACTTTCGCTGGCATGAACCATCAGAGAATTAAGTGGCTGTCTTTACTTTTGTCTGAGTTGATGCCAGCTTTTTAATATGGTAAAGTTTTGTGGCTTGAGACAGGGTATCACTGTGTAGCCCTGCTTTACTGGATTGTCCTGTAGACCAAGCTGATTTTCTACTAAGCCACCTGCCTCTACCTCCCAAGATTAAAGGTTTACTCCACCACACCTGGCCCTAATATGATAAGGTTTTTATTCTACACTTGTGTCACAGCTATGCACAAATAGTCACATTATACTCTTCTAAATTTTTTTGAAAGAGTCTCGATATGTAGCCCACGCTGGACTTTTAATTTTTTCTTTTTGCCTCTGCCTTCCTGGTGCTGGACTGATTATAGGACGCGTTACCAGACCAGCCAGCCTTTTCAGTTCTTTATTAAATACTTGAGCAGCTCCAGCCACACACTGTACTGCTCGGAGTGCCCTGCAGACTCAGCAGCTGCAACTGCTCTGGACGGAGTCATTTTGTTCTCCTGTTCCTCTCTCCTGGACTGCCGAGCTCCCACTCTAAACAATGAAGTAGTATTCTAAATCCTACCAGTTCTTAATTCTGTGAACCACAAATGGTGGGACACTGAGTTAATCCAAGCGTGGGACTGGCTACCAGGGAGACTAAGTGCAAGTGACATGACCCAACAACATGCTTAACTTTACCACAGACCACAGTTCTTCATGTGGCCTTAACTAGAAAACCTAGTGACAGACATAGGAATAGCATACAGTAGTCAAAACTATCAGTTTTATGTACACAACCAGAGAAAGGGACCTGGAGGGGCTTTGCCTCAACTGTGTTCTCCCTTACTGCCCCCACCGGCAGCCCTTAGGCAGCTAGTAGATACACAAGCATGACTTTATGCTTCTTTTGTTTTAAATATGTAACTTTTTTTTGATTTTTAATATTTTTATTACATATTTTCCTCAATTACATTTCCAATGCTATCCCAAAAGTCCCCCATAGCGCCCCCCACTTCCCTACCCACCCATTCCCATTCTTTTGGCCCTGGCATTCCCCTATATTGGGGCATATAAAGTTTGCAAGTCCAATGGGCCTCTCTTTCCATTGATGGCCGACTAGGCCATCTTTCGATACATATGCAGCTAGAGACAAGAGCTCCGGGGTTCTGGTTAGTACATCATGTTGTTCCAACAATAGGGTTGCAGATCCCTTTAGCTCCTTGGGTACTTTCTCTAGCTTCTCCATTGGGAGCCCTGTGATACATCCAATAGCTGACTGTGAACATCCACTCCTGTGTTTGCTAGGCCCCGAATATGTAACTTTTAAAAACAATTCAACACATTCAAGGCTGTGAAACATGACACTAAACTTTAGAAAACACACACTGCGGTCATTTTGGTTGAGAACACAAGAAAATATAGAAAACTTCTGAATAACATAGAATTACTTAAGTAAACACTGAGAAAACAATTTCATAATAATGGTTAATTTTAGGTCAGGGGAAGTGATCCCTCTTTTCACCTTCTGAGCCTTACATACTCATTTCTTGACGATCAACCACAGCTTGAGAGTCACCACCTTCCTTCCAGACTCAGCTCTGACTCCTCTGCTCTGTCCCTTACATTCTTTCTCTGCGGCATCGTCTACCGTCTATGCTGAAGACTACTATGTCTTACTTCTAGTGATAAAGGGGTAACACCCAGAAAAGACCTTAAGTGCATAAAGTTAATGAGGAAAATTAGTAACGATCATGAACATTTAAAAACTTATTAGCAATTAAAAGCATGAAATTTAAAGTAATACTGCCAGCTTAAATTAGGGAAAGTTTTGGTTTGGGATTTTTGTTTTAAGATAGCATTCCATTTTATTGAGGGCATGGGAGAAATGGGCTTGCTAGTGCATTAGGCAAACACTCATACAAGCCTTATAGGGAAGCAAACTAGTATGATTTATGGAAAACTTCAAAGAATTTATATCTATTGGGGGTTGTTGGGGGATGGTTGAAGACATGGTTTCTCTATGCAACAGAGCCTTGGCTGTCCTGGAACTTAATTTGTAAATCCACCTGCCTCTGCCTCCCGAGTGCTGGGATTAAAGGTATGAGCCACCATGCCTGATGTAAATTTATTTAACACAGTAATGCTTTCGGAAAGTTATTTTTTTAATTTTTTGTTGTTGTTGTTGTTGTTTTCAATACAGGGTTTCTCTGTGTAGCCCTGGCTGTCCTGGAACTCACTTTGTAGACCAGGCTGGCCTTGAACTCAGAAATCCGCCTGCCTCTGCCTCCCGAGTGCTGGGATCAAAGGCGTGCGTGCGCCCCCACGCCCGGCTGGAGAGTTACTTTTAAAGAGCATTGAACTAGGAAGCTTGAGAGGGCGCTGTGAGTCTATGCCTACAAATGAAGACCTGCCGCAAGGGGAGGGGAGGGTGAGGGCGTGTGTGTGTGTGTGTGTGTGTGTGTGTGTGTGTGTGTGCACGCGCTTGAGAGGGGCGCTGTGAATCTACGCCTACAAATGAAGACCTGCCGCAAGGGGAGGAGAGGGTGAGGGCGTGTGTGTGTGTGTGTGTGTGTGTGTGTGTGTGTGTGTGTGCACACGCGCTTGAGAGGGGCGCTGTGAATCTACGCCTACAAATGAAGACCTGCCGCAAGGGGAGGGGAGGGTGAGGGTGTGTGTGTGTGTGTGCACGCGCTTGAGAGGGGGGGGGCGCTGTGAATCTATGCCTACAAATGAAGACCCTGCGGCAAGGGGAGGAGAGGGTGAGGGCGTGTGTGTGTGTGTGTGTGTGTGTGTGTGTGTGTGCACGCGCACCTCTCCCACTGGAACAACTCTTCTTACAAATTCTGTTCCAGGCGTGGTGGCGCATGTCTTTAATCCCAGCACTCGGGAGGCAGAGGCAGGCAGATTTCTGAGTTCAAGGCCAGCCTGGTCTACAAAGTGAGTTCCAGGACAGCCAGGGCTACACAGAGAAACCCTGTCTCGGAAAACAAAACAACAACAATAACAACAAAATATTGTAAAGGCTCATTTATTTTTTTCTATTTTCCAATTCCTACTTAACACTGATACACAAACTGAAAAAAGATTGACAAAATAAAACATTCACAAATGAAATGCATCGAACTTTTTCTGGTCAATATTTGAATCCCTTTTTGTTTATTCAGGATGTTACATGCACATATTTTCATTTAAAATTAATAAAGAGGAGCTGGAGAGATGCTTTTGCAGAGGACTCAGGTTTGGTTCTCAACACCCACATGGTGAATTATAATTGTCTATACCTCCAGTTCCAGGGGATCCAGTGCCCTCTTAGGCCTCTGTGGGCACCATACACACATGCAGTGCATATACACACATGTAAGCAAAATACTAAAAGCCATAAAATTAAAATAAATCTTTAAAATAAACACAGAGCTAATTTTGCAAAAGCTGTCCGTTAGCTGTCTGGTGGTTAAGCCCTCCCTACAAGAACATGCCTCTGGCAAAGGAGCTCCTCCATCCCTTTCCAGATGAGAAGAGGAAGCACAGGAAAAAGTGCCTGGTGCAGAGCCCCAGTCCTACCTACTTCCTGGATATGAAATGCCCAGGATGCTGTAAAATGACCAGTCTTTACCCATGCACAAATGGTAGGCTTGTGTGTTGGCTGCTCCACTGTCCTGTCAGCCTACAGGCGGAAAGGCAAGGCTAACAAGAAGGAGGCAGTGGCACTCAAAGCACATGATTCAGGGTAAGTAGGAACTATTCCAATAAACATTTTGTATTTTAAAAAAAAGAGTTGTTCATTAAATCCCCTTGCTTTTTTTTCCCCTGTGAACAACTCACAGAAATTGGCCCCAGGGACAGAACTCAAGATGGCAGTTTTGGTAGCAAGCACTCCAACCACTGAACCACTCTACCAATCCCTGGAAAAATATTTTGAGGCATAATCTTGCTGACCAGTAATTCTGCATATTCACATGAGTTTACACACATTTGCATCCAAAAAACTAATGTTTTAATTGCAAATCACTGATGACAGATGATTAAGAAGAGTGGGGAGGGGGCTGGAGAGATGGCTCAGAGGTTAAAGAGTGCTGCTGGCTACTCTTCCAGAGAGGTCCTGAGTTCAATTCTCAGCAACCACATGGTAGCTCACAACCATGGGAGAAAAAGCTAAGCAGTATAAACTTAGGACTTTCTGGGTTTTATTTTTTCCAAGGTAAAAAGTTTACATTAATACTTCACTACTTCCTAATATGCAACCTTGTACTTAATATCTTTATTTAAAAGCTTGGTGTGTATGTGTGTGCATGCAAGTGCACATATGTACAGGTGTCTGTGAATATCAGAAGTGGAAAATAAGATCCTTTGGAGCCAGATTACAGGGAGCTATGAGCTGTCCAGTGAGTGCTGGGATGCAAACTCTGGCCCTTAGAGCAGTAAGGGGTTCTTAACTGCTGATCCATCATCTCTGAATCTACTACTTTAAGGAGATTTAGAATTATTTAAATTTTATGTGTATAAGTGCCCCCCCCCTGGCCATGTATAAAGGGGCACTAAGTTCAAGACAAGACTGGTGCCTTTGGAAGACAAAAGACTAGTGTTGGATCTCATAGAACTGAAGCATCAGACAGTTCTAAGCCGCCCTGTGGGTGCTGGGAATGTAGCCCCAGCCTGTGGAAGAGCAGCCAGTGCTCCTAACACTGAGCTCCCTCTCCAGCCCCTCGCTTAATATTTTTAAAGCTTATTGGGTTTTTTGGTTTGGGGTTTTGTTTTGTTTTGTTTTTTGAGACAGGGTTTCTTTGTGTAGACCAGGCTGACCTCGAACTCACAGAGATCCTCCTGATTGTATATCCTGGGTACTGGGATAAAAGGCATGAGCTCTTGTTTGTTTTAAAAATGGGTGTCTTTTTTGTTTGTTTTGTTTTTCAAGAAAAACAGGGTTTCTCTGTATGGCCCTGGCTGTCCTGGAACTCACTTTGTAGACCAGGCTGGCCTCAAACTCAGAAATTCACCTGCCTCTGCCTCCCGAGTGCTGGGATTAAAGGTGTGCGCCACCGCACCCAGCATGGGTGTCTTTTTAATGGGCTGTTTTAAGATAATGAAATTACTCTAAAAGAACTTCCTAATATGTTAAAGCACTGTTGTTCACTTAGCAGACACAAGATAAAACAATAACTGAAAGACAGATTTAAAGATAATTTTAAAGCATGACAGATAAATTGTCTTTTGTTTATAAAAACTTTAACAAAGTCATTCTCAAGACAGAGCAGATTATTGAGTTTCTTGCATCTGTTAGTATACAGTTTTTTATATTATAATTAGGCTGTGACTTCTTCTGATACAATTATCTTTTTAGATATTTGAAAAATATCTACTTCCTCTCTACTGAAATTAATATATAAATTCCCTTTTACTTAAAGGAAGTGGAAGGGGTGGGAGATGCACTGGTGTTCCCATAAGGGACGTTATGTTCTTGAGTTATTCATGCTAATAATGTACTGCCACCTACGAGCTTATCCAACACAACAGGACACAAACAACCCTTTCATTCAAGACTCACACAAAGTAGAGCACAGCAAACCAAGCCACCACTTTACACAAGCCACTACACTCTCGTACACTAGTGCCAGTTTGGAGAATCAGCCTAATATAACCCTTCCAGTGGGATGTCTCTCATGCATATAAGCATCTGCCTGCTTCTCAAGTTGGGATTAAAGGCATGAGCCACTACTGCCAGGCTTACTTTTGTTGTTTTGAAATAACAGTCTCATTAGATAGCCCAGGCTAGCCTAAACTTTCTATGCTCCTATGTCAGTCTCCCAAGTGCCAAGATTGTAAGTATAGACCATCACATGCAGTTAACAGTCTTCTATAGACAGTATCTTAATGCCATGCACGACTTAAGAAGCTATCTCAATACACTTTTCCTGACTTAATCACTAGGTCTTAGAGATTCTACTGAGTAATTTTTGTTATTCTTGCTATTGCATTCCCCAGCCCTGCTTCTTTCCCAGTTCTTCCTCTGCCCCAGGTTACTACTAATAATGTGGTTCCATGACAGTCTTATGCTTTTCCACATCTCTAGAGATGCTCACAAAAATTCTAATGAGCAGAGGACTGAAGGTGGTAGCTCTGGACTCAATCTGAGCATGCTACAAATCTGCCGAAACTGTTCACGTCTTACTGGACAAAATCTAAATCCTCTTACGTCATAGAAAAGGCCTTTTGCCCCTTTCAGTCCCAGCTTCCACCCTCTTATTTCCTTCCAACCTGCCATGCATCTCACTCCTTGTGCATGCAGCTTCTTCAACTTAACAGCACTTTATGCCTCCCACTCACCCATCGTGACCACGTAACTCCCTCCTCTTCGCCTGGACAGCACTAGAGAAAGGAACCAGCCATGCTTCCATAATTATAGCACTTGTTCAACTTAGTTGTTCATCATATACAACGATTTTCCTGGGCAGCTAAAAAGGAATACTTACAAACACACACACACTCACACACTGTACATATGTATGTACACACACACACACACTCAGAAAAAAGAATAAAAGAATAGGTTGGTGAGATGGCTCAGTGGGTAAGAGCACTGAGTGCTCTTCCAAAGGTCCTGAGTTCAAATCCCAGCAACCACATAATGGCTCACAACCATCTATACAGCTACAGTGTACTCATACATAAAATAAATAAATCTTAAAAAAACAAAAAAGGGTGAAACTACTTTATAGAATATAATGTTGGGAAGCTATACTGTTTCATTTATTATTAAATCTTTGACTTTCAAAGTAGGAGTGTATATAAACCCAGCATAAGTTAAGAAAAATCTGTAAAATGTTTTGAGATTTAGGATTTTAAGATCACACACACTAAGATAAAATTTCTTGGTTTTTTGGGGGGTGGGTGGGTTGTTGTGTTTTATTTGTTTTGTTTTGTTGTTGTTCTTGTTTTGAGAAAGGCTGTTGGTGTCCTAGAGCCTGCTATATAGACTAGGCTGGCCTCAAACTCACCGAGATCCTCCTGCCTTTGGGATTAAAGGCATGTGCTAACATGCCTGTTCTAAAGGTGAGATTTCTTTGGGGTCTGCTGGGATGTTACAAAGTTAGGTTTTGAGTTTCTCCAGTGTAACAGGCCAACTGTGACTGCACAGAGAAACCCTGTCTCAAACAAACACACCAAAAGTCTTTCATGTAAGCTAGGTACAATGGCTCACACCTGTAACACCACCATTTAGGAGGTATGCTAAGAGGACTGCCAGAGTTTAAAGCCAGCTTGAGCTATACAGTTAAGACCCTGTTATACAAACAAAGAAACCAAAATAAGTAAACAAAAAAAAAAAAAAAAAATTAAAACGCAGTCTTAAATGGCTTGACTTAGCCAAGGAAGTGGATAATCTCTGGCATGGGCAAGTGGGAATCCCAGGAAAGGAAGTACCGAAATGGGTACAGAAACTACTCAGATCTCTGGCTGACCCCTGTGTAATGACAGATTCTAAGCAGCCTTGCTAAATTAGAACCAATATTGGTCTACCACTCATGACAATGGGGATGAACATTCTTTAAAGAAATAAGTTAGAGTGTAGTGTTAATTATGTTATTATTATTGTTATGTAGTGTTATTAGTGTAATTTATTATGCATCTACAAAGTCCAGGATACAATTCAAAATTATTCATTGTGGAGAGCATGTTGGGGTGACAGCACAAAACCCACTATCATAGGGGAAAAACATTTCAAAACTGAAAGCAGAGGCCTGGGAGTGCAGGTGGATCCCTGAGTTTAAGGCCAGGCTAGTCTTCCTGGAAGGCCAGTCAAGGCTACATAAACTACATAAACTCTGTCTCAAAACACCACCCACAAAACAAAACCCTGCTTTTCAACTATACCTCTTGTTGCCCCTTGCCTCAAAAACAAAAGAAACAGAAGATGTCTATGGGAGCTTTTTGGCCCCTACTTCTTAGTCTCCTCCTCAACTGAATGATTCTCAGAGCCTCTCTTACCTATGTAGCCTTCCAGCTTCTGACTCCAACCAGACCTAGTCCACCTCCACTCCCACACCAGTCATCTACTCAGAGCAGAACCCCTACTGTACATAAAACCTTCCACTGACTCTTTACTAGTCCACACTACCAGGGGCACCTCTTTGTTTGTTGTAGGGGGCTGGGATTTGAGTTGGGGATATTTTACAGACAGGAATTTATATAGGCCAGGCTAACCTCAAACTCACTATATAGCTAATGATAGCAAACATTCTGAGTTTCCTGGCTCTAACTCCTAAATGCTAGGACATCAGATGTGACCAACCATACACATATGAACCTTATTAGTGTTCTTACATGAAATAACCCCACAAAAATTGGGAATTCTGTTTCTAATTTGTAGTGATGAAAACACTGCACCACCCTCTAAAATAAGATATAAATTCACCTATTAAATACACAGCAAGGGGCCATCAAACATCACCCATCATTACTCTACTCCAGCAGGGCATGGAAGCTCACACCTGTAATCTCAGCACTCAAGAGTCAAGGCAAAAAGACCAACAAACATTTAAACATTCAAGGCCAACATGCCACACTTAGCAGGCTCCAGGCCAGCCAGGGCTGCATGGTGAGATCTAATTTCAAAAGGGGAAAAAAAAAAAAAAAAAAAGTACTATAATCCAATCCACACTGTTACCTGGACCTAAGAAGTACGTTAAGGCTTCAAAAAACTAGGGACAGACTCAACATTCCCATTTCACAGCTGAAGAAACCAAGACTAATTCTCTGGGTCATGTCACATAACTACAAAAGGTCACCTGGGATGCCTAAGTCTAAAGCCCCAAATGGTTTGTTCACACACACACACATATATGTATGTATATATATATAGTCTTTTGTTGAGAACTTAGTGTTTGTTTTACTGTTAGGAAAATAAAATCCAACCAAACAAATAAGGCTTCTTTCTTTCCTGTAGTTGCCATGTAGTTAAGTTCAATAGCCATTATTATCTGTGTGCCCATGCACTCTCCGGACACAAGTTCAGCTCGTGAAGGTCAGACCACAACTAGTCCTCACCCCTGGAGGCCAGCGCCTTTGCACCCTGAGCTACCTCGCAGGCCCTGGAATCTGCATTTTTAGCTTCGCTTCAGTGTTTCCACTCAGTTCAGTTCCTTGGCCTATCTGAGATGCACCTGACACTCAAATGGCCATAAAACTACGACTCTTTGGTCAGTGCGGTTACTCGTGCTACTACTATTCTCTCACGGTTAATTCCTACGATTCTCTGCCGAGCATTTCCTAAAATGAAAGAACAACTTCAGTAAATGAAACGCTGGTCACCTTTATCTAGTCCTGAAGGAGCTCAGCAAGCCTTCACCAAGCCTATCAGCGTTTTCTCCAGCGTGCTTTTAAATCGGATGCAGCGCAGCCGCTATGCCTGACAGTCAAGCAGCCCAAAGCTTCGCTGCTAGGATCCTGGAAGCAGCGGGCCGCCAGGGGCCCCCAATAGCTTCCGCGCCAGGACAAATGACAACCGCCTTCCTGACCTTGACTAAGTTAGGGGTGACTTTCCCCGGCCCGGTGCGGGCGGCCCGCCACCCGCCGCCACCGCAGCTGCGGAGCATCCCGGAGGCACTGAGGACGAAGGCCGCTGCGTCCCCGCCGCCGCCAGCTGACCTGTCCAGCGCCCTGGGGTCTCCCAGGACTAAAAGCTAAGGGAGGCACGAAGAGCGGGAGACTGTGGCGACAGTGCCCGGGGTTTACCCCGAGCCTCTTACCCACTGAGCAGCGAGGCCGGTCGCCCTGGCCCGCAGCGCCAAGGAGAACATGGCGGGGTACGCGGTGCTCCGACCCCGGCCGCTCTAGGCTGACTGGGAACGAACGAGCCCGGAGGCCCGGCGCGCGCGGCCCCGAGCCCAGGACGCAAGGCGCGCGCGCTCACGAGCCCAGGCCTGGGCGTCCGGAACAGTACGCAGTTCCTGACGCAGCGGCGCGCGAGGGCTGCTGGGACCGGTGGGCGGGCCCGAAACAAGCCAGTCCCTAAAAGGCTGGTCCGGCTGGGCCAGCTGAGTCCCCGCCCTGAGGACGAGGCGTAGCTTCTGGAGGCTCTTGTGTTTTTTGTTTTTTGTTTTTTTTTTTTTTTTTTGAGGACGAGGCGCACCTTCTTGGGGGATCTTGTGTTTGTTCTGTCAAACACCTCCTCTGGTATTGCATACTTCCTTCAAAATTCGTTTGGTTGAGTCTTTTCTTACATACGATCGTATTTAAAGGGATGCCACCTAGTGGACCTGGACAGCAAGTGCCTTGGCTCCCAAGCCTTTGCGTTAGAGTCTGTAAAATGATAGGCTAAGCTGGAATTGACTTCGGGATGCCAGTGAGTGGGAGGTAGAAATGATGACTGTTGATGCTGCGCGGTAGACGAACAAATATTCTTTGTGCTTGTGTATGCTCTAGACATTTTCCATGATAAAACTGGTGGAGGAAGGAACCTACTGTCGTCTTGATTTTTGTTTGATCTCAGGAAATTCCTAGCAGCTTTAGGCATCGTGCTGTTTCCAGCTGTCGGTATTTTACACAGGTTTTGAGTGATCCTCAACCTTCAGACAAGCGCATACTGCCACCTTGGGCTTTTAACTTATTCTTGACTCTTCCTTTGACTATCGCTTTGTGTGTGTCTTCTCAATCCACCCCTTTCTTTTTGCTATAATAAAGTTGTGAATAGTTTCCGGAATTTTGACAACAGAATGAAGATTCTGAAAGGTTATCCGTCATGAGTTTGTTTAAAAAAAAAAAAAAGATAATCCATTGCAACCTGTGTGAATCATATTCTACAAAGTATTCGACTCAGCTGGGCGTGGTTGCTCACGCGGAGGCAGAGGCAGGTGGATTTCTGAGTTCGAGGCCAGCCTGGTCTACAGAGTGAGTTCCAGGACAGCCAGGGCTACACAGAGGAACCCTGTCCCGAAAAACCAAAAATATTATTATTATTCGACTCAAGAGATAGTGTTTCTAACCAATGATACTAAATTCTTTGGTTCCTATTGCATTATCTCCAGTATTAGTTTGCCACTAATAAATTTGCTTCAGTACTTCACTGAGGGAATGAAAAGATACTGTAAAAGAAAAGATAATCCGGGTCCCATTACTGATTTATTTTATTGTGTGTGTGCACCCAAACATATTGTCATCATCATTAGCAGTTGTAATACTTTGGCCTTTTCAGAGTCTCATGTAGCCCAACCTGGTCTCAAGCTCGCTATAGGTGAAGCTGAAAGACCTCCGAAGGGAGACCCTCACTCAAGTCTCGGGATAATAGTGGACCCCCAAGAACTCACGAGAGACCAAGCTTGATGCAAACCACATGAGGCTTCATTCGGGGAAAGCCAGAGCTCTGGGGACGACTCATATCCCATGCAGGGGTAGAGGAGTTGACCCTAAGGGGAAAGGGGGGTCCCAGTTTTTATAGGCCCTCAGGGGGGAAAGGAGAAGTGGGGGAGCAGGGGATTTCCAGATCTAAACATTGTCTATTCTAAAATGATTGATTTCTCAAGATATGGGTATGGGAGGGAAACAGGAAAGAGTCTCATGAAGGTGTAGTAACTCCGGATTGACCCCGACTGTGGTTTCTGGGGAGATTTTCCGACTCTATCCCAGCAACCAATATCACAAACACCTGGCAGTGAGGTGCAGCAGTGGGCGCACACCTGGGTTCAAGGAACGGTAAGAACATTGGCAGACACACAGATTCAAGAAGCGGCCAGAGCATTGTGCACCTCTATTTTTCTAAATCAGTGAAGCTACTTCTACTAACAATGAAATCTATTTTGCCAATTTCAGGGCTTCTGTGACCTTTTACATTCTGTTAGGATCTTTCAAAGCTAGTCTTGAACTCATAACTCTCATGCCACCACCTTTCAATCACCACCACCAAACCCAGTTCCTCTGACATTGATACACATGATTCTTTCTTCTTCTTCTTCTTCTTCTTCTTCTTCTTCTTCTTCTTCTTCTTCTTCTTCTTCTTCTTCTTCTTCTTCTTCTTCTTCCTCCTCCTCCTCTTCCTCCTCCTCCTTCTTCCTTCCTTCTTCTTCTTTCTTCCTTCTTCTTCTCCTTCTCCTCCTCCTCCTCCTTCTTTCTTCTTTCTTCTTTCTTCTTTCTTCTTCTTTTCATCTTTCTTCTTCTTTCTTCTTCTTCTTTCTTCTTCTCTTTCCCGAGACAGGGTTGCTCTGTGTAGCCCTGGCTGTCCTGGAACTCACTCTGTAGACCAGGCTGGCCTCGAACTCAGAAATCTGCTCGCCTCTGCCTCCCAAGTGCTGGGATTAAAGGTGTGTGCCACCACGCCCGGCCCCATTTTCTTTGATTCAACATCTTGTACTATACTTAGCATATGAAAGGCAGTCAATAAATCTTTTAGTTGAATGAAAATCTTTGTATAATGCAAATAGTTTGCCTACCCAGTCTCTTGCTGGACTATGATAATCATGTCTGTATCATTGTGATGGTTTGTATAGGCTCAGCCTAGGGATTGGCACTATAGAAGGTGTGGCTTTTTTGGAGTAGGTGTGTCACTGTGGGCGTGAGCTTTAAGACCCTAGCTGCCTGGAAGCCAGTCTTCTGCTAACAGCCTTCAGATAAAGACATAGTACTCTCACTTCTGCACCATGCCTGCCTGGATGCTGCCATGCTCCCAATGAAAGAAAGATGAAATTTCAAAACCTGTAAGTCATATAAAGTACTCAGAAATTGCTGGTTGTTTGTGAGCCTAGAGGCTGCCTGGGGCTGAGAAAAAAGAAAAACAAACCCGGGTATGCCCCGTAGTTAAAACATTCCTGGGAACATCTTGACCATAAGATAAAGAGGAATGTGAAGACATAACAGGGCTATCTGAACTGAGTCAACAACTCACAGAACTCTGACACCCTGCACGTACATGTAATTTTTCTGCTGATGTTTGAATAAGCCAATAGTGTGTCGCTGTGCTGAATTCCACACCCCTAAGCCCCTTACCCCATAAAAATCCCTAGCTTTTGAGCCTCGTGGCCGACATCCGTTATCTCCTGTGTGGGATGCATGTCGGTCCGGAGCTCCGTAATTAAACGTCCTCATGTAATTACATCAAGAGATGGTCCTTTGTGATTTTTTGGGTGCACGCCGAATCGGGAATTGGGTGGGGGTTTCCCCACTAGGTTCTATCACCACCTTGATGATAATGGACCGAACCTCTGAACCTGTAAGGCAGCCTCAATTAAATGTAGTCCTTATAAGAGTTGACTTGGTCATGGTGTCTGTTCACAGCAGTAAAACCCTAACCAAGACAGAAGTTGGTACCAGGGACTGGGGTATTGCTATGATAGGCCTGACTATGTTTTTGTTTGGAAGAATGTGGATTTGGGGACTTTGGATTTGGAAAGCCATGGAATGTTTTAAGTGAGGCTTAATGGGCCATCCTGGTAGGAATACAGAAGACTTTGTTCCTGTGAGTGTTTGACTGTGCAGACCCGGTCCAAGAGGCAGTGGAGAAGAACTTCAGTATGTGGCCTAGAGACTGTTTTTGTAGTATTTGAGTGAAGAACATGGCTGCTTTTTTGCCCTTGTCTGAAGAGTTTGCCTGAGGTTAAGGTGAAGAGACTCAGATTATTTGCATTGACAAAGGAAGTCTCAGAAATGCCCATCATAGACTTTGTACTTTGGTTGAGTCTCATGAAGAGCGTTTTGAATAAGTCTAACAAACTTAGAAAGGAAAAATATAAAATATATAGTTTGAGTATTAAAGGGGCACCAGGAAGTGAAATGGAACTGAATCCTATGTCCTAGGAGATATCAGATTAAGGGATTTGGGGGCAAGATCCTACCCAGCTAAATTTAGATCCAAGCATGGTGATACCTTTAATCTCAGCAGATAAAGCCAAGCAGAGTTCAAGCCTGCCTGGGACAGCAAGTTCTAGATGAAGAAAAGTTAAGTCCAGGTGTGGTGGTATACACTTTTAATCCCACGAGACAGGCACGCAGATCTCTGAATTCAAAGTCAGTTTACAGAGCAAGTTCCAGGACAGCTAAGCTTAGGCAGTGAAGGGGTTGGAAAACAGAAATCTGGTGATAATGTAATATATACAAGGAGGCTGTATTCCTGGTTGTCAACTTGACTATATCTTGAATGAACTACAATCCAGAGTCAGAAGGCTCACCTGTGATCCAAATCTTGAGACTCAGAGAAACAAGTTTCTGACCTGGATCTTGGCATAGAGAGCCTGAGGCATAGTGGCTATGAATCCCAGGAGACTAAGGCAAGGAGATCCCTGAGTTCAAGGCCAGCCTGGGACAAAACAAGTCCCAGATCCAAGTATGGTGGTACACATCTCTAATCTGGGCCACACCTTTTGTTGAAGACATACAACAGACATTGGAAGAAAGAAGATTTGCTCTTCTTTGCCTGCTTGCATTTACTTGCCAGCACATCTGTTGGAATCTGTTGGATTGAGCAACTACTGGGTTTTCTATTCACACCTGAGCGTTGTTGGGGAGTTAGACTACAGACTGTAAGTCATCGTGACAAATTTCCTTACTGTATAGAGACTATCCATAAGTTCTGTGACTCCAGAGAACTCTACCTCAGGGGCCAAGTTCCAGCCCCAGCAAGCAGCAGAGCTTGGCAGCTTTAGTCATGTTGCTCTGGTTTTAGAGTGAAAAATAGAAGGGACTAGTGGGATGCTGGTTAGCTGGAGCTAAGAAGTTAGAGGTGATTGAGAGGAGACCAGCATCTCTGGGGTGAAATCTCCTGGGAAGTGTTTTCTGAGAGCACAGAGAAGCTGTGTCCCAGAGACATGCAAAGGTTGTTCTGTACCTTGTGCTTCGGCTCTGTAAGAGTCACCCAGGTGGTACTGGTTTTGAATGTGGCTCCTCAAAGGAGAGTACTTTATTGTTTCCCAAACGGCCACTCATAGTTTGGGTGAATTCTGAAATTATCTGCAAAAGGTTGCTATACATTTAAATGAGGGGACTAGAGATTCAGTGATTAAGAGCACTGGCTGAGGCTACATTCCTGGTACCACAAAGAAGCTTACAGTCATCTCTAACGCCAGTTCCAGGGGCTCCGATGCACTCTTCTGGCCTCTGCAGGCATCAGGTATTCAAGTAGTGCACAGACATACATGCAGGCAAAAGACCTGTATACATAAAAATACAAATAATTTAATCTTTAAAAAAAGAAAGGAAAGAAGGAAGGAAGGAGGGGGAAAAAAAAAACCTCCCAGGGATGGAGAGATGTGAGGAGCCACCCTTGCAATCGCCATTACAAGATGGCGCTGATGTCCGGTGTTCTAACTGGTAAACAAGTAGTCTGTGCATGTGCTGGGGTATTTTTCCATTCCTTGTGCCCTGCCTGTCCTGTGGCGTCATCTGGGCTGATGGTGAGCAGCCAGTCAGGGTGAAAAACGTCTCCATCCGCTCTTGTGGCCTATTTAAGGACCGAGTTTCCTGTGTTCTGGGCCTCCTCCCCAGAAGCTGATCATCTTTCTCTCGAGATGCATTAAAGCTTGCTGCAGAAGGATCCGAGTGTGTCCTGTGTGTGTGTGTCCTCGCCAGCGAGACTCCTTATCACACAGGGACAGAGAGATAACTCAGAGTTTAAGAGGACTGACTGCTCTTCTAGAGGTCCTGAATTCAATTCCCAGCACCCACATGGTGGCTCACAACCATCATAATGTACCCAGCGTCCTCTTCTGGCATGCAGATACACATGCAGACAGAACACTAATATACATGAGAGACCAAGGTATGACTACCATCTAAGTCCAACTTGGTGAACCAATGAGTTTTAATGAGGTTACTACAGGAGCAGAAATGACTCACAGACAGCTGCATCATCACAAGCCAAGCTGCAAAGACCAGCTCTGCCTAGAAGAAGCAGAAACCATCTGAGCTGCCTGGAAGACGTTCAGAGCAACTGAAACACTTGGGAGAGACACTTCCAGCCTGTTGCACTTCGTCAGGTTGTGCAGCATGATCCGGGTTCGCAGCTTTTGTGGGCTGTCATCTGTACTGGGGTAGATTTGGGTGAGTTTGTGTTGCTTTCACACCATAATAATTTCGAAGGGCTACAAACTGCAGAAACCCTTGCAGGTCTGGGATTGTAATGTGAGGGCTGTCTCTCATACCACAAAGCAGCCAGGAAGAGTGGCCTGGCTCAGGCCTCTCCCTAGAAGGGGAAGGAGCGCCTCCTGGTGGAGAAGAAGAGCTCAGCACTTCAGGGAGATTTTAATCTTGTATCATATTTTAACCCCAGGTCTTTTGCTATCCCCAAAGGGTAATAAATACCACACCCTTCTAAATTTGCATCTCCAAAGCAGATGGGCTATAGATCTATTAAGTCAGTTAACTGTTAAGACAGTTTTTATAGGTTTGTGACTGTGTACATGTCACAACAGCTATAGTCGAGTGTGCAGGTCCAAGGACAACTTTGTGAAGTCTGTCCTCTCTTCCCGTCTTCTCTCTCTCCCCCTCCCCCTCCTCCTCTCCCTCTCCCTCTCTCTCTTTCTGAGACAGAGTTTCTCTTTGTAGCCCTGGCTATCTTGGAACTTGATATGTAGACCAGGCTGGCCTTGAATTCATAAAGATCCACCTCCCTCTGCCTCCTGAGTTCTGGGATTAAAAACATGAACCATCATGCTCAACTCTCCCTCCATCTCTATATAGATTCCAGAGATTGAACTTGTTTTTACCAGGTTTGCGCAGGCTTTCTCTGTGTAGCCCTGGCTGTCATGGAACTCACTCCACAGACCAGGCTGGGCTTAAAATCAGAGATCCATCTGCCTCTGTCTCCCAAGAGCCGTTATCCTCTGAGCCATCTCAGTGGCTCAAGACACATTTATTAATCATTCATTGTATGCAAACTGCTGGATAGGATGATGGAGATGAATGTGTTCACTAGCATCTTTTTTTTTTTTTTTTTTGGTTTTGAGAGACAAGGTTTCTCTATGTAGCCCTGGCTGTCCCGGAACTCACTCTGTAGACCAAGCTGGCCTCAAACTCAGAAATCCACCTGCCTCTGCCTCCCAAGTGCTGGGATTAAAGGCATGTGCCACTGCTGCCTGGCATAAGTACACTGTAGCTGTCTTCAGAGACACTAGAAGAGGGCATCAGATCCCATTACAGATGGTCGTGAGCCACCATGTGGTTGCTGGGATTTGAACTCAGGACCTCTGGAAGACCATTCAGTGCTCTTAACTGCTGAGTCGTCCCTCCAGCCCCCACTAGCATCTTTAATGGTACCAAGTTAGGCAAAGGTCTACTTAGAATGATGCTACTCCCCACCTAGGACTGATCCCAGGTCCTCTAAAGATCCTGCTGGAGAAATTCCACCCCAACACCTTGCAATTAGCATTGGGAGCCTACCTAACCTAACAAATAGGACTCCCAGCCCTGAAGCCTCTGGACTGCTGGAGGAGATTCAAGCAACTGCAGCTTTGCTGGGGACACAGGAAAGCAAGTCACATCTGGCTGGCCCTAAGCAAGGTAGGAAGTGGCAAAAGATACTTAGGTCGGCAACTTGCTAAGTTCCCTGTGAACTTTGCTTGGGGGAACCTATATCCCTGGGACCAGAAAAGAAAAAGTTCTCAGTCTTGTAGGATCCGAATCCTCACTGAAACCATGGTGTCCTGTGATGAGTCTGTGTGCCAGGCTCAGGGATGACTACAATGCCAAAAGCTCTAGTAGGGGCCTTGGAAACACGGAGCTGGGAAGAGAAGGAGCTGAGGAACTGAAAGGAAAATGCTTGTCTTATTCTTTTCAAGACAGGCTTTCTCTGCGTAGCCCTGGCTGTCGTGGAACTTACTCCACAAGACCAGGCTGGCCTCGAATTCAGAGATCCATCCATCTGCCTCTGTCTCCCAAGAGCTGGGACTAAAGCCGCGAGCCCGTGCACCACCCCGCTCCTGGGGCACCCTCTTTGCAGGCTGCTCATTTAATCCCTATCAAATGGATCATAGTAAATGAGGAAAATGGGCCAAAGCATTAAGTAATTTAGCTAGACTCTCCCAGTGTAGACGCAAATGAAGTCTGATAGTTTCTAAGCTTATGCCCTCACTCTTTCTACCAGTGCTGGTGTCTGGCGGTGCTAATGGGGGAACGGATTGGGCTTCTTGGAGGAACCCTGGAGCTGAGCTACTGTAGCCTCAGTCCTGCCGTTCCTTCAAAATGTACATTGAAGCTGGGTGTTGCTGTTGCATAAGCCTTGGTTGGCCCCACTCTCGAAGGCAGGCTTAAGCTAAGGGCTTGGCTTTAGAATGCTGGAGAGCCTTAAGAACAGAAATGCTGGTCAGAGTCTTCAAGGAAAGTGAAAGGCAGATAAAGACCAAAAAAAACCGGTCCATCTTCAGAGGAGACACCAGGGACAAACAGAGAAGGAAGCAGGTGGCTGGTGGCAGAGAACACGTTCAACAGAACGGCGGCTGATGTCAGACTGAAGCCACCTTGGGGAGAAGTAGAGCTGACCCTGAAAAGAGACACCTCCACCAAGGCAACTCTTATAAAGGAAAACATTAAGCTAGGGATGTCTTACAGGTTCAGAAGTTTAGCTCATTACCATTACAACGAGAAGCATGGTGACAGGGCAGGCAGATGTGGTGCTGAAAAGGGGGCAGAGAGTCCAACATCTGTAGAGCAGGCAGCAACAGGAGACTGAGACACACTCCCTTCATCAAGGCCACAACTCCCAGTAGGGCTACTCCCTGTGAAGTGGAGTCAATGGGGGGCATTTATATTCAAACCACCACAGGCTCCTTTAAAGTGGTGCTCCTAAACTCAGTTTTGCAAACTATCATCTGAATCGGCCATATCTCCTTAACTGTGATATAAAAAGCAAGCTGACCATGCTGTTTGAAGTTCCTGAGAAGCTAGCTCTGAATGCAGGATTGTCCCTCCAACCTTGTGGGAAAGGTGAGGCAGAACAGCCAAAACAAGTCAAGCGTAAAAATACTGTGTCCTTGTGTCTTAGTTAGGGTTCTATTGCTGTGAACAGCCACCATGACCAAGGCAACTCTTATAAAAACCAACATTTAATTGGGGCTGGCTTACAGGCTCAGAGACTCAGTTCAGTATTGTCAAGGTGGGAGCATGGCCGCATCCAGGCAGTCATGGTGCAGGAGGAGCTGAGAGTTCTACATCTTCATCTGAAGGCTGCTGGCAGAATATTCCCTTCCAGGCAGCTAGGATGAGAGTCTTTTTGTTTGTTTGGTTTGGTTTGCTTTGGTTTGGTTTTTCGAGACAGTGTTTCTCTGTGTAGCCCTGGCTGTCCTGGAACTCACTTTATAGACCAGGCTGGCCTCGAACTCAGAAATCTGCCTGCCTCTGCCTCCCAAGTGCTGGAGGATAAGAGTCTTAAAGCCCAAGCCCACAGTAACACACCTACTCCAACAGGGCCACACCCTCTAATAGTGCCACTCCCTGGGCCGAGCATATACAGACCATCACACCTTGAAAACAGAATGGAGAACAACACATGTCCAGCATCTTCTTAGCTTCCAGTTGTGTCAGATACATTTTGTCGATCATGGGCCCCAGTTGCTTGTCTGCTGCTCTAATGTTTTTCTGCTACCTGTTAAACTCACTCATTTAAAAGCTAAGGCAGGGCTAGCATGGCTTACTCGCCAGATGGAATGAACTGCTGAGATTCAGGTGCCTAACTTGAGTTGCCCCATATGCCCAGATGATTGGTCTCCATGCCTGGGTGTACACACTTCCCATCCCCTTATCAAAACAGCAGATGGCAGGCTTACTTGGCTCCTCCTAAAGAGTGGGTTTGGATTGGAAAAGAAAAGTCCATGCCTGATTGTCACAGGATAGCCTACTGGCAGGAACACCATCTTGCAATCAGAGAGGAGAGCTGAGAGAAGCCTGTTTGGTTCCTGGGAATGACCGGAAGAACAGCCCTGGGATGTGTTCCCATTGATTAACCCAGGACAGAATGCCTTCAACGTTACCATCAAAACTGCTGTAATGGTACCCGAAGAAACAACAGCCGTACCTAGTTTTGACACACGTATAAACTAGTCTCCATGACTTTCTGGCTGGGGAACAAACAAACAGTCTAGGAACACACATCTCCCAGAAAAATGCCAAAACATCTCGGCCTGTGCATGTGCACATGTGTTACCAGACTTAAGCCAATAAAATAAACTCTACATGTTAATTTAAAAACCTAAATATAGCTCAGTGTGGAGGTACAAACTTTTAAAATCCCAGGACTTGGGGAAGAGAGGCCAGTGGAGTTCTGTGAGCTTGAGGCCAGCCTAGTCTACTTAGCCAGTTCCAGGCCAGCCAGGGCTATATAGTATGATTGTTTCAAAAAAAAAAAAAAAAAAAAAAACCAAACTTTAAACCTTTTGAACATGGAGCCGGAGGAAAGCAATGGAGAATGTCACCACCATTAGGGAAGAATGTCACCACCATTAGGGAGGCTAGCTTGTCGATCGTTGAGATCCTAAACCAACCCATCCCCACAGTGGGATGAAGGTGTGCCGGGCACAGCAACAGCATTGGCTCCGGGTGAGGGCACTGAAGGCTGTGCACCCACCCAGTCCTTCATCATCTCTCTGACCTCAGATGGTAAAGACTGATGCTGGAGGACTGCCCCAGACCCCACGAGAGGACAGGACAACTTTGCATGATTATTCCCTATCACATTGTTACCAACCCTGCTTGCAAGAGCTTTCTGCCTTCCAGAAGACTCTCCAGCTGCCAAAGGGGGAGCCCCTCCCTCCCCCGCAAGCACATAGCTTACAACTTACCCACAGCACATTGCTTTCAACATTAGATGGCCATGACAGAGGCCCTGCATAACCTGGCAATATGTAGGATCCTGGACTGTGTCTTCGTGTATGTGGTGTGTGTGTGTGTGTGTGTGTGTGTGTGTGTGTATGTGTAAGGGTGTCCAAAGAAGACAGAAGGGAGCACTGGCTCCTGCTGAAGCTGGGGTTACAGGTGACTGAGTAGATCAAAGTGGGTGTTGCAACCTAACTTGGATCCCCTGCGCAAGTAGTTAGTACTCTTAACTTCTGAGCTCTTTTTCCAGGCCCTGTACACATACGTCTTTAAAAATCATTTCCTGGTTGCTATGGCAGTCTTTGCAGGTCTAGTGCTGCTCTCAGCTGTTTTTTGGCTGTGGGGTGGGGTGGGTTTCTGTCAGCAATTCTTTTGTGGCTGCTGACCGACTTTGAGCTCATCAGCTGTGGGCTGTCTGTGGCTTCTTTGGCCCTACGGCTTTGGCTTGCTGGCGGTTAGAAGGCTGTCTGAAAACTAGAATAAGGGGTGCGGTAATAGGGGAGACTCATCTGCCCCCAACACTCTCAACACACACACACACACACACACACAGACTGTCCATGTACAGCACTGCTTTCTCATTCCTAGTAAGCAATATTCCAGTTTGTTTCTATGCAGAACTTATGTACTCCAGGTCAAATCATACCGTATCTGACCGCTTCTACGTTGATTTTTTTTTTTTTTTTTTTTTTAAAGTTGGAGACTAAGGGACTTTACCTTTAGAGGTAAACACAGGACAGGTAGGATCTTCTAAAAGATTAATTAAGCCACTGAAGTATGCATGGCTGGAACAGAGGGGGCGTTTGGAAAACTTCCACTTGATGTCCTATATAGGGCATATGTAGTGTGAGGGCTTCTTGGAGCCAGTAACTGGAGAGACCTGAATCTCCCAGACAGGGAAGGTTAAGCACATAGAGTATGGGGCGGCTTCCTGGTCTAGGCCCCGCCCACCAGCAGCCCGGAGAGCCGGAAGTAGGAGAGCCGAGTTTACAGTGGTGGACGCTAGGACCGGGGAGTGCGGGTCACCGAGGGGTGGGGACGCTCACGTGAGGACGCCGCCTTGGGGTGAGTGTGCGGGGTGCGCGAGGGGTGGGCTGCGAGCGCAGGACCCGGAGGAGGCCGCGACCCTGCCTCCCATCGGTTGGAGGCGAGTGAGGGCTCCCGGGCGGGACGGACCCGTACGGACCGGGAAGGCGATGTAGGGATCCGGCTTGCCGCTCCTCCCACACCCTGCAGCTCCGGCTGCAGGGAAGAGGCCCCGTGGCCTCCTGAAGATTGGGGGAGCAGGGCGTGGGAGGAAACTTGCACGGTGCGGGTGGATTGTGCTGAGCACTTTCGAAATTACGAATTACACTGGTGACACGCACGTATAAGGTGGTGGTGGGGGTGGGGTTGGTGATCTGGGTTAAGCGCCGATCACTTAGAAACATTTTCACTTATGCTAAAAAACAAGCACGGTCTCTGTCAACCTAGATACTTGACAGGTGTGTGTGTGTGTGTGTGTAAGAATGTATACTAGAGGAATTGCTTATGTATTCATGGCATGCATGACAAGTGAGAAATAAGCAGAAACGATTGGAGGCCAAGATAGAACTGTAGTCATTTGCTGGAGGGAGGAATTATTTTGTCTCAGAACAAAACTCACGACATACGGTAAATTACTTTTATTTCTGAGCTATTTATTATTTCCCTCCACAAGTAGAGTGGCCTTCAATCCATTTTAGATCGTTTGGAAAATTCCCCTTGTGGGCAGGACCGAAAACAGGCATCTACCCACTCCTTACAGGGCCCCAAATGACAGCCCAAAGTACAAGTCCATCGAAGGGGTTCCTTGGGGAACCCCTGAGTTTACTGGGTTTACTTGCAGAATGCGGGGGTCCCAGAGCAGCAGAATCACCAGAAAGTCACCCTGCATAGATGATGAGTCCCCCTTACTAGTATGGACACTGAGGCTACTAGGTGATGTGCACTTAGGGCAGAAGGTGCAGAGGGGAGGGGCAGAACATGCCCCACGCCATGAAAGGATGTCAGTAGTCCACAGGCCTATCTTGAACTTCACTTTGGAAGTGAAGTTGTCCCAGTGGAGAAGGTTAGTGCTCAGAGTGTCCTGCACGGTGACACTCCAGACTTTTCCAGTGAGAGCCATCAACGTCTTTGCAATAGCGATGCCTAGTTCCAGAGTTTATCGTGAACATGAGCAACGATGCTGTATGAAGCTGGGGCTCAGGGCAGAATCTCTTGTCTTTTTCTCTTCACATCAGGACCCGCTGAGTCAACACAGGGCAGGGTATCAAGCAAGATGTCTGTCAGTTAGGACACACACACACACACACATACACAGAGAGAGAGAGAGAGAGAGAGAGATCTTAAAATGGTTTGCATTTTTGTGTATGAAAATGACCGAACATACTGATTGATAACAATTTTGAATTCGATAATTGATTCACAGCCAGTATGATGCACAAGGTAAGTATTTTACTGTTGAAAATGTTTGGCCAAATTTCCTGAATTAAAATTGGGGGCACTGATAAATTCACAGACACCGAGAGAAGGAAGGTGGTAGTTGAAATGAGGTGGACTGACAGACTTGCTCTGTAGGTATGTAGCTGTTATTAGCTAGCGAAAAGAATAGTTAGTTACAAATAGTAATTAGTGTTAGCAGTGGCGATATAGCATATTTTACACTGGAAAATAAGTTGAATAAAGATAGCTACATGGTAGAACGGATGATAAAACAATGTCACCATTAATTTTGATTCTTTTTTTTTTCCAAAAGATTTATTTATTTTATTTATATGAGTACACTGTAGCTGCCTTCAGACACACCAGAAGAGGGTATCAGATCCCATGATAGATGGCTGTGAGCCACCATGTCGTGGCTAGGAATTGAACTCAGGACCTCTGGAAGAGCAGTCAGTGCTCTTAACTGATGAGCCATCTCTCCAGTCCCCTAATTTTGATTCTTACGCCAGAGCTCATTCTAGAATATGTCTTGCCTAAAAAGAGTAATGGAGACTTTTCTACAAAAATTTTTATTTAATTATCGTGTGTGTGTGTGTTTGTGTGTACAACATGTATATGTTGTGCAGATACATGTGTGTCTTGTCAACTATATGAGGGTCAGAGGACAGCTTTTTGAAGTGGGTTCTCTCCACCTATCACGTCGGTAGTGTCTCATCTAGCGAGGGCTGGTCTTGAACTGTCTGTATCAGAAGATGGCTTTGAACAACAAGCTTGCTTCTGTCTCTTCAAGTGCTAGGATCATAGGCGTGTGACCCGGCTGAGTATGGCTGATAGGCAGAGGGGTGAGTGTGGGGCTGTGTTCTTGATGTCTTGGTTCCTTCTCACAGGCATCATGACACCAGTGAAGACCCAGTGCTCCTTGGCGGGCCAGCTTTATGCGGTGCCCCTCATCCAGCCCGACCTGCGACGAGAGGAGGCAATCCAGCAAGTGGCAGATGCCCTGCAGTACTTACAGAACATCTCTGGAGACATCTTCAGCAGGTGGGACCTGCTACGAAGCTGACCTGAGAGAGGGCCACCCCTTTTCTAAGTGGGATTCTCTGCAGCCCTGTGTACCTTCTGCAAATGACTTCTTTAATGACCCAACTAATTCCCAGTGTGGGAAGGGTATAAGGGAAAAGACCAGCTTGGAAGCATGCCTGAGAGTTCACCACCTCCTCACTGTGAAATGGAGCCCCTTAGGATTCCCGTGGGCCTGTGGGTGGCAGTGGCATTTCCAGACTCTTTCCCACCAGATCTCGTCCTTCACCGACTCAGTGCTAGGTGCACGGGGCTCTGTGCTTAGGTCTAGCTGTAGATCTGAGAGTGGTGGTGTTGCTCTTCAGCTAGAGCATAACTCTGACTGGGCCGAGAGGCCTAAGAACTGTTGTGCCTTCCTTAACTCCAGCTGTGTGCTGTGGAGTGAATCACTAGATGGCTTTGTCCCTGTGGGGAAAAGATAGCGTGCTCCACAGATGCAGATGGTCTGGTCCTCCACGGCAGGTGTCTTCTGATGTTCCCAAGACACACACAGTGAAAGTGAGATGGATGGAACTTCTATAGAAGCAGACTTCTATAAAGCAGGGGGAATATGCTGTAAGATAATGGTAGCCGTTACACTCCAGTAAAGACAAGCCAGAAAATCTCATTTGTTATCACTACTAAGTGTGTCGTGCACAATTGTATGTGCTGTGCTTTATGATACTGGCCAAACAGGGGGAGGGGGTTGTGGGGGGGCGGGGGGAGGGGGACGACTTTTCCCTTTGCCCTTTCTCCATGCAGGGAACCCATGCCCTCAGATACCTGCAGAAGAATGTGACCTGTCCCCCAGAGCTGTGGAGTCGGAATTGACATGGGGAGTTAGGCAGGGTCCGTGACTATGTGGATATTCTGACCAGCACAGCCCTGGCCGGTTCCTCCTCCTGCTCTCTTCCACCCTTCTTCCTGCCTCTTCCTTCCTTTTCTCTTGCTTCGTTCCCTCTCTCTTGGTTACTTCCTTACCCTCTCCCTTGTCTCTACTTCCTCCCTGCTTCTCCTTCTCCCTGAGTGGTACCTGGCGAAGACAGGGTTCCAAGAGGACTCAGCCTTAATAAGTCTTTTTTTTTTTCTTTGGTTTTTTGAGACAGTGTTTCTCTGTGTAGCCCTGGCTGTCCTGGAATTCACTTTGTAGACCAGGCTGGCCTCGAACTCAGAAATCCGCCTGCCTCTGCCTCCCGAGTGCTGGGATTAAAGGCGTGTGCCACCACGCCTGGCCAGCCTTAATAAGTCTTGTCTGAGTTAATAGCAGGTTACAGAACTGTCAGAGAGTGAAGGACATTCATTAGCATCAGCACGCTCTAGGGGGTTGCTATAGTGCAGGGAGGCACCAGTTATCTCCGTGGGGGGAGCTGAGAACAAATGGGCTGAAGGTTGACGGGGAAGTGGTCCATCTGTCTCATGGTAGATGCCTGGTCAGTGAAGCCCTGCAGAGGTTGGGTCTACCTGGCTTCATGGGGAATGTGGGTCCTGTTCAGAGATGCAGTACAGGGGACCTAGAAACTCTCCTGGCCATCTCTTTATTCCCCTGAAGAGCCTTGGTAGAAATGTCATACTCAGAGGACCTCTGACCTCTTGTCCTTCATGGTGCCTACTTTTCCCATTGCTATGATAAAATAACCTGTCAGAAGTGGGCAGACAGAGGTCACGTGAACAACAGCATTAAGACCAGCCAGATAGGCAGTCTATATTGCATTGAGCACTTGCGGCAGGGCTTGGCAAAGCTCAGGCGTGATGTTGGCACAGGTGCACAGGGGCCACAGGACCTGAAGCCAACCTCAATCTCTACATTTCTCCTTTGGTAGGATCTCCCAACGAGTAGAGCTGAGTCGGCGCCAGCTGCAGGCCATTAGGGAGAGGGTCTCCTTGGCCCAGGCTAAGATAGAGAAGATCAAGGGCAGTAAGAAGGCCATCAAGGTAGGCCATGACTTCTGTGCTCTGTGGCTGGTGCATTGATCTTCCTATACTCCTGCAGTTCAGCCACACCTCGCTTTCCTCCCGTTCACGGCCACCCCATTTTTAGTGCCCGTCTATATGATCTCTAAGGTGTCTTGAATATTTTGGGCCCCAGAGTTCCTGTACCCACAGGTCTTTTCTAGTGCCAAGTACCCAGCACCAGAGCACCTGCAGGAATATGGCTCCATCTTTACTGGCGCCTTGGACCCTGGTCTGCAGAGAAGACCCCGTTACAGGATCCAGAGCAAGCACCGCCCACTGGATGAGCGGGCTCTGCAGGTCTGAAAGCTACCAGCATGTTCCTCTGGATGCCATGGGTGCTGGGAGGCAGGGAATGAAGGCTGACCGCAGATTTCGTTCTCTATAAGGATTATGGTCAGGATGGTGCTGGGTCAGTAAACATAGTAATGACACTCAGCCACTCTGATCCTGCCCCAGGAGAAGCTGAAATACTTTCCCGTGTGTGTGAACACCAAGTCAGAGCCTGAGGATGAAGCTGAGGAGGGACTTGGGGGTCTTCCCAGCAACATCAGCTCCATCAGCTCCCTGCTGCTCTTCAACACCACAGAGAATCTGTACGGCCAGGAGATAGCTAGCGGGAAGAGGGGAGGGACGGAGGGAGGAAGGGGAACCCTGCTAAGGTAGCTTTGGGGACCTGAGCCTGGCGCAGTCCTCAGGACTTGCTTGGGCTTCTGTGAGTGGATATCCAAAGGATGAAATGTTTCCCCAGCGCAGCAGGAGGGGTGGTCAGGAGCCTCCCAGGCCCCGGGACAGGGGATGGCCTCCCGACCCTAGCCCACTCCACAGGTATAAGAAGTATGTTTTCCTGGACCCTCTGGCGGGCGCAGTGACAAAAACGCACACGATGCTGGGCACAGAGGAGGAGAAGTTGTTCGATGCCCCCCTGTCTATCAGCAAGAGAGAACAGCTGGAGCGGCAGGTGGGTGGGGGGGTGCCTGGGGCGGGCAGGCTGGTGGTCCTGTTCCACGGAGGGCTCCGCTAAGCTTCTGTCTCCCCAGCTTTGTGGGTCCATGTGTGCTGCCTGCCCCCACGGTCTCAGTGTGGGCCCCGTGCTCCAGCAGAGCCATCCCATTTCCTGTCCCACCTGTCCCTGCAGGCTCCAGAAAACTATTTCTACGTGCCAGACCTGGGCCAGGTTCCCGAGATCGACGTGCCGTCCTACCTACCTGATTTACCCGGCGTGGCAGACGACCTGATGTACAGTGCGGATTTGGGCCCTGGCATTGCCCCGTCTGCTCCTGGTGCTATTCCAGAGTTGCCTGCCTTCCACACAGAGGTGGCAGAGCCTCTCCAGCCAGGTAAGCCGGGTTCCAGAGGATGGAACTGGGCCAGGCAGCCCCTGCTGAGCTCTTCCTCAACCCACCCTGCATTCTCATTTTCCTCATAGAGCTAGAGGATGAAGTGCTGTTGGCAGCGCCGCCCCCGCCTCCTCCCCCACCGCCGCCACCTCCCCCAGCTCCCACAGCATTGGTCAGCACCCCACAGCCACCGATGTTCCCTGACATGGCAACTGCGGCTGGCCAGGTTGCCAGGGAAGAGGACTCTAGCAGCAGCGTGGCCCACACAGGTAGGCAGTGCAGATGGGGTGCCCATGACTGGCTCTCATTAGAACCCCCAGCTTTCTCTTGCCGTGGCCTCCCAAGAGTTCTCTGTAGGTCTCATGTTCCTGGGTCTGGGATCGACAGAGTTCTCAGTCTGGGTGTCTTATGGGGTTGATACAGTGGTTTGTATGCTGAACAGAGTTGCGGGCGTCTGACTTTCAGAAAGCTTTGGAAAGGCCTTGTGCCCTGTTTTTAGTTAAGCCAGTGGGAAAGGGGTCTATAACAAACCAAATTTCAACTTTCACATCGTATCTCTCAGCCTGTCTCCAGCCACTTAAAGGAGTAGAAAATCCTTGTTGGCTTGTGGTACCGAGTCAGAACACTCAGAATATCAGACTCACAGGGTCTGTCACTGCAGGGTGACATCACAACAGGGCTGGAGAGGGGGGAGAGATACCTGGGCAAAGACCCCTTAGCTCATTGTCTGCAGAATCCAAGACCATTTTGAGTAGTCCTTGGGGCTGCAGCTACAGCAGCCGGGCTTCCCCTCTGTTTGCCAGGGTCCCGAGATAACCTCCAGCCTGAGGCTGGGCAGCCTTTCCCAATCCTACGATGCTGAGCATCCCTTCACCTTTCTCCTTACAGCCTCTGTTCAGGGAGCCCCTAAGGAGGTGGTTGACCCCTCCAGTGGCCGGGCCACTCTGCTCGAGTCCATCCGCCAAGCTGGGGGCATTGGCAAGGCCAAGCTGCGCAGCGTGAAGGAGCGCAAGCTGGAGAAGAAGAAACAGAAGGAGCAGGAGCAAGGTGAGGGGGGACCGAGGATGTTGCAGTAGCCAGGCTCCTTGTCAACCCACCAAAAGTCCCTGTGGCTACCCTGATAGCTATCCTTGCCCCTCTGGGTGGTGCTATGGGTCCCCAGGGAAGCTTTCCTGTCTTGAGTTCTCCCAGGTAAAACCATGAGAAAGTAGAACCTTTGACAAGTATTGTCCAGAGAAGTGTGCAAGAACTTGAGGTCCTCTGCGACAAGACCTGGAGGCTGTCCCCGGCCTGAGGACAAGGCTTTATGTCTGCCAATAATCCTTGCAGGCATCCTGGTTAATCTGTGTGTAAAGTCGTAGTACCCCAGCACTCACAGGTCCTGGGTTTACATCCTGGGTCTTCTTCTAACTTGCTTTGTGACCAAATACCAACAGCCTGGCCTCTCTGAGCTTGTGTCCTCCTCTGTACAGTGAGGCTGAGAACTGGGCCCACCAGCATAGCAAAGCTCTAAGAGCTTATGACCAGCACATGGCTGGAGAGCAGGTGTGGGTGTGCTGCCGGGGGTGAGTGAGCCCGTAGTATATGACAATCCCTGATCTCATACTCCCCTCACCTGCCACTTTCCAACTTCAGTGAGAGCCACGAGCCAAGGTGGGGACTTGATGTCAGATCTCTTCAACAAGCTAGTCATGAGGCGCAAAGGTAGGCACCTGACCCATTATCTATCTTCAGGGGCTGGTGAAGTAGTGCCTCACTGTCTGTCTGTCTGTCTGCCTGCCTGCCTGCCTGTCTGCCTGTCTGTCTGTCTCATTGCCTATCCCTCCCAGGTATCTCTGGAAAGGGACCTAGCACTGGAACCAGTGAGGGGCCTGGCGGAGCCTTCTCTCGAATGTCAGACTCCATCCCACCGCTGCCACCCCCACAGCAGCCGGCAGGAGACGAGGATGAGGAGGACTGGGAGTCCTAAGAGTGTTTTGGCCATTCTCCCACACGGCAGGAGCAGCTGGCAGGGGCTCCTCGGCCAGTTGGGGCCTTTCAGGGCCTGTTGCCCAAGGAGGTGCAGGGGGCTGGGCAGGTGTCCCAGGCCTGTGCCTAATTCCTCTTCATGGAGTCGGGACTGTATGAGCCATCTGCTGGCTTTGCTGAAGAGCTTCTTCCTTCAAAGGATCCTGAGAGAAAACAGCAACACGGTGGAATAAAGAAAGTAACTGTAGACCTGAACCCAAGCCAACAGTGGCCTTTAATAAATGAAGAGTAGCCATGCGGGCTGCGGCTTCTGAGAGTGGGAGCTGTCCTTTTTCCCAGGTGTGCTGAGGCATGGTGCAGGATGACTGGGGGAACGAACATCTTTCTCTGGCATCAAGGCAAATGGGGATGAGGTCAGCAGGGGACAGAGGGAGGGATAGCTTTCCACTGGAAAAATGCCTTGCTATTTGCTGAGGTGGCTGAGGACAGGAGGGACTGCAAGCCACAGGGAGGGCTTGGAGGCAAACCGGGGAGGGGGACCTGTGAAGGACTCAGGAGGGACAGAACTGCAGCTAGGAACTGCAACTGGTGTGAGGTCCCTGTGAACACAGCCCTGAAAATGTGGGTTTCTGTGGTTTAGATGAGAGACTAAAGTTCAAGGACAACGCCTGTCACTCAGAAAGGGCGAAGGCAAGGTAGGCTTGCCTCCAGAAGGCAGAGACTCCTGACTCCGCAGATGCCTCCTGTGATGCTCCAGGCTCTGTCCTCAGCCAAGCCTGGTCTCCAGCCTGAAGTCCAGCAGGACATCGATCCAGGCCTTGTTGAGCCGGGCAGGCAGATCTCAGGCTGACCTGTCCAGGGTAGTTGCTGTTTCTTCAAGATAATCGAGATTTGCTCCTGGTGTCTCTTTGGTATATGGGCCACTTGGGGACCACTCGGGGGTGCCACAGGGTGTCAGAAGACCTTCTCTCTGGGTGAAACTGCACATTCAGGAGCGTTTACCAAGGCTTTGTTGGGAGGAAAAGGCAGACTGAACCTTGTACACTCAGAGAAGGCAAGACCAAGGATGCTCTCCCTCCACTGGGTGTGGAGACCAGAATGGCAGGGGAACTGGCTGATTTTGTGTGTCTACTTGACACGGCTGGGGTTATCCCAGAGAAACGAGCTTCAGTTGGGGAAGTGTCTCTGTGAGATCCAGCTGTAAGGCATTTTCTCAATTAGTGATCAAGGGGGAGGGCCCCTTGTGGGTGGTGCCATCTCTGGGCTGGTGGTCCTGGGTTCTATAAAAAAGCAAGCTGAGCAAGCCAGAGAAAGCAAGCCAGTAAGTAACATTCCTCCATGGCCTCTGCATCAGCTCCTGTTTCCTGACCTGCTTGAGTTCCAGTCCTGCATCCTTTGGTGATCAACAGCAATGTGGAAAGTGTAAGCTGAATAAACCCTTTCCTCCCCAACTGCTTCTTGGTCATGATGTTTGTGCAGGAATAGAAACCCTGACTAAGACGACAGGTATGCCAGGGCAGGAGGGTAGACACATGCCAGCAGCAGCCTCTCTGGTATCTGATAGCCCTACCAGGGTCATGACTCAGGGTGAGGCTCTGAGTTACATGTACCTTGTACATGTAACTGTACATGCACAGTCGGTAACCACCAGGTAACTCCCCTTCCTCTGCCCTCACATGGGAAATATGGCAGGTAACATCCCTATTCCTTGAGCGGGTTATCAGCTCCCAGCAGCAGGCTTACCTCTGGCTGACAACCTTGATACTCAGCTTCTTCACCTGGGCCAGGGCTGGGGGCTGGGGGGAGGGCAACCTGGAGTTCACAGGAGATAGCTGGTGTCTCTGCTTTGCAACAAGGCCAGGTTACATGGGCCTGGGCCAGCAATGAAGTCATAGAGAAGATCAAGTAGATGGAGATACTGCCCAAATTCTCTTGTGAGGCTGGGGACAGTGTACAGTCAGTGCAGGGCCTTGCCATCCCAGCCTAGAGGGTGACACAGCTTGTTACCACAATGGTTAACAGGCTGGGCTCAGCCCTGAACAGGTCACTTAAACCGTAGGGAAAAGTATAAAAGCGAGATGTATCCAACGTGACTCCACTGGGAAGAGACCAGGGAGACCCAGTCATACCCTCCACAGCTGCCAAGTCTGTCTCTGGAGTCCTAAGATGAGGTTCAGGTTTAAGTAAACGGTACGAGGTCAAAATGTGGCCCTGTGCATCACAGCAAGTCAGAGCTGTATGGAGACAGACTCCCCTCTGCCTAGCATGGGAGCCTCCATCTTCCTCCTAGTATGAGATCCCAAGGGAAAGTAAAGTCCCTGAAGCGGGACAGCCTGATAGTCAAAGGGAAGGTACAAGTGTCACTCGACTCCCATTCTTCTAAGTTTGGCTTTCCTCCTCAGCCCTCCCCTGTTCTCTGAAACGCTAGAGGTGTTTGAAAGGGTGTGATGTAGTAAATTATCTTTCTCTTGAGTCCAGTGTCACCACATACTTGTGGGACACAGGATCCAATGGTATAAGGTGGTCAGGCCTTCACGGTGCCATCAGCTGTTGCCTACCACTCTTACAGCCCCTCTGGCTTCTTCCCTGCCCTTCCTGCACCTGCCACCAGAAAAGGGGGTCTTTCAGCTGAGACCCAGTCCAGGCCGAAGAACCGAATCCTGAGCATGTCTTGGCTGCCCACTTCTCTGTTCCATGGGGGCCTCAGCCCCAGCAGGGAAGAGAGCACTGTCTACCAGGCCGAGTCATCAGTAGTTAATCCCTCTGGTGATCCTTCTGCAGAACATAGAGAAGAGCAGGGCCCCTTCAGATGGCTTCTAGCCATGCTTCAGCACTGGAGGGGAACTGCTAATCCAAACTGGGCAAGCCAGGCCTTCTCGGGTCATCAGCACCTGACCCACCTGGTTTGTTTTCTGATACTACTGAAGTCCAGAGAGATGGCAAGATTGAGAAATGGGGAAGAAAACACAAAGAGGAAGGAAGAGGAGGCTTCCAGAGTGGACTAAAAACATGGCTGCATCATGAAAGCCACCTAACCTACTCATTAGACCACCAGGGAGGGGTTGGTTTTTATTTTTTTGTTTTTGTTTTTCTGTTTTTTGTTCTTAAAGAATTATTTATGTCTGTGAACACAAGGTTGCTGTCAGAAGAGGGCATCAGATCCCATTATAGATGGTTGTGAGCCACCATGTGGTTGCTGGGAAATGAACTCAGGACCTCTGGAAGAACAGTCAGTGCTCATAACTGCTGAGCTGTCTCTCTAGTCCTGTTTTTGGTTTTTAGAATATCTACAGGGACAAGACAATGCTTTCCAAAAAGAGGCCCTAAGAACATTGAGTCTTAGGACTGCTTATGATCCTGGGTTTTCACCAGGCGTCGCAGGCCTTTAATCCCAGCACTCAGGAGGCAGAGGCAGGTGGATCTCTGCATTTGGGGCCAGCCTGGTCTACTGAGGGAGTTCCAGGACAGCCAGGGCTACACAGAGAAACCCTGTCATGGGAAGAAAGAAGAAGAAGAAGAAGAAGAAGAAGAAGAAGAAGAAGAAGAAGAAGAAGAAGAAGAAGAAGAAGAAGAAGAAAGAGAGAGAGAGAGTGTGTCCTGCATATTCTGTGGTTGAAACTTGATACAATCAAACTTTAGGGAAACAGTAACTTAGTCCCAGAGCCCAGAATTGGGGTTATGTATATGTATAAATGGCAACAGAACCAACAGAATAATCAAAGGCTCACAGATCCCACTGGGGACTAAATCCCGCAACTGCTAGGCTCCCTATAAAATGGACACTAAAGGGCAAAGAACTAATCATTCTTACATCTCTCTGCAAAAGAGGGAGAAGGGCCCCAAGCCTGAGGGTGTGGTTAGGATTTTTAGCCACAGCCTCTGAAAATGGATCATGTTCAGTGTCCCTAGTGCAATAAACAGAGATGTTTATAGTGACCGATTGCTACACCTCCCGCGCTGTGTGTACTTTTGTAACTAGTGACAGAAAACCAAATCTCAATGGACTTACTGTTCTCCAGAGCCTGTCAATTTTTTTTTTTTTTTAATTCTGCGTTACACTACAGGAACAGTTTCTAAAAAAAATTCACCATAGTAGTACACCTTTGTCATGATTGTGAAACAGATTCAATATCTACAGTAAGGAGGAAACATAAATACATGCATGATGAATGACTACATCAAAAACCCTCTTAGTTCTTAGGGGCTTGTATACATCTGATATTTGATAGTTTCTCTTTTCTACATTTAACATTCTTTGAGAGATCCATTTGAATCTTGGGGGCTGGTGAGATGGCTCATCGGTTAAGAGCACTGGCTGCGCTTCCAGAGGTCCTGAGTTCAATTCTCAGCAACCACATTCTGGCTCACAACCATCTTTAGGGAGATCTGATGTCCTCTTCAGGCAGGCATGGATGTATATGCAGCAGAGCACTCATTAAATAAATACAATTTTTTTTAAAAAGCGCGATATTTCTGGGGAAACAACAACACCCAATAGCCGGTAATACAAAAAACCTAATATGGAAGGTTAGAGCAAAGCTCAAACACAGTTCGAATCCAGGCAATACTGAAGCTCAAGGCCCGCGGCTGGGCGGCAGCGCGCAGGCGCAGTGGCTCGGGGGCGTGGCCACGTGGCGGGTTTTCTGCGTGCGCGCATGCTCCTTCTGTGAAGCTGCAGTTTAAATTCAGCCGCGGCCGCCAGGCTCGCTTGCCGGCCTCAGTGAGGCCGTCCTGCGGTGGTGATCGAGTTCGGTGCTGCGTGGGAGAAGCGCTGCGATCGAAGGCAGAGAGGTGAGAAGGGCACACTCGAGCGAAGGCAGAAGCCGAGGAGGCTGCCAGGGGGCAGGGTTAGCCGAGCGCGCCCTACGGCGGGACGTGGGGGCGGAGGCGGCGTGGGATGAACTAGAGCGAGAGGCAGCCCAAGTATAGTGGCGCCTTCGGTGAGTCTATGTAACCCGTTGGATTCTAAAATGTAGGGAGTCTGTTTTAAGCGATTTTCAGGGGGTTATTGTATATAGTGAACTCAGGTGAAGACACAGGTTGACTGATAATGAACTTGAGATCCAATTTGGCAGTGTGCCTCAGGGTCCATACTGTTGCATTCTCGGTTGCACTGCCCCCCCCCCCCCCTTTTAAGGTTGAGGAAGTTCGGGAAGTCGACCACATTTGTGATGGAAGTGGCATAAAAGTAGGATTAAATAATAAATACATGGTCCCTGTATGCAGGACCCTGTCCTGAAATCCCGGCTAGCTTGCAGTTCTCATGTACAGGGCTGCCCGCAGCCCGGGTTCCTGGTTTTCCCAGACAGCGACATTCTTCACCTCCTTGTGCATCATTTCAGGAAATCTCCTGTTTAGTCTTGCTAAGTTCTCTGTTGTACTTAGGTGAGCTTGACCATAGCAGAGCTCTTCGCACCTGGGTTAAATGCGTGCTTTTTCTTCTTTAATTAATGTTACTCCTTAACACCCAGCCGCTTTCGGTTGTAGATTAAGCTCCGGGCAGCTGCTAGGCGAGGGCTCCACTAGTGAGCTGTGTCTCCAGCCAGCAGTTCTGTCAAGATATCCGTGATAGGTTAAGTGAAATTAAGAAGGGGGTGGGGTGGGGGCGGGGCTCTGAAGAGTGCTTAACACATGTTAGATGCTCAGAATCTGTGGTTACCTTTAAAACCTTACTATTTTATGTGTATTTTGTATGTCTGGATCCTCTAGAACTTGGAGTTAGAAACAGTTGTGAGCTGCTGTGTGGGTGTTAGGAATTGAACCTGGGTCCTCTGGAAGAGCAGCCAGTGTTCTTAACCTCTCTGCCATCTCTCCAGCTCTTGTTGGCTACTTTTCTTTCCCTTTTCTTCGTGTTTTAGTGGTTTTCCAGTTGCATAGCTCTTTTTATTACTGCATTTTCTTAAATTTGTTGTGTGGCTTTTAGTTTTTGTTGTTTTGTTTTGTTCAGTGCTTTCTCTACCTGGGTAGTCGTTTTTCTTTCCCTAATAACTGGAGGAACACGTTGGCAACTACCATTTCTCATAAACCGCTGTTTTTTTTAGGGGCGTTAGGGTGCCAGGGATCATATCCCAAGCAGTCTCCATTTCCTAGTAAGCTTTCTACCCTTGAGCCCCAGAAAGCTCTTGTGTTTCAAGGCCAGAAACAGTAATCAGTAGATGACGCTGCCTGTGTTGAAAGAGATGAAGAAAAGGAGATGTGAGCTGCTATGGATGTGAATTAGCACCTTGTGGAATCTTGGTTATTCCTGGCCATTTCCCATAGGTTTCTAAGGCCTTCCTCGTAGGAGCAGGTGAGGCAGCTTGGGCATGTGAATGACCCATTACAGAGGCCTTAGAGAAGATTGCTGGAGAAGGACGCCCAAGGGGCAGCTGGGTTCCATACAGCACTCACCTGGACAGGGGAAGCCTTATTATTGGAAGGGTATCTAGCAGCAGCACAGGAGGCTCATCTCAAGGCCTTTCGGGGCTGGATCCTACAAAAACAGTATCCGACCAGCATCATTTTATGGATTGTATGGTTTTGGTATTGTCATGGTCTCTGCTGGCCAGACAGCAGAGATGGCTCTCCCCCTCTCCCCCTCTCCTCCCTCTCCTCCCTCTCCCCCCCTCTCCTCCCTCTCCTCCCTCTCCCCCCCTCTCCTCCCTCTCCTCCCTCTCCCCCTCTCCTCCCTCTTTCTTCCTCCCTTCCTCCCTCATTCGTTCATTTGTTCATTCTTTATTCCTCTAGGGCAATGGCTGACGAAAACCAGGAGATTGGTGGCATCCATTTTCCTTTTCCCTTCCCGCCCTATCCTATCCAGAAAGACTTCATGGCAGAGCTCTACAAGGTTTTGGAAGGTGGCAAGATTGGGATATTTGAAAGTCCAACTGGCACGGTGAGTGTGAGGGAGGAGGGAGTGTCCCTCAGACAACTTGAAGGCAGCCTTTCTCACCATGGCAGTTCACCTGCGTAGACCTTGCCTTCCTTGAGAAGAAGTGAGGGGGGGGGGCACCGTAATCATCAGTTTCTCTTTCTGCATATTGGTCTCTTACTCTATTCAACTGCTAAACGCAGCACTGTGGCTAATGGCAACGGAGACTTGAAAATTGCAATATAAACTACAACACCAACACTTTTGAGGTTTCTCTGGCACACTGCCGCTTTGATGTTGGGGAACATCAGAAAACGTTGGCTTTTCCCCAGGTTCAGCATACTGTTTTAGGATGTAGGGTCTAGGACACTGAGTGCTGTTAAGGAGCCAAGCACGATTTGGAGGTGTGGCCATGTTGGAGTAGGTGTGTCACTGGATGTGGGCTTTAAGACCCTCATCCTAGCTGCCTGGAACTGTCTTCCACTAGCAGCCTTCAGATGAAGATGTAGAACTCTCAGCTCCTCCTGCACCATGCCTGCCTGGATGCTGTCATGTTCCCACCTTGATGATAATAGACTGAACCTTTGAATCTGTAAGCCAGCCCCAATTAAATGTTGTCCTTATAAGACTTGCCATGGTCATTGTGTCTGTTCACAGCACTAAAACCCTAAGACAGAAGGTTAGCTCTAAAGATTCACTTGAACCTAAATGGATCCCAGGGGCAACAGCCTGGGGGGACTCCACAACTTCCTCTATAGTGCCTCTCTTAGTCGTCATAATAGAGAGTACTGCAGATTGCGTGGACAGCAGAAATCTAGCACTTACAATTCTGGAGGTTCAGGTCTGGAATCAACATACTAACAGGTTTGGCTCTTCCTGAGGGCTATGTAAGAACTCCTTGTCTGGTAGATGCCATCTTCTTCCTGTGTTTTTTTTTTTTTTTTATGGTGCCTTTGTTCCCTGCATGTCTGCATCTGAATCATCCTTTTTCATAAGGGTGGTTTCCAGTCCTTGTAAGAATGAGGACCCACCTAAAGTGCCTCCTGTTAACTGAGTCACCCACTGGGGTTAGGAGCACAGCATGTCAGCCTGTGAAAGGTACCATGGGAAGGTGTGACCTGAGGCAGGAATAGAGTTTTGGAGAGTAGACATTTTCAACAATAACATTATGTATGTTTGGACTTCGTTGCTGTAAAGCTTAGAGTCAGATGTGGCCTTGGCAAGAATTTGGGATTTCATGCTTTGTATTTCTTGATTAATGTATTTTTTTTCTCTCACCATTGTTTAGATATTTTAACTTGCAGTATTTGTAAATTGAAAAAAAAAAAAAAAACAAAACACAAGTTCTTTTGGAACAAGGAGCTGTGTAGCTTAAGAACAGCTCATTACTGCTTGGTACCAAGCTTTATACCTTCCTTTTCTTGTTTCTGGTGACTACTAATTCCTTTCCATTCTGGATTGTCTTAGAGCATCCTGATGTTTAGAACTAGGGTTTCTTTGATGTCCTTATTAAATGGGGAAGTCATCTGGGAAGCTTTGCTTCTGGCCTGGTTTGAGGTCATTTTTATTCCTGCAGGGAAAGTCCTTAAGTCTGATTTGTGGGGCCCTTTCCTGGCTCCGTGACTTTGAACAGAAGAAATTGCAAGCAGAGGCTTGCCTCCTTGCGCCTGGATCCGGCCCTACAAGTAGTGAGAAGAACTCACTCCTGACTTCCTCATCTTGCCAAGAGCCTTCTGACCCCCCGAGGCCTGCTGGAGAGCCTGACTGGGTCACCGAATTTGTGCAGAAGAAAGAAGAAAGGGACCTGGTGGAGAGGCTAAGGGTGAGATCTGAGGGATTGAGAAAGGGAATGATCAGGAAACACATTTCATTGATTATTTTCAATTTATTACAAGATTTAGGATATATATATATATATATATTTTTTATTTTTTTTTATTTTTTTATTTTTTTTGGTGGTGCCTCTCAGCCCTTGGGTGAACTTGCAATGAGATTGCTGTCTCTTTCTGATGCAAGCCTTTTCCATTTTTCATTCACCTGGGAAAGGACAGAGTTGAAGAATGGTTTTTATTGTATGCCTTAGAGAAAGAGAGGATGTAGCCCCGTTGCACTGAGCAGCGGGGCAGAGAGAATGGAGGGTGTTGCACCCTGTGAGGGGGCTCCCTCAGTAGGTTTGTTACTGAGAAAAGCCTGGGGTAGCACCTCTGCAGGAGTCTCTTTCTGCTGTCCCTGTCCTTCAGGAGGAGCAGGTGAGGAGGAGGAAGCGAGAGGAGCGACTGAAGGAGGTCTGCCAGGATAGAAGGCTCAAGTTTGCAGCCAAGCGCACGGTGAGCATCTGGAAGGCTGGTTGACCGGAGCGGCAGAACCCCACTGTGCTGGGGCCAGGTCTGTCATGGAGTCGGCTGGGGGCTCCAGTGTGAGACTTCTCTTTGTATCTTTGTTCCTACCCAGAAACATGAGGAAGAGGAGACTGAGGCTCTCCTGCGCCTCAGCAGGGAGATGCTGGATGCAGGGACAGGACCAGAGCAGCTGGAGCAGCTGGAGTGTGGCGAGGAGCACCTGGTTCTGGCAGAATATGAGAGTGATGAGGAGAGAAGAGGCAGCAGCAGGTGAGATGTGGCTACCTGTCTATCTGCAGCCTTCAGCCTGAGAGGCTGGAGCACTCGTGAGAGCCTGCGGTCATAAATGCTAGTGACAACCACGGTTGACCCTTTACTCTGTGACAGTCCCATGTATGTGTTGAGTTAGTTTTCCCCACTGTAGTTCAGTGATGGAATCCTGGAGGCTATGGATTGGTCAGGTGATATGTCTGGGCCATTGCTGTGGGCTCATGAGTGGAGGAGAGAGCTGGGCCTGGATATAGTCCACCTGTTTTTAGATTCTGTATTCTCCACCAGTAAGGTAAGCATGTGTAGAATGCATGATCCTAACTTGTCAGAGAGTCCCGGACTCACAGTTTGACATTGTTTTAAGGTTTCTGGTCCAGATGAGCAGAAGGCTCTTATTTTATGAGCCACACTTGTGAGTGACTCAAGACACCCAGACAGAAGGGAGGGACTTGATCATTGCTGACCACACAGCTCCTCAGAAGGCCCTCTTATTCTCATTCCCACCTTAATTCTAGTGGGGGAAGGAAGTCTGGTGGCCCAAGTGCTGCCATCTGGAGTTTCATGCTGGATAGGCACAGTGGCCATAGATACAGGTGTCAGGGTGAGGTGCAGGACTTGACTTGGCCTTTAGAGCAGACTTCTTCCCTGCTGGGGACCTGTGTGGGAACTCTGATTAGCCAGCTGAGGTGGGCTGGGTGTAGCACTGTCCATGAAGAGCATACATTTCTTCTGAGACTGGGAGAACGGCAGTAAATAAACACAGTGCCAGTTTGAAACTGGCGTGTTTGCTTTGAGGAAAGTGGAGTAGTACAGCAGTAGTGTGTGAAGTCACTCGGAGGTGAGGCCTGCTGAGGTCTGAGGGCTCTGATTAGGCACCCATAAACTCACATGTTGGGGTCTTCCATTACCGAGATGGAGACCCCAAGTGAGCTTTCTGGCCCAATTTAAAGCACATGAGGGGAATTCTAGGTAAGGATAGGTGACCTTTATCTTAATTGGTTAGCTCTATATCTAGGGACATTCTAGAACCATTGTTGGGGGGTGAGGGTGGGGCTGGAAACTGTTCCTGGGAAAGCCTAGAAACTGTTGTTGACCTGTTGCCCTTGCTTGCCTCAGGCCAGGTGGTGGGGTAGCTTCTGATGGTGGGGCAGTTTCTGATTGGCTGCCCAAGGCCTGGAGTTTTTCCAGTAACTGACTTGCCTGGACTTGCCCAGTTCTTGGAAACAGAGATCTAGGCCTAGTCTCTCGAACTACCAATTTGAAACCTGTCATGGAGTCTGCCTGTCTCAGTTTTCTCACAGCTATTTCTCAATGGCGCAAGGATTAAGACAGTTTTCCTGCTGTTCCTATCTCGTGCTATGGTGGGTGCTGGTTGGCCTGTTTGTAGGAACCTGCATGAATTCATGAGAGACGAATCACAGCTTTCTGAAGATCACCAGACAGCTCAGCCAGATAGCACAGCTCTCTCAGACCAAACCAGCCTTTTATTTACATATCAATTCAATTATCTACCCAGGTTCCCCTTCAATTATTTCAAGAATCAGCATTTTATGATCTTACCCTCTTGATTCTTAGGAAAGGACAGCTAGTACTTTTTTTTTAAACTGTGGCAAATGAATTCGGAGATAGGTTGCCTTTGTAAGCACTGGCAATAAGCTAGTTGGGCGGGATCTTGCCCTGTGTTCACCACTACCTAAATCTCTATCTCCTTCCTTAATATCTGACAAGCTGTCTCTGTTCTTTTAGGCCCATGAAACTCTTTATACAAGTATTTTGCATTCTTGTATTTTACATAGTTGAGAAATTATATATTTTTGAATTCTTGTTTTCAGAGTTCTTTCCCACAGCCTTAAGGGTTTCAGCATTTACCATTTTGCTGACATTAGACACACCCTCACCTTCTGGACTTGAGCTGCTTCTAATTATAGTGGAGTACTCAACTCCCCGGAGAGAACATCCCCTCCTCCTTCATAACTTTGGCAGGAAGAATATTTCCCAAAGGAGGAACATGAAGTAAAATGTATATATATATATATATTTTTTTTTTTTTATACAAACCTCATGCCTAGCAACTGTCAACGCTTGTGGAGGCCCACACCTTGCTGGCTCTGTTCCAGGGGTGAGAATCAATCATATCATGCAGTCCCTTCCATGACCATGCAGGACTCAGTAGTTCTCTGGAGAACCCAGAGGAGTCCATTTTATAGCAGAGTGGTCTGTGAGGCTGTTGTGTCAGAGATCACATCTTGGCTTCCAGTATGTGAGGTGGCTTTAAGAACTGCAGGTCTGGGGCTGGAGAGTGCTCAGTGCTTACGTGCACTCACTACTTTCCCAAAGGTCCTAAATTCCCAGCAACCACATGGCAGCTCTGAACTGTCTGATACCCTGTTCTGGAGTGCAGAGAGATGTGCATCTAGACAGTGCCCATATATACAAAATACATAAATAGGTCTTTAAAAAGAAAAAAGAACTCCAGGTCTTTCCATTTCTTTTCCTCTTTGTTTTCTAGGTTTCACAGATTTGAGCAGCAGTGAAGGCAGCTATAGAGCTTGTGTGAGGTGTCCTGAGGAGCAGGGCTTGGCAGTTTACTGGGTCATGTCTGTGTTGTATTCAGAGCTTGCCCCTCAGCCCTGTTGACTTCTGAGGAAAGGGCTGCCCACCTGCTTGTCAGTGAGAGCCCAGAGCACATTTCGGCACTTTGAGGTATTTAGTGAAGACTCACTTCCATGTTTGTCTGTCTCCTAGGGTGGGCGAGGCTGAGGATGACTTGGAGGAAGAACATATAACCAAGGTAAGTTGCCCACTTCTCAGAGGCTTCTAGAGGGAGGACAGGAAAGACTCTAGGGCTAGGACTCTTTGTTTTAGCACTTTCTCAGCCTCTTGGAGTTGAAGAGTCCCTAGCCTCTGAGGTGTGTGCTTCCCAAATGAAGAGCATGGCTTCTTGTTGCTCCCTTGACTGTCTAGGCCTCTAAGGGAGGCCTTGGAAGAACAGCCATACTGGGCCAAGGACTCACAGGGTTTCCCTCTCCAGTGGGCAGTGGTAAGGGCAAGGTAGGAGCAAGCAAGTGTTGAGTCCTCACTCTTGGACTCTCATGGCATGTTTCTCTTCTTGCTTGTGTTTCACGTACATGGAGCGCAGTGAGCTTTGTGTGCCGTGACACCTCTCCAGGTTAAGTCTGTGGTTTTATCCGAGCTGTATCTTTTCTGTGCAAAGTCCTTGTGCTTTGTTCTCCTGTCTTCAGTCTGCTGAATCCTAGAGCAGTCAGAATGTGCACCCCAGGCTCCAACCTTTCCATGCTCTCCGGAGAGTCGAGGATAATTGCCACATCCAGATTTAGCACTGTGGGGAAACTCACTTTTCAAAGGTCTCCTAGGTCTCCTAGGAGACTTGAGGCTGTTTAAATTGTGGGAGACTTGGATCCTAGGCACTGCTAGGCCCTCATCAGGTGTAACCTGAGCTGACTTTCTGTCATCTCAGGAGTATGCATTTGTAACCACCCTCCTTCCTCCTGTAGGAGCTCAGGCCAATATGGACTAGTAAGACTCCCTCTTTGAATCCCTTTACTTTCCTCTGATCAGATTTATTACTGCAGTCGGACACACTCACAGCTGGCCCAGTTTGTGCGGGAAGTACTGAAGAGCCCTTTTGGCAAGGAGACCCGGCTAGTCTCACTTGGCTCTAGGCAGGTAAGCAAAAGGAGGCATTCTTGTCCAGACAGATTCCTCCTCCCGTGTCTTGTCTCTTGGCCTAGGCATAGACAGAGGTTTGTGAAGGCAAGGTGGGCATGGGAACAGCGCTCCTTTGTTGGCTGATTATTCTTTCAAGGGTGCAGGAGATGCAGACTGAGCCATGGATCCTTCTTATAGCCTTCAGACAGCATCATTTATGTTCTTTATCTTTAAAGACACCTGTATGTGTTCAATATCAAAGATGTTCAGCTGAACTAAGAAATGCTGAGAGTGGGAGAAATAGTCTTCCCCAGGGAAGAGCACACCATTGCTTATCCAAGACCAGATGATCAGTCCTGACAACGTACTACAAGTAATGTTCCTGAAGAAAACAAAAAACAAAAAACACAGAAAACTCATCCTTTGGTTGGGAAAGAAACAGAATATCAGCACATTAAAACAATTTCATTTTAGTCAGTGTAGTGGCACATGCCTTTAATTCCAGCACATGGGAGTCAGAGGCAGGCGAATCTTCAGTTTGAGGATAGCCTGGTCTACATAGTGAGACCCTTTCTCAAAACAAACAAACACAAAACAACAAAACCCCAAAACCAACTAACTAAACAAAACCCTAAAAAACTCATACACAAATGGACTTTGAAGAAACTTGCTTCAAAAAAATATAAACTTGGGCTGGAAAGATGGCCCAATGGCTAAGAACACTGACTGCTCTGCTCTTCGGAGGACCTAGGTTCAATTTCTAGCATCTACATGGCAGCTCACAGTCACCTATAACTCTAGTTCCAGGGCATCTTATGCTTTCCTCTGACCTCCTGGTGCATGGACCAGACACGCACATGGTGCACAGTCAGACATGCAGACAGAATACCCACAAACATAAACAGGTAATCACCACTGACTGACACACAGTGGGTTAGCATGCTGAAGAGAACAGGTTCAGTCTCAGCAGAGGTGAGGAGTTTTGTGTGGTATAGCTCAGGCACAAACAAAAACTTCTTTCTGGAAGGCATTAGAGCAGTTTAGTGTCAGATTTTATATTAATGGTCCATTCTGTAAGCAAAGGTCAAGATGAGGCACTAGTTAGAATTGACGGAGGGTAAGCTTGGTGGTAGAAGTTTTCCCAGGGTAAATGAAAGCCGCTGCTTTCCCTCTTCTCCTGCCTTACAGACCCTTTGTGTGAATGAAGATGTGAAAAACCTGGGTTCTGTGCAACTTATGAATGACCGCTGTGTGGACATGCAAAGAAGCAAACGCGGTGTGTACAGGGACCCTGTGTAGTGAGGTGTGGTACTGGGCAGCGTGGAAGTGGCGGCAATGTGGTGGGGTCTGTAGCAGGGCCATGGCATGATGACTGTGTTATCCAGAAAGAATGGCTAAGCAGGCCTTGGGTTCTGCCTCAAGCTCCTCTTTGGGCAAGAGTGTTTGTGCTTTCTGGGTCAGGGTTGGGGTCACGGACCTGGCTTGGACATGTTTGTGCCATCTCCTTTTGGATCCCAGCGTGTTGTGATGAGTCCACAGTAAGCCGCAGTTCCCTGCCCAAGTGAACGGATGTGTTTCTATTTCATTGTACTTCCTCCTGACCCCGGATGTAGCTGAGCCCCTTCCTGCCCTTGCTTTCCCCTATCTGTACCACCACAGAAAAGAATGGGACTGGGGAAGACAAGGCAAAGAGAAAGAGACAGAAGATCCAGACCTCTTGCCCCTTCTACAACCACGAGCAGATGGAGCTTCTCCGGGATGAGATTCTGCTGGAGGTGAAGGACATGGAACAACTTGTGGCCCTTGGGAAGGAGGCCCGGGCCTGCCCCTATTACGGAAGCCGCTTTGCCATCCCTGCAGCCCAGGTGAGTGTGCTGGGGAAGGGGGAAGTGGTCCATGTGTTATCTGGGGCTTACAGAAGGCGGCTTTCCTCATCCCTCTTCATTGGAGGAGGGTGCCCCTACCTAGATTAGCATGACAACTGCTTGGCATCTCATTCTCATGGCACAAAGCTATCTTATCCAGAGCATAGAGTTTGAAGAGGCCAGGGAGCCCCGGTGGCTTTGGGCGAGAGGCCGGCTAGCGTTATTGAGTGTTCAGCCCATAGGAATCCATGAAGCATGCTGTTCATCCTAAGGAGCCACACTGACAGGGCGTTGCATAGGAGCAGAGTCCAGAACTCGAAAATAGCCAAATGGCTTTTCAGGTGGCCTGCTCATGTACCCACCTGCCAGCCAGCTCATGGCAACACTGTCCTGGTTAGACTTGTCTTACCTTTATACAGAGAGGAAAGCGGATTTCCATCGACAGCCCCCGGCTGTTCGCTGTGGGTCATTTCATGCTATCTTGCTCCCCTCCTTGAAACTGTCACTCATTGGGAGATCTGTGTCAAGCAGAGACTTAAGTGGATTTCAAGAGATCACTCTTGGTAATCATAGCTCCATGCAGTGCTTGCTCCTGGTTGTCCCTGCGGTGTGTGGGTATTCACAGACAAACTAGGGACTCCCCCTGTCTCCAGATGTCTGCGTGAGCTAGTGCTGTCACCATATAGAAAATCTGAGATTGGTGTGTTCTTGACATGTGGAGGCTGTTTTCACCTCATTTTCCTTTATAACAGCCCACTGAAATAGCTGTATTTCTACATGAGAACACAGGATTCTTCTCTTCCCTTCTCTCACTGTCTTAAATGATGGTACCCATATTGGCACCTGGTTTTCATATTGTGTGTGTGTGTGTGTGTGTGTGCCTGCCTGTGTGCAGGCCAGAGAACAGCTTTGGGTGTGGCAAAGCTAGCTGGCAAGTGAGCCTGTCTGTGCATCCCTGCTGCTGCGATCTTGAGTGGTAACAATATTCCTTGCCTTTTCCCCATTGGTCTGTGACTCAAACTTAGCCATTGCTTTCAAGGAAAACACTTTACCGCCTGAGTGATCTCCCTCACTTGTTTGTTGGGAAAATCTTCTTAGCAGCGTATACCTACAAAGTTAATTTTATCCTCAGCCCTCATTGACGTGTTCTGTCAGATTCACTTAGCTGATGAAAAACCAAGGGCCATTTAAATGCGATGCCAGAGTCACAGAGCTGAGAGAGCAGCCCTAGGGCCAGAGGCTAGGGTGGCCTTCTGCTGCTTGGTGATTGTCAGTTGAAGAACTTTGGAGCCTGAGGATGCAGTTCACCTCCAGGGACTCCAGTCCTCCCCCTTCCCAGGTGATCAGCTCCAGTTTTATTCCTCATGGTTGATATCCCACAGAAAACCTCTGAAAGGGCTGTTGGAACAGGCAGAATACTGAACTGTGGCATTCTGGCTTGAGTCCTCACCCCCCATCCGCAAGGTCTGAGTAAGAAAGTAAACAATGCCACTAGAACTTCAGTGGCCTGGAGAGTTTACTGCAGGATAAGCCTTCTGCTCTGTGAAGACAGGTTGCTTCTCTATCCAACTGTCACCTTTTCCTACAGCTAGTGGTGCTACCCTACCCAATGTTGCTGCATGCAGCCACCCGACAGGCTGCGGGAATCAGGCTGCAAGGCCAGGTGGTCATTATTGACGAGGCTCACAACCTGATCGACACCATCACCAACATCCACAGCACAGAGGTCAATGGTTCCCAGGTGGGTCAGCCTCTCCCGTTTTGGGCAGAGTGGCATAGGTCATTCCTTTAAATGCCTGGATCAGGAAGTCTTCTGGATGTGGGCCTTGGTAGAGGGTGATCTGAACTGAAATCCTGTCTTGTCTTCTTCGTTGGTAGAGTGAGGTTCTTGGGAGCCAGCTTGAAGAGGGCGTCTGCTTTTGTCTTCAGCTCTGCTTCATCCAGGGTGCTGCTCACTAGTTCTCTGTTAGTAGGATAGTAGCATCAGAGACCAGTAGTCTCCCAGGAGCGCTTTGGGGGCCTTTAATGGAGGAATGCTCAGGGCTTCCTTCCGCAGGCTCCTGTTTACTTTCCTCTGGTATGTGGCAGGCATTGAAAGGGATTCTGTGTGTCTCATGCTTTTCTCTTGGGCTAGGCGTTCCCTGCTTTATTTTGGGAGCTTTGGGATTCATGGAGGGCAAAGCTGTGTGTCTTATACCCACACTGCAAATCGAGGTGAGCCAGGAGAATGACCGGGAGACCTGTGTGATATCAGCCACCTCCCAGGTCAGTTCTCCTGTGAGATTTAGGACCTTAGGCGTCAGTCTCTTCCCTTGCCTTCTCAGCTCTCATCAGCCCCATGGCCTGCCTGTACGTGCTGTGCTTTGCTTTGCTTTGCTTTGCTTTTGCCTTTGTCTGTTACTCTCCAGATGCCTATCACTGTGATGGCACCCATGTGTCCTGGGCTGGCATTTCCTAGATCTCTGCAGAGATCCTCTTAATCCTATCCTGAGATGCCTTCATTGCTGTTCTGTTTTCTCTCCAGCTTTGCCAGGCCCATTCCCAGTTGCTCCAGTACATGGAAAGATACAGGTAAGAAACTACCTGAGGCCCAAGGTCTAGCCAGGCTCAGCCTCTGTGGCTTCCACATTAGCCTGCCAGAGCACAAATGGAGGAGGTTACTGCTAATGTCAAAGTCTTGGAGGAATGGGCTGAATTGGTCTGGCCTGGTATATGCCCTCTACATCCTAGACTTTTTGGGATAGAGCAGCAGGTGCTGAAAACCTTGGTCTCTGCTGGAGGCTTTGTAGCTCACAGCCCAGTGTGTCAGGCCCTAGGTAGAAAGGTCCAGTGGCCTCCGGTGGAGGGAGATCCTGGAGAATGGTACCATCTGCTCTGTTGCTTCTTCCTCAGGAAGCGTTTAAAGGCCAAGAACTTGATGTACATCAAGCAGATCCTGTACTTGCTGGAGAAGTTTGTGGCTGTTTTGGGAGGTAGGGGCATCATCCCCTGGCTCTGCCACTTGTGTTGGTCTTGTTCCTTGAATGCCAATGAGGACACTTGGGTGTTTTATGCTTTTAAGCACTATCCTGCTCATTCCTTAGGGAATCCTAGTTTCTATCTTGGTTGAGACCTTAGCCTTTTCACTTTAAGACGGCATGGTTATGTAATCATACAGTGTAAAGCAAGACACGATGTTGTGTGGCATAGTTACAGCCCTATGGTGTACTGGCTAAGACACACTGGCAGAAGAGAAGTCCAGGAGATTTAAACTTCATTCACAGAGGGAAAACCAAAGCTCAAGGTGGGACTTGCCTGCCGCTCATGAGCCTGGAGGCTGTTGACTCCAGAGTTCTATATTCCAGAAAGTCGGTGGAGGCTTTTCTAGCAAGCTGTTGTCCCACGTTAGTACTTTCCACTTCCTTCTCTGCCTGTGCCACAGCTCGCCGTCTTCTGGCAGATCCTGTTTTTCTCCCTTGTCCTGCTTAGTGACAGTGGGGAGACTGCTCTGATCCTGTCTCTTGCCTGGCCTTGGGTTCCTGTCACCTCCTGTCTTTTTAGGGTGTCCTTTGTTTGCTATAAATACCCCAAACAGATGTCTCTGAAACATGAATGTTACTTGTAGTACATGAAGCTAGGACAGTTATAACTCAGCAGTGGACGAAGAGCTGCCACTGTGACCCACTGGAATTCCCTTTTTTAGGTAACATTAAGCAAAATCCTAGTACACAGAGCCTGTCTCAAACAGGTGAGGAGGTTGCTGTCAAGGGTGGGAGGTGGTGTGAGCCACCCCGAGCTTACCAGATAGTACTGGGCTGAGAGGACTTGGTAAGGCACAAAACCAGCGTCCTTTGTCTGCTCACAGGGTCTGAGCTGAAGAGCATCAACGACTTTCTCTTTCAGAGCCAGGTGGACAACATCAACCTGTTCAAGGTAAAGGTCTATTCTGATTTAAACACCTTTTGACTGACTTAAGGCACTGAAAGGAGAGGAAGGGGAGGAGGTCAGCTGTTGTGCACTTGTCTGCTGTGTTCTGCCTCTAGCACCAAATCAAGTATACCTAGAAGAAATAAGGTGTAAATCAGTGTCCTTGAGTAGTCTAACACCCAAGGATCTAAATCAGGACGAGGCAGTTGCCAGGTCTTTAACCCGGACAGCAGTAGCCAAATGGTTGTGCCAGGGCTGTGGGGTTTGGTAAAGGGAGCCTGCTCTTTGCATCCCTTGGGATGAACACAGCCTCTTCTTCCCTATCCATCTCTGTTCTGCCAGTCTTTCTCCAGGGAATTGTTTTTAGCGTATAATCCATGGTGTGCCGTATGAGGCGAGCAGGAAAGTGTGGCTAGGACCACCCAGCCAGTCTTCCTGCTGGAGCCTTGGGTGGGATGGCACGCACAGACCTTTGCTTCTGTTAGCCTTTGAAATCTGGTGCTCCCACAGGTGTTAGGCCACTATACCACAACCCAGTGTGTCTAAATTAAGCCTCCATGGATACTGTCCCTTTGTTCTGAGCACACTGCCAGGACATACTATGGTCACTTAAGAACAGGAAACCTGGGCTGGTGAGATGGCTCAGTGGGTAAGAGCCCCCGACTGCTCTTCCGAAGGTCCAGAGTTCAAATCCCAGCAACCACATGGTGGCTCACAACCATCCGCAACGAGATCTGGCGCCCTCTTCTGGAATGTCTGAAGACAGCTACAGTGTACTTACATATAATAAATAAATAAATCTAAAAAAAAAAAAAAAAAAAAAAAGAACAGGAAACCTGCTGGGCAGTATAGTGGTGCACACTTTTAATCCCAGCACTCAGGAGGCTGAAGCAGGGGGATCTCTGTGTTTCTGGTCAGCCTGGTCTACAGCCAGGGCTACACAGAGGAACCCTGAAACATAAACAAAAGAACAGGAAAACAGGCTCAGAATACCCGCTCTGGAGAGTGACTGGCTCAAGCTACACTCGGGTGAACCAAGGGTGGCTGGATGGGGCCAATGTTGAAACCCAGCTAGACCCATCCTAGATCCTGCTCTCTCCCTGATTGCCTTCCAGTTTTCAAATCAGCGTCCCTTAAACTAACCTTTGGCCATCGACATTACTGTGATCCTATTGGTCATCTTTGGTACCTTTCTCCACTTTTGTTAAGCTCTGAACAGTTGCCATTCCTACATTGTGAGCTGAGCTGAGGCGAGGCACCAAGCTGACTGAGCACTGAGGGAGACTGCATCCGGACCTTCCCTGGACGGGCGCATCTCCTTTCTGCTCTGATGGAAAGGATTGGGCTTTATTTTCTGTTATTTTGGGTTTTTGATGTTTCAAGATAGGATGTCACTATCTATCTAGCCCTGGCCATCCTGGAACTCAATCTGTAGACCAGGCTGGCCTAGAATGGTTTTGGCTTTTGGTTTTTTGGTTGTTTGTCTTTAGTTTTTAAAGATTTGTCTTTTTAATGTGTATGCCAGCACACATTCTTGTTTTGAATTCAGGTGTGCCTATGCCACAGTGTTTGTCAGGCTAGAGGACAAGTTTCCCATGTTAGTCCTTGCTTTCTACCCTGTTGAGATAGGGTCTCTTGATTGTTTTGCCACTGTGTATGCCCGGTTCACAGGCTTCTGGGGTGTTTCTTGTCTCTGCATCCCATTTCTCAGTAAGAGCATTGTGGCTATAGACTTAGTGCTGAGTCTGGCTTTTATGTGTTCTCTGAGTATTCCAACTCTGGTTTTTGTGCTTGTGTGGCAAGCTTGTGAGCCGTCTTTATCGCCCTTGGAATTGTTTTTACTTACCTCTTCTTCAAGGCCCAGTCTGCATATGGGCACTTGGAAGGAAGCAGCATGCAGCTAGTGCCTTTTTTAAAAAATTATTATTATTATTATTATTTTTTGCCTGAATGCATGTCTGAACACCACATGTATGCATGCCTGGTACCCAAAGAGGTCATAAGAAGGGAGATGTGCTGAAGTGGAATTACAGATGGTTGTGAGCCATCGTGTAGGTCCCAGGTTTTCTGGGAGAACAGCCAGTGCTCTCATAGCTGAGCCAACCGTTTCATCCTTGAGATCTTGTCTTGAACTCCCTTCAGGTGACCCGAAGAGTGGGAACATCTGTGGTGAGGCTGTGGTTTGAGGTCTCCTGTGGAACCCTGTGATCTTAGGGCCACTGGGGTAGTGAGTACTGAGAAAGTAGACCAGTAAGATTTCTTGTAGGGTTGTGGGTCCTAGGTCTGCTCTGCCATAGGGCATGGCTGCTTGGGAGAGGCAGAACACGCATGCTGGGTTGTCGGGAAGCACCAAGGCACTGCTTGGGGTAGGAAAGTGCAGTTTAAGGCACTGGCCTTAAATGAGGCTGGAGCCATCTAATTCTCAGGCTCTTGGACATCCAGGCTTAGATGGGAGCCAAGGAAGAGCTGAGAACGTCTAGCCTAGGGCTAGGGCTGGGGACTGGGGGAAGAGGTCCCACGGTGAGAGTCCTTGGCTTGATGGCTGTTGTAGGCTTGGTGGCAGTTGTGCCTGGGAGCGCAGAGAGGCCTTTATGGGACATTAGATAGCAGTTCCATAGCTCCCCATGGCACATCCCGTTGAAAAGAGACAGTCTGTGGTTCCAAATCATTTATTGCCATGGTGGAAAGTGGATTTGTAAAGCCATACCCCACTTCTCAGGTTAGGCCTGAGATTAAATACCTTTTTGCAGGGAGGAATGTCTGGGAAGGGAAGCTTATTGGCTAAGCCCTCCAGGGCTAAAGGTACCTCATTAGCATAGAGATCTCTATCCTGAGCCTAAGTGACCACAGGTCATGTCTCTTTTCCTGTTGTCTTGGTCTGAGGTGTTAGGGCTACCTTATGTGCCTTGCCCTTACATGACTGATGGCCACAAATCTATGGAGGGCTTCAGCTAGTGACAGGGGCCTGGTGCCTCCTCCCTGGAGGAGGGCCAGGTGAAGCTCCTACCGTCCCTTCAGGGTCTGTGGTGCTTCAAAGCCTTTAGCTCAACCAAGACCAGGCTACCTCTTGTGGTCCACTGCCTCACCCTTTGTTACGTGGCTTTGGGTTCCTCTGAGGGGGCAGTGAGCCATATTCCTTCAGTGGTATGGGGTGGCCGTCTGAATTTAGCCCCCAGTTTGCTTCCTTCTCACAGTGGCCTGTCGTGGTTCTGCAGGTGCAGCGGTACTTGGAGAAGAGCATGCTCAGCAGGAAGGTACCTTTCCCATTGCTTAAGCAAGGAGCCAGGGAACCCCTGCTGCCTTACTCCGCTGCCCGAGGATTCTAGGCTTCTGATTGCGCTGTCCATAGTGTGGAGTGATTCCTGGCTTGGGAGGAAATGGGCTGTGGGCTGGCTTGGGTGTCTGATTCAGTTTCTAATCATTTTTGTCTGTTCTCTTGTCCCCGACACAGCTCTTTGGCTTCACAGAATGTTTCGGAGCGGTTCTTCCATCCCCCTCAGACTCTCAGGAAAACCGAGGTCTGGCTGGCTTCCAGCAGTTCCTGAAGAGCCTGCAGTCAGGGCCTACTGAGGGTGAGCTGGGAGGGTGAGCGATGAGAGCCAGACACAGGCCCTTTGAGCAAGCATGGACTCCATATAAGGGAGGCCCTCTTTCCCATCCTACCCTCTTCTGCAGACTCCCCGGAGGAGGGCCAGGGCGTAGCCCTGCGGCCTGCCTCTCCACTGATGCACATCGAGGCCTTCCTGGCAGCTCTCACCACAGCCAATCAGGATGGCAGGGTTATTGTGAACCGCCAAGGTAATCCACTGCTTGTAGCCAAGGGGCCTAGCTTGAAAGGGCTCTATCATACTGCCTGATTCTGTATGTGAAGGAACCACATGCCTCCTAGGCTGGAGCCACCAATGGACTGGGAGACTGGGTTTCAGAGGTGCTGAGTTCTCTTAGGCAAGGTCCCTACAGAACCTAGAATCTCACAGTTGTGGTTAAATAGGGTTGGACTGTATCTTTGTTCTGTTGTCTGAGGGTTATGTGCCACTGGCCAGACTATCTTTGCACCGGAGTTTCCACATAGTCTGTGGTCCCAATGGCAAGGGAAATGCTTTTCTTTTAGAGGGAGGACGGTAGCTCACTGGCCTCCACAGATCATCTGAGATTCTCTAATCAGCTCTATTCCTTTGTCATTTGTCTTTCAGGCAGTGTGGGTCAGAGCAGCCTTAAATTCTTACTCTTGAACCCAGCTGTGCACTTTGCCCAGGTGATGAAGGAATGCCGAGCAGTGGTCATTGCAGGTGGCACCATGCAGCCGGTAAGGTACCAGGGAAGGACACACATCAGTCTCTCTTCTCTGTCCCCTGGGCCCCTAAACACAAATGGGCCAGCGCATGCAGGCTCAGCAGTGCCTACCAGGGGCCACTGCCATTTCACTGCCCTTGCCTTTTAGACTGGTGGGGTGGTAGCCCTGTGGCTATTGTGTTGCTGGAGTTGGCTTCTCTGAGAAAACGCCCTTCTGTAGTCCCAGGCTCACATGGAGATGCTGTTCTCTCATTCCATCCCTGTACCTGCATCTCCTGGAAAGTCATTACCTGTATGGCTTTTGAAAAGTTAGTTTTAGGGCTGGAGAGATGGCTCAGCAGTTAAGAGCACTGAGTGTTATTCTGAAGGTCCTGAGTTCAAATCCCAGCAACCACATGGTGGTTCACAACCATCTGTAATGAGATCTGACACCCTCTTCTGGCGTGTCTGAAGTCAGCTACAGTGTAATTACACAGAATAAATAAATCTTTTTTTAAAAAAAGAAAAGTTGGTTTTAGTATATAAAAGTCAAAGACAAGCTTTAACGTCAGAATTCTATGAACCAAAGGGTCAATGCTGGTGTACTATTGCATACTTATGTACATAGTTCTTAAAACCACACTTGTACATTATTGGTATAATTTCCTTTTTTTCTCTGTTTATTTATTCTTGTCAGCAAATGTTTATTCTAGCACACTCTGTGCTGCATTTAAATGTGACCTGTGTGACATTTCACCACACACATGTCACGTTCCACCAGTGTGCTGCTCACCCCAGTCCTGCTCTGTTGGATACTTCTACTCTCTTTTCCCATTGTCTCTAGTTTTCTCAATTCTGTGATCAAAGGTGGTTTCCTTGTTTCATCTTGAGAGCATTTTATGGTCTAGACTGTTGGGCTCCTAAGCATGGATTCCAGCCTTGGCTGCCTGCTAGAACGGATGCTAGAACATTTTTTTTTTTTTTTGACTTTTCTGTTGTGTTCTCTGTGTTACAGCAGATGGACCTGAGAACCATGTATGTGCCGGGCAAACACTTCACCACCAAGGCACATTCCAAGCCCATGTAGATCTTTGTTTAGTTTTTGGTTTGGGATTTGTGTGTCTTCATTTGGTGTTCACATGGTGCGTGGCCATTATTGTTCTGCTTGTTGGTTTGTTTGTTTTTGAGATGGGAGTCTCACTACTATGTAGTCTTTGAGGATGTGTGTGTGTTTTGAGACAGTCTCTTTACTACGAGGTCCCTGCTGTCCTAGAATTTGCTATGTAGACCAGGCTGCCCTCAAACTCACAAGAGAATCATCTGCCTCTGCCTCTGCCTCTCAAGGGCTGAGATTAGAGGTATAAACACCAGCATTCCCAGCTCTTACTATGTAGTTGTAATGAGTGGCCTTGCCTGGCTTTACAGACTCTTTTTAGTCACCGTGTGGCTGCTAGGAGCCAAACCCAGGTCCTCTGCAAAAGCCATGAAGGTTCTTAACCATGGAGCCATCTGTCCAGGCCTCAAGTTTTTTATTAAAGATTTTGTCTATGTATATACGTTGAGTATATCCTCCTAGTATTTCACTCTCCTCCCTATTCCCCTCTTTTCCTGCCATTGTTCCCTTAGACAACAGCACTTCGACTGTGTCATCTGTGTGTGATGATGTCATGTATAGAATCTAGGACTGCAGCTAGCTTAATTCACATAATGTGATCTTCCTCAGTTGCCTCCTTCCCTCACCCTCCTGAGACAGGCTTCTATGTGTAGCCCTGCCTGTCCTGGAACTTGCTCTGTAGAACAGGCTGGCCTTGTACTCAAGACATCCATTTGTCTCTGCCTTCCCAAGTGGTGGGATTAAAGTCATGTGCCATCACTGCCCAGTAAAACAAAGCCTGTCTTGTATACCACATTTTATGTATTTATTTTTGTCTAAGCCTCTGTTGATGGATATCTTGTTTGTTTTACTAATTGGGTTGGTGTTCAGTACAGTGGTGAGCACTGATGTGGAATACCTCTGTGATTATGTTGGAGTCCTTTGGCTCAATATTCTGGAGTCCCGAGACAAATGGTTAAATGGCTGTTAACACATCAAAGTGCTAGCTCTTGAATCCTTTAGTACCTGTGATTCCTCCCAGAACTCCACCCTGCCACTACCCTCAAACTCTTCCTTCCAGCAGCTAGGCTTCCTTTTCCCTTCTCCCCAGCTTGAATCCTGTATAACCCACTCATCTTAGCCCCCCCGCTCCTCTCCTGCTCTCTGTCCAGTCTCCCCTCTCACAGTCCGCTTTAGTCAGCTGGCCATGTTCAGCCCGGACTCTTCCCTCAGCCTGCTTTCTCCCTTATATCTACAGTAAGAATCCTTGCCATGCCCTCCTCCTTTTATTTCATTTTCTTATTCAGCTGCACATATGGAAGATGCATTCTCAGTGTGTTTTGTTTTGGGAAGGCTGCATACTGACTTCCACGGTGGCTAGGCCAGCTCACATTCCCCTCAGCCATGTCTCAGGCCTGTTGTCCACATCCTTGCCAGAATTCTTTGTTCTCTTTTCTTGCCATTTAAACACTATTCCTATTGTTTGAGACATTGATCTGATGTGTTTTGAACATACTCACCTCCCCCTCAGCTCCTCTCTCCATCAGCCCATTCTGTGTTGCCCAGTCAGTCTCTAGTGAGTTCCTTCTGTGTTTATGTGATCAACTTACTAGAAGCTCACATCATTAAAGAAGACTGGCTTTCCCCCTTGCAGCAGTTGTCAGGGTCTAGTAGTTCCTCAGTTAGTGATGGGACTTTGTCCCCACAGTCCCACCTCCATGCTGGAGTTCTGACTGCCTTGAGTTTGCTCTGGATTTCATCTGTCACAGTCACCTGCCCTGATGTGTCCTGAGACATTTCCCTTGATGTTATCTTCCACCCGTGGCTCTCATAATCCATGTTCCCCTCTTCCTGAAGATTTCTAAGCCTTGACTGTCATTCTGTTGGGATAAGGCAGGAGTCTGAACGTAGCTTTGGTTTTCATTTCTCTGGTGGCTAATAAGAGGGAGAATTTCTTCATACGTTTATTGGCCATTTCTTTTCCCTGTGTTGAGAGCTGTTCGATTTGTTTCTGTTTCCTGACTGCATGGTTTGATTTGTTTCATTTGTCCAGTTCTTTGTGTATTGTAGGTAGTGTTCCTCCCTCTTGTTGATTTGAACATGTAGAAAGGCCCGACACTCCATCACTGCTCTTCTCTAAGTTTTCTGTCCATACCGGTTGTTTTCTTTTAGCTTGGGTCATTAGCCGTTCCTTCTTGTTGACTGGGTTTGCCTCTTATCCCAGACTTCTCTTACATTCACTACAAGAACACACAACCCCAGGCTCTGAGGTCACAAGGCCCTCATGTTATTGCTGCAGATGTCTGACTTTCGGGAGCAGCTGCTGGCATGTTCTGGAGTAGAAGCGGGGCGAGTGGTGGAGTTTTCCTGTGGTAAGCCACTGTGTGGTGGGTAGATGGGGCAAAGGCAGAGGACACCACTGCATTGGTACCTTAGTGGGCTTGCTCCAGCACACTTCCCCAGACTCAGGTTCTGAGCTCTGCTCACCATATTGTTTACACTAGCTGTGTCAGTGCAGAGAAGAGCTAAGTGCATTTTAAATTGTTGGCTCCTAGTTGGAGAAATGATTTTTTTTTTTTAAAGATTTATTTATTTATTATATATAAGTACACTGTAGCTGTCTTCAGACACTCCAGAAGAGGGCGCCAGATCTCGTGGATGGTTGTGAGCCACCATGTGGTTGCTGGGATTTGAACTCTGGACCTTCGGAAGAGCAGTCGGGTGCTCTTACCCACTGAGCCATCTCACCAGCCCTGGAGAAATGATTTGAGAAACTGCCCTACCTGGACACTAGTTTTCAGCCTTCCTTTGGTATCGCCAGGTCACGTGATCCCTCCAGACAACATCTTGCCCCTTATTATATGCAGTGGGCCCTCTAACCAGCAGCTGGAATTCACCTACCAGAGAAGAGAGCTGCCTCAGATGGTTAGTGCTAACCCACTTCCTGTCCTCTCTGGCCTGTGACCAGGTAGAGAGTACCACCAGCGTTGGCATGGAGACAGATGGTCACATCTGGGACATGAGTGGAGTCATTTTCTTCCTTTAGATATTTATCAAGGAAGATCTTAATGGCCTTCCTCACCGTAGGTTGCTAAATGCTTTCTAAAGAGCTCCTATCATCCCATGAGGATGCAGGGTGGGAGAAGGCTGACCAGTTTGGGGGTTCTTGCTCCTGGCCTCTATCCTGGGAAGACATATTTCTGGGGCACAACTCGTGTGGCATCTCAGTGCCAGTTTGTTCCGATTGTTGTCCCTCGTGAGACAGGGACGCCCAGAGTCTGGGTTCTCATCTGTGGGATGCCAGTGATGGGACGTGGCATAAATGTAAGGAGGCACCACAGGCCCCAGTTGGGCATGTCTGTTAACAGTAGTGAGCGCATTGCATGATACCACGGGGAGCTGCTCGGCTTTCATCCTGTGTGGCTGTGGGACCTGCTCTAGGCTAGCCCTTTGCTTTCTGCAGATGGAGGAGACAGGCCGCATTCTCTGTAACTTGTGCAATGTGGTCCCTGGAGGTGTGGTATGCTTTCTCCCTTCCTATGAGTACCTGCGCCAGGTACACGCTCACTGGGACAAGACTGGCCTGCTGACACGTTTGTCTGTCAGGAAAAAGGTGAGTGCCCCTTAGCCTGTTTATGAGGACATTGCTACTTGTAGCTCTTCCTAGGGTCCCTCAACCTTGTTAACTTGGCATCTACCAAGTGCAGGCCTGGGACACAAGCCACGGGGATTCCCTGTTGCTTGACTACATGTTCCATCCACATGCTTCCAAACCCAGACTGGGCTCACGAATCAGTCTTGTGAAGCCTTTTGCTGGGAGACCTTGTCTTCTACCCTCAGATATTTCAAGAGCCCAAAAGAGCGAGCCAGGTGGAGCAGGTGCTGATGGCGTATTCCAAGTGCATTATGGTGAGAGATGGAAGTGAGGCTGGATCCAGAGACCACCAGTGTCTGTCAGCTGGGAACAGTTGTATGACTCATAGATTTGGCTCAGGAACCCTGGTGTGATTGTCCCCTGACAGAGCTGCAGTCACTCAGAAGGCCATCTGACAGGGGCCTTGCTCCTCTCTGTGGTTGGAGGGAAGATGAGTGAGGGGATCAACTTCTCTGATGACCTGGGCCGGTAGGTGTGGTGTCCTCTTGTCTGCTGGGGCTCGAGGCATGCATGCCATAGGGTCAGTACCCATATGGCCTGCTTGGGGTCTGTAGGCTGTGGGTGGATTGACATTACTGTCAATCTGGCTGTGTAGACCAGAGAAATAGGAGCCATGACTTGCTTAGGATCCTGGTCTTCTGCCTAGGTTGGATCTCTGAGCTAAAAATTGTACCTCCATGGCGAGAACCCGAGGGCCATAAAAGTGGTAGGAGGGATGGGGCATGGATCAGTGAGTGAGGATGCATGCTCAGAAGACACAGCAATAACTTTGCAGCACACACACAAAAGACTGCATGGTTGTATTTACCAGTAAGCACTGTGTGTCAGAGATGACAGGCCCCTGGGTAGTTCTGCTCATGGACCCTAGGATTGTGTGAACTTCAGATTTAGTGAAAAACCATGTCTCAGAGAATAAGGTGAAGAGTGTCGGAGGGACAGCACCTGACATCTTCCTCTGGCCTCCACACGCATGTGTATAGGCACATACACCCTAAAAGGCCATGAAATCACATGTAACTCGTTCTAAATATCCGTGATAGCTGCATGCTGACTTGATGCCTTAGGCCGTGTGTGTGACCCACTACAGGTGTGTGGTGATGGTGGGGATGCCATATCCCAACATTAAGTCTCCAGAGCTGCAAGAGAAGATGGCCTACTTGAATCAGACACTTGTGAGTACCTGTAGTGTTTCAGAGGGTTAAAGGGAGGAAGCGGTGTGCTACCCCCTAGGACTGGATGACAGGCCCTGCAGTATGACCTGTTGTACAAATGGTTGCTTTCCTCTAGAGGTTTTGGAGTGTACCCCTAGCCCACTTGATCTTCTCTACTGCATGAGCTGTAGCACAAGCTGTTGACCAGACATGCAACCTGACCTTGCTCCAAAGCCTGGACTACAAGGCAGGCAAAGGTCGATTCTAATCTTTCCTCTTCTGTTTTCTTCTCAGCCTAGGCCACAAGGTCAGCCCCCGCCAGGGACGGTACTGATAGAGAATCTGTGTATGAAGGCTATAAACCAATCCATAGGTAAGTGTGGGGCTGCTGCTGGGTGCAGATGGATGGTTTGAGGCAGGGGGGATGTTAGTGCTGTATTGTCCATTTGAGGGGTCCCCTATGCACATGCAGTATTGGTAGGTGAGTTGAACTCAAGAGTCTTGACTTGTGCATCTACCCAGGCAGGGCCATTAGGCACCAGAGGGACTTTGCCAGCATTGTGCTCCTGGATCACCGGTATGCCCGTCCTTCTATTCTGGCGAAGCTGCCAGCCTGGATACGAGACCGAGTGGAGGTCAAAGCTACCTTTGGGCCTGCATTTGCTGCTGTGCGGAAGGTTAGGTTTTGTCCCTGTGCCCCAGACCTCCCTGGCTTGAAATGGGGCTTCTCACAGCCTTTTTCTCTCTGCAGTTTCATCGAGAGAAGTCACACCCAAATCTGGTATAAGCGTCTCATACTCTGCTTGACCTGGCCTTTGTATTTGGCCTAAGAAGATAGAAACCATGTGCAGACTGCCAAGTGTACCCCAGCCTTCCAGAGACAGTGGACTCCAGTGTTCAACTTGCATAGAAAAGCCAGCAGAACACCCTGAAGGAACCTGGCCCGAGACACCTCATTCCCTGCTCAGGTTCAGCTTTCTGCCTGGCTCCAGGTGGCTGTGCTAGCAGCAGCTTTCTGCCTGGTCTGAGGTGAGGCTCACCTGCCTCTGCCCTTTCTAGAGACAGTTAGCTTTTCTTGGCCTTTGACTCCCATCTCTGGCACAGATGTCCCCGTTTCAAGCATTATTGCCTGACCCACTGCAGTATGACACATATACCATCTGTGCAGAAGAGAGTTTTGAGGAAAAACTAGGGACATACATGATATTGAAAGAGCTGACATAAACTTTGACTTTTCTGAAGGACCATCACAAAGACTTGGACCCTGGCCATAGACCTTTCTGTGTCCCACAATTTTTTCTCCTTCTGCTTTTCCTCATAAACTAAGAGGCATTGATCCTGTCCATGGCTGCTCAGGACTCTGTGCTCAGACATCTACCCGAAGACATGTCATTGGGCAAAAGTGTCTCCGTGTTTTTCATTTTCTTCTGCTGTCCCATGAAGGAGAGCCCCAGTTCAGAGCCCAGCTCCTTTATATTCACCTTTGGCTGTCCCTTGTGTGAGCTTCAGCAACCTCAGGGGCAGCGCCCTTGCCACTTAGGCAATACACTGGTTGCATCCGGCTTGCAAACTGAGAGGAGCCATAGAAGAGGACTTCTTTTTCACAGTTCTTGTGCCGCTTGCAGTTCAAAAGAATTCCATTCTTGACTCTTCCTCAGATTGAAATGGTAAAGCCTAGACAGGCAGTGGTGGCACACACCTTTAATCCCAGCACTTGGGAGGCAGAAGCAGGCAGATTTCTGAGTTCAAGGCCAGCCTGGTCTACAGAGTGAGTTCCAGGACAGCCTGGGCTATACAGAGAAACCCTGTCTCAAAAAACAAAAATGGTAAGGCCTCATACCTGAGGGATAGTGTTTAGAGACAGGATTCCTGTAGGGAGGCAGGGACAGGTTTTTTGTCACTAGGGTAGGGCTTTAGCATACACTAAAGTGCACCTAGAAGTCCCCATCATAGGAGGACCCAGAGAATGGCAGCCTCTGTAAACCTTGAAGGGTTGTCACTGGGAATCCACTCATCTGTTACCTGTTATAGCAGCAGTGTTCCTAGGCTTACATCCTAGGAATGTCATCCATGTGTCATACCCGATTAAAAGAGCAACTGAACCTACAAGAACTTCATGATCAAGTATGAGAATCCTCCTAAATGCAGTTGACAATGTCATGGTAAGAGACATCTGTCTAGAGACAGCATGCAGTGTCAGCTATATAAAGGAGCATTGAGGGGATGCAATGGGAGGAATAATTGGTTCAGGGGACCCAAGGGGACAGAAGGCTGCAGAATGGAGGGACCCAGAGACCTCATTTCTTGTGTGACCTCCATCAAGCCATTGAGTTGAACCTGGACTTCTTAGTGTGCGTACTGCTCCTCAGAAATGCTTGCTTGGCCTCCCTTGGAAGCTGCAGGACACATGTCCATGAGCTCTTCATGGAGAGCTCTTCTTTTAACATGACAGCCAGGGTATGTGTCTGAGTATCCATGTTCATACCAAAACATAAAGGTCAAAGTGCCCAGCCCAGCCCTAAACACACTTCCACTCCATGTCATCCCCTCCCTCCCACTCACTGATCAGCCAAGTGCTGGGAGACAGCATTTCAGTGCAGGGCTCCTCCCCTTATCTTCAGTCTAACCCAGCCCTCCTTCCTGAAGATGCTCTATGTAGTCCTCGATGGGAACTCAGCCTGGACCCAGGTTAAAAGGATTTCCAGGAACTGATCTCACTACTGCTGTGCTCACGCCCTAAAGCACAGTGGAAGGCTTGGCCTGGGATTCTTTCTCTGTGTACACAAGGAGGCCTTACCACAAGGTTTCTGCCCTTGCTGGAAACCTGGAAACTCCTCATGCCTAGAGAGGGTCATCTGCAGGACAAGCCTGAGCTGCTTGGCCCAGGCCTGCCAGCTTTTCCAACCTCTCAGGTTCCCAGTGATACGTGAAGATCACTTAGGAATTCTTCCAGGGTGTTTCCAAAGAGCAGAGGGACCCCAGTGGATCTAATGAAGTCTGTGGATCACTCAGGATCATCTGGATGTTGGCGTTGATAAGGAGAAAGCAATGCCCTGCTGCAGAGTGGGGATCCCAGCAAAGGAAAGAACCCATGACCACCAGAGTGCAGCAGAGCTCAGCATAGTGCAGTGCAGGCTGGGTGCTCTGGGAGGCAGCAGTCTGGCAAAGTTTCTGTGACTGCCAGGAAATAGGGCATTGAGCTCAGAGACCTGAATCCAAAAACATCCTGCTATGGGAGGCAGAACGACAAATTTCATGACTTTGGAGACCAGGAACACGGGCAGGAGAACCTGATCACATTCTAGGACCATTAATCATCTTCCCTGACAGAGGGAGGGTGGAGGCATGAGCGAGAGGGGAAGAGAGAGAGAGAGAGAATGGATGGATGAATGAATGAATGAATGAATGAATTGGTGTGGGACATCTGATGAGCCCGAGGTCTCCTCCTAAGTCAGTACTTTCTCCTTCCTTCAGGGGCACTGCCCTCTCCCTTTATGGCAAACACTGTTCAATATTGAAGACTTTCCCATCTCTCTTCTTCCAAAGTGGGGAGCATCCTGCCTTGATGGTTAACTGCCCTCTGCAGGGAGAAGCCTACAGTGGAGCTCATGAGGGGCACCTGTGTCATCAGAAGTGACAGGTCCTCACCAGGTTGTTCTTTGGAGGCAGAGGCCAATTAAGCAAACCCCACATCCTACCATTCCTTGAGATACTCCTCCCTCCTACAGGCACAGCAGACCTAGGACACCACCAGCATCACCTCCCCCACGTATCCTCCTGAGGTGCTCACTGCCTCAGGGCCTGATGTCAGCCTCTGTCACAAGGAAGGCTGGGCTTTCATGACCCGTGCATGGGAGGGGGTCAACGGCAGCTCTGGATACTTGGTGAGGGCCCAGCTAGCCAGAATTTTAAGTTCATTAGTTCCTACCAAGCTGCCAGGATCAATTTCATAGTTACAGGACACACGTTCCTGAGGGCTTCCTTGGTCCTGGCAATATCTTCACCCTGCTGTGCTGAGGACTGCCCTTTGTTTCATCAGTCCTCAGAGGTCACTGTGACTGTTCTAGCTCTGCACTTGGATATGGTCTCCCAGAGAGCAGCATGTGGGAGCTGTCCCATTCAGCCATGCCTGTCTTCCCTCAGACAGCAGTATCACATTCTCAAGAGGCATGGAGCAGTACATACAGAAAAAAAAAAAAAAGTGTTTCTTTGGATACTAGAAAGGTCTCACAGCTGTCATTCCAGTACACCCATGGCAGAACAGTACACCTGTGCCAACATTCTTTCAGTAGACCTAGCTCTTTTAGAGGCTGAGGACAAAGGCTTGGTTTGTCCCCTGCATGCCTTGACTGATGTGACATCTCATATATAAGGTGCCTTCTGTCTAGGCTGTTAGCTAAGTTTCAGTAGTTAGTATACTTAATTTCCATTATTTAAAAAAAAATATATGAGACATGTCTCCAGACTCCTGTCTCAGCTTTGTAGAGAGCCTTCTGGAAAGGGGCAGAGGACTCTTAGATCTGTTTCCTCAGGCCACCTTCCTATTCTTTCCCATGGGCATTCTTGGTTACTTTTATCCAATACAGGACCTGCATCATGGGCCAGGTCAACTGCAGCCTCAATACTTTGTGTCTCTTGACTGTTCAACTATGGAAGCAAAGACTGTCTGGTTTAACTCTGGAAAGAACCCAGACTTGGCTGATTCCCTACCCACCTCCCTCAAATCATGGGGGTTAAGGGTGTCAGTACTGTCTCCTTAAGGTGGTAGGGCCTATGTGGGACAGTGAAAGGCAGTCTAGTCTGTTTTCTGGTTGAGGTAGGTTTAAACCCCTGAAACCCAGCAGGTGTGGCTGCAAGGAACAGAAAGCATTTGCCATCCTCCCAGACACCAGGCTCCTGACATGAGGCCCCAGCTCATAATTCTGTAGTCATCAGTCATGTAGGACAAGGCCCAAGCCCCTCCACAGGTAGAGGCCATGACTACAGATCATGTAGCCTCGTGACAGATCTCCATTTTAATGTGGTTCCTAAAGGCCTGAAGGGCTTAGCCAATTAAGCTCTCCTTCCCAGACGTTCCTCCCTGTGAAAGGTATTTAACCTCAGGCCTGCCCTGGGAAAGTGGGGTATGGTGCCACTCATCACAGCTCTCAGCCATGACAGTAAATGCCTTTAAACCATGGACTGCCTCTTCTCATGGGGACCCGCCACATGGAACAGTGGAGCAGGTCTTCCTCTAAAGAGCTGCACATGCCGGGCGTGGTGGCGCACGCCTTTAATCCCAGCACTCGGGAGGCAGAGGCAGGCGGATTTCTGAGTTCGAGGCCAGCCTGGTCTACAAAGTGAGTTCCAGGACAGCCAGGGCTATACAGAGAAACCCTGTCTCGAAAACCCAGAAAAAAAAAAAAAAGAGCTGCACATCTAATCTCTCACAGGAGGCCGGTCTGTGTTCCCAGACTCGGATACCACCAAGCCATGCCGCCCACCAGAGCAAGCCTAGGACACTCTTATCATGGCAAGAACCAGCCGGAATTCTCCTCCTGGGCCATTCTCAGCTCTTCTGTGACATCGAGCAGTGTCTGTGGTGTCCAAGAGCTAGAACATGCTGTTCTGGGCCTCTGTGAGGGCCCGGGGACCCAGGAGCTGGCTCCCAGCAGTTCCTTGGTACCTCAGACTGCCCAGAGTGGGGTTCTGCTGTGCGTAGGGTGTGCACAGTAAAACTTCCTGCCTCCCACCCCGACCGCCAGCCCGAGCCTTGGGCTGGATGCGGGTCACCCATTTTAATCCACAGGCCTAAGGAAGCTGGCAGTTGCTCTGAACATCTTAGGAAAGATTGCTTTAGCATGACCATCACCCTGCTGTGTAGAATGTCTGAAGTGTATTCCTCCTGTTCACCCAAAGCTTTCTTTCCTTAGGCCCCAGGACCTGCTTCCCTTGTGACACGGTCACTGGGCTCTCCACATTTGGTAGTTGAACTGTTGGAAATGCCACGAGGAAGCCCTGTGGTGGAGGTGCACACCTTTAATTCCAGCACTTGGGAGCAGAGGTGGGTGCATCTGAGGCCTGGTTTACTGAGGGAGTTCCAGGACAGTCAGGCCTACACAGAGAAACCCTTGTCTTGAGATCACCCTGCCCCAAAGTGAGAAATGTCATGTGGAGACACAGGCAGCATATCTGAGTACCTCATCTCAGGCAGCAGGGTAGTTAGTGTAAGTTTAAAACAGCTTCTGGCAGTTAGTACTAGCCCACTCCCCAAAGTTCTGCTCACCAATCCATTTTCTCCAAGGGGGTGGGTCTATCCGCCTCCCTTGCTTCTTCATGCTCTGTCATGGGACACCCACTGCTTGTTGAGGACCAGTATACAAAATACAAGTCTGTAGTAAGTTTCTTTTTTTTTTCTTAAAGATTTATTTATCACATGTGAGTACACTGTAGCTATTTTTTCAGACACACCAGAAGAGGGCATCTTATCTCATTACAGATGGTTGTGAGCCACAGTGTGGTTGCTGGGATTTGAACTCAGGACCTTCGACAAACAGTCAATGCTCTTAACTGCTGAGCCATCTCTCCAGCCTCCCTCCTTTCTTTGGATTGATGTGACAGACACTATGAATAAAAGCAACAAGGGGCACAGAAGCCTTAAGTGGCTCGTGCATCCTTGACCATCTTTGAAGAGAAGTCAAGGCAGGGACTCAAACGGGGCAGGAACTTGGAAACAGGAAGTGAAGGAGAGCCTACAGAGATAAGGGATGCTGGCTGGAATCCTGACCTGACTCTCCTGCTCAGGACATGCTACCGAGTAAGGGCACATCCCTGCTGGGGGCCAGCCCTGGGGCAGGGTCTTCTTTCTTGTTGGTTGTTTGTTCTTGAGGCAGCCAAGGGGGAAGAGCATTGGCAGAGGGTAAGACATTGTCTTACTAGGTATAGGAGTAAGAATCTGTCTTATGAGATATTTAGAGTTGCTGTATAATAATAAAAACGTTTACTTATTTAAGTCAGTGTTACCTTGCTGCTGTAGCTGACCTGCCTTCTGTGATCCTCTGAAGCCAGAAACTGCACTTTCTGGCACTTATCACCTCTTCCTAAAACAGCAAAGGATTAAATAAATAGCCTTTGTGCTATCTCAGAAGGAACTGCAAGACTCTAACTTTCAGCCTGATAGACGTCATAGGAAGAAAGAGGGACACTTGGAAAACTGGCTATAGCGTTTATTACTAAGTTGTAAAAAGTTTCCTATGAAAGCTATCTGAGGGGAAAGGGGGAAAAAATGTCTTTCTTCCTCTCTTTGTCCTCAGTACTTATACATTTTTCAGAATACATGATCACATGTAAAAACGTTCATCACAAGTTGACACATAAAATCAAATCATAGCCAGGCGTGGTGGCGCACACCTTTAATCCCAGCACTCAGGAGGCAGAGGCAGGTAGTTTTTCTGAGTTTGAGGCCAGCCTGGTCTACAAAGTGAGTTCCAGGACAGCCAGGGCTACACAGAGAAACCCTGTCTCGAAAACCAAAAAATAAAAAAATCAAATCATAAATTGAAGTAGAAGTTTATAACAGGGAATGGTTACATGCATACTCATTAGGAATATCTGGCTAAACATCCATTACCTGTCACAGCCCCACAGGTTCATAGAAGGTTGAAAACCTTAACTAAGTTATCAGTGAAATTTTGTGTAGATAAACCCAGTAAATATTTTGTCTTCTGTCCTAGCACTTAAATCATTAGTTCCCATTTTACAACCTCTTAGAATGTGCTCTGAGTAGGATAAAGTCTGGTTACTATCTAAAAGCAATTAACTGGTGACACTTGAAAGACTGGAAGATTTCTCATTGCCATTTTGACTATCACTATCAGTCCCACTATAAAAAAAGCTTAATAGCCGAGTGGTGGTGGCACACACCTTTAATCCCAGCACTTGGGAGGCAGAGACAGGCAGATTTCTGAGTTCCAGGACAGCCTGGTCTACAAAGTGAGTTCCAGGACAGCCAGGGCTATACAGAGAAACCCTGTCTACAAAACAAACAAACAAAACAAAACACCCAAAAACCAACCAAACAAAAAAAGAGCTTAATAATCACAGAGTTTAAGAATTTTAGGAATTCCTATACGATCATCATCAAGACTTAAGAAGTCATCTATTTATATAGCATCACTATAAGACAGTACATCTTCGTAGATCTGCAGAGATCTGCTCAAAAGGGATGATTGTTATATGTTTAATAACAGGAAGAGCATATTAATAGCAGGAATCTTTCCTAAAATGAATTCTCCTGGGCCTTGTCTGTAAGAGCGAATCTGTCGCAGATTATATTATAACCTGAAGCAGTTCATTTAGGTAAAATCACCTGCTAGTTATTAGCATATCCTAATTATAGCTCCTGACACATCCCCCAGTAGTAGGATACCACACTCCCATACCTGTCATTGATGAAGAATATCTATCTCTTCTCTTCTCTCTCTCTCTCTCTCTCTCTCTCTCTCTCTCTCTCTCTCTCTCTCTCGCTCTCTCGCTCTCGCTCTCTCTGTCTCTGCAGGTGTTCTATCAATCACATCTCCCTCCTTTCAGATGTCTCCTGTTTGTCTTGTTGACAAGTTGACTAGCATATATGGGCACCATACAAATGGAAAGAGCAGCGCTAGGGCCAGGTGAAATGTCACCAGAGGTAGGGACTCAGGTAGAGTGTCTTAAGTGTCAGAAGCAACTGGCTGTCCCTTGTAGCTGTCAGGACCTATTTGAAGCAGAAGTAGGGGCCTGGTGGATTGCAGGCTGGAACTCAGTATTCACTAGGTAGAGGGGATCTGTCTGGCACAGATCTGAGATATGCTTATGGCTCTGACCCGCCTGCTATAGAAGGCCCTAGGCGGAGAGAGGTCCCGACGGGTACTCCTTAACCTGCTTTTGTGTAGGGACCAAGAGAAAGTTGAGTGGGTGAAGACCTGAGGCAGTCTATTTTTGACACTCACTCGGCTCAATTAGAACTCAGAGACTAGGTGTCTCATCCAAAATTGTCAAGGCCATTCCTGTTATGTGCCAGGGTGAAGAGCAAAGCCTTGCTCTGGAGTACAATCATGACTGTTTATGAACAAGCAACTTCTAGCAAAGGTGATTCATCCTCTTGGATGTTTACTGCTCATGGATGGACTAAGTCTAGCTAACCCTTCCTCCTGTGCTGTACCAATTAAATAGCCCAGGAATCCTGCTAGCCATAGGCACACTTAGAGAATTCGGCTGATCCCACCTTCCCCTTCCATGTGTTTTTCCTTTTTTATTTCCTCAGCAGCTCAAGTGGCACAGTAAGTCAGGGGACCGGCTGGTGATATCCTTAGTGACCTACACCCTCTCCCTAACCTCTCAAAGGGCTGATTGGTCATTTTGTTTTGTTTTGAGACAGAGATTCTCTGTGTAGTCCTGGGTGTCCCGGAACTCACACTGTAGACCAGGCTGCTCTCCAACTCATAAGAGTTTCACCTGCCTCTGCTTCCTGAGTGCTGGAATTAAGCCGTGTACCAGCGGCAACACCCAAGCTGGTCTGTTTTTAAGTCATTAACTTTGTAGACGTCCAGGAATTCAGAGAAGAGAAACAGCTCTCCTGTTACCAGGCTTAGTGGTCCAGAGCCAATCCATGGAGCAGGCTTGAGGCACCCAATTATACCCACAGGACCTGGGTCTTAGTTTTGACTGTCATTTGATTTCCCACGTTTAATGAAAAGGTCTGCTTTTCTTATTTTTAGAGTTGATTAATGGGTTTATTAAATTTTCATTCCATGCAACTCAGGAATTTGTAGAGTACAGCTTGGGAAAATGTTAACATATGCTTGGCATTGAACAGCCACTGGTATGATATTTCATGCATTAGAAATGTGATTGCAGGTGATTTCCAAAACTTGCTGCTGTGCCAGAAGAACCCTGAGTCCCCCCCATCAGTGTTTGTGTGTCTGTGGTCCTGTAGACATCTGTGTGCATGTGTGCATTTCTTAGTGAGAGTGGGTGGGTTGGCGTGCTGGGCACTCACCGTTAGGGTGTCACACGTGGTCAGAAGGTGAGTTCTCTCCTTCCGCACTGCTCTTCTACAGTCTCTGTTGGATTTGTTGGGTCCTATTAGTCCAGAGAGCCTTGGATTCTGTAGGCAGCTCTCCTGTCTCTACGACATACTTGCTGTAGGGTTTGCAGTTTTTCCTACCCAGTAAGACTTTTTTTCTTTGGGATCTGGAGATGCGGTATGGGTCTTTAGGCTTAGACATCTATCCTCATGATATCCTTGCTCTGGTTTAGTCATGGATAGATATATTTTTAAAATTATGATCTATTTTAGGTTTCTTTTTGTAAACCAGTTGAAATAAATGTGCATTATGGTTGTGTTTGTGTGTGTGCACTCGTGCATGGATTATGTCGTATTTCCATCCTCTTCCTGGTGGCCTGTTCACTTTCCTGACCCTCATATGTGGGTTTCCTTCCAAACCTAACTATTTCCTCACTCAGATGTTGTGTCAAATGCATCACACACTATGCCTCCCTTTTCTTGCCCACAGTATCTCTTGTTTTCCCCTCTCAAAATTGGTCCACTCTTGCTTTTCCTGTCCTAAGACTGACACACAAAGGTGCACAAACAGTTGAACATAGGCACTCTCAGGCATTCTCTTTCTCTCTGTCTCCCTCTCTCTCACAGGAAGGCAGATAGGATGAACAACGCACACATAGTTTCTGCCCATTAGAGAAAACCTGACATTTGTCTTCCTGAGACTGGCTTGTTTCACTTAGCATCTTGATCTCCAGGTCTGCACGGGTCCTGTGTAGCTCACTTTCCTTTACATGGAATGATGTGTCAGTGTGCCCGATTTCTCATCCTCACCCATGTGTTGTCGCTCACCCTGGCTGGTTCTTTTTCTGAGCTACAGTGAACAGTGTAACAGTGAGCCTGGATGTTTGAGAATCCCTGCCTTACATTGATGGATCAGACAGCAGTCCTGTTTTCCTTGTTCCGAGGAAGTTTCATGCTAGCCAGGGTGGCTGTACATACAAGCTTCACTTCCCAGTCTCAGTTGGTAAGCATCCATGATTCTCCCTGTGCTGCCCATCGTTTGTTGGCCTTGGTTTCCTTGTTACCAGTCCTGGTGGAGTGTTGCAGTAAATCTCCTCCCAAATATGCCCCAGCAATGAGAACACAACACAGTTAATATGATTACATGCTGCGCTCCTAGATCGGGCAGTTCTACCACTACACTACCATCTTCCACATCTATGAGACCCCTTAGAACATGCAGTTTCTCCAGGCCATGTGCTTCTGCTCCGCTTTTCTCCTTCTTCCTCCTCCTCTGCATCCTCTCCCTCTTCCATTTTCTCCTTATTCTCCCCCTCACCTTCCGCTCCACCTTCCCTTTCATCTGCCCAATCATCAGCTCTCCTTTATTTTACAAATTAAGGTGGGAAGCAGGTTTATAGGAAATCACCTGAGTGCTGACTTACTCCACTCACAGGAGAACGGAATTAACATCAAATATAATTAGCCCCAGGGCTATCCACAATAGTGGAAGAGGGACCAGTCACCTTAAACACTTTCAGTTCCATTTGTGGGATGATGAAGATGCTGAACACTTGTTGAAGTATCTACCTTTGTGTGTCTTTTGACGGCGATCTTCAGTTCACTACCCCATCTACTGATTAGATGACTTGGTTTTGTTCTGTAGTTTTATGTGGGGCTGTGGAGCTTGCCGCCAGACTTAAGACCTGGCAAGGTTGAAGTCGGTTCAAAAAATAAAAAAAACAAAAAATAAAAAACAAAAAACCCAGGAATTCTCATAATTGAGAACACTAGGCATTAGTTCCAATTCAGGCCAAGGTCTACTGGTCTGAGAAAAAATGAACATGACAATCCACTAGGAAGGCCGTGTCACTTAGGGACAACACCTGAGACCCTCCCAGGTCCTGAGACCCTCATGTTAGTGCCTAGACATGAGTGCTGGGATCCAAAATAAGATCAAGTAAAACATCTCTAATATCTCAGATTGAGCCACCCAGAAGCATCTATCCCTGGATTCCAGACCACTCCATAATGTTCATAAGGTCCCTGTCCACAAGGAAAAAAGTGCATGGCTTATTTCACCAAGAATCATCTGAAAGCATCCATGTTATTGAGCTATAATACTCTTGGGAACAGTTTTCTCTTAGGAAGCTTTCCTTGCTGGATCTTAGTCCTGCCCAAGAGTCTGGGTTTGAGGTTTCCCTGTAGAGCTGCTTGGCTTGCCACTCAGGATGCCTCCGGCTACTCATTGCACACCACATCTTGCCACTAACTTAGTGGCTCTGGCTCTAGTCCTGGGGATACAGTGTGTTGCATCAAATACTCACTGGGCAAGCACTGTTGAGTCAGGGTCTAGTCTCCTGGGTTCGTGTCATCTTAGATCTCCTTTTCTCTGTGGTGGGGCCCAAGTGTGTACTGCTGGACAGCTCTCAAGAGAATCTTAAGCGCCTCTCAGTGTGTGAGCACCAGGGTGGAGTCTTAGGGTGACTTTGAGGTCCTTGCTCAGCTCTCTGCTGCTTTTCAACACCTCAGAGGAAGTGACTGACAGGAAATGACCAGTGGGAAGAGCTGAGGGAGAGACCTGGTTTAGGTGACTACCAGAGTACCATCCTTGATAAGGCTTTTGGACTGACAGGTTTCATTTGGCTTCTAAGAGCAAGAAAACGGAGGTTAAAGTATTTCCCTGATACAGTATGGGAATGGTCAGAAGACTGGGCCTAGGGATCTGGTGTTCTCTTGTCCCTAATCCAGGTCCTAGATAGGAAGAGAATGCATTCTTGAATATCCTGTCGATGTTGATCCGTTGGAACTGGCATTTTAAGAGGTTGTTAGCTCCAGCGTAGGTCCTGGGATTCCAACCCCGGCCCTCTGCAAGAGCAGCCAGGGCATATAACCAATACACTGCCTTGCCAGCACACCCATATAATCTTATTAAGGATAAACTCAAATGCCAGAGTAACTTGTGGGTTATCTTCTGCCATTTTGATTAAATATTTTCCTACAGCATAGACAAAGCTTTCATCAATTTATATAAATAGTAGCCCCTAGTTTTATCCCAGGAATGCCATGAGATAGCCTGAGTTCTCAGCATGCCACTCAGACTGAAATAAAATTTAAAGTGTAAGCCGGGTGTGGTGGCACACGCCTTTAATCCCAGCACTAGGGAGGCAGAGGCAGGTGGATTTCTGAGTTCGAGTCCAGCCTGGTCTACAAAGTGAGTTCCAGGACAGCCAGGGCTATACAGAGAAACCGTGTCTCGAAAAAACCAAAAAAACAAAATACAAAAAAACCAAAACAAAACAAAATTAAAGTGTAGTGTTTATTTGTGGAACTTTCCATTAAATGTTTATTTCCTTTTTCAAGACATTATTTTTACTTTCTCTCTCCCTCCCCTCCTTCTCCTTCCCCCATTTCCCCTCCCTCCCTCCCTCTTTTCCCTTTCCCTCCCTCTCCACCCTCCACTCTCCCCCTCCCTCCCTCTTTCTCCTCCCTCTCCGTCCCCCTACCCTCTCCCCTCCCCATCCCATCTCTCTCTCTGTGTCTCTTTTTCTGTGTCTCTGTCTCTTTGTAAGCTGTGCATGTAAGTGCAGGCAATTGTGATGACCTGTAGAGGGCTCTGGGTCACCTAGGAGCTGGAGGGAGTAGTGATTGTTCGTGCCTAGACATGAGTGCTGGGATCCAAAATAAGACCATCTCCGAGAAGAAACAGTCTAAGCTCTTACCATGAGCCCTTTCTCCAGACGGCCCCACTGTGCTTCAAGAGTGGCTGTCGGTGAGCTGCACTTGACTGTGGGCAGGGATGTGTCCGAAGTTCCTCCCAAGAAGAACTAGGTAGGCTCTGACTAAACACCGAGTTCATCTTTAGTAGGAAAGACTGAAAAAGGACACTCGCTGTTCTGGAAAGTGGCCCTGAACTGCACAAATGATCCGTTTTGAGAAACGAAAGAACTGGAGTTCAGAGCAGAGTGACCTAAAAGTGAGACAGAGGGAAGGGTAAGGAGGCAGACATGTGTCCCACACTACAGATCTTGCTGCCTGAGTTGAGCATGTGCAAACTTCAATCTTCAAATTATTATTATTGTTGTTGTTTTTTGACAACACATAGAATTTCTACTTTGTGCAAAGGGGCTTTCTTCCTGAGTGTCAGGACTGAGAATCTATAACCACACGAGACATTTGTGGATCACCCTTGACCAAGAACAACCTGGCCTAGAGTGTTTCCTAAGCCCACTCAAATGTTTTGTCAGAGAAACAGCAGTACTAGTGATGTTCAGGCTGTGCCAGGAGCAAAAGTCAAATTTGCCCTCAGCAATGGTCCTGCGCGACCAGGCTCCTTGGTTGATATCCGTGTCATAACCACTCGGAGTGTCATGAGCCTCTGAGATTGCTACATGGAAACTCCAGCTAAAAAGACATCTGGGATATGAAGATTGCAGTTTTCCAGAGACTCAAGTCAACCAAGACATGCAAATAGCAGGCTATAATGGGTGACATGGTGATTGAGTCGGACTGCAGGATGGAAACCTGCTACATCCAAAGTGTCACAACTCCTTGAAGGTAAGCAGTGGGAAGGGCTCACCTGGCCACCCAGTAAGAACAGACTTTTTACCAGGGAGCAGTGCCTTTGCAGACTTGAGCTCTTGTGATTGATGCCCGGGGTTCACACTCCTGACAACTAACTGCAAGAACTTCCCTCTCCCTGACTGGTAGGAGCCCCTGGCCACATATGGCAAGACACACATAAAAAGCACTGCCAAAGGACAGCCTTCCACATGTGCCCAGATATTTGTCTCTCATCTGGGAGAGTTGAGGCTCTCTTTCCAGACCTGAGCTCTGTGGATACCTTAGCCCCAGTGCTCAAGTGAAGAATCCCTAAGTTGATGAGCACAGGTACCAGCTGCCTTCCCTTCCTGGCTTATGCCTCTGTTCTTCCTTTCACCTTGCACCGGAAGCTGTGACCCTCATAGATTGTATATCTCAAGCTATGGCACCTGGGACATCAGCATGCCCAGAGTGAAAGCTTCATCTTGCTGGCCATTCTCCAGTGAGTGTACTCCATGAGCATGGGCTAGGTAGGGGAAACCACTTCTGAGACCTTGTCCAGGTTCTGAGGTTGGAGTCAATCAGTCTCTGGTTGTCTTCATTGCAGGAAGTTAGGCAGCTCTGGGATCTTCTCAGCCTTCTTGTGCCTCTGCCACACTCATCTGAGGCAAGGTGCCTGGACCCCTATGGGGTAGGCCCCCATAGAAATCACACACACATAAATACATACATGTATACATATACATGCACACAGGCATACACACACACACACATCCAAATCTGTCACCTTGATCGTCATTCTGTAAGATAATCCAACCTCTGTCTATTCCTTTTCCTGATGCTTCTCCACGACACTTTCAGAGGCCCAGTGCCATTTCCTGAATTGACTCAGGTGGAGCACTGCTTTGGCCTTTCACAGCTACTGACCTCTGCATCCTCTCAAAGGACTGTGACTGCCAGGGCACAGGTGAGATTAATGGGGGGGGGGGGGGTGAGTGTGGAACTAATGAGCATTTGAGGAGCCCCACGACTGCAGCAGGGTTCATTACTTGTCAGCACTGCATTCATGGTTGCAATTCAATAGCTTATTGAGGATGGGTTTGGCGTTTTCAGGTTTTCAAGTCTGCCTAGCATGCTGTCTTTGTCTCTGTTATGATCAGGATCCACACTTAATGCCTGACTAGTAGATATTAGAGTGCAGAATGAGGAATCCACTAGTGTGTAGTCTCTAGTAGGCAAGCTTCCTCCACTTTTTAGGAATTAGAACCTGTAAGACACAGGTGCAGAGACCATCACATACAGGTAGCACAGCTGCTGGTGGGGGAATCGACCTAGAGATGTATATTCACAGGCCCCCTCCTCAAATGAGGCTTAAGGCAGGACCCTTAGCTGATTTACCTTGGACTCAGTTAAAGTAGATGTGGGAGGGGAGAAAAGAAATCAGTGGAAGAGTTTGTGGTCTCAAAGCCTTGGATTCTCTGCAAACTTTGGGAGGCATGAGTAATAGTTTTGTGACTTGGAAAGGGGAAAAGGCACATGGGTAGTGGAATGACTCTAGCGTTGATAGGGAACTTATCAATTATATGACTTTGGCTTCTCCTGCTGTGAGAAAATAAACAACAGGATGGTTTGTTCTGGCTCAGATGTGATGATGCCTCATGGTGGGACCAGCAGGGTGTTAGGAGAAAGAGCAACTGATGTCATTGTGCCCATGGTCAGGGATCCCAGGCAGCTGAAGGATGAGAATGTAGCTGTTTTCTCAGTTTGATACAGCTGGAGATGCAGCCTGAGGGAAGGTTCTAGAAAACATTCTTAACTATGTTAGAGAACAAACACTCTGAAAGACACACCAATACATGCCCAGATGTTTCCACCCAAGCACACACAGAGCCTGTCACAGTACACAAAGGAGGTAATTTCTGGGAAGCCAAAGTACCCATAGAGAGAAGTACTTTAAGTGCAGAAAGATCATTTCAGATCAAGACAAATGTTGGCTACAACAGGAGAGGGGAGGACACGAGGGAAGAGCTGGGAAACTGCATGTGGTGGTTTGCACATGCTTGGCACATGGAACAGCACTTGTTGGAGTAGGTGTGTCACTATAGGGGTGGGCCTGGAAGCCAGTCTCCTGTTTGCCTTTGGAACATGTGGAACACTCAGAGCCTCAGTGCCATGCCTGTCTAGACAGTCCCGTGCTTCCCACCAGAATGATATGGTCTGAAACTCATGACCATTGAGTCAGCCCCAATAAAATATTATACCTGACAAGGCAGTAAAATATTGCCTTGGTCATGGTGTCTCTTCACAGCAATGGAAACCCTAACTAAGACAATGCAAGGGAAGTAGGAATCACCTTCTTGCCAGGGGGAAAAACTGTTGAGAGATGCATGCAGTGTGGCTCACAAGTAGAAAGCCATCATTGGACCATCCACCGTCTTAGGGAACACCACCTCTTCTCAGTCTACTGAGTAAGTAGGAAATGGACGCCCACTGAGAGAAGGCAAGAGCACTGCGTGGTTTTTGTCAACTTGACACAAGAGTCACAAGAGAAGGGAAAAAAAATCAACTAAGAAATTACCTATAGGGCTGGAGAAGTGGCTCAGCGGTTAAGATCACTGACTGCTCTTCCAGAGGACCTGAGTTCAGTTCCCAGCAACCACACGGTGACTCACAACCATCTCTAATGGGATCTGATGCCACCTTTGATGTGTCTGAAGACAGCTACAGAGTACTCATATACATAAAATAGAAAAAAATAAGTCTTTTAAAAAATTAAAGGAATTTACCTCCACTTTTTGTCCTGTAGTTATGTCCAAATCCACCTGCCTCTGCCTCCCGAGTGCTGGGATCAAAGGCGTGCGCCACCACCACCCGGCAATGGGCTGTTTTCTTGATCCCTAAGCAGTGGTTCATGGTCATTTAAGAAGGCAAGCTGAGGAAGTCGGGGAGAACAAGTCAGTAGCTTTCCTCCATGATGCTTGTCTCTGCTCCTGCTTTACTCCTTACCCCAGCTTTCCTCGGTGAAGGGTTAGAGTGGAATATGCAAAATAAACCAACCATTTGCTCCCTAACATGCTTTGGCCATGGTCTTGATCACAGCCATAGAATACAACCTGGGACAACAAACAGCTGTAGGTAGTCGCACTGCCCAGGAACTGCTGCACGATATTTGATTAAACTCTGAACCCAGAGATTGTGCTTTTTTAAGATTTATTATTTATTATATGTAAGTACACTGTAGCTGTCTTCAGACACCTCGGAGTAGGGCATCAGATCTCATTACAGATGGTTGTGAGCCACCATGTGGTTGCTGGGATTTGAACTCGGGACCTTTGGAAACCAGTCAGTGCTCTTAACCGCTGAGCCATCTCTCCAGCCCCTGTGCTTTTTCCTTGAATAGTGTGTTCCTAGTTGTAGTATGATTCAATCTTAGCACACATATTTAATCACAGAGAAGGTGAAGTACTATGTAGAAAGTAGCATCATGTTTAAAAGTCATGTCTACTGCCGGGCGTGGTGGCACACGCCTTTAATCCCAGCACTCGGGAGGCAAAGGCAGGCGGATTTCTAAGTTCGAGGCCAGCCTGGTCTACAAAGTGAGTTCCAGGACAGCCAGGGCTGCACAGAGAAACCATGTCTCAAAAACACCAAAAAAAAAAAAAAAAAAAAAAGTCATGTCTGTCTGTAAGGAATCAACTCAGTGATTTGGCAGGACACCCTGAGGTGAAGAGGCATGTCAGGAGCCTGGAGAGGGAGTCCTAGTATTCCTCTGAGCTTCTAAAAAGATGAGTATCCTCATGCCAAGAGCCTCCAGTTGCCTCCTCCTCCTTTCTGGGTACTCCACATCTAATGATGTCCGTTAATACTCTTCGGAAGCAGCACTCTGGGCCAGAACCAAGGAAAAAAACCTTTCACTTTAGAGAGGGCCAAGAGCTTCTCATGCCTTGAATCTTTCTGCCTTCTTCCTCCAGATCACAAAATCAGAAGCTTGTGAATGCAGCTTTGACAAAGCTCCCCAGTAGAGAGACTTTCCTATGAACTCTGTGGAGGCTTCACCTACCAATAAAAAGCTGTCCTATTGGCTGAGACAGGAAATAGAAGTGAGAATCACCATCGGAATGAGAAGGAAGGAGAGGGGAGGAGGAGGAAGAGGGGAGAGGAGAGGGGAGAGGGGGAGGGGGAAGAGAGGAGAGGGGGAGGGGGAAGGGAGGAGGGAGGAGAGGGGAGGGGGGAGGATCTTGGGAATGAGTCAAGAGCAGAAATTTGGCCCTGAATTTTGAGGAAGTCGGACACATAAAACTGAGGACAGGTAATCAGAAGTGTGGCAGACACTGACTAGAAGAAACAAGTTTTATAAGGTATGAGCTAGTCCGAGAATAAGCTTATGGCCTGGGCATTTATTCATAAATAAGTCTCAAGAGTCGTAATTCTGATAACAAAGAGGCTGGGTGGAAAAGGCAGTAGTTACCAATGACACTCTAAAAGTGAGGCCAGAATCCAGGCTCAGAACCTGAGAAATCTTTGTTGTAAGACAATTTCCTAGCAAAACAGCAGTAAACCACAGAGAGGCAATGCAAAAGGCAGCTTAATAATAATATTGTGATAATAACAATAATTATTACTGTATTATTATTAAACTTGATGAGCAGAAAGGAAGGGCTCTTCTACTGGACCCTCAGTGCAGTTCCCAGGTACCTCTCCTGGGCATATACCCAGAAGATGCTCCAGCATGTAATAAGGACACATGCTCCACTATGTTCATGACAGCCTTATTTATAATAGCCAGAAGCTGGAAAGAACCCCGATGTTCAACAGAGGAATGGATACAGAAAATGTGATACATTTACACAATGGAGTACTACTCAGCTATTAAAAACAATGAATTTGTGAAATTTGTCAGTAAATGGATGGAACTAGAAAATATCATCCTGAGTGAGGTAACTCAATCACAAAAGGGCACACATGATATGTACTCTCTGATAAGTGGATATTAGCCCAGGAGCCCAGAAGCTCAGAATACCCAAGATACAATTCACAAACCACATGAAACTCAAGAAGAAGGAAGACTGGGCTGGTGAGATGGCTCAGTGGGTAAGAGCACCAATTGCTCTTCCGAAGGTCATGAGTTCAAATCCCAGCAACCATCTGATGCCCTTTTCTGGAGTGTCTGAGGACAGCTACAGTGTACTTACACATTAAAAAAAAAAAAAAAAAAAAAAAGGAAGAAAGACCATAGTGTGGATACTCCTATCCCTCTTAGAAGTGGGGGGAACAAAACACCCATGGAAGGAGTTACAGAGACAAAGTGTGGAGTAGACTGAAGAAATGACCATCTAGAGACTGACTCACCTGGGGATCTATCCCTTTACAATCCCAAACCCAGACACTGTTGTGGATGCCACAAGTGCTTGCTGACAGGAGCCTGATATAGCTGTCTCCTGAGAGGCTCTGCCAGTGCCTGACAAATACAGAAGTGGATGCTCATAGCCATCCATTGGACTCAGCATAGGATTCCCAATGAAGGAGCTAGAGAAAGGACCCAAGGAGCTGAAGGGGTTTGTAAACTCCATAGGAGGACAACAATATGAACTAGCCAGTATCCCCAGAGCTTCCTGGGACTAAACCACCAACCAAAGAGCACACATGGTGGGACTCATGGCTCCAGCTGCATATGCAGCAGAGGTTGGCCTAGTCGGACATCAATGGGTGGAGAGGCCCTTAGTCCTATGAAGGTTCTATGCCCCAGTGTGGGGTAATGCCAGGGCCAGGAAGCTGGAATGGGTGGGTTGGTGAGCAGGGGGAGAGGGAGGGGATATGGGGAGAGTGTTTATTGGAGGGGAAACCAGGAAAGGGGATTACATTTGAAATGAAAATGAAGAAAATATCCAATAAAAATAATAAAAGGGCAGCTTAATAATAATAAATTATAATTATATTTTATAATAATAAATATATATTATAAATAATAAATATATTTTATAAAAATAAATAATTATGATTATTATAGAAGAAAGGAAGGGCTCGGTTGCAGTAAATCTCCACCAAATATGCCCCAGTGATGAAAACACAATACAGTTAATGATTACATGCTGCGCTCCTAGATTGGGCAGATCTGCTGCTACACTACTGTAGTCTCCCCACCCTCAGCCTGGAACCTGTTTTTTCCTTTCCTAATAAGGTAGCTGTTTTAGGATCAATCTATAAGCCAATAAGTAGATCCTTTTAAGATACTGTCTTAGTCAGGGTTTCTATTCCTGGACAAAACATCATGACCAAGAAGCAAGTTGGGGAGGAAAGGGTTTATTCAGCTTACACTTCCATACTGCTGTTCATCACCCAAGGAAGTCAGGACTGGAACTCAAGCAGGTCAGAAAGCAGGAGCTGATGCAGAGGCCATGGAGGGATGTTCTTTACTGGCTTGCCTCCTGGCTTGCTCAGCCTGCTCTCTTATAGAACCAAGACTACCAGCCCAGAGATGGTCCCACCCACAAGGAGCCTTTCCCCCTTGATCACTAATTGAGAAAATGCCTGACAGTTGTATCTCATGGAGGCATTTCCTCAACTGAAGCTCCTTTCTCTGTGATAACTCCAGCTGTATCAAGTTGACACAAAACTAGCCAATACAGATACTATAAAGCATTTATTAAATTCTTTGACATTTAAATTTCAAATTTTGAAAATAAAGGTATGATTTAAATAGTGTGCATGGGAATGCACTAGATAGTATGTACGGGGATACAATTTCTCTCTTTTTTGTCTTTTATGAAGTTAAAGTTTTAAAATTTTACAATATCTAACCTTTTGAATTAATAACTTTTTGACAAAACATTTTAAATACTTGGCTGTAAAGGGGCAGTGACTAATTGCACTTTTAATCATTTTTCTTAAGGAGCGGTTGTAACTAGAAAGCTTGAAAAGTTATTAAGAGTCACATGTGTATAATTTATTTATTAACTAGAAATATGCATAAGCAATTGCAAATTTGAGAATTAATAGTATCTGAGGGATGAACAATTTTAAGCAATTATGAGCTCAGAGATATAGCATTGACTATTAATATACAAATTAAGGTTCGATTGTTCAGCATTTTAAAACACCATCTACAGCACACAACTAGATTATTTGTGCTGGAACAGGGGAAACTGTGTGTCTTAAGACTGTCCCACAGCAGCTAGTTGGGCCCATATGGGCCAACGATCGGTTGGGAGGATGAGAAAAATGACTTTACAATAATGTTTTTTCTGGCCAAGGAATTGTCTTGGGCACAACTAATATTTAATTACCAATTAATAACAATTATAAAAGCTTTCTTTATTTTTGTAAAACCTTTTGTAGTAAACTAAAACCCTAAGTAATAAAAGGATATTGTCTCTGAATCTCTTGGGTGAGCGCAAGGATTTAAGGTAAACTTCTCTTGAGAAGCATTAGTTAATAAAATACTTTTCACTTAGGAAACAATATACACTGAAAGATTAAAACTCTTGGCTTCTTGTATAGAAGCAGAAACAATAAAAATTTTTCTTACATAATGTAAAGCTATATTAGCCATACCTAGAGGCAAAATTTTCTAGTGATTACAGTTCACTAGAAGCAAAACTCTTTGAACTTAAGCATTATTAAACATCTGAATAGATCTGCAACACTGTTAAAAAGAAATTTTCTTGAACACAGAGAAAAACTTTCTCAGGCACTGTTTGCAAAACACAAGAAGGCCACAAGCCGCTCTGGGGCTGCCTAGAGCCCTGTATTGACTCAAACATAAAATACTTTTTAATCTGAGCATCAATCTTAAATTTGCAATCAAACTGCAAGCTGCAGTCAATGAAACAATGGCAGTTTTAACCATAATTTTTAAGTTTCTTGTGCAACGTTAGGATAATACTTACAACCTTGGGAAAGCAAAACCTAAGTTTAAAACAATTTATCATCTTTAAAATCAATATTAGAAGCATTACTATCATATTACGAAGTTTGGATGTCAATTAATACCTATGAATACCTATTAAAGCAAGCTTTAATGCTTTAATAAAGAGGCATTGCTTTAAATCTTATCTTAAATTTTACTATTTAGGATAGGAACCTCATTAATTATCATCTAAACTAGAAATATCTTTAGAGACCCAGCCTCTTGGCCTGCCTTATGCCACGTGTCGGAAGGACTCTAAACTTGAGTTATCAAATTTAACACTAACCATCTGTAGCAATGTAACAATTATTAATCTTAACCAACAACTTATGAGCTGAATGCGAAAACATGCAGAACATATTATCAATAAAAAGGAACCAAATGAAGCAGTTACTTTTAGACCAATCAGAGGATATTAATTTTTGTAGCTACAATCATAGAATAAAAAAGCACTTTACCATTGTCAAACACATTAATCATGAACCATTTATCAGCTTTTTTATTCTGAAACTAAGAGGCTGTTTCTTCTCCCTTGAACCATGGGCAACAGCTATGCATCTTACCTAAAAAATTTCTTACTAATTGTACTTCAAGCCTTACTCTTCTGGCCTGAAACAACTCCTGAAAACAAAGGGCAACCGCCTGATTCATAACTTTAAACCCTTCCTTCTTCTATCTAAGCAGCTTCCTAAAAAGCTGCTGCCGACCCACCTGATTCCGTTTCTAGTTCCGATTAACACGCTGCTGACCCAAGCAGAACCAGCGTTGGGTTAGCACTGATTCAAGCTTAGTTCGCATCCCACCGCACCCTCAGCAACATCTTACAAAGCTGAAATTTTAAGCTAGCGCTAGCATGTGTACCTGTCCGTTGCTCCGGTGCCCAATACGAAGATCCTTTGCCTTTCTTGTGGAGCTCCACACCAGCAGCGTTTCTCTTAGCAGCCCTCTGCCATTCTTCAGGTCCCAGTTCTGGCGCCAAAATGTTGCGGCCGGCCAGCAGCTCGCAACGTGAACGGTTCGACTGAGATGGTGGTTCGACTGAGATGGCCACTCGAGCTAAGGGAGGAACTAGACGGGGAGAAAGAAGAAACGGAGCCAAGTCTCTGATCAAAGCTCAATTTTACTTGTTCAGACACTCAGTTATAAAGGAAGGGGGAGGGGACCCGATTCCTGCCAAATAACTCGGGGGTCCAGTAGCAGGGTGAACACGTGTGTGGCTCCAAGCAGCAAAGCTGCATGGTCCAGCAGTGGGCGTGGCAGAACGAATGAGCAGGAAGCTCCACCCCTGAGCAAGCAGGTTCCAGGCTGGGGGTGGGGAGACTACACACTACCATCTTCCACAGCTTAGGAGACCTCTTAGGACTTGCAGTTTCTCCAAGCCATGTACTTCTGCTCTGCTTTTCTTCTTCCTCCTCCTCTGCATCCTCTCCCTCTTCCATTTTCTCCTTCCTCTCTCCCTCACCTTCTGCTCCACCTTCCCCCTTTTATCTGCCCAATCATCAGCTCTCCTTTATTTTACAAATTAAGGTGGGAAGCAGGTTTACAAGAAATCACCTGAGTGCTGACTCATTTCCTTGTTCGAAACCACTCACAGGAGAATGGAATTAACAACAAATATAATTAGCCCTAGGGCTAGCCACATTTCCCTTCTTTTGGTCCAATTAAAATACCATTTTATCTCAGATATAATTGAACACAACTATTACTATTTTGTAATTTATAAAGTACAAGAGGCCTAAACACCCAGTCCATCATGTTTTTATTTGTTTGGTTTTTTTGGTTTTTCAAGACAGAGTTTCTTTTTTTTTTTTTTTTTTTTTTTTGGTTTTTTGAGACAGGGTTTCTCTGTATAGCCCTGGCTGTCCTGGAACTCACTCTGTAGACCATGCTGGCCTTGAACTCAGAAATTCGCCTGCCTCTGCCTCCCAAGTGCTCTATCATGTTTGTTAATTAAACAGAACCTCTGTCATCTATCCTTACTTAAAAGACTTATAATTCTACATCTGGCTATGTCTTCGCTTTAGATTGAAAGCCGTCTGAAAACCATCCTCTCAAAACTGTTCCCCTCTAAATAAAAAGCCTGGGTTGGCTAGGAGACTATGTAGTTTTTCAACCCCATCAGAAATCCAAGAACAACTGATATTAACTGAAAATATATAGGAAGCCTAATACGGCTTCCAAAACTTAGTCAATCCATAGAGACTGCTGATCACCTGGACAGTCTCTTACTTCAACACGTTGGAGCATTGGTCTTCAGCCTACTGGCCAGGGCATCTGACAGACTTAGAGAAACAGGAATACTAAGGACTAGCCTACTCTGTCTCGACAGAAACAAGCTGTCCTAACCTGTAAATGTGTCCTTTCTTTGGACAGTATTATGTCTGTAGATGAATGAGGCAACTCTTGCCTAGTGGCTGTTTCACCACAACTGGTCTCAACAACAAGTGAATAAATAATATTAAACGTCACTTTCTGTGGATTTCTGATGTTTTTGATTTTTTTTTGGGGGGGGAACAGGGTTTCTCTGTATAGCCTTGGCTGTCCTGGAACTCACTTTGTAGACCTGGCAGGCCTCGAACTCAGAAATTTGCCTGCCTTTGCCTCCCAAGTGCTGGGATTAAAGGTGTGCGCCACCAAGCCCGGCTTCTGATGTTTATGAAAACCAAATATGTGAAGTAATCTAGACTGTTGTCTGTTAACTACTCTCAGCCATTTCTAATTAAAATAACTGAAAACATCCTAATGATAAACTCAGAGCCATGAATTTCCTATTTGGCCCTTAACTCACAGGCTCACACATCTCAGATCTGTTTATAATAACAGCAATAGAAGGACTGGGTCTAAGCCCTGTACTTCAAAATTTTTAGTACCAAAGACAACCTATAATAACCAACCCCAGCCCTAAAGCTTAGAGAACTGGGACGATGACTCTTCATAACTTCTTTGAGCTGAATATGGGCACTGAGATATTTTTGAAAGGAGGGGAAGGGTAGTGAAAATGGGGGAGTTGGTTAGCCTTAAGAAGGCCACACCAATGACTGTATTAATCTCTGATGTCTCTGTCCTCACTGGATCCAGATGAAAAACCAAGACATCAGGAGTTTCAGGCAGGTCAGTTCAGCATGTCTGACGATGGAACTCACCAAGGCTGTATATTCTGTAATATATAAATCTCAAAACAAAATTTTAGTATTATCAAGATAACCTTTTTTATTTGATTCTCTGGAGTCTAGTTCTCAGGGGGTCTCCCTCTATCAAATCTGATCCATATCACTCTGGAAGGTGTAAATACCTTAATCACCTTTTCCAAAAACACAAACACAAAACCTTTTCCCCAAATCAGCATTGTTGGGAGCTATTAAGACAACAAAATTTCCTGATCTCTGAATTGGGTCTCTCTCCCCCGAGAAGAAAAGGGGGTCAAAAGCAGACCACCAAGGCACTGTTCCAAGAACAACCACAGAATGTTCCAACCCTAAGTCAGCTCCAGATGTCCTGACCACACCCTGATACCACCAAGTTCCTGCTTCCCCGTATAGCTGCCAAAAGAAAAATTTCCACTGACCCACCCCTCCTGCTGAAAAGTACTTCCCCTTTTGATTGTGCATTTACGCCTTGAGCCTTTCTCAATACAGTGAGACCTTGATGCTACTCAGACTGCTTCTGTGTGTTGTTCCTTGCACAAGGTTCTCATCTCTCCCTCCCCCCATTTGGTTCTTAGGAGAAGGTCCCCTTGAGACCCTCGAATAACTGGACCTGCTGGACGGGTCAAGTGGTGCCAGACGTGGGGCACGAGGTATGACCACCCTCCGGACAATGGATTCAAGAGGTACCACGCAGACAGTGAGACAGTTCCCTGCCACTTCGCTCAAGTGTCGCAGACGTCACTTCGCAGAGAGCCTGGGCATTCTGTTGTTGTTCCATTCACCATGGGGAATGTTTTGTCCAAAGAGACAGTTTTTATTCAAGAGATGAAGGGGTCTCTTTAGGAGAGAGGGATAAGAGTTAAGAAAAAGGATTTAATAAAAAAAAATTTTGTTGTTGTTTTGTGGACGAGAGATGTCCATGGCTGGTATTGAATGGTCCTAAAATACACCCTTTAACTTGGAATAAAGTAGGCAAAGATATCAATGCTTTGATAAAACAAGGAGAAGATGTCCCTGAGTCCTTTTTTAGTTATTGGGGAATCATCAGAGACCTCCTTGAGCAGGCAGAAAAGGGCAGAGAGGGTGCTTGCCTCCTAGCCCTTACTGAAGATTTTTTAGAAAACTCCCGATCACCATCTTGCAAAAGCAAAACTGAGCCACTGGCGAATCATCAGTCTTGGCCGTCATCGATTATCGATGCCCTGGTCCCTAAGGACTCCCTGCCTTTCCCTCTTTCTCCCCAAATTACATTAGATTCTAGAAAAGGGGATACTGCTCGACCCCCTGTTAGACTAAAAAGGATTTACCCCATTTTGTATAAGGAGTTGTCAGATGAACCCCTCGATCCTGCCTCAGAGGCAGAATTGAATGAGGAAGCCTTTAAATATGAACAAGACCACTATGGTCCTGGGCCTGGTGCCTATCTTACCATCGAGCCCTTCAATTTCCACCCTCCTCCTCATTTGCCCCCCTTTCCCCCTAATCCTCAGCCTAACCCTCAGCCTGTATCGCTGGCCCCTTCGTCCATTCAGCAATTACTTCAAACTAAAAGAGAACTTCAGACTCAGATCACCAATCTTAAAGATGTTCTAGGACTTCAAAAAGAGCTACAAGACCTCAGTCTAGAGACTCAGAGTCTACAAAGAGCCCTCATGGGGAACCTTCAAGGTCCCATCTCAAAAAATCTCAAACTGGCCGCAAGGGTCCTTCTCAGAAACAAGGGAATGAAAAATTGACCCTCCCTGTCCTCACCTGATCTCGAGCCTGTCAGGCTGCTCCAGGTCATGAGGACCCCCCCACTGGCTCCTCCGATAAAGATCGGGGGAACCAGCGAGTGATGATGAGGAGGATCAAGCAAACTCTGATTCCGATGAGGGTGGCATGTCCCCAGATGAAGGGTTGGACACCAACAGCCAACCAGTCTACAAAAAGCTAAAACTGAGACATGTAAAAGATCTTCATTCAGCAGTCAAAAATTATGGGGTTAATGCCCTGTTCACAGTATCTATATTAGAAGGTTTAGCAGGAAAAGGCTACTTGATACCCAATGAATGGAATAAAGTTGTTCAGTCTGTCCTCACTAGAGGCCATTATTTAACTTGGAAGTCAGAGTTTGTGGACAGAGGAGAAAATTTGGCTGCAAATAATAGAAAGAATCCTACTAGTAAGACAACCTCCTGGACTGCTGATAAAATCTGCGGTAAAGGCAATTTCGCTGCAGACAAAAAACAATTAGGGCTCTCCCCTGGTGTCCTCGCCCAGACAGCACAGACGGCCCTGGGAGCTTGGCGCGCTGTCCCTGCTGCAGGGGCGCTGACTACGCCCCTAACCAAGATTATCCAAGGGTCCCAAAAGTCCTATGCGCAGTTCGTTGCCAGATTGCAGGAAGCAGCTGAGAGAATTTTGGGACCTGAGGAAAGTGAGCGTCTGTTAGTCCGACAACTTGCTCTTGAAAATGCCAATTCAGCATGTAGGGCTGCCCTGAGAGGTAAAACCAAGAGTTTAGATATAAATGGTATGATCAAGCTTTGTAATGAGGTAGATGTGTTTTCTCAACAAGTTTCTAAGTCTACTAACCTGGCCATTGGGGCTGCTGTAACTCCAGCTCCAAGATTGGTGCCAAGCCCCATTGGCCCGAGTTAGAAGTAGACATCTGTGTCCTCACATTGGGTGCAGATGCCTCCTGGAGCATCCCTGATTATTATATGCCTCAATTAACAGCAGTTAACACAGGTGATAAAAAGATTGATCCAGGTTGCAGCAGTGATATACATTGTGCTGCCCTGGCCTTACACACTGGAGGTATATATGTCTGTCCGGGAACTCATCGAGAGAGATCTCTAAATTATAAATGTGGCTATGAAAATGATTTTTACTGCACCTCTTGGGGCTGTGAAACCACTGGAGATATCTATTGGATCCCATCCTCCTCTTGGGATTATGTCACAGTTAAACGACTTTACCCCAATTCCAAAGTCACCTCCCCTGGAAAACAACCCCTTAATAGCTATTGTTCCCCCAATTCTTCTAGACAAGGGTGGTGCAACCCATTACAAATTGGCTTTACAACAACCACAAGAACTGCTGACTGGACCAAGAGAGGATTCTCTTGGGGGTTGCACATATATAAAGAGGGCACAGATTGGGGATTGACATTCAAGATTAAACTACAAAAGGAAATCCCCCAAAAATATAAAGCAACCCTAACCTAACCCCCAATTACATCACCCTAATTCCCCAAACAGTCCCCGACTTCCAGGTACCCACCCCCTTGTTCCTGCCCCAGGGCGTGCTACGACCCTATTTCAGCCCACTCTCCCTGCTGGGCCCCCCTCTTCCACTGATTTACTGTGGTCTATATTGAATGCTTCTGCTTTAGCCTTGGTGGATAGGACACCAAGAGATAATGCGTCAGAATTTAAAGATTGTTGGATGTGCTTTTCTGCTTCCCCACCCTTTTATGAGGGCATAGCCTTATTTGGAAATTTTATCCTGCTTTCAGATGCTAGGCAGCTTCCCTTTGAGTCAGTTCAGCTTACCTTGACAGAACTCTCTGAGATAGGAAGTTGTGTGTTGGGCCCAGGCATGCCTCCGCTGCGGCCCTTGCTAGAGATTTGCAATAACACATTTAGAGTAAATAAAAATGGGTTTTCTTATCTTCCTGCCCCAAATGATACCTTTTTGGCATGTTCCACGGGCCTTACAGGGTACATTATTATACAAGATTTTATAAATAATAGAGATTATTGTGTCTTGGTTCAACTTTTTCCAAATTTTAGTATTCATGAGTCAGATGACTTACTGAAGTTTTGGGATCGAGGTGCCTCCTTGCCATCCTGCCACAAAAGAGAGCCTATCTCGCGGTGACCCTTGTGGTCCTTCGTGGCCTGGGTGCTGCTGGGACTGGGACTGGAATTGCAGCCCTTGTGTCGTCTCAACAGAATGCGCGCAATTACCATCTGCTCAAGGAGGCTATTAGCCAAGATATAGAGAATATAAAAAGGGGCCTAGATAATCTTACTGATTCCTTGGTCTCCCTTTCAGAAGTTGCCCTTCAAAATAGAAGGGGTTTAGATTTGCTCTTTCTACAACAAGGAGGCTTATGCGCTGTACTTAAGGAAGAATGCTGTGTATATGTTGATAAAACTGGATTAGTTAAAGATAGCATTGCCAAGGTAGTACTTCTAGTTTAGAAAAAAGATAGAGAGAGAACAACAAGAGTCATGGTACCAAAATTGGTTTTCAACCTCCCCCTGGCTTTTGACCTTGTTGCCTTCCCTTTTGGGGCCCCTATTGGGACTCCTATTATTGATTTCCTTTGGTCCTTGGGCATTTCAGAAATTGACCCGATTTGTTAAATCTCAAATCGATTCATCTCTTTCGAGCCCATCTGTTTCAGTTCATTACCATCGGCTGGACTTTGGCGATAACAAGCAGGTTACTGGAGAAGAGTCAGTCGTGGATACCGCTTCATCACCCTTGTCTCGGGGAGAGAGACTCAATTTCCATAAAATGATTAAGCAAGATCATATCCCTCCCCCTAAATTCGGCCATCAGTCTCATGCCATGAATCATTTATAGATTGCTGTAGTCTGTGCTTCCGACATGGTAATATACATTCTCGCCACATTGGAAACTAAACAGTCATCCCAGGCTAGACACATCAAAAAATTGGAACTTGAAGCCGTCGCCCGTGAGAGTTGTAAGACTAAAGCACTGCACAGAGATTAGTCTGGAAGCTGTTAGACAGTCTCTGAGAGGCATGTCTGATTGCATGAAGGTTGAGTGCCCTAGGGTCCTTCCCCCAGAAAAAATGGCACGAGAGCAGGTCAGGGTTACTCTGGGTAAAAATCTGTGGGCCTGAGAGTCAATCCTATACATGACCCCTAACATTACACACTGGAGATCAGACCTCTACCTCTTCTCACGGAGCTTGCTTCGTTCCTAAATCCCTTGGCTAGCCCAGGTTATACCCAACAGACTGGAACCGTTAATTCAAGCCTCATAGATGACTTGTCCTTGTGTCCTTCGTGGTTTTAGAGAATCACCCAGTGAGCAAACAGACGTTTAGGCGGTCGTTAAAAACGTGGCTACAAATTTATTATCCAATATGCCTTTATAAAAATATTAAAACTGGGGAGATGTTGGGAGCTATTAAGACAACTCTATTGTCTTGATCTCCGAATTGGGCCTCTCCCCCCGAGAAAAAAAGGGGGTCAAAAGCAGGCCACTGACGTACCACTCCAAGAACAATCACAGAATGTTCCAGCCCTAAGTCAGCGCCAGATGTCCTGACCTCAAGATGTACCCTGATACCACCAAGTTCCTGCTTCCCTGTGTAGCTGCCAAAAGAAAAATTTCCACTGCCCCACCCCTCCTGCTGAGAAGTACTTGTACTTCCCCTTTTGCTTGTGCATTTCCGCTGCCCCACCCCTCCTGCTGAAAAGTACTTCCCCTTTTGCTTGTGCATTTAAGCCTTGAGCCTTGCTGAATACAGTGACACCTTGATGCTACTCAGACTGGTTCTGTGTCGTTCTCCCACTTGGTGTCTGTCTGTCTCTCCCCCATTTGGTTCTTAGAAGGTCCCCTCGAGACCCTCAAATAACTGGACCTGCTGGACGGGTCATTGCTTTGTAGTAAAGCTTGAGGTCAGGGACAGTGATTTTCCCCAGCTGTTGTTTTTCTTTTTTTTTTTTTTTTTTTGGTTTTTCGAGACAGGGTTTCTCTGTATAGCCCTGGCTGTCCTGGAACTCACTTTGTAGACCAGGCTGGCCTCAAACTCAGAAATCCGCCTGCCTCTGCCTTCCAAGTGCTGGGATTAAAGGCTTGTGCCACCATGCACAGCTCCACCTGTTCTTTTATTGTTAAGAATTGTTTTTTGATATTCTGGGATTTTTGCCTTTCCAGATGAATTTAAGAATTGCTCTTTCCATTTCTTTGAAGAATTGTGTTGGGATTTTGATGGGGATTGCATTGACTCTATAGGTTGCCTTTGATAGGATGGCCATTTTTACTATGTTAATTCTGCCAATCCATGAGCGTGGGAGATCTATCCATTTTCTGAGATCTTCTTTGATTTCTTTCTTGAGAGACTTGAAGTTATTGTCATACAGGTATTTCACTTGTTTGGTTAGAGTTACCCCAAGATATTTTATATTATTTATAGCTATTGCGAAAGGAGTTGTTTCCCTAATTTCTTTCTCAGCCTGTTTATCCTTTGTATAAAGGAAGGCTACTGATTTATTTGAGTTAATTTTATATTCGGCCACTTTGCTGAAGTTGTTTATCAGCTAGAGAAGTTCTCTGGTGGAATTTTTGGGATTGCTTATGTATACTATCATATATCTGCAAATAGTGATACCTTTATTTCTTCTTTACCAATTTGTATCCCCTTGATTTCTTTTTGTTGTCTTATTGTTCTTGCTAACACTTCAAGTACTATATTGAAAAGATAGGGGGAGAGTGGGCATCCTTGTCTTGTCCCCGAATTCAGTGGGAATGCTTCAATTATGTTTCCATTTAATTTGATATTGGCTGTTGGTTTTCAATAAATTGCTTTTATTATGTTTAGGTATAGGCCTTGAATTCCTGACCTCTCCAATAATTTTAACATGAAGGGGTGTTGTATTTTGTCAAATGCCTTTTTTGCATCTAAGGAGATGATCATGTGATTTTTTTTCTTTAAGTTTGTTTATATAGTGGATTATGTTAATGGATTTTCATATATTAAGCCAGTCTTGTATCCCTGGGATGAAACCTACTTGATCGTGGTAAATGATGGTTTTGATGTGTTCTTGGATTCAGTTTGCAAGAATTTTATTGAGTATTTTTGCATCAATATTCATAAGCAAGATTTGTCTGAAGTTCTTTTTTTTTTTTTTTTTTGGATGGGTCCTTGTGTGGTTTAGATATCAGAGTAATTGTGGCTTCATAGAATGAGTTAGGTAGTGTTCCTTTTGTTTCTATTTTATGGAATAGTTTGAAAAAATTGGTATCAGGTCTTCTTTGAAAGTCTGGTAGAATCCTGCACTAAATCCATCTGGCCCTGGCCTTTTTTTGGTTAGGAGGTTTTTAAATGACTTCTTCTTCTTTTTTTTTTTTTTTTTTTTTTTTTTGGTTTTTCGAAACAGGGTTTCTCTTTATAGCTCTGGCTGTCCTAGAACTCACTTTGTAGACCAGGCTGGCCTCGAACTCAGAAATCTGCCTGCCTCTGCCTCCCGAGTGCTGGGATTAAAGGCGTGCGCCACCACGCCCGGCAAATGACTTCTTCTATTTCTTTGTGTGATATAGACCTGTTTAGATAGTTTACCTGCTCTTGATTTAACTTTGGTATGTGGCATCTGTCTAGAAAACCATCCATTTCATCTAGATTTTCTAGTTTTGTTTAGTATAGGCTTTTATAGTAAGATCTGGTGACTTTTTGAATTTCTTCTATTTCTGTTGTTATGTCTCCCTTTTCATTTCTGATTTTATTAATTTGGATACTGCCTCTTGACCCTTTAGTTAGTTTGGCTAGGGGCTTATCTATCTTGTTGATTCTTTCAAAGAACCGGCTTTGGCTTTTGGTTTTGCTGATTCTTTGTATTGTTTTCTTTGTTTCTATTTGGTTGATTTCAGCCCTGGGTTTGACTATTTCTTGCCTTCTACTCCTCTTGGGTAAGTTTGCTTCTTTTTGTTCTAGAGCTTTCAGGTGTGCTGTTGTTAGTGTGAAACCTCTCCAGTTTCTTTACCATGGAACTTTCCTTTTAGCACTTTTCTTTCTTCTCTCTCTCTCTCTCTCTCTCTCTCTCTCTCTCTCTCTCCCTCCCTCTCCCTCCCTCCCTCCCTCCCTCCCTCCCTCCCTCCCTCCCTCCCTTCCTTCCTTCCTTCCTTCCTTCCTTCCTTCCTTCCTTCCTTCCTTCCCCCCCCTCTCTTTCTCTCTCTCTCTTTCTTTCTTCCTTCCTTTCTCTCTCTCTCTCTCTCTCTCTCTCTCTCTCTCTCTCTCTCTCCTTCTTTCTTTTTGTGGCACACGCCTTTAATCCCAGCACTTGGGAGGCAGAAGCAGGCAGATTTCTGAGTTTGAGGCTAGCCTGGTCTACAAAAGTAAGTTCCAGGACAGCCAGAGTTATACAGAGAAAGCCTGTCTCTAAAAACAAAGCCAACCAACCAACCAACCAACCAAAAAACTAACCAAGCAAACAAAAAAAGCACTGCTTTCATTGTGTTCCATAAGTTTGGGTATGATGTGTCAACATTTTCATTTTCATTAAATTCCAGGAAGTCTTTAATTTCTTTCTTTATTTCTTTCCTGACCAAGTTATCATTGAGTAAATAGTTGTTCCGTTTCCGCCTGTATTCGGGCTTTCTGTAGTTTTTGCTGTTATTGAAGACCAGCCTTAGGTCATGGTGATCTGATAGGAACCCAAACAAGCCACCAAATACTGGACAGTCCTCACCAATGTTGAATCTCTGCATCCGTTTGCTGTATTCAGACATATTATCTGGGCAAATAGAACACAAGAATTTAATGTACTCATCACTGTGGTACTTGCTCATCTCCTCAGCACTGGCTTTGATAGATTTTCATTTTCATTTTCATTTTCATATAGTAGAGACTGAGTCATGCGGACTTGGTAAGGCTTCACTGGGTGCCCTTGTCCATAATAGTAGTTTCCAATATGCCCATTGTAGTAGTAACAGGCTTTCCTCTAGGTACACCGAGGCTGTGCCATCTTGCTCCCTGCCTGGCCCTTGCATCAGATTCAGCCAGCTTTAAGACTGGCCAATAACCCAATTCTATTTGGGCACCCATAAGAAAAAGACACCACCAAATGGCAGAGGGCGATGTCCAGAGAATGACACCCCATTCACAAAAAAGGGGGTGGGTGGTTTTGGTTATTTATAGGGTGGCATATGTCTGCCATCCTTTAAGGGAGCTAGGGCGAAAGTTGACCTTGCAACAAACAAACACCTGGCACTTTATTGTATGCAAAATGTGGGACCGAGCCTGGGTATCACCCCTTCAGAAGCGGCATCATAAAGGAGATTGAGGAAGATGTCATCACAAGGACCTATCACATTCCAACTCATTTCTCTGGGCAACTTGAAAACCTCATTCACCAAATGCTCACAGTTCCCCCAGAGAGGAGGCCCTCCATTGAAGACGTTGAGAGACATCCATGCACCACAAAATATGAAGTAAATATCCCAACTGTGACCGACCTCGATTACAACATCATACACATGCTCTTTGGCATGGGATTTAATGCCAAAGAGGTTATTAAATCCATGCACAACCAAAAATATGATGAATGGATGGGGGCATATTTGATTCTTAAAGAACAAGATGCACAAGGGGCCTGAGGGTGGATCTACCACATCACCCAAGCCTCTGGACCCATGGCCACCACCATCCCAAGCACACCCCTCTGTCTCTGGTCATCTCCTAATGAGAAGGGCCAGTGAGCCCAACTTTAGCCTCCTTCACATCCGGCCATCAGGAGAGCACAGGCCTTTTGCCCTGGTACTATCAGGACACAAGGTGGCCAGAAATGTCTCCATTGCTCTACACTGTCCTGAGAAAAAAAAGCAACAATTCTAGCTTTGCCCTCCATTCTGGAGCTGGGGCTGCTCCATCTGTCTGCAGCAGCATATTGGAGGATGAATTGCCTGTGCCACCTGACGAAGAGTGTGACATGGAAACATCATCTCTCCCCTCAGAGGGTCAGCCACTTTAAGAGAATGAGCAAGAAAATCAGGGCTTGCCTGTCACAACTCTGCTGCATCCTGTGGGCTCCAAAGACAAAAAAGAAGCATACAACCGCCAAGAAAGTGGCTCCCCTGAAAGAGGCGTGGCTCCCCTGAAAGAGGCGTGGCTCCCCTGAAAGAGGCGTGGCTCCCCTGAAAGAGGCAGGAGGCAGAACCCAATGAAAGGGTAAACAGGTATGGGAGGGGGCATCTCTGCTTTATATCTTATTTTCTATGTCTTTATTCGTGTCTTTTTATTGGAAAAATCAGAAAGCTGTACATTTCTGGGGTCTCTTGGGATGGCCAGATGTATTTTTACTCCAGCTGGATTAAACCTTGTTCCTTGGCTTACCACCTTGGGAAGAAATCCTGCTGGAGAATGCTGAGGTGGTATCTGATGCAACTGAACTAGCAGTAATCAGCAAGAGACTGTGGGGACAGCCAGGGTGAAAGGAGCTCTTGTCCATGGGGAATATATTCAGATCGAGACTCTGCTAGGGGGAACTAGTGCCTGGCAGAGTGACCATGGTCAAAGTACAAAAGGGACCCATCAATGGCTCCTAACTCCAATTCCATTGGACAGGCAGGCAGAGTGTACTGAGCCCTGTGAAGTCTGACATCACTGCCTGGATGCCCACATGGGGAAGCCGAGCTGCACATCCACTCCCTGTGTATCCTGTACGCCCTTATCTAGAGATGGTTGCAGGGTCAGTGGAATCTCCAAAGTGACATTCAGAGTCTTGGAATATACAGCCCCAGGCTTGCCATTTACTTGACCCAATTGTCAGAAAAGTATCCAACCCAGATGGGGAGTGGCAATCCATTTCTGGCATGCCAGACACTTCAGGGTGTGAGCTTGTCCTCACTCCAGGAACAGTAGACTGCCTGACCTTGTCTTCTGTCACATGTTTTACTCAGGCATCTATCAGGTGACTCACCACCACCACCACCACCACCACCACCACGACCACCACCACCACCACCAATTTATCCATCATATGTTTAATATCTGGGATTCAATGCTGCTGTCTTCATCTGCAGAGGATGATCCACTTGGGTTACTCTAGAACCAAAGTTCACACAGTGCACAGAGGGTCTGGACTCTCCCTGTCCCACAGTCAGCATGAGACAGAGCCTGATGGCACATGTGAGCTCTTTCCTCTCACCACCTTAAAGGACAGGGTGCTCCATTAGCCTCCTGACACACAAATTGCTGGTGTCCCTTAGTCGATGGCCTTGGAGCATTTTAATGGCCAAGATGTGTCTCAAGTGCAGTCTTTTGTCATTCAGGTAAAGGGAAATGGCCCACATCTTCTGCCACCTCTGCACTTGCTCCAGTATCCTTCCCTCCTGGGCTTTTTGGCTCTTTTCCTAGTGGTAATCTACACAGGGAGGTCTCATTTAGTAGGAGGTTCTCGGATGGGATGGGCCTGTCGTTGGCCACGTTAAGCAGGGTTCTTTTGCCCTCTTATCTAATGCCTTTCCCTCCTTCAGCTGCTTCTGCAGATGGCCCTGTGCTACAGAAGCTGGTACATGTGAGGCCAGGAAGGATATGGGTCTCTGACTATGAGGACAAGTGGGACATTATTGCAGAGAATCACATCTCAATATAACCACAGTGAACTGGAAACACAGAGTCAAATCTTTCTACCTGAGCAAGGTATGCAGAAATGATGTGAGGCTATTGTAAACAGGGATAAATGTCCAGATGGAGTCTAATGTGTTCATCTGGTGCCTGGCAGATGGACAGAGGTCAAGGCAATAATGGGACAACCCTGTTTCCCTGCAGTTCAGAAGGCCACCCTGGTGCTGAGCCCCATGGTTGCTGAATCTGTGGAGCATCATCATCATCTGGAGAAGACAGAGAGACTGGATTCCCATCCTTCTGGGCTGCATTGCCAGCCAGTAAGACAGCAACCAATCAGTGTGTGGACAATGAGACTCCATTCACAAGAACAGGGCACTTTGATAACTGCCAAAAATATCTGATAAACAGACAAGAAGACCTGAGCAGATGTCTCCAGTGCCTGTACCCCAAGACCAAATAAGTATCCTATTGTCATAGGATACTTATTCTCATAGGATACTTATTCTCATAGGATACTTATTCTCATAGGATACTTAAGCGGTCTTTTTTTCTCTCCCCCCCCCCCACCTCTGTTCGTCCTATTTCCTATCATTAGGAAGACATTTCGTTTCCATGGTCGGATTTTAATCTTTTTCCAGATGTGGGGTAACACAATTGAAGAGAGGATCTCTCAATTCTCACACATCTGTACAGACATTCAGGACTGCACACGCTCTGGAAGAGCCTTTGCCAGCTGCAGGATGGCCCGAGGAGCTGTGCTGCCCACATCTACTGCAGAAGCACCTGAGCCAATAGACTGACTGTCCTCTGACAAGGTCGTTCTACCCTTTACACTGATGTGATGACTCCCCTGTCTCCATAGGAACACACCAAGCCTGCCCGAACAGTATACTACTGTCACTATGGGGACACTAAGGACAGGAGTAGGACATTAAGGATGATGGCAGTAAGATGCTGGATGCAATAATGTTTGTGTCACCTTGTAATGCGGAAAATAGAAGCTTAGGCCTCAAAGGAGGTAGACTTCAAGTGTGAGAGCTGAGTGCTATTCCTGGATCTGAGTCAACACCAACACCCAGGAATCAAGGAGCTCTGGATGGTGGATGCTTCTGTCCACACTGGGAGAGTGGTTGGTCCCTGAGGTACATTTAAGGAACATTCAATTGGTATAGGTTCACCAGGAACAAAAAGAGTCATGCTTCCCGGAACATAAGGGCCCAAAGAAGAAAAATAGCCAGCATATACTTCTTCATTTAGGAAGGGGGGAGCCCCAGATGATGCATATATTCTGACCACTTGTAGGTCTCACAGATTCTGGCAGAACCTCTAAGGCTTGAATTACTGGGAAACATACTTCTGTATGTACCAAAATCCTGCCGGAGAGCAGCCTACACACCCAAATGGCCAGAACCCAAAAGTAATGGTGAAGAAGGCGACAGGTGTTCTGGTGACCTGTAACGCCACCAGGAGCCCTGAAGCCCACCTCCTATAATCCAGTGTAGACCCTCATCAGTGCAGGTCACTCTAGGGCAGCTGTCACTGCTGACAGTAAAGGGAGGGAGGTCTCTTCTTCCCTGCTTGAGCACTTAAGTCCCTGCAGATTTCTTATCCTGCCCTGAACTTTCTGCTAATCCAGTGGTCCAGTATTCTCCAACTGGGAGGCAAGAGAAGACCACAGACATTTGCAACTCTATTGAACTGAGCTTCCAGTGCTCAAAGGCAAGTAGTGGACACAGATTTCTCAGTCATAACCAAGAAAACTGTCCAGATTTGTGCTCCGGGGCAGGTGAGAGTGGGAGGAGGTGCAGTACTGTGGACAGAGTCTAGAGTGTAGGGAAGGAAGTGTGTCCTCAATAGGGCCAGAAGACACATGAGGAGTGCCAGAGCAGACACAGAAGTTGTGGTGTCCTGATGTGAAGCCCAAGGCCAAGGCGGTGGGGAGGGGAGGTAACTGAGAATCCTGAGCCCCGTGAGAGTGACCCAGGACATGAACAGTGTGGGTGAACATGGTCCCCTTCACTTCAGGCTGCAGTGTTGTCACCATCTCCTGCAGAAGCACATACCCTCATAGACTACCCTCTGACAAGGCTACTGTGACCTTCAAGCTCATGTGATGATTGCCCTGTCTCCATATAGGAGGCCTGGCTTTACAAGGTGCTACTCTCACCTCAGTGACAGTAAGGACAAGAGTACTGTGACATTGGGAGGCTGCATGCAAAAATGATGAGAGGCCCAGCTGTACCTGGATGATGAAACATGATATAACCCCTGATCTGCTCTACAGATCTTCATTTTGTGCTGCTGTCTTCCTAGTGACAGCCATGTCACCTATGACAGCAAGTTCTCCCTGACTCTCCTTTAGCCTTGCTCCTCAGTCTTAAGATGACGAGCCTAGGGCAGGGCCTCTACAGACCCGTCAGTGAGTACCTGCGGACCACTGCCTTTGCATCTCCTTAGGATTGTGTTCTAACTGTGTGATGTCTGAGAGAGCTGGACTCCCAGTTCTTGCCATGCAGGCTCCAGTCCCTCAGTAGCATCATGGAAGTCATTGCTCCCTTCACAGGCCTGACTTCATTCTTACCCAAGAGGAGTTAGAATGAAGATTGGCTCCGAGATGTGACCCCAGCTTCTAGACTGTCTTTGTGCAGTGGAGTGATCTGGGCTTTGCTCAGTGGCCATTCAATAAGCATAGATGTGCAAGGCCGTCTCTAGGAGCTGGATCCCAGGATCATTGGTGTGATGGACAAGCTCTGCAGAAGGAGCCGACACTCTGGGAGAGTCCAGGACATTCAGGAAGACAAAGGGGGTGAGGCGAGTCCACATCAAAACAGGTAAAAGCAGTAATGAAACTGGGAGCTTCCCTCCTAGTACAGGTTGTTGGGAAACACACTACCTGAGAAGTCAGCCCTGCTGGGCTCAGCCAGGGCTGAAAGAAGACATGAGACAGAGGGCCATGAGAGCAGCCCTGTCACAGGCAGCCATCATGAATGACTGAACCTGGGAAGGGCATGTGATAGTGTGAGTTTTATGGACACCCTAAAGGAAATTTATAGTAATTCATCTCTTGGAGAAATGGTGTTCTCCACTCAGATCTCAGGCCCTGGGAGTGTTGGGTGTCACAACATACCAAAGGCCTGGAGAGTCCACTCCTCTTATGATGGTGATGGGAATGTCAGAAGGTGAGGAGGCCATCTTGATAGGAGGACAATGTAGAATCCCAGAAACCAGAGGCCATGTTCCTGCATGGAGCTCCAGCATTCTTCACATAGGCATGATGAAGGTAATGAGTGCAAATAAAAACTGTCACCATGCGATTCCTGGTTGTCCCTCAGCATTTTAGCCTGCTTTCTCTCCCATGCACCACTTAGTTTCCTTGAGCACACCTTGTCACTGTCCAGGATTTTTTTCTTAACTATGAAAATAAGGCAGAGTGGTCCAGGTAGGAGATCCCTGAGTCCTCTGTGCTCTGTCCTTCTGTCACTGTGGTCTCTTCAGATGCCCCCGACTATGATTCTGAAGTTAATAAAGCAGTCGAGGGTCATGGGGCTTTCCTGACAGGAACCACACAAGCTGGTGCCAAATCCAGAAGCTGTGCACCAAGTCCTTCCCTGTTTGTGGCTGCTGTGGACAGTCTGAACTGCGAGTCTGGCCCTGCTCTGTCACTGAAGGCACAACCTCTTGAACTCTCTCACTTTGAACTGTAGTAGTAGCTAGTGCCGCTGCTGATCCAACCATCTAGTTCAATACGAGACAATATAAGCTTTCCAACATCCAACCTGGAACATTCTGTCTCAGAGACGACAGTGTGTACACTTGAAAGGAAAGAGCAGGTGAGGAAGATGGAGAGGTCCTATGTGGCTTTCTCACCGTGTGCTTGATCTCAGCCCACTTCTCAAAGTTCCTTCAGTCCCAGCCCAAATTAGGAGTAGTTCTAAGAAGAACAGAGCCCTGAAGTGCTGAGAGGAACTGAGGGATCCCTGGCTGCCGTGTCCCATGCAGAGACTCTTCAGGATCTCCTGTGAGAGCCTATCCCCCTCTTCATTCTTTGGACATCACGTGCTATGAATGCTTACCCTGAACCCTCTGACACTGTTCACTTTGCAGACCTGCCTGACACTTTAGGAAAGTTCTCCCACTCTGCCTGACTTCTGGGTCACACCTTCCATTTATATAAAGGGTGCTTAGCGGGGTCAAAGAGGAACATGGTTAACACAGTGCATTGGGTAGCTAGCCTTCTGTAATGCCTAGAGAAAGCACACAATGGGCCCCTGGAAACAGTCAGCTCTGTTTCTCTCAGCCGCCTAGACTTTACGATTAAGCATCCATCAGCTTCTTAGAAAGACACGTTTCTGGACTTCCACCTTCAGTTCCTAGGTCTTTTCTGAATGGCGTTTACCAAGTCTTGGCATGATTCTCTAGGAACACGGGAATATCCTGCAAGGTTCTATCCCCTGTGCACGGTCTCTGCTTTCCTTTCCTTCTGGGAACTTAACCCCCATGACTCTCTTTGTGACGTGCTCATCCTTTGGTCTGTTCACATATCTTCTCAGAGTCTCAGCGCAGTGTCGGGATGTCAGGAAGCTGTGGGCTGGATCATGGCGAAGGTACTGAAGACTCTGTCCTTCTCATCCCATGATACTGCATCCTCTCACTTCTCCCTTGCAGATTCTTGTGTTTTCCCACAAGGATGCTGCTCACTAATTAGCCCTCCATGGAATGGTGGCCCCAGGGAAGCAAGGACAGGATCACCACAGGCTTGTCTCTCAATAGGATTGGTACTTCCTGGAAGGTCACTGGCGGAGGGATGTTCAGGATCTCTGACCACCCCTTCCTCCATGAAAGGTTAGTGACTGCTCAGCCTTTCATGTTATTTTCCTTCTGCTAGCCTGTGCTTCTCTGTGTAGGTCCAGTTCAGTGCTACCAGGTATGTATAAGACCTGCAGACCTTACTCGAATTTTTGCAGTTGGTATGGCTCTGAGATCATGTAACCTTGCAAAACATTTTAAATTATTCATATTTACTCACTTACTTAACCACTCACTGTCTCCTCTATCCTGTCTGTCTGTCTGTCTGTCTCTTCAGTGTTTTTATATCTCTCTATTACTCCCATGGCCTCTGTCTCTGCATGTGTATCTGTCTGAATGTCTCCTGTTCCTTTTCTCTCTGCCTCTCTGTCTCTGTCTCTGTCTCTGTCTCTGTCTCTGTCTCTGTCTCTGTCTCTGTCTCTGTCTCTATCTGTGTTTGGAGGGGAAGGTAGCATGAATATTTTCTGGGTAACCTGTAGGTGGGGGTCAGAGACTAACTATTGAGGCATTTCTCAAACATGATCAAATATCAAAGGATCAAACTCTTTTGGCTCTTCTTGGGAAATTTTTTGTAGGCAAAGAACCCGAAGGATCTGAGGCAGTGCCATTACATGTAGGAAAAGTACCTGACTGGTCTCGGAAGTGGGAACCATGGCCTTGACATGCACATGCGCTGTTCTCCTTCCTTGGATGCCAGTCAGGACAACAGGATCTTTTCTCTTCCTGAGAATTGCCTTGGTTGTTGATTTGAGGATCCTCAACCTATCAGCTTAGTCCTCTAACATTGCATCTTATGGAATCTTAGCATCCTACTTCATTTGTCCCTGTTCTTTCGGCCTATCTTTATTTTGCCAGAACTTTCTGGGGCTATGACAGTATGTCAGTAACACTTGAGGATGAGCAAGCCGACATCAGGATACCCAGAGCCCTTACACAAGATGCTCCTATTCACCAGTGAGAAGTCCAAGCCAGGAACCCTAATCTTGACTCAGTGCTGAGAATGGACTTAAGGCTCAGAGCATGGCCTGCCCCAGTATGGTTCCCGAGCCTGAGAGCTCCCAGCTTCACTGTCCAAACTTCTTGGTTTACTCAGGGTTGGGAGTTTTCCCATCTTTTTCTTGGAAGTGTCATCATCTGCTTCTGCAGAAGCTGAAGTCCAGAAAGAAAGGAGCGGGTGTTTCTTGCATGATCTTGACCCATCTTGGGTCTTCTGCCTTCCATCTCCACATTCAACATTAAAAATACCATATTTCTCCAAAGGCAATGCCTGTTCCAGTGTCCTGCACTCAGTGAGGAGGTTAGAGCAAGTGTCAAAGGAGTGAAGGTTAAGCTCTTGATTTTATCAGAGGGTCTGAGCTACAACACTCGTGATCTGGGAAACACTTGCCTTCTCAGTGGAATCTCATCTGCTGTAAATAACCAACAACCTATTCAAGGAGCGATGCTCCTCTGCCACAGTGAAGACCAGATAGACAGTGGTCCCACTGTCTATCTGGAAATGGATCTAAGGTCTACCACCTTAATGCTTACAATTCTGTTTTCTAGGGCTTACTAACGAATCTTCACAGTTTTACCTCCAAGTGTTGCAGTTAGCACAACTTGTGACATAAGGCACTCAGAGGTTCGCCACAACTCTGAAAGCCAAGATACAGATCACCCTTCGTATGGTCTTTCCTCAGTCCCCCCACCCCCCCTTAGAGACAGAACAGTAATTCACCATGGACCTCATCTTTTAGAGGCAGGTAAGATGATCACCTTAGATAGCCTAGCTTTTGATGCTAAGACCTTGGGATTCCAAACAGCTATCCCTGAGGGGAGAGGGCTCAAAGCAGAGCTCAGTCCTGCAGCTCATGCCCGGCATAGCTGAGGTTCTGCGGTTCTCTTCTCAGGGGGCAGCATGGGGAAATATCTATATCATGTAAAAGGAAACTCTCTCACGCCGCCTCAGGTCTCTGAAAAGACAGCAGCTCTTATTATTGTCCTTGCATGCTTTGACGATTCTGTTCAGTATATGGGAACATTCACGAAGGTCAACTTAAAACTCTACAAACAAGATGTATTCAGCAAAGCGTCACTGCCATTGTCTCTTGCTCTTATGCCCCCAGAGCCCCTGCCCTAACCCTAAGAGATCATCTTCTCCCTCAGCTTTGCTCTGTCTTTCTGGGATTTGCTCAGGGGCAGCCAGCTCATGTTTCCTAGGGATGGTTTTTGTTTTCTGACCCTACAGCTTTTAGCTGGCAGCCTATCTCAATTTTTCTCACGGGTTGTTGGGTAGACCATATCCCTTGTCTTGTGTCATGTACAGTTACCGCTGGAAAAGAGTTTCCAAGAAGGTGTTGAAAAAAAAAAAGACCACTTCAAAAAATGTATTTTGGGGCTTAATTTTCAAGAAAACTCATAGGCACGAGACAGGTGGTTCAAGAGAAACATCTGTGAAATCCTATCAAATTCCCAGTATGTGTTTAAATGTGTGATGCTTAAGACTATGCTTAAACTTTAGAGAACTCGTTTGGTACCAAGGTGTCTCAATAGACTTTTTTTCAAAAGGCTTAGGCTCAGGTCTGGCCATGCAGAGTTCAAGGAATTCCACTTTCAGGTTTCATGTGTACCCAGGGCTGAAAGACCAATCTAACACCCTTTAGCATTGCCACAAACATGTAAACCCAGCTGCCACCACCAGATGTCATGGATGATCCTTCTCTTGGAAACTTGTCATCCTTTAGGCTTTTAGCTTTCCTTCCTGTCATGTGTGCTTCCTGCCTCTTGGCCTATACCATGCTTTCTTCTTTGCAGTACCAGCCTTCCCCACCAATCTGGGATATTACAAAGGCTGATGATGTTGAAGTGAGGGGGTCTGCTGCCTTATGCCCTAAAAAGAAGCTGAGTGAATTGTGGGGTTTTCCTGAGTTCAAGGGTACAGGACAGGTACCCACAGTTTAGAATCAGTGGTCATGCCTTAGCCATACCCTGCTCTACCATGGAAGACAGCACAGGACAGGAACTTGAATGTTAGCTCGGTTGCTCCTCACGACACTCTTCACAGCTTTTCAGCTTGGACCACATTTGTTCTGGTCCAAGGTGAAGTACAGTGTGTTATGAGTTCCTATTCCTGGGTTGGTTCATGAGTTAGGGCTGTCCTCAATGGATGCTGTTTTGGAGACAATTCTGTGCCTCCATTTTGAGCCCTGCCTTTGGTATCACCAAGTCATGGGAACCCTCCAGACAACATCCCCACGTATTGTCATGAATAAACCCTTCAACCAGTTCTGAGAATTCATGTCCCAGAAAAGAGAACTTCCTTTGACAGGTAAGTGTTCAATTGGGTTCCTGGCTGCTCAATTTGCACAATGTAGGGAAGAAAGTCCTCTAAAGCCCATTGGTGCTTTTGGACCCTGCCTGTGTGTTTGGCAAGGCACAGATATGGGAGGACAATTCTTGATAGTGGCATGTCTGGAGTATCTCACCATTTTCTTCATGATGCTCCCATGAGATTGGGACAGTGAGAGGACTCGGTTGCATAAAAATGCAATCTGTGGTGTATGAATTTCAGGATTGTACACATTAGAGCAGGCATGCATCAGAAGTAACTTTTGGACATTTTTCTGCTACAGTGAAAGAATAATTTGCCTTCATCCTCATCCCTGGCTGTGTTCATATGTGCACCTCAGCTCTTGTGCACTTGAGTCTTCAGGAGGAAACATTTGGTAGGGTAGATGCAAGATGTACATGTGGGTTCATTGCTTGCCTTCTATAGATGGATGACACTGGAGATGCTTTCTGTAACTATGCACATGGTCCCTGAAGGGGTCGCTGTGTGTGTCTTTCTCCCCTGGGAGTACCCAGAATTGTAACATTCTCTGTGTGCATTTGCCCCATCCTCAAAGCTCTTACACACCTGCTCCCCAGTCAGAAACTGACCAAAAGTGTTTAGACTTTGATATGTCCAGGAGAATAACTCTGACTAAATGTTTTCATTCTTAATCCCATTGTAGGGATGAGAACAACAACCTGTAGATGTCATGTTGTTCATTCAGTTCAGGCATGCAGGAGAAGAGCCAGCAAATGACACCAGAAGGCCTGAGTGCTAGGACCCTGTCTTAGGGTTTTACTGCTGTGAACAGACACCATGACCAAGGCATCTCTTATAAGGACGACATTTCATTGGGGCTGGCTTACAGCTTCAGAGGTTCAGTCCTTTACCATCAAGGCAGGAACATGGCAGTATCTAGGCAGGCATGACACAGCAGGAGCTGAGAGTTCTACATCTTTATCTGAAGGTCTCTAGCGGAATAGTGGCTTCCAGGCAGCCAGAAGGAGAGTTGTAAAGCCCACGCCCACAGTGACACAACAAGGCCACACCTCCAAATATTGCCACTCCCTGGGCCAAGCATATTTAAACCATAACAGACCCTGTCACTTTCCACAAGGTTTATCTAAGATGCCTCTGGACAGGCAGTATGGCACAAGTTAATAACTCTTTCCCAAAAAGCTTGACTGACATAGTGCAGAGAAAGCCCACAATTCCCCTGTCTCCCTCTCTTTTACATATTGCATGGCTAACACTTGGCTAACACTTCAGAGAGCTTCTGATTCTTCTGACAGGAGAGTTCCACCAAAAAGCTCAGACTTCAGCTTGGAGGGACAAGCATAGCAGTGAGGGTTTTCTTATGCTTTGCTGGAGTGCTAGGATGTCGGCTAGGTGCAAAGGGAGAGAGCTGGGAACACATCCTCTGCAAGAAAACCATTCTTCTCTCAGCTTACACAAGCTCTTTCATCGTGTTCTCCATCCTCAGCCTCTTGACACAAACAGCTTGGCCCTGATGATGTCCCCAGCTTAGCGATGGACTACAGCCAAGAAGCCTGGCCACCATAAGGATGGGTCACATCCTTAGGGAGGACATCTATGAAAAGCATCTATGCACAGGAGAAAAGTGCAAGGACCGAAGTCTCATCAGACGTTCCAGGACACAGAGAGCCTGACAGACTCAGGTCAGAGGTTACCTCAGAGTCCTAGATGAGGAAGAGGGTCCAACTCCACAGCAGCCTCTTGCTGGTGCTGTTGCAACCAGGACTATGATTGTGAAACTTGTGTCTCTGTGGATACCAGGTTCAGGAGTCTTGCGCCCATGCATCTACGGACACCTCTCATTCCTCATTTGGTAGAACTTTGCAAGTCCTGAGATTGGGGGTATCATGTACTGATGGTGTCCCACTTGACACATAGGCTACCAAATATTTAAAGTGTCTGGAAACAGGTTGGACCCACAGATGACATTAGATCTGCAGTTCTCTACTTTGTGGTTATTGATCCTTTCCAAACTGGTTTGACTGGGAACAAGGCTCAGAGCTCGATATTTCCAAGATTCACCTTTATGAAATTCAGAATCCTACAATTCAAAGCAGTACAGTTACCACTCTGGAATGAATCCAAGGACAAGGTGTCTGACATGGAAAGTTTACAGATTTAATTATAGGTCCAGGACTTAACAACACTAAGCCTATGCAGAATCATTCAGGGATTCCAACTTTAGCAATTGGAAGGAGTCCTTAAAGAAAATGAGCTACATAACTCACATGGCCATGTCATTGTGTCCATGGGACATGGTGCTCCTACTGCCATGCTCTCTGTCAACCTCAAAATGAGGTCACCATTTACAGAAGAACAGTGCAGGGCAGCAGAGCAGTACACTGGCCTAGGGTGGTGCACTGGGTGGTTCCAGGAGATGCAGTCCTCACTCCATCCTATACATCTAGGAGGAAAGCAAGAGGAGAGTGGAAGGGATTATGTGAGGGTGAGATTCGTGGTCCACATGTAGCCTAGGTGTCAGCTTATTCCTTAGAAGAGCACACGTGCCTCTGTATGGAGGATTCTGGTCAGGAATGTCACCAGGGACAGAGGAGTCAATGCTCACCCTGAAGGTACTGTACCTGCCACTACGACACAACAAAGAGAGGCTAGCTTGCCAATACAGAAACCTTCACATGGCTGGCATAGGGTGATTGTCTGGAATCATAAAGGATTGATTGCGTGCCCATGGGGGCTGACAACCCCACAGAAGTGCAGGACATGTGTTGTGGTCATGGGGCAGACAACATGACCTATGTGGCCAAAACCGGCTGGAGGGATGAGACCCTGGCTCAACAGTGTTTGCTCAATGAGTTTTTTTTTCCCCCTACAATGCATCCAGTAAGCAGGGCGTCTTCTTCCCATTTATTTTGTTCCAGGTCCATGACCAAAAAGGACCTACATTTTCAGGGCCATGACACACAACATCATTGAAAATGCAGGTGCCATCTAGACAATATAGCTTTTCCATTGGTGTTATAAAGATACTCTGACCAAAAGTAACTTTGGGAGGAAATATTTATTTCTCTTACATTCCATGCCTCAGGCCATCACTAAGGGTATCTAGGGTTGCAAGTCCAGGCAAGACCCTGACCTAGAACCCACTGGGGACACTACTTACAAGCTGGCTTTCTTTAGCTTGCTTTCTTATGCAACCCAGCCCCCACCCCCTGCCTGACACGGAGGCTGCTAACCATCTCCCTCAGCCTCCACATGCATTGTCAATAAAGCAAATCACTTATAGGCCAGTGTAATAGACACATTCCTTCAAGGGAGGTCCCATGCCTCTAGGTGACGCTACACTGAGTCATGAAGTAAAAACTAAAGGGACCAACTCAAGAGGCTAAGCACAAAATCAACACACAGCATTCAGTAACATTTGTTTTGTTTTGTTTTTGCTTTTTCCCCTTTCATTATTATTAATAATAAAATTCCATTTATTTACATCTTGAATGAGACCCCACTTCCTGGTTACCCCTCTGCCACTCCCCCCATCCTACATCATCCCCTCCCTCCCTTTTGCCTGTATGGGAGTGCTCCCCCACCCACCCACACTCTCCTGCCCCACCTCTCCCGACTCTGGGGCATCAAACCTCCCCAGAACCAAGGGCCTCCCCTCGCATTGCTGTCTGGCAAGACCATCTTCTACTACATATATATCTGGAGCCAAAGATCCCTTTAGGTACACTCCTTGGTTGGTGGTCAGCCCAGCCTATGTTGTTCTTCCAATGGGGTTGAAATCCCTCTCTGCTCCTCCAGTCCTTCTGCCAGCTCCCCCACCAGATCCCCTGAGTTCAGCCCGATGGTTGGCTCCATGTATCCTCTGCCTCTGTATTGGTCAGTTGTTGGCCAGACCTCCCCAGGAACTGCCACACTTGGCTCCTCTCCACGAGCAACCTCTTGATCATGGTCAAAAAGAATTGCTTCTAAAAGTGTAAAATCATTAAAAATATTTTTCTTATATAATTACAAGTGTTTTGGGCACTAATTATTTTCAAAATGCTTTTGCACAAATAAGAAAACTGACCATTGACCAATGAAACAAAACTCACATTTGCTGGTATAAATTTTGTTGACAGGAGTTACACTCTAAGTTCTTCAGATGAAAAAAGTCTATGTAGAATTCTGGCATTCCTTTATTCCTTTTCCTTTTTTTTTTTTTTTTTGTATTCCATATTCGTATGATTCAGGATATGGGAAATTCAAACTTGGAAGGGCATAGAGGATTCGTCAATGCAAGCTGGGTTTCATGGTTTAAAGGTCCTCTTATTGTTTATTATTTTTTTACCATTATCTGAAAAAAAAGTTTTATATTCCAAATGTCGGCCCCTTCCCTGTGTCCCTCAAGAGTTCTTCACTCCATTCGCTCTCCTCTGTCTCTGAGCAGGTGCTCTTCCACAACCCCCACCCCACTCACCTCCCCACCCACCTGCAACTACCTCACCCTGTCCTCTGCATCCTCCTTCTTTGGAGCATCAGTCTTTACAGGATTACGCACATCCTCTTCCACTAAGTACAGCTGGGGTCCACGGACCAGCTCTTTGGTTGTTGCATAGTCTCTAGGAGCTCTCAAGGGTCCGAGTTAGTTGATATCCTTGTTCTTCCTACAGGGGTTCTTTATGCTTCATCTTCTTCCCCTAACTCTTTCCTAGGGGTCCCTGATCTCAATCCAATGATTGGCTATGCGACTGCCTCAGTCAGCTGCTGCTAGAGCCTCTCAGACAACAACTATGCTAGGCTCCTATCTACATACACAACATGGCATCGGTGATGGTGGTGTCAGGGTTTGATGCCCACCTATGGGATGGATTCCAAGTTGGGTTGGTCACTGCCTGGCCTATCCTTCAATCTCTGCTCCACTTTTTTGCCCTTGTATTTATTTTAGGCAGGAACAATTCTGGGTCCAAAATTTTGGAGGGTAGGTTGGTGTGATCCCGTTCCTCCACTGGGAGCACTGTCCTATCTACTGGAGGTGTTCTCTTCAGGTTCCACCTCCCTACTGTCTGCCATTTCAGATAACGTCATCCCCATGAATCCTAGAAGCCTCTCACATTCCAGGTCTCTGGGATTTTCTCTGGTTCCCCTTGCCCTGCACTCCCAGTAGCTGCATATTCCCATTCATTCTCCTGATACCTCTTAGCTTCTCACCCATCTCCCTTCACAACTGATCCTTCCCCTGCCCCCTTTCCCCTCTCCTGCCCTCTCCCAATCAGGCTCCTCTCTCCTTCTGGCTCCCAAGATTCTTTTGTTCCACCTTTTTATTTTAATTTTTAATTTAAAATTATTTTTTATATTCCATAATCCATTCCCCGCTCCCCTACCCACCCTCTGGTTGCTCCACATCCCACACCTCCTCCCCACCCCCTGTCTCCATGTGGATACCCCCACCCCCCAACCCACCTCTAAACTTCCTGGGCCTCCAGTCTCTTGAGGGTTAGGTGCATCATCTGTGAATGTTGTTTCACATTCTAAGTGGGATTGAAGCATCCTCACATGGGCCTTTCTTCTTGTTAAACTTCTTATGGTCTATGGGGTATATCATGGGTATTCTGTACTTTTTTAATAATATCCACTTATCAGTGAATACATACCATACACTTTTGAGTCTGGGTTACCTCACTTGGGGTGATACTTTCTAATTCCATTCATTTGCCTTCAAAGTTCACAATTACTCATTTTTTTAAAAAAAAGTATTTATGTATGAGTATACTGTTGCTGTCTTCAGACATGCCAGAAGGGAGCATTGGATCCCATTACAGATGGTTGCGAGCCACCATGTGGTTGCTGAGAATTGAACTCAGGACTTCTGGAAGAGCAGTCAGTGCTCTTAACCGCTGAGCCATCTCTCCAGCCCACAATTACCCATTTTTAATAGCTGAATACTATTCCATTGTGTAAATGAACCACATTTTCTGTATCCATTCTTGGATTGAGGGACTTCTAGGTTATTTCCAGCTTCTGGCTATTACAAATGAGGTCGCTATGAACATAGTGGAACATGTGTCCTTGTGGTATGGTGGAGCATTTTTTGGGTATATGCCCAGGAGCTGGGCCTTCAGGTAGAATGATTTCCAATTTTCTGAGTAATTGCCACATTGATTTCCAGAGTGTTTGTACCAGTTTGCAATCCCATCAGCAACGAAGGGAGTGTTCCTCTTTCTCTACATTCTCACTAGCACATGTTGTCACGTGACTTTTTGATCTTTGCCATTCTGTTTGATGTAAGGTGGGATATCAGGGTCATTTTGATTTGCATTTCCAGGATGACTAAGGATGTCAAATATTTTTTTATTTGCTTCTCGAGCATTCAAAATTCCTCTGTTGAGAATTCTCTCTTAAGCTCTGTACCCCATTTTTTTCTTTAAAAAAAAATAAAATTGAATATTTTATTTATTTACATTTCAAATGTTAGCCCCTTTCCCAGTCTTCCCTCTGGAAACGCCCTATCCCATTCCCCCTTCGCCCTGCTTCTAGGAGGGTGCTTCCCCGTCTGCCCACACACTCCTGCCTCCCCACCCTGGCATTCCCCTACAATGGAGCATCTAGCCTTCAAAGGACAAAGGGCCTCTTTACCCATTGATGTCCGACAAGGCCATCCTTTGTTAAATATGCGGCTGGTCACTCCATGTGTTTAGATGCTTGGTTGGTGGTTTAGACCCTGGGAGCTTTGGTAGGTTGATTATTGTTGTTCTTCCTATGGGGTTGCAAACCCCTTCAGCTCCTTCAGTCCTTTCTCTAGCTCCTCCATTGGGGACCTCATAATCAGTAACATTTTCATAAGCCAATCACAAATTTGCTAGGGACAACAATCCTATTAATAATCTTTTTGAAAGAAAAACTAGCAAATCTACGTTGTAAAATGGCTATATTGGTCAAAGTGATCTGCTGGTAAACCCCAGTCTGCATTGAGACTCTAGTTACATTTGTCACAGACAAGAATCTTGTCTTATTGAAGAATAAAAGTCCTCCATCAATGAAAGTATTCCTAAGGAGAAGAAAGTCCTTCCAGCTGTGCTGTACAAGTCATTAATTGGAGCCCTGTCGAGACAGAGGAGGTGACAGGCCTTGAGTTTGAGGCCTGGTATACATATCATGTTCATGACAGCCAGAGCTACAGTGCCTCAAGAAAACAAAATATGAGGTAGAAGATAAAGAAGAACTGAAGGTGAAGAATGAAGAAAAGAAGGAAAAGGAGAAGGACGTGAAAAGGATGAGGAGGAGGAAGAACAACAGGAAGAGGAGAAAGAAGAAAGAAAGAGGAGGAAGAAAAAGAGGAAGAGGAAGAGGAGGAAAGCATCATGCTAGAGAAACCCCAGTAGTTCAAGTCTATAGAATGGCGAACAGTATGGTGTGGCATTAGCAGCTCACTGACCTGGAGCGGACAATCTAAAAGTGAACCCACACAGTGAGAGAGACATCTGATTCTACAGAAAGGTGGTGATGGGAAGCTGCAGGAAAAGGCTCGCCGTGGTCAACAAATGGTGCTGGGAAAACCAAGTTTCCACCTGTGGAAGACTGAAGTCCCTCTGACCACACATTAAGATTATGCCAAATGTATCAAAAGCTGCAAAGGCAGGGCCTGAAATGCTCCAGGAAATCACAGCACACATAATCAATTAAGCCTAGGACTTTGAAAATTATGTGGGTAAGGTAGGAGATGGACTTAGGAATTAATATGTGGGCTTCCCTGAAGTTTAAAAACTTCTGTACAACAAAGGAAAAGTGACCAAAGAAAATAGATATCCTGCAGAACAGCAAAACAGAAAAACAGTTGTCAAGTCTAGATCTGGTTGATATTTCAAATACATTGTAATCTGTAAAACTGTTGGGTCTCTGGACCAGAGTACATCCTGCAGGGACCCCTATTTGGGCTGGCTGGAAGGAAAGGTCCCAAGAGGTTGGGGATTTGGCCAGAGGAGCCAAAATGTTACAGTTCTTCAAGAGGTAGCTAGGGCAGGGCAGGCTATTGGACCTCTTCTGCTTCTCCAGCAGCCCTGGGATGAGATGACAGAAGCCAGGGCAAGAGCTGGAGGAGCTGCTAAGGAAGTGGCAGGATGTGGCTGATAGTGGGGCTGTGATGGGCAGCCTTATTTTGGTTGAATGAGGCTTGCTCCGGCGACCCAGTAGAAAACTCTACAAGGGACGGAACACCCACTAGGGGATGTGCCACTACTGGGTAGCATGTCCTGAGCAGGAGAGTCAGGTCAGCAAGCCAGTCAGCATCCCTTCTCTCTAGGCTCCCTTTCACTTCCTGCCTCCAGGTTCCTGCCCTGTTTGATTTCCTGCCTTGACTTCTTTTCAAATGGTTAATGATCAGGATATGTGAATCACATAAACTTTCTGTGCCCCAGGCTGCTTTTGGGCACAGTGTCTGTCACATCAATATAAAGTCAACTACAACAGACATATACTTTATACACTGATCCTCATCATCAGGCAGTGGATGTTCAAAGACAAAGCATGAAGAAGGAAGGGAGACTACTGGTAGACCCCGCCCCCTTGGAGAAAGGGGATTGGTGGGCAGAACTTTGGGGGATGGGCAAGCCCTAACTGCCACAAGCTGTTGTTTAACTTACATTAACAACCCCACTGTCCAAGATGAGGTACTGAATGAGATATGCTGCCTTCATCTCCACATGACATTTTGACATTTCTCACTTTGGGGCAGGGTGGTCTCAAGTCAGGGTTTCTCTTCATAGCCCTGGTATCCTAGAACTCCCTCAAGAAGAAAAGGCTGGCAAGGAACTCAGAGATCCACCTGCCTCTGCCTCCCAAGTGCTGGAATTAAAGGTGTGCACCTCCCCCACAGGGCTTCCTCGTGGCATTTCTAACTGGTTCAATACCAAATGCGGAGAGCCCAGTGTTCATCCCCAGCCACTAGGCACAGGGATGTCAGCAGAAAGGAAATAGGCTTCTTTGTTCCCTGAGGGACCTAAGTTTTGGGTGGGCAGGAGGAATACATTTCAGGCATTCTACACAGCAGGGTAACAGTCAGCAATCTTTCCTAAGATGTTCAGGGCAACTGCCAGCTTCCTTTGCCCCTGACATCTTAAGTAAACAGCATGAAGACCTGGAACCCATTGATTGAGGGAGGTGGGTAGGGAATCAGCCAAGTCTGGATTATTTCCAGAGTCAAATCTTAATGTCTTCATATTCTGTGCCCAGGCCCCAGCCTACTGGCCTCCCTAGTTGAACAGCGAAGAGGCAGGAAATATTGAGGCTGCAGTTGACCTGGCCCATGGTGCAGGTCTAATACTGGATAAAAGTCACCAAGAACGCCCTTGAGAAAGAATATGAAGGTGACAGATCTAGGAGTCCTGTCTCCCTTTCCAGAAGGCTCTCTACAAAGCTGAAACAGGAGTCTGGAGACACGTCTGTCTCTCTCTTTTTTATAATGGAAACTAAATATACAAAATACTGAAACTTTGCTAATAGCCTTGAGAGAAGGCACTTTATATGTGAGATGTCACCACATCAGTCAAGGCATGCAGGGGACATGCCAAGCCTTTGTCCTCAGCCTCTAAAAGAGCTAGAATGTTGGCACAGGTGTACTGTTCTGCCATGGGTGTACTGGAATGACAGCTGTGAGTGAGACTTTTCTAGTATCCAAAGAAATATTTTTTTTTCTGGATGTACTGCTCCATGCCTCTGAGAATGTGATACTGCTGTCTGAGGGAAGACAGGCATGGCTGAATGGGACAGCTCCCACATGCTGCTCTCTGGGAGACCATATCCAAGTGCAGAGCTAGAACAGTCACAGTGACCTCTGAGGACTGATGAAACAAAGGGCAGTCCTCAGCACAGCAGGGTGAAGATATTGCCAGGACCAAGGAAGCCCTCAGGAACGTGTGTCCTGTAACTATGAAATTGATCCTGGCAGCTTGGTAGGAACTAATAAACTTAAAATTCTGGCTAGCTGGGCCCTCACCAAGTATCCAGAGCTGCTGTTGACCCCCTCCCATGCATGGGTCATGAAAGCCCAGCCTTTATTGTGACAGAGGCTGACATCAGGCCCTGAGGCAGTGAGCACCTCAGGAGGATACATGGGGGAGGTGATGCTGGTGGTGTCCTAGGTCTGTTGTGCCTGTAGGAGGGAGGAGTATCTCAAGGAATGGTAGGATGTGGGGTTTGCTTAATTGGCCTCTGCCTCCAAAGAACAACCTGGTGAGGACCTGTCACTTCTGATGACACAGGTGCCCCCTCATGAGCTCCACTGTAGGCTTCTCCCTGCAGAAGACAATTAACCATCAAGGCAGGATGCTCCCCACTTTGGAAGAAGAGAGATGGGAAAGTCTTCAATATTGAACAGTGTTTGCCATAAAGAGAGAGGGCAGTGCCCCTGAAGGAAGGAGAAAGTACTGATTTAGGAGGAGACCTCGGGCTCATCAGATGTCCCACACCAAAAATTCATTCATTCATTCATTCATCCATCCATTCTCTCTCTCTCTCTCTTCCCCTCTTGCTCATGCCTCCACCCTCCCTCTGTCAGGGAAGAAGATTAATGGTCCTAGAATGTGATCAGGTTCTCCTGCCCGTGTTCCTGGTCTCCAAAGTCATGAAATTTGTCATTCTGCCTCCCATAGCAGGATGTTTTTGGATTCAGGTCTCTGAGCTCAATGCCCTATTTCCTGGCAGTCACAGAAACTTTGCCAGACTGCTGCCTCCCAGAGCACCCAGCCTGCACTGCACTATGCTGAGCTCTGCTGCACTCTGGTGGTCATGGGTTCTTTCCTTTGCTGGGATCCCCACTCTGCAGCAGGGCATTGCTTTCTCCTTATCAACTCCAACATCCAGATGATCCTGAGTGATCCACAGACTTCATTAGATCCACTGGGGTCCCTCTGCTCTTTGGAAACACCCTGGAAGAATTCCTAAGTGATCTTCACGTATCACTGGGAACCTGAGAGGTTGGAAAAGCTGGCAGGCCTGGGCCAAGCAGCTCAGGCTTGTCCTGCAGATGACCCTCTGTAGGCATGAGGAGTTTCCAGGTTTCCAGCAAGGGCAGAAACCTTGTGGTAAGGCCTCCTTGTGTACACAGAGAAAGAATCCCAGGCCAAGCCTTCCACTGTGCTTTAGGGCGTGAGCACAGCAGTAGTGAGATCAGTTCCTGGGAGTCCTTTTAACCTGGGTCCAGGCTGAGTTCCCATCGAGGACTACATAGAGCATCTTCAGGAAGGAGGGCTGGGTTAGACTGAAGATAAGGGGAGGAGCCCTGCACTGAAATGCTGTCTCCCAGCACTTGGCTGATCAGTGAGTGGGAGGGAGGGGATGACATGGAGTGGAAGTGTGTTTAGGGCTGGGCTGGGCACTTTGACCTTTATGTTTTGGTATGAACACGGATACTCAGACACATACCCTGGCTGTCATGTTAAAAGAAGAGCTCTCCATGAAGAGCTCATGGACATGTGTCCTGCAGCTTCCAAGGGAGGTCAAGCAAGCATTTCTGAGGAGCAGTGCGCACACTAAGAAGTCCAGGTTCAACTCAATGGCTTGATGGAGGTCACACAAGAAATGAGGTCTCTGGGTCCCTCCATTCTGCAGCCTTCTGTCCCCTTGGGTCCCCTGAATCAATTGTTTCTCCCACTGCCTGTCCCATTGATCTTTCATTACTGGCCATACATGCTGTCTCTAGACAGATGTCTATTACCATGACATTGTCAACTGTATTTAGTAATACTTTCATACTCCATAATGAAATTAATGTGGCTTGATATTTCAATCCGTTATAACAAGTGTATGATATTCCTAGGATGTAAGCCTGGGAACATAGCCATTTCAAAGAGAATTATTTTCTCTCTCTGGAGTCTATTTGTGCACAGTAGAATGTCTGTGTGTCTGTGGCATGCTAGTTTTGCAGACTCAGGCATGTTCTAATTTTTTAGCTCTCAGCTCTTGCTCAGAGACCCGAGGAAAATGCATTTGCAATTCGTACCCATCAGGTGACAGATGAGTGGATTCCCAGTGACACCACTTCCTGGTTTAGAGAGGCTGCCATTCTCTGGGTCCTCATATGACAGGGACTTCTTTCTATCTGCACTTCAGTGCATGCTAAACTCCTATCCAAGGGACAAAATCTGTCCCTGCCTCCCTACAGGAGGCCTGTCTCTAAACACTACTCCCCAGCTGTTATTGCCTTACCATTTCAATCTGGGGAAGGTTCAAGGATGGGACTCTTTGGAGCTGCAGGCTATAAAAGAACCCTGAAAAACAAGTCTTTATTCCCTGACCTGTCTCTTCTATGGCTCCTCTCAGTTTGCAACCAGGTTATTGCCCAAATGCCAAGGGCACTGCTCCTGCGAGTTTGCTGAAGCTCACACAAGGGACAGCCACTGAAGAACACCCGGAGCGGGTGGGCTGAGCTCTTCCTGGGGCTCTTGTTGAGGGGACAACCGAAGAAAATGAGAAGCATGGAGACAGTTTGGCCCCGTGACATGTCTTCAGCCAGGAGCGGTTCTAAGCGCGGAGGCGTGAACACACATGAACAGGGTCAATGCTTCTCCCTTTATGGGGAAAAAACTGAAGGAGAAGAAATTGTGTGTGTGTAGGGGGAGATCATCTATGATCAGGATCCAAGTCTTTGCAAAGATCCTTCAGACAAGCCGAAGATTATAACAAGGTTTTTAAGTATGATCTGTGTCCCATTTTTTCCCCTCAGAATCTCTCTTCTGCACAGATGCACAGATGATGTGTGTGACATACCAAAGTCACAGAACATGGAAGGCTAAGATGGTGTGGCCTGAGTAGGTCTCACTTGGAATAGTCTTGGAATTTTGCTTACTCATATTTGGTGAAGCATAGTGTTTCTGTGTATCTTCTAGTGGGTGCCTTCTCTTCTTGAGCACCTGTTAAAAATTAGTACATATGGATTTTCAGCTGCCCAGAGGTGGGATCTGGCACTTTGTCCCTGGATCCCTGTTAGGATGTTGTCCTGAAGCTCACCTTGGGTGTTCTGTCTGCCCTGTGCTCTTATCTCAGAGAGCATCCTGCCCAGACTCCACCTAACATTACCATTGTGTGACTCCCTCCGAACAGGTTCTGGGGCACTGAAGGGCTCTCAGGTCTGCTATGTCCTGCTCTAGGTTTGATTGCAAGACCAAACTCAATGGATTTTACGTGGCTTTTTTGCATCTAAGCAGGCATTTAATTTCTAGTCCATGTGTTGGGATTGTCTGGTCTTGTTTGGGGACAGTATTTGATTGCCGTTACGATCTGTTCAGATTGTTTCAGGGCATATTCTTTCTGGAGATACCAAGATTCCTCGGCTAAGAGTAATATTCAGGTATTAAATACGTGTCGATATCATCATGGCATGGAACTTGAAAGTTGAATTCAGCAGCTGTTGCTTTTGGAGAGCAGCGATATCAAACCAATGGAGTGCAGATGCTGTTCTGTGACTTTCAGGAGAGCAGTAAAGTGCTTCTACATCCCTGCAAGTCCAGTGTAGGCTAATTTTACAGAGGCAAGCCCACACAAGGACTGGGGAAGGCACCACATGCTTACGTAACCCTGAGGTAATCCTCTTTTCTGAAGAGGCTGGCCATGAAGTGAGGTTGAGTGCCTTCCTCGGCCTCTGCTGACAGACAGGTCCGGGGGGTGGGGGGGGGAATCTCAACACATGGACTAGAAATTAAACCAAAGTAGGTAGATAGGAGTCCTTTGGTTGCAACAAAAGAAAAAGAAAAACCAAAAAACAATAAATAAAACCAGCACCCTGCACTATAGGGACAATACCCCCAACCAGACCACAGATTTATACACATGGTGTTTCTTTTTCACTTACAGTTCCCTCACAAATGTTACATGTGAACAGGAAGCGAGAGTACCTCTCCCACCACATCTGCACTGTGGCTGTCTTTACTTTTGCCTTCAGGGACTTTTTCCTCCCTAGTGATAATGCCAAGGATGTATGTAGGGGCTGAATGAGGTTGGTCCACAGAGGGAGGGTCATGTGCTTTAACGCTTTGTCCTCTAGTTGGTACATCTGATTGGGAAGGATTAGGCAGTGTGGCCCTGTGGAAGAGCTGTGTCCCCTGGGGCTGGGTTTGTAGGTTTCCAAGCCCAGGGCATTCTCAGCGATTCCCTCTCTGCCTCCCACTTGTGGACCGAGTGAGCTCTCAGCAGTTCCTCTCCCAGTGCCTTTCCTGCACCACAGTAGACTCTCAGTTTGTAAATAGGAGTCTGAAGTACACATTCACTTTTATAAGTTTGCTGCCTTGGTCACGGTGTCTTATTGCAGCAAAAGTAAGGAAGAGGCAGACCTTAGTAACTACTGCTTTAGTGGATCAAATCCCCTGATATTTTGACTCATTCCCAAGTCAAAGCCAGTAGACCCTTTAGTGGCCTTTGCTGTTGAGTATGTAAAAACACTTGGGTTGGGTCCGCTAAAATGTAGCTTATTTAAGGGAAAGCCACTCCATAGTCCTAACCACTTGGGATACTTATAACCCTCAAGAATGACTGCAAGGCCTGATATCCAGTTATCAGAACCCCCAGAGATGAAGCTTTTCTACATTGAAGCCCGTGCTGGCTCAGGCATTTTGAGATCAGCCACCCTTGATGCGGCACCCCTTTTTTCTAAGTGACTCCACGTGCTCCTATGAACTCACTGGTTGAATCAGCTCGACTCCAGTAGAATAAACCTGTAGTCTGTTGTTGCACAGATATTTGTTCGTGTCTACTCAAGGAATGCTGCCCAACGCACAGATAAAGAAAGGCGGCCCGGCAGCAGTATTACTCCGTACTTTGTGTTCCAGTTGGTCCAGGACTGCTGCCCAGCTGCGCCATTGGTAGACAGAGATTCCACTTAGGAAGCACTCAGATCCTCCCGCTAGCTTTAAAGGATCCATGACGGGGCATGAGGATCGGTTGCCTAGCCTATGGCCAAAGCACCTCTGGTGATCTCCTCTCCTGCGGAGCAAAGCTGAACAAACTCTAAGAGAGTCTATACCCTCTCAGATTCCCCATCCTGAGGCCCCGCCTACTTTTCTACCCTTGTCTTCTTTTCAGGCTCAGATCAGGCTCTGTTCTGACCAGAAAGCTAAGCAAGGGACGGTTATCTGTCTCACTAGCTGCATCTTCAGAGATGTCCCTCAAGGTGTGGGGTTGGGCTCAGTGGCTGACATTTTCCCTAGTTCTTTAGAATGCAGAAAGAAGGGTGTGTCAGGTTGGGTCTTGGAAGTATTCATGCAGAGATAGGAGTATGTGTCCAATTCCTAGGCCCCTTACCTGACAAATCAGCAAAGTTCAATAATGAGAAGATGTATAATTGAAAAAGCAATAAAGCATGATAGGGTGGGAAGCAAGGACCAAGCTGTGTAAAGTATTGCTGCGCATTAAATGTTGTATGATTTTTTTTTGTTTGATTTGACCTGTCACCAACATTACCTCAGAATGTTGGTGTTGGACACTGATGCTACAGATATTACATTAAGTAACTGCTGGCTGGCTGGCTGGGCACACAGCTCCTCAGAATAGATTGAGGGCCACTCAGCTCTTTCTTGATAGACCAATGTGCCAAGCAGACCAGTCTTGTCCAAGTGAGCATGTACCTAGCTCAGGTACTCAAAGGAAGGGGAGGAAGCATACCACCTCTCCGGGGACCACGTTGCACAAGGTACAGAGAACGGGGACCTGTCTCCTCTATCTTCAGAAGGCAGACAAAGAGCCAGCCCAGACCGGGTGCTGTGGCTGCACCCACAAACTAAAGCCAAACCGCCTGCCAGCAGTGAGCTGCATGCCAGCACTGAGCTACAAGCTCATGCTGCCTGGAACTGGCTGGAAAAGAGGCTAGGGAAACACCTAGACCACATCTCTCCCTGCTCATGAGAACTGGTGTCTGGGCATCCTGTCTGCGTCCATCACAGCAGCATCACAGGATAAGCTCCTTCTGCGAAACCCCATATTCTTGGGAGGATCTGATGACCATAGCCTTGCCTGTCTGCTCTCTGGAAGAGACTCTGCTGGGTTAGTGTCTGGCGGCAGGCTGGCGGAGCTGACATTTACAGAATCGCATATGAGGCTGGTCCAGGACAACGCCTGATAATGCATCAGTTGGGCGTTGTATATCCACCTCTCTGGGTCCCCACGGGAAAGGCGGATATAGTAACATCTGGGGTGGTTAGGAAGGGTTCACGCCCAGTGTCAGCTATTCAGCTTCCTTTCTGAGCAGGGCTGTCTGTAGTGGCATCTGCCAGCAAGCCAGCCAACGTGCAAGCCACTGTCTCTTCCAGGGTGCCAGTGTCTGGGAAAGGACTCCTTTGGTGATCATTGACATAGTTCCACTAGGCATCCTCCTTCCCTCTTCCTCTCCTGGTGTCCCTGGTCTCCCCTCTGGGGTCTCTCTTGTTTAACTTTTCTCTTGCAGAGTCGTGGATGTTGTAAACCTATTGAGCAATCTTCAGGAATCAGGACCTATCCATAGTCTCAAACCCTTTTAACTTTGAAGTTTCTTTTTCAACATCCGAGACTAACCACACACCAAAAGCAGTATTTCCTGGCAGCTGCCATCAATTCTAAAGTGAGCTTCACAATACATAAATACATAAATAAATAAATAAATAAATAAATAAATAAATAAATAAAAATTGTCCAGGGCCATTTGAATCCTGGTCAGTGTTGGGGTCCCAGTCAGGGCAGACACAGGTTCAGGAGGAAGCAGAGATTCTCTGTTTGGGCTGCACTGTCCGGCAGCAATTCCACACCTTGTCTACAGCAGCTTCTCCACCATTTTCAGAAAAATGTTGGTTCTGGAAATGTATCATTCGTTTAAAAGACAATATCTACCAAGCGGTCATAGCTGGGGACCAGAGCTTGTGATGCAGGAGGGGAGGCATTCAATTTTCTCCAGACAAACTGATCTAACAGGCAGAGACTTTGTTTTTCTCTGGGTCCCAAGGCAGACTTCACTACTGAGATTAGTTGGGTAACACAACATGGACCTGATGGAGAGAGGAAAAGGAACAGGAGGAGGAGGGTGAAGAAGAGGAGGATAGGAGGAGGGAGGAAGAGGAGGAAGGTGGTGGTGTGTGGTTTCCATGTGTATATCCCTGGCTTGGGAGATTGGAGCATTCAATCCAGCAGGGAATCTCCTTAAACAGGGAGGTAAACAATTCCGAATAGCTCCAGGAAGTCCCTGAAACTTAGCAGATTCACTAGGTTCCTCCTTTCCAAGATGTAATTAAGCCATGCTGCTCAGAGTCTCTCTCAGACAAGACAGGTTACAAAGACACCTGAGACCAGACCACCTAGCTGCCTGGTAGAACCAGTAAACAGCCATGCTACCTGGAAGAGGGTTACAGACTCACACCCTTCCACCTGTTGAGCTGCTGTCAGGCTGTGCAGTGTGCTCTAGGTTGCAAACTATGGTGACCTTCACACCCGTGCTGGGATGGGCTTTGGTGCATCTGTCTTTGACTCATTTCTGTCCCTGTGATCAACCTTCCACCCCATATTCCTGAGAATGATGGCCATAAAACCCATTGGATCACCAAGCTGGATTTGGTGGGATCTGTACTTCAGTCTGTCATGGGCTTCCTATCTGGGGTGAATAGATTGTGTGTTATGTCTTCCTAGGGAAAGTGTAGTCACACAATAGATAGGAAGGTATGGGAGGGCAGAGAGGATAGTTACGGTGTTACGTGTCTCAGAGATACATGAACCTGGCTCACAGATTTATTAAAAAGAGTGTTTTATTTAGATTGGGGCCTCAGGACTGCACTCGAGTGTTTTCAGGTTGCAACATTTAGCCCCCTTAGCCCAGGGCTTACAAAGGGAAAAATACATAGTTACAATTGGGGGGTGGTGGAGTTAATTCATATTCTGTCTGTGTGCAGGCAAAGCTTGTCTTAGGGTGTGTGTCTTGCTGCTGTGCTAGTCATGTTTTTGAGCAGAGTAAGCAATCTTGATTACAAAAGAAGAAATAGCCTCATGACCTGTGATGCTGCAAGAACAGCAAGTCTTACAAGAGCAGTCAATGTCTAATGAGCTGTCTACTGTCTGGAGGGCAGGGGCAGGGGATGGGTGGGCTGCTGGGGCACAGCTTGTGCATGGTAGGGCCTTGCATGCTAGAGAGATTTTTGCCTTTGGTCTCTTAAGCACAGTAAGCTCAAACTTTAAGCAACTTGTGGTAACCACAATGGGGGTATTTTTTTGGAGAGGGTGATAAATCAGTTCACAACACACTATATGAAATTCTTAATCAAATTATTGTTTAAAAGAGAAAGAACACAGTGCAACGAGTGCTGGCAAGGAGGTAGACAACAGGACCGTAGACAGTGGGGTTGTAAGCTGGTCTGGTGACTGTCCAAGTCAGGATGCAGGTGTCTCCAAACACTGAAAACAGATTTTCCATCTGACCCAAGACGACGACTCCAGGATATTCAAACAAAGGGCCCCAGTGTACCAGAGAGGGAGGTATTCCACACCACTGCTCACCGCACTACCAAGTATAAAACCCAACTATTGAAACCAGATACCCATCCATAGAGGCGTGGACAAAGAAGGCGTGGTAAACATACAGGATGGGATTAGGAGCACATTGTCTGGAAAATGGGCGCAACTGTGGAAGATCACATTCAGTGAATCAAGCCAGCGACAGTCCCAGGTCCTATGTGAATGCATTAAATCATTATACATGCACAGATTTGAAGTATTACTGTCTATGGAGACAACAGGGACCAACTAGAGTGTTGCAGAGTTGGAGGCCACCAGGGGAAGACCACCACTGCAGAATTTAAATCCAAAAGATTAGAAAGCAAGCTTATTTTCCTTATAGCAATGTTGCTACAAGGGGTCTAGAGGGATGGTCCAGTGGTTAACAGCACGGGCTGCTCTTCTAGAGGACCGAGGCTCAATTTCCAGCACCCACATGGTAGTTCACAGCTATCTGTAGCTACAGTTCCAAGGAATGTGACACTCTCACACACACATATATGTAGGTGAAATATCAATGCACATAAAATACAGTTTTTAAAAGAAAAAAACAGTGTCTACTGGCCAGAACTTGACCACCAATCAAAGAGTACACATGGAGGGACCCATGGCTCCAGCTGCACATGTGGCAGACGATGGCCTTGTTGAACGTCAGTGGTAGGAGAGATCCTTGGGCCTGAGGGTGTTCGGTGCCCCAGTGTAGGGGGATGCCAGGGTGGGAGGATGGGAGTGGGTGGGTGGGGGAGCACCCTTATAGAGGCAGGGGAAGGAGGGGATGGGATAGGGGCTTTCTGAAGGGGAGACCTGGAAAGGGGTAAACATTTGAAATGTAAATAAAGAAAATATTCAGTTAAAAAAAAAAAGAAAGAAAAGAAAAGGAAATGTTGTGACAAGAGCCTCCTTTGCCACTCTGAGAACCTCTACAAAATGAGGAGGTTGGGGCTGGAGTTCTTAAAGGACAAATCACAACTGTCTTCACTCTGAGTTTTTTGCTGCACGAGGCATTCTCATGCTTGTTTTTTTTTTTTTTCTGAGCAGGCAGCATTTGAGTGAGGTTACAGAAGCAAGTGAGCTTCTGGTTGGTAATGTAGGCTAACAAGTCCACAAATCAGGGGAGGGGATGAGCCAGGTGGCTCTGAGATCCATCTCCTCTTTAGATGGTCGCCAAGATTCAACTGCTGACAGGGCTGACCTGAGGTTGTGGTTTAGAAGTTCTGTGATTAGCAATTCTTTGGCTAAGAATAAGGTCTTTCTGACTCGTATGTTTTTCTTTTATAATACAATACCTTGGTTTAAAACTCAATTTATAATAGAACTAGATTTTGACCTTTATAATAGTGAGGTACAAGGAGGAATACAGTTGACATATTTACATGTACAAAATCTTTTATAAAATATTTGGGGGCTGGAGAGATGACACCATGGGTAAGAGCCCTCACGGCATAGTGGAAGACCTGGGTTTGGTTCTCAGCTCCCACGTGGTGACTAACAGTCTGGAATACCATGTCTTAGTTAGGGTTTCCATTGCTGTGAAGAGACACCATGACTAGGGCAGCTCTTACAGAGGACAACATTTGATTGGGGCTGGCTTACAGGCTCAGAGGTTCAGTCCATTATCATCAAGGCCGGAGCATGGTAGTATCTAGGCAGGCATGGTGCTAGAGGAGCTGAGAGATCTACATCTTTTAAAGGCAAACAAAAGGCTGGCATCCACGTGTCTAGGAAGAGGATCTCAAAGTCCATGCCCCCACAGGGACACACTTCCTCCAACAAGGCCACACCACCTAATAGTGCCATTCCCGGGGGCCAAGCATATTTAAACCACCACATGGCTGTTGAGGTCACTTATTAAAACTACCTAGTGAGGACCGAAGAGAGACAGCTTAGCAGTTAAATGTACTGGGCACGCCCCCTCTGGATTCCAGTCCAAGCACCCACATGGTGGTTTACAACTGTCTGTGAATCCACTTCCAGGGGATTGAGTGGCATCCTGTGGCTCTCACAAGTACTACATTCACATGGACCACAGACATACACACAGGCAACATGCACGCACACACGCACTAAAGTCAAAGTCTGCATAGCAAGACCCCATGCTAACAAGGGCACTACCAGCTAAGTGGTGTGGTGAAGCAGGACCGTGGCTGGCAGGCAACTTTGGCTCTTGCCCCTGGCACAGCAGCTGCCTTGAACATCACTGGTACTGTTGTTTCTCTGACAAAACAGTTGGATGGGCTTAGGGAACACTGTAGACCAGGTTGTTCTTGGTCAAGGGTGATCCACAATTGTCTCTCATGGTTTTAGATTCTCAATCTAAAGTGTTAACTCAGGAAGAAAGCCCCCATGTGCAAAGTAGAAATCCTTTGTGTTGTCAGACAACAACTGTAATCAGTTTTACAACAGATAGAAGTTCACACCTGCTCATCACAGGCAGTGAGGTCTGCAGCAGGGGTGGAGCAGGGGGAGGGTGCAGAGTGCTGGCTGTTCTTGGAGATGGTCTGAATTTGGTCCCAGCACTCAAGTCCAGGGACTCACAATGACCTGTAACTCTAGTTCCACATTGATCTAAGGCCATCTATAGGTCGTTATAGGTACCTGCACACACATGCGTGTACCCTCACACAGAGACACCCACATATGCAGAGTTAAAAGTAACCCTTTTCAAAAGGAAAATAAATCTGAAATGGAAATTTTCAGAAAGAAACACTTTACATATTTTAAATTTTAGGTCAATCTGAGTGGCATGGCGAAAACTCAGGCTATCCCATGAGATTTCCCGGAGAAAACTGTGGGCTACTCTTTTTATCCACTTAGCAAACATTTGTCCATGCCGGAGGAATATATTTAATCAAAATGGCAAAAGATAAACCCACAAATTAATCTGGCATTTGAGTTTATCCTTAATAAGATCATATGGGTGTGCTGGCAAGGCAGTACATTGGTTATGTGTCCTGGCTGCTCTTGCAGAGGGCCGGGGTTGGAGCGCCAGCACCTATGCTGTGGCTAATGATCACTTGACAGTCCGGTTCCAGCAGATTGACAAATTCTTCTAGTTCCTCACTGCAGTGGTATATAGTCATACAAGCAGACAAAACACTCATACATGCAAAATGAATTTAAAAAAAAAAAAAAAAGAGAAATCACATGCGTGCCTCACAGGGCAGCTGTCAGGACATACTGACTGAGGGGGACAGCTTAGGAGGGGACATGTTAGCCCTATGGCCTTTTCTGAGGACTCCCCGACCTTCTGTGCTCCACTTCTTGTCCCCATTCACTCTAACCTGCAGACAAATGTAAAGGAAGAACATCCAGGGCTTGAAGAGCCTGCTGAGGGCCCTGGCCTCCTCTTCTGAGCTGCACATCTTGGGCACTTTTCACACCCCAGCAGCATCAGAGGAGGAACCTGAACTAACAGGCAGAGAGCTGCCTTTCCCTGGCCCAGCAATTCCTTAAAGGTAACCCTGTAAACACTCTGTGTTAGAACCCTCACCTACCTGTGACGGCCTCTGCAAATGACCGATTTTGTTGTTACCTGCTTTACACAGTCATCAGAAATGAAAAGTGAAGAAGTGCAAGGAAAAAAAAAAAAAAAAAAAACCAAAGAAACCTAACCAGTGTGCTACCCGGCCACAGCTCATCACTTGGCTGTGAGCCACGTGCTGTCCCGAGAATGTGGAGTGCTGCTTTGCAGACAGCAGAAGTGCTTTCATGCGCTTTCACAGTCGGAATAACAAATAGCTTGGTGTTCCTTCCAGTTTTAGAAGGATACTTAATTATACTGTAGAGACACGATTTTTTTTTAAAAAAAAGGACTCAAATCTACAACTATTGTATCTAAACCCAACATTTCACATTAAAGTCCTGCGCAAAAAAAAAAAAAAAAAGCACTTGACTGTCTGGGACTCAACTCTCCTGTTAGCGGTGACTCTGTGGATGTGCCAAGCCCGTGCTTCCCCGATCTATAGCAGAACACTTTTGGTTTCATGTTTGTCAAAATAATAATGTGTTTGCAAAATTCGTGTGATGTAGAAATATCTGTAGAAATATCAGCGGGAAATAAAAACAGAACCAAGGGCCTCTCCTCCCATTGATACCAGACAAGGTCATCCTCTGCAACATATGCGGCTGGAGCCATGAATCACCATGTATACTCTTTGGTTGGTGGTTTAGTCCCTGGGAGCTCCTGGTGGCGGGGGGGGGGGGGGATATTCTGTTTGGTTAATATTGTTATTCTTCCTATGAGGTGGCAAATCCCTTCAGTTCCTTCAGTCCTTCTCCTAACACTGGGGTCCCCTGGCTCAGTCCAGTGGTTGGCTGTGAGTATCTGCATCTGTATTGGTCAGGTGCTGGCGAAGCCTCTCAGGGGACAGCCATACCAGGCCTCTGTCGGCAAGCACTTCTTGGCATCAGCAATAGTGTCTGGGTTTGGTGTCTGCGGATGGGCTGGATGCCTAAGTGGGGCAGTCTCTGGATGGCCTTCTCTTTCCTTCAGTCTCTGCTTCATTTGTTTTTGTGTGTTTGTTTCTGCATTTTGTTTAGACAGGAGCAATTCTGGGTTAACGTTTTTGAGATGGGTGGGTGGCCCCATCCATCAACAGGGGGCCATGTCTATCTACTGGAGATAGTCTCTACAGGTTCTCTCTCCCCTTTGTTGGGTATTTCAGCTAATGTCATCCCCATTGGCTCCTGGGAACCTCTTGCTTCCCTGACATCTGGGACTTTGTAGTTGCTACCCCAGTTCCCCATCCCTCACTGCTACATATTTCTGTTCACTTTCCTCACCCTCTGTACTTCTTTCCTGTCTCTTCCCGTACCTGATCCTACTTGCCCTCCCCTGTTTTCCTTCCCCTTCTTCTCTCACTCACATCTTAAAGTCTCTTCTGTCCCTGGGCAGCCAGCTCCACGTTCTTCTCACTCCTGCCCTAGGCTGCCATCTAGCGGATGTTTGTCGAGTGTTTCTTGGTGAATCCTCATGTCTCTGATATGGTGGCATAAGCTCACGAGTGGTGTTGTGTCTCGGTGTTGTGTCTGTCATCGGAGACATAGAGGCCGTTTTTATGATGTCTCCCCTACCATTGTGAATGCGTTCAGTGAAGCAAGCCCAGGTCTCCATCCTATTTGCTCAGCCTGGTGGGGAACATAAGCAGTGCTTGTAGACAGCATCTCTTCCTGGCAATCATTTACAGTTCATAAGGATGATAATTCTCCACTGATTAGCCACCTATAATTAATTATTAAGTCTCTTTTCGGGGCTGAAGAGATGGCTCAGCGGTTAAGAGCACTGACTGCTCTTCCAGAGGTCCTGAGTTCAATTCCTAGCAAACGCATGATGGCTCACAACCATCCATAACGAGATGGTTGCCTGTGAGTACCTGCATCTGTATTGATCAGGTGCTGGCATCAGCAATAGTGTCTGGGCATCCATAATGCCCTCTTCTGGTGTGTGTGTGTGAAAACAGCTACAGTGTACTTACATATAATAATAAATAAATCTTTGGGCTGGAGTGAGTGGGGCCAGAGTGAGCAGAGGTCCTGAGTTCAATTCTCAGCAACCACATGGTGGCTCACAACCATTTTTACAGTTACTCATATACATAAAATAAATCAATAAATCTGTTTTAAAAAAAGAAGTCCCTTTTCTCCCTCTAAATTCCCAGGCTCAAACTGGTTTTGAAAGGCTGGGACCCATAAACTGAGGTCACCGGTGCAGGAAGCCAGCGTTCTGAGCGTTGCAGAACACATCAGACCTTGTCACCGGCTCACCCCCCATCCAAAATCCACCGGTTACAGAAAGAGATGGCAGACATTTTATTTAAGGGAAACAGCCAACTTCCGCTCTGTGTTCCTAACGAGCTTCCCTTCTCCCTTCCTTATCCTTAGCTACAAAGATCCCAGCTTGAGACAGATAAATTGCATTCTCTTGAAGCCTGGCCAGTGAGTGACTGGGTCCTGGGCCCCGATTATGGAGGGCCAGAATTCGAGGCACCATCTCTCTGGCATTAAGTAAAGCCTGCTCTGGCAGTTGGAAGTCATCTGAATTTTTGTCTTATTTCCTCCTACAAACTTAGTTCTTACCTGTCTTGCCGTTTCTATGTGAGTATGTGCGCCATGCAGCCTCGGTGCCAACACTTGGCACTGAGCGGACTATGGCGCCACAGAGTCAGCCGGCGCCACAGAAACACCACAGCGCTGCTTCGCTCCTGTTGCCCGTTATGCGCTGCAGGATTTTTTTTTAAACTGTACTCACAAAAAGTTGTCTGTTCTTTTGTTTGTTTTTTTCCGAGACAGGGTTTCTCTGTGTAGCCCTGGCTGTCCTGGCACTCACTTTGTAGACCAGGCTGGCCTCGAACTCAGAAATCCACCTGCCTCTGCCTCCCGAGTGCTAGGATTAAAGGTGTGCGCCACCACACCCGGCTAAGTTGTCTGTTCTTATTCAGAATTGATGGTTGAGTCCAGGGAAAACAAAGATCCCTGATATTTTCTTATTTATCATCACAAAAGGATCAAAGGGACAAAGGCCACGTGGGAAGGGAAGGAGACAGAAGGAAAGTGGACGGGGAGGGACTCAAATGACAATCAACCTGTACATCTGTGATCCCAGAGTTGGGAGGGAGACAAGGCGAGAGCATCAAAAGCCCAAGGTCACTCTTAACTCAGATCAGCCAGTCGGGGTTACGTGTGACTCTATCTCAGAAAATGATAATAAGAATAAATAAGTGTGCTTTCTAGCAATGAAGTTATTCAACAGTGATGTCAGCTGCCTTCCCACCTTCAGAAATATCCAAGCATCAGATGAGTGACTTGTGGCTTAGTAGAAGGTGCTTGCCAACTTGACACAAGCTAGAGTCATCAGAGAGGAGGGAAGCCTCGGCTGAGAAAACGTCTCCCTAAGATCGGGCTGTGGGCAAGCCTGTGGGGCATATTCTCAATTAGTGATTGAGCTGGATAGGAACGGGGAAGCCCACTGTCGGTGCTGCCCCTGGGCAGGTGGTCCCGGGTTCTATAAGAAAGGAGGCTAAGCAGGATGGGGAACAAACCAGTAAGCAGCCGCCTCCATGGCCTCTGCATCAGCTCCTGCCTCCAGGTTCCTGCCCTGTTTGAGTTCCTGCCCTGGCTTCTTTCCATGATAAACAGTGATGTGGAAGTGTAAGCCAAAGGAGCCCTTTGCCCCCCAACTTGCTTTGGTCATGGTGTTTCATAACGGCAATAGAAATCCTGACTAAGACAGATGTCATAGTCACTGTAGGCTTTGACAACCCAAACATTTTAATGTAAAAAGAACTCTAGTTTTTCTGGAGTTGAAGCGTGCAGCGCACGTCGGTCTCTCATCACAACATACATAATACCTTCCCAGAGGAGGATGATAACTGCCCTGGCTTACAAAGCATGCAAAAATCTAGTCACCAGGAGCAGCCAGGTGAAGAAAAGTGCTTATGGGGAACAAGACCCACAGGAAGGGTTTTTCTGCTTGAATAACTGAGTGGCAAGCCAACACCATTTCCACTGGGGAAGGGTATCAAATTCAGAAGTAGTCCCGCAGTGAGAAATGGAGACCAGTCCCGGCAAGTTTTCCTCCCCACCCCTCCCTTGTCCCCTTTAGAGCCGGGGTCTCATTGTTTTGCTCAGGCTGGTCTGGAACACATGAGCTCACGTGACTCTCCTGTATCTGTCTACCGAGTATCGGCTACAGGCGTGCACATGACTTTTTCTAAACATACAAAAGCCAAACACAGCTGTCACGATTCAACCTAACAACTAGTAGAACAAAAGCTTCACAAAGCAACATTTAACCACTGCTACAGATGAGGGACTCGGACATTTTGTATTCTAGGTTTTTTTAAATATACTTTTTATTAGGTATTTATTTCATTTACATTTCCAATGCTATCCCAAAAGTCCCCCATACCCTCCTCCCCCACTCCTCTACCCACCCACTCCCACTTCTTGGCCCTGGCATTCCCCTGTACTGAGGCAGATAAAGTTTGCACGACCAAATGGGCCTCTCTTTCCACTGATGGCCGACTAGGCTATCTTCTGATACATGTGCAGCTAGAGACACAAGCTCCGGGGGGTACTGGTTAGTTCATATTGTTGTTCCACCTATAGGGTTGCAGATCCCCCCAGCTCCTTGGGTACTTTCTCTAGCTCCTCCATTGGGGGCCCTGGGATCATCCAATAGGTATTCTAGTTTTTAACTCGTCCAGTCAATCAGGGTAGTTGCTAAGCAACACACCCTTACATGGCTTCATTGTCCCATCAACATCATAGCCTCTCACAGCAAGAGACCAGCCCTGTGGGACTGATGTCCTTATGTGGTGCGTGAGGCATCCCTTTACTGACATGAAGCAAATGTACAGAAAAGAACTTTGTTCTAAGTACAGGATACGTACATTTCTATGCAGTAAATACGTGGATGTAGTTTGTATTTATATTCTGCTCCATCTCACCCCATTTTAAGTGAAATGAGATATCTATAGCATAAAATTTGCCCATTTTAACAAGTTTTAACTATACAGGTCTGCTGCATTAAGACTATTCACCTTTTTGTCCCACCAGAACTTACTTGCTTTCGTAAACTGAAACCTTTTGCCTATTAAACAATAACTCCCCCTTCCCTTCTCCCTTCTGCCCTCTCCTAATTACCACCATTTTGCATTTGACCGTATGACAAACATTTACTCTAGAGATCTTGTTTGTAAGGTAACACATAACTACACCTTATCTATTTGTTATGGGCCTGGCACCAAATACTGCCACTGAAGTCTGCTATGTGCCCCCAAAGATGCATGGTAGTGCATCAGATTTCCTTCCTAGGGATGGAAATAGATCGTGTGTATATTTGTATATATGTATATGTGTGTGTGCATGTATACTGCTACATTTTATTTGTTCATGCATCAATGGACACTTGAAATGTTTCTACCGAAATGTTTTTAGCTACTGTAATAAGGCTGAATATGTGTAAATAAATTCTGATTTTTTTCCTTCCTTAAATAAATGGTTGTTGTACCTGGGTATAGTGGTGTAGGCTGGTAATAGCACTTGAGACATGCTAGTTTGGAACCAGCCCAAGTCACCCAGGGAGCCCCTGTAGCATGCCTAGGCTTTATATGTAAGGAAGAGAAGCAACACAGATGAATGTCATATTTAGAATGGGGTTTCAACTCCCCACTGTATCACGTGTGTGCAGATAACCTACGATCTGAAAAAGTCCAAAATCCAAAACACTTCTGGATGCACTTTGGTTGAAGGATGAGCGGCCTGTACCTCCCCGTTTCCTCACAGACATACCTTTAAATCTTAGCTTAATTGGTGGCCATCATTGGTGCATGAATGGGGAAGGATTTCTAGCCACACTTCATTCACATTCACCCTCTTCTTCCTCCTGGGGAAGGTTTAGCGGGGGTTCCTCGCTCCACTTGACTCCCTTGGAGACACGTTTTTTTTTTTTTTTTTTTTTTTTTAGTATTGGATGCTTTATTTTGCATTTTACAGTATCTGCTTCCCCCATATTGATCATCAAGGCCTTATGGTGAGGCAATGAGAACTTACCACATGAATCAAGTATATTGAGAAACAATGGATAATTTACAAACATGTCTCTGTAGAATCAAAAAGATTTTATAAAACATATATTCTAGTACACATGAATTGTAGGTGTCAAAAGGTATTTTAAAAAACAAAGATAAATGAAACATTTTAACACTGTCAGGCCTGGCAGAACAACACAAACGGCAAGCTGGACACAGCTTCCAAGGCCGAGTCTTTTGGGACTGGGGGGGAGGTGTAGGGGAAGAGGCAGGGGAAGAGAGCCCACCGCCGACCAGAGCTCCTGTGCTCTGGGCAGGTGGACACGGCAGGGCTGCCGGACACTTTGACTCAGCCCCGGGTGGGCATCTGGCTGTGTGAAGCCACTGGACCCCACTCGACATGGGTTGGACAAGGGGTAGCCCCTGATATCAGGGGCCCCGGGGAGACATCTTCCACCCGGGAGATATGGGAGAGAGGGCAGAGGGAGAGAGGTTCCCACGTAGGTGAGAGTCCTTAGTCTGGTCCATAGCTTGAGCACAGGAAGGCCTTCTGATGGGAGATTAAGCATGGTTCATTAGGAGAAAGCCTATCCTATCCAAGCACAGCGGGCCTTGATGAACAGAAACAGTCTATGGTTTTAGAGCTTTATTGTAAAAAGGCAGAGGGAAAGAGAGAAGGTAAGAGAGAGAGAAAGAGAGAAGCCATGGCCAAGAGGAGAGAAGGGGGAAAGGAAAGAAGGAAAGAGAGAAAAAGAAAGGTTAAAGAGAGTAAGTGAAAGCTTTTTTGTTTGTTTGTTTGTTTGTTTGTTTTTCGAGACAGGGTTTCTCTGTAGCCCTGGCTGTCCTGGAACTCACTTTGTAGACCAGGCTGACCTCGAACTCAGAAATCCGCCTGCCTCTGCCTCCCAAGAGCTGGGATTAAAGGCGTGCGCCACCACTGCCTGGCTCTTCATATATTTCTATACCATCTGTTGTGTTTGACTTGGGTTCTTCTGTCTGGTCAATAAATAAGGGTGCCGGGGACCCCGCCTCAAACTCAGACTTTTCAGCCAAGTTATTTTCATCTGAATTCTCTAGTGTTTCGTTAGCCCACTTGCTTTCAGCCTCAGCAAGTTCCTTCTCAGTTAGCCTGCTGGGTTTGTCTATCATCTTGGATGAAGAAATTGCTGATGAACTTCAGGGTGAAGTATCTCTTGACGTTTTCAAAGACTGGATGGACCTCTCTTTACCTCTTCTTTACTACGGATGGAAGGAGTGTGTCCTGCTTGGCTCCGGAGAACAGCTTCTGCTGCTGACACTGGTGCCGGACCTGCAGTGTGGTGAGTCCTTCCGGCCTACAGGGGATTCTCTGAAGCAGGGGGCGTCCCTTTTATGGGGGGACCTATCTCTTGAATGATGGGAAGAGTAAAACCTCTTTCTTCTAAAGTCATCTCTCATGTCTCTGTAGACAGGCTGCCAGCTTGTGGAATGATCATCTCTTGTTCATCTGTAGCCAGATTCATCTCTGTGAGATGGGTCACTTCTTCACTCATGAGAAAAACTGCCGCCCTCGTCACATACTTGGCAATCAACATGACTGTAATATCTGCTGTAGCCTCCTTCATCAGGTCTGGCTAGCAGAGGTGGTCTCTTGTCTAGCAGAGGTGGTCTCTTGTCTAGCAGAGGTGGTCTCTTGTCTAGCAGAGGTGGCCTCTTTGGCACAGCATTAACTACTCTAGGGTAGCCATCACTGGGATGGCTCTCATTCTCTCTGAAGTCATTTGTAGTCATAGCGTCCCTCAGACCACATTTCATCTCTTGTGGAAGCCACTACGGTTCCACTGCGGCGCTGCCACCGGTGAAACCCCCGGAGACACGGTTCTTAAGATGACAAAGTCCATGAAAGTGCCACTAGAGGAAAGGGCACTAAAAGATGACTGCTCATTCTGTCTTCCTCCTCCCAGCCCCACAATCCTCGGGAAGAGCTAAAAAAAAACCCCAAACTTAGGTGGGTATCCGGTGCTGAGATGTTTCCTGAGTAACCACAGTGGGTGCTGTAAATTGCTGTCCTCGGGTCTCCAGCTCAATCTTCCTTTTCCCTCATTGAGGTCCAGGAAAAGTCGTTCGCAGTGGGTGGGTCTAAAGGCAGCTTCCGGACAAAGGAGCAGATGGTGAGGACTGCAGAAGCAGAAATACTGCCTAGAGCTGGTGAATCCCTCAGCACCACTTTCAGCAGCCCACAGAACTGATGCTGGTATCAGGCATCTCTGGTAGTTGCTTCTCTTCTGCGAGTACCTTCTGAGGAAAGATGTAAAAATGCCTTCCCCCCATTCTCACAAAGAACTCAAACTGGAAAAGCTGCATTTAGACGTGAGGGGAACTGGACTGCTTGCTTATTTTACTAAGCACAGGAAATATCCTTTTAGGTCAAAAGCTATTGATGGCAGCTTTAAAGGCACCTGGGTGGTGGCTGGGCGTGACAAGGGTCCTGTAGGCGAGCTTAGACCTGAGCAGACTGCAATTGTGGTCTATGCCCTTAAGCTTCATTTTCAAGTTAGCTATCTCCACAAGAACACTGAATATAATGATTGTCCCCGGGACTTAAAGGATGGCTCAGCAGTTAAGAGCACTGGCTGTTCTTCAATAGGTCCTGAGTTCAATTCCCAGCAACCACATGGTGGCTCATAACCATCTGTAATGAGATCTGATGCCCTCAGGCATCAGGGTATGAGGTGAATGACTGGCTTTTTTGTTTGTTTGTTTTTTAGATTTATTTATTTTATGTATATGAGTACACTGTTGCTATCGTCAGACACACCAGAAGAGGGCATCAGATCCCATTACGGAGCCAGTCAGTCATACCTCAGCACTCCCGACCAGCTGCGCAACCTTCTTGTCAGCTGCCCTGAATCATGTAGCCCTGGAGCATGCATCAGAGGAACGATCCTGGAGGGGGAAGAGAGCAGAGAAAAGAAAGACTTCCAGAACTGCCTGCCTGCATCTGTGAATATTCAACAGGACTTGATCCCTTCTCTTTATTTTCCTAAAGGGAGACAAGGTATGGTCTTGATCAAGAGAGGATTTGTCTGTCATTGGCCATAGTCACTTAATCATCTGTCCATTCAGCCAATATGTGTTGAACATCTATCGTGTGTCTGGCCCCATTTCAGGTGCTGGATGGAGGTGTGTGTGTGTGTGTGTGGGTGTGGGGAGTACAGATGTAAAATATATTCAGTACGCGACACAAAACAAGATGGATGGTGTAGACACATACCCCCAAGGTGCAGAGGTGACTTATGTCAGAAACATATTATAGATCATGGACTTGCATAACAGATGTTAGGGAAAGCCTGATTTTTTACAGTATTCCACATTGTGTGTTTTTAAATTTTTTTAATCATTTTTATGCATATGAGCATTTGCCTGCCTCTATGTGCTTGGTGCCTGTAGAGGTTAATGGAAGGCATTGGATGGCCTTTAGAACTGGAGTTACAGACTGTTGGAAGCCACCATGTGGGTGCTGGCAATTGGAATGGGTCCTCTACAAGAGCAGCAAGCGCTCTTAACCACTGAGCCCAACTCTCCAGTGCCCACTTGTTGTATATTTTATCCCAACACTAGTTCTACTACTTTCAGGAATGGCATATGGAGGCTGGAGTGATGGCTCAGAGGCTAAGAGCAGTTGTTCTGCTCATATGGGAGAGCTTTTGTACTTAGAGACAAAAGAGAGGACTACTTGCAACATTGTAACAAACAGGTCAATGCCTTAGGCATAAATGAACACAGAAATTAACACCCAAGAAAGTCACAAAACAGGCAGTGTATGCATGAAAGAAAAGCTCCACCTCATTTGAAATTATATAAATGAAAGTAATAAAAAAAATACCATGTCACTTTTTACCATCATATTCTAGAAGAAAGAAAACTAATAGATTCAAACAGGAGTGGAGTTTGGGTAAGTGAGCGAGCTTATAAAATTGCTTATGGGAGGGTAAATTGATGTAACATTTTGAGAAGGTAATTTTTGCAATATTCTTAAATCCTTAAAATGCTGGTGCCTGCTAGCCAGGTATACTAGTAATCTATTGCTATGCTGCAAATGTCTCAAACTTAGCTATTTAAAGCAGTAAGTATACATTGCCACATCTGAGGAGTTTGGAAACACTTAAATTGGCAATTCTGGCTCAGAGTCTCAGAGCTGGGAATATTCCTGTCTCCACCCTGCCAGCACTAGGATTACCGGTGTGTACAGATGTGCTCAGTTCTTCTCCTTCTCCTCCTTCCCCTCCTTCCCCTCCTTCCCCTTCCCCTCCCCCTCCCCTCCCCTCCCCTCCCTCTCCCCCTCTCCCTCCCCCTCCCCCTCCCCCTCCTCCTCTTCTTCTTCTTCTTCTTCTTCTTCTTCTTCTTCTTCTTCTTCTTCTTCTTCTTCTTCCTTCTTTCTTCTTCTTCTTCTTCTTCTTCTTCTTCTTCTTCTTCTTCTTCTTCTTCTTCTTCTTCTTCTTCTTCTTCTTCTTCTTCTTCTTTTTTAGTAGGAGCTATGGATTGAGCTCAAGTCCCCATGCTTGTGTGACAAGCACTTTCCCCATTAGGCCATTTCCCCATGCCCTTCATGGGCTTTACAAACAATGTCTCTGTGAGCTGTCAAAAGGGCATTGAGATTATTGATTTCCTTGAAATATATGTGTATTATGGAGTTGTGCTGACGAGAATGAACTCATTGTCTAAGGATGCTCACCACAGCTCTAGTCCGGAACAGTCAGCAAAGGGTCCCTTTGAGCACTGTGGGTTTCTGCTCTCCTTTCTGACCTCTACATTGAACATGGAAAGGTTGCTTGCACAAGTTTAAAATCATATCTGGTATGCTTCTAAACAGTCCCAAAATGTTCTCTTTTTTTATCAAAACGGGAGGAGAGGCCCTTGGTCCTGTGAAGGTTCTATGCCCCAGTATAGGGGAATGCCAGGGCCAGGAAGCGGAAGTGGGTGGGTTGGGAAGCAGGGGGAGGGGAGGGAATAGGGGATTTTCAGAGGGGAAACTAGGAAAGGGGATAACATTTGAAATGTAAAGAAAATATCTAATAAAATTTTTTTTAAGATTTATTTATTTACTATATGTAAGTACACTGTAGCTGTCTTTAGACACACCAGAAGAGGGCATCAGATCTCATTTCGGGTGGTTGTGAGCCACCATGTGGTTGCTGGGATTTGAACTCTGGACCTTCGGAAGAGCAGTCGAGTGCTCTTACCCACTGAACCATCTCACCAGCCCCAATAAAAAATTTTATAATAAAAAAATAGGTGGATGCTTTCATTGAGTTGGATATTGTAATGAGCTTGAATTTCTTAATGACAGACACAAGCAGGGACAGAAGGCCTAGAGAACACTTCTTCATCTGTGTCCATGGCAAATTTTTCGGTTTGAGGAAGGTTATGTAGGGTATGTGATTCTGTGTGATACTTGGTGTGCTTCCATCCCTTCCTTCTCACTCAATAAACCGCAGGCTCCTACCATAAAAAGAAAAAAGAAAAAAAGAAGAAAAAAGTGTTTCCCTAAATAGGGCAGCTCTACAAAGATAGAACAGATACTAAAAATACCTTTTCCCAATTAGTGGTGGCCAAACACATATGAGAAGATAGCTCAAAGTAACACACACATGTAAAAACACACACACTGTGATGTAAGATTAGTGCCCCAAGCATAATTAGAAACAGACACCAGCATACACTTAAGATTCGATGGGAACAGTATTGATTGTACATCCATGGCCCCTGAAGGACCCCCAAGGAATGGATTATGGTCTTGCCAGTCTGTGGGACCTGTAGAAGTTGAGGAATCATCTCTGAAAACGTTCATATCCGCCCCCCCCATCCGCCCACCCCCAAGGTACAGGCTCTAGATTCCCAGAGAAAGATGAACATTCTGGACCTCATCATCAAACTGATAGGGTGGTGGTGAGACCAGAAGTGCGGATTTATGCAGTCCGGAGGCAGATGGCTCGTCTACACCCTCTCAGCCATCAGAAATTCGGTTTTTGTTTTTGTTTTTTTATACTTCCTCCACAAGTAATGAAAAGAGAGCTATAACCTGATGAGAGGGTACGGCGGTGACAAGGTCAGGTTGTGGGGCTCGTCACTCTGGTTCCGGTACAGCCAACCAACTGGTCCTCCTTCCTGGACATTTGGGCGGCTCCTCAGCCAGCTGGACAGGAGGTTTCTGCCAGCACTGTCTTTCCCAGCAGGAGGGTCAGGAGTGACAACTGTTGTGTGCCCAGACCTGCGCAGACAGCCCGCCCGATGGGAAGTGAGAGGCTGCCCCTTACTGCTGTCCCACGCTGTGATTTTATCTGGCTCCCACGTCCTCTCACACACATACAAAAATAACCCCCCAAAATCTCGGGTTTCTCTCTTCTCCTTCCTAAACTCAAGACACTGACCTGCGCACTGTGAGCGGAGCTGTCAAGGGCCCTTGCTAGACAGAGTCTGAAACCCTGTGCCCGTCACTTACCTCCACCCCCACCCCCATCTCCACCCCCCGTTCACCGGCCAGGAGCCATCTGTCTTATCTGGCTCGTGTTCGTCCCATATGGTTATTCAATCTTGGGAACTGTTGTGTGCATGTCTTATATTTCTTTCTCTACATTTCTCTGTATTTTTATCTTCCAGACCTATTCTCATCAGGCTCTTCTTGGGAATGCCCAACTTCTCACCCAAACCTTTCAAACAACCCCTTTCCTTAGATTTCATACCTTTTTCCCACCCACCCATGCTCACACTGTTCTGCCTCCCCTGGTCCCACCCCCTCACCCCCAACCCCGTTCCTGCCAAGATCAGACATGCTCAGTCCCTGCCAAGGAGTCTGATACTTCGTGATATGCACGGGGAAGACTGGAGCAGCCTGCTATTTCTGTCAGCACTGGAATCCTACGGGCTTTGGGGGAATCAGTAACCCAGTCACTGTTCACCGTGATGCCTCCCCTGAGCCCATCCCCGGGACGAGCAGACTCACTTTATGACCTGCCTAGAAATCGGTTTACCAGGAACACTAACCCAGCTCGCCTACTGCCTACTTCTAGGTTGGCCTCAAGAGGGAGCTCTTGGATAATCCCCCCCCCCCCCCCCCAGCTTTTATCCTTTGGCAGTATCCTGTTGGCTGCCCTCTTTCATGGGAAAACAGGTTTGCGGGTTAATATTTAACATCCGAGTTTCTCTCGGACCCTGGGGAACCCCAGTTCCATCTTGAGGAATATCAACACCGTGTTCCTTACAGAACTACGCATGCTGAGGACGGAAGCCCTTGAATAGATAATCTATGTGAGAATCTGTACAAATAAAGATGACACGGAATGAAACGACCCCTTTACAGGGTTTGAGTATCTTCTTTAGAGAAAGATAATATATCTAAATAAAGGGCAAAACAAAATGCTCAGAGCAGAGACACCGCTTTAGAAGAAATCAGGGGAAGTTAGGTAAACGGGCCTGCCTGACTGGGAATGAACCTGTGTGTGTGATAGATACTCTTTGTTCCGGAGTGAGGTAGGCACCTTTGGTGAAACCCCTCTTATTAATGCTCCTTCAAAGTAGCTTTTTCATTTATTTTCATCTAAAATTCTATGGGGCAAACTAGCATGCCCCAGGGGGTATGCTCATTTTTTACTTTAGTATTTTAAACAAGGGCTTTATGATCTTAAACAAGCCCAGGCGTGTACTCCTTAATGAGCATGCTTAGGGGTGGGCCGACCCCCACATGAGTATGTGCGCTCTCCCTGTGCCTTCTTTGGAAGCAGCACTGTTTTGTAATCAGTCTTTCCCCTGCTTCTGACCTCCCGGCTGCCGTTTTTTTTTTTTTTTTTGGTTTCTCACTCACCACGCGATTCACCAATCGCCTTTTGTCACAACCTCACTGGGTGGGTTACAGCTATCAGATGGGAACAATCACACCAATCTTATAGGATTGCCACGCAAACGTCACCGTCCTCACAGAAGCCTGGCCTGAGGTTGCTGGGAAATACGCGGAAGCCGTGGGTTTGCCAGCGAAGTGGCGCTCTGAGGCATCTGACCTCTGCCTAAAGCCGGTCTGGGGTATTCCTGCAGCACGAGGTTTGTCCGTGCCAGAGTAGGGGACCCAGATAAATTACGCATTGCTGTATGAAGAGTGATCTAAAATACTAATCTTCTGGAAATTCTTTTTTCTTTTTTTCTTTTTGTTTTTGTTTTTCGAGACAGGGTTTCTCTGTATAGCCCTGGCTGTCCTGGAGCTCACTTTGTAGACCAGGCTGGCGTGGAACTCAGAAATCCGCCTGCCTCTGCCTCCCAAGTGCTGGGATTAAAGGCGTGCGCCACCACGCCCAGCTTCTGGAAATTCTTTTTAAAGAATTTCTCTTTAAATGTAGGAAGACTTGGAAATAGAAAACAAACAAACAAACACTGGAGCTCACGAGAAAAGACAAATACATCGGTGCGCACAGTAGGAAGGATCATGGGCAACCTGTGCTCTTAACTCACCTGGAGGCAAGCACGCTCCAAAGACTTGGGGGAGAATGGGTTTTCTCAGAGAGGCACATTCCTCCTCTGACCACTAGATGGTGCCAAAAGCATGCTAAACCACTGACAATGTGCCTGTCCACCATTTCTGTGGCTCACAGGCTGTCTTGGGGCCAGCGCTGTTCATTGTAAGGAGCTTTTCCCATCCCAACAGACATCCCAAAAGACACGCGCGCGCGCGCGTGTGCATGTGTCCTTTCTGTTAAAAAGCTCCATTGGAACTCTTAAATATCCTTATAAAGCTCAGCCACCTAAGTGCAGTTCATGGCTTCTAGGATCATACTTAACCTGAAAGGGAGGAGGGAGAGTTGGGGGAGGGGGGAGAATTCAGGAGTTCAAACTAGAAAACATATGGCTTTGCCATCACGTGATCCTGGCTTAATCCAGGCTGCAGTACGACATGACCTCAGCCGGGTTTTTTAATCCCCTTGAGCCTCCGTCCCTACCCTATAATGGGTGACAGAGTGTTGAGGGGCTCAGCAGAGGGTGCAAGTACCAAATAGCTTCTCATACCCTGCTCTCCAGAGGAGGGGGTGGACTTCATCTTCTATCCATGCTGGGGAGAGAAAGATGGGTCCCAGCAGGCTTGTAGCGATTGTATTTTCCAGCCTCGGCCAAGATGGCCACAGGGCTAATGGCGCTATCTGTATTAACTCACCGGGCTCCGCACGCAAGAACCAGTTAACTCGAATGTTGCCAAGTACATGGTACTCCGAGCAGGAATGTAAGAGTCTGAACAATGATTATTACCTAGTAAGGGAGAGAGTTCACGGCTTATTTTTCTTTGAAATGTATTCTCGCCGCGCAGCTCAGGCTGGCCTCAAATTTACTAGGATTACAGGCTTACACCACCAAGTTTCTAGAATGCTTCTTCTGTGAGAGGCTCAAAGGCAGGCAGAGGCATGACCACAAGCTGAGGCAAGAAGCCCCCCAAGTGGTGGCACTATACCTGGGCAAAGCCTAGAGAGGAATCTGGAGGAAGGCTGCCTGCTCCTTTGTGTTGTAGTGCAACACAAGAGTTATTGCGAGGACTCTGAAGAGCTCCGAGGACCATCTGGCGTTGGACTTGAGTGTGTGGATTTCCTGCGTCTGCAAGAAGTCATTGAACTGTGCAGGCTTTCAGACGCCGCTGCCGAAGGACTTGTTGCGGGATTGTGAGGTGTGCTCTTGGAATGAGGCTTTGGTATAGGAGAGGGGGCTTGAATGCAGGCCTCTCTCACTTGCTGGGAAGTTCAGTGTCACTCTGTGTTGCCTGGGGACTGCAGGCATGCACCTGGGCCTTCTAAATCAGAGCTGGGGACAGACAGGATTTTTTCATCAGGCTCTCTCCACCCTAACCTGCCCCTCTCGAGTGCGGTACCTGCGACTGTGCACAATCAATGCCTGGGGTCACGATCAATGTCTGGGGTCACCTTGCATGCGATGGCAAAGGTGAAGGATGCATAGATGTAATTAAGGCGTTGAATCAGTGGACAATGAGTTCACAAAGGGGAAATGATCAGGTGAGCCGCTGAAGATTCCCTCTGCCCCCCCCCCCCCGTACCCTCCACCAGCCCCTCAGCAGTCCTGCCAGTCAGTGCCAAGACAGTTAGAATTCAGGATCATTAGTCTGACAACCAAAAGAGATGTGAGCTAGCACTTCAGCAGAAGGCTGCTTCCAGGGCCGACAGACAAGAAGATGACTTGAGTACAAGAGAAAGGCAAGACCGCAGTCTAACTGTCCCTTTGCCTGCATCTTGCAGGCCCTGAGCAGAGGACCAGCAAGACTTGGAGAAGCATCTCAGCATCACCTGGAGGAGCCTCTGACTCTAGGACACGTCGTTACATAACGGCAGAAAGGGCCGGATGGAGCCATTTGTATCATGTGTCCTAGGGCCTGACCCGTGAGCAGTGAGCACAGCACACAATGGTAGTTGTTTTATCCTGGTCAAGTCTCGACACACTCGTACACGCAGAAAGACGATTCATTTCATTTCCTTAAACCACCTCTGACTCACTTTACACATGGTCCTCCTTGCAGAAGTACCCGAGGGCACACCTACCTCATCTACTGTCCCGGAATAAATGGGTCTGAGGTACAGCTCAGCTCAGTGCCTTCCACTTCTAAATGAAACATCGCCAGTGCAGAAAAAGACTTGTTCGATGCCAGAAGGAGACTTAAGAGCAGACTGGGAAGAGAGTTTGGGTACCGTGGTGAGAAGGCTGCCATCTGTAGAGCCTTACCTTTGTTTTTCTTGTTTCTTCTGATGTGTCTCCTCTACTCAGTGTCTCTTAGCTCACAAAAGATCAGGACTCCCTTATACAACTCACCTCACACAGGACTGATTGGTCATCAACCGTTTTCAGCCACATCTCCTGAAGAATCTGTTATTGAGGGTAGGTAATGTATTCAGTGAGTACCGAGATCCTACTTTAAGCTACGTTGAAAACAACCCCCCATCCCCGGGGTTCTTTGTCGGACCCTCTACAATCATCCTTTTAGATGTGAGAAAACCAAGACATACAGGGTTCAGAGGACACAACACTCCCTGAGTGCCTGACACTTTTAAATTCTTCCTGCTTTCAAGTAGGCTTCTTCCGAGAAGCTGCGAGGTCACCACTCCACAGTGCTAAGCAGAATGGGTCAGGAGCACTGTGTGCCCTAGGCTCCTCTTCATATTCAATCCTAAAAGGCCAGAGAGGTGAGGAACCGAATTTTACCTCAGGAGAGCATAGCTCCTCCTCGTTGTCTTCCTCCTCTTCTTCCTCCATCTCCTCTTCCTTCCCTTCCTCTTCCTCTTCTTCCCCTCCTCTTCCTCCCCTTCCTCTTTCCTCTTTGTCAGTCACGAGACAGAAATCTTAGACCCTCCTCTCACATCCACCCCCGTGAAGTCCATTGAGACGGTCAGCCATGTTCTCTTGTCACAGCAGCTCTGGCTGACGACTCCTCTGTCCATCTGATATTGAAAACGTTTTCTTGGAGCATCTGCTCTTTGTCAGAATTCTCTTTGACTCAGCCAGCATCTAAGACACCCGGCCAGACACTGACAATTTACTACCACACACACACACACACACACACATGCTGGTGACTCCTGTCCTAGGAACCCTGGGACTCTCTTAGTTGCTTCTGGAATAGAATCCATGGCAGGATCCTGATCAGGTAATGGTGACCTGAATGGATATAACTCAAAAGTAGGGACTGATACTTCTCTGGATTCTGGTCTTTGAGGTGAGAGTAGGAAGCAAGCCCCAAGGCAGTGTCCCTGATGATTGAGAGGACATCTTTCTGGCATCAGGAAATCCACTGCCCAGAGGCCACTCCCTCCTGCTACCCAGCGTGAGCTCAGAGAGGTCCAGGGCTCTAAGGAGAGTCACTCCGTGAAGTGTACAGATCTGGGCCAGTGAGCCAGAAGACAAAGAACGGGAACAACTGCCGCTCCAGCGTTCTGTTCTGTTGGGGCCGAAGACCTCCTGTGTGGTGGGAGCAGAGCTTTTCAGACAAGCAAAGTCACTGAGTGTTTTGTAGTGAGCATGTCAGAGAGTGTGTCCCCTCAGAGGGATGGTTGTTAGCTTGTGAGTGCACACACACGCTTCAGCCAGAGAGACAGCGTGTCAGTACATGCATCCTTCAGCCGGAGAGTCACAGGAAGAGGGGGAGAGGAAGAGAGGGAGGATGGAGGGAAGGGAAAGACCTCAGTTGTGCAAAGTGGTGCTCCAGGTTAGCATCAGGACAGGGTGAAGGCCAGCGTCTAGCTGCTGGTGGCTTTCTGTTTAAGTGTTGTGGGTATCTTTGTGCTTCAGTGATCCACACTAGTGCATCCCGTCCACGATCAGTCGACATGTTGCTCTAAATAAATAAATAAATTCTGACTGATCAGTTAAACCTGGCGAACACCCTTCCTAGACAGGCGACCCTTGGCGTCTGTGACCCTCAGGTCAACTTGCATTGGTTGGTATGTCACTGTAGCTTCTCACTGATTAGTGGCTTCTGGAGAACTGAGTATTGCTAATATGATCGAAGAAAGGGATTGATGCTCTAACAGTGGCTCACAGTCGAGATGGCTCCTGAGACCGGGTGGGGCTGTTTGCTAGGAGCTACCTACCATCACTGGCAATCTCTGGTCGAGCCTTCATGAGGCACCCGTTGAGTTTGTGTCCACATCAAATAGCTCCTTAGCGTCGCCACGCTGCATCTGATTTGTCTCATCCTTCCCTGCACGTTGAAGTCACCGAAGCAAGCTTTAAAAAGGGCAGAGTTTAAGATTGGATTTGTAAAATGTTTTTTACCGAAACGGAAATGCATGTCTCTGTTAATGCTTGGTTGATTTGTGCCTCATGATACTCGAGAAAAGTGAACAGGGAGGACAAAGCAATGAAAAATATAAAAAACTGATGTGAAAGCCTAAGGAGCTATGAAAGTTGAAGCCGAGGTGACCCCACACTAGAGAGCTCTGTGAAACATGGGTTGGCCTGGTGCGGTGAGTCCGACTTCTGTTACTATAACAAAACACCTGAGACAGTTTACTTACAAGAAGAAAGAATTTATTCTGGCTTGCAGCTATAGAGGCTTCAGCCCAGGCTCTGGTGGTCTTGTATAGGGCAGCACACGCTGTCAGGGAAGATGTGGTGACAAAAAGCTGCTACCCTCATGGCTGGGATGTGAGATAAACAGGGAAAGAAGGAAGGCTAGCTGAGAATTCAAAGATGTCCCCTTAAAGTTTTGCCACCTCGAGGAGCTAGAGAAAGGACCTAAGAAGCTGAAGGGGTCTGCAGCCCCATGGGAGGGACAACAATATGAACTAACCAGTACCTCCCAGAGCGCCCAGAAACTAAACCACCAACCAAAGAGCACACATGGTGGGACTCATAGCTCCAGCTGCATATGCAGCAGAGGATGGCCTAGTTGGTCATCAATGGGAGGAGAGGCCCTTGGTCCTGTGAAGGCTTGATGCCCCAGTGTAGGGGAATGCTAGGGACAGGAAACTGGAGTGGATGGGTTGGTGGGCAGGAGGAAGGGGAGGGGGAGGGGTTTTTGGAGGGGAAACCAGGAAAGGGGATAACATTTGAAATGTAAATAAAGAAAATACCCAATTAAAAAAAATAATTACCCATATTAAAAAACAAAAAACAGAACAGAACAAAAAAACAAGCTTTGCCACCTCCAAATACTACCAGGGATTCCAAATGCAAACAAACTATGTACCTGGAGTATTCAGGGCCAGGGAGGAAGGTTTACAACACTGCAGACTAAGTATGAACAGTTAATTTTGTATTATTTCTGTTTCTAGGGTGTATCTCGCAGAATAGGAGACTAAGCAGGCCCTTGACTTTGCCTCAGGTTCCCCCACATGTGTCCTTTTTCCTGAAGTCTGATCCTATGGGGTGGACTTGACTTGTGAGCATCACTTTGTTCAAACAAATCATTGCTGGGGAATAGAGAATTGGGAATGCGGTCAGAAAGCCAGTGAACTCTGTGGGCCTTTGTTTCCTGTCTTTCCATCCCCTGTGGCCCCACCTCCTGTTCCTGCCCTGGGGCCCTTGCTCTTTCTCTGTCTCCTCCCTCCTCTCCCTCCTCCTTCCTCGACTGCTGCTGTCAGGAAGAGAACTGAGACTGGAATCTTTTTTTTTCTATCCCGAGGGCACTTGCTTTGAAAAACTTTTTTTTTTTTTCTCCTGCTGCCCTGAATCCAAATGTCCTTTGCTTCTTGTAAAAACTCTGGTTAGTCTCAGTGGTGCTGATGGAAGAGATCAGAAATCTCCAGGAATCATGATGTTAGCGGTTCCCTCTTTCTGAGTGTGGGAGGTCCTGCAGCCAAAGCTCAGGTGAGTACCGGTGTGTGTGTGTGTGTGTGTGTGTGTGTGTGTGTGTGTGTGTGTGTGTGATGTCAGCTTCCTGGGCGTCAGTCTGAGCACATAGGTTAATCTCTCGCCATCCTGTGGCAAACTGCTGAGGCAGGCACTCCTTACTTTTAATGTGAAAGGAAGCAAAGATCACTAGGAGTGCAAGCTGGGTTCAATATGGTCCCAACGCTGGCAGCTGCAGCCGCTCCCACCAGGGCTCCGTAACATTGCGAGGTCTCATGCGAGGAACTCCCTGTTTCTCCCATGTGCATAATTATTCCCTCTATCCATATTGCTGGCACTAAAATCTTCTCCACACCATTTCTCATAAACCTCACGAGCAGTTCGTGAGTTTGGGAAACTGGGATATTTCACAACTCACTTCTCTGAGATTCCGAGATGTCGGTGTCCCTTCTGATGTTACAAGGCAGTTGGAGGAAGAATTGGGTCCAGAACTCAGTTTTTTTTTTTTTTTTTTTTTTCGGACCCTGCTTGATCTGGCCTTTCTCACTCCCAACCACCCTGGCTCGATGAGGGCCCGGCTCCCCTGGCTAGGTTTCAAGTGCTGCGGCACGCACAGTTAGGTACTTAATAAATCCGTTGTAAAGCTCGTGTTTCCTGAAGCTAAAGTAATGGCCCATGTAAACAGTATAAAAGTAACTGAACCAAAGCAACAAAACAAAATATATATATATATATATATATATATATATATATATATATAAAACGCAAAGCCATCAGAGGCTTGAGGGTATCATGTGAGACAAGAGGAAGTGGTGGGGAAGAGGTGCGTCCCAAGTCCCAAAGACCAAAGCAGACTCGGTGGGAAAGAGGGGGAAACGTGTTTAAATGGGTTCGCTTCTCTCTGCAAATAAATTATCTCCTTTATTCCTTGGATGAAACCTGTGAAGGGTTGGTAACCTCTCCCTGAGATCCATGAGGGCCCTCCCCTCCCCTCCCCTCCCGTCCCCTCCCCTCCCCTCCCCTCCCCTCCCCTCCCCTCCCCTCCCCTCCCCTTTCTTCCTAACACCATTCAACTACTGATCTTTTGACTCTGAGTACGGACTCGTTTGCCACTGGCTTTTTTCCACTTGGCCGCGGAAGCACTCTGCCGCAGCTATACCCTAGCCCAAGATGGAATTCCTCCCAGGACAGAACCCAGATTCTTCTCCAGACCACTAAGTAGCAGCAGGTCCTTAAGTTCTACCTATAGTGTTCTTTCATAGCAAACACGACCAGTGTCCTGGTGTGTCTCCCTTTGACAGTCGGTTCTAGAGAGACATGGAAACACAGGTCACAGGTACGAATCATGTGACACTCTTCCTGTGCCTTGGTTTTGCCACAAAATTGCCATGCACGTATGGTTGATCGTCTTGAAGACTAAATGAGATGTATATCATGTTCTCAGCACAGTTGTTAGGAACCTTTGTGCAAATCTGACCATTGTGTTATTATACCAGACAGAACTGGTTTCCCCTCAGTTTCCTAGAAACACAGTCTACTAAGCGTTGGTTTTCCAGGGTGACATAAGTGACTTTCTTGTTTTGGGTGACCCCTCACACTAAGAAGGTGACTTAGATAGGAGGCTGTCATATTGGGAGGATGGGCTGTGGTTAAAGAGTGGGCTTCAAGGCACATGCTAACAGCCCCCTCCCATCCTTAGGAGACACACTGTCAGGAGACTGAATTTTCATATCACCAATGACTTCAATTGTGCTAACTAGTGAGACCCGGCAAAACTTGTGGGCCCCTTAATTGTCACCCCCAGTATCACTGAACACACCAGTGTGTCAGGGGAATGATGTGTGCTAGTTCTATGGGGAGAAGCTTTGGAGCCTCCCCAGGCCTTCTCCTGGGGTCTCCTTGACCATACCCTTATGGTAAACCTGAAGTCCTGATCCTAACTGTAGCAGCAACCCTGCGCATGCGCCTGCGTCATCCTGGTGAGGTAATCACACAAAGGGTCATGCAGCCCCACCCTCGTGCGCTTGTCTTATTTGCTTATTGCCGTGGAGTTTCACCATTGAGTCCAGACGGCTCCTCGACACAGGGATCACACACGTGACCACTGTATCCTGTCGTCCCACACTGTGATGCCGAGGTGCCGCTCCTTTCACAAGCCTTGTCTGTTCATTCTGTCCTGTTGCTGCCTTGCTATGAAGCACATGGACTCTCAGAAGCCAGCCTCCCTCCCTGTATGCTCTTTGCCTCACTTCCCGTTGCCATAGAGCCTCAGCAGCACTCTGTCCCCTGTTGCACCTCAGAGCCTTCCATGCCGCTGTCTCCTGCTCCTATGCCAACTCTTTTTATCTTTTCTCTCCAAATTCTGTCCGGCACGTAGGTTGTTTGTTCCCTGAAGGTTGTGCCGAGAGTTCCTCCAGAGTGTCCCCATGATTCATAGCAGCGGAGCAGTTCCTCTTCCAGGTTTCTCTTGGAGGAGAAGTTGCAGAATGAACTTGCGGGAAGGAACCAAGGTCAAGTTGCCTGTGGGTCTCTGTCACAGCGTGGCTTCCCGCGGAGGCGATCGCGCTGCTAAACACTCACAGAAAGCACGGTCTACGCCCTGACCTGTTAAGTCAGTGAGTCTTAGGGCCTGGGGTAGGGCTGGTATGGAGTTCTTTGACACGGAGCAGAGCAGCGCAGATGACAGAGTGGTCCAAGCAGTCCTCAGGACGGAGGCATAGCTCAGGTGTGAAGTGGGCCACACACTCACACGCTTATGCACGCACACCATCCTTAGGTATATCCACACATGCCATCTATCTGACCTGAGCCTCTCGGTCTTACCTGCACCTTCCTTTTGCACCTGTTTGATGACATCGCTCTGTGACAAAAACCAGAGGGATGGCCTCTCCCAAAGACTTCACAGTTGTCTCCTCAGACAGTTAAATATTACCTTTTAGATCCCACCTTATAAAGCCCACCCTCCCTCCCATTCTTCCTCCCTCCCTCCCTTTCTGCATGTATAGGTATAGGTGTTGTATGTGCATGCATGTAAGTGCCTTTGCATACGTATGGATGCAGATGCGTATGTATCTCTGTGTAGTGCACACATGTATGTATACATGCATATAAAAGCCAGAGGTCTTAATTAATTAATTAATTAATTTTTCTTCCTTCTATTTATGGAGGCATGGATCTCTCACGGATCCTAGAACTTGTAGATATGGCTAGTTTAGCTAGCCAGCTTGCCCCACCTCACCAGTGCTGGGATCACAGGAGCAGGGGTCTCACCTGCCTGGCTTTTATGAGTGTCTAGGATCTGAACTTAGGCTTCGTCCTTGTGCAGAACTTTATTCTCCAGTCTGTGGATATGCCCCCGACCTTCAGCCTTTTCTTACCTTTGCTTTTAAGTTAGCAGGGCTCACTGGGCATAACTATTGAGACAGGAGTCCAAACCCATAAAACAAACTCCCCCACTTTCCAATAACCAGACCCTAACTGCTTGGTGCCTCATAGAATTAAAGCCTTGCTCCCAACGCCCTGGTGCCTTAGCGAGGAAGAGCGAGCACTGCCTGACAAGATCCCCAGCTGTCACCTTTCCCCTCTTCAAACAAGGACCCCACTCAAATGGCCCTGGAGGTCAGGTCCAATGACAAAGCCAGGAAATGTCCCCTGAATACCATAAAAGGACTCCATTTTTCTCCCAAGATTACAATTTTTTCTCCTGAGAATATACCGCCTATTTCTACCATGTCTGTTCCTCTATAGAACTTCTCCATCAAAAGCACCTAGAGCTTGCTCTTCCGGACACGCCCAGAACTTTTGAGTGAGCAAGCTTCCCCATGTCCGGCACATCTCAGCCCCGCTGTGCTTTCTCAGCTCCGGTTGTCTGGGTTACGTTTTAAAGGCTGTCTGTCTCCGCTTTAGCTGTGTGACCTCAGATGGCTTCACAGAGAACCGGCCCTCTCAAACAGGGATTATAATAGAGTCTTCTGCAGAAATCATTTGAAGATTAAACAAGGAAGTCTGCATAGGCACTGGATCAGGAGCCTGGCACCGAGTAAGCATTTGAAAATGTCACGAAGAAATAGCCATCAAACATGCAAAGGTCCCCAGAGTGGCTGATTGGGTTTTGAAGCCTGACATCTAGAGAGTGTGTCACACTCAACAGCCATCTGCTGAGTCATTTTGGAGACGGAGCAGGGTGACCTGCCTCACCCTGGAGCACTGGGCAGTGTTAAGATCTGTACACTGCAGGCAGAGTTAAAGATAGTCTTATTGTGAGCCCTCTTGATATTATTTTCCTCTAAGGAAGCAAATCACAGGGAGCAGGGAATGGGGCGATTTGGCTCCCTAATTGATACCCATTGAACTGTCCCTGGCTATCCTGGCTCCCTTGAGCAAAAGGACTTGGGTTAAACTACCAGCTGGACCACTTTTATGACAGTAGCAGGCATCCTGCCCACTCTATGGTCAGCCTCACATCTTCTTCCTTTAAGGATTTCCACCTGTCTCTTTACACAGGTCAAAGCCACAGGACCTTTTCACAGTTTGGGGAATTCCTGTAATGAATTTTGGCATCTGAGATTACTCTTGGGAATCCCTGATAGTGGAGATCCAAGGGTCTGTTGCTCTGCAATACTGAAGAAAGGCCTGGCTTCTGGTCTGTGCCTATTGTGGGGAGCACCTACTCCCTTATTTGGCGGGGGCCCCTTCCTCCCTTCTGTGGCTTGGCTCCAACGTCAGGACAGGAATAGAGAAGCAAGCCTGTTGGAGTGACTTTTTCCAAGAAAGGTTATTTTTTCAAAAGGCAGGGAAGAGAGCTGTAACATACAGGAAACCTGACTTTCTCCTGGACTCTTTGGTTTTCTTTAGGAAGTAGACTAAACTGAATCTGGAGAACATCTCCATCTGAGTGTTGAGTCAAAGCCTAATGTGGGTTGCAGTTGGTATTTAGCTCCCTGCCCTGTTGGAGAAGCCTGGTTCAGTTAGATACCCTTGGGCAATTCACTGCAAGATGCTCATAAGAATGGACCTGCATCTCTGAGCCACACGTGTTTATCCTGCACATACAAGGCTCTTCAGAGTCTGAAACAAAACAGGCTAAGGTGTATTCAGCCATGAGCATGTTCAGGCATTTCTTGGAGTGAGGACTAAGGATTTCTTGGCCACGAGAAAGGGACTAAGGATTGGGAAAAGGTTGGAAAGTCCAAAGGCTTGAGGAGAGGACAAGAGAAGAAGCTGAGAACTTCTGAGAGAGTTTGTAAACCAGCCTACCACAAGCTTGAAGATTTCAATTCAGACACATTCAACAAGAGCAATCCATTTTTGTTGTTGTTATATTTTATTTATCCATTGTTTAGTTCTTTTGTTTGGGAGGGAGTCATGTAGCCATGTGTCTTAGTTAGGGTTTTACTGCTGTGAACAGACACCATGACCAAGGCAACTCTTATAAAGGACAACATTTAATTGGGGCTGGCTCACAGATTCAGAGGTTCAGTCCATTATCATCAAGGTGAGAGCATGGCAGCATCCAGGCAGGCATGGTGCAGGAGGAGCTGAGAGTTCGACATCTTCATCTGAAGGCTGCTAGTGGAAGACTGGCTTCCAGGCAGCTAGGATGAGGATCTTAAAGCCCACACCCAGTGGCACACCTACTCCAACAGGGCCACACCTTCTAATCACGCCACTCCCTAGGCCGAGCATACACAAACCATCACAGCATGAGTGAGGCTGAGTTCCTCTTCTTCCAGCCTCTACCTCCCAGGTGCTGGGATTACAGATGTGAGCCACTATACCCAGCCTATTTCTGTTTTCTTGTTTGTTTGTTTGTAAACAATTTTCTTCTCTGGGAAAAAATAGTTCTCCTGTTTATTCTCATTCCCTTTAAGAGATACACAGTTTTCCCAACTGCCCATTTTTAAATGTGACTCCAGTGCCCTGGGAAGATGCCCCTGAGGGACGTAACCCCATGCCAGGAAGTTTGGTAAGGTAGAACAGGTAGAGACCCGGAGACTCAGTGGGCACACACCTGAGGCTTAGGTGACTTCCAGCTGGCTCCCTGTCAGACTCCTGACTTGGAACACATGCTATGTTTCTCACAGGAAAGAACCTTGTCTATGGTCACATAGGCTAAAACAGTGTTCTCCATGCTAATGAGGTACCTAGAGGCCTGGAGGGCTTAGCCAATAAGCTTCCCTTCCTAGACATTGCTCCCTGCAAAAGGTATTTCACCTCAGGCCCACCCTGAGAAGTGGGTATGGTATGGTACCTCATGCATCCATTTTCTGCCATGAACAACCAATAAACTGTTTAGAGCCATGGACTGTCTGTTTCATCAGGATCCACCATGGGGAGCCATGAGGAAGACATTTGCCTACAGAGCCGCAGTTTAATTCTCCCGTAGAAGGCCTCTCTGCGCTCTCAGCCACAACTGCCACCAAGCCTGCTTCCACAAAGCTAAGGACAATCCCCCTATGAGATAAACCAGAGCTCCCCTTCCCAGTCACCTACCCTGCCCCCTGGCCCCAGACTAGATGCTGTCCTGAGCCCTCAGCCCATGACACCATTCTCAGCTTTCTCCACTCCCAGCGGCATCTTGATGTCCAAGAGTCTGGGAACCCCGCAGCCTGGCCTCATCGCTGAACAGAGGACCCCCAAACCAGCTCTGGCTTCCCCACCCCCAAGAGCACAAAATCCTTGCGTTCCAGCCCCACAAGAGGCCGTGCCCAGCTGTGGAGCAGACATGGACCAACATGGCCCCGCTCCCTAACTGACCTTTGTCCATCCTTACCACCCTAGCTTAGCTAATGATTTCTCTTATAACCCCCTCAACTTCCCAGTCCCCTGTGAAGTGCCCGTCTGTGCTGAGCGGGACCTCTTCTCTGTAAAGTTTCAGGATCTATAAGTTACTCAGAACTTCTGGCATGGCGGTGAGGCGCTGTAGGGTGCCTGGGCAGTCTGGGGTTGACCGCGTGGTCTCTCCGTTCTCTGGAGTTGTTTTTCAGCTTCTCCAAGGCCAGATATTTGAGGGCTTTAGTTTCTGACAGAGGAACCTGGTTTATCCTCAGTACTTGCAGCAAGGATCAGGGTAGTAAGACATCAGTCCAGCCTTGAGGGCACCGTTGATGGTATGGATCCTGGCTGATGCTTTACTTCCGGCTGTGCTCTATGGCAACTTTCCCACCCCTGTGGGCCTCAAGGTTCAGACTCAGCCTCGCAGAGGTTGTTTAACCAGCCACACCAAGCTGCATACAACAAGACAAACATAACAAACACTAAGTGTTGCTCCCTTTCCCCTCCCCGTTCCTCCTAGCCTCTCTGCAGCTTGCCTGTTCTTTCTTCCTTCTTCTGACCCACCTTCCCATCTCCTTACCCATCCATACACCCACTTACCATCTTCTGACTTTCCTATCTCTCCCCTACTGCGTCTTTCTCTGCTGAACCTTATAAACCATCCTCGTGGCCCTCTTGGCTCTCCATGCTTCCCCCTCACAACCCTTACAACACCTTCCACTATATCCTGCAATTGTCAAATACCCCACATCTCTTCAGCCTTCCCTTAGATCACTGCCCTACTTATGGTAATTCTCTGTCTCTGCCTCTCATTCTCTCTCTCCACATATATATGTGTGTGTGTATGTGTACATATAATATGTGTATGTGTGTCTATGTATGTATATATGTATGTCTGTATGTATCTGTCTGTGTGTCTATGTGCATGTTTGTGTGTATGCGTGTTTGTTTTTTATGATAGGGCAGTTTTTTTTAAAAGATTTATTTATTTATATGTAAGTACACTGTAGCTGTCTCAGACACACCAGAAGAGGGTGTCAGATCTCATTACGGATGGTTGTGAGCCACCATGTGGTTGCTGGGATTTGAACTCAGAACCTTTGGAAGAGCAGTCAGTGCTCTTACCCACTGAGCCATCTCGCCAGCCCGATAGGGCAGTTTTTATATCATCCTGGCAGTTCTTCAGAAAATTGGGAATCAATCTACCTAAAGACCAAGCTATACCACTCCTGGACATATACACAAAAGATGCTTGCCTATACCAAAAGGACACGTGCTCCACTACCTGCATAGCAGCTTTATTCATAGTATGTAAAAGCTGGAAACAACCCAAATGTCCCTAAACCAAAGAATGATTAGAAAATGTGTTTCATTTACACAATGGAATACTACTTAACTATTAAAGGCAAGGACTGGATGAGTTTTGCAGGCAGATGGATGGAACTAGAAAATATCATCCTGGGGGCTGGTGAGATGGCTCAGCAGGTAAGATGCAGCCCAGGTTGGCCTCAAATTGCTTTGTAGTGGAGGGTGACTGGATATATATATATATATATATATATATATATATATATATATATAAGCTGATATATATATATATATAAAATAGTGTCTGTGTGTATGTATGTATGTATGTATGTATGTATGTATGTATGTTTATGTCTGTGTGTCTTTGTGCATGTGTGTATTTGCTTTTCCTTTTTAAGATAGGTGTGGTGTAGCCCAGGCTCACCTCAAATTGCTTTGTAGTATAGAGTGACTTTTAAATTCTCATCTTTCCAGCCCACCTGGGTTACAGGCAGGCGCCCCCTGACAATCCTCCATAAATATTTGATGCATGAAAAGCAGAGTGTATTTTGTTTCTACAGAAACACTTTCCCTATGTGCAGCAGGAATCTGCTTTCATGATCGGGAGCTGGATGACAGACCCGTTCCTTGAGCACACATGAGATGGAGAGACGTACAGCAAACACACGGGAAGTTTCTGTTGTGCTGGAACCTCATGCATAAATCATCTCCATGTTTTTACCGTTAGGCAAGCAAGTGCACACGGGCATTGTGGCCTGCCCCATCCTCCCTCCCCATGCCCCCCATTTCTTAAGTACATTACAATGGACAAATGTAGACAGCAGAGCTGAAGTGTTGGGGATTTTGGACTCAAGTGCGGCCCCAGGTAACTTCTAATCTCAGCTTATCTTTCTGCATTTCTAAATGGCTTAAAGGTCCCTGGTTCTTCCACCAGGATGCTTGTATCACTGTCCTGACTTTTTCAGTCTGTCAACTGTAGGGGCGGCGCTGATGTTATGGTCCTGTTCCCCAGTTGGTTCTTGATCTGTCAGTAAAGAAGCCATGGACCAATTGCTGGGAGGAAGGAGTAGGTGGGACTTCCAGTTTCCTGGAGGGAAAGAGACAGATGCAAGGGAGGAGAGGAGAGTTCGCCAGGCTTCTGACGGAGAAAAGTTGACCATGAAAGAACCTAGTGGGGAAACCCCCACCCAACTCCCGATTCAGCGTGCACCCAAGAATCACGAATAGAACACAACGCCTTGATGTAACAACACGAGGTATTTTAATGGCGGAGCTCCGGGTCGAAACGTATCTCACACAGGAGACAGTGGATTCGACCACGAGGCTTGGAAGCTAGGGGTTTTTATAGAAAAGGAGTGGGGCTGGGGGAGGAATTGGCGCGGTTTCACATGATTGGTCCATTTAAACATCAGCAGCCTGAGGTCAGAGGGGTGGGAGATAGGGAAGCGATGGGCCTGCCCAGGCATGTCCTGGTCTGTTCTGCTATGTTCTCAGCCCCAGGTTTCAAAGCTCACAAACAACTCTTTGGGCTATTTGACATACATTACATGAATCACAGGTCTCAAGTTTTATTTCCTTTCAACCAGACATGTGAGGTCTCAGGCGGAGCGGTAGCCTGTGGTCACTCCTACAGGCAGGCGGCCAGGGATGTAAATGAAGAACTAAAGTTAGGGCGAGTTGGAGGTCAGGAGCTAAGAATATTGCTAAGGGAACGTTTCTCCAGGTGGGAGATAGTAGTGCTCAGCAATTGTGTCAGAAGGCAAGTTGAAAAGGAACAAGTGTCTGTGTGTGTGTGTGTGTGTGTGTGTGTGTGTGTGTCTTTTATCCATGGATTCAAGGGAAGCTGGGTGGGGTCGGTAGCACAACCTGTTCCAGAGCTTAGGCGGGGTAGCAAAGCTACAGACAACAGTCACCTTTGCCCATTTCATGAGCATGCAGTAAAGTAATACATTGTGAAAGAAGTGTTTTTGTGTTCATATATAAAGAAGAGAGTTAAAGGCCATGTCTGAACTCCTGTTCCTTTTAGCTTTCCTTTTAAAGTATGTGTTTGTTTAGAGTATATAAACAAATAATGCTCCACATTATATAATATAAATGCTCCACACTTAGCATTCATGTGGAGGCCAGAGGACAGCCCAGGAAACTCGAGGATCCTGGATCCTGCTATCTGTAGGATCCAGGGAACAAACTCAGGGCACCAAGCCTTAACATACATGTACCTCCACCTACTGAGCAACCTCACCAGCCAGATTTCCTTTTTATTTTTTATTTTTTTATTTTTTATTTTTATTTTATTTTTTTAAAGATTTATTTATTTATTTATTATATGTAAGTACACTGTAGCTGTCTTCAGACACTCCAGAAGAGGGCGCCAGATCTCGTTGCGGATGGTTGTGAGCCACCATGTGGTTGCTGGGATTTGAACTCTGGACCTTCGGAAGAGCAGTTGGGTGCTCTTACCCACTGAGCCATCTCACCAGCCCCCAGATTTCCTTTTTAATAATGTGGGAAAATAGGGCACACCACTGACTATGCTAAGGTAAGTGTGGCATTGATGGGCTATAAGTTCCTTCATACCATTGTGCCAGCATTGCCACTGGGCAAATCTTACATTTCATATCTCTATTTATTGTTGCCTGTGTGAGAGCATGTGCATTTGGCGCATCTGTGCATGTCAGAAGACTGCTCAGTCCTCTCCTGATTCCATGTTATAGAATCTCAGAATCATCCTTATGTTCCTGGACCTGCATGCAGGCGCATCTACCTGATGAGCCGTCTTGCTCATCAGATGCTGGAAGAGTGAACCTCAGATCAAATCTAGATGCTCTATTCTCAGGACCGATGTTACCAATCAGAATCCAAGCTACAGGTGAATCTTCAATGGCAGTTCTTTGAACACTTGGATGTTGCAAGGACTGGCCTTGACTGTGAACATCCAACGGTCGGTGGGGAAACACTCATTTGTGGTAAAACTGCTCAGAGGCCAAGGGATGGTCACATGTTTGAAATGTCTGTCACAGGCTGTGAACAGTTACACATTCCCTGCCGAAGGGGACCCGTGACGTGATGTGTCGTCCCTCTGGGTTACAGCTGAGTCAGGACCGTCTCTCCCCGCCACCCCCTCCCCAACAGAGGCACCCAATTCCAGATACCTTTCCCAATATGAAAATAAACTGTTACCGAAGGGAAAAAAAAAAAGAAATGTCTGTCACAAAGCCTGTGAAAGACCCTGGCTGAGAGTCAGCTGGGCCTTAAACTTTCTTCCAAAGAAAGGGTGTCATCATAGCATGATCTAGGAGATTAGACGGGTACCTTTGGCCAGGATTTCTTGAGGTAGAGATAAAGCTTATCTTGCAGTGCATTGCTATGAGAAAGTGAATTCATTTCAGCCAAAAATTTGAGGCACGGGCTCTCAAAGAGACTTTTCACATTGCTCCCAGTATGAAATCCCATCTAATAGATCCAGCTTATGTCTTAAAATGTTGGGATTTGGAGTGGGGAGGCATTTTTGTGCATTGCAGAGACAAATCAAGGAGCCCCATGGAATCCCATCCTAGCACACGTTCCAGCCAGTGCCGGAGCCAAAACGAGTCAGAATTTTGGATGAGGCGAAGGTGGGAATGACGGCAGTAAGTGGGTACTTCCATCCCTTCTCCTACTGCTCACAGTCTCTGGCCAAATATTCTGCAGGGTAAGAAACAAGGTCTCCCAGGAGGTCACTGGGGAGATGGCACCATACAGTGAGGCCAAGCTGGCCCTACTGAGAAGACATCACAAGGCACATACGGTGCTCATTCCTACAAATGTCACTCCAGATTTCAAAAAAAGAAAAAAAAAATGAAATGACAGGCATTTTAAATATTTATACCCAAATCAATAACGAATGTGGGTTCATGCGTGGGCTATAGTGCCACACAGAGGGAGTCAGAGTATCTTCCATAGTCCGCTGGTATTAGCCTTGTTCTGACTGGTAGGGAGTCAGGGATCTGGTGGATTGTCACAGAAGGACATTATGCCTTTGAGGTCACTAATGGAGCAGTGCAGATTGAGAGGTCTTCCTTAGTCAGAGTTATTCTAATTTGTTTTATGAGAGGGATGGGTATGCTACCATATGCCCATAGTGGTCAAAGGGCAGCCTGGAGTATTCGCCTTTACCTTCCACCTTGTTTGAAACAGAGCATCTTGATCTCCACTTCATATGCCAGGCTGGTAGTCCTGGGTTCTATAAGAAAGCAAGCTGAGCAAGCCAGGGGAAGCAAGCCAGTAAGCAGCATCCCTCCATGGCCTCTGCATCAGCTCCTGCCTCCAAGTTCCTGTCCTGTGTGAGTTCCTGCCCTGACTCCCTTTGGTGGTGAACAACAATGTGAAAGTGTAAGCTGAATAAACCCTTTCCTCCCCAACTTGTTTCCTGGTCATAATATTTTGTGCAGGAATAGAAACCCTGACGAAGACACTAGTCTCATTCTTGGGAGTTCCACAACATAATCGCAGTCTAGTTCTCCAAGTGCCTACCTCCTAGGACCATCTAAGGAGAGTCAAGACTTCAACATTTGAATTTAGAGGAAAGAATGCAAAGGCTCTGGCCACAGCATGGTGGGTAAGGGTTGAGATATAAATTGAAGCCTGTATTCTCCTTCCTTGGTGGCATCTCTCTTATCCATCCCACACAGTGTGACCTCTGTGTTTAGGAAAGGCCAGTAAGGGTTAGAGCTATCTGACCCTGTGGTCCAGTGGGCTTTGATGGCCTGCTCAGAGCAACAGGTTTTCACAGTAAAAAGTCCCAGATCTCCAAGTAGTTTCCTTATTAAAAAGCCTTGGAGTAAGGGTGGGCTGTACTTGGTCATGAAGCCTGCTCATACCACTGATCTCTGTAAAGAAATTAAAGGAACAGTCAGACAGAATTCGAACAACCACTCTGGTATGTAATGATTAAAAGTGTGATTCTGATCTCAACTAGCTTTTTTGGGATGAGAAGCTGGATTCCGAGGAGCCTCCCTTTTCTTGGCTCTGCTTGACGCCTTAGATTTTTCTGTAATAGATTTGGCTGGATAAAGTTGCAGCATTGCCCGTTAGAGTGGCTGGGAGTGGGTCCCTTTGCAAAGTAAATTCTCTCTTTCTTAGGCTTTGTGATAACAAAGAATGTTACAAAGAATGGACACACTTTTTTCTTGTAGATGGAGATACTAGGTCCCTTCAGGTTCTTCTAGAACCACGTCTACCATGGGCAGCCATTGATTGATAAGGACAGCATTCAACTCGTCTGGGACTCTGGCTTTCAAATCTCAGTCTGGAAAATGAACGCAATCATTTTCAGAATTTCCTGGTTTGATCGGCCCCCGACAGGTCTCTGATGGAAGAGCCAGGGAGTTAATCCCACGGGGGATTAGCAAAAGGTTTGGGATCATTTAGATAAAGAGATATGATGTGCTGGCTAACTTCCCCTTCTCTGGATGAACATCTGTCATGTCATGTTCCATTTGGCACCTGCTCCTGTCTGTGATCAAATATTCTATAATTTCTCAGAGCAGCAGAACGGCCACCCTTGGTTCTCTGGGGCTTGGAAGGTGACACAACACAGGTGGAGAAAGGAAATAATAACGCATTTGATGTCAGCAGGGCCAGCTCCTCGAGGTTTGATCTTAGTCACAGGGCCAGCCAAAGCCTCCTCTCAAGGACAAAGAAATCCTAAGGAGTGAGCCACTTACAGCTACTTGGAGGAAGAGGCTCTGAAAAGGACAGTCACCCATGCCCAAGGACTTCAGCACTGGGACATTGGTCTGCTGCTGCTGCTGCCGCCGTGGCTCTAGCTACGCATGGCTGATTTTGCCATGAAATCGTGGGAACGTCCTGCTCAAAGATGGAGGAATTTCACAAACCACATCTATGACTTTTTCTTTTGGGTCAGATCTAGGCTGTTTTGCTTCCATCAATTTAATAACTTAACAGAAAATAAAAAAGAATTAAAAAAAAAAGGCTCAGCGCAGTGGTACGTGTCTGTAATCTCAAGAGTCAGGAGGTAGAGACCTGCAGACTTTGAGTTCAAGGTTAGCCTGAGCTAAGTATTGAGTTTCAGGGCAGCCTGGACTACATAGAGAGACACTTCTTGCAAAACAAACAAATGAACAAATGAACGGAAGCCCTACCAATTATTTAGCACTATACAGATACCACAATCTGCTACCTGAGTTCTAGGTCACTCTCAACACTTCTTGGATAAAATGAACCCAAACTAGACACTTGATTTTTTTCCCAGTCTTGAGTAAATCTTTAGAAATACACTGAACCAACGAGAAAGCAGCTTGACTTACTGTGGGGTTCAGATTCAACAGTGTTTGAACATATGCTCTAGGGAATTTGCAAATGCCAGTTTTCACTACAGAAGTGTTGTTCAGGTTACAAAATGATGGTTTTTGTGTTTGTTTGATTTAGTACTGTGACTTACAGGCAAAGCCCTCTGCTGGGAGAAGGTTGGGCAAGAGGGCTTGCAAGGCAGAACTGCAGGTCTCAAAGAACAAAAGACAACGGACCCCAAAGTCTGGAGAATAGTGTGCATTCAAAGGCCCTAGTGCTGAGTTACTGGTTGCTTGGGAAGACCGTGAGAATCCAGTGCAGCCAGGAGCAGGGGTAGAGGAGAGCCAGCTGTCCCTGGGCAGGGGAGAGAAGGGGAGGGAGGAGAGGGGTTCAGCCAGTTTGCAGGTAGCTCCCAGGACCTCTGCTACAATCACCATTAAAAGATGAATAGGAAGGGAGAGAGAGCAAGTGGACAAGAGAAGCAGGGAAATATTTTCAAGTCAGAAGCATTTTTATGTGACTGATCCCATCCCCACTGCGAAGCAGGAGTTGGCTCTATCCTGTCCTCATTTTGATTTTTGCTGGTTCCTCCTGGGAATGATACTGACTGAGCCTCTCAGAGAACAACGGCTGGTACTGAAATGCTGAAGGAGAGACAAGCAAAGGCCCCTGTGGGGCGGGGTGGGGGTGGGGGAGAAAGATGCTGGGTGTGTTAGAAAGAACTGGCTACATTGGCTTTGCTGCTGTTTCTAAATTGTGTTTAAAAATAGTAGGAGATAAACCTGGAAGAATGAGTGAGAATCTTGTCTGAGAATGGCTGCCGATATCTCTCACAGACCTGGACTTTTGTCAACAGTCAATAGAAGGACGTTCATGGAATGCTGCGGTTTAAGAAGAAGATAGTCCTGGAGTAAATGAAAGTGTTTGTTTACGGATTAACACTTGCCAAAAAGTCTTGGCTGAGAAAAGAAGAAACACACAAGAACTACAACCCTACATGCTCCACTGTGTTCATAGCAGCCTTATTTACAATAGCCAGAAGCTGGAAAGAACCCAGATGTCCCTCAACAGAAGAATGGATGCAGAAAATGTGGTACATTTACACAATGGAGTACTACTCAGCTATTAAAAGGAACGAATTTATGAAATTCTTAGGCAAATGGATAGAACTAGAAAATACCATCCTGAGTGAGGTTACCCCATCGCAAAAGAACACACATGGTACACACTCACTGATAAGTGGATATTAGCCCCAAGGCTCCAATTAACCAAGATATAATTCACAGACCACATGAAGCTCAAGAAGAAGGAAGACCAAAGTGTGGGTGCTTTGGTCCTTCTTAGAAAGAGAACAAAATACTCACAGGAGCAAATATGGAGATAAAGTGTAGAGCAGAGACTGAAGGAAAGGCCATCCAGAGACTGCCCCATCTGGGGATTCATCCCATATACAGACACCAAACCCAGACACTATTGTGGATGCTAAGAAGTACATACTGAAAGGAGCCTGATATGGCTGTCTCCTGAGAGACCCTGCCAGAGTCTTACAAATATAGAGACGGATGCTAGCAGCCAACCATTGGACTGAGCACGGGGTCCTCAGTAGACGAGTTAGAGAAAGGACCGAAGGAGTTGAAGGGGTTTGCAACCCTCCAGGAAGAACAACAATATCAACCATCCAGTCCCCCAGGAGCTCCCAGAGACTAAGCCATCAACAAAGGAGTACACATGGCTCCAGCTGCATACGTTGCAGAGGATGGTCTTGTCAAGCATCAATGAGAGAATAGGTCCTTGATCCTATGAAGGCCCCAGTGTAGGGTAATTGAGGGTGGGGAAGTGGGAGTGGGTGGGTGGCTGGGTGGCTGGGTGGAGGAACACCCTCTAAGAAGCAGGGGGAGGGAGGATGAGTTGGGGGGTTCGGAAGGGAGAGAAACCGGGAAAGGGGATAACATTTGAAATGTAAATAAAGAAAATACCCAATAAGACCTACTTAAAGAAAGAAAGAAAGAAAGAAAGAAAGAAAGAAAGAAAGAAAGAAAGAAACTACAACCTGTTCCCATGTCACATGACCTAACAACCATGGCGAGGATTCACGAGCTCTGGGATGAGCCAATGAGTGGTAACAAAGCTGGAAAGTGTTGTGTAGACTGTGTTAGTATGATTTCAGTTTCTTGAGGATGTGACAGAGAGAGGAAGAGGGAGAGGGAGAGGGAGAGGGAGAGGGAGATTTGTCTCACCTTTTTGGAGGCTGAAAGGCCAAAGACAGCTGTAGCAGCTGTTGTTCAGGTCCTTCTGGGGGCATCTTCTCAGGGTGGACAGCACCCCAGCAGAAGTGCCTGTGAGGAGGATATTAGAGGCATGGGGTGGGGGGAAGCTGGCAGGCTTGCTGATTGAGAACCAAATCAAGGTCTCAGAAGAATGTAAAGTTAGCACAAAGGTGTCCTCCCAGGTTCAGGAGCAACCTGGGCTGCTCTGTCTCAAAACTCCAAGGGTCAGGAGTACAGCTCAGGATAGAGCATTTCCCTAGAAGGTACACAGTCCAGGGTTTGATTCCCAGTCCTGAAAGGAAGGAACACACCCCTTTTCCTGGGGAAGGGGGCACTCCTGAAGACCCAAACACTTCCCACTAAGCCCTAGGTCTTAGACCTCTCAGGGCTGAGCACCAGCAGGAGAAACAGATTTGTGAACCTGTGAGTGGTAACTAGACTTTCGGGGAGATATAAATAAATATGGGGTAGGAAGTAGGGCTTCTGCATAATTTGCATGCATTTGTGCAGGATTTGTATCTGAGACAGGAGTAGGATGCGGGAGAGGTTATGTCTGCTTATTTTAAACACTTATTATGTTATAAAGATATTTTAGGTCCCCAAGAAGACATTTAAAAATATGATCATAATAACAACAAATACATTCTCTCTAAACATTTATTTGACCAATGGTTGGCCAAACTGAATACAGTGATTCAAAAATGACCAACTTGGACAATGGAGAGTCTGTTAATGAAGCAAAGACGTACCTCCATTAAAAGGGCCAATCCTATCTAAGTACATCTTTCCTCCGCACGCCCAAACAGGCCCAGTGGGGTAGATATTCTGGACATCTCTAACACATTCACTGCAGACTGGAAAAGCAGTCCAAAGTCAGCCATGAACCGATATGAAATGTAATCAATTGAATTCATGCAAAGAATATAATGTTCTAAGTAAAACGAATAAGGTAGAGTCAACTAGAAACTCCTAAGGGGCAAACCCATTAGCCAGACCCATTGCTTCCTCTCTTGCAAGAGGCAGTAGCTACTTCTGGGAGAGCAGGCATTTTAGAACATGTGTCTTATGCCTTCTTGGTTGAGAAAAGGATTAGGTTGCAGCTGATCTGGCTCAGACCCATTACAGGTAAATAGAAAATGGGTCAGCATCCTAGTGAGAAATGCGTAACATGGTCACAGCCAATGTCACCTTTGTGTTTACGATTGACTTCCCAAAGAGACCACCAGGAAAGCCTGTGGATCAAGCAAACATAAGCATATTACATGTGTCATGGTCACGGGGGGGTCACCACAGTGTCAGAGTTTTGGCAGTGTCTCCGAACAAGAAAATTTATAAAGACGGTATGGAGGAACATGATGGGTGGGGCCTGGGTGACTGAAAGGTGTGTCTTGTGACAGGTGATAGGTTACCACAGGCAAAAGTTCAAACACAGAAGGTCTACAGTGCAGTACACAGGAAGCCAAGAGTATGAGGTGAGTGACTGGCTTTTTTTGTTTGTTTGTTTTGTTTTTTTTAAAGATTTATTTATTTTATGTATATGAGTACACTGTTGCTATCTTCAGACACACTAGAAGAGGGCATCAGATTCCATTACAGATGGCTGTGAGCCACCATGTGGTTTCTGGGAATTGAACTCAGGACCTCTGGAAGAGCAGCCAGTGCTCTTAACCTCTGAGCTCCTGGTGACTGGCTTCAAAGTCAGACACTCCAGGAGGCTCACAGCCAGCTTCCCAGAGCAAGTGGCTAAGGGTGGTCCCCCTGTTGTTTAACGCAGGGCAGCTCTCACCCCCATCTCCAGCCCCATTCACTTCTCCACAGCTGGGAGTCTTTGCTAATGGATAGCCATGAAGGTGAGGGGGGCGCAGCTCCTCCCGGCACTTCCTTCATTATAATCAGATACCGTGAAGGAATGGGGCACTGTGCTGCTAAGAAAGAGCCACCTCCAGACTCTCATTTATATTCTCCAGCCAAAGCTTGTGAAGAAACCGTGGGCATAGCTAAACTGTAACAAATACAGAAGTTAACTAGGACTCTTTTAGGGTGTGCAGATGAAGGGCCCCAAAGCTTAAGTGGTGTGGCTTCATGGCAAAGTATTTAACTTTGCTATTCGACGATTTTCTCTGGGGTTATCTCGGAGTGTATTGAAGGGCCAGGGAAATGGCAGCTAATCACAACTACCACACATCAGAACCAGTCCCAGCATGACTTTTTCCTAGTCCTCCCATCACAGGGCTCTGTGAGGCCACCTGCCCCCTCCCCTCTTCTCCCATCTGTCCACTGTCTCTTTCCTGAATCCTAAACCAGGTAGGCTTTCTCAGGATAATCTCTCCAGCTCATTCCTCACTTTGTTTTCTGGCAATATCCAATCATAAGGAAAAGCAAAGTATATACATACACACGCATGTATATATCTGTAAATGTACATATCTATATTTGTAGATATTTCCATATAGATATGTGTGTTTTATATGTCTGTATATAGGATACATATCTATATGCATTTATATACTTATGTACATATGTATGTATACATGATGTATGTGCACACACACACACACACACACATACACATACATCTTGCTAGGGGAAGCCCTCATTGGTTCCACCATGCTTGGTTTCACCGAACTTCCCCAGAGCCTAACACTGCCTCTGTGTCTCTGGTCCCCTCCCTCATGAGTCTCGCTGAGATCCCCTCCCCTTGCTCCCAGATGCCCACTCCTCCTCCTCCTCCCTTTTGGCAGATGACTGAGCCTCCCACTTTGCAGGAAAAGATAGAACTCACCAGATGGACGAGCTCTTGCCTTGTCCTACCTCATCTCCGCCCTTTTGGCCACCTCAGAAACCAGAAGCTATGGACCACCCTCCCCAGGGAATTACGCAGTTACCTTTCACATTCAACTGGTTTTTTCCTCAAGGTTTTTCTCTTTGGTTTTAAATATCTGCAGACCAAAACAATCCAAGTCAAAAAAAAAAAAAAAAGGGGACAAACAACTCTTAGCTGATTATTCCCTTGCCTTTCCCCGCCCCACCTCATTATAACTGGCACCCTACCCCTCTGTCCTGCACAGCCACATACAGCACGCTCAGTTAGATTTGCTCTCTTGCTCTCCGGGCTCTGCTCGGTCTTCAGACCTCCGTGGCTCTGTGACTGTGTTACTCCTGCTCCATCCAGCTGTCCAGCCACTACTAAATCTGAGGGACGCTTTCAGTCTTCCTGGGTCTGCCTCTTTCCCTAAGCATCACTGGTCACTGTTCTTGCATGTGTGTGGTCACAGACTGATATCTGGTGTCAATCATTCTCCACCTTGTTTATTGAGAAAGGGTCTCTCTCACTTGAAAGCAGACCTCACTGATTCAGCAAATCTTGCTGGCCAACTTACTTCAGGCACCCTGTCTCCACATCTGGCATGACGGGATTGTGGGCAGGTCAGCATACGGACACAGTATTTACTTGGCATGTTGGTTAGTTTATTTGTCAGCTTGACACACACTAGAGTCAACTTGGAAGGGGGACCCTCAGTTGAGAAAATGTTTCCATGACATTGGCCTGTTGGCTAGTCTATGGTACATTCTCATCATTAATGATTGAGGTAGTAGGCCCAGGCCACTGGGGAGGTGCCACCACTGAGGTAGTCCTGAGTTGTCTAAGGAAGCCAGCTCAGCAAGGCACTGAAAGCAAGCCAGTCAGTTACACTCTCTGCTTCAGTGCCAGCTTCCAGGTTCCTGCTCTTGGGTTCTTGCCCCGGTTTCCTCCATGATAGATGGTAAGCTATACAAGGAAAGAAATCCTCTCCTCCTCACGATGCTTTGTATCATGGCTTTTATCATGGCAACAGAAAGCAAATCAGAATGCTTGGGTGCTGGAGAGCTGAACTCGGCTCCTAAAACTTTAACAACACCTTTACCTACTGAGCCATGTCCCTGGCCCTGAGCCCTGTGTTCTACACCTACTAAATCTTACACTTATCTATTTTCTTCCACACCCACAAAGCTTATCTATTTCCTGCTGGTTTTTTTTTTTCAAACTTGGAATAAACAATAGATTTCCCATAACTACAACATTTGTCTATGCAAACACGGCTACCTTACAGTCCTTGTTGGCTACTATATTGTTGTGTTTGGATCAAGACAAAGTTCCCTTGAAATGCCCATGAGACCCAAGGAGACCTGGCATGTGTCTCTCAATTAGACTTTCTCTGGCATTGTCTCTGGGCTCTATGACCTCCAACCAGGCTCACCTTTCTCCAGGCTTTGGTTTCATCCACAACGCCCATGACCTTGACTTGGGCCTTTCTTCTCTGTTGCCTGTTACAATCTTGTCCTTCTCCAGATCTCAGGGTAGTTGTAAATTCCTCAAAGAAACTGGCTCTGAACAAGTGCTTTAGGTCCTCATAGCACAGCATGCTGCTTCTCCTGATAGTTGAGATGTGATATCTGTTGATGTAATTATGCAATTAATGCTACTCTCTCTCACTAGTCTGGAAACTCAACCCAGATTTCTGGCATCTAACATAGTAGTATTAATTAGCTTCTCCATAAATATTTGTTGAGCAAATGTAATTTTGGGTAGCAATCAAAAACATTAGGTCCACGTAAAAGTCAGTGGAAACCAATTCAATTAGAGAAAACCAGACTGTTTAGTCAGAGCTTGCAAGGGATCCAGTCACCACTTTTGTATGGCAGAGACTCAAAACCAAGCAGAAAATCAGACAAGCTTTGCAGTGGGGAAGGGAAGCCTGAAGCTGTGCTCTGACCAGAGCCTGGTGCTGTGAATAAATAGGTGGGTTAGCTAAACACAGGGCATCCCATGTGACTGATTGGAAGTCCATATTTGACATTTCCTGATTGGCCCTAATTGGAAACAGGAACAAAAATCAGAGACCACATCAGCTGTTAATCAAGTGTTGAACCTTTGGACAATCATTTGCTGGAGATAACCTTATGGCGTCCTGGGAGTCTGACTCAGCCAAGCAGGTTTGGCCTCCTGGCCTGGTTACTGTAGATAATGAGTAGCATGGTGTTCCTGGGCTGGTTGCTGACAAATCAGGAGTCTTCTTGGTTTTATATATGATCTGGCTTTGTCTCGTCCCTGTTACGTTTTGAATCTGAGATTTCTCCCACCGGCTTCATGTTTGGGGCAGTTTCCTGACTGGTTGTGCTAACTGGGGTGTGGGTGTGTGTATGGGAGGCTATGAAACCTTTGATAAGGTCTAGGTAAGGCCTAGGTGGCAGTAGTCTCTGGGGGGGGGCCGGGGTGGACCTCTGATGGACACCCCCTTTCTCATATTCCTGCCACTTTCCCAGATTCCTAGTCGCCACTTTATATGCTCACCTCTACAGATAAGTGGTTCCATTGAGCCCTACCTACTAGGACAGACAGATTCCTCCTACACCGTGTCCTGAAACCATCGCTTCCTCCCTTGTTCCCATCAGCTAGTTTGATTGCAGTGATGCAAAAGTAGCTAACGAAGTCCCTTGCTCATGTCTCCACAAGGAGGCAGAGAAAGGAGCGTGGAGAGACTTTGCCCAGGGTCACTTCAGCCTGGTGTGTCTACCCAGTAAAGTACTCATACCCTTTACACTCCACCTAGACTGAGCCTGTGATACAAATGGTAGCACTTCCTCTAAGCTGTGGGCCAAGGTCCGTTACAGTCCCCCCCAGGGGACCAAGGAAACTTATTAATAAGAAGCTTCAAACTGTGGTTGACCCCAGCGTTACAAAGGCTCTGCGGCTTGGCGAGTGTGTATGTTAACGCTCACTCTCTCTGGGTTGGGAGAAGCACAGACAACTGATTTAAGTACTTTTTCTTTAGTCTTGAACTGGTCAGTACAAAGAGCATTTGGGCACACGTGTCTTAAGAAGGGAACTGAGTCAGACATGGGAACAGAGAAGAGGAACTGTGGGCACAGAAAGAGTGATTATTAGCTGCAAAGACTTCTCAAGAAAACTCTTTTCTGGAATTAGGTAGAGGCGAACACCTTTTAACTCCTAGCACTGGAGAAGAGAGGCAATTCTGTAAGTTCCAAGACAGCCTGGTCTATTTAATGAGTTCCAGGTTAGCCTGGGCTACATAGTGACAACCTGTGTCAGGGAAGGAAGGAAGGAAGGAAGGAAGGAAGGAAGGAAGGAAGGAAGGAAGGAAGAAGGAATTAAGGAATTGAGGAAGGGAGGAAAGAAGGAAGGAAGAAAGGAAGGAAGGGAAGAAGGGAGGAAGAAAAGGAGGGAGGGAGGAAGAAAGGGAGGAAGGAAGGAAGGAGGGAAGGAGAAAAAGAAAAACTATATTGAAAATCTGAATCCTCCTCTATGTCCCTCGAGTAGAGTCTTCAGTGAGCCGTATTACCAAGTGAGGCTTTGCTGTGCAACACTGTACAAAGAGCAAAGCAGGGGTGCCCAAGTAAAGCCTTAAGGACGTGTAGCTCCTTCGGGAACATGCCCAGGACAGTAGGATCCCCACGGCCTATGTTTACCTGCCTAGATGGGATGGAGATCCAATATCTGTACAACAACTTATAAGTCATCTTAAAACAAATATCCTTTTAAAATTGGTTTCAGGTTAAAAATTAATAGAGCATGATCAGGTATTGAGGGGTAGGAAGGAGAAATAGGAGTGAAGCCCTGAGGGCCAGCAGAAAGAATGGAAACAGGCAACCTTAGGAGGTAGGAGGTGTGTGTGTGTGTGGGGGGGGGCCCTCTAGAATGTTCCAGAGACCTGGGAGGTGAGAGACTCTCAGGACTCAAATGCCTTAGATGAAATGCCCAACAGTGGAGAGAGGGAACTTGTAGAGTCCATCTTCAGTAGGAAGACAGGGCATCACATGGAGGGATGGGGTTGCCATCCCACAGTCAAAAACTCTGACCCAGAATTGTTCCTGTCTGAAAGAACTGCAGGGACAATGGAGAAGAGACTGAGGGAGAGAAGGTACAGTGACAGGCCCAAATTGGGATCCATCTCAAGGGAAGGCTCCAAGGCCTAACACTATTACTGATGTGTGCTCAGACACAAACAGGGGCCTAGCTCCAAGAGGCCCAACAAGCAGTTGAAAGAGTCAGATGCAGATACTTAACACCTGATCAATGGACAGAAGCTGAGGACCTCTGTGGGTAAATTAGGGAAAGGCTGAAAGAAGCTGATGAGGAGGGTGACCCCATAGGAAGACCAGCAGCTTCAACTAACCTGGACCCCAGAGATCTCTCAGACACTGAGCCACCAACCAGGCAGCATACACCAGCTGATATGAGGCCCCCGGCACATAGACAGCAGAGAACTGCCTGGTCTGGCTTCAGTGAGAGAAGATGCACCTAACCCTCAAGAGACTTAAAGCTCCAGGGAGTGAGGAGGCCTGGTGGAGGGGGTGAGCATCCTCATGGAGACAGGGGGAGGATGAAAGGGATGAGGAACTGTGGGAGGTTGGGCCAGAATGGGTATAATGATTGGACTGTAAAAAATAAATATAAAGAGAATTAAAAAGAAAGAAAGCAAGAAATCTAGAGGAAAAGGCTGGAACTCAGCAAGCTCTATGTGCACAATTCTCCTTGGCCTCCAGGTGCAGGGCAGAAACCCTCCGAAGTGAGTCTTATGATCTTCAGCCAGAGGCGATTCTTCTGTGATCTGCTTCAGGAGAGCATGCAAGGGTAAGGTGACTTTCCTGCGTCTGGGCTTTCTCAGTTGCTTCAGCTTAAAATGTTCAGGACCTGAAGGAGCCTCATCTCGGCGTACGGTTCTCTGCTCTGAATGGAACTGATGAGGTGGCGGCTGCAGTTTCCTCAGACCTTTGGATTCTGTTACACCCTCAGCAGGAAGCACTCTGCTCCCACTTGCTCTCACAGAACAAAATGCACCTTCAACTAAATGTGTGTGTTGGGGGGGGGGAGTTCTCCACATACCCTACAGACCTGAAATGGCTGCCCCTGGAATCACAGTAGCATGTCCCCCATTTAAGTTAATTCTTCATTGCTTAACCGGGGAGCATCAGATTCCACAGGTCAAAGCTTCGATCCTAAAAGAATACTCTTCTTTCAGGTGCCAGCTGCAAGCAGCAGTGTGCTCCCTGCTTCTGACTAGTGGCCTGTCAATCAATTCCCTAGTACCCCTCCCAACTGTGTTAGGTGAATTTGCCAGAACGGCTTGCAGAAGCCAGAGAATATTTGCATGCATTTCTAAGCCTGTTGTGTAGGACAAGAAGACGTGTATAAGGTGTGTGCGCAGGAAGGGATATGCCGTCTCTAGGCTCTCTCCGGGAGCACACGCCACAGACACTGCAGAGTCTCAAGTCCAGCTTCTCACGGCATATGCAGAAGCTCCAGTCAGTACACGGCTGTGGTTGATCAAGCTGTTGGCCAGTGGTGACCATCCTAAGCTTCTGTCCACCAAGACAGCTTGGGGAGAGGGGGAATAATGGGTGTCAACCCTCTGAGCATATGGTTGGTTGCCCTGGCAACCAGAGGGAACCAAATCCTGGGGTTATCTGGGGGGGGGTGTTACACAAATAGCCTCATTAACATGAGCTCAGGGGTACTCTGAAATGGGATTTTTGTAAATAAAGGCTGTCTCTCACCCTTTGGGCTCTCTACCTGTTTCAGGAACTAAGGACAAAGACACTCTTCTTGCTCTATTCTCTTGGGAAATTACGAGGGCTACAAGAGCTGTGAGTGAGGAGCAGTGGATGGACCCTGTGATATATACTTCTTAACATTACGCATCCTCGTCAGTACAAACACTCTTACCTAACAGAGCTCTAAGGCGCCAGCTATTTCTCTTCCCGGATGTGCCCAGATAAAAATGGTTTTGCATATTTAAGCTGGCGAAGTCACTGAAATGATATAATCTCACGATTTTTTTTTTCTTGGAGCTCTTTATAGCCACACTGTGAACAGATGTAACTTCACCAGTGTAGACCTAGTATCCTTGCTAAAAGCATTCTGCATTGAGATCTGGTTGTGCCCTGCCCAAAGTCTCTCTGCACTGTATAAAAATAGTGGTTCTCCCAGCCCCAACGTTTCCTTAAAGAATCCATTTGGCAAGCAATATTTGACTACATTGTGAAGATGGAGAGCGCCTGTGTACCTTGATAGATGTGTCAACAACGCCATCTGCCTGGAATCACCCACAAGACATAAACTGATAAATAAGATATTCCTGAAAGTAGAAATGATGCCACCCTCTAAATTTACCAGAGTAAACTGGGACCAAAATCATATCACCACGAAAATCAGGCTTGAGAACTTGGTGACCATGCCAGACTGAGGGAATGGTGCAAACTCCACCCCCCCCCCCAGACCCTATAAAAAGGAAGAGTCCAACGCTGTCAGTGACAGATGCATCAACCTGCCATCTGATCAGCCAGTATGTGCATGAAGGGACTGACAGACAGAAACTCATGGCTGTCGCAGAGGCTCCAACTTGGCTTGGTCCTCATTGTTTGTATGGGCTAGTCAAATTGCTGACTGATAATGTTTTGTAATGCAGTAGTATGATGTGGCAGGAGAGGGTGCCTTAGTGGGCCCATGATGAGGCCCTTCCCTCCCCTTCCCTTTCCCCCTCCCCCAGGTACCAGCCATACAATGGGTCTAGTATAAAATGAAGTTTATTTTGGGGCATGAGAAGGGGGAGTTGAGAAGGGAGTAGAGGCAGAGAAAGAGAAGGGACAGAGAGAGACAGAGAGAGAGAGGAGAGAGAGAAAGAAGGGAAGAGACCAGCTGGGAACATGCGGTGAGAGAAGGGGGGACAGAGAAGGAGGGAGAGAGAAGAGAGAAGAGAGAGACAGAGAGACAGAGGGAGGGAGGGAGGGAGGCAGGTGCAAACAGTCTTTTTATAGCAGCCAGGCTCCTACCTGGCTGTTGCTAGGTAACTGTTGGGCGGAGCCCGGAAGAAACGCTGACCATTCATCCATTTGTCTGGGATCTGTCTACTCATGTGTTTACCTGGACCTGGTCTTGCCTTTCTCCCCACAGCTCCCCTCACTCCGTTGCAATTCCCTTCTGCAGCTCCGTCTGACCCTGCAGCCTGGGTTCTGCACCTTACTCTCGAGGAGATTCTCAATCTTTCTGGTCTCCTTGAAACACACTGAATTCTGCTGCAGCCCATTTGACCCTTTAGAGACACTTGGTGGCCTACACATATTGCATCCATGAAGATATAATGCAGCATCTGAACATTAGTGTTAGTCATTTATTATAAAAATAAAGCAAGCAGACAGACTTGTGTTTGCCACAGCTGGGCTATCAAGGAAAGCAGAAGTCCCTGGCTGGCTGCGCCGATGAAACCACTGTGCTTTGTGAACTTATTGCTATTCAATACGTTCTGACTCTGTGGAAAAATACTAGTATGTTTATCCACGTTTCTCTTGGGATATTCAGGCTGGAAACAGCTGGTGTTGGGGCTCAGGGCATGGCATCGGAAAGTTGGAAGCTTGGGCAGGCAGTGCCTGCTGTGGAATGCCAATGCCAGGAACCCCTTCTCCAGATCAGCTCCTAACCAGAGAGCAGAGAAGCATCAGTGTCTGCCTTTTCTTGACGTTTGCACAGAACTGTGGTTTAGATCTCGACCTTTAGCTGAAGGCCTATGTGTCGGAGGCTTGTGTTCCAGGGTGGAGCTCCTGGGAGCTGGTGGGACCCTTTAAGGGAGGTCAGAAGGAGTCCTGCCTGCCAAGTGTTCCCACCATTATGTGCTCTCCTGGTAGGAGTAGCCGATGGTTCCTGGGAGTCTCTGTCCTGGGAAGAGCTGCTGATGGTGAGAACAGGAACCTCTGAGGCTCAGAACCAGGACACCTATTGTCTTTATGCCTTATCTTAGGAGTTTGCTTCAATGGTGGAACATTAAGAGGGAAAAACCTTAAAAAAGAAAAGATTTAATTTGTATTTCTGTGTATCTCTATGTGTGTGTGCCTGCAGAAGCCCTGGGGATCTTCAGATGCCCTGTAGCTGGGGTTACAGGAGACTGAACTGCCCAGCAGCTGGGGTTACAGGAGTCTGTGAACTGCCCAGCAGAGGAGCTGGGACCTGAGCTCAGGTTGCCCGGAAGAGCTGCAAGTGCGCATCACCACTGAGGTATCTCTTCAGGTCCAACAAGTACAGCTTTTAACTAATCCTTTAGGACTGCTTTGTGAGAGACTATTGGGACAACAAGACAGCCTCTGTCTACCCTGGCTTCCTCTCTTCATTCTTGCTTAACCTGTTTCCACCTCTCACCCAGAAACTCTGCATATGTTAGATAAATCTCAACCATCTGTCTTGCCTTCAAATCTCATGTTTTTGTGAGTGCCCCAATGTGTATGAACGTCATGAAGTTATATGAGATTCTCCTAGTTTGCCCGCTGTCAGATTCAAAGTACAGAATTTTCGGAGGGGGGCGGTAAAAGGAAAATTCTCTTTGCCCCTTACACTGGTCTCTCCCGTAAGTCAAATGTCTGTAGCAACGTGATAAAATACATCACCTTGTATTTCATTAATCTGATGTAGGTTCTGATCTCAAAGCAGTGAGGGGAAGTTTACTTTAAGGGTGTGTGGGGTGAGTGTGTGCAGGAATGACTGTGGGGTGAGATGTCTCTATTAGATAGGAAGTTATTTTCATACCCCACAGAACTGTTCTTTTACCCATGACTAATTGTCAGAGAGAGGCTCCCTCTAGGCAGCAAGCCATGTTATTGTTGAGCTGGGCTCAACGTTGCTGCTTGTGCTCGAAAGTAATAAAATTGCATTTCTTAGAAATGAAACAAAAAAAAAAAACGTGTAAAGGAAACAAAGATTGCTCCTTGCTCCTCCAAAATAACGCTCACTGCAGGGGCTCGGATTCTCTAGTGCGCATGCCTGTCCAGAGTGCAGCTTCCGATAGCAACTCCGCTGGGCTGGATGGAAAATGTTACCCACTCACTCCTCTGAGAGATTCTCACCATCTCCTAGGCTCACAGTGATGGCTGCAGGGAGCAGCCAGATATTAAACAGAATGTATGTGAGGCCAGTGTTCTAAGACTGAGCCCTTGCACTTCGACCCAGAAAACCAGAACATACCAAAGGGGGGTCGATCGTGCTGAAAGCCACTCGATCCAACTGATACACAAGGAAGCATACAGGTCGCCAAACAGACCTATTTTTTTTCTCCCTGAAGACAGGAAGTGTCATCGGTGAATTCCTTTTGCTTTAACTTTTTCCTTTTGCCCTGTGTTGACTCGTTTTCTTTTTTTCATGCATATTATAGTACTTACAGTTCCGCTGTTTTCCTAAGGGATCTATAACCGGATGAATCTGCACCCAATGGCATTACAGTAGTATCTATTCCCAGCCTGATGGTGCAGGGACTGCTAAACTGAGCAAGGGTTACCCTAAAGCTGCCTCTTTACTCTCATCCTAAAGGCTTCTTCGTCAGGGGTGAGCTGTAGCCTGACTCCACATATCAACAAGCTAACCTTAACTTTCCCCCTCTCGACCCCCACCCCCGAGACAGGGTTTCTCGGTATAGCCTTGGCTATCCTGTCTGTGTGCACACAGCAGCTTAGTCTGACCTAAACACCCAGGTGAGGCCATGTTCCTGACAGTGGGACTGAGAAGCGAGACTTGTTTTAGTGACTTAGTCTAGCTTGCTTGCTTGCCTTGGCTCCCTACGTAGCTCAGGATAGCCTCAAGCTTCTACTCCTGCCTCCACACTCATGCATTCTTAGAGAATTCTTTGCTCTGTGAGGTCGTGCTGGGCACTGCAGGGGCTTTGGAGCCTCTCTAACCTTCTCCACTCCATACCAGAAGTACTACAATGGCTCACCTGCCATGCTTAAGACTTGAGAGCCAAAACTGTCTTCAGATGTTGCTAATAATTGCCCACGTGGGGCAAAATCGCCCACCCATTGTTTATTTGAGAATCCATGTCTTACCATCATCAGATTGGTCGATTTTGTGGTTACAGTATGAATAATGTGTTGTTTTGTTATTTTTTCCAAAGCAGAGGGGATGAGAGAACTGGCTGGGAAGACCACATTTCAGATGTTCTGAAAGGCATGAGTGCTTCAAGAAGGAATGAACATCACTGAATTAAAAGATAGAATCCAGGGGCTGGAGAGATGGCTCAGCGGTTAAGAGCACTGACTGCTCTTCCAAAGGTTCTGAGTTCAAATCCCAGCAACCACATGGTGGCTCACAACCATCCATAAAGAGATGCCCTCTTCTGGTCTGTCTGAAAACAGCTACGGTGTACTTACATATAACAAATAAATAAATCTTAAAAAGAAAAAATAGAAGCCAAGAGATGTCCTTCTGGCAGGTGGTCTGTGGCTTACAGGCAGTTTTTCAGTGCCTTGAGGTGATAAGGTCTGACTGGGAAGACATTGGTGTAAAAAAAAAGAGGTGGTGTTTGCTTGGAGCACCCATGTTTGGCACCATGGGTAATGTGCTCTAGATGTAGTGTCCCTTATAGGAGGACCCTCTGGGCAATAATTTTATTCATCCACTCATTTTCATTCATTCATTCATTCATTCATTCACTGGCCCTCTGCCATGCACCAGGAGCTGGCTGTCCTGGGTGAAGAGAAGGATGCTGTAATTCCTTCTCTAGGGGACTCCCTAGTGGGAAGGAGACAAGGTTGTCACAGCCATTGTAACAGCATCTATAGAGGCCCAGTGCTCACTGGACACAGCTCATGATTGCTATATACATCGTAAGAACATCTCCTGAGGCTCGGTGCTCACTGCACACAGCTCAGGATGTCACAACCGTGATAACAGCGCCACGCTGTTTCTGTGATCCTTGGACACAGCTCGTGATTGTTCTGCTTTCCACATGAGGGTGCTCAGAAGACTCTGTAGTTTGTCCAAGGGCACATAGCTTATGGCAGAGCAAGGGCAGGAATCTACCCCATGCACAGGGCATATAGTGAGCATGCTGTTCTCACAGTGCACAGTCTGCACAGACCAACACAACCACACGACAGAGCACAAAGAGGCAGTCTGAGAGAGGACAATGTCTCAGGGGAGGTGACATTTGAACAGGGCTCAGCGTCCTGGGTAGAGGCATGTGTATATTCATGAGACATTTATAGGGCATCGCCATAGAGTCAAGACCTTGTGCTGTGCCTTTAAAAATAGATTTCACCTTTTCAAATTTTGACGATTTGAAAGCCGAGTTCCCACTTCTATCCATTTTATGTATATGTTATATACCTGGCGTTGCTGATGGAGGGGCAGGCTGTGTTTTGCAAAATACTGCAATGAACACTGATGTGCAAGTGTCTGTTCCAGTCCCTCCTCTCAGGTTGGTTGGGGGAGGGAATAGGCCTAAATTCAACAGTGAATTTAAGGGGCTGGAGAGATGGCTTAGTTAGCACTGGCTACTATTCCAGAGGCCCTGGGTTCTATTCACAGCACCCACATGGAGACTCACAGTCATCTTCAACTCTGGTTCCCAAGGATCTAACACCCTCTTCAGAAAACATCCTCTGACCCCGCCTCCACCCCCACCCCACTGTTCTGTGTCAATGCAGGCAATAGAAATTCTCAAGTCTCTCTTCCCTGAAAGAGGTTATTAAGGCTGCATGCAGCAAGTTCTCTGTCTTGTATTAGACTGAAGTAAACGAAGGTCCAAGAAGCTAAGAACAATTTTAAACAATAAGATCTTGCTTTTATTCCTACTAGATCAAAGTCCATTTTAGTCCAACCAACTTCCTTTTCTTTTTTCTTTCTTTCTTTCCTTCCTTCCTTCCTTCCTTCCTTCCTTCCTTCCTTCCTTCCTTCCTTCCTTCCTTCCTTCCTTCCTCCCTCCCTCCCTCCCTCCCTCCCTCCCTTCCTTCCTTCCTTCTCTTCTTTCTTTTTTTTTTTTTTTTTTTTTTTGGTTTTTCGAGACAGGGTTTCTCTGTGTAGCCCTGGCTGTCCTGGAACTCACTTTGTATACCAGGCTGGCCTCGAACTCAGAAATCCGCCTGCCTCTGCCTCCCGAGTGCTGGGATTAAAGGCGTGCGCCACCACGCCCGGCTCTTCTTTCTTTTAAAAGATTTATTTATTTAGTTCATGTTGATTGGTGTTTTGTCTGCATGTACATCTGTGTGAGGGTGTCAGATCCTGTGGAACTGGAGTTCCAGACAGTTGTGAGCTGTTATGTGGGTGCTAGGAATTGAACCTGGGTCCTCTGCAAGAGCAGCCAGTGCTCATAACTGCTGCACAGTCTCCAACCATAGTCTCCCAGCCACTTTTCTAAATGATTGCACACTCTTCATTGACTCTGAGCATGGAAATACACATTTCAATTAGAAGAAAAATATTTTGAATAGTTGTGTGTGTGTTGGGGGGGGAGGGAGAATTGTGTGTGTGTGTGTGGTATGTATAACTGTGTGGATGTGAGTGTGTATATATGTATAAGTACATACCTGTAGCAGTTAGAAGACAACCTCTAGTTTTGACTAGCGATGGTTCTCAGATGACAGTTACTTTTTTGTTGGAGACAGGGTCTCTCACTAGCCTGGAATAACACAGATGGGCAGGGCTGTCTAGTCCTCCAGCTACCAGGGACATGCCTGTCCTTGCCTCCTCTGGATTACAGGGGTAAAGCGTCACATTTAACACTTGTTCTAACATGGGTCACTCATGCTTGCAAGGCAATCACTTCATGGTCCCATGATTTTGTTATTTTATTAGCCATAAAGTAATAAATGCTTGAGGAGATAAGCAAATTATGTGTAATTTAATTTAAACATCATACAACATACACACACACAATGACATCACATGGTAACTCATGAATATGTACAACTTTGATGTTCCCAGGTGCTGAGTTTCAAACAGGAAATTAAAAGAAATACACACTTTCCTCTGGGCATTTAGACCTTTACAGCTTAAGCCTCCCTTGTCATTCAAAGCTTTGTAAATAACTTTGTTATGCTTGCCCTCTTGTGACTCTGCCCTCAGTGACAGCTACAGATAGGTCATCTGCTATGGGAGGGGCAGGATGTAACCTTTGCTCTCTCCCACCATCCTGCCAGCCTGTTCTTTCCCTGCAGTCTAGTGCACATCATTTTAATCAAATTCCATGTGCTTCTGTTGAATTGAACTTAGTTTGGCCTCATTGAGCTGCCTCAGGCCGTGTTGAAATTTGACCGAAAAGTTTCCTCTGTGTAGTGAGCTGCAACTCATCTTGATAGAACTGTATCTACTCATCTCCTGGAGGCTGGGATCTGCCCTTTCTCCAATACACCCTCATTTGTTTAGAGCACAAAGCCTTCTCTAGTCCATAATTTAGTCCTTGAGACTGGCCCCTTTTCTGATTGTGGGCTCAGTCACGGAGCAGACCGCCTGTAACTTCCCAACTCTCAAAATTCTGAAGAAGTAAGCACTAGCTGCCAGCTAGGGACAGAGGGGTGCCTCTTGCATATTTGTAACTCTGATGAACTCAAAGCAACCTCATACCGAAAGTGAACCTCAGCAATCGCTTGTGTGTGGTGATCTTCTATACGGCCTTATTCCATTCCCAGACATTTTCTGGGAATCTCAAAAACAAGACGTTAAAGACGCCATAACTTCTCTGTGATCCTTGCTACCTAGAGTTTTACCTGATTGCTTATAATCCTATTAAATCCATAGGAACATTGCTGTGAGCTCATTGCGGTTTCTTAGCAGTCCTTTGAAGGGCAGCTTACAGAAGCTTCAAATCTATTGTAAAAACAAAAGAAAATAAACAACAACAAAACCCCCAAAACGCAGTCACGATTCTGTCTCTGAGAAACCCACACTCACAATTCCAGGACTTACTTCCTTCCTTCCTTCCTTCCTTCCTTCCTTCCTTCCTTCCTTCCTTCCTTCCTGAGTGCCTTTGTTTCTATCAACTCCATTTTAAAATCTGATATAAATATATAAATATATATATATATATAACTCATAAGTTACTTCATACTTGCTCATCCAGAAATTCTTTCCTGTGCATCAAAGTCAAAGGCCTGGCTTTACTTGTGTGGAGGTATCTAAAAGACAACAGATCCCCAGGACACTACCACTAGCAGCCTGGAGCTGTGCCTGTATTCCTGCTGCTGCTGCTGCTGCTGCTGCTGCTGCCAAATCCAGATGCAGGCTGGCCTGAGCCTGGACCAAATGGAAAGCTGCTGTGATCCCCACAACCCAGCTTCAGGAAAAGCAGTGACTCCTGTCCATATCTGCTATGCATAGAGAGAGAGACAAATATCCTGCCAGGTGGCATGTTTTTATCTACCAAGCGTGAGGAACTATTTGGTGACTCGGCCCTTGGGTCAGTCAACGGGGTCTGCAAGAGAGAGAGAGTGGGGATGTAGGGGCAAGAGACTCAAAGAAGGGAGACAAGACAGGCTATCAAGAATCAAGTCTCAAGTCTTTGAGTCTCAAGTCCCATTTATTAGAAGGCAACTATGGGCATATATGTACTCACTGGGGAGTGCAGCTGGAGACAACCATAAGTCCAGGATGTATAGGAGAAAAACAAGATGCTATCAGAGTGTGTTCAGCTGTGGTGGGCTTCTTGCAAAAACATCATGCCAGGAAAACAAGTCTCTCATCTGGGTGGAAAAGTACCACTTATAAGTAAATAACCCGAGATGGCTGTAGAGATGATATCCATTTTCTGCTAAGAGTCGGCTCCCAACAATTTGGTATTGGTATCAGCTGATATGGGGGTGCATAGAGCATCTCTAGAGGGGTTCCAGGGTGTTATGTCCAGAAGCAGAGAACTTCAGCAGAACAAAGAGTTTGTTAAGGAAAGGTACATGACTAAGGGAGAGAGAGGGTGGCTGGAGCAGAGAGTCAGTGGCTCAAATAATCCCACCGTACAGAAGGTTGGGGCTTTTAAGTCATATAACACAGGCTTTAGGGGGCATCTGCCTAGCATAGGCTTTTTTGGTACCCTTGCATTGTGTAAGCTCTTTACATAATCTGTTACATGTAATTATACATACAACCCTTTATGGTCCCTGCCTCACTAACATATTAAAGCTCTAGCACAGAGTATGCCTTAGTGGCCCAGTGAACCGTGGGTCCCCTTCAGACACTCTGGAGTGCCTCTGAGCCTGTGCCAGGGGTCCATTTTCTCTGACTAGGGTTGAGTGGGGTCTGCTGCAGTCTTCTTCCTTGCCAACTTGTCTTCTTCATGTTAACTTGGGAAGGCTCTGCAAGAGGCCTGCCAGCTCCACTGTCTGTCCTGCTGTCTGGTCCCCCTGTGTTTCTTTCTGATAATCTCACTTATGGAATGCTCTTGTTTCCTGTTATCTTCCTGATGTGGGTTCTTTTCAGATGATTGCTTTCCATGTCATACAGCTTTCATTAATCATCAACATGCTTAGCATAAACAGAGCTCTTAAATGTAGATTGAGCCGAGCGGTGGTGGCGCACACCTTTAATCCCAGCACTTGGGAGGCAGAGGCAGGTGGATTTCTGAGTTCGAGGCCAGCCTGGTCTACAAAAAATGTAGATTGAGTGATTGTCCTCCTTGTTGGAACTCCATCTCGAGCTTCGCCAAACAAAGCCAACGCTGTGTCGTATTGAGATCTGGCTTCATGTTGACCTTAAACCTCCCTAGGACGAATCCTCCTAAAACTTCCAGTATATAAACAGGGAAAACCAAGTTTCCCCAAATAACCTAAGAGACCCTGTCAAAGCACTGCTTCTCTGAGGTGCCTACGTGGTTTTATGTTTGTATGTCTGAACTCTAAAATAGTCCATTCTCCTGGGCCTGTCTCTTATTTCCCAAAGCAGTGTTTATTTGGAGGCATCTGAGTCCTTACAATCAAATGTAAAACAAAACACTATTAACTCTGTCGGTGTTTTTTAAAGAAAAATACGAAACAATCAAACACAACTGTGGCTTTGGCTAACTTCACCGACTGACAAGCAAGCCATCTGTCGGTACAGGCTGCTTTGGGGGACGGCTGATCACGGGGTCGAATGAAACATTCATAGTAATTAGTGGCGGCACCAAAATAGACCGTCGGTCGCGCGGTGCTTTTCCAGTTGTTATGGTGACAGCCCCCTCCCTCCCTTTCCTCTTCTTCCCTGCCAAAGGCACTCCTACTTTCTGCGGCCTTCCATCTGGTGCGGACTCTCAGAGTGTAGTGAAATGAAATTGACTGCTCATTTGTCACCCGGAGCTGCGCGTGTTGGGAGGAGCAGGGGTCGGGGCAGGTTGTCTGTCCCCCTGTGCTCAAACAAGGGTGACAGAGCAGCTGGAGCATCTCCTACAGACCATCAAACAGGTGCTGTCAAGGGGCTGCAAAGGCATCGATGACAGAGATGGCGCCTCATCTCTCATGGATAAGAGCTACCCTTGGGATCATCCGGTCCGTGGCCTGTCAAAAAGAAGAGTGTCTCCCCTGCCACCCTTCGTGCGGATCCTCTATGTGTGGACTGTCGTTTATTCTTCTGGAACTTTTAGAAGTTATCAAGTGTTGACATTCTTGTCTCTCTGGTAAAAAATCTCAAAACCTAGCCAGAATTTGATTCCCTAGGGCCCTGGTCACTTTGGATCTGGGTGTTCAAAATATTGACAAGTACTGCTATCTACGTAACCTCTCCGGAGGCCCCAGGACTATAGACTGAGCATCCACCCGCTAAGGCCTCCACAGGCTAACTGGATATATTTGCAGGAGAGAAGTGAGGAAGGAGGGATACAGGATGTTCCCAGTGCAAGATCCTGAGGAGCTGGCGGTGGAATCCCGCCCCTGGGGAGCTGGCAGTGAGACCCCGTATCCCAGTGTGCTCTCTTGATGCTGCTAAAGCAATCATAGCCTTTATCAGCAGTTAGTGGGAACAGCCGCCTATTACAAATGTCATGCTAACGAAGGAAAAATGGGTTTATTAACATGGGTATATTGTAAATATGTGGGAGGCACTCAAGGAGCAGTGAATACTCTGACTTTGGAGGTCACCTTCAGCTCAGTCATTCTTTACCTTCGGGGTTGTACGCTCCTACCTTCCAGCCGACGTTAGATTGCCTAGAGGCCTTTGACCCACCACTTGCTACCACCATGTCGCTAGGAAAATTGCCTTCGTCTCCTCAGGTATACATTGGGATTCACAGTGTATCTTCTTTGGAAGACTGTTTCAAAGATGTGGTGATGTGGTGTGGAAAGTCGGGCACACGGCCAGATGCAGAGAGGGATGCTGGCAGCAGCTGTCTTCATTAAGCAAGTCCTTACTGTCGCTTCCTGCCTGGCTTAGGCCCCCATCATTTCTTAGACCCCAAATGTGCCCTCCAGGCTCTCGGTGGAGGCATGGCTCACCTCTCCTTGCCAGGCAGCTGTTCAAGATCCAGTGGCAGATGGCCAGCGTCCCTGTGCCATTAACATCTGACAGCCTTTATGACAGAGAAATAGGAAAGGTCCATCGTGAGCAGCATCCCCCCCGCCCCCCCCCCCCCCGCACTCAGTCTGGGCTTTCTGCTGATCAGCAGCAGGTCTGTAAGCCAGAGGATTCTCCAGAAGTGGAGCCAACAGGAACCCTGAGAGCTGTGGTCTTCACTCTGCCTCCAGGTCCAGGTCCAAGTGCCCTAGGGTTGACAGTTTTATCGTCATTTATAGGACCCATTCATTCAGCAAAAACATCTGAACCCATGTCACACACCCATCACTGGAGTAAGCTGGGTGCCTGGACAGCGGAATATCCATCACTTTCCACTTCACAATTTCTCTGTTTTTAGAGGGTCTTAAGTGTAGAGCTCCCACCCCCGATTCTGTCTTGAGTATCAAGAGTCTCATTTCATAGATGAGAAGGCTTGGCTCCAGAGGCCAGCTGCTGGGTCAAGGTCACCCAACTTGTACTTGTGTAATGAGAGTTAAATTTGCACAATAAACTCAGGTGTGCTCCTTCCTGTTTTCCTTTTCTCTTTCTTTCTAACAAGCCTTGAGTCTGAGGGAGAGTTTTCTTAGCTTCTGACCACCCTGCCTCGCTTAGCTCCCACTGGCCCTGGTGTTCGGGTGATGTCTCTGCTAATGCTTCCTTCTGATTTTGGTAGATATGCAGGCCAGAGCTGCTAAAATTGATCTAATTTGAAGAGTATAGGTGCTCAAGGGAGTCTAGGACATCTATAGTGTGCCCTTGCATGGCTGGCTTCATCAATTACAACATTACAGGGCTGACAATCTCCCACACCTCAGCCCTCACCTCCTGATACCATAGGTGTCTTTCCTCCTCTATACCTGCCTTGAAGAGTCTCTCCTCCCTAGAAGGCCCCATGCTCCTAACTCCAGGTCCCTCTGAGGTATCCTGGAGATTAGCCAGACCCTAAATTGTGAAGTTCAGGTCAACCAGCCTTGGCTATTAATCAGTAGAGGGAGCAGAATATAGAAAATCCTCTCTATGATCAGGATCTTCCCTCCCTCCCTCCCTCCCTCCCTCCCTCCCTCCCTCCCTCCATTCTTTCCCTCTCTCTTTCCTTCCTTCCTTCCTTCCTTCCTTCCTTCCTTCCTTCCTTCCTTCCTTCCTTCCTTCCTTCTCTTTCCCTTTCTTCTTTTTTTGAACATGAACTACATTTGGTTTTTATTAAACACTTCCTGAATGTTTTTATAATATGTTCTGAACATGAATCCCCTCTTCAAAGTCCTCCCAGATCCTTTGGGCTGACCACTCTCCTGACTCCAAGCCCCCCACCCCTAAAAAAAAAAGGCAAATAAAAAACAAACCAGAGCCGGGCGTGGTGGCACACGCCTTTAATCCCAGCACTTGGAAGGCAGAGGCAGGTGGATTTCTGAGTTCGAGGCCAGCCTGGTCTACAAAGTGAGTTCCAGGACAGCCAGGGCTATACAGAGAAACCCTGTCTTTAAAAACCATTAAAACAGACCGGGGCAGCTGGGGCGCAGGGTCGGCTGACACTCGCCAGCTACCCACAACACCCGCCACAGGATCTTAAGACTTCTGGTGAGTGGAGCACAGCTTCTGCTCCAATCCAATTGCGCGGGACCTGAGACTGCATTAGTTAGGGAAGCAGAAACCGGCCTGAGTAGGGCCACAGGCCTCATCCGGCCGGATCAGCGCCGGGGTAGCGGGAGCGCAGGGTTGCCTGACACCCGCCAGCTACCCACGACCCCCGCCGCAGGATTTTGGGACTGCTGGTGAGTGGAACACAGCTTCTGCTCCAATCCAATTGTGCGGGACCTGAGACTGCATTAGTTAGGGAAGCAGAAACCGGCCTGAGTAGGGCCACAGGCCTCATCCAGCCGGATCAGCGCCGGGGTAGCGGGAGCGCAGGGTTGCCTGACACCCGCCAGCTACCCACGACCCCCGCCGCAGGATTTTGGGACTGCTGGTGAGTGGAACACAGCTTCTGCTCCAGTCCAATCACGCGGGACCTGAGACTGCTCTGGTTGGGGAGAGAGAAATCCGGCCTACATAGGGCCACAACCCTCTTCCAGTCAGAAAAGCACCGGGGCAGCTGGGGCGCAGGGTCGGCTGACACTCACCAGCTACCCACAACACCCGCCACAGGATCTTAAGACTTCTGGAGAGTGGAACACAGCTTCTGCTCCAATCCAATTGCACGCGGGACCAGAGACTGCATTAGTTAGGGAAGCAGAAAACCGGCCTGAGTAGGACCACAGGCCTCTTCCGGCTGGACCAGCACCGGGGTACCGTCAGCTACCCACGACCCCCGCCGCAGGATTTAGAGACTGCTGGTGAGTGGAACACAGCTTCTGCTCCAATCTTTAAACAGTGACAACGATAACAACTAACCCCAGAGATTACCAGATGGCGAAAGGTAAACGTAATAATCTTACTAACAGAAACCAAGACCACTCACCATCATCAGAACCCAGCACCCCCACTTCGCCCAGTCCAGGGCACCCCAACACACCGGAAAAGCTAGACACGGATTTAAAAGCATATCTCCTGATGATGATAGAGGACTTCAAGAAGGACTTTAATAACACACTTAAAGAAATACAGGAGAACACTGCTAAACAGGCAGAAGACAATAAAGAGGAAGCACAAAAATCCCTTAAAGAATGGCAGGAGAACACTGCTAAAGAGTTACAAATCCTTAAAGAAAAACAGGATAACATAATCAAACAGGTAGAAGTCCTTACAGAAAAACAGGAAAACACATCCAAACAGATGATGGAAATGAACAAAACCATACTAGACCTAAAAAGGGAAGTAGACACAATAAAGAAAACCCAAAATGAGGCAACACTGGAGATAGAAACCTAGGAAAGAAATCTGGAACCATAGATGTGAGCATCAGCAACAGAATACAAGAGATGGAAGAGAGAATCTCAGGTGCAGAAGATTCCATAGAGAACAACAATCAAGGAAAATGTAAAATGCAAAAAGATCCTAACTCAAAACATCCAAGAAATACAGGACACAATAAGAAGACCAAACCTACGGATAATAGGAGTGGGTGAGAATGAAGATTTTCAACTCAAAGAACCAGCAAACATCTTCAACAAAATTATAGAAGAAAACTTCCCAAATCTAAAGAAAGAGATGCCCATGAACATACAAGAAGCCTACAGAACTCCAAATAGACTGGACCAGAAAAGAAATACCTCCCGACACATTATAATCAGAACAACAAATGCTCTAAGTAAAGATAGAATACTAAAAGCAGTAAGAGAAAAAGGCCAAGTAACATATAAAGGCAAGCCTATCAGAATTACACCAGATTTTTCACCAGAGACTATGAAAGCCAGAAGATCCTGGACGGATGTTATACAGACACTAAAAGAACACAAATTCCAGCCCAGGCTACTATACCCAGCCAAACTCTCAATTAACATAGATGGAGAAACCAAAGTATTCCACGACAAAACCAAATTCACACATTATCTCTCCACGAATCCAGCCCTTCAAAGGATAATAACAGAAAAAAACCAATACAAGGACAGGAACCACGCCCTAGAAACAACAAGAAGGTAATCCCTCAACAAACCTAAAAGAAGACAGCCACAAGAACAAAATGCCAACTTTAACAACAAAAATAACAGGAAACAACAATTACTTTTCCTTAATATCTCTTAATATCAATGGACTCAACTCCCCGATAAAAAGACATAGATTAACAAACTGGCTACACAAACAAGACCCAACATTTTGCTGCTTACAGGAAACTCATCTCAGAGAAAAGGATAGACACTACCTCAGAATGAAAGGCTGGAAAACAATTTTCCAAGCAAATGGCATGAAGAAACAAGCTGGAGTAGCCATTCTAATATCTGATAAGATTGACTTCCAACCCAAAGTCATTAAAAAAGACAGGGAGGGACACTTCATACTCATCAAAGGTAAAATCCTCCAAGAGGAACTATCAATCCTGAATATCTATGCTCCAAATACAAAGGCAGCCACATTCATTAAAGAAACTTTAGTAAATCTCAAAGCACACATTGCACCTCATACAATAATAGTGGGAGACTTCAACACACCACTTTCACCAATGGACAGATCATGGAAACAGAAACTAAACAGGGACACAGTGAAACTAAGAGAAATTATGAATCAAATGGATCTGGCAGATATCTACAGAACATTCTATCCTAAAACAAAAGGATATACCTTCTTCTCAGCACCTCATGGTACCTTCTCCAAAATTGACCACATAATTGGTCACAAAGCAGGCCTCAACAGATATAAAAATATTGAAATTGTCCCATGCATCCTATCAGATCACCATGGACTAAGGCTGATCTTCAATAACAAAATAAATAATAGAAAGCCAACCTTCACGTGGAAACTGAACAACACTCTTCTCAATGATACCTTGGTCAAGGAAGGAATAAAGAAAGAAATTAAGGACTTTTTAGAGTTCAATGAAAATGAAGCCACAACATACCCAAACTTATGGGACGCAATGAAAGCATTTCTAAGAGGAAAACTCATAGCTCTGAGTGCCTCCAAAAGGAAACTAGAGAGAGCACACATTAGCAATTTGACAACACACCTAAAAGCACTAGAACAAAAGGAAGCAAATTCACCCAAGAGGAGTAGACGGCAGGAAATAATCAAACTCAGGGGTGAAATCAACCAAGTGGAAACAAGAAAAACTATTCAAAGAATCAACCAATCAAGGAGCTGGTTCTTTGAGAAAATCAACAAGATAGATAAACCCTTAGCCAGACTCACTAGAGGGCACAGGGAAAGCATCCTAATTAACAAAATCAGAAATGAAAAAGGAGACATAACAACAGATCCTGAAGACATCCAAAACACCATCAGATCCTTCTACCAAAGGCTTTACTCAACAAAACTGGAGAACCTGGATGAAATGGAGAAGTTCCTAGACAGATACCACGTACCAAAGTTGAATCAAGATCAGGTTAATGATCTAAACAGCCCTATATCCCCCAAAGAAATAGAAGCAGTCATTAATAGTCTCCCAACTAAAAAAAGCCCAGGACCAGATGGGTTTAGTGCAGAGTTCTATCAGACCTTCAAAGAAGATCTAATCCCAGTTCTTCACAAACTATTCCACAAAATAGAAACAGAAGGTACTCTACCCAACTCATTCTATGAAGCCACAATTACTCTGATACCTAAACCACAAAAAGACCCAACAAAGATAGAAAACTTCAGACCAATATCCCTCATGAATATTGATGCAAAAATCCTCAATAAAGTTCTTGCTAACCGAATCCAAGAACACATCAAAACAATCATCCATCCTGACCAAGTAGGTTTCATCCCAGGGATGCAGGGATGGTTCAATATACGGAAATCCATCAACGTAATCCAGTATATAAACAAACTCAAAGACAAAAACCACATGGTCATCTCGTTAGATGCGGAAAAAGCATTTGACAAGATCCAACACCCATTCATGATAAAAGTCTTGGAAAGATCAGGAATTCAAGGCCCATACCTAAACATGATAAAAGCAATCTACAGCAAACCAGTAGCCAACATCAAAGTAAATGGTGAGAAGCTTGAAGCAATCCCTCTAAAATCAGGGACTAGACAAGGCTGTCCACTTTCTCCATACCTATTCAACATTGTACTTGAAGTCCTAGCCAGAGCAATTCGACAACAAAAGGAGATCAAAGGGATACAAATTGGAAAAGATGAAGTCAAAATATCACTTTTTGCAGATGATATGATAGTATATATAAGTGACCCTAAAAATTCCACCAGAGAACTCCTAAGCCTGATAAACAGCTTCGGTGAAGTAGCTGGATATAAAATTAACTCAAACAAATCAATGGCCTTTCTCTACACAAAGAATAAACAGGCTGAGAAAGAAATTAGGGAAACAACACCCTTCTCAATAGTCACAAATAATATAAAATATCTTGGCGTGACTCTAACTAAGGAAGTGAAAGATCTGTATAATAAAAATTTCAAGTCTCTGAAGAAAGAAATTATAGAAGATCTCAGAAGATGGAAAGATCTCCCATGCTCATGGATTGGCAGGATCAACATTGTAAAAATGGCTATCTTGCCAAAAGCAATCTACAGATTCAATGCAATCCCCATCAAAATTCCAAATCAATTCTTCAACGAATTAGAAAGTGCAATCTGCAAATTCATCTGGAATAACAAAAAACCTAGGATAGCAAAAACTCTTCTCAAGGATAAAAGAACCTCTGGTGGAATCACCATGCCGGACCTAAAGCTCTACTACAGAGCAATTGTGATAAAAACTGCATGGTACTGGTATAGTGACAGACAAATAGACCAATGGAATAGAATTGAAGACCCAGAAATGAACCCACACACCTATGGTCACTTGATCTTCGACAAGGGAGCTAAAAGCATCCAGTGGAAGAAAGACAGCATTTTCAACAAATGGTGCTGGCACAACTGGTTGTTAACATGTAGAAGAATGCGAATCGATCCATTCCTATCTCCTTGTACTAAGGTCAAGTCTAAGTGGATCAAGGAACTTCACATAAAACCAGAGACACTGAAACTTATAGAGGAGAAAGTGGGGAAAAGCCTTGAAGATATGGGCACAGGGGAAAAATTCCTGAATAGAACAGTAATGGCTTGTGCTGTAAGATCGAGAATTGACAAGTGGGACCTCATGAAACTACAAAGCTTCTGCAAGGCTAAAGACACCATCAATAAGACAAAAAAACCACCAACAGATTGGGAAAGGATCTTCACCTATCCTAAATCAGATAAGGGACTAATATCCAATATATATAAAGAACTCAAGAAGGTGGACTCCAGAAAGTCAAATAACCCCATTAAAAATGGGGCTCAGAACTGAACAAAGAATTCTCACCTGAGGAATACCGAATGGCAGAGAAACACCTGAAAAAATGTTCAACATCCTTAATCATCAGGGAAATGCAAATCAAAACAACCCTGAGATTCCACCTCACACCAGTCAGAATGGCTAAGATCAAAAATTCAGGTGACAGCAGATGCTGGCGAGGATGTGGAGAAAGAGGAACACTCCTCCATTGTTGGTGGGATTGCAAGCTTGTACAACCACTCTGGAAATCAGTCTGGCGGTTCCTCAGAAAATTGGATATAGTACTACCGGAGGATCCAGCAATACCTCTCCTGGGCATATATCCAGAAGATGTCCCAACCGGTAAAAAGGACACATGCTCCACTATGTTCATAGCAGCCCTATTTATAATAGCCAGAAGCTGGAAAGAACCCAGATGTCCCTCAACAGAGGAATAGATACAGAAATTATGGTACATTTACACAATGGAGTACTACTCAGCTATTAAAAAGAATGAATTTATGAAATTCCTAGCCAAATGGATGGACCTGGAGGGCATCATCTTGAGTGAAGTAACACAATCACAAAAGAACTCACACAATATGTATTCATTGATAAGTGGATATTAGCCCAAAACTTAGGATACTCAAGATATAAGATACAATTTGATAAACGCATGAAACTCAAGAAGAATGAAGACCAAAGTGTGGACACTGTGCACCTTCTTAGAATTGGGAACAAAACACCCAGGGAAGGAGTTACAGAGACAAAGTTCGTAGCTGTGATGAAAGGATGGACCATTTAGAGACTGCTGTATCCAGGGAGTCGTCCTGGATAATCAGCTTCTAAACGCTGACACCATTGCATACACTAGCAAGATTTTGCTGAAAGGACCCAAATATAGCTGTCTCTTGTGAGACGATGCCGGGGCCTAGCAAACACAGGAGTGGATGTTCACAGTCAGCTATTGGATGTATCACAGGGCTCCCAATGGAGAAGCTAGAGAAAGTACCCAAGGAGCTAAAGGGATCTGCAACGCTATTGTTGGAACAACATGATGTACTAACCAGAACCCCGGAGCTCTTGTCTCTAGCTGCATATGTATCGAAAGATGGCCTAGTCGGCCATCAATGGAAAGAGAGGCCCATTGGACTTGCAAACTTTATATGCCCCAATATAGGGGAATGCCAGGGCCAAAAGAATGGGAATGGGTGGGTAGGGAAGTGGGGGGCGCTATGGGGGACTTTTGGGATAGCATTGGAAATGTAATTGAGGAAAATATGTAATAAAAATATTAAAAATCAAAAAATAAATAAATAAATAAATAAATAAAAAACCATTAAAACAAAACAAAACAAAGCAAAACAAAACAAAACAAAACAAAAAACAGAATTTTTTAAAAAAGTAACAAACAAACAAGAAACATACACATCATACCCATAAAAACACAAAATCAGATATCATGATATACAAGCAAAAGTCCAGTACACTTAAAATAAGAAAGAAAGAAAAGCTTAAACTGTAAAATATGAGACAAAACCAAAACAAAACAAAAAAACTAACCACGGTGCCACTGAGTTCGCCTTGTGTTGGCCATCTCCTGCTGGACATGGGGACTACTCTTAAGTGTGGTTTATATACCCTGAGAAACTGCTTTAAAGGGACTTTTCTTTGTAAGTGATTGCCAAGTAGAGAGAGCTCCTTGGTTGGGAATGGGAGACTGTGACCACTTCCCGTCTCAGTGCCAGGATGCCACCTGACTTGAACCTGCACAGGTTCTGCTCAAGCTGCCACGGTCTCTGTGAGTTCGTGTGTGTGCACTGTTCCTGTTGGGTCTGGAAGACTCTGCTTCCAGAGTCATTCTTCCTGTCTGGTTCTTACAACCTTCCCACAGCTCTCTGCACAGCTCTCTGAGGGGTGTGTGTGTGTGTGTGTGTGTGTGTGTGTGTGTGTGTAATATGAAGATATTCCATCTAGGACTGAGTGTTCCAAGTCTCTCACTATCTATGCGTTGTCTAGTTGTGGATCCCTGTATTAGTTCTCACATACCACAAGAAGTTTCTCTGATAGCAGCTGAGAGACCCTGGTCTACAGGAAAAGCAGAATGCCATTAGGAATCATTGTATTGCTGTGTTCCTTAAAGAGAATAATAGCATTTGGTTTTCCCCTAGTCCTATAGCCTATTTAGTCTTGGATGCATGGCCACTCAAGTAGTGACAGGCATGGGTTCCGTCTCTTAACGTGGGCCTTAAACCCAACCAGACAATGGTTGTTTACTCCCACAACTTATGTGCCACCATTGCACCAGCGTATCATGCAGCTGGGCTTTGTAGCTAAGCTGGTGTTTATGTTCCTCCCCTAGCAGCACTCAGACTACCTTCTGGTACCATGAACACAGGTCAGTAGGAGTGAAGGCTTTAGGTAGGCACCAGCTCGACTTATCTACGTTCAACAAGATGTGTAAGTGCTATTAGTCTCAGCAATAGGGTCTTTCAATTAGGTTGTGGAGATCAAACAATAGACTTGGCAATAGCCAGAGATGTTTGGGGACTCTGAGGGAGATCCTTTAGCCAACAATTCCATTAGCTGTAATTTGTTCTTGGCAATGGAAGCTTCATTTGGTGGGGAAAGATGTCTAATGGGACATTGTTCCACTGTGATTCCGCTTAGATTTCTGTCATCGATGTGCACATTCTATGGTAGTACATTTCAATGTGACCTCTCAAATGATCCTTGGTGGTTTTTTGTCCCTCCTCGTATTCCCTCTCTTACCCTTTCTTCCCTCCCACTCTCTGTTTCATCCTCTCATTCCAGTGTCACCTCCCTTCCACCTCTCCATAACCGTACATTCTATTCTCCTTCTTGGGAAGATCCTCCCCCGCCCCCCCCCAGCCACTAGTCTTTCCCTCTATACCTAACCACTGTGGTCATACAGATGGTCTTGAAGACTACCAAACTAGCCTCCACATATAACAGAATGGAGATCACACTTGTCTTTTGGGGTTTAGATGACCTTACTTGGGGTGATTATTTTTTCCTAGCTCAATCCATTTATCTGCAAACTCATGATTTAATGTTTTAAAAATAGCAGAATAATGTTCCATCCTACAAACATGCAATCATTTCTTTATCTAGTCATCTGTTGTTGGATATCTTGGCTGTTTCCATTTTCTGGATATTATTGCTAGCGCAGCAATGAACATGGCCAAGCAAGGACCTCTGTAGTAGGATGCAGAGTTAAACAACTCTGTCATTTAGGTATATGCCCAAGAGTGGTCTCGCTGGATTCTGAAGTAGATCTACTCCTGACGTCCTAAGGAACTGCCACACTGATTTCCATAGGGGCACACTATGCAGTTCCACAGTGAGCAGTCCCACTGGCAATGGAGGCGTGGTCCTTCTACTCCACATCCTCGCCAGCATGAGCTGTCATGTGTTTTGGTGATCTGGACCATTCTGGCTGGCATAAGATGAAATCTTAGAGTAGTTTTGATTTACATTTCCCTGATGACTGAGGATGTTGAACATTTGAGTATTTGTCATTTGTGTTTCATCTTCTAAGAACTGTCTGCTTAGGGCTGGTGAGATGGCTCAGTGGGTAAGAGCACCCGACTGCTCCTCCAAAGGTCCAGAGTTCAAATCCCAGCAACCACATGGTGGCTCACAACCATCCGCAACAAGACCTGGCGCCCTCTTCTGGAGTGTCTGAAGACAGCTACAGTGTACTTACATATAATAAATAAATAAATCTTTAAAAAAAAAAAAAAAAGAACTGTCTGCTTAGATCTGTCCCTCATGTTTAAATTGGGTCATTTTCTTGATGTCCAGTTGTTTTAGTTCTTTGTATACTTTGGATATTAGCTCTCTATAAGATGTGCAGTTCATAAAAACATTTTCTCATTACATAGCCCGCCACTTTGTCCTAATGACGGTGTCCTTTGCCATATGAAGCTTCTCAGTTTCATGAAGTCCCATTGATGGCTAGTCTTCCTGCCTGTGCTAATGTTGTTCAGAAAGTCTTATCATGTGCTAACAAATTCAAGACTGTTCCATACTTTCTCTTTTGTCAGATTTAGGATATATATCCTTATGCTAAGGTCCTTCATCTATTTGGAGTTGAGTTTTATGCAGTGTGATAAATAGGGATCTATTTGCATTCTTCTATATGCAGCCATAAAGTTTGACTGGCAGTATTTATTGACGATGCTATCTTTTTTCCAGGGTGAGGTTCTGACTTCTTTCTTAAAAAAAAAAAAAAAAAAACTGGGTGTCTATGGGTGGTGGCTTTATGTCTGTGTCTTCAGCGCAATTCCATTGATCAACTTGCCTGTTTTCATACCGACACCATGCTGTTTTTATTACAGTAGCTCGCTCTCTGTAGAACAACTTGAGATCAGAGATGGTGTTACCTCCATGAGTCCTTTAATTATTAAGGATTGTGTTAGCTATACTTGAGTGTGTGTGTGTGTTTCCATACAATACTGAAAATTGTTGTTTCAATATCTGTGAGATATTGTGTTGGAATTTGGATGGGGGTTGCATTGAATCTGTAGATTGCTTTGAGTAGGTAGAATGGCCATTTTCACTATATTAATCCTACAGATCCATAAGCATGGGAGATCTTTCCATCTTCTGATATCTTCTTCAATTTCTTCATCTTTTATTACATATGTCTTTTACTTACTTGGGTAGAGATATCCTTAGATAGTTTATGTTTTTGAGGTTACTGTGAAAGCTATTGTTTCCCTGGTTTCTTCCTCAGTCCAATTACCATGTGCAAGTAGGATGGCTACTGATTTCTCTAAGTTGATTTTGTACCCTGTTTCTTTGCTGAAAGTATTTTTTCAGCTGTGAAAGTTTCTTGGTGCAGTTTTTTTTAGGACCTTTTATATATAAAATCATATCATCTGCAAATAGAGATAGATTGACATCTTTGTCCTTCCCTATTTGTATCTCCTGGATCTCCTTCACTTGTCTCATTGCCGTAGCTAAGACTTCAAGTACTATATTGAATAGGTATGGAGAGAGTGGATATTTTTCTCTTGTTCCTGAAATTAGTTGCAAATGTTTTGAGTTTCTCTCCATTTAGGTTGACATTGGCTGTGGGCTTGCTATGAATCAACTTTTATATGTTGAGGTATATAGCTTCTATCCCTAATCTCTCCAGGACTTTCATCATGAAGGGATGTTTGAGTTTGTCATAGGCCTTTCTGCATCTACTGATTTGGTCATGTGGCTTTTGTCTTCCAGTCAGCTTATGTGGTAGGTCACATTGATTGATTTAGCTATGTTGAAGCATCCCCGAATCTCAAGGATGAAGCCTACTTGATCATGCAGGATGATCTTTTATCGGTTGGTTGGTTGGTTGGTTTATTTCTCCTTTCATATATTACATCCCACAGTTTCCCCTCTCATCCTAGTTCCCTTGTGACCTCCTCTCTCCCCCAGATCCACTCAAAAACTTACTGAACTCGGGGCGTGGTGGCACACGCCTTTAATCCCAGCACTTGGGAGGCAGAGGCAGGCAGATTTCTGAGTTCCAGGCCAGCCTGGTCTACAAAGTGAGTTCCAGGACAGCCAGGGCTATGCAGAGAAACCCTGCCTTGAAAAACCAAAAATATAAACAAAACAAAACAACTTACTGAACTATCCAAAAACAGAAGCTAACTTGGGCTTTTTTTTAAATGACATATTGTTCAAGTAAAGTTTCCTTAAGAAAAAAGAGATGAGCTATATGAAAATGCTTCACGTACTGAAGTTCCCACTAGTAACCACTCCATCAATAGGTGCCCTGAGTCATGTGTGTGTGTGTGTGCGCGCGCGCGCGCACACACACACACACACACACACACACACGCATGGGGGTAGGGGTGGGGCTTATCTTCTCTTTTGTGCTACTTAACTGCATATTTTATCCCTGAGTCACATTTTCTTGGTCCAGAGAAGACCCACTAGCTATTTTAAAGATGCTGATTTTCATTAGATTACCAGTATTTCTATATGCAAACGCCATACACACCGACTTGGAACGGCACAAGGCCCCAGAGCTAGTGCTGTTTTCCCACTCCATTGCTTCATTGTTTCCTTCTCCAAAATACGAGCCAAGCTTGATGCATCAAAAAAAAGTCACTTCAAGGAGTCAGTGAGCTGCCTGTGAGAGCATGTTGCAAACACCCAGCACAAAACAGTCACAGCCTTCCCCCCCCCCGCCCCCCGCCCCTATCCCCGCCCCCGTTACATTTACCGCCCTCCAAACATCCAGGAGCTTTGTTACAGAGTTAGTGTCTGTGTGCTCTTCAGGAAGTATCGGCCAATCGTGGCAACAAAGGATGGATGTACTAGTTAAGCTAAATCTAACTCATAGCTATGAGTCATCACACAGACATTGTACATACCTCACTACGCTACATTCTCTACTATCTGCGCAGTCCTTGCCAGGTACAAACACATTATCCTACACCCGGAGCTAGGGATGGGAAAATGCTGTCATCACAGAAGATTGAATTTTGGAAACAGATGAATGCCCCCGTGCGTGTTTTTAAATAAAGAGCACGTGTTTTTTTTTTTTTTTTGTTTTTTGTTTTTTGTTTTTTTGGTATTCTTTTTGATGTTTATTGGCCCTGAGACATCGATTCCTTCTGTGAGAAAGTTCATACCCACATTCACACTCCAGCTCTCTTGATTCACCCCATGATGCTGTGAAGACAGGAACACAGCCTGCTGCTATACACCTGGAGATGCAGGGCTCCTAGAGGCAATGGTCACTTCCAGCCATGTTATGCCGTGCGCCCTACCAACTGTTCTCAGGTAATTTTCTTGTGACGCTCCCCACAGCACTAGGTGGTACCTACTACACCTTCATTTTACAGGTAAGAAAAAGGGACAAGAAGGGAAGGCTAGCTTTCCTGAAGCCAACGGCTGTGATAGAGCTGAAGAGCACGTGTTTTGTGACAGCCTTGCCTCCCTCCCGCACCTCCATGTCCGTCACATCAACTCCTGGGCAGCGCTTGCTGTCCTGGGATACTGTAAGTACCAGTGGCTGCAACAACAGCGAATTTCACCAGTAAATACTTCATATAATCTGAAGGCCTGGGCTCACTCACATAGTCAATGTCTCAAACGAGTACTGATAAGTTTGATCCAGTGTTCTCAGAAGGCTGTGGGTTCGAAGCCTGGTTCCTGCCCCGTGGCAATGAGAGGAAATGGAGGGGTCTTTAGGAGGTAGGGGCTAGTTGGAAGTCCTCTGGTCTGTCTTCCTAACACACAGGGATGTGCCTTTGAGTGGAGTCCTGGTGCCCTGGGCTTTGCTCTCTATGTATCCCAGATATCATAAAGTAAGAAGCTTTGTTGGGCACGGGCATTGGATGCAGTTCCTTGTCACGGGCAGGTGTAGCAATAGCGTCATTATTGAGATTTCTTTCTAAGAGAAAACTTAGACTCTAATGTCACCAAATTATTAGCCCTTTAAAAAATATACTACAGACCTCCAAACGCTGATACCATTGCATACACTAGCAAGATTTTGCTGAAAGGACCCTGATATAGCTGTCTCTTGTGAGACTAGGCCGGGGCCTAGCAAACACATAAGTGGATGCTCACAGTCAGCTATTGGATGGATCACAGGGGCCCCCAATGGAGGACCTAGAGAAAGTACCCAAGGAGCTAAAGGGATCTGCAACCCTATAGGTAGAACAACATTATGAACTGACCAGTACCCCGGAGCTCTTGACTCTAGCTGCATATGTATCAAAAGATGGCCTAGTTGGCCATCACTAGAAAGAGAGGCCCATTGGACTTGCAAACTTTATATGCCCCAGTACAGGGGAACACCAGGGCCAAAAAGTGGGAGTGGGTGGGTAGGGGAGTGGGGGGAGGGTTTGGGGGACTTTTGGGATAGCATTGGAAATGTAAAAGAGGAAAATACCTAATAAAAAATATACTACAGAGGGGGCTTAGAAGACGGATAAAGCACATGGATAAAGCACTTGTCATGGATTACCAGAACCCGTGTAAGAAACAAGCAGGTATGGCGGGCCCCCTAGTAATCTCAGAACTTAAGAGGCAGAGACAAGGGGTGCTCTGGGAAGCTCTTTAACTAGAGTTATCTGGTTGGTGAGCTCTGGGTTCAGTGAAAGACTTTATCTCAATAAATAAAGTGATCACAGAGGTCACCAGATGCCAAGGTCAGGCCTCACACACAGTTGCTCTGGTGGTTTGAATAAGAAATGTCTCCCATCAACTTGTGTATTTGAACGCTGAGTCGCCAGACAGGGGTGGTGTTTCGGGAGGATTGGGAGGTGTGGCTTTGCTGGAGGAGATGCATCCCTGTAGGGGGATTGGAGGCTTTAAAGACTATTTCCTGGTCCGTGGTGCAGTTAGAAGGTCCGACCCACTCCAGCCGCCATGCCTGTGTTCTGCCATCATGGACTCCTTATCCCTACAGAACCATACGCCGAAATACACTCTCTTCTATAAATGGCCTTGGTTGTGGTGTTTTAGCTAATACACGTGCACACACTAAACACACACAATAAAAATAAATAAATAAATCACCAGCTCCTGAGCCTGAAGCAGGATAGAAAGATGGAGAAAATTATGGGGACATGAGCAGAGAACGAACCCTTCACCCAGGAGTCTCTTACTAGCAGACAACCAATGACTGCTTGTAGGCTTTCTCCTCTATCAGTTATAGATGTATAACTTTCCATGAATCTTGTCAGAAACCTCACGGGCCAAGAGAAGGACACCGACAGTGCTCTCAACTAGAGTTTGGATAGACTTCCCAGTAAGGGCTCCGGCACCCACAGTGCACACCACAGACACCAGCCTTCCATTCAAAGGTGTTGGGGCCACCCTTACTTCTAACCACCTGGACTGGGGTACAGGGGTTCCCACAACCCATTGAGGTGCAACAACCCACTAGCACCATGAACAGAACTCCGAGAACAGCTGTGTCATTTTGGATCTTGGGCTTTACTACAGGAAAAAAAAAAAAAAGATATAAATCACAACCAGCCAAGAGAAGGCTGCTTCCAGGGCTTTCTTTCAGTGGAATCAGGATACATCCTGGGATATCAGTGTGGAATAATATGTACAGTTCTGTCACTTATGGAAGAGCACCGAAGCAGATGCCCAGAGTTTGTTAAATCAAATCTTAGCTTCCCTTCCCTACCCTGAGGTTGGAGCAGGTATCTCCTGACTCAAAGCTCCAACTCTAATCACAAGGTCGGTGTTTCTTTGAAACCTTCTCCCACGGGGAGTCATCCTTTAGTGTAAACTGCAGAGAAGCCCCGCCATGAGTCACCTCACCAGCATGACCAATGCCATTTTGTCACCATGAGTGACAAAGATATTCTTGGAACCCAGGAAAGGCCAACGGGTCCAGGATACCTTCCCGAAACCTGGTGAAAGTCAGCAATATCCTTTTTAAAAAATATTTATTATTTTCCTGTGTGTGTGAGTATTGGCCTGCATGTATGTACACGTAGCATGTATATGCCTGGTGTCTGAGGAGGTCAATAGAGGGTTTTGAATCCCCTGAAACTAGAACTGCAGACCCTCGTGAGCCAGCAGCATTCTTTACTACCAGACGTGAGATTTAATCTTATACATGTAAAGCTCTTCCCTTACCTACTGTTGCCTATGTGCCCCTGAACACCTGGATGATTCTACTCCTTTTCCAGCGTGTATTCCAACCCATCCGGAATTTACTGTAATTCAAATACGGTGAAGGTCACCCACCTTAAGGTTTTTTCTTTTTCTGGGGAGCTGTCTACACCATTTTTTTTTCCTACTGATTACACTGTCAGGCTCATCACGTTTTAACTCCTACATGAGCTGTGGTTCACTTCTAAATGTCCTAGTGATTCCTGCTGACCTGTTAGCATGTGCCTATCACACAGTACTTTGATGATCTGTATTCCCAGTGAGTAGTAACCTTTGATTTAATATTTATAATATCTAGAACTCTTTTTTTGTGTGTATGGTTTTTTCGAGACAGGGTTTCTCTGTGTAGCCCTGGCTGTCCTGGAACTCACTTTGTAGACCAGGCTGGCCTCAAACTCAGAAATCCGCCTGCCTCTGCCTCCCGAGTGCTGGGATTAAAGGCGTGTGCCACCACACCACGCTGAATATCTAGAAGTCTTAAGGAACTCAGCTTAAAATCTGTTGTCAGTTAGGGGTGAGACACAAATATATCTGTCAGACAAGTGAACAGTATTTTGTGGATCTGAGAACTAGTTGACTTCCAGTGAGTGCACTAGTAGGATATTCAACTTCATATATGTGTGTGTGTGTGTGCACACGTGTGTGATTGTGTGTATACATTTATAGATAGATGCTATAGATGATATATATATATATATATAGAGAGAGAGAGATGAAAACCTGTCTAAACCACACTCCAAGTCTTGAACTTTGGTCTTTTCCTGGGCTAATAATGCCAGTGTGATGCTCTCTTAGATGCTGGATTACAGGTGCCACTCCTAAAGGGCCATACACTACAGTGTCCATGCTTAACACAATTCAGCACATGGAATTTCCAGCCTATGCTGGGATGAACTGGAGCAGGGTACATTGTAAGTTGAGAAGTATCCAGATTTCACATACCAGTGCCAAAGGGAGCTAACAAACATGTACCCCACACACTGTGTGTCTTCCATACATTCAGAATCAAGTGAAAAAGTTTGCTGCATTGGAAACAGCTCAGCTAGCAGCAGCCTCTGCGGTCTCCTCTCCAGCAGCAATGTTCTAGGTACTGGCCTTCCCATAGACCCTTGCTGCATGGGTCGGATGCAGGCCTTCCTCAGTGAACACCTCCTGTCCGTCTTGATCAGAGTCAAGGTTACCCAGATCTCCGTACTAGGAGGAATGACATTCATACTGGATGGTGCCAGTGTGCAATGGAGAGGTTCACACTTACCGTTCTTATAGGTTAACAGGGAGCACGGAGCGCTTGCTTTGAGGACATGTGTATTTCAACATGCACAGGAACTCTGACTGTGTGAGGCTTAGAAGTTACTCCTCTGCATTATTTTCCCAAAAAGGTTCCTTCCTCTCAAATACTGCCCCTTCCCTAACTTTAAGTCTTTTTTTTTTTTTAAATGCTACATTATACAATGCAGTATTTGGTTCACAGGCTTAACTAATGTCTTTTAATCTGATGACCTCGTATTCCATCCATGCACCTGAAAAGTGACAATTCCATTCCTCTTGGCGATTGAACGAAACGCCATTCTGCACATAACACATTTTCTTTATCTCTCACCTTTGGTGGATACCTGTGCTGATCCCACAGCTTAGCTACCACAAATATAGCTGCAATAAACACAGCTGTGCAGGTGTGTGTTAGATGCTGACCTACATGCCCCGCAGTAAATATCTACCAGGGGTACAGCTCGGGCAGATGTAAATACTGTATATTTAGTTTATGGATGAACCTCCTAACTGGTTTCCACAGTGACTCCACTAGCTTATATTCCCACTAAGAGAGTATAAGGGTTTCCAAGGCTGTAGACGTTGTTCCTCGGCTGGAAATTGCGGTGAGGTTACTGATGGTTTGTGGGCTTATCTGTATGAGAAAATATCTCAATTCATTTATGACGAGCCCCTGGTATTCGTCAGGTTCCGTGTGCTGGAGACAGAGGGTAAGTGAGATGGGTCAGTTCTCAGCTTCACAAAGCTTATGACCAGTTAGGGTATTGGACTGGTGTTTACAAAACAGTCCGTGGTGGGAGATGGGAACCGGCAGAGTAGAGTATACATGAACTCCCATAGTGCTATGACGTTCTGGAAGCACTTGATGTTCTTATTTCTCACTGCTCTAGAAAGGACTTGAGGTAGTTAAAAAATGTGTTTATCAATACAAAAATACCTACCTAATGAAGTAGTGTATTTACAAATTAAAATATTGACCATACGTTAACTTAGTAATGATGAATATTATGTTTCAATATTCACTTTGCTATAGTAGAATGACTCAGGAAATATGGAGAAAAATAGAAGACGGATACATCCTGGCCCTATAGATTCAAAATGGAAGGTCCAAGAGTAAGGTGGAGAGGAGGGTGTGCTGCACTCTGCACCTACAGCTCCCAGAGGCAAAGTACAGCTGATGCTCTGCACTGTCCATAGCCACAGGACCTGCCTCGTTATATTTATCCCCAAACACACGCCTTTCATTTTATTCTGTGTGCTTATTTTTTTTTCCATTAAGAAAAGGAATCATCTTTGATTCCTCACTGATCTTGCTGATGTGGCTGCTGCCAGCCACACCCTACTGGGTACCATGACTCCCCTGCAGATCTCCTCACCCAGCACGGTGCTGCCCACGCTGCACAACACCTTTCCCTCTGCTTCCTCCATTCCTCTCAAAGCTTCTCACTCACCCTGTGGCAGAGGATGCCCTTGAACTCCTGATCTGCCTCCCAGGAGCGTGGGCCACCAGGCCCACCCTACTGATCTTCTTTTATAATGTCTGTCTTCTCTATTTCTGAACTCGAGTCTGTGCTTTTTCTAGTTAGTCCCAAGAAAGAAATAAAAACTTGAAATTCGCATATGTTGCAACCGAAAATCCTGCTGCTGAAAGGGCTTGCAGAAATAGCTCAAGGAGGAGAACTCTTCCCAGGGAAAGCGGCTGGGGAGGCATTCTTCCTTGTTTTTCTTCAAATAAAGTTATTTAACATAGATTTCAGAAAAGCATGGTGAGCCACACTTGGTTTTCCCGTTAATTGCATTTGAGCTAAAGAGCAGAAGGTTGGTTTTTTTTTTTTTAACTCATTTTCTAAACTAATAAGCCCTTGGAAATGATAAATTTAAACTGTTTAGCCCTACTGGGGCAGAGCAAAGATAGACAGTCATTATGAGGGTTGTGTCTAGGTGATGAGATGTGAGACAGCTGGGAATTAACCCAGAATCTTCAGGTGACGGAAATATCTGTGTAAAGCAGATCTCTGTGCAAGGAAGGGCTTCTCTCTACAATGATCCATTGCAATGGCTTCTGAAATAAATGAAGGCCAGAGGGATGGGTCAGCAGGTAAGATTGCAGAGGCGCTGGTGTCACATGGTAGCTTACAACTAACTGTGTGTAACTCCAGGCCCAAGAGTGCTTCTCCTGGCCTCTTCAGACATCAGGCACACAGATGGTCCACGGACACACATGTGCAGGCAAAATCTTCATACACATAAAAAATTAAAAATAAATAAATAAAACCCAGTGATATGAATTAAGAAAAGAAGTATAAAACGGAATCTTCTGTCTGTTCTTGAGAGGGTCTCTTGCGGACCAGACTGCGCAGACTTTGCCAGGTATCCAAGGTTGACCTTGCGCTTCTGATCCTCGTGCATCTTCCTCCCAAGTACCGGGGTTACAAGTGTATCAGCGCACGTGGTGTCTTAGTTATTTTTCTATAGCTGTGGAAAAACACCATGACCAAGGCAACTTATAGAAAGAAGGATTTAGGGCTGGAGAGATGGCTCAGCGGTTAAGAGCACTGACTGCTCTTCTGAAGGTCCTGAGTTCAATTCCCGGCAACCACATGATGGCTCACAACCATCCGTAATGAGATCTGGTGCCCTCTTCTGGAGTGTCTGAAGACAGCTAAAGTGTACTTACATATAATAAATAAATTTAAAAAAAAAAAAGAAGGATTTGGGGGAGCAGGCATAACAGCCCATCATCGTCATGGCCGGGGAGGGGCGAGGGGGCATGGCAGCTGGCAGGCGAGCAGGCACGCCACGGAAGCAGTAGTTAAGAGTTCATATCCCAGTGCACAAAGGAAGCAGAGAAACCACACTGGGGATGACACAAGTCTTTTGAAACCTCAGAGCCTGCCCCCAACGACACATATCTTTGAATAAGGCCACGCCTCCTAATCCTTCCCACACAGTTCCACTAACTGGGGACCAAATCGTCAAGCATGTGAGCCTATGGGGGCTACAATCATTCAGACCGCCACAGCAAATAACGAGCGAGGAGGATCTGTGTGCAAAGCCAAACAGTACGCCAGAAGCCAAAAGAAAAGAGAGAGAGAAAAAATCATGACCCACAGGAAGAAGAGGACTGGGCCATGGCTCACTTTAGGATGCATGTTCCTGAGCACGTTCGATTCAAGGTCATAAGTTCACAAAGGAAAGATAGATGCATTCCTGAGCTTGCTTACAAAGTCATAGACCGCATGCTTAGTAAGGAAAGATGGGGCAGTAACCATACTGTGTTAGTTTGAATGATCCTAACCCTCTCAGGCTCACACATGAATGCTTAACCATCAGGGAGTGGCTGTACTTGAGAGGGATTAGGAATTAGGTTGGAATAGGTGTGGCCTTTTCTGGAGGAAATGCGTTATTGACAAAAAAAAAAAATTTCAGTGATTAACACTCACACGGAGCTGAGCTTCTAGAGGTTTCTAGAGGCTACTAGTATTGTAGACAAGGCTGTCAAAGACCAAACAAGAAGAGGATCGCTTCCCTTTTAGCAATCAATGGGTGCATAGGAATCACTTTAGGCAGAAAGCCACGTGTACCAGTTTTGGATGAGGGGAAGAAGAGCAATCCCTTTGTAGTGGGTGGGCATAGCTTAATTCAACATCAGTCACATGCCGGGCTGCACTCCGGGAACTGTAATTGAACTATCAAAGCCCCATGATTACACTTGACAGATGGAGCATATACCCATATGATTCCGACCTGGTGGCACATAAAAACAGGAAGCTAGGGCTTAGCCACCTGTGGGGTTTGGTTTTACTTTTTAGAATTATTTATTTACTCTTTTATGTCCATGAGTCCACTGTCGCTGTCCTTCAGACACACCAGAAGAGGGCATCGAATCCTGTCACAGATGGTTGTGAGTCATCACGTGGTTGCTTGGAACTGAACTCAGGACCTTTGGAAGAGGAGTCAGTGCTCTTAACCACTGAACCATCTCTCCAGTCCCCTACCGGTGGTTTTAAGAAATATTTGGAATTCTGTTCTTTCTCTTTTATTCTGCCATCATCCCTAACCACAGTGGAGGTGCTGGTTCATTTACCATAAGGAATGGAAATTTGCATAAATCACTGCTGCTAAAATATGGGCACTGGAAAATACAGCAACATATTTCTACCTACACATTTGTTTGGTAGATTTTTTTTTTTTTTTCATCCTGAAATTCAGGTCCTCACTCATGCTAGGCAAGTGTTCTACCACCAACTACACCCCTGAAAATGATGTAATAAATAGGATTTTGGCTGCCTGGGTACTATGATGTGCCCCCCCCTCAGTGAAGCTGCACCCAGGAAGCAGAGCTCACTGTGGAAATGACCAGGTGGGACATGCGTACTTCCAGTGGGATCCATAAACAAGGACAGAAGCGATCTTTGCTGCCCATGGGGTTCATTTTCCAGAATAAGGTATCATTTCCGAGATTCCCAAGAGCCATGTTATTTGAATCATATTGAGAAGACAGTTGCAGGTACCACTGTACAAGATATGGAACCCCACCCATGTGTCTCCTTCAAGACTTTATCCCCAGAACAATGTGCTCTGTGTAATTAAACCAATTTCACCTGCAGTCTTTGCAGATAGGACCCTTGTCTGTACAGCTACAACACACTTATGGGGTGGCATGCCCTTAGGAAGAAGAAGGACAAGGACTGTGGGGTGGGATGGAGCTCTCTGTCAGAGGACCTGTGACACGGCTTTTCTTTCCACCACATCCAGTCTGGCTGAGCTGATAAGTGATTCACTGCTGACTTGCCTTCTACCTCTAATGGACCAGAAACCATTAGCACCATCGATCTCTAGAGAGGATGCAGACTGAGCCCCTTCCTAGATGACTTACAGGAAGGGCACTGAGACAAGAATACAGACAGACTGACTCCCCGGGGCAGAGTCTTTCCAGACCGACCTTTCACTGGGGCAAAACCCCAGAAGCTGCAGAGGGAAGAGGCTGAGGTTGACAGCTTGCTATGAGAAGGAGGCAGCCTCCATGGGAAATCAGCCCAGAGGTTCAGGAGACCAAGGCTGTTGGAATCAGGGCAAATAGAAAAGCATCTATTCAGTCAGCTATGCTGGCACACACCTACGGTCCTAGCACTCCAGAAGTAAAGACACATAACTCACCACAAGTTTGAGAAGAGCCTTGGCTACACAGTGAGTCTCAGGCCAGCCAAGGCAACATATTCTGCCTTCACTAGGATCTCTTCAGCTAAACCTCTCCTCTCTGGTACAGTCAAGGCTTGGGAGAAAGGTCATAGAGCTTCCATGGTCTCTGCTTTCCCTGCTGCCTCTGGAATAGGATTTTCCTGTCATCTTCTGTCCCATGGGGGCATCCAATCCGGTTACAGATGGTTGTAAGCCATCACGTGGTTGCCTGGAACTGAACTCAGAACCTCGGGAAGAGCAATCAGTGCCTGCTTCAGTCCTCACTCATTAGACACCAGTTCTGCAGCAGTATTGACCCCCCCCCCTTCCAGTTGAACTAGGAACTAAGTCACAGACATAGGAGCAGAGGCCGTGGCATGTTGGCTAAGTTGTGCGGGCTGGCCTGCACCTTCCCCTCCTGGCTATGGTGTTCCTTTGCTACAGCTGTAGGTGCTGAGTGCCATCCTGAGCCAAAGCAAAGATGCTCTATGCTGCTGTATCCATCCTGTGCATGGATGGAGTATGCATCCTCCTCATTATCATCATCCTTGTTACATGACCTGTGTCTGCCTGCTTTCTGCTGCCATAAAAAACGTTCAAGAGACCGTATTCATCATAAAGGTTTGTTAAACTCATGGTGTAGGAGGCCCGAGGGTCCAAGAGAACTGTACCATCATCTGGGAGGGCTTTCTTACTGCATTATACAAGGTGAAGGAAAACACAGAGGAACAAAGAAGAATACTAGCTTGTTTTGTTTACAACACTACTAATGATACCCGCCATCCTTAGGACCTCATTGAATCCTAATGTCCTGCGAATCCCAGACGTGTGTTTCCGCTGTTCTAGTGTTCTGTTGATCAAGGCAACTCATAGAGAAAGCACTTAGTTGGGGCCGGCTTACAGTTTCAGAGGTTTAGTCCGTTATTATCATGGCAGCTGATATACCTGTGTGGTGCTGGAGAAGGAGCTGAGAACTGCAGTCTGTTCTGTAAGGAAGGGGTGGGGAGTGAAGGAGACAGAGACAGAATGACAGAGTGACAGAGACAGCAAGACAGAGAGAGACACAGAGAGACAGGCAGAGACAGAGAGAGACAGAGACAGAGAGAGAGAGACAGACAGACAGACAGATAGATAGGACCTGCCATGGGGTTTTGAAACCTAAAGTCCACCCCCTACTTGTATCCTCCAACAAGGCCACACCCCCTAATCCTTCTAATCCTATCAAAGAGTAATGGAACTCTCTGACCACTGGTGACTAAGGATTCAACTATGGGAGCCCATGGGGCACATTCTTATTCAAGCCGTCCCACCTACCATCCTTCCTTCTCCAAGTACAGACCTCCCTGTAGATCTCTGAGTGACTAGACATGGAGGTGGGCATGGATGTGGCTGAACGTAACTCCCTTGGTTTCTGGATTCAACCACCACATAGACTTTTTAGCTGTTAGATAAATTAGACTTTCAGACGTACATGCACAACGCTGACCAAACTTAGAGTTATTGGACCCAAACAGCTAAAGGTTCCACTACCTTCCAGTTCCGTGGTTGACTGGGGCCTTAGCACAGGAGCCTTCTGGGAACTTTAAGATCAAAACCATGGCAGTGTAGAGTCGGCTCGTTGTGAGTTAGTGAAACTGGAGATTGTCTCAGGAAGGCCCAAGGGGGGGGGTGGGCAATGGAAAGAGATTGCATAGATCAGAGGTGGTCAGAGAGATTCAGAGCAGTAGTGGCAAATGCTCACACATGAGTATGAAAAAAAAAATCAGCTACCATGCTGGGGGAACCATGGTGTGGAACAGCGATCACCCTCAGAGAGCTTCGGGTTTCAGCCCTATAGTCACAAGGAGACAAATTCTGCCAACATCCAGTGAGCTGACTCAGAATGGAGGTGAGGACACCATAGCCTGACTGGCAGCTGTGTGTCCCCGAGTGCAGAACCCAGAAAAACCATGCCTCCAGATGCTAACCTACAAACACTCCGAAATGACAAAAATAGATTGATCGAGGTGGTAATCGTATGGTAAATTGTGCCCAAGCCATAGAAGATTCATCACCCTGTTTAAGCTCTACCATGTGCTCCTGTCAGGATGTGTTTACCCTCCCATAGGCCCACCAAAAATGGGGTCAACCGGTCACGTAGCAGAACCATCAAGACTGCAGGCTGAAATGAATCTTGTCTCGCTAAGGGTGAGTGTCTTAGATATTTTGGTAGTATCAAGGGGAATATGGCTTACTCCATTCCAAACATACAGCCCAGCACACAGAGGAGCTCAGACCAGGCAGCTGCCATTGGAGTAGCCATTCTGTCTTGACTTGGACAGGTTTTGCTTCTGTGAACCTTTGGAAGCTAGTGCCGTTCAGGGTGGATTTATCTGTTGTTTGCCCTGGGTCTTAACCTGCTTTAGCCTTCAGGATCTGACTCTCTGAGCCCTTGAGTGCACAGCGACTGAAAACCACAGTCAATTCTTATAGGATTTAGGCTGTATGTTCAGTCCACATAGCTTTGCACATGGTTGGAATTGCCCTTTCCTGTCCCTTAAATCACCCTCAATTACACTGAGTGATGTCCTTTACTGAGTCCATCAGCATCAGGGTTAGAACAGACTTGGTTTGTTTGTGTCTCCTGCATCAGAGGCAAAGGTTGGCCTGGACTTAAGGGGGATATAAATATGCACAAATATTTATTTTTATCATCTTCATCCAGTTTGCATGACACAATGTTTGCACAGCGTGTAGCCCTCAGTGCTCTGCTCACTTCAGGGTACAAAGCACACAGGATGAGTAGTAGGCATCATTTTTTTGGGTCTTCACTCTTCACAAATAAAGAGGTTGATCTGAGGGCATTTGAAGCCACGAGCAGCATTGCAGCTTATTTTCATGCTGGATTAGAAGCAGCCCTGGTCTCTCTCTTCCAAGCTGTGCCTGGCAATTTGGCAATTTGGCGATTTGGTGCACTCTAAAGTCTCCCGTTCGTGCACTGTTGTCTTTTGAGTTTTGGTTGCACTAGCCAACTCTGGGGGTCAGGTTATGGATGCAAGTGTATGCCATGCTCTGGCTCTGTGGGTGCTGTTTCCAACTTATATGCTGGAGAGCAACGTCAAACCACAGAGAACTCAGATTCTGGAATCTGCTTCTCAGCCTGACTGTGGTTATGACCCAAGTGAGAGAAGAACTTTTAAAAGAAACTCCTGGAATGTCTTTCTGAAATTTAGATTCTTCATGCATGAACTTTGAGTCTTATCTCTCTTCTCTAGGTGACCCCTCATTTCGAGTCTCTGAAAAATGTACCGCTGATATGAATCATCCTTTTTTGTTGATTTACTAAAAATGTGCTGTAAATGTAATAGTTCAGTGCTGTGCTTGGCACTCCAGGGAGGAAGACTCCGGTCTCACACCCAGTGAATGATTAACCCTCTTCTACAATTTTCTTGTTTCTCTGGGCTGACACATGGCTTGGGTAACTTAGAAGAGATTTCCCATAATGCTCTCCTTATGGCGGTTGGCCAAACCAAGCAAAATTGAGCCACATCTTTTTCCTCAGTGGGATATTTTTTTTTCCTGAGTCTATGATAATGATTCTACCACCCATGCTGTCCACTTAAAGAGCTAGCAGGAAAACTGAAAGCACAGATGAGCACCCCCTGGAGACTCATCGCCTAGGGTTCCATTGGGACACCTGCCACTCTCTCTCCCCAGCATCAGTAAACCTCCCGATGGGATGGGATGTTTGAACAGCTTTAGGGTACCAATCCTTAAGCATCGCCATTGCTGATAAGCGCTTTACCTGGACAGTGGCCTCTCGGCTCTATCCCTAGAGGGTGGGCATTAAAAGCCCCCATCTGTGGCCAATAAGATCAAAGATCCAGAGAGCTGAAGCCTAAGACACAAAGCTGGTGACTGCTGTACCAGTTAACTCCCTGTACTGGGAACCTAAGGACAGGGGCTGACATCTGTTTGTTTCTGGTTTGAGTTTTCTGGCTATGTCACAGCATCATAGCAGGATCCCGGAACAAAGGGAGAGATTATACAGCAAGGCAGGAAATGAGAGAGGTTAGAGGGGAGGGGAGGTACCAGGTTTACTTGGCCAAATGAGTTCCTTCAAGAGTTACCTTTTTGTTTTGTTTTGCTTTGTTTCCTTTTTTTTTTGTTTTGTTTTAAATAAATCTTTCCATTAGTTTACATCTCAAATGCTATCTCCCTTCCCAGTTACCCCACCACAAAACTCCCCATCCCACATCCGCCCTCTCCTCCCTCCCCTTTGCCTCTAGGAGGGTGCTCCCCCACCCACCCACCCTCTCCCACCCCACCGCTCCAGCATCCCCCTATGCTGGAGCATCAAACCTCCACAGGACAAAGGGGTGCCCCTCCCATTGCTCTTAGGCAAGGCCATCCTCTGCTACATATGTATCTAGAGCCATGGATCCCTCCCTGATCACTCTTTGGTTGGTGGCCTAGTCCCTGGGAGCACTGGGTGATCCGGCCAGCCGATGGTCTTTGTATGGGGTTGCAATCTCCCTTCACTCCTCCAGTCCTTCCGCCAGTTCCCTCATGGGGTCCCTGAGCTCAGTCTGATGGTTGGCTCCAGGCATCCACATCTGCATTGGTCAGTTGCTAGCCAATCCTCCCATAGAACCACCACATCAGGTCTTTCAAGAGTTATATTACGAATCCACTGCTGCCTTCCCTTAAAATTTCTACCAAGTCAGCATTTGTACAGTGTGACCTTTTGAGGGTGTACTGGTTGGCTTTGTGTGTCAGTTTGACACAGGCTGGAGTTATCCCAGAGAAAGGAGCTTCAGTTGAGAACGTACCTCCATGAGATCCAGCTCTGGGGCATTTTCTCAATTAGTGATCAAGGCAGGAGGGCCTAGCCTCTTGTGGGTGGTGCCACCCCTGGGCTGGTAGTCTTGGGTTCTATAAGAAAGCAAGCTGAGGGCTGGTGAGATGGCTCAGTGGGTAGGAGCACCCGACTGCTCTTCCGAAGGTCCAGAGTTCAAATCCCAGCAACCACATGGTGGCTCACAACCATCTGTAACGAGATCTGGCGCCCTCTTCTGGAGTGTCTGAAGATAGCTACAGTGAACTTACATATAATAAATAAATCTTAAAAAAACAAAAAGAGTATCTTCTAAAAAAAAAAAAAAAGAAAGAAAGCAAGCTGAGCACGGCAGGGGAAGCAAGCCAGTAAGAAACATCCCTCCATGGCCTCTGCATCAGCTCCTGCTTCCTGACCTGCTTGAGTTCCAGTCCTGACTTCCTTTAGTGCTGAACAGCAATGTGGAAATGTAAGCTGAATAAACCCTTTCCTCCCCAACTTGCTTCTTGGTCATGACATTTGTACAGGAATAGAAACCCTGACTAAGACATGGGGACAGACTCACACATAGCCATAGGATAGCAAGTAGCAAAGCCAGGTTCTGTGCAGCTCCAGTGCTCACATTCTCAACACACATCCTTACAAGTCAGGATTCTGAAGTAACTCTGTCTCATTTTGTCCTCTCGGTGTTGTCTGTCCCCTCTTGCACTCCATGTTTTTGTCCTAAGCTGTTGTGTTGGATCCTAAACCATAATTTCTTTCTCAATTTGCCCTGCAGCCCTCCCTGCAGGCTTGGCACCACTCCTGATAACTCATAAGGCAAATGGCTACAATGTTAATAGGAGATCATGACTCCCCGCGTCCATTAAATCTTTGTCTGTTAATGAACTCGGAGGGCCAGTGACTGGAATCTGAAGTCATTAGCCCTCTAGGATGGAGACATTCGTAGATAAGTGGTATTGGCTGAACTGAGTTCCTGCAATTCATACATTAGGCTTTAGCCTCTAGTACTTCTGAGCGTGACTATGTGTGTATTGCAAGGAGTAATTATGTTGAAGTGAGAGTCATTGGTACAAACTACAGTTTAGTAAAACTGTCATGAAGGACAGATGACATGAGGAGACTGGGAGAAAATGGCCAGCAGCAAGCTACAAAGGGAACCTTAATCCTACCTTCTAACTTGCAGAACTGAAAAATCTGCCCAGTCTTTGCTTCTTGGTTCTGGTAACCCTAGCAAACCAATTCAAAGGCCTTGTCAATTTTACAAATCTCAAAACTATCTGAGGCAGTTCAGGCAAGGCCAGGCAGCAAAGCCAGGCAGACTCCTTGACTGGGAGGGGTGGGACACCATCCCCTGCCTGGCTCCTCTCCTAAGTGCTTTGTGGCCAGTACTCTAAGCATCCACAGGATGTATGAGATCACTTTTAAGGAGCCAGATGGAAAGGCAGTGTATCAGAACTAAAAGCAGCCCAGAGCCCAGCACATATAAACCCACATCCCACCACCTGTGATTCAACCACAGGAAATCCATCACCTTTCTGGGTTGTGAAGCAATGATAACGAAACCATTTTCTGGGCTTCTTTGAGGAGTGCTTGGAAAATGGCATTTCAAAGAGTGCAAAATGAGCTGAGCATGGTGAGGTAGCCCTCTAACTCCAAATGCTCACTCTAAAGGCCAGTATGGAAGGATCAATGAGGCCAGCCTGCCTTAAAATCAAAGGAAGAGAAGCATAGAGAGGAGGCTGGGAGTATGGCTCCTACCCAGGTGTGTGTGTGTGCGCGCGTGCACACAGGACCTGGCACTAACTCACTCCCCTTTTTCTTCCCCGAAGAAGGTAAGAATTCATTCACTGCAGGTAGCCCCGGGGCCACGTACTTGGTACTGAGACCCTCAGATCTTGATTTACAGTTTCTGAGTAATAATTTAGCATTTACATGGTCTGGGCCTCCTTCGGTCCCTCACTTCCAAGGGTGCACCCCTTGCAACAAGACCACACCCCCTCCACAAGGCCATACCCTTGCAACAAGACCACACCCCCTCCACAAGGCCACATTCCTCCAACAAGGCCACACCTCCGGCCACAAGGCCACACTTTCTCCAACAAGGCTACAAGTTCGTAATCCTTCCTTCACAACCCACCAAGTGGGAATCAAACATTCAAATATGTGACCTACATTCAAACAACCACACAGCCCAAGCTGCCCTCTCAACTAAGGTGTAGTGGTTTGAAGGAGCATGTCTCCCATGGACTCACATGTTTAAATGCTTGGTCCCCATTTAGTAAAACTGTTCAAGAGGGATTAGGAGATGTGGTCTTGCTGGAGGAGGTGTATCACTGGGGTGGGCTTGAGGTTCAAAAAAAAAAACCCCATGCTATTTCTTAGTTTGCTCTGCCTCCTACCTATGGTTCCCGACATGAGCTGTCAGCTACTGCTTCGGTTCCTTGCTTGCTTGCCTGCTGCCATGTTCCCTGCTATGAGGGTCATAAACTATAATGCTCTGAAACTATAGTCCCTAACTAAATTCTTTCTTCTGTTAAGTTGCCTTGGTCTGGTATCTTTTCGTAGCCATAGAAAAGTAACTTAGACGTCAGGGACGTTCCCAACTTTCCTGAGTGCAGGGCTTTGAAGTCTTCAGCAGCTGCCAGCACAGAAACTCTGTTGAGTGACAGAGTCTCAACGGAAGAGTGTATTATGTATAACTTTACATATAGAAAGTTCAAGAAGCTTGGCATGGTGGTGCATGGCTTTAATCCCAACACTCGGGAGGCAGAGGCAGGCGGATTTCTGAGTTCAAGGCCAGCCTGGTCTACAGAGTGAGTTCCAGGACAGCCAGGCCTATACAGAGAAACCCTGTCTCGAAAAACCAAATTAATTAATTAATTAATAATAAAAAAGAAAGTTCAAGAAAAGACAAAACCAGTCTTCAGCAATAGAAACCACAACAGTTGTCTACTAAAGAGGCAAGCTGATTAGCAGGAGAAGATAGTCCAGTGTGCAGCGGAAGACAAGAAAACTTGGTAAATAAATGAAGAAGAAGGGAGAAGCAGCCTGTGCCAGGTCATCTGGATTTTACTGGTAAGCAACTGGAGGATACTTAAGGACCTGGAGAAAGACTCCAGGTGGTGGGTGCTTAGCCTATTTGGGGAGTGTGAGCCTTTTTGTTTCAGATAGGTTCCACACAGATCTCTGACTGGTTATTCCTTCTGCCTCCTGAGTGTTGGATCCCAGGGACTGCCCTGCCAAGCCCAGGTAGTATTTTGTTTTTATTAGGGGGAGGGGTGTTTCACAGCTGTCACCTGGCACTGGAAGAGTGACTCTTAAAAAAGCCCTGGTATCCTCTGGGAGTTGGTCAGAAAGGTGGGGTTGGTATCTACTAGGTCTCCGGGGCCATTCTTAGGCACATCAAAGCTAAAAAAAAAAAAAAAGTCAGCTCAAAAGCAAGCTGGGGGTCCTGCGGACGGGACTTCTGAATCAGTCCTTTGCAGTAACACCCCACCCCCAGCAACTCAGATAGAATGTGTGCATAATGGGTCTTTATGGTGCTGTTGGACCTCCCTGGAAAGACAGGAAGCCATAAAAGAAAGTGAGAAAGAAAGAATGAGAGGAGCCCTCACTGCCTGAGCACTATTGCTTTCCTACTTCCCATTAGCAACTCACTCAGAAGGCCTCTGTGGGCTGGTAATGGCAGAATCAATACTCCTGTGCTACAGTAAGAGAGTAGAGGCCAAGATCTTTCCCTTTGAATAATTGATCATACCCGCCATTAGAGCTGGAAGACTTGTCAACACGACTGAATCCTTCAGAATGTTGTAATCCTCTCTGTCCTTTCATGGTTTTATGGGGTGAGGGCTAAAATCTCCTTTAGCCTGGAGGGACTGTGAACTCTCCCACTCAGGGTCTCCATGTGGCTAGCCTTGCCAATGACACAAAGCAAGGGGCAAGGAGAACGTGGACTACTTGCTCTATCCCTGACCCAGCATCGTTGGGAGTCTTATATCACCTTCCCCAAAAGAGATGGAGAAGCCGAGCATGATGGGAGCCCCTGGAATCCCAGCACTGAAGCAGGAACCAAGAGATTGAAGAGACAAAAGCCAGAGAATCACGAGGTAAAGGCCAGCCTGGCCCACAGGAGATCCTACCTTAGAGCAACAACAATAAGCCAAGACCAACAGTGATGAAGGACTGGAATCCGCCAGCAAGAATGACATAGGAGTGGACCAGAGAACCAAGTGAGAGGACCTGTAGCTCTTGGCTCCCCTGTTTCAACTCTCCTGATGCTGAAATTACAGGTGTACACCATCACACCTGGCCATGTTTAGTTATTGGGAGATGCTTATTTTTTTTTTATTTTTATTTTCTGGAGGTAAAATTTGAAGTCAACAAAATGCTCAAATCCTTAAGGATGTGTTTTGTTGAGTTTTTTAATGTCTGCCTATATCCACATGGTTCAAACCTCTATCAGACTAACGAATATTACTTTGCAGTCAGGCGATGGTAGCACAGGAGGCAGAGGCAGGAGGATCTACATGAGTTCAAGACCAGCCTGGTCTACAGAGCGAGTTCCTGGACAGCCAGAGATATGCAAAGAAAACCCTGTCTTGAAACACACACACACACACACACACACACACACACACACACACACATACACATTGTATATATGGGTATATACTATGTATACATATTATACTATATATATACACACATATATACATATATAAACATTGTATTATATATATATATATATATATATATATATATATATATATATATATATATATACACACACACACACACACACACACATATATATTCCCTTATACCCTTTCTCAGTAAAATTACATGAACTACTACTCCCTACCACACTGATCTGATTTGCATTCTATTATAGATGGATTTTTTCTCTTTTGATAGCTATTTTCTTTGTATATTCACTCAGATTCTAGAGTCAGAATGCACACAGCAGAATCTGCTTGTGTCTGGCTTCTCTCATCCAGCATGTTTTGAGTTGTGTTCATGTTTATCTTGTATTGCAGCCAGCCGGCTGTGGAATGTGCTACCTCGAGGCAGGTGGTCCTAGATGCTGTAAAAACGTAGGGTGAGCAAACCATGAGGAGTAAGCTAGTCGGCAGATCTCCTCCTGGTCCTGCCTTCAGGCCCTGCCCTGCCTTCCTCATGATGGATCATAACTGTATGTTGGGTGGTAGAGTCTATCTCAGCAGAAGCCAGGGAAAACAGTTAGGTTTAGTGCTGTTGCTCTAGAACCCTCCAGGCACTTTGTGAATCTCTTCCCCTCAAGCTTGGCGCTTGGCTTTCCAGAACTCCCATTATTTATTGTCTACTTGGTTTCATTAAGGCATGCCCACAAGGGACAGGCCTCTTTCTATCTTGGCCACTGGATAGTCTGCTTGGCTTGGGGTGAGACAAAACAGACAGGTGTTTCTGCCACTCTTCTGGTCTTGCCTTGACATCTCATAAGGTATCTGATGTCATCACCTTCTTAGGAGTCTCCAACAGAGGCCCTTGGAGAGGAGCTAGCATGTTTGTGAAGATCCCCTCCCCCCATCTTGTGTTTGAAACTTCCAGTTCAAATTGTTATGCTTTGGTCATACATAAGAATTTGTTTGCCTTCCAGTTGGCGCCAGCGCTGGTCCACCTTGGGCCTGAACTCAGTGGACAGTCCCATGGTCTCTAGAGGACTCTCCACCCCACAGGCACCCTAGCACACGCAGGATCTTAGGATCAGTGGTGAGTGGAACACAACATCTGTTCCAACAGAACTGGGGGTGCCTGGGGCCAGCTGGAGCACAGACACAGGAATCCCGCCTAACCAGTGGCTCAGGTTCCTTCTGGTCGGCCCCAGTCTACTTGGTTTCGAACTCAGCAGACAGTCCCAGAGGAGATACCACTTCCAGGCACTCTAACACGCCCAGGATCACCAGGATCTCAGGGTCTCAGAGGAAGCTTGACCACCAAGAACTCTGACATATCTAGAATCTCAGCATCACAGGATCCCAGAATCACAGGATTACAAAGAAAGCTGGACTCCGAGAAGTTCTGACTCAACTGGGATTACAGGAAGGACAAGCTCCAATCAGATATATCGAGAGCAGGGAGCACTTGAGATAATCAGATGAAAGGAGGCAAGCATAAGAACAGAAGCAACAGAAACCAAGGTTACTTGGCATCATCAGAACCCAACTCTCCCACCATAGCAAGTCCTGGCTACACCATCACACCAGAAAAGCAAGATATGGATCCAAAGTCACTTCTCATGATGATGATGGAGGACTATAAGAAGGACATAAATAACTCCCTTAAAGAAATACAGGAGAACACATCCAAACAGGTGAAAGAATTGAACAAAACCATACAGGATCTAAAAAAGGAGGTAGAAACAACAAAGAAATCACAAAGGGAGACAACTCTGGAAATAGAAAACCTAGGAAAGAAGTCAGGAGCCATAGATGCAAGCATAACCAACAGAATACAAGAGATAGAAGAGGGAAACTCAGGTGCAGAAGATACCATAGAAAACATTGACACAACAGTCGAAGAAAATGTGAAATGCAAAAAGAATTTGTTCAAATCATAGCTGTTTTCTTCTTTTTATGCTTTTTTGGCAGCCATGTCTCTGTCCATCTCTGCTGACCATTAAACAAGTCCTCCCCTCCCTTAGACAGGCTTAGCATTCACAAACTATCCACTTCATTGTCTCAAGGCCTCTCTCTTGAGATGGGTCAAAAATTACCAAATTCCTTAGGGTGTCAAGCTTTAAAAAATATTTGTTTCAAAATTGTGTGTGTGTGTGTGTGTGTGTGTGTGTGTGTGTGTGAGAGAGAGAGAGAGAGAGAGAGAGAGAATATGAGAATATTCAGGTACTTAAACTGTCTAGAAGGGGACATGAGATTCCCCTGGAGTTACAGGCAGTTGTGTGCCTCCTGATATGGATGCTAGGAACCCTACAAGAGCAATATGTTCTCTTAGTCAACGAGCCATCTCTCTAGCTGCTGAAGTGCTAGGCTTTCGGTGTTATGGTAGAAGCTATGTTCTCTTGCTGAGCAGAGCAGATTATCTACCACATTAATTTTAACAGACACCTGTTGAATGCTTTGCTTGGCCGCTCTGTGTACACGGAGAAGACCAGGATACCATGAAACATGGCCTTTGCCCTCTGCTCCCTGAGCATCGAAAGGATCTGAGGAGGGGCAGTCACAGAGACTGTCATCAGCACTGGTTGACAGTCAGGCACTGAGTCTGTCTGGGGCTGCCAGGGAGGCCTCACCTGGGAAACAGAGCTGGTGTCAGTATCTTACAGAGGAACAGAGAAAGGAGGCAAGGCACTTGCAGGCAGAGGGGATGCTTCACTTCTAGACAGTGATAGAAGAGAAAATCTTCAGGGGATCCTGACCATAAAATCTCAAATTTCTGCTTTCGGATGGAGTTTTCTGACAGTGAATCTCAAGAGGCCTCATTGGGACACAAGCCAGTGTATCCATTACATTTGATGGCTGTTTCCGCACAGCCCTGGCAGAAGCAACTTAAGGGAGAAGAGATTCTCTTTGGCTCAGAGTTTCCAATGTGCCAGAGGTGTGGCAGAGCAGTTTACGTGGTGGCCAATAGGAAGCGGAAACAGGATTGTAGGAGGGGTCCTAGCAATATATAGCCCCAAGGACACATCTCAGTTATCCACTGGCTCCTACCAGGACCTATCTCCTACTCTGCACACATCTCTGTAGTGCTGCCATATTGTTATGAATGCATCAGATGTTAATCTCTCGATTAAGTCAGACTCTCTGGAAACATCTTCATGGACACGCCAGAGGTGTTACTAATCTCCCAGGCACTCTTAATTCAATCAAGCTATTGTAATTAACTGTCACCGTTACCTAAAGTTTCTACCAGACCATTTCCCTACAAACCCAAGCTCTTTGGCAAGTGGGTCTGCTTCCCACTCTGTGATGGTTTGTGTATGCTTGGCCCAGGGAGGGGCACTATTAGGAGATGTGGCCTTGTTGGAGTAGGTGTGTCGATGTGGGCGTGGGCTTAAGACCCTCACCCTAGCTGCCTAGAAGTAAGTCTCCCAGTAGCAGCCTCCAGATAAAGATATAGAACTCTCAGCTCTGCCTGCAGCACACCTGTCTAGATGCTGCCCTGCTCCCACCTTGATGATAATTGACCGTCCTCTGAACCTGTAAGCCAGCCCTAGTTAAATCTTGTCCTTTATATGACTTGCCTTGGTCATGGTGTCTGTTCATAGCAGTAAAACTCTAATACTCGATCCCTTTGTCACAGCTGTAGTACACACTCACGACATGCTGTCCTGTGTCTTGCTTGCTTCTCAAAGGAGGTGATGGCTGGATTAGCTATCATTTCAAGCCCTCGCTGCTCATTCTCACTGGGAGGAGCTCAGGAAGAGATGGATGAATTAAATTGAACAGCGTTCCCATATCCCCAGCTCTAACAGTGGCTAAGTAACTCTGTGGCTACTGCCCCCCAGGTCTGAACACAAGCCTGCCAAAAAAAGTCACGCATCTGTGAAGATCGCAAAGATTCTCTGGCTATCGTATTTTTAATAGGATTGTGGGAACTATCTCATTCCAGACAGTTACTGCCTCTCAGAATCTTTGAGTCTGGACGTCTCTAAATGTTAACTTTTCATGAGCTAAATTATTCATTCATTCTTCTAAGCCGGCGCCTTTTTGATTGTGGCTTCCACTCTTTAAATTTTCAATGATCTCAGACTCTATCTGTGCCTGCCTCTTGGACATAGTAAAAACTGCAGCTGGAGCTGGATAAGGAATTGCTGGCTTTGCAACACTGGCTTCTACAGTGATTTTTACAGCACAAGTAGCTTCCCCCTGAACTAAGGAAACAGGGACGGCATCTGTTTTCAAATGTGACATTCTTTCTCCCCCGGGAAGTGCTTTCAAATGTGTTTGGGTTCTGCCTCCTGCATTTGCCTTCATAGCAGAACAATTTCATATTTTTTTCCAGAACGTTTCGGGGGACACAGCATAAAAAGGTGCCTTGAAATTTAAAACCCTACGGTTTTCAATCAGTACAATGTGGGAATATTAAGACTGGCTGATAAAAATAGGATAGTTTGTATGCGCATAGTTCGGTAATCACCCTCCTATCCAAATAAATGAAACAACAGACCCTCTTGGCGATGTTTATAGTTGCAGTTGCAGAGCTGAGGGACAGGGGACATCTGAAGCGTTTGGGTGGGAAGCTTCAGAATGACCTTGCAGGGAGGTCAAGATGGGGCCAGCTGGAGAATGCGTGTGGCTGCTGACAGGGTAAGACTTTCCCATAGGAAACAGAGAGTGGTGTGGGATTAACTGGGACTTCTGATCTCATCCACCCAGTTTTAACCAAACACTCACATTTCTTATATTCCCCATGCTCTCTTTGTGAGGTAGAAGCTAGCCACCACCAAGGAACGAACTCTCGGGCTGGTGGGCTGGTGTCTCTGCTGTCTCCCTCTGTATTTAAGCTTCCAGAGAGCCGCTGCTGGACTCCCTTCTCTTCCAGGACGTTGCTTCACATTTCCTCCCACTGCCCTCCTGAAATCATGTCCCCTCCCTTCCTCAGCACCCCTCTTCTCCCCTTATCCATTAGGATGCAGTGAGAAGAAAGGTGTGAGATCTGAAGAGGATGCAGCAATCAGCGTACAAGCGCACAAGGCTCCGTTTGTATTTCTATCAGCCTTGCACATTTGATGAATGTTTGTGGAACCACTTTCGTATTAGTTGTTTCTCTTGTATTGTCACTGTGACAGAACGCCTGGCAGGACAACTTACAGAAGTTATGGATTTTGGCTTATGGTTTCAGAGATCTCCATCCATAGTTCTTTCTTCTCTTGGTTCTCTTGATTCTGCCTCCGTAGTGAGAATATTAAGGCAGTGGAACTTGGAGGAGGGGGAGGAGGAAGAGGAGGAAGAGGAGGAGGGGGAGGGGGAGGAGGAAGAGGAGGAGGAGGGGGGAGGGGGAGGAGGAAGAGGAGAAGGAGGAGGGGAGGGGAGGAGGAAGAGGAGGAGGAAGAGGAGGAGGAGGGGAAGGGGGAGGAGGGGGAGGAGAAAGAGGAGGAGGAGGAGGAGGAAGATGTTTGCTTTATAGCAGACAGGAGCAGAAAGGAGCAGTAACCAGGAAGTAATCCAGGCAGGGGTCAGGGCAAGGTATCAAGGTACATTTAGTCAAGGAAGGGCCCCCAGTGACCTCTCTCTTTAACCATACCTCACCTTCCACAGGTCCAACACCTTTCAATAGTCTATTCAAATTCTGAGTCTATCAATGGATTTAAGTACTCATTAGGCCAGAGCCCCCCCGCCCCCTGTCTAACTGTTTTAGAAAATACCTTCATGGAGAGACACAGAAGTCTCCCCTACTGATCTCAACCCTCTCAACTTGACAGTCAAGATTAAGCACCACACCTGCTGCTGAGAAGTTGTATAAAGTCTTGCTGTATCATGTCTGAGTTAACAACTAACAATACAGTGTGTTAAATATTATTTGGGAAAAGAAAAGCCCATGTGCTAATATCTTCCCTATGGTCTTAGGAGAGAGGACACCTGACTAGGCAAAACTATTAGAGTTTGCAAGGGCCAAAAGACATTAAAATGGTGCATATCTAATTACACGGAAGCCAATGATTACAGATGTCAGAGACATCGTCCAGGCGTCATTTACATGACAGAGATCCAATATGTGGCAGGGATCCTGATTATATTCTGTTACCATGTTCTATTTTACCAAAGAGCACCATGAACAGATTTGTTTAGGATGAAGACTTTCTTTCTAACAGAAAGGCCAGAATACCTCGGCAATGAATAGATGCTGAGTGTGGAAATGCTGAGTTGAAGCATCAATGAACAAACGAGGTGTGTAGATTTCGATGTCAGATACCTGGCTGCCATTGTTTGTGTGGGACATTTATAAATCAGAGAGAAACGTTGTAGTGCTTTGAAGGAGAATGGCGCCCATAGGCTTAGATCTTTGAATAGTTGGTCTCCAGTTGGTGAAACTCTTTTGGGAAGGTTTTGTTGTGGATGGGCCTGGTGCTGTGTGTATTTCGACGCTAACTCTTCTCTCCTGGGAGGGCCTGCAGACAAGGGGTGAGTCATGTACTCAGGTGACTTCTTGTGAACCCGTCCCCTAATGAATAAAACAGCCAATCACTGTTCGAGTAGGTGGGACTTCCAGGTTGGCCGGAGGAAGAGAGGAAACAGGAGAGAGTTAGGGTCTTTGTGAATGGGCATAGTGTGATGTGTACCACAAGATGTAATTATGAGTGTCTCCTGGTTTCAGTGGCGGATCCCTCAGGATTTGCCACTGGGGGATTTAGATTTATTAAGGCTTACAAGTTAGGATGTTAGTTGTCTCGACCAGCGATTGAGTTACCTTTGTTTCTGAACTAAGTTGGTGTTGTGTTTTCCTTTACACTGAAGCTCCTCTGGGTTCAAGAGAGAAAGGTATGGAGGCAAAGTGTGGGTTTACCAGATGTGTTCCACAAAAGCCATGGGGGATTTGAAGCATGGGACTGGCATGGTAACGGCATGCCAGTGGGAGCTTAGTGAGCTGGGTGGAGACATTTAAGGAGCTCAGGGCCAGAGAGTCTCCATGAGATAAAGCAGGTAGGTCATTGCCCGCCAGTGCATAGCCTGCCAGGCTGCCAGGGCAGAGAGTTACCAGCACAATGTGCCAGTTCATTTATTTTAATACTTCCCTCAACAAGGTTTAGAAGTAGTGGTCTTGTTGGAACAGGCATGTCATTTGTCGGGTGGGGTGAGCTTTGGGGTTTCCAAAGGTCATACTAGCCACAATCTCTCTGATTTACCTAATCTGAACTTGAAGCAAGCCTCCAACTTAATGGCTTTCTTCTATAAGTTCTATAAGCTGTGCTTTCTCTTTCACAGCAATAGAACAGTTACTAAGGCGACCATACTGCATCCCGACTGTGGACATATACACCAGAGGTTCCCAGGAATAACCCTACGTCTCCCTCTGGTGACATCTCTCTCCTTGGAGCTGTGATTCAGCGCTCATTAATCCAATTTTGCAGCAATGCTCCTCAATGTGTCACAGTTAATGAGAATCAGATATAAATGAATCAGTATAAATGTTAAATATTCGTTTTTGCTAGTGGATGGGTAAGTCCATTACTGTCCATTGTTGTGTATGTGTGCTATTGAATATAAAGGAAAATCACATTTTTTTTTTTAACTTTAAGAACCTGCAGAACTCTTTTCTATCCTGCCATGGATATTACCATGACACACATTGGTTCCAAGAGTCTTCCATTTTCATCTTGTGTGGTTTCAGCTAGTGGGGGGTCAACTGTAGTCCGGAATTATTAGGTGGAAAAATTCCAAAAGTAAATAACTCAAAAGTGAAACGTTTGCCAAAAGAGAATTGTACAACTCTTTTTTATTTTATTTTACTTTTTCTTAATTGGATATTTTATTTACATTTTAAATGTTATCCCCTTTCCTGGTTTCCCCTCCAAAAAACACCCTCCCCCTGAATTGTACAACTATTATAACCCATTTCCTTACTTACTTCTTCCTCTTTCCTGTGACTGATGCATAAGGCATTTTCACAGTGTGTCTAGATGAAATATAACACTGTACGTAGGTTTAGCAGTGTGGGCAGTTGCAGGTGTGTCTGGAGTGCTGGAGCGTGTCCTGGAGGATAAAGGGCACTGTGTACTTTAGTATACATTATTCAGGTATACATTATTAATGTATACATTGCCAGACATTCAGGGAGAGGGAGCAGGGGCTTCCAAAACAAAGGTTTCAGGAAGCGGGCAACTAGAAAGTTAGCCCTCAGCAGCGCATGAGCGCAGAACCCCATTCCACCTCTGCACTCGGCACACTGGTCTCCTTTGACACGAGCCCGGTTTGCTGTAGGATCCATGTTTGGGTTTCCTTCAGCCCTGTTTGGATCCTGGTGTCATGAGCCTGGCTTCCTCATGCTAAGAATGAAGAACAGTCTCCTTTGGAGCGGTGAGAGAGACGGAGAAAAACCTTTGCCTGAATGCTGTTCTTGGCAAGGTCTCTCTGCAGCCTGACGTTCATGCCAGGGTGGCAGCCAGACGGGACGGGACGGGTCCCTCAGCTCTTAGGAGTGGCTTAGACGACCCCTTCTGAGTTTGTTGGCTCTACTCTATGGTTCTCAGTGGTGTTCCAACATATCTGTCTAGTAGCCAAACAGCATGGTGAGCCACTCCATTACCACACGAGTGTGTGTGTATTCATTATTTTATATATTCAATCTTCAAAGCAGGTAAAGCCTATTTTTCAAATGGACTCCCCTGAATCCAGGCAGGTGGCCAGCACATTGCAGTCAACAGGGAACAGGGAATAGTTGACAATTTCCTCGTGCTGAGTTTGCAAGGGCTGGGGAGATGAAATGTCGGTCGGAACTCCTCTTCAAGGACCGAAGGGCTCAGACTGTCAACACTGACTTCTTATGTATACTTCTAGTGTGGGAGGCTCAAACAGAGGCTTCTGGGTTCTTTCTCTCCTTCCCCCCCCCCCCTCTCTCTCGGTTTTGAGATAGAATCTTACTATACAACTAAGGTGGCCTTGAACTCATGATTCTCGTGAGTATTCTGCTCAGCCGCCTAAGTGCTGGACGCCATGCCCAGCTTTCTGATTTCTAAGGTTGAAATGATTACAGGATAAATTTGAGTTTGTGGTTAAATTGTGGCTTAAAGGTCTACTGCTTTGATTTCACCTTGGAGTCAGCCTGTCCATCCCCACCCTTTGGTCAACCTTTAGTGTCTTTCTTCCTTGTTTACCCAGCAGATCAACCTCACTGAGCCTTGACTTCGGAACATCTGTGACCTTCACATTTAGAGCCTTTTAGCTGCCTGGTTGTTGTATTTGCCACCCTGAAAGCGCTCCACCTCTGGGACCTTAAAGGTTGATAGTTTACTCATAGTTATTTATGGAAACTAGTGGGAAGTCTGCAGTTGAACACGAGGCAACTTCTCTCTATGCCACGTGGAGCTGTCACCGACTTCCACCTCAGAGATACACAAGCAGAGGAGCCACGTGCAGCTTGTGAGAACTTTCCTCACAGAAATCCATTACTGTACTCCGCAACTGCTCGGTGGAATAAACCTGGGATGAGCTGGAGGAGGTACTTCAGCGGCTCTGCGCAAACACCGGAGCGAGGCGGGGTGGGGTGGGACACGCAGCCGCAAAGGCAACTCCTGCTAGAGGACCTAATTGAAGACTGCGGAGAGAGACCAAGGATTGATGACGCAGACAAAGCCAGCCAATCGGGAACTGCTGTTTGGAAGAGATGCTTGCTGGGGACCAATGGGACGCGGGTCGAGTGTATTAAAAGAGCTGGTAGCTGTGTTCTTAGGAGCTTGCTGCGGGTCTCACCTGCTCTCAGTCTCCCCGTCTGGATTCCGTGCTACCTCACCTCCAACCCCCAAAACAAAGTAGGGTCGGGCAGCGAGTGGTGTGTGTGTGTGTGTGTGTGTGTGTGTGTGTGTGTGTGTTGGTTTTGAGATAGAATCTTATTATACAACTAAGGTGGCCTTGAACTCACAGGCAGCAGTGAGCTGTGAGCTAAAGCTCTCCCACTGAGTCGGGCAGCTATTGTACAAAGGGAACTTGGCTTCCTTATGCTCAAAAAGCTCTGTAACAGCTGAGCAGCCTAAAGTTTCTACGGGGAAGATGTTCGCTTTGCTGAAGACTCGGTGGATCTTTGGGTTTTCCGCCCCTTACAGTCAATCTCAGCCTCAATAGTTATTCCCTCTTGTGCTGAAATTTCTTTCCCCATTCTTTGTGAGTCACTGCCCTTGGACCTCAAGTCTGATTCTTCCAGATTTTCTCTGGGTATGGTTTCCCTCTTTATACCCAGACTCCAGAGGCCCTGCCACCGTCATCATGAAGTGACTCAGAGCTCTCCAACGTGCGCAGATTATGTTTTGCTGTCCTGACCTGTGTCGGAGTGCAGAGGAGTGGTTGCAGATGCGCGCCCCCCACCCCATCCCTAAGGCATTTCTTTCTGTTTGCCGCAGCCCAGAGGACCAATTTGCCAGGACCGCTGACTGAAGAAAGAGCTGTAAAAGCCAGCGGAGCCCTTGGCTTGAGGAAGGAGCTGCAGCTATGAACAGAGCCTTGCGGAGTCCCGGAAGGGACACTTGCTGTGCAAAGAGGCCCATGGACAAAGATGGCTCTTTTAGGAGTTGCGTTAGCAGGAGGATGTATGAGTCAGAGTTGATAACGCAGGCAGGGGCATGGCAGAGGAAGCAATGAATTCCTGGGCTCTCTCTACCCCGGTCACACCAACCAGGTGGCAGTATCTCCTCTTTAGTGAGCAGTGACTGTGCATCAGTCACTTATCGATTTTTGTATGGACGCTGTGTCACAGGACTCCTTGATTTTTATATAAGCCAACAAATACCCAGAGATAGTCTTGATGTCATTGTAAAGATACAGGGAATATTAATGAGGAGGGTTAGCCTGTGGGAGCCAAACTAGTTAACAAACATCCCTGAGAAAATGTCATCTTCCTGGCGTTTCTGTCACTCTGAGCAATAACAAAGGGAACTCGGGCCTTTTCTCTCCAGTGTTCTTCAAGACAAACAGCCATCCCCGTGTCCTCTAGACTAGAATGTGATAGATGGTTAGCAAGTGTTTGTTGATTGGCTAAATGAAAGAGTCTTGGCCACAGACTTTAAACTGAACACCTTACACCAGTTCCAGGATAGAGTTAAATGGGGTGGCTGAAGAGTGTAGACTGCCCAGATGTGGAGTAGATGCAAGATTCCCAGGAAGAGTCAGTGGCTGTGTGTGGTCAGAAGTTGCAAGAGAAGTTGAGTGCGCGGATACATTGTGTCTTCTCTGACAGGTTATTACTAGAGGCTCGCACAGGCTGTGCTTGTGGCCCACTCTCTTACACTAAGTACATATGAGATGGAGCATATGAAGTCGGTGATATGGCTCCTTCCCAGGTGTCTTGGTGCCTCTGCACTCGGGAGCCATCTTGTCAGGAGAGAAAAGCCATCCACAGCTGATTGCTTTGACAAAGCCACCTGGCCAGAGTGACTCCCTTATGAATGGCCTTGGCCTCCTAGAGATAAGAGGAGGCCACTTTAGCACATTCTTGACAGACAGAAAAGAAGCGCTCTACCTAGAAAATGTCAGCTCAGTGACTTTCTTGGTCCTAAGCTGTAACCGGTCCCTTGGCACCCTGCATTCAGGCAGCAACCCTGGCCAAGATGAGAGCAGAAGCCCAATCCATTCAAGTCCACAGTTCTGGTGACATCTCTAAACATATTAACCTTGCTTTTGGCTTCTGTAGTTCTGCTTCTGGCTAACTGTTCTTGCTAACTGAGGAATGTCAACCCAGGAAGTGATTTTTGTGCTTAAAAGCTCACCCTGAGAAAGGCTCTGGACAGGACTTACATCCCAAACACCCAGTGTAGTTACTGTACACATAATAAGGATTATCTATTAGTTTTATCCAATGTCTTAGTGGTTTTCTCTGGTGGACACTTCACAATAAAACCACTGCAGATCCTGGCTGAGTTTGTTTGTCTTCATGGTCCACCACAGTACTGGGCCACAGCTTGAGGCCATGTCAACAGAGCTTGCAACACAGGTACTGGCATCTTCAAATTCTATCACACACACACACACACACACACACACACACCCCTAAGTAAGAGTAGATTCTATAGCAAATGACAAGCTGCACGGTTTAGGGGTTGGTGATGAAGCTGAAAGCTACATAGGAATCAGAACTTGCTTTCTTCTGATTTCTGTCACGTGCCTAGCCCACATCATACCACCCAGAACAGGGTAGAGCTAAAGTACTTGATGAGTGGTTGTATAACAGGGCCACTACAGGCTCTGGGGTGGGCTTCTCTTTAAGATGGAAGGAGGTATCAGGTCCTAGGGACTCCAGCCATGAACCCTGGCATGCTACCCCTTAGGCAACATCACATCAACAGGATGACAGAGAATCACCGCCTAGACCCAAGATGTCACCGCTGAGCCCCCGGAGTTTTCACCTGCATCCCTGGCTCCTCTTTCCCCTTTCTACAGTAACCACCATTTCTGCATAGCTCAGCATCTGAAGGTCCATGTGAGAGTAAGGTCATGTGGTTTTTGTCTTCCAGTGCCTCTCTAACTCTGTGAGGTTTCCCAGGTTAGTCCACGTTGTCAAACGGGGTAGGATAGTCTATTTTTCATCTTCCTTACATTGCAATGTACTACCCCATCTCCCCACCCCACCCCAGTGCTACCAGAAACATCACATATAAGAGCACTGGGTACACCTGAAGTTTCGGGAGGGTCTGTTGAATTTGTGAGAGCTCTGTTTGGTGGGCAGACTAACTCCCCCTTTGCCTTAAGGGCTCAGGGTACAGAGAGCCTGCAGTGACATGGTTCATCAGTTCATAATTCCCATGTGGCTGGCAAAGTACCTCACCTTCCTTTCACTGCCTGTGACACAGCATTATGCTGGTGGAGGCTGGAAATAGAAACCAGCCTCTACAGGCCAGGGTGCCTGCTGGGGCTGCCACCTGCCCTGACGTGCACCCAGCAATTCCTCCCAGGAGATCTCTCACTGAAGCCAAGGTAGGGGTTCTGACGCACATGCCTCAGGGCTGCAGTTTATCTCCCAGCTAATGTGGGATTTAAACCCCATTTTGCCTTCTATGAGATGCCAGAGTGATGGATAATCATCTGCCAGCTGCTGGGAAGAGTGACATCCGCATCCGTGTTGCTAGGCAACAAGATGCTCCCCTTCCTGTGCATCACTGGGTGGTTCTGAGCATCACTGACTTCCCTGCCAGCAGCATCCTACATCTGATGCTGTGCTCAGGAGCCTCCAGCTAGCTGCCTTGCCTTGACCAACAGGGATGCACTTGGCTGCCTGTCTGATCTCATGGACAAGAGTTAACATGGATTGAATCTTGAAACTGGTCCTTGGATACTTTATGGGCCACTGATGTCCTTGTTACAGGGAACTGAATTTCATTTCTAAAACGATCTGCTTGGTTCTGACTCCTCCCCTAAGTGGGTCAGGGTAATTTTAGACAAGATCTTTAGAGGCTCTAAGAATTCAATTCGATTTGGAATTGACTTTTAAGGACGTCGTGTTCTCACGGGAAGATGCCCCCAACGTGTTATTTTGAGCTCTTGTGTTAACTAGCTGTGCTCTGGGAATGACCTCCTTCAGGTTCTGAGCAGTGCCAGTAAGTGGAAGCAGCCCCTTCCATGGCCAGTAGATCAGAAACATTTCCTGGACAGAAATCCAATCGCTCTGTGTCCTCTGAGAACTCGAAATTGCCAGTGCTGGTGGTAGGCATACCAACTCTGCAAGCTCATCCATCCCTGACTCCTTCAAGACAGACTCTGCCTCAGCAAGGCTGTGGGGGGCCCCAGAATTCCTATATGGAATTCAGGGATTTGTTCTAATTTAAGATGGATTGATTAGGAAAGTTCAGGAGATGGAGGTCTCACTTTACCTAGCAACCAAAGGCCAATGCTCAGAACCAAATGCAGGAGAGATGGGATGACAGCCAATGGACTCAACACTTGGCTTCCTACATGGGGACCACCTACCAAACCCAGTGGTTTTTCCCTTGCCCAAAGTCAGGGTCTCAACTGTCACACCAGGTTCCTGGGTGACAGACTGAAGGCCCCCTGCTCGTGGTGAACACATGTTTTAAATAAACAATGGGAAGCTATGGCTCTGCTGAGGGTGCAGGGCACCCTGGCCCTAAGGTTATACACTCCATTTTATGCTGAGTCAGAGTGACAACCTTTAAGGCATATGCTGCAGTTGGGGGTCTGATGGTCCCTCCAAAGCCCCTGTGATGAAGACCTCCTGGCCAGCAGGTGGCACTAGTGAGAGATGGTGGGAGCTTGGGCAGGTGGGAGGAAGTTAGGTCACTGGGGCTGAACGGGTCCAGTGAGTTACTGGACCTTATTCCTTCCTTCCACCCACAATGCAGGCAAAGCTCTCCTGTGCACTCTGGCCATGATGTGTTGTTCCACGACCAGCGCTAAGCGATGGGCAAGCATGGACTAGAGAGTCTCTGAAATCAGGAGTCAAATCAACATTTCCTCTGGGTCCCTGACTGCCTTGGGTGTTTTCATCTGGGACGGAAAACTGGTGGTGTGGAAGTGCCTTGGGCAATTACCTCTCCATAACCATTCGGCAGGTGTAAACACTGAGTTTGTGCAACCTTCTCCACTAAGAGTGCTCTAAGGTTCAACAGGCTATGATCCCTTGAGAAATGGCTCCCATGGCAATTAAAGAAACAAGCATCATTAGCTAGTGTTTTTCTGGGAAATAAAGAAAGGGGATTTTAGTCAAAGAGGTCATTTGTGGCCCCTTTGCAACCCTGAGAGAGATGAAGTGAAGTCAATGAAATTCAAGGCAGGGCTTAAGTCTATGCAGCTGTAGAGGGACCAGAAAGTCCTCAGATTCACACAGTAGCTTACAGGTGTCCCTTAGTGGGGCCAGCTCAACTGCTAGGGACACTGTGCACTGGTTGTCCCTTCTTGGAGGAGGGAGGGTTAGTTTGCTAGAGCCAGAAACATCTCAGTGGTTTGTGTAAACTCAGTGTGACTCCTGGCTCTGCCCATTATAGCTGAGTGTGGTGGCTGGTTTTACATCAACTTGACAAAAGTAAGAGTCACTAGAGAGGACGGAGCCTCAGTAGAGGCAATGCCTCTGTAAGATCAGGATGCAGGCTAGCCTGTAGAATACTTTCTTAATGTGGGAGGGGCCAGCTCACTGTGGGTGGTGCCATCCCTGGGCTGGTGGTCCTGGGCTCTATAAGAAAGCAGGCTGAGCAAGCCATGGGGAGCAAACAAGTAGGCAGCCTCCCTCCATGTCTTCTGTGTCAGTTCCCGCCTTCAGGTTCCTTTCCCGACTTCCTTTAATAATGGATTACAATGTGGAAGTGTAAGCCAAATAACAAACGCCCGCCCCCACCCTGTCCAGGTCGCCTTGGTTGTCAAGGTGATTGAGGGCTGGTTAAGACCACTTTCTGCTCTTCCTGAGGACCCAGGTTCATTTCCCAATACCTACATAGAGGCTCATAACCATCTACTTGCCTGGTTGCAGAGGATCTGATGCCCTTTTTCTGACCTCCTCGGGTACTAGGCACAAACTTGGTGCACACATACACTCAGGTCCACACATATACACATAAAATAAAACAACGACAACAAAGTAATGGAGAGCATTGAATGAATGATGCTAGTAGTTTAAGATATTATCAGACAATGGGTTTTCCGCCATGTCCCCGAGTGCTCTCGGCCATCCTTGTGAGGCCGTGTCCCCACTCTGCAGAATGAGAAGGCAGCTCTGGAGGTCGTAGCGTACGTACCTTTATACGACGCAGGATTTGCACCCATGCCTGCCAAACTAAATCTGCTTAGGGGCGTGGCCCCTAAACATTGCCGAAAATAAAATTACCTGGGAGTTTTAAAAAATTCCGATGCTGGAGTGTCGCTAATCAGTTATGCATGGAGGGCTAGGGAACAGACAGTTGGGGACATACAGGATTAAGAGATTCTGCCTTTACTGTTGTTTCTCAACTGGGCTGCTGATTAGAATCATCAAGGCAAACATTTCCTGTTGCCTGTATCCTGAACAGTTCTCCGCCTGACCCTACCTACTCTTGGAGTTTGGGGGTGAGTTGGCGCAGAGTCAGTGACTCAGACTCCCGGAGCAGGTGAGAAATGCTGCAGCAAGCTCACCTGAGCACTGCTGCAAACTCCTTTAGTACCCTCTACCCATGTCCCCCATTGGTTCAAAGAAAGTATATATTTTAAACAGCAGTTTCTGATTGGCTGATTGGATTTGCACTAGCAATCCTTGGCCTCTCAGGCAGTCCTCAATTAGGTCCTCCTGCAGGAATGCTGGTGTCACAAGAAGTCCTCAATTAGGTCCACCTGGAGGAGATGCTTCTGCAGCTGTATGACCCCCCAGTGTTTACATAGAGGCAGCCCTACTGTTCCTTCTACGATGTCCAAGATGGCAGGGGCCCTCTCAGAACCTTCTGAGTTATATAATGTGTGGTCCTCAAGTCCAGCAGAGCCAGGGTTGTGCTGTGATAATGAGTGGAGTCTCAGAGGATGGAAGCTAGTTGTCACCATTGAGTCCACATAGCAAAGTGCCTTAGTTAGGGTTTTACCACAGTGAAGAGACACCATGACCAAGGCAGCTCTTATAAAAGACAACATTTAATTGGGGCTGGCTTACAGATTTAGAGGTTCAATCCGTTATCATCAAGGCGGGAAGCATGACAGCATCCAGGCAGACATGGTGCTAGAAAAACTGAAAGTTCAACATCTTGTTTCAAAGGCAGCCCGGAGAAGACTGGCTTCCTCAGGCAGCTAAGTGGAGGGGTCTCAAAGCCCACACCAACAGTGACACACTTCCTCCAACAAGGCCACACCTACTCCAAAAAGGCCACACCTCCAAATAGTGCCACTCTCTGGGCCAAGCATATTCAAACCACCACACAAAGGCTTTGCTCCCGAGGTATTGATGGTGCATGACTTTAGTCCCAGCACTTGGAAGGCAGAGGCAGAGGCAGAGGCAGAGGCAGAGGCAGAGGCAGAGGCAGAGGCAGAGGCAGAGGCAGAGGCAGAGGCAGAGGCAGAGGCAGAGGCAGAGGCAGAGGCAGAGGCAGAGGCAGAGGCAGAGGCAGAGGCAGAGGCAGAGGCAGAGGCAGAGGCAGAGGCAGAGGCAGAGGCAGAGGCAGAGGCAGAGGCAGAGGCAGAGGCAGAGGCAGAGGCAATCTCTGAGTGTGAGGCCAGCCTGGCCCAGGAAGATCAGGACTACACAGAGAAATCCTGTCCTGTAAAACAAAACAAACAAACAAACAAACAAACAGCTTAGCTGAAGACATTTATGACTTGTGTTTGTGATGCCTTGGGAGTGGTTTATTGCCTATATTTGCCAGCTAGAAAGAAGGATTCTCCCTGACTGGGCAAGTGGGTGGAGGAGGGAGGACAGGCAAGGGACAGTGTCCGAGAGAGTTAGTGTGACTCCCCTCTCGCTGCACACCCTTAGTTGGTGAGCTCGGTAATGCGGTCAGTACTATATGCTCATCTGTCCTCTTACCAAAAGGATCTGAAAAGTCTTTGTCACAAAGTCAAACAAGTCCATTAAAAAAACAAATCTTTTCATTGCTTTAAATTCTCTCAATTAAAAAAAATATTTTATTTACTTTATGTGCATTGAGAACACTGTAGCTGTTTTCAGACACACCGGAAGAGGGTATCAGATCCCATTACAGATGGTTGTGAGCCACCATGTGGTTGCTGGGAATTGAACTCAGGACTTCTGGAAAAGGAGTCAGGGATCTTAACTGCTGAGGCATCTCTCAAGCCCTCTCTCAACTTTTGGATGACACCCAGTGGCATTTGTGCATATGATGTGACAACTCTACCTTCCATTTTTTGGTGAGAGGACAATTATTGTGGTCAGTTATACTGCACTCTTGAATGATCCCCAAGTCTCGGTGGCTTCGTGAGAACTCATGCTCCATTTTTTATAGTAGGTCTGGGGGAGAGGGGCAGGCAACTGGGGACCTGGGCTGGTGTTATGCTTGCATAATTGTTCTGGCAGAATAAAGAACCTTGTTAGTGCTGGCTCTTACATTTTCCAGCACTGGGGGAATCCTGTGAAAGGATGTCTTCTGGATATGACATGGCTGCAGTAACCATGAACACAGCAGCTATGGATTCCCTCACAAGACCTTCACACTCATGAAATAAGACATGAAAGTAAGAGGAGACTAACTGAGGAGAAAGGGGTCTGTAGGAGGGGGAAAGGTATGAGAGGGTAACGGAGAAATATGTTCACAATATAGCCGAAATGTCGAAATTAGACATGTATGAAATTGCCGAAAACGACAATAATTTAAAGATGCCCAGCACAAGCTGACATGTTCAGTGTCGTTCAGGTCCTGTTGTCCAAAGAGCTGTACCCATCTTTTTCTTATTTTAAAGATTTATTTACTTATTTTATGACCGAGAGTACACTGTCTCTGTCTTCAGACACACCAGAAGAGGGCATCAGATCCCATTACAGATGGTTGTGAGGCACCGTGTGGTTGCTGGGAATTGAAGTCAGGACCTCTGGAAGGACAATCAGTGCTCTTCACCACTGAGCCATCTCTCCAGCCTGAGCTGTACCCATCTTAAAGGAAGGATGACGTAAGTACTGCTCAGAGGGAGTGACGAGAACCTTTATGAACAGCTGCAATGACAAACACACCATTAGTATGTAGATATGATTGTTATTAGCACTTTCCCGAGAGCCCTGGCAGCTGTCCACCGAGCGAGGCTCACATGGAAGCAGCAGCAGACTATGGGTGTGGTTGCCTGGGTCTCTAGCTTATGCTGGTAGTGAATGCAGACTGACGGCGACAAGGCTGATCTCATGCACATGCATCAGTGAGAAGTGTCTCCTTCCCCCATAAGAAGAACACCATCAACTAACTGGACCACTCAGAGCTCCTAGGGACTAAACCACCAACCAAAGAGCATACATGGAAGGAGCCAGGATTCCAGATACATATGTAGCAGAGGATGGCCTTATCTGACATCAATGGGAAGGGATGGAGGCTTGATGCCCCAGTATAGGAGGATGCTAGAGGGCTGAGGTGGGAGTGGGTGAATGGGTAGAGGAGCACCCTCATCAAGGCAAAGGGGAGGAGGAAGGAGAGAAGAGGGGTGGGATGGGGGAGTTGGTAGAGGGGTCACAGGGAAGAAGGATATCATAAAAGAATAAAATGGTTAATAAAAAGAAAGAAAAAAACGTGTCTCCTACACAAAGCTAGAACAAGCTTGTGCCCAAGAGGTAGTAAGGGAGCAAGAAGGGATGTGCCCGTAGACCACTGCATACTGCCAGCCACCCAAACATATGGCAGGATCCCCATGTCACCACGATGGCAGGGTCCCTGTTACCTGTTACCATGGTGACCATCATTTCTGGATTTCAGTTCTCTTTACAGTAAAACTTACACAGGACCATATTTGATTAAACCAACCAACCAACCAACCAACCAACCAACCAACCAACCAACGACAAAACCCAAACGGTTGTCCAACAGTCAAAAACAATTGATAATAATATTGAACCTATTTTGGAGAAATCCCAGAGAAGGTGTACTGGCTATTTTTGTGTCAACTTGACACAGCTGGAGTTATCACAGAGAAAGGAGCTTCAGTTGAGGAAATGCCTCCATGAGATCCAACTGTAAGGCATTTTCTCAATTAGTGATCAAGGGGGAAAGGCCCCTTGTGGGTGGGACCATCCCTGGGCTGGTAGTCTTGGGTTCTATAAGAAAGCAGGCTGAGCAAGCCAGGGGAGGCAAGCCAGTAAAGAACATTCCTCCATGGCCTCTGCATCAGCTCCTGCTTTCTGACCTGCTTGAGTTCCAGTCCTGACTTCCTTTGGTGATGAACAGCAGTATGGAAGTTTAAGCCGAATAAACTCTTTCCTCCCCAACTTGCTTCTTGGTCATGTTTGTGCAGGAATAGAAACCCTGACTAAGACAGAAGGATAAGGATCTTTTTTCTTCACTCTTCTTCCTCCTTGGAAAAGCCTCTGTAGCCTTTGAGACTCTTACCAAGCAATGTGAAGTCCTCCTCCATCACCTCCTAGACAGAGCCCTTTAGAAGCTCACCACGCTTGCCTGTGCTCTGACAGCACGCATCATCCTGGGCTAGAGCTTGCTTTTCATCGAATGGTTTATTTAACCAGGATACACAGTCCTTGATACGATGCTTACAGCTTAACCAGTATCACTTTGACCAGTCCTTGTAACCTGCCTAGGAGGTGACCCCTGATATTTCTACTTGGAACACGAAAGCCCAGCCCTTGAGGGGCAGGTGCTTGCCCCAAGGTGGTTCAGGAGAAAACCCAGAGGTTTTTCTGGGCACACTCTGATAGTTGGATTCTTTTGACTAGGTCGGGAGCCCTGGGGAAAGAGGGAAGCCACCATGAGCTTAGTATTACCAGAGGCCTGGGTCAGAGCTTGGGATCAAGAATGGCTGCTAAGTGAGCAAACCTGCTGATGTATTGTGGTGAGTAATCTCGGTTGTCAGGTTGACTATCTCTGAAATTAAGACCCAAGCAAATGGACATGCAAAGAAGGGCTTTTCTTCACTTATATGAGTGGGTGAGACCTACCCTAGATCTGAGCCCCACCTTCTGGTGCAGCCCACATAAAAGGACATGGAAGAAGGAAGCTTCTGCTCTTTGCCTGCTTGCCCTCACTCTTGCTGGCAAGCTCATCTATCCTGTCTCAGGGGCTTCCCTACTTCTTTAGAACCTAACTCTTTGGGATTCTCTAGGAATCCACCAGGACCCCAGCGTTAGGGTGGGACTGCTAAGGAGTGCTGGCTCATGAATAGCTACTGCATTCTTACCCTTTCTTTCTATTGGGTGACAGCCTTGTTGGGTTACCTGGGCCTGTGAGCCACTCAAATAAGTTATACATGTATGTTTGTATATATACATATGTATGTATGCATATATATGAAAAATATATGAATTTTTATATTCATCCTTCCATTCTGCTCTTTAGAGAGATGCACTGATCCATGGACAACCACTTGGTCAGCCTGCCCCATACAGACCCATTTCACAGATTACTTTGATCTCATTGAGATTATTTGGGAACATACCCACTATGTGGAATGACTCAAGGCATAAAAGTAGTGTTTTAGGTGAGATAAACTCCTCCATTCTTGTTACAGAAATTTGGAACTTAAACTTACTATTATGTCCATTTATTTTATTGACTGATTGTATTTTAATCAATCTGAAGTGGTATTTGTAAGGGGCAAAGGTACTCTCACTGATGGATATAAATTCATTCCATGGTCACTGTGGGGACTCTGGGATTTGTGTGTCTTCTTGGAAGTCCTTGCTGAAGGTTAGTAGTTTGCTATAAAATCACGGAGCAAATCTTTTCGGTGAGATAGGTCATCCTAGTCCCACAAGAACTAGGCTAAGGAAATCAGGTCAAGCTTCCTTCACCTCCATTCCATTCAGATTGTATTGTGCAGCACTGATAACTGGGCCACCGCAGCTCTCTCCAGTCAGGCCTACATCCAGAGACCTCAGCTCCCTCCTTACAGAACGGTAAGACAGACACACAGACAAACACAGAGACAGACACTTTTGCTGAAGTATCAATGTCCAATGATTGCTTACAAGTGCCTATCCTTAAAGAAGCCCAGCACAAAGCCCTGAGGACCTAGCTGCATAAGGGAGGGACTTTGAGAGGAACAAGCTCTTTAGCTGCTGGCCTAGGAGGCTACAGGAGAATAAATAAGGGCTTTTAACTGAACAGCTAGGGGTGGCTCTTGGGTTCCTAGCGAGTGTGTGGTTCTCGGCAGTGAACCCCACTGCTGCCCTGTTCTTTTGCGAGCCTTGGGCCTGGGAGCCCCACCCCTAACCCACACCTCTCCCTCCTCTGGTGGTTCCAGCTTGGAGATGTGCATGTACACACACACTGGAGCTCCACTGATCATTATCTGCCAAAGCCTTTGTTTTCCCACCTAGAAAACCCAAACCCTTCCCCGTGGGCCCTTGGGGCTCCCCACAACCCCTTGATTTTGCCTTGGTTCTTCTCCAGAGCTCTCTACCCCTCCCTCTAGCCATGGCGACCCCCACTTCCTGCAACAAAGGATGTTGCACAGTGACAGCACTTTGATTAGATTCCCACCCCACTTCTACCCCAACTACATGCAAATAGCACCTGGGGAGCCCTCTTAGTCGTCATGAACCAGCTCCCCACAACAGAATTAATTTATACCTTTTTCCCTTTCCTTTCCTAATGTCTAAAACCTGGAAAGTGGTTTCCTTTGAAACTCAGAGACCCGAATGAACCTCAGCTTACCTGCTGTCACTGGTCTTGGATGTCATTTAAGGCATTGATAAGGTCAGCTGGGCTACATGGAGAGATGTTCAGGAGCTCTTACATAGCAAAACATTAAATGCATTTAATAAAAATTTAAGAGATTAAATATCTGTGGATCTCATAAGTCATTTTATAGACAAGGGTAAAGAAAAATAATTAGAATTATGTACACATATATTAAAAACTAGATGCCCAACACTGAAAACCTTAACATAGCATGTTACCTCCTGGAACAAGTATACAGCCATCCACTGTGGTTTGCTGGGGTCTCCAGGCTGCTGGAGCTGCCATCCCCCACTGGGCAGGGCATGCTGGTGGGTGAGTCTTGTTCCCTGGCTCTCAGGAATCTGCCACGTCTTTCTTTAGGCCAGGAGAGCAGCTGGTGCATGAATAGTGGCGGGTGGAGATGCTTCTCTTTGACCCTTCCCTGCAGACAGCTGCTCTGCTTTCACAGTGGACCCCAAACCACAGAACTGCCTCAGCACCCATTTGGACTGACCAGCAGGAAATGACAGTCTTGCCTTTTAAAGTCTGAGTGACTCCATGATAGGCCTAAGTATTTGGAGGTTCCAGATGGCTTTGTTCACGAACTCCACAACTAGCCAGCTACCTGATGGGGCTGTTCTTATTAAATCTCTCCGTCATTGACACTGGAATGACGCTTGCACTATCTGCACCAATTAGGAAGTTTACCTCGTCCGACCAATTTTTCTGGTGACCAGATCTTGTTTCTGTAACTTTGGGGTTGCCCTGTAGCAACTCAAAGCCCATTCTGCCTTCCTGGCATCCTCTTTCCCCTATTCTAACAGCACCAATGCATTTTCTGGGCCAGCCTGTCACCAGTATTGGCTCAGGTAGCTTTGGAACAACATCATGATATGACTTATTCCAACGCGATAAGGAGCATTGAGTTGACGAAACCTTGGTGAGAATGTCTTTCTCTAGGATTCCCAAACTAACAAGGGGATGGGCACCATCAGCACCAATACCTAGGATGCTTGTCTCAGAGTAAGGATACAGAGGACACAGACTTGGAGACAGCAGTTCCAACTCATGCTGTGAGCATCCCAGCCCCTCCTTGCTGGCTCCCTCTGTGCTGCTCTGCACCTGTCAGCAGTGCTTTCTGTCTTTAAGACTAGGGACTGAGCCCAAAGCTTCAAACAGGTTAGGAACTGCCATGGCGCCAGACCCCAGCTCCCTCCCACAAACCACCGATCTGCTGAGAAGTTCTTTGTGGCTTTATCTAGTGTGGCTATGTGAAAATTTTTATTTTCTACTTTAAAAAGGGTTGATTGTGGTAAAGTGTCCAAGAGCTTTCCTGTGCTAGCCCTTTTAAAGTGTTAATTCGGTGGCATCAAGTGTCTCTCGATGTGGGACAGCCATGACTTTTACTTCCGGGATCTTTTCTTCATGCTAAACTGAAGCTGTGCTACCATCTCATGCCAACTCCCTTCTCTCCTGCCTTCAATTCCTGGTCACCTCTACTTCAATTTGTCTCTACAAATGACTGGTTAGTAAATGTCACAGGAGTGGAAATCATAGTTATTTATGACTGATATATCTCATATACTAAGTCTTCAAGGTTCGCCCACATTGAAGAGAGTACCATACATCCTTTTTCCTTGTTACTAACTAATATTCTACAGTGTATACACATTTTGTTTCTCCACTCCTTTGTGGGTGGCCATGTATGCTGTTTCTATTTTTTGACTGTTCGATGTAACACTGCTGTGAAAAGTATCTATATGAGTCTTATTTCAACTCAGAAGCTCCGTGTATCCAAGTTGCGAATAGATGACTACATGGTAACTGTTGGATGGATAAAGGAATGTTAGGGTGTCTTCCACAGTGGCTGCACGCCTTAATGTCTCTACCAATATGACATCAGGACTGCAACTGCTCATCTCCTCACTAACACTTGTCCCGAGACCATTTAAGGAGGAACTACACAAGGCCTTATTACCTCATCTGAAAAAGAAGGGAACGGTTGGGTTAATGAAACTTGAAAGCCAGAAGCTCTGACCCTTCAAAAACAGGTCTGTGCTCCTCCACAGTCTCTTTGGAACCCCAACCCACAACACCAACACGCTGGGCTGCAAAATCTGCACGGAGACAAGAGTGATGCCTACCGCTGCTGTGTCCCTCTTTCCTAGTATGTGCAGCCCTTCCTTTAAGTCCCCTGCACTCTGTCTGCTACAGGAAAACCCAGAGACACTTTCCATTTAGAGCTGAAGAAGATAAGCGGGAAGAAGGAGCCAGCAATAAACGGTGACACCAAGACCCTGTTGCTTTCTTGTAAGGACTTTATTTCCATGTCACCGTGGTCTCAGGCTGACCTGAGGCACCTTTGTTTGTCTCGGTTTGGCCTCCTTATGATTTTTTTTTTTATAGTGCTTTTCCTTAAACAAGAAAAATGTCAAGTGAGATTTGTACACCGTCAGTTAATGTTTTAACAATAATTAAAAAAAATGGCGCCATTGTCTTACTGGTACAAGAGACCAACAGCAACAGTACACACGGTACAAGGAACTTCACAACAAGTTACAGTGGACTGGACCGACGCACACGCAGGTGAGGGCAGGGACAGAGCAGTGTATGTACAGTTGCCCGAGGACGTGCGGTCAGGCTGGGCAGATGGGTCACGTAGAGTCTTAAGTCTATCTGAAGGGCTCCGTACCTTTTCAGCAAGGTTGGCCTGCATCCTTCCAGATGACAGACACTCTCGTCTTCTGGCCTCACGGCCTTTTCATTACAAAAAGTTCACTGAGTTAAGACAGTCTGAAGCGTTAAGAAAGACTCCTGAAAAATTAAGACTGGACAAAATAAAATTTAACTTAGAACACTCTGAACTCAACATGGAGAAACCCAACCAGAACGGAACAGTGCAAATTCAACAGGCAGGCAGAACTGAGAACAAGGGTGCTCGGAATCTCTTCAAATGTACATTTTAAAACTCTTTAAATCTATTTATACCTTATTTACCTTTTTTTGTTTAATATATCATGTGTAAAAAAGATGGGAGACAAAAATAGTTTTCTGAGCTATGAAAAAAATGACTACAGGCACGTTTACTGTTTCATTCCTGAAACATCTCAGTTTACCAGGTTGAACATTCAGTAGCCGTGTGTTTTTAAAAGCATCCTTCGACCTTGAGAAAAGGATCTACGTCTTTCCTTTGGGATGGAGGTTGGCTGATGGCGGTGATGGTCTGGTTATGCAAATTACAGTGAACTATTCCGGCGATCATCCACGCAAGCTTGCATCCTGTCACGGGTGTGGCTTCTCCTCTGGCGGGTCCTCCTCACCGTGTTCCTCCATGGACATCGGGTGTCCGGGTGACTGAGACTGTGAGGCAGTGGGGGAAGGTGGGGCCCAACGGGATGGAAGGCGGCGGTTTGCTGGTCTCTCTGGCCTGGAAAAGCAGGGCTCTAGGGAGGGCGCGAGCGCAGAACAAGGCAGTTCCTTCAGAGCCGAGAGAGGGAGACAATGTTACTCAGATCTGCAGTGTGTCATGTGGGCCACAGTCCCAACACACTCCAAACACACTGGAGTCAAATGATACAGACCAGGCAGCCTCAGCATCTGAATGAATGATGTACTGCATGCATGGAGTAACTTAAAATGATAGGTTAAACACGCCACATGAATGATTAGTGATGCGACCTATTAACGAGGTGACAGAACACAGCAACACTGTGACACGGGGCTGCTTTGTAGGGCATCTCCAGAACTGGGCTGGAACAAAGAAGTAACGACTGGGGACACTTTGTCCCCAGCTCACCCTTGAGCCTCTTGAAGGATCCTTTGAGCTACTGAGCTGGTCTCAAGGGATCTTAGGCTACTGAGGTCCACAGTGACCTAGGGTTACATCCACAGTGACCTAGGGTTACATCCAGCCGTAGTAGCAAAGAAATTCAAACAGAACTCTGTTTATTCCAAGCTGATTGTTGGCAGGCTAAACAAACTCCCACAAGTTGTGGAAGAAAACCCGTTGGATCCAGAAATTTTAATTGAGGTCTAGATTTCTTTAATGACTCCTCACCGTGGTGGTGATCTTATGACTAGAGCTATGCCACGCTTGTCTTTCACTCACTGTGACGAGCTAAGGGCTGATCATGTGACATACAATATCGGGCCATCTGTGGCTGCTTGCTTGTTTAAAAGGAATGTAGGGTTATGTGTCCTTCGCCTGCATGTCGGGGATCAGGGATTGTGGAAAGCTGGGTCACATGCAGTGTGGCTCACGGATGATGTCGTAGATAAGGTCCCACAAGAAGTCAAGAGGCAAACTACCAGAGTTAGACGTGACTAACAATGAAAGACCCCAGATGATGAGGCTGGGAACAGTGGGGGTGGAGGAGCAGAGGCTGTGTCCGGGGGATGGGTGGTGGTTCTCGGGGGAAGATAAAACATGGCAGACGATGCTCGGAGATGGTCAGGGAGGATGGCATGACCCGAGGGCAGCCAGGGACCAATGGAGTAAAGGGGCAGAGTGTTTCCCTTATTCCTGAGGGGTCAGCAAAAAAGGAAATATTAACACTGAGGTCATTCCATCAAATGCCTGGTTTGGGCAGGCAGCTTACCTGACCTAGGAAGAGCCCTCTCTACACCATTCATGTATGCTGATGGTACCCTGATAGCCAGGATAGCTACCACATGGACACACTCAAAGTCAGGGTGCTGCTGTATCTATCTCATTCATCATCTCATAGTGCAGGGAGGATCGGGATGGTCTGTGGAATCCATGTCCCCGTACCCACTACTGTCAGAAGGAACATGTGCCCCTAGGCTGCATGTTGGTGCGGCTTCAGGTCTAGCCAGCTCCTCTTCCCACTGAGGGTGAACAGGAACAAGCTGTTCTCAGAGACCACCACACCCTCCTCACTAGCATCGGTTTTTGCAGGAAAAATCACGAAACCATGCTGTCCAGGAAATGAAATGAACATTTTCCTTATAAGAACAGCACACAGAAACAAGCAATGCTGTCTGTCATCCAGAAACCAGTAAGCTGGCTTTGCGGGAAAGGTCTCCCCCAACCCCCTGCTATGGGGACACACCTTTTATCTAATGGTAGCTAGGTCCCCCCCCCCTCCAAGACATTGTTATGTTGAGTAGGCTGGCCTCACACTTAGATATCTACCGCCTCTTGCTCTCTAGTGCTTAGATAAAGGTGTGCGAGCTCTACTTTTGTTATTAACTTCAGGTAGTTCGGGAGGTGACTGCATCCTTGACCCTTCCCAAAATGCATACATTCTTATAGGTCTCACTCAGGAACAGGGATGTCTGTTACTATTCATTCGGTTTGTATTTACCAAGAACTTACTTTTTCATCAATGGACTGACTTGGAAGGACAAGAGACTTTGGGGTTTACTCTTGATTCATGTTTGTTTGAAAAACAAGAGAGAGAAGGCTTAGCACACTATGCAGGCCATACCCCAGCCCACGGCATCACCAAGATGTGAGTGAGCAGTGGTGGGTAAAGCCAAAGACTCTCATAGGCAAGACCCAAGATGGTCCCTCCTGGCCAGTGCTTCTCTGTTGAACTACACGAGAGGAGAAACTTTAGCAGAATCTATATCCTAAGTAGTCCACCCTGGAGGTGGGCAAAATGGAATGTCTGAGCTCAGCGTCTGTCCCTTGGGGGTGAGAGTGGACGTCCACAGATGAGGATGAATGCCGAATGCCAACCACGAGTACATCAGCTACACACACAGCTCTATGGGCGGGTGGAGGTGGGGAAGAAGCACTTACAGTGTGAGGCAGGCAGGGCTAGAGTCCCCAGGGGGCAGTTAGTAAGACAGTTTGGTTCTGGACAGACAGACAGAGAAAGAAGAGAAAAAAACAAGTCGGTTGGAAAGTGTCTCAAACAAAACAGTACAAGTAGAGCCCCTGCTCCAAGATGGCATCCAGGAGGGAGTGGTGGCCTCTGTGTTCACTCAGAGGGAGACCAGGCAGAAGGAAGCCGTGGCTCAGCTCACAGGGCTGTCTTCTGCTGTGAGTCAAGACACTGGAGGAAGCAGAACCAAGGGGCAGGGTCCTCCCAGCTCTCTGACAGAACTTCAGTGGCAAAGGGAGGGAGGACAATAGGAGGGCTGGCCATATGGCCTGCGTTGCTCTGATCACCACAAGCTATAGCTGCCCATGCTCAACCGTTCCTTCCAGGGTACATTAAGCTCTTGGAGGGAAGGGTGCCACCTATGTTGCATCATTCTCTCTGCACATCTCTGCCTTGCTGCCAAGTTTTGAGAGAGAGGGCAGGGTCACTTGAGGGGTGAGGAGAGCAGGGGAAGAAACATTTCCTGTCTTTCAGATGTTGAGATTCCAGTGAGGATACCACACAGGGTGCTTGGCACAGGCGAGGAAAAACACCAACAACTCTGCTTATCTGGGCGTGAAAACCAGGCCTGGCACACATTCACCAAAAGATGAAAGGCGATTTCCGATGGGACTACTGTGACGGGGTCAGTCCAAACAGCAATGACTGATTCTCCTGGCATCTAGAACACGTGAACATCTGAGAGAAGGGGGAGAAACCATGTCCTCTGGGCTATCTATGTTCGTAGGTTGCCCTAAACATTCCCTGTCAAGAATACAAAGGTTCTTTTGTGCCCCAAATAAATCTCTAATACGAGTAGAAACTCAAGGTAGCCAACTGATGATGCCTTAAAGCAAGCTCTATATTAACTGAAGGCAGAGTAGACATATACAGACCCTCCCAAGCCACGAGATGAGAGAAGACACCGTTTGCTACCTGAGAACTCATACCCTACGATGTCCATTCTTCTCAGAGCATGTAACCAATCTGCCCTGACAACTCAGACCTTGGGAAGAGCGGGTCAGAGGACTGCCGTTTCTCTAGGCAACTGTCAAAATCAATACTGGTTGACCTACTTCTGGTTTGAACTCTATTTTGCGTTAAGTACTCCTTGGAAGGCTAGCCTGGGAAGCTAGTCATTTCTCCCTCCACGTGTAATTTGAGGGAGACAAAGGACAGAGACCTGTCTCCTCATGTCACCAGGAATCCAGGGCTGGCGCCATGCAAGGAAGTGGTGAGTAGCCCGGGGCATCCTGCTGTCTTCTGTCTCCATCCTTGCTGTAGGTGGGCCAGACTTGGACGATGCTCAGACCCATGCAGACATCTGGGATCCTAGGACTTGCAGTCATGTGACTACTTACTGGGCAGACAAACTCGGTCAGCACTGCAGTGACAGTGAGGCATAAATCCTTGAGGCTGTCACCACTCTTATTATCAGGCTGCTTCCTGTTAGTATAGACATGGGATTTTCCTTTCTTTCTCTCTCTCTCTCTTTTTGAGACAGGTTCTCATGACATAGCCACACCTTCCTCTGCCTCCCAAGGGCTAAAGTGCAATACCACTGTGAGTGTCCTTGTTTGTTTGTGGTTTTGTTTTGTGTTGTGTTTGTTTTGTTTTTGGTGCAAGAATACCTGTGGGCATCCATATCAGAAGAATCCAGTGCTAACAGACTTGTGCCACCATTCCCATGTTCTATTAGGGCACACATTTTTGTCCCTACTGTATCTACAAACTGCTGATCTGTACTGAGGTGGCCTGAGAATCCAAAAGCTCTTCTTGTAGTTCCCAATGAAAGAATTTTGAGTCCGTGTTATCCACATGCACTGTTACATGCTCCTCACACAACCACACATAAAGAACTACTGGGTGTATAGAAATCCGGACAGACAGACAGACAGACACACACGCATGCAGTTTCCACTTACTCAATTTCTACACTTGCACCACGTCACACACAGAGCAAATATACACTAGATCAAGAAGAGTCATTTTTAGCCTGACCAGAGGATGAAGCCGGAATAAAGCATGTGTTTACTATTCTGGGGACAGGTAGAATAAACTTGCTTACAAGGGTCTCTGGTTCGTCTTTCTGCCTGTTCCATTCCATCTTCACTCCACTTCTGCCCTAGCTACACGGACTCCACTCCAGGCTTCCTATGCTGGGAAGCCTAAGGCAGAGCTGATGGGGAAGGGAGCAGTTACCCAATTTACCTCCATGGATCCTGGCTCGGCTGGCACTGGTTCTCCGGTGTGGCTGTCGCTGGTGAGACCTGAGGAGCCATGGCTGGCTTGCTTCCTCTCCTCCTTTAAGGCATGCTCCAACAACTTTTTGTTGAGGATCCGGGCCACATTCTCAGTGAGCGTGTAGCCAGGGGGCGCAGATAAGTCCTGTCTCACTGGCGTGCTCTCTCCTCCCTCCTCCCTGAACGTCTCAGAGCCTACCCCTAGGGGGCTGGGCGACCTCCCTCGGGAACTGGTGCCCGTTTCCTGGCCTGGACCCAGCTCCTGTCGAGGTTCTGCTGACCGAGATCGGCTCCCAGCCCGCACCCCGACGGGACTGTGGTCGATGATGTTAAAGAGGCTGGAGAGGCCATCATTGATGGTGGTGTGCACAGGGCTCTCCCTCGTGGTGGTGGAGCGGGCCCAGGCTGACTCGCTGAACCCTTTCTGGGGTATGCCTGGTGAGGTCCTGCTATTTGGCTGGTCAGCTTTTGAGAGGGGCTTTCTCTGAAGTTTGGGAGAACCGTACTTTGGGGAGCAGCAGGTGCGTTCAAACTTGGCCTGCACCTTCTCAATGGCAGGGGCCACCTGTCTGCTCCTAAGGCTGCGGGAAGGAGAAGACACGGGTGTGGTGCCACCGCCGGCTTTTGGCGTGAGACACTTGTGGGGGCTGCTGGTGACGCCGCTGGCACGTAGGGCCTCGGTCTGCAGGCCCACACTGATTGTCTGGATGGTCTGTGTCCCTGCTGTCCTGGACCCATTGGTCTGGCAGGCCATATCCCTGACGTGTGGCTCGGCAGGACCGGCACAGATGGCATTCCTGACAGAAAAAGCCACCTCCTTCATGTCATCACTCATGTTCTTAGACATATCTAGGCTGTTCAGAGGGGAGGCAAATCCCAGGGAGGGGCAGATAGGTCTGTCGAGGGGGCGAAGAGACCCCTCCACACAGTCCCGGGGATGTCTGGGTGGCGTGCAAGGCCACCTGTTGAGAACAGGTTCTGGATGACCCCCCTTGGCATCTGCCAGGTTCCCTCTTGCTCTGCTCATAGGAAAGGGGCCCTCGGGGTCCGCTCGGCTCCTGCCCTCGCCACCTGATGCTATACTGTCAACCCGGCGAATGGCAGGCGGGCTGTGCAGCACATGCACACCAGACTGCTCAGTGAGGACATGGGTCCGCAGCGGCTGCTTCTGGCAGTGCTCCGGGCTGGTCATGGTGTCTGTCGTCATCGTGACACTTGTGGTCAGATACCAGGAGGGATCCGGACAAGGCTCTGTGGTGGCTTCATGCCCCACCCGCCCCACCTCGGTCCTGTCTGCCCAGGGGTCTGGAGGCCGATCGGCCTCAGCCCTGGGGGATGTGTAATCCCAGTCATTGCTATGGAATTCTTCGATGTACTTCAAGTCGTCAGGAGACAAGGGTGGAGTGACATCCTCCTTGCTGCCAGCGGAAGGTAGCCCCTTCTCAGGCAGGAATGGAGAGACGTCCATCAGACGCTGGAACTCGGACATACAGGACACAGACACAGCCCTGGGGAAAGATGCAGAAAAGAAAGGTGTCAGCTCCTGGGCCATGCTCTGCACAAGACAGACCCATGGAGGTGCCTGCCTCTACCTAACTCGTAAAGCATGGGCCAGTCACTTGATATCCTCTGAGTGGCTGATACACTCCCCCAATGAATGCCCTCACCATTACTGTCCTCTATAGGCGACAAACTCGCTTAGATCTGTGACCAACGATAAAGGGGGAAGACAAGTGTGACAAAGCCATAGTTGGACATTGGTAGCCAATGCGCATGAACGCGAGTGTGGACTTCCTCAATGCTGGCATTTTTTAAACTCTGCCTGTTTCAATCAGACATAAATTTGTTGAATGCTTTCCATGTGCCCATCTGCCAACACAGAGGTGGTGGGTGGCCTACTGGACAAGTCAGAAGGTAGCTGGGGTATACATGCAGCCGGTCTGCCCACCTGGGCAAACAAATGCTCAAACCTGGATGTGCCCGCCACCTGAGGTGACAGAAGCTTTGTGACCTGGAATCTCTGGCAACTGCAGCCGAAGTGGGAAGGCAAAGTGGACACTCTCACATGTCATGAGCTTCCCCTCACCTGAGAGAGTTTATACCTGGGGTTCTAGCATAGCCCTAGCCATGCCAGAGGTGACCCCAGATCCAGCACACAGACGGCTTCTCCACAGAACCTGTTAACAATAGGCCACGCTGAGGCTACCCGGTGAGCAAGCGTGTACTCTCAGTGGTGTCTACACAGAACCACCAGTGGAAGCAACGGGTGGGGGCTCCATGGCTCTGGGGTGAGCTGGATGGAGGAGTGCAGAGAGGAGAGAGAATGGAGGGACACTTAGAAGCAGCCATGTTGGAGAGACAATAAGACTGGGGTGTACTGGAAGCATGACTGAGCACCTCCTGATGCAGATGTGGCAGGACTGGCCATACTGTTAGAAGTTGGAGGGTGCACAGCCAGGGGAGGGGGCCAGGACCTCCGTAGTTTTGTGTTGGACATTTTAATGCTGTTTAGAGATTATGATCCCTGTGTCGACTACTTCTGAAATCAATAGAAGCAAGTAAATAAAAAACATGGTCATAGTGCATAAAGGCAACAGAAAGATGGGAGGCCTGGACTATCAAAGGCGAGGATTCACAGCCTCCGCCTTCACCTTCCACACAAAGATAATATGCTGCTATGGATGCTGGGGAGCTCTCAGCAGTGACAGCTGCGTGCTACTCCTCTGTGTCAGATGTGACTGATTCCCTGTGTGCCCGTACACGTAAGCTACCCAGAGAAAAGAGAGCATCTTTCAGAGAAACCGAAGTTCTTCTGTTTACAGATGTGGAAACTGAGGCCCTCGGAACAGATCATTAAGAGGGATATGCAAATTACTTCCAGAGCCCAAGCCCACATGTGGACTTCGCCATTGCCCGGGGCAGACCAGAGAAGAAGGACAGATCGTGCCTAGGCAACAATCTTGATGGTGTGGACAACAGCCAGCACGGGCTGGCAAAGAGACACTCCTTTAGAGCCTCCGAGTTCACCCAACAATAAAGGATAAAGCTGGAAGCGGCAAACTGCCAGGGAAACAGCACCCGATGGAAATAAAATCTACAGAGGGAAGAAAAGCAAACTTGGAGAGCTCCCATATCCATCAACGTAAGGGAGAAAGGCAGAAGCAGGGAGCTCAGACCGGCAAGCACTAACGTGAAGGGTGGCAACCCCAGTCTATTCCCCTCAGGAAAGCCTCTAACTACAAGCCCATGCATAGCAAGTCCAACACCTCGTGGATGGAGGGGCTTTCTGAACTTTGCAAGAAGCAAAGTTTTCCTTGGCTCGTTTAATAGCGGGCCTTTCCGAACACTCCTTTGGACACAGCATAGAAAGCATATGTTACCCTTTTTGTTGCTAAAACTAAAAACACAGCATGTCAACGAGATGCACGATTTAAAAGCCATACATCGACTTACCTCTGAAGATTGCCCTTGCGACTCTCTTCTTCCTGTAAAGGGGAAACAAATACTTGCTGGAATCAGTCAATCTTGGCTTCCTAGGAATCCTGTCTGGGCTAAAGTGACTTGTTCTGCTCCGATCCCTTAAGGTGGGGTTTGGAATGCTCACGGAGGAGGCTGAGTCCTAAGCCACTGCCCTGAGCCCTTTGAAGCCGACCAGTAAAAGCAGCATCCGAAGCATCACGGATAGGGTAGGGTAGCCTCTGTAGTCTCTTCCTGGAAGGAGGAGGTGCCTGAGCGGGAGACCTGACTGAGCTTGTTGAGCGAACGGCTCTTGTGCATTCCTGCGGAGACCTCCTGACTTCGTGGAGTTCAAAGACCTTGATTCAGAGCAATTGTGGTGCGCGCGCGTGTGCGTGTGTGTGTGTGTGCGTGCGTGTCAGGGTGGGAGCAGAGGGTAACAGTGAGAAGAGAGTTGGGAGCTTGATGTCCTCCAGTCTAAATCTTGCCATGGAGGTTGGTGTGGCATTCTTGGGGATAGGACCCCCCAGCTTGCTTTTTAGCACTCTCGATTACAACCCAAAGAAGAGTAACAGCAGAGAGAGCTGTGCTGGCCAACAGCACCACAGACGCACAGGTTGTCTGTCTACTGGGAAAGGACTCTCAAGCCAACATGGCTTGGAAGCAACAGTCACTTGACAGTAATGAAACCGTACTCCTGGGAACAGGAAGACTGAAGGGTGCCCCTCCTCACAGACAGCATGTCTCTGTTTCTGCTGCACAGAGGAGTAAAGTCCCCACTTTGACCCTGTACCCTCTCTTCTATGAAACTGGGCTATATACATTGCCTGCAGATCTATGGGCAGGGCTGACAAACGTTCTACCACCCCAATACACACCACTGGGATTAAGGTGTGTGACGTCACTGACTGCATGGTTGAGCATCCCTCAATCCGAAAATTTGTAATAGGAAATACTTCAGAATCGGAAACGCTTCCAGTCCCGACATGTGTTTCACACACACACAATAAACATACTGAGTAAGACTGCCTCCAGGTTTTGTGTATAAGATGTATACAAAACTCAAAATGATTTCTGGGTTTGAATTGATTCCGATCCCTAAGACAACTTATTATGTGCATGCAACTACCCCAAACTCTGGAAGAATTGGAAATCTGAAACCCTGTGCTGTGGTTTGAGCACTTTGAATCAGGTACATTCAAGTCATATAACGTCTCCATATTTCAACACTATCTGAGGCGAGTCCCTGTAAATATGAAATATTTGAAAAACTGACATCCAGTGTAGCCACTATTAACTGGTTCACATATAATGATCCCTACACCCATGTCCCCATTCCATCCTCCCAGGTTTATTGAGACAGCGTCTCATTATCCCTATACCAGTTTTAAAAACAAGGTTTAAAAAAAAAATCATCACTGGAAAGAAATGTAACAGAAATTTGGTGGCTCTCTAAAGTCACTCATTTGGTAATCTGATTGTTGGATGTTTTTCCCCTTTGCCCAGAATAGCATATTTATAATAGCTGCCATTTAGTGATTGATAGCTATCAAATGTTAAGAAATTTCTTAATACAGAATTACTTCTCAGCCATTAGCTTTCTAGAATCAGAAAACTGTACTACAATTTCAAGAAGAGTTGAGAAATACACATTTATTTTCCTCTTTTGTGTTTTGTTCGCCATACTTTTTCTTAAGAGTTACGCAGCAGGACCACAGTCCAGCGTTTCAGCAGGACTGGGGTCAGGTCCACCAAACAAAGCCATCACATCGCCAATGGCAATGGTTCACATGGCTCAATGCACAGGTTGTCTGGGGAACCTGATGAGGGGGGACTCTGCTCAATACTAGCTGCACTTAATGACAGCTCCCTCCAGCCATTAGGAACCTCGGGGAAACAAACCCAGGCTGACCTCGGCAAGGCAGTTCCTGAGGGGTGGTGGATCCTCTGGATCATCATCCAGGGACAAAGCGTCCAAGTACAGGTTCTCACTGGCCGAGCACCTGTCCGACTCCTTCAGTTTGGAGAGTGGCCGGTCTTCAAATGGGATGGAGTCAGTGTCTTCACAGGGCCACATGGACACGGGTCGAGAGGGGTGGAGGCTTCCTTGGTGCGGGTAAGGGCGTGTGTCGTCTTCCCTTCGGCTGCAGAGGAAACTGCCACTTCTCCGGGGACTTTTCTCTTTCTGTAACTGAGGGGTGTTAAAAATGAAAATAGTCAGCTTCCATTTTTCAGCATGAGAATCTCTCTAGGACCATCCTTTCCTGCTGTATTGAGTTGCCTGTGTCTACCTGTAAAGACTTGGCTGGAAGCAAGTGTACAGTTCTGACCTTAGTTTCCGAATGCCCCACAAGATCGCAGATGCTTTCTGAAGAAAAGCATGCTTTATACCAGGGCTGCAGAATCTGATTTGCCACACAAGCCTCCCTGATGTTCGGAGGAGTCTTTGCTCTCGTTCTCTTTATTTTTGTTGTAGTCGTATAATTTATTTATCAATTATTGCACTCGTGGGAAATTAGACTTTTTTTTTAAGTTTAATGGGAATAAGTATCAGGTTTAATACTTTCATTTGCAATTACCTCCAGGACTTTAGTTATGCTCCATAGAATACTTTCATGGATGGCAAATTCCTGAGATGAAGCGCATTTTCCTAATTGATTCAAGGGGGATAACAAATTCTATATATAACTCAAGTGATTGAACTGGAGTATAACCACGTGGTGCTAAAGACGGCTTTACCTCTGCTTGAGAGGGTTAGCTATACAGATGGCTAAAGATCTAGCACGCTTGTGGTCTAGCTTGGAAAACTGAAGTGGCAACAGGCAAGCACTTCTCGGAGTGAGAAGATTGGAGATGAAGGGGTTGAGGATAAAGCCAGTGAGACTGCACGTGCCTAGCATTTGCAATGCCCTGCTCCAAATCCCAGCACTTAAGAAGGCAGGGCCTGTAGCTGCGGATGTATGGCCTGCTGGTTTGTCAGCAGACGTGATTTCTCAGTTGTGGCTTAGCTCAGTGGAGATGAGCGGACAGGTGAGTTGGCAGAGGGGATTGGTAGATACAGACAGGTGAACTTGCAGTTGGAGTGAACTTGCAGTTGGAGTAGTTTATCAGAGAGCTAGCTATGTAAAATCACAGAGGACCAATGAGGTGTGGCTCAAAGCTCCCCCCATCCCCACCCCACTTATAGAAACTACAACTGAAGCTTGAAGGACTTTCCAATGAGATCCTCGCTGGTGTATGCTCCTAGATTGACCATTCTCTTGAGTAAGTAAAATTTCTAACGAAATCCAAAGTGGCATTTGGACTTCATTCGAAAGAGTGGCCAACTGAAGATTTTCAGTTCTCAAGTGCTGAGATGGTGGAAGAATTTCTAAAAAAAAAAAATCCCGGCTCGCAACATCCCTCAAATCCAGATAGATGGTTTTTGAGAGCATCTTTACAAACTGCGTCTCTGCAACCCAATTTGAGCCTACCTCCATAAGTTTGCAGAAGTGTGGCTTGTAATCCATCAAGGAGTAAGGTCTACAGGACACAAGCACCACTACTCAGTTTATTTCTCATTTTGGAGGTGTTCGCTCAGAAAGCTCTGAACATTATTGTTCATCTAAGAAAGGGGCAACCTGCAGCAAAACCTTAGATGGCAACCTGCAGCAGGTTCACTGTTAAATTGGGGAATAATCCAATCTCTTTGGGTTTGAGCGCAGCTCCCTCTGTCTCTTCTCCCCCTCCCTCAATCTCTTCGCAGTTCCCTTAATGATGCTAAATGCTCTGCTTTAAAAAAAATTATATAAAAAGGAAAGCTTTTTATTACATCCCTCTAACACGTGTCAGTGCCGTTCGAGTTTCAACACATGATCCTCTCCCAAGTTATTTTGGGCGAAGAATTAAGATGCAAGCATCGAGCTGGGAAGCCGCAAATGTGTGCCGAGGGTGTGTGTGAGGAGACGACTAAAGAGGAGAGCTATGAGCAGACGCGCTCTAACTCAGTAAAGTGGAACTTCAAAAATAAACCCGGGCGGCCAGCAGTAGTTCGCACTGAGGCTGCTGAGTGTCAGGTTTCCTTAAAATTAAAAAAAAAAAAAAAATAGCCATGAGCCAAAGCGGCCAGAGCTGGCAGTCCCTGCTGGTGAGATGCCTGCGTGCTGCTGTAATGGTATCATGGGTCCTTTAGCGGGTAGGGTTTCCCAGGGCTGAGTACCTACTGTACTTTCAACCTATGGCAGAACGACAGTTAATGCAAACAGAATATTTAACAGGTTCTATGCCGAATGATTAAGGACAGCAAAATCTCAAGGCTGTCACCTCATAACTGGGTGAGAAGAAGGTCACCCCTTGAACAGGTTTTAGAGGGTGAGCTGGCTGTTCAGGTTCTGAAGGTAGCTGACTTAGCTCCCTCAGTACATGGATAGATACGCTCAGTGGCTGAGACCTGGGAGCTGATGGGTCCTATGGGGAGATGTAGTGTGACGACATAAAAGCTAACTACCCCCCAGTCAAAAGTGAATTGAGATGAGAGTTCTTCTGCTAGGATAGATGAGGCACGCTGAGTGACCGTAGCCACGTTCTGACAGATGTCCACCATACGCACCGCCTCACGCGGTGTAGAAATTATTCGGGAGTTTAACGACACTGGAAAAGCATGAAGCACATGTTCTGCAAGTGGAAAATGGATTTAGTGCCATTTCTTTGTCCATATCAAGTTATCACAGCCAAGGTTATACGGCTTCCCAAGGAGTCAGATATCAAGTGGGAGCTGTGAGGGATATCAAGTTACATATTGGCTTCATCTATGGAATGTACAGCTAGACATTAAACCAGCAAGCAACAGGGGGAGCCATGAAACCTGTGCGTGCTTCCGCTTGTACATAGATCTCCGTAGGCTCTCACCTGAGCCGACGTCCTCCTTCAGATAATTCTGATGGCTACTGTATGAGTTTTCAAATAGGGCACTGAAATTACAAAACCCTTGAAGATGCTGAGTACTTTGGTGGAAATTAGATCCATTTCTGAGAGCTGCATCTGTATGTGTGCAGCATCCTTTCATCATGGGCCGCTCTGATAAACAGGGATATCCTGCCCAGATGCTGGGGTCTACAGAACAGGTGTGAGGGCCGGCCAGGCGGACGCTACAACACCTAAGACACAGAAATGAAGCTCAGCTCGTGGTCCTTGTTATCACCCCCCCAAAATAGTCTCAAAGTGAGGTGGACAGCTCAGCCCCGCCCGGGTCACTTCAGATACTGAGTGTCATCAGATGTGTCTGGCCAAGGTTTTCATTGCTAGAAATTCCTCATTCCCCAAAGAAAAACAAAAGCCTTAGGTGCCCGCCGAACTCATGCCAAGTGTGACTTTCAAAGCTGAAGAGGCCTGGGACAGGATCAACAAGCAGCAATGACTAGACAAGGGGATCCTCAAAGGCCCATGACAGGGAACATGATGGCCTCACTGGGGTAGAGCAGGGACACCCAAGGTGAGCAATGCAAAACAGTGGCTGGGAATGAAGGCCCCTAGGGCCAGGCTGCCGCAGGTTACCTGTTGTTTTCTGGGAGATGAAACACGGCCTCTCAGAGGGAATAGAAAGCTTCAAGCGACACACAAGGTCCAGGAAGCACAGGGAATGAGAAGATTCACTGAGAGTCTTCCCTCAAAGTTACATAAACACTAACAGTTGGGAAATAATAAGGCCCCAGTTGGGTGAGCTGTCTGCAGTTTGTGTACCATAGGTACGTACAACCTCACAAATCATGTGCTTCGGTGGGGCTTATCAGTGAGGTGCCCTCCTGCTAGCCACCAGGCTCCTATAAGTAATCCCTCATCCATGGTTCTGTAAGTACCCCAAATAAACCCAATGGTTTGCTAAACTAGATTTGGGTTGGAATTATCCCTTGATCTGTATTCAGAACTCCATCTGGGGCAGAGACATCTGTTCACGTCTCCTAAGAAAAAGTCAAGTTGGGTGTGATAAATTGGTGTTTATTTTATAAGAATACATGCTACTGTTAGCTCCGAATTTCCGCCTTGAGGCAGACCCACTCAACAGAGCACAGATGCGAGGCACAATCTGGCAGATCCTTCACAGGGCTGCGTTTCCAAACCAAACAGGAAGCGATAACTTTCCTCTTGGTAGTATTTGGAGAATTTTGAAGTGGAGCCATATCAAATATTAGCAGGGTGACTCACTGGTGATCCACGGGGACAGCCTCCGCTCCTTCAGTCTGTAGTGCTCTTTCTCCCTTTCTACTGTTTCTGGGTCAAAGGTTCTGGGTCATTTCTAAGTCACTTAGTGCTTCCTGGGTCCCATTTAAAAATTTCCATGCGAATTTAAACTCAAATTCACCTCCATTAAACTTTAGCATAGGAACCATGCCGTAGCTAAGCATACTTAGCAGAGCATACTTCTCAAAAGGTCCTCTTATTAGCACAGGCTGAGTGAGTTCTCATAATGGAGTCATGATCCCCTTTATCCGAGTTACTGTTTCTAACTGACTGATATCTCTTGAGGCTTTTCGCATTTATAAGAATGATGGACTGAAAGAAGCAAGGTTATCTGTGGGCTGAGAAATCTAGCCACTGAGGAATTCTAAAACCTCCTCTCAGTGTGATGTAAAAACCTGAATTTCTCACATCGCTCCGGGCCTACTGCAGCTACTTAAGCTGCACCAACCGTGCGCAATGCGTGCGCAATGCAGAGAGCGATCATTCAGGCTGCGGGAAAGCAACTCCCTCTGCTCTCCCCACATCCGTCTGAGTTTGTTTACCGGAAGATGATGAGCTACCAGATAACTCCCTTGGTTCTGGTCCTATCTAATCACGGCTCAGCAATACCCACAGCAGGAGCAATCACCAGCAGACAGTGGCTTCTAACTCGGTTTGGTAATTACTTCGCTAATGGTAACAATTCCGTTCAGGCTGGAGCCATCTCCGCGGCTTCCGTCGCCATCTTAAGAGTTAGAGTACTCTGGGGAAAAATTCCCCGAAGGCAACCTGAAATAACCTCCCCTTTCAAGTTTAATCTCCAGACCCCTTTAAAAGGTCACTCCCCAGACATGCACACAAAGGAAAGTCTCCTACCACCTCTGCAATGAAAGGTGTGTGTGCTGTTAGGATGTAATGAATAACCTTAATTGTTAACCTCACTGGATTGAGAAATGCCTACATTACATAATACTGACCTGGGAGTGTCCACGGTGGCCTTTCAACTAATTACATCCTCGGGGCTCTGACCTAATGAATGAATGAATGAATTCCTAGGCAAATTCATAGTTGATGGTATTACTGGGAGGTGGTGGAAGGTAAGAGGTGGGGTCCTGCTGGATGAAGCAGGTCCATAGGGCCGTGGCCTTGCCCTGTCCTTCTTCTTGACTGCTCTGTGTGCTTCCTGTCCACCATGAGATGAAGGCCCTCCTCTGTCCTGCGATTTAACCACCACATACGGTCCAAGCCCAGCACCAAGCAACCATCAACTGACCCAAAGCTGATCACATCCTTGTTTTCACGGGTCTTCAGGGCACAACTACACAAAAGTAATACATGGATCCCAGGACCAAGATCTCTACTGTGGGAGGCATTGCATTTCTCACTCTTCCTCTGGATTCTCTCAATAGAATGCCGATGACAGCAACAATCTCCTTTCTCTATGTTACTGGGCTGAGAACTATCTATGAGCTGTGCTGTGTTCTGGGGCTGCGGTGCGCTCTGGGGCTGTGCAGTGCTCTGGGGTTGCTGTGCACTCTGGGGCTGCGGTGCACTCTGGGCTGCCGAGCTCTGTTGCTGCTTCTGCAGCACACCTACCTGCTCCACCCGCCACAGGAGCTCCTCCTTCTGTCGCCCCCACTCCTGCCGCTCGCTGTCCAGACGCTCCAGCAGCTCCACCTTCTCCCGGTTCCAGTTCTTCTCTCGGTGATGGATCTGCCAGCGCAGGTCCATCACCAGGCTGTGGCTGTCAGCCAGCAGTTTCTGGTGCACCTCTCTCTCCTTCTTCAAGGCCCCTTTGCCCTCAGCAGAGGAGTCCAGCTCGCCCAAGCTTTTCTCAGTCTTCTCTTCCAGCTGCCAAGAAGAAAAGACATGGGAACACCCTTTCTGGAAGTCCAGCATTGGAAGGGGAAAGACAGCTCAGTTTATTGACACAGGCTTGCAGGATACATCCATAAGCCAAGCTGGACAGATCCGTGGATTTTTAAGGCCAGAAATAAGAATATTGAATGTGAAATCTCTAGATTGTTGAGTGCAGTTCTTACAGACTCCTTATTAGCCCCACCTCCCAGTCTAAGCCACTCTGTCTTCTGCCTCTACAGCTCCTTGAAGGTGATGCCATGGCTGGTCCAATATTCTTGACCCCTATCTGGGCCAAAATAATGGAATCTTCGATAAATGCAGCTCTGATGCAATGGAACTTCTTCTGTCTTTCTGATCTCTTTCTCTTATCTGCCCAATGTGTGTAGTAGTAAGGCTTTGTATACTCGACATGGTGAACACAGCTCTGTACAGTGTATCAAAGGGCAAAATACCTGCTGTTTCAAGATTCTGTGGCCAGAGCCTAAGCTGGGCCACAATAAATGTTTAATAAATGTTCACCCTCAAATACCTGATGGTGAAATAGCCAAAAAAAACCCAACACATACTTTACATCTTATAAAGTCAAACTGGCAGAAACCAGAGAGAAGACACATTACGCAAATACAACAGCACTAGGCCTTCCTCCTTCTGGAGGCCCAGGCAACACCCTGTTTTTTCTAAGTGCTCTTGGTCCCTAGAACTATTGATCACTGTACACGGTACTCAAAAATCACACAAGAAACATCAGAAACTCTGCAAGCCAGATAACCGTGAGTACCTCTAAATGGCTGAGTCAAAAATTCAATTCAATGTGCTGAATGTGGTTGGTTCCTGTCAATTGACACAAGATTAACAGTTCTGGGAAGAGGAAGTCTTAATCAAGGAAATGCCTTCAGGGCTGGAAAGATGGCTCAGTGGTTAAGAGCATGGACTGCTCTTTCTGAGGTCCTGAGTTCAATTCCAAGCAACCATATGGTGGTTCACAACCATCTGTAATATGATCTGATGCCCTCTTCTGGTGTGCCTGAAGACAGCTACATAAAATAAATAAATAAATAAATAAATAAATAAATAAATAAATAAATACATCTTTAAGAAAAGAAAGAAAGAAAATGTCTCCATATGACTGTCCTGTAGACAAGTCTCCCCAGCCCATGTTGGGTGGTGCTGCCCCTGGGCTGATGGTCCTGGGTTCTGTGAAACAAAGCAGGCTGAGCAAGCCCAGAGGAGCAAGCCAGTAAGCAGCACCCCTCCACGGCTTCAGTTTCAGTTCTGGTCTCCAGGTTCCTGCCTTGAGTTCCTGCCCTGACTTCCTTCAGAGGTGGATGGCAATGTGGATAGGTTGAAATGAACTGTTTTCCTCATCAACTTGCTTGCAGTTATGGTGTTTTATCAGAGAGATAACTACCCAGCTAAGACAATAAAATCCTAACTGTCAGAACGGAAGGAGACACCCTTTTCAACACACAGGAGTGAAAACACGCAATAAAAACAAAAACAACGGTTGCTGGCAGACCTGCTCTTTCACACAGACAAGGGAGGGTCTTCAAAGAGAAGAAACATGGGAGGGTACTTGGATCTATCTGAAAATGCACGATGGAAATGGCAGATAGGAATATAAAACTCATTTTCTCCATTTTAATTGGTTTTAAACACTACTTATCGTCTGAAGCAAAAATCAGAGGTGGTACATTGTATATACAGCACATATAGATGTAAAAAGCGGTGGTACAGAGAGGATGAGGAGGGAGATGAAGTACTCACTGGTCAAAGATCCCTAGACAAGCAGCTGCAGGGCTCACGCATGCTAGGCAATTACCTTTATCCTGAAAATGATTCCAGTTTGTTACCAAGGATGATCGCAGACTAGGGATCTCCCTGCCTCAGCCTTCCTACAAGGATGCACCACCAAGCCCAGCTAAAAAAGGCCTGTCTCATTTGCTGCTGCTGGATCCTCAATATGTAGAGCAAGGCTCAGTTTGGGAGATAAAACAAACAAACAAACAAACAAAAAAAAAACAACAAAGGGGGGCGGGGGAGGGGTGATTTGGGTTCCACTGAAAGTATCTAGGTTTTTGTTTCGTATTTAAGGGCAAAAGGTCAAACCAGACTCAGAACAAGTAAATTAACATCTGCCATTCACTGATCCTGGGCTGGGCATGTTGAAGACACTTCCTAAACAGTCAGGGCAGAAGATGAACAGTCTGTGGTACCACCTGCCTTCTAAACTTGAGGGACCAGCTTGTTTCCTGGCATGAAGGCTCTCTTCTCCCCTGAGGCTTTATCTGCAGCCAAGGCACTAGTGGATCTCGGGCTCCTCTGGAGCCAAGATACAATGTCTAAGAGTGGCTGGCAAAACAAGTATATCTTCCTTCTTGTCTACACAAATCCCCTATGCCTGCTACACTTCCAAAGGGCTTAAACAGCAGCTCATGGAAGAACAGCCCTGTATATTTCTCCCCAGTGATCCAGGGGTCCATCATTTCAAAGGCTTAGACTGAAAGGCTATGTTCCTGACTCTATACAGACTCTAAGCCCCAAACCTAAAGTCAGAGGACAGACTGGGGGAGCTTGTGGAATCTGATGATGGATGGCAGTGTGGGTGTTGGGGGGGTGGGGGAGGAGACACAAGTGCAGGTGAACTTGAAGGGTACCCGGGGTCAGTGGTAATGCAGGCAAACTTGAGGGGGGCGGTCAGGTGGTAGTGTAGATGATCTTCAGGGGTACCTGCAGGTCATGTGGTCAAGCAAGTGAACTGGGGTGTGGGGGTGGGGCTGTCCTAGGAGAACTGGTTCCTTGGGAGTAATATAAGCCCTTTACATCTTTTATCACAACTGAGGCTATTTATGAGCTATCTCCTTTTTAGGGAAGTGTTTACTTTCATGGTTGAGCCAATTCGTATAAAATTTTAATTACTTTATAGTTTGCCTCACAACAAAGGCTAGACAATAAATGACCAACATCACACAGACCCGGTTTTCATACTATGACCCAGAAGCACACTGGAGCAGCAGAGTGTGTGGGAGACACACAGAGAAGCTGAGCTCAGCAAAGCCCAAGCCACACTCCCCTGGCCGGGCTGTAAATCCTCTCTGGAGTTGGTTCACACGGGCTCTTCCCATCCTAGCGCCGACTCAGATTTGAGGCAAGCTCAGTTTCCTCAGTATAAAAAGGAGATTGGATTTGACAAGGTCTCCTATCCACGAGTGGAAGCTCTTTCTGGTATTCTGGAATTTCTAAAGGGCAGCCCTATGTTGCCTTTTTCAGAGGTCGCAAAACCACAGTACACACCTCTCATCTCAGCACTTGGGAGGCGAAGAGGCAAGTGAATCTCTGTGAGACCAGCCTGGTCTACACAGCAAGTTCCAGTCCAGCCAGGACTATACAGTGAGACTCTGTCTCAACAAAAAAAAAAAAAAAAAAAAAAAAAAGGTCAGCTCTGGCTTCTTGTGGTCATCTCCATATGTCGACAGGTCCATGCTGCCAGCCCTTCAGTGGAGCGCCTCCCTAGCCTTGTTTAGCACCAGGGGACAAATAGCAAAACAAAATGCTACTGTTGAAGGTAGCCTCAAGCTCTGACCCTGCAGCACGGTTACTGTGAAGAACCTATGCCTCTTCCCCACCCATCCTGGATAGGGTAGAGGGGACAGACACACATACAGTGTTCACGAGGGAGGTGGCAATAGGGGCAGGTACCTGTTCCAGGCGGCACTTGAGCACAGCCCACTCCACATCCCACGCAGCCTTGTCGCTGGCGTACTGCTGCTGTAGCCGCAGCCGCGCGTGCTCGTCTTCCCGCAGCTCTGAACGGAAGTCCTCCAGCAGAGCCTTGAGGGCCCTGAAGAGCTGCTGGTTTTCCACCACCTGTGGGAACAGAGCCCGGTTAGGCTTAACTTAACTGAGTGTCTTAGAGATGGGAAGCAGAGGAGCTCAATCAGTGGGGGCTGGAGCACCCGCCAGGTTCCCTGCAGAAGGCGCAGGTGGGTGGGGCCTCCGACCTCTGAATAGAGACAAGATGGTCCCAATCCTAAGCCAAGACCCCGGCAGACGTGTTCAGAAGACAGACCGTGGGCTGGTGCTGTGGGCACCTGCAGCAGAGGTTCCAACTCTGAATTCTGTTGGAATCAATAAGTTGCCAAAAGCCACAGGGAGCCCCTGAAAGCTGTCAGGACGCTCTGTGGAACTTCAGACATCCAGGACTCTGAGTCAGGCTGGCTGCTCTGTTACAACATCCACTCCAGCGCCAGCTATTGAGCTAGAAGTAATCTCCGAGGTCCTAGTGGCTCTTAGAGGCATGGGAGGTGGGGGTGGAGGGTCACTGGTTGAGTTCCGAGGGGGGGAGGGGGAGGGGAGCTTCTGGGAGTTCCTAATTAGAGCCAGTGGTGAAAAACTCATCTTATTCACAGCGTCTGCTGATCCCAAGACTGAACTATTACCTCACTGTTTACGCTTGACATAAAAGCTACAAAGCTTTCCAGACCCTGCCCAGCCTTTGAAGGCACACTTCCAAACTCTCATTTCTGTTTTAGTGTGTGTTGGCACGGGCATTATGTCACAAAGTCTGGCATACGGCCCCTGTAATCCCAGCCCTGGAGCGGCTAACACAGGAAGACTGCAAATTTCAGGCCAACCTGAGCTACACGGTGAGATTCCGTCTCTTGGGACCTGAAAAGGTGAGAAGAGGAGCGAGGGAAATACAGGTCAAAGGTTTCTCTGAATTAAATGCTCTAAATAATTATGGCTTTTTTGATGTGATGTGCAGCCAGGACCCCAGTTAGATATAAAACACTGAGTTCCTGAGTTCTTGATCCCATGATGCCAGGGTGTTCTTGGTTTGGTTTACTCCGGAAAGCACTGGAAACTAGAAACTAAATCCCACCTTGAGCATGTAAATTCTGCCTCAGGACAACAGAGCTCTATGGCTCACAGTGACTCTCTGGTCCCAGGAAACTCACTTGCTGCTCCACTCTGCTGGTACATAGGCTCCGGCTCAGAGTCTACAGGCAAGACCACTTCTCAGTCATGCAGCTATAACCACCGATCACAGGTCACACGTGGTGCAGGATGGCTATGAATGCTGACGAACGCATAGATGCAAACTTACTAAACACATTCATAAACTCCACTGTGTGGTTCTTGGGTGTGAACTCCATAGGTGACAGACACTGTTGTGTCACAGGGATGGAAACTCCTGAATCCACTAACTGCAGGCAGGAAAGAATGCCACATAGTGGAGGGGCTTAAGACACTCTGTGTGTGTGTTTAGATTAAACAAGTGAACTTAATCACTCACAGCATATTAATGACCTGGAAGGGCGTAGTTGTCCCTGAAATTTATGGGAAAGCAAATGTAGTTGATCTTGACAGTGATTAGGTCTATTAGGTCTTTTTAAAATTTCTGACCATCAACACTAATATTTCCTTGTGACAAAAGGCATTAAGAGTAAAATTCAGCTAACATTTGAAAAATTGGGCAGACAGAAAACTTCTTAAATTTGTAACAGCCCCTCCAGCTACTAGTCCTCACGGAGGATACTCATGAACACACAAAAGTACCTACAGAGGAGCTGGAGAGATGGCTCAGCGGTTAAGAACACTGGCTGTTCTTCCAGTGCACCAGAGGTTTGAGTCCCACCCCCTACACCGTGGCTCCCGACCCTGAGCTCCTAATTCTAGGGATGCAAACAGAATCAAATAAAATGTAAGCGTATAATAAACGTAATAGTTTTGATCTGGTCTTTGGGGGTGGCGTCCTTCTTCCCGTTTACATGGGGGAAAGCATTCTTACATGTAATCAACCATTTCCATGTATACTAAGTCACATAAAGGCTCAGCCTGTGATGGATCAACTCCCCTGTCACGTGACGACTAACAACATTAGGATCGGAGCTTTACAGCCTCTTTGCAGATTGAAATTTTACTTTCCCTGGAAGCCAAGCTGGCGGGTTTTGGCATTAACAAATACTGCGTCCAATAAAATTAAGTCTTAACGTTTGTGGGCACATTGGGTTCCAAAGTCATCAGCAGAATATCCTATGACTCCAGGGTTCCAAAACTGCTTCGGAGTGAAGGTGGCCAGTGGGAGCAAGCAAGTCCAGAGGATCAATGTGACTGCCAATTGTTATCATCACCCAGGAGCCCTAAACTGGGATAGCAGGGAGCCAGGGAGCTTCTGTCATAAACTCACATCACCATGTCAACATTTCTGGAGACTCTGACGCCATGGATGGACTTGGTTCTTCTAAAAGTTCTTGATGCCCACGTCATTCAATAATAATAATAGCCACTACTACTTACAACTTATCTTTAAATTTTATTTATTTTATACGTGTCTTGCTTAGTCTGAATATATTCCATGCACTGCATGCATAGTTAGCAGATGGTTGTGAGCCACCATGTGGGTACAGGGACTCGAACCTGGGTCCACTGGGAAAGCAGGTAGTGCTCTTAACTGGGAAGCTGTCTCTGTAGCCCCTACTTAACATTTCGTATGTGCCGGTGTGTGCCCTAACTTATTCATCATAGCTCTTATATCTCCTACAGTCTTGATGCACTTTATAGAGAGAGGAAGAACGAAAGTTCAGAGCAAAGAGGTACAGCAAGTCCCACTCTCCAGACTGTAACCTCCGTCTGTCTCCACCAGGGACAGGCAACAGGAGCCAGAAACATGTAAACCTCTACAGTACACTGAGCCCAGCTGTTTTCTTTTCATTTTGTTGGGAGAATCCATCCTGTCTCTGAGAAACTGGCCTCCCCTTTCTCAGGTCTGTTCTGAGGCCTCTTGCTGGGACCAGTGTCGGGGTAAAATGAGAGGACATCCAAAGGAAGGTTAAATATATCAAATATATCAACCCCGGGGAGTTCTCTGTGGGTTCAGGGCCAGCCAGGTCTACAGAGGGAAGACTCTGGTCCAGAAAGACTTCTTGATCTGGAAGATGATATGCACACAAGAACCTTCTGAATTTTTTGGGCCAGAGTCCAACTATGCAATTTTTTTGTTGTTGTTTGTGCATTTCAATCCAGTTTTAACTTCAGCAAAACAAAATAAAAACAAAACCACAGTCTTTTCAGACTCGTTGGATGATACCAACAACCTTATTATTTCCTGGTCCTTTGTTTAAGGACATTCTGGTCCTTCACAGCTCACCTGTGCTGGGTGCTGTGGCACTTTAACATCCAAAGAAGTCTGTACTCATGGATCTTTCTTTTCTTGATGGTTTCAAGGTTGGCCTTCAGTCACCCAGAGTGCCTTCCGAGCCTGTGGTACTGTTCATAGCCAGTGAGGCAGGAGTATGGATAAGGTGGTGTAACAAGTTACTTATGGGGCAATACCAGCTATTTTTTTCAGAATCTGAGATTTCCGAGACCTTTGCATCACATGGAGCCATCTTCAGCACTGCCTGGCCTGCCTCTAAGCCATTACCTTTGAGAACAGGCTTAATCAAAAGGCGAATGAGATCCTTTGATCTGCCATGATGAGGGGACAAAGAGCCAGGCACAACACGGCATTGATGGCCTCAGCCCCTATTTAATTCAGCTGTCCACACAGGCAGGGTAGTACAGCGTTGAGGGAGCTGCCCTGGTTGCCTGCCTGATCCACGCAGGGCCAGTTTCTATTGGACAAAGATTTCCAGAAGGGAGCTCATGTGAAGTTCCATAAAAGCAGACAGTATCAATTCCAGGCAGTCCACGGCTATTGGCAGGAAATCCCAAACAAGTCCTTAAAATGATAGATCCATGGATCAGCACTATTTCCCTACAGGAGCCATTGGTCACTCCCACCGCCATTGTTACAGGGAGATTAAATTCAGCATTCTTTTCTGAAGCCATTATCTTTCCACAGATAAAAGAGAATGGGCCGCTGAAGACTGACCTTGAAAGTATAATCTACGGTGGGAGCTTCCAGAAATGATACTCACACAGACATCATTTGCCTTCTGGCTGGGAATGTGCCAGGGGCTCGTGGCCAGGAGGGCGCTCGGTCTACGATCTAAGAGTGTCCCCCGTACCCCCCCCCCCCCCCGCCGCCAAGAATAAAATCAGGTGGCTGAGGGATTATCAAAGAGACACACGTTTAGTAGGTTACACTGTGTTATCGGCTAATAATATGTAATAACTCCGCATGTATAGTCTCACTTGAGGAATCAGGACAAGCCTGAGGAAAATCAGCTAGCTGGTTATCTAAGCCACAGACCAGAGAGCTCTAGGACCTGCCTTCCTTGTGGGAGGTATGTTATAAACTACTGAGTGTGGTGCATTCTGGGAGGGAGGCTGGGGGGGGGGGGCAGGGTGAGCCCTTTTACTAAGTACCTTAAAATTTTTACCTGTGTCTGCAGTTTCTGGAGACAATAGCAACCAACAAAAGACACACCACAAACCAACTGTGTGTGATCGTGAGCTCTGGTCTAGTTTGCTCTGGTCTGACTCCTAGGGAAGCTATAGGATCTAAAGAATAAGCCAGGTCGCAGTGCAACCCCCCCCCCAAATGTATGTACTATCAAGGCACAAGAAGGGAAGCTGTTAAAGAATTAATTTTTTGGGAAGGAGCAGGAAGTGAACCCAGGGCCCTGTGCTTTCTAGGTTGGTGCCCTACTACTGAACTACATCGACATCCTCTGTCATTGAAGTTTGTTTTTAGAGACTAGCTATGTACCTCAGGTTGGTCTCTAACTTGAAATCTTCCTGTCTCAGCCTTCCTGAGTACTGTGGTCATAGGTATGTAATCCCCAGAGCTGGGGGGAAGGAGGTTAGAGTGGTGGCTTATTGTTCTGACATGCTAATCTCATTAGAAGGGCTCTTTCCAGAATTTTCTTTATCTTGGAGAAAAACAAACAGAGAGGCAGCATAGTCAAAGTCTATTAGCAGGCTGGAGAGGTGGCTCAGTGGTTAAGAGCACCGACTGTTCTTCCAGAGGTCCTGGGTTCAATTCCCAGCAACCACATGGTGGCTCACAACCATCTGTGATGGGATCCAATGCCGCCTTCTGGTATCCCTGAAGATAGTGACAGTGTGCTCATATATACATAAAATAAATATATAACTCTTTAAAACAACAACAACGAAGTCTATTAGCTGAGGGAAGGCCAGCTTTGGGGACAAAGGACTCTAGCAGTATGGTGAAAGGTGTCTCAGAGATCAACATGAAGTCATGTTTCTTCCACTATTGTCATGAATCTTATGTTAGGCTTGCCACATGAACTGTTCTCTCTTTAGCCATCAAAGCCACCTCCTTTGTTTTGCCCTGGGACCATAGGGTAGTGTTGGCCACATGAATAACCTGTGATCAGACCTCCATTTCAGTAATCACTAAAAAGTACAGCAAGCATTCTCAGCCATGGCCACTGGGCAGCTGCAGGCCTGAGCTCGTCGGGAACCGCTGAGCCGATTTTCCCCTGCTCTCACCTCAGCAGCCAAGAAGATGCTTGAGAACGAGGTAACTGCCATGGGATTGTGTCACTAAAGACTGGGAAGCAGGGGATGTTGGCACAACCGAATGCTTGCCAACCTGATGAAGTGTGCTTCTTGTTCTCAACGTGAGTGGACACCTGCGATACTGAACTCCTCCAGACCTGATAAATGTTGCCGTCGACAGGGTTCCACGGTGGGAACTGCAGCAAAACACCAATCCAAGATTGGGGCTGGAAAATGTTGCTAGTTGCTTATTGAACCTCGGGGACGCCGTTTGGCCATGTTTCCCACGCTACTTATCACTCCCCCTGGGCTTCGAAGAGGCCATGGTTCTGCACAGCAGCTTTTAAAAACACACGTCGTGGCTCTTGCATTCAGGCTGCCCGGCCGGCTACTAACCACACCACTGCCAGAGCGGCATAGCTTCTGATGGAAAATGTTCACGCCCAATGAACCAGCTGTGGCTTACCAGTCCGCACTGCGCGCACAGGGCACTGTGCACACGGCACTGCGCACACGGCACTGCGCACACGGCACTGCGCGCACATTCCCTTTCCTGACTTCAGGCTGATGGAGACGCAGAGCTGATTCTGACATGCGCACTCCCCGACTAGCCCATCCTGCACGCCGTATGCAGTGGAAACTTACATGTCTGCCCTACTTTTAAGAGAAGCCACAGAAGGCGAGGGGGAGATAAACATTCAGACACACTGATGGGTGGTTCCGGCTGGGTGACTTTACATTATTTTTCACTCCCAGGGTAACATTTTCCATGACTATTTAGAAAACCAGATGTGTTAACATCTCTTCCTTTCTCCAAAGCGTTTGGGTGCTCTCCTGGGAAAGGCTTCACCACATGGTCTTCATATTGACAGGTTTCTGTCTAAGTATTGATTGGAGCCAGTCAGAGACACTTCCGACTGATGACAATACCTCTTTTCAAATCAATAAAATGCCTACGTTTAAAGCTTTATTCATAGCTTGTACCATTCCAGTCTCTAACTAGATCACTGCTGGAAAACTTATTCCATGACCTCAAATCTCCCTGGGGATTCTGGCACACTGACGCACTTCCTGGTGAGTGTGAGGAGAGGTTCCTTTGAAAGTTATTATCTCCATCCTGACTCACAGGCTCGAGGGAGAAGGAAGGTGGGTGGGGTACAGACAACTGTTCTGATTTGTGTGTGAAGAAGAGAAAGCGCTGAGAGGAACCCCAGTTATCCTCTTAGCCTGCACTCCAAAGACCACCGTTTTCACATTGGAATCTGCATCAAATTGCTATCGACAGCCAACTCCCACTTGACCCACACAACTCTGGGCTGAGAGGACAGGTGAGAAAGAAACAGCAGCTACAGCACATGGCAGGAGTAAACCACAATGCCTGTGGCTGGAAGGCTGGGCTATGCCCAGTGCCAAAACCTGCACCCTTACCCCTGCAAGCAGGCAGCCAGGGTGAGGAATCCAGGCTTCCTGTCAGAACTCTCTGAGAAGCCAAGGAGGGTCAGAAAGTACTCAGAGATCTCTCAGGATTTCAAGTCTCCAAATACAGACACTACTTTGTTTTAGGAACATTAGATAGATAGATAGATAGATAGATAGATAGATAGATAGATAGATAGATAGATAGATAGATAGATAAAAATAATGTTTATGTGGGGTTGTAAGGGGAGTTGGCTTTTGGAGTTTCTGTTTGTGGTCCTCGGTGACACTAACCATTTAGTAATATTTAATCTACACTCCTCTTAACACACTCTGTAATTTGTCCAAAGTGTCACCATGTAAATACATGTTGTGTGCTTCAAGTGGTCAGAGAGATGTGAAATACTTTGTGCATGATGGGAATTTAAACAAATACTTCTTTATTTTTCCTTATAAAATATGTTACCAATGCAGTGCTGTTGGCAATGACTATTCAGTTAAACACCAACCAAAAAGCCCTTCAAGGTTGTTACCTCTCTATGATAAAAACAATTATTCTCTCTTCTTAGAGCTCTGCCTATTGAATGTCTTCATTCTGAGACCAATTTTCTGGGTCCAAGGAGGCAGGTATTCAATAGACCTGATCTAACTACAGTTCTAAGCTATGGGCTAACCAGATGAATAGACGAGCTAACATGGGAGTGAAAGAAAGGCATGTCAGGACATCTGGTGACATTCCAATTCTCTCCCCAATACCAAAAGGTCATCAGAGGCAGCCGAGGACTTTTGCGCACCCAGGAACATCAGCATTTGGAATAAGATGAGCGTCTCCCTCCTGGGTGTACAGAATGCTGGCCTGAGAGCTAGGCACCTACCTGTTTGTTAAGTGGTCCCCCGTCTGAACTCTGCAGCCGTGATCCGTGTTCGCTGATCTGTACCAGGGAGTGTGGGGCATGCTCTCCCATGGGAAGGCCACAGCCACGGTCAGCATCCTCCTGGTCTATCCCATCTGTCTGGTGAACCCCCTGGACTCCCAGCTCAGCAAGCCCAGGTACATTCTCTGGATGTTCGCTCTGAAAACCAGGAGGCATAATGATCTTAACTTCGACTATATTCTTTGGTTTTACAGACCAACTATTCAAATATGACGGAGTCTCATTATGAGTAGCCAAGACTAGTTAGTTATAAACACCTGGTCTTACACAAGCCTCACACTAGAACTATGCATGGCCTGCTGGGGTAACTGCTCACCTTGGAAGTGATGAAGTCCTTCTCCGTCTTTTCCACTAAGAGGCCCATTCCACTCCCTGCGTTTCTTTCATTTAAGCAGTCTAGGAAGGGTGCTCAATTTATTAGAAAAGAACTCATGAAAACTTTTTTTTTTTGTAAATTACGACGTGAATGACAGAGGAGGAATTCCAGTGTATTCCTTAGCAAAAAACTTCACAGCCACGTCTAGGATTTGCTTAACCATGTTTTTCCATGGCATGGGTCCTGGGAACCTGGTTGAATTAATTTTTAAGGATGTTCCTCAATCTGAGGAGAGAGAATTGGCATTCTCGGGGTAACTTCAATGGCATGCATTGTTTACTCAAAGGCAGACAAAAGGCTCTGGCATCTCAAAGGGCTCCAAGTTCTCACAACACAGAAACAGCTGAGTTAGAGGCCTGTGTGGCTGCTCAGGCTGCCCAGCAAGTGAGATTGGGGGACAGGACATGCAAAGCCACAGGGCACTCACTTGGGCAGTAAGGGGTTGGTCAGTACCGAGTAAGGTGGCCCACACCTGTCATCTCAGCAACTGGGAAGCTGAGGACTAAGAATCCTGAGTTCAAAGCCAGCCTAGGCTACATACCAAAAATCCTGTTTCGAAAGCAAAATCCTAAGGGGCAAGAAAATGGCTCAGAGGCTAAGAACACTTGCTGCCCTTGCAAGGAGGAACCTGGTTTTAGTTCCCAGCAGCCACATGGCAGCTCACAGCCATCCATAACTCCAGTTCCAGGGGACCCCACACCCACTGCTGGGTGCTGCTGGCACACACATGGTACACAGACACACACATACATGCGAGACACTCATTGACCAACCAACCTTGCTCTCTCTATGGAAATGAAACTTAGTGGAAAGCAACAAACCCTGCTCTCTAAATCTAGGAATTGCGACGCACCGGGTAAACGGGTACAGATGTCAGAGGTGACAGAATGACCCCTGGAAGGCTTAGAAGGAATCCTTACAAAGCTGAGGGGTGGACTCAGTATGTGGGATGTGCAAGGCCGAGAAACATTTGTGTACCAGGCTTTTATAAACCACCGAGCTTGGCTGAGAAGCGAAGACACCTGGGTGATGACCTCAGAGACTGACATCTCTCCACAACAACGGGGATGTGTGAGCAGAACTGTTCCAGGGTGGGATTAAAGATGGGGACACTCTTAGACCCAAGTCCAAGTCCAACACTCAGGTCGTTTTTTGCGTGTGCCTGGACAGGCCACTCCGTTTCTGTAGCTTGGATTGAGGTGGAAAGATAAATAAAAGCAAGGGACACGATAGATATGGCAGTGGGGTGGGGGTGGGCGCCAAAGACACAACAGATGCAAACTAAAGGGGCTGGGCGGGTGGGAGGCGTTACCTCCTCCAGATCCTCTCCTCCCTCCTCCATCTGCTTCCCTTGGCGCCAGTGTTTCAGCAGCCACCTGAGCTTGACGTAGAAGAGGAAGATGTTCTGCTTCAGGGACCTGAGCTCCTGCTGCAGCAGATTCTTCTCGTCGCTCCACGTCCGCTTGTGAAGGGTGTTCTGCAGGGCCAGGCTGTGCATCTCCAGTTCCTTCCACCGCAGGGCGTAGAGGTGGTCCTCCTCCATCTTGAACAGAATCAAAAAGATGCTGTGAAAAGCAGTCGATCCGATGTGCCATCCAAACCCAAACAAGGTTCTCTAGAGTAGCCTACCTACTGCCCAAGCTTTACGGTGCGCAGGAGATGTGAAACGTGGGAATCCTTTTAAGTGTAAGGGTGATTAGCGAGCTCATGAATTCTGTGAGGTAGCAGCAAGCACTGTTTCAAAGGGAAGAAGGCATTACAACCTTCTTCGCTGCCGACCTCTCAGTGCTTAATAGAAATCTCCATCCTCCCATCAGGAAAACGCTACTTGGGTGCATGTTTGCGATTGACTCAGATGCCGTGTAAGGAAACCTCATTTCCCCTGTGTGCCTGTGCTCGGCACACAGGATCATTACAATGACAGAGAAGAAAAGAATTAGAAATCTACGTCTTACTTCCTGTAGTCTCTGGCTTCTCTCAAGCCCTGGTAGAGACTTCCAAGACAATGAGAGACCTACCATGCACCAGAAAACTAGAGCAGCCCTGAGCATATAGGATTCAACTGTGTTAAGCAAATGTGATAACCTGCTTTCACATTAAATGTGATCACGGCTTAGGGAAACCAAAGCATCTTTAAAGAATCACCTATCTCTATCTCTACATTAACGTCCTGTTCAAGGTTTTTTCTCTTTTAAGACAGGGTCTCAGTATTTCCCTCAGACTGCCCTCCCGGGCTAAAAGCAAATCTCTTGTAAGTAGCTGGAACCATGGTCGCAGGCCACCACACATGGCTAAGTCCTGTTTTGAAAATACTTATATGGAACTCTTCCAAGCAGGAAGCAATTTACTATGTGCTGGCATTAAGCGAAGGGGTGCAAATAAAGTCTTATTTTGCAGAAAAAGGCTCAAGGATAACCTACATCGTCGTGGCAGTGAGACAGGAAAGCAATGACTGCCGAACCAAACAGAAATAAGGGTTAGAATGGCAGCCCTTACCCTTGCCTGACTCAACACTCAGACCAAAACGAAAGTGGTTTTTCCCCATCAACTGCCAGATTCATTCTTAGGAACCACTGGATTACAACTCCCGGTGGAGACAGCGCCAAGGGCGATGTGCTCAATGCACGCTGATGGCCTCTGAGAAGGTCTACGTGGCTGTGCAGTGTGGCTATGGTCATAACACCTGTTCCACGTTGCATCTCAAGCAGGATAAAGAAGAAAGACCACTGGTTTACACAGCACCTTGGCAGGACCTCAGAGTCGAAACGCTGGCCATCCCCATACAGACACGACGTCATGGAGTAGGGAACAACCTGGCGCTCTCGAAATCCAGCCCTGCAGCTCCCCACTGCGTTCTCCTGACTGAGGAAATTGCAGCTACCTCGGGGGTGGGGGGGGTGGGGGGGTGGGGGGGGGCAAAGGCAACAGCATCTACTCCCACAAGGCTGTGGACCAGCATCATCGCTCAGGGAGCTGGGCCTGTGAGTGCTCTCCTGAAACTTGCAGCACCCAGCCCACACCTAGGGGACCTGTGGGCCTCCCTCCAGGCCTCTCTGTCTGCTTTCATTTGTTCTGGCCCATTAGGTGTCTCTTGAGCTCCGAGCTTGGCCTTTTGTCCTCTGGCGACATTGAGAGAGAACTTCCTGTCCCATCTGAAGGAGCTAAAAGGCAACAGCTCCTCCTCTGACATCTTTTTCAACTCATTCCTTGATTGAAAGCCCAAGTGCTATATACTGCAGAGACTCTGCCATTGTGTCACCAGCGTCTCCAGCAACTGTCTCACTTTTCAAACCATTTTTGAGGAGGAGCAATGCCTGCAGGCATGTGTGTGCATATGTGTCTGTGTGTGCACCACATTGGTGAGGGGTAGACTTCTCTCTTACATAATTCCTTCTCTTTTGTAACCGTATGGGATTCTTCACCTGTACAGGAAACATCTGGGCAGGACTGTGCAACTGGGAAAGCACAGCAGGAGACACTGGCGTTCAGCTCTGCCCTCTGTGAGCTACAAGGTATAGCAGGCGCTGACTAAATATGCCGGTGACCCATTTAAAAAAACTCTTGGCCTCAGCCACCACAGAGGTCTAGCCCTATAGCACATATTCCTAGCCAAAACAAATTCGTGGATATAGCAAATTATTCATTTACGCAGTATATGTGGTTTTGAAGCTTCAAGGTAAATTATCCAACACCAACTGCTCTGTTCCGTTTTCTCTGGAAGCTACAGCTCTCTTCCAAGAGCGAACACAAGGGGAGAAGAGGAACTGTGGCAATTCTGCGTCTAGATCCTGGCTCACAATTTAATTAGATATGAAGTGGCAGGGCAGTGTCCTCGGAGGCCCAGGGCAGGAGCACCTGGATCTGGGAATCCCTCAGTGGATAGAGGATAATTAGCCTGTGACTCGTAACTTTAAAAATAACTACAAGTTAATCAGGCCATACCTCAATTAGTGGCAGGGTTTTTTTTTTTTAAAGACAACAGTTTAGGGGGATGTTTCTACTGGACAACTCCCTTTAGTGACAGACATATTTATTGCCTGGTTACATTCAACGCCCTTGTTTCGTGGTAGTTTACCAGCATGGTTGCAGGAGAGTTAAACTAGATCCGAAGATTGTTCCCGAAACTACAGTTTCTCCCTCTCCAAGGCTTTTGTTTTCTGTGGATTGCTATCTGCTGGTCAATCATGATCCAAAAATATGGAAGAGGAAATCAAACAGCTAATTCATCCATCCAAATAATGTTTACTGGAGGGTATTGTTATCGTGGTTTGACTTTACGATTATTATTGCTGTTCCGCTCTACCGTGCGTGACCCACAAAGAAAGAAACAGTAGAGGAATAAACTGCATGCATATGAGAAGTTTGGGACTCTCTGTGGTTTCAAGGCATCTCTGGAATGTTCTAGGTTGGCACCTCTGTGCATTAGGAGAGACTACCCGACTGAGAAGTGTGCTAGGTAATAGATAGGTGGACAGGTTCTCTCTGGTGCATCTAAGAGGGACCTTCTCAGCCGAGTGACCTGTGGAGATGCCTATGGGTCTTGGCACCTGCCTGCGACAAACAGCATCACTCTCAAATGCATCGCAGCCCTGCTCCTGAGGGGGCTCCGAGACGCACAGAGCGGACGTGCTGGAACCCTCCTGGGATATTTACCTTACGAATCTTGTTTGTGTATGTCTCTGTCTCCTCTTGATGGAGTCTGGCCGCCTGCTCGAGCTGACCCTGTAGCTCTTCTACAGACACACTCTGCTCAGGTAAGACTGGGGAGCCCCTGAGCTGATTGGCAGGATAAAGGAAGGGTTTAGTGCAAGCGAGAACTCGGCCTCACGTGATGACGCAGGACACACATCTGGACAAGGTGACACACATGGGAGCACAGCAGCTGCAGCAGTGGAGTGACCACAGCAACCTCCCTAGGGCTTCCCCCAGAGGCGTCCTGCTGCTCTGGGCTCTGTGTCTACTTGAACTGCCCTGTGTCTCAAGATGAAGCAGGTTAAGTGGGGACCTTTAATTACAACAACCATTAGCCAGGCTGAGAAACTCCTGAGCATACAGGAAGGCACTCTGCTACCTCAGTAGATTCTAAGTGGTTTATACCATTCAAGTAGGACTTGGTGATGACACCTTAGTCCACCAAGGCCACTGTCACACAGCTGGTCTCCAAGACTCACTTCACTGAGCCATCTGGGGTCTTTCTCGGTTGCATTACTAATCTGTCCATATGCTTGCCTTTTGGAGATCTTTCTATCCAACCACAGGTGCCTTTCTCTAATCCCACGGCACAGCCCTGAATGCCCTGGGTTATTATAGGTGGAGCTCCTTCCAGGGCCTCTCTGTGCCATACCACGTCCAGGGACTGCACAGATCTGTTAATGCTCACTATGCTCCTAAGGAGGTCGAGGAATCTGTATGATTATTCTTATTGATAAAGCTTTCACTTCATGGCCAAATGGACACGAAAGAGACATCTGTCATTACTTTTGGAAGAAGAATTGGAGGCATCATTAAAATTTAAGCAAAATGTTCGTGTTTAGCTGGTCAGTGGTGGCGCACGCTTTTAATCCCAGCACTTGGGAGGCAGAGGCAGGCGGATTTCTGAGTGCGAGGCCAGCCTGGTCTACAGAGTGAGTTCCAGGATAGCCAGGGCTACATGGAAAAAAAATGTCGGGGGCTGGTGAGATGGCTCAGTGGGTAAGAGCACCCGACTGCTCTTCCGAAGGTCCAGAGTTCAAATCCCAGCAACCACATAGTGGCTCACAACCATCTGTAATGAGATCTGACTCCCTCTTCTGGTGTGTCTGAAAACAGCTACAGTGTACTTACGTATAATAAATAAATAAATCTTAAAAAAAAAATGTCTGGGGGGGGGGCGGGAAGCAGGGTCTCTCTACACAGCCCTGGCAATCTCTCAAATTCTCAATGTACTCCAGGCTGACATCAAACTCACAGAGATCCTCTTGCTTCTGCCTCTAGGTTTCAGAAACTGTGCCATTACATCTGCCTGGCTAGGTGGTTTTTTAAACTGGGAACTATAGTGGGCTACTGTAATAAAGGCATGTTGTGGGCTCCTTCTGCTGCCTTTAACTCATTTCTACTTTTCACTGAGGACACGGCTCTTCTAGAGGCCTATGGCTATGTACGATTGTAATGGCTTAGTATATTTTCAGTATGTGCCACCTTCCATAACAACATCTTACTCTTTCCTCATGCCCATCTGGAACAAGCCCAACAAGCTGAATCAGTTGATAATCTTATTTGTTACCCACTGCCCATGCTGGTACACAGGTTCCTCATGGCTGCCTACCAACCTGTAGGCAAATGGTTGTCTCATTGATAATCAAACATCCCTGCCACTGCACTGTCTCCTATTACCTTGGAGCTACCGAATTGAATAGTCCCCACTTCTGTCAACTGCCACCTAAAGCCACATGTCTAAAGGCTGGACACTGCTCTCTGTCCACTTTGGAGTAAAGATTCTGGAGAATTCACTATTCAAACTTATATATATATATATATATACACATATACATATATGTGTGTATATATAATTATATTTGTGTGCCTGTGTGAATTATGTGTACCTGTGTATGAAGGTGTCTGCAGAAGCCAGAAGAAGGTGTCATTGTCTTTGGAAGTGGCATTATACTTGGTTGAGAGGTACCCAATTGTGGGTGCTGGGAACCAAACTCAGCCCCTCTGGAAGAGCAGCAAGTGCTCTTAGCTGCTATGGCATCTCTCCAGCCTGGTATGCTTTATGTTTTATACAGCATGACTGGGTATTTCCTATGCTGGGCACCACCCACAGCATTGGGGTCACAGCAGGAATCTGCAGCTCGGGTGGCGTCTATAAGCTTGTTTCAGGGATCTGGGTGCTGGCTTCGGAATCTGAACTCTCTCTGAGTTTCAGTGTATTAGATACTAGCCAATATACTGTATTGTTAGACATAAACCATTCCAACCCAGTTCACTGTTAAGAAAAACATATAGCAAGATATACTGGGAACTAAATATAAAATTCATTTATGTTTTATATGTACCTTACACCCATAGTCTAAGGCTAATTTTATACCGTGTTTTGAATAATTCTGTGCATGATGCTGCACAGTATGGAATTTTCTATTAATGGAGTTTTGTAGGTCCTCAAAAGTTTCAGACTTTGGGGGCATTTTGGGTTTCAGTTCAGATATGTTCAATCTTATATTACTTTAGTTTTAATCTTAATAAATACTTAAAATACTATAAAGCAATAAGTCTATTTCTTCATCAACATCTGATTGATCGCACACCTTTCTGTTAGAGCCATACTTGTGCAGGGTCACATGGAGAACCTTGAGGTCATCTGCGAAAATTCAGCTGTCTGGGCAGACCACGAGCACTTAAGAGTCTTGCTCTTTCAAGTGCCTTTCCATGCACTGTCCTTTTTTCTAATGAAATACTCGAACACTTGTGGTCACTCCAGTGTTACAGAGAACAAAGTACAAACATGCTAATGGTCAAAAATCCCGCCTACTGCCACACAACTGCAAACAATCACATACACTTAGGGGACATTTTCAGACGACACAATTTCCTGTAGAACAATTAATACTTTTCTTCATCACCAGATCCCCGAGGTTTGAATTTAAAAACCTTCCTTTGGTCACTTACCTACTTCGATCAGTACCTACAAATGAACTTATCCTGGCTTTTCTATAGTCAGTTTATTTAAGCAAACTCCAGACCCACTTGTTCAGAAGCTGCAGAGACAGTAGCTTTGGCATCGTGGCCTCCGTTGCCTGGTGTCAGCATTCTGATACCCACCCTCCTCCCACCAGAGACTCCATCTCCCACTCATCCACACTGCTGACCTTCTGGTCAGCCCCAGATAAAGCACCTTATAAATTACTCCAAGGCTTAGGGACAAAGAGCAAAGAGAAAACTGTGATCCGTCTGCTGACCAACGAGCACTTATATAGAAGAACTCTACAGCTACTTGGACCATGACTTCCTTCTATCCTGGACACTCTCTCCACCACTTCCTTCAGACTCAGTAGATGAGCTCCACACATGTTCAAATACTTGGCATAAACCCCAAGTAGCTTTCCTGGGACTGGCATTTCACAGCTGAGACGTGGGGCACCACAGATACTGTGTGCTTCCGTGATTAAGGGATAAGGAAGAGGCGGAGGAGGAGGAGCGAGTAAGAAGAGCCCTTTGAGAGCCTGACTCAGAAACTCGATCCTCTGGGTGCAGGCTTGGTTTCATTTAGATATGAAACCTGACCAGTGTCTGTGCCTGGCCACTTCGCAGGCCTATTTTTAAGGTGCCTTGCACATTCCACATGAAATGTTCCATACAATGCACGCTCTTAACATGAACGAGTCTCTTGGCAGAGAAGAGTCCAGAGCACAGCAGGAGCCCACCGCCAGCATGCTCAGGGATGGACAGGTGACAGGAATATCCATCCCTCTGAATCTAATGTCTCCTAACCCTTTCAGCTGTTAGTTTCTGGCATTTGCATTCGTGAGTTCACAGGCATGGATGGGTTCTGACTTCTGTTTTCAGGAATATGCTGACTCAGGCACACCCTGCCTTTCCTGGGTTTGGTGAAGTGCGGCACCTGAACTGCCGGCCGTCTATAGCCATACAGCAGGCTATCCATATGGCACGTGCTTGCTATCTACTGAGTGGACTTTTCCTTTTCCCCCTTGCTGCATGCAACACTGTCACTGGTGTTACTAGCAGTAATCATAGCTTAAACCCAGGCCCCCCCGCGGCCCCCCAAAATTATTTGATCTTCCAAAGTAGCAACTTGCCCTCTGTCTTCTGGCTCCCGAATAGCAGCACTCTGAAGGCCAAAACTAACAAAGGCGCCTCACAAATGGGGCTGGAGGAACGGATCCTTTTAAAAAGCCCTTCCACCTAAGTTCTGAAAGAGGTTCTTATGATGCTGGGCTTTACCCATGGCTCCCACCCCTTCCCCCTAAGACCTCAAGGCAGAGCGCTAAATAAGGGTTACACACAGGTACACGTTGGCGGTGGTTATTTAAAAGGCAACACACGAGGGGGCAGAGACATCTGCCAGCAGGGCACATCCGAGCTGTGAGCCAGGCCTCACTCTAGATCCGTGTCTACACTGGGATTGGGGTAGAGTAGCTGCTTAGCATGTACAAGGCCCAGGGTTCAACCCCAGCATAACAACAAAAAAAGTGTCCTTGTTTGCTTTACACTCCCTCCCCAGTGACTCTGGAGTCTACAGTGAAGAGCACCTCTGTGGTACAGAGCACCTCTGTGGTGCAGAGAGAGCACCTCTGTAGTGGGGACGCCCCACTCACTCCTAGGAGCTTCATGCTGCCTCCATGGCTGGCAGGGAATTGAGGGAGGTTGTCATTGGGGGGCTTTCCTTGCTCCTTGGAATCTCCCCACTGCACGGTCCCTTAGCAGAATGTAGGATTGCGACCAGCAAGACTATGGGATTGCGACCAGCAAGAGTGACACATCAAACCAGGATGGGCAGCCTCCCCAACGGAGGACCTACAAGAAAGGACTCTTCTGACAAAAGAAAGAAAGAAAAAAAACTACAGCAGGATCAGAGGCTCCCAAAAAGTTAAAGGTTTACATACTTGACCCTTTCCTATTCCTTTGTGAAGGGAAGAGGTATGGTTCTTGCCCCTTCTAGGAAACATCTCCCTTGTCCTGGCCGTCTTCCATTTTCTCATTTCTTCCTTTAAAATATGTATATACCACTGAAAGGAACCTGGACAGATATTTGAGAGAATGATGGTACTATGCTAAAGTCATTGAATGGTAGCCAAAAATACAGCCATGGATAGTATAAGCTCTGGGCTGCCTGGTCCTGCTGTCTTGGAACCCTGGAGCAGGCTGAGACCATTCTGGACTCAATTCTGTTCCACAGCACTGTCTTGAGAGGAATGGGGAGGGTTGGTCTCTTCAAAGGCCTCATTTGTGTCATCCACAGAACAAGGGAGTCAAGTCTGAAGATCAGGTGTGTCCTCCCAGGCTCTCTGTGCTGTGCTGGTGGTGGTGCTACGTCACCTTCCAGATTTACTCATCTACCCTTCCTGGAGACTGACTGTCCGTCTGTATTTGATTCAATTCCATGTTCTCTCTGCAACACTGTGGCTGGTTCCTGAACACTGTGATGTCTGCGAGTGCAGCACCCTGCTGTCACTTCAGTATCAACAGGACCAAGGTGAGGTGAGGGTTACAGACCTTCTCTTGCCAGGACATGCGACAATAACCAGCCTCTGGAGGTAGGGGATCCAGTTCTTAAATAGTCCATCACAGGAAGAGACCACTGACTGACTACCACGTGCTGCGGAACCGTGGCACCCAAAGACTAGGAAGTGACCTGGGCCGCTCTATCCTTTGTTCTTAACCCTCCTTTGTGCTGTCTGAAGCATGAGGTACCTGGAGAGGCAGTCCCCACTCACAGCTTAAGGAATCTCCTGAGATTCACCACGGGAGCCCAGGAGGCGAGCAGAGCAGAACTTGGACCCATGGCATAGAGGGAAAACAGCTCAGAGTCTTGCTCAGGAGACCAAGCTGGTAATGCATATCCAGCCTAGAGCCCTGGGGCTCAAAAGGCCTCTGATAGGAATAGATGAGTGGTACACCACTCATCAAAGGCTGGAGAAAGTGTCTTCCTGGGTGTCTGTCCTGGTGATGAATCACCCTGGAGCCATTTGAAAAGTGTGCATTTGTGCCTCCTCAAGCAACTACCAACGTTGTGGGATAGAGGCCTTCCCTGTGTGCTGTACAGGCTAACAAAGAGGCTTTCTTGTGAAAGTTTCAGAGTCCTGAGACACTAAAACTCACGAAATCCATGGGGAAATGGATAGCTCCAGTATGTGGCTACTCTGTTACATTTTAGTTATAAAACCGAGGGGATCGCCTAACTTGCAGTTTAAAGTGGATATACTTAACTCTGTCCAAAGATTGTACTGGGGAAACATTAAAGAAAATGTGACAGGGGGTGCTCTTCCTAGAGGGCCACGGGCTCTGCCAGTCTCTGCCCCTCATGGGGGCTTCTCTCCACAAGTAGATGGTGATTCTGCTTGCTTCTGTTAAATTGCATACTGCTTGCTATATGCATACATGCTCAGCTCTTCCTATCCCAGGCCTGTGAGTCCAGAATTAATCCCCCCAGGTCATGAAGCACCTACTCAGGGAAGGGAGGTGAACGACCAGCAGTGAGCCCGGCAGCTCACTTACCTCTAGGTTGAAACAGCTCTGGCCTCCCAGCCCGTGGTGGCTCCTGGAATCCCCATCCGCGCGCCGGTGCAGCTCCCGAGTGGCTCGGAGACTCAGGCCCTCTCGCTCGTCCCCTCGATCCTGATTGAGCTGCCATTCCAGCTGCTCTCTCAGTTTGGACTGTTAGGTGCATGAAGGGGATTTATTTCGTTTTTGCTTTTAATTTTTCAATGGGAAATAGAAGACAAAGGGGTAGGTAAAAACTGGAGGAGGTGGAGGGTAAAACACGAAGTGGGTAGACAATGGAAAGAACTACCAGACAGAGAAGAGCGTGAATTAAAAAAAGAAAAGAAAAGAAATCAACGCAAACAGCGAACAAAACAGAACTAGAATGGGCATGAGCGAAAGGAGGAACTAATGTGGAAAGCAGATCTAGGGGGCGGGTATGCGTAACACTGGATATAAGACACGTGCAATGGGGACACAGGCACACTACCCATGAAGGACACGGGGAAGAGGCTCTGCCTTCCTTACTTGTGGGTTGAGCAGCCAAAGCCACAGTCCGGGGCAGCAGCTGGGCCATGCACCCAGGGCGAAACTCCCCTTGGCCCTCACCCTGGGCGGCGAGGGAGGGCGGCAGGAGCGAGTGGCAGCCGCAGCCGGGGTTTTCCTTCAAAACCAGCCTCCTCAGAACTGGCTCCTCTCCCCCATCCCGGATTATCTTCCAGAGGGAGTGGGTGGGCCTGGGATGCCTGAGACTTCTCAGAACAGCACTTGTCCCTCTGGTGATAAACCAGAGGGAGTCGGGCGCTTGTTAACTGAGTCTAAGTGTCCTGACTGTGATGGGAGTCGGTATTTTGTTTGAAACTCCTCATAGCTTCTTCGTCAGGGTGGCTGGTTAGTTGAGACACCAAGAGAGGTGCAATGGAAGGCTGCATCCGTCCCTAGCGCCTCCACTGGGCGTGGCCTTGTCGTGAAAGGCCCTCTAAACCACGAATAGTGGTGCGATTAAGGTAGAAGAAAACAGGGGAAGGAACAAGGAAATAAAAAACGAACTTACAAAACAAAATTAAAAAAAAAAAAAAAAACGAACAAAAGAAAGAAACCAACCAAGAGAAAGGATTTAGTTGACGTCGAGACTTTAGTACAATGCAGGTCTGAACTTAAAACCAAGCAGCCGTAAGCAGTGCGAGCCCTAGAGCAGCAATGCCAGCGAAGAGGAGGAGGAAGAACGAGACGGAGCAGGGAGGCAAGGCTGGAAGCCCCCTTACCTGCAAGTCTGGGCCCAACTCCTTTCCCAGGGTCCCGATGGGGGAGTCCCGGGACACAGAAGTCACAGTGGAGAGGAAGCTGGATGACTCTGTGAGGTGGGATAAGGGCGAGAGACCATCCACAATCCGGGACATCTGCTCCAGGAAGGCCTGCAGCTCTTTCCTGAAAGCCTTCATCCTCACATTGATGGTCTCCAACAAGTGGGGCTCACTCAGGCTGTTGCCCTCACCTCCTCCGCCTTGGACTCCAGGTGAGGCCAATCCATTGCCCCGCAGTCCTGAGTCGTGGATGAAACCATCTGTATCAGAGATGAGGCGCTCCACAGTCCGCTCAAGCCGCTGGGCCTCCAGCTTTATGGTCACCAGGCACTCGGTATCCTCCCGGACCCTTAGCAGCTCTGCCGGGCATGGCTCACTCGCCTCCGACGGCTTTCCGCTTCCAAAGCCCGAGGTCTTCTCAAACATGTCCTCTGAGTCGCTCTCCCCACCAACAGGGCCTTCTCGCTTTGGCTGGGGAAGGCGGCCCTCCTCCCCATCGCTCTCTTTCTTGCCCGCGTCACTCTCGGCGTCACTGTCCCGGGGGCTAGGAGCGCGCAGCCCCAGATGTGCGGCGAGGTCACCCCGTTGGGCATTGGACAGTAGCAGCCGGTTCTCACACTGCAGCTTCAGTACCTTCCCGCTCAGCTCATCGATCTGTAGCCTGGCTGACTTCAGCTCCTCCTGTAGGGGAACGCTGGCCGCGGGGCCCTTAGACACACCGTCCCCAAGCCACCCTGACTCCTGGTGAGGCTCAAACTTGAACTTGCTCAGCTCATGGGTCAACTGCCGGTTGTGATCTTCAATCTCAGAGATGGATCTCCTCAGCAGCTCAGCCTCTTCTTCCACAAACTGCAGGTGCCGGCGGAGCTCCGTGGAGGACTCCATTGAGTCTCCGAAGGGTGAGGTAGGAGTGCTTGGCACGTGGTCCCTGCCTGTTCCCTCGCGCTCATGCTGAACCCGTATGTCTTCCATCTCTGCTTTGAGGCCACGGTTTTCCACCTCCAGCTCCACGATCTTCCTGCCCAAGATGCTGGCTTCCTCCTCCACCAACTTCAGCCGCAGTTTCAGCTCTGCCTCCCTGGTGCTGGGGGGACCACCAGCCTCCCCTGTTGGGAGGGGACTGTCCACATCACCATAGAGGGACTTATACTTCTGCAGTTCCTGCTCCAACTCGTCCTTCTCCCGCCCCAACTTGGCCATCTTTTTGCGCATCAGGGAAGCTTCCTCTTTGGCAAACTGAAGCTGACACTTCAAATCCGCACTGTCATCCTGCCAGGCAAGAATAGCCCGAGGGAGGGTTATCTGAAAATACCAAATGTGTGCTTTTTATGGTCCCCTCACACCTTACCCTTAACACACACACATGCACACACGCATGCATGCACATGTACACACACATATACATACATACACACACATATACACACACATATGCACGCGCACACACACACACACACACACACACACACACCCATTCTTCCTGTTGGTGCTGCTGGCTTGTGGAAAGAGAGGCGCCATGCCAGAGCAGCAGTGAGTCTTGGAGTCTTTGCAGATGGAACCCTAAAATGACCCATAGTTTGTTGCTTTGTCAAGAAGCTTAAAAGTTAGTTTTGGGGAAGACCATGCAACACAGAAACCATCACACAAGTTAAACATGAAGAAGAATGAAGAAGGGGAAAGTTAATGAAGTCTAAGATCCATTCGCAACATGGTGGCCAGTGGTGACTTTGCAGATCCAGCCTGGTACATCAGCAGCACTCTGAGCAAGTCACCAAAGTCCTTCATCAAAACCTGACAGTAAAGCTAACAGGATTCAGGGACTACATCTACCCAGTGGCCACTGTAAATGTCCCTCAGATGTCTGAAAATCCAGAAGGTTCCACCAGGACAGTGAGGTTGAACAACTCTAATAATAATAATAATAATAATAATAATAATAATAATAATAATAAGTTGGAGCCTAGCTTTTCCACTGACTAGCTGAGACGGGGTAATTCATCATTCCACTTGGCATGTGTCCTTCCTCAAGACTCCCCAAATGACATGAAGACAGAGGCCGTAGTCGGCATCTCAGAGCTTTCCAAGCTGAGGTGCCACATGAGAACACACCCTGACATCTAGGACATTTTGGTTAGTACAAGTGAAGACATCTGGGCTCCTTGCCGGGCTAGAGCCACTTTGGAGCCTTTTGTTCTGGTCCTCTGTTTTGGTTGCTGTGACACAGCAGGAAATTAAACAGAGACCAGAGAAAGAAGCTAAGTGTTTGAAAATCTGAGAAGTAGTTCTCAACAGAATACCAGGGAATCCAGAGTACTGCCCAGGACACATTAAGAAAGTCAGCTACCTTTTCAGCCTGGGTCCCAGGCCTTCAAGTAATCTATACTGTCTTGGCTTACGGGATTGTGTATCTTTTGTGTTCAGGATATACGAACAGTGAATTTCACAAAGCAGTCCTGTTAAACTGATGGGGACAGTACTGAGGCCTGCAAAGCCTCCCTAACCCCCATCACATGGAGAGTGTGTTGACACCTGCTCTGAGACTTGCTGAGTGGTGGCTGTCCAGGCTGTCACCCACGTGGTAGACACGTCAGCCTTCTGTGCATGGCTGTTTGTGTCCCCGCTGTCTGGGAGGCACTATGAAGTCCCCGAGCTCAGAGAACCATAGCTATTTCTCTGTCACATCCTGGCAGCACAAAGCCATCTGGCACTGAGATATAGAAACTGCTTGCTTAGTGTCTTGCCTGCTTCTCCCTGACCACAGACAGACTCACGGAAGGAGAACTCAGTGACCCAGACAACTGCAGAAAGCATGATGTGCAGAGCGTCCCCTGGGGCCTAATGTACCCTATGTGTGGTCCATCATTGTCCCCTAGGACCTCTTCCACAACACACACCCTCTGTGTACTATGGAGAGTTATCTACAGAGGTCACAGTCTTCGAGTTCTGAACATTTTCACACTAAGGATTTAGTTTTGGTTAGGTAGACAAAAACAAAACAAAACAAAACCAAACAAAACAAAACAAAAGAACTCCATAACTAACTCCATGACTTCTCTTGTTCTGGTTTTGGGGACAGGGTTTCTCTGTGTAGCCCTGACTGTCTTGGAACTCACTCTGGCCAAGTGAACTCACTCTTAGACCAAGCTAGCCTTGAACTCACAGAGATCTGACCGTCTCTGCCTCTTGGGTGTTGGGATTGAAGACGAGTACCACCATGCCCAGCTGCTCTGCTCTTTTAACCACTAGCAAAATGGGTCCATAGATTGTGTGGCTGTAATTTCTTTCTCAGGATTTCATGCAAAAGTTGTAAGGACACACAGTGTGCCTGATCCTGACACTAACGAATGCACACCTGCTCCTTCCCTCATCTATCCATCCATCCATCTATCCATCCATCCATCCATTCATCCATCCATCTATCTATCCATCCATCCATTCATCTATCCATTCATCCATCCATCCATCCATCCATCCATCCATCCATCCATCCATCTATCCAGTGTCTATTGAATATTTGCTTAGTAGCAGCCATTGGTGTATACTTTCAGACAGCTCTGATTTCTCAGAACATTGTAAAGTAACACAATGAAAATCATGTTCCTAGCTCCCTGTTAGACAAAGATGTGCACACACACACACTGACAGCTCCTCACTGTTTACATCGAGTTTGCAGAAAGCTACAATACTTAGCAATAAAGACGGGTTGAAAATACATTCTATAACTAAATTCACGTGAGAGTTAAATACAGGAACTGGGAGAGCGAAAGGCTTCAATCTATCCTTACCTGGGTGACCAGAGTGTCACCAAAATCGCCTAAATGACCCCATCACTACCTCTAAGGCAGATGAATCCTTCAGCAGAGACTACTGACAAGAGTATGGTTCAACCAGATACCCATTCTCTGCCGCCCCTAGCCTGAGGCTCAAGAGGGCCAGACCAAGGGAAGTGCAGAGCCATCTCCTGTAACCCATGTGAGGCCTTGGTACCATTGCGGGGCAGAGACATTTTACCCAACTCGGGAAGCAATTGTTGTGAAACGGAAGCGTGGGTCGGGAGCTCTCAGCAATCTTTCCTGGGACCAAGGTGAAAAGTGATTGAGAAGGAGGGATCTGTGAAAGGTCTGAGACTCAAAAGCTCCCACGTGTTGGTCATCACCTGCTCATACAAGCAGAGCATCCCACAGAGCCCTGCAGTCATCCTGGCTTCTGGAAAACCTGACCCTCATACTTCCACCATCCATCACCTCCTAGGAGTAATCTCCAGCACCATTCTCCCCCTTAACCTAGACCAAGGACAGCAACATCATCAATGCCACAATTAGCCCAAAGAGTATCCAGTCTGCAGATCATCTGAAGATCCATCATTCTCCAGTCTTCTTTTCCTTGAAGAAAGAAAACTCCAAAAAGCAGGCACTCTGATGCGTGATAAAGCATGCTGTCATTTCTACCAACACCCATGCAGCATACTACAGGGCCTGCCACCAGACTAGAGCAGCGAGAGGTACAGGGAGAGGGAGGGAGAGACTTGAGAACCTTCAAGCCTGATAAATGAAGAAAGTAGTGAAGAAGTTGGTCTCACTCCCTGATATCACTACAGCTGAAGCAGGACCGACTACTCTGTGAGGGTCATGAGAGAAAGGGGTGCCTCTACCCAAGGGAAGCTGAGGTTGGCCTGTTCTGAAGAAGAGTCTACTCCTATCCTAATGAGACAAAGACATCCCACAGCTGGCAGCTGTTATTGAAACCAAAGACTTCTAGAAAACTCTACCAAGATTCTAGAGGAGGGGTCTAGGTTAAATCCTAAACTTGGGAGTATCAAGCTCAAGTCTCAGGAGCCAAGGGGAAGCACAAGGTGGAACCTATCTTTCCAAGGGAAATGACTCCAACTATGGGCAGCAAAAAAACAAGCATAGCATGGGTCAGACACACAGGGACCAGCACCATCACCAGCAGCCAGAAAGGCTTGTCAAGCAACAGAAATATATCGCTGCTGGTATATATTCTTTGGCTTGCAAGTCGGCCACCTAGCCAGCACCCCAGCAAGCCAACTGCCCACATTGCCTACCTTGCGCCTCGGTGCCAGCTTCCTTTGGGTTTTGGTGGCCGACCTGCAGTTCCCAGGACGTTCCACTCCACCATTCTGCTGAACAGAAACTCCTGTCTTAATCACCCTGCAGGCTCTGTGGGGCAACCCCACACAGACGGAGTGCCTTCGCACATACAAGAAGCTACAGTTCATGGGCCTGGCATGTCATACCCAACCTCCTCATTGGTCAGTAACTGCATGTTGAGGACAAAGCTCTTTGCTGGGCCAGAGACAGGGAACTAGAAACACATTCTAAACTCAGGATATTTGAAGCATCCAGCAGTGGGATGTCTTTAATTCCCTTTTGATCAATGGATCCTGCAATAAGAATTGGGGGAATTCACGGGGGTAAGAGAAAAATTAAATCTTCTATTGAGTTCTCGAACAACACTGAATTTCTAGAGGACACAGGAGCCAGGGTATGGTAGTTTAAATAAGATATTCCCCATAGTCTCCAGCATCTGAACACTTGATCTCTACTTGGTTACACTGCCTGGTGAAGCTTAGCAGATATGGCCTTGCTGGAGGACTTGCCTCACTGGGGGGAAGGCTTTGAGATGGAAAGGCCTACAGTCACCCCGAGTTAGATCTCTCTACTTCTGGCCTTCAGTTCAAATGTGAGCTCTAAGCTTGCCGCTCCAGCCGCCTGCCTGCCTGCTGCGGTGATTCCCAATCTTGACCTTGATACATTCTTATCCTTCTAGATCCATAAGCCCAAACACCTCCTCCTTCTGTATGTTGCCTTGGCCATAATAAGTGTTCTTACCACAACAATAGAAAAAGTAACTGATGCCCAGGGGCATCATGAAGAGGGAGTTTCCAGGGACAGGCCCTTGATGCCCTCTTAGTCCCCCTGACCCATTGTATCTCTCTAATTACCTCTTGCTATAGAATCTGGTGAAACTATATACCAATCACACCCTTGTTCTTTTTAAACACCAAATACTAAAAACAATCTTAAAAAGAGAAAAGAAATCCAGAAAGGCAACTTCAAAACAGCTGGAGAGCTTGGAAGACTCCGTATCATGTAAGAGAGGGCTGGATGTTCCCAGTTCTCCTGCTAGAATGTCTGACTTCTCGGTGAGTTGATAAGGCACTGTTCAGCTACACATTTAAAGCACACACATTCACAAAACAATGGTAGATAAAGGACCTGACCATCCAGTGGCTGTATTATTTTACTATGTGAATGACTCTCATGGCCACAACACTTTCTGGCAATTAGGAGACCCGCCAGAACCCCGGATGATCGATCTCCACTTCAATTCCACACAAAGCTAGGAGGTTTTCTTTCCTATAAAGCTCTAGCGGGTTATCAGGGCAAGAAGATACAAAAGGATGGAGATGTGGAAGTGGTAAGAAAATGTTCACCCTGTGAAGGTGTGAGTGAATGCCAATGTGCTGGTGGGTGGTGTTTTGGGTTTGTTTGTTTGTTTGTTTGTTTTTAGTGTCTTAAAGGCAAAAGAAAAATTTAAAAGAGGGGGGCGGGGGAAGCTTCTTGTTAGGAGTGGAACTTTGGGATGAAAAACTCAGCTTACCTGGTTAACAAGTTTCTTCTCTTTGTACATTTCCCTACTGCCTCTTCTCTTCAGAGAACTCTGAAAAAGATCCAAGCGATACTTTGTTACTGAGAGGTCACAAGGTCCTACTGGTTGGAGCTACTTCTTGACTCTCCAGAGACCAAGCTCAGCCAACCTTTAAGTACGGTTATATGTACTGAATACTAAAGTACTCTATAGTCTCAGTACTGTTTCAGTTACTCTATTTACTACTTAACAGTGAAGAGAAGGCAAGAAGACAAACACAGGAAGTTTCAGAAACAAAGCATTTCTGGAGTTGGTTTATCCCCCTAACTACACTTTACTTGGTTACTATCAAAATTAGTTCTTGAATTCTGAACGGTCAGATTAAAAAGTGGAAGGCTCTTATTTCTGGAGAAAGCAATCTAGGTTGTGATATTATTAGTAATACCATTAAAAGCAACATCTTGAGGGTCTCATAATGCTCCCAATGTATTCTTATAAAGTGGCTTTGGCTGAGTCCCTCACTATTTTCTGTGCCTGCCTGGATTCCGCTAAGTCACCTCTTAGTCTCTGGATGGGACCTCTTTTCTGGATCCTGCAGATACCATGGATGCTTACATACCTTAATAAAGTGCTGTAGTGTTTGCTTATAGTCTATGAACATCCTTGCATATACTTTGAATCATCTCTAGATTACTCACAATGCCCCACATCAAGTAAATACTATAATCAATATCACACTATATTGTTTGGCTGGAGATAAGAAACCGTCTCATTTGTTCTATACACATTCAATTGTTTTTCCAGATATGTTCAATGTACAGTTGGTTGTGTGGATGTGGAGACCCAATGAATACATGCCATTAGAGTCAGTTCATGACATTTCAGAAGACTTTTGCCTGCTTTATTCAGCAAACTGTATACATATATGAAGCACAGACATAATTATAACTGAGGACCAGGGGTGCCTCGAACAGACGAACAGGAAGCTGGAATTGCTCTTGCAAAGATAAAACATGAAAAGGGACAGAATAGTCTGGAGGGAGAGTAGCATCCTAGAGGAACTGGATAGGATTTGGAGCCACATGGTCTTAGGAGATTCTGTTAATAATTCTAAAGAAAGCTGGAGTGAGCAACGGGGGGCACAGGGGGTGGGGTGGGAAGCCCAGCTAGCCTGCATTTGCATCTCTCCCTGGCTCAACTCAGACTGTGACAGACAGATGACAATGCTGTGCCCTCCTGGGTCCCCCAGGCCTGTCTGGAGGTGAGCCTTGTCCCTCTGCAGCTCTGACCCTTGGTTCCGGGGTCATGGAGACTCCTGTGCCTGTCACTTAGGTCAGCTTAGGAAGCCCTCTGAGTTCATTAACTCAGCACAGTTCCCTCTTGAAGTGCATCCCTCGCTGAGTGCTAGGTCTTGTGCTTACTGTAGAGATCTTAGCTTAAAAAGTTTGAAGTCTAAAGCTGGGCATGGTGGCACATGCTGCTAATCCCAGCATTTGAGAGGCAGAGGCAGGCAGATCGCTGTGAGTTCGAGCCCAGCCTGGTGTGCAAACTGAGTTCCAGGACACTGAGGGCTGTTACACAAAGAAACCCTGTCTCGAAGCACACCCCACCCCCCTTGCAAATATCTAAGTCTAGCTATTTCTTAGCCTCTAGGAGGCCGGAGACCTAGGAGTTAAACGAGCAACTAAGATTAAGACCAGCAAAGGTTATCAGGAAGGCTAGCGGAGGGGCAGAGGCATGTTCTCCAAATGCCAGCTACAGAACTGGCTTCGTTTCCTTTTCAAGTTTTTAGAAGAGGCAGGTTTGAACTACAAAATGTACTGGCATCCAGCAGCAGGTACAGAGAAGCCTATCTTAGGTCTGAGACTTGATTCCCCATAGTTCATAGGCTTTCCGAGGGTTTCATCTATACTCTGCAGCTAAGAGGGTGTGGGGGTATTTCAATGAGAAGACTGAGAGAGACCCCCAGTTTCTGGTGATTCTGTCTTGGAGAATTACAAAAGGATTGCACAGAGGGCCCCCAGTCCCTCAGCTTAACACAAGCAACATAACTGCAGGCTTACAGCAACTGCAGGCTTATAACAGTGATGAAGTGCATCTCTGAGCCAGGGCCTGCCACCTCTTGTGGTAAGTCTGACCCCAAGCTTTGTGGGTCATCTAATAACAGTGCAGATGCTATGTGTGCTTCAAGAAAATGAAACATGAGCTGGGCGTGGTGGCGCACGCCTTTAATCCCAGCACTCGGGAGGCAGAGGCAGGCGGATTTCTGAGTTCGAGGTCAGCCTGGTCTACAAAGTGAGTGCCAGGACAGCCAGGGCTACACAGAGAAACCCTGTCTCGAAAAACCAAAAAAAAAAAAAAAAAAAAAAAAAAATGAAACATGGATATGTGAAATGGAAGGCAGAAGCAGAGGTGAAGATTCCTAACTCAGATGCAAAATCATTGGGTGCTGGAGGCCGGATCAGCAGGGCGAAGCCTGCTGGGTGCAGGGAGCCCATGGGTGGACTCTTCCAGGCCTGTGATCTAACCAACCATAGACCAGGTCAGGAGTCATGAGACGGCTGGAAAAGACCACATTCATAATAGCAACCAAAGCAGAAGCCCCTAAAGGCCTAACCTTCACCAGGAACCTGCAGAGACACGGGAGAGCACGCAGGAAACACTGGTGATCAACAAACGGTATTCCCAGCAACCACATGCTGGCTCAGAACTATCTTTAAACACATCTGGTGCCCTCTTCTGGTCTTCAGGCATACGTGCAGGAGACTGCTGTATACATAGCAAATAAATAAACCTTAAAAAAAATAAATAAGCCGGGCGTGGTGGCACACGCCTTTAATCCCAGCACTCGGGAGGCAGAGGCAGGCAGATTTCTGAGTTCGAGGCCAACCTGGTCTACAAAGTGAGCTCTAGGACAGCCAGGGCTATAAAGAGAAACCCTGTCTCGAAAAACCAGAAAGAAAGAAAGAAAGAAAGAAAGAAAGAAAGAAAGAGAGAGAGAGAGAGAGAGAGAGAGAGAGAGAGAGAGAGAGAGAGAAAGAAAGAAAGAAAGAAAGAAAGAAAGAAAGAAAGAAAGAAAGAAAGAAAGAAAGAAAGAAAGAAAGAAAGCCGGGCACTCGGAAAACCATGAATAAATAAATAAATAAATAAATAAATAAATAAATAAATAAATAAATAAATAAATAAAAGAGGCCGGGCAGTGTTAATGCACGCCTTTAATCCCAGCACTTGGGAGGCAGCACTTGGGAGGTGGATTTCTGAGTTCAAGGCCGGCCTGGTCTACAGAGTGAGTTCCAGGACAGCCAGGGCTACACAAAGAAACCCTATCTCGGAGAAAAATAAAAAAGGTATGATGGATGCTAGCCAGTGGGAAGACTTTATGCTATAGAGATACTAACTTCCTTTATGAAGACAATGTCATTTTATGCAAATCCCCCTCCCTTTACTACGTAATATGTATGAAAATAATATGAAACGTGTCTGTGTGTACACTACATGATGTACATTTGTATGTGTGTGTGAATGTAGTCAGAATTTATAAGGACTTAAAGAGACTCTAGAATTCATCTACAACAGGGGTTGGCACACTAGGGCCATGTGGCTGAAGCAAGCTGCCCAATTTACAAATGTGCTGCGAGGATCCTGCCTCCATTCCTCCCTGGATGCTTGGCAGAGCAGAGGCAGAGCTAAGCTCTCATGGCAAACCATTGTCACCTGCAAAGCTTAAAGCATCCACCTCCAGCCTTTGGCAGGAAATGGCTAAATCAGAAGCAGCAAATTGGCAAAACCAGGCTGGGAAACACTGAGAAGGAAAACAGAGACAGTATAGAAATGTAACACAATGGGCGGGTGCTGCAACAAGCTTACACAATACAACAAAACAGAAAGCTTAGAAACAGCATTAGTGGGAATCAGAGTTTAGCCATCTACACAGGCAACATTTTAACCCAATGAAGACAGAAAGGGCTAGCAGGTATCAGTTTCTAGAATAACATATAAAAATTCCCAGGTAAAAGAAACATTTAAAAAAGGGGGTGGGGGTGGGGCTGGAATGCTCGCTCAGCAGCTAAGAGCACTGTCTGCTCTTCCAGAGAATGCAGGTTTTATTCCCAGCACCCACATGGGGCCTCACAACCATCTGTAACTCCACTTCAAAAAAAAAAAAAAAGATTTTTCATCTATGACACACAATTAAAAGAAAGCATTTTTAGTTGTTTTGCCGTTTCCTGCTTGGACACTTACAGATTCAACAAAGTTGTTAGGACCTACCCACCAAAAGAGGTGTGTCCGTGAAGAAAATGGAAGTAGGAGGCTGGGCTTTAAAACTTCAGCAAGATGTCCTGACTCAGTAATCCACCTCTGGTGATGGCCCCCGAGAACAGATGCTGAAGTGTGCAGGCAGAAATGTCTGCATACAAGGCACGTTGTCTAAGTACATCAGAATTGCCGTGGAGATGCCATAGTCACCATGCTTGGCTTTTTCCTGGGTCTATTAGGTGTGCACAGAAAGATCTCAAGATCCACATAGCCAAGGGGAGTGATTAGTAAGACAAACAAGCTAAGGTACACGCCTTTAAAGTGACAAAAGGCTGAGGGTATTGCAAGACAATACGTGTGCTCAGTGTATGTAAGGCACTAGGTTAAAGCCCAGTACCCAAATAAATAAGGAGAAAAGGTTAAGAAGTTAAAATTTAGATTAAAAACAACAACAGGAAAAGGAGGGCAGGGATTGTCTTTGACCTCTCATGCAAGTTTGCAGTAGCAAATTATTCACCAGTTTTCTCACAAGCTGATACTGTTTTTCTGAGCCTGGTCCATCAGGTATCACATATCCATGTGAAATCCCAAGGATGGAGGAAACTGACCAGGTACTTCACTATTACTGCAGGTCTAAAGGCAGAGAGAGGTAAGCCATAGTGAGTGATAACAACTCTCAGCAAAGGTCTCCTCCTGAGTCTGGTCCACTATGGAGTGCCAGGGGACTCTACCAAGGGGATCTTGGGGGTAGGGTGGCCTGTGTGGCATGTTTTATGCCCAGCTTATCCCTGGGCATGACTCAGCCATCTGAGTGTCTTCTCAGAACAATGAAAAGGTAAATGTAGAGTAAACTAAGCAGAAGGCAGGGCTGGGGACGTGAATGCACCTTTCCGTCTGGTCAACAGCCAGGAAATCAATTTACCAATCCTGCTGGGAAAAAAAAAATAAGGTTTGTGAATCCAAACTGAATCCATCTCAGGCCTCTGCATTTTGTGCTTACTGCACACAAAAATCAGGCAACTAGTTGGGCTTTCTTTATGACTTGATGATTTATTGGGGGAGTACCTGTCATGGCACATATGTGAGGTCAGTTCGCTCCTCCCACCACGTGGGTCCCAGGAGTTGAACTTGAGGCTTGACAGTGGACAGCTCTACCCACCGAACCATCCTACTAGCTCAGTTATTTGGACTTTCATGTCAGTCACCACCACTTCCTAGTTAAGCCAATTTCTTTCAAGGAATTTTATAGAAGAACTGACAAGGTTGCTTGCTGAAGTGTTTCAGAAGAAGCAGGCTAAAGTTCAAAGTGTGAGTTGTTAGCAAAATAAAGATGAGGACATTGTATACTGAATCTGTGTAGGGAGCAGAAGCAGGCTGATGGCTTCAGAAGCCACGAAGACTCTAATTATTTAGAAAGCTTTTTATTTTATTTTTAAATTTTTTGGCATGCACAGAAACATCAGATTGAGACCTGAGGCTGCTTAAGAAACTTAGAGGAGAAAAGGTCCACTTTGATTTAAAACTCTACCGTATAGCTCATCAATATGGGGAAGTAGAGGGAGGAACCTCAAACACCCACAGTCGAGAGAGAAAGGCGCTCACTTCCTTATAGGTGTTCAGTTCAATGTCTCCCCTGTCCAGCAACTAAACCTGGGCTGGGTTATTCCACATCAAATAATTTAATTAGGACAATCTCCCATAGGCCAACCAGCCCAGTGTGGACAATCCCTTCCTGAGGATTTTCTCATGTAATGCTAGGTTACGTTGAGTAGATAATTAAAGCTAACCATCACAGAGGCGACAGAAGTGGCCGATCCTTTTAGGGGTACCGTTAAAAAGACTGATTCTATTAGTTCTCCTTCCAGTGCTAGGAGATGTGAAAAAAGCCGTCACCGGCCAGGCTGCCCTTCACCCAATGGGCCCTGGCTCCAAATTGCTGCCTTTCTCTCTCCATTTGTATCAGTTATTTCTGTTGCCATGACAAAATATTATGACTGAAAATAACTTTGAGAATTTTATTTTGGCTTACAGTTCCTGAGGACCAGAGTCCACCACGGTGGGGAAAACAGGCACGTTGGTTGGAACAGGAAGCTGGCTGGTTACCTTTCCAGTCACACAGAGGAAGCAGAGGGAACAGAGAAGAATGTCCTTCCTTCCTCTAACAAGGCTCAACCTTCCAAAGGTAGCATAAACTCCTCAAATGGCACTGACAACTGAGGACCAATACAGGAGCCAAAGGGAGACAATTCTCATTCCAACCACCATATCACCCGACCCTCTGACAGTTCCTGGGAAGGCTGTGACACCACAGGGGCCCAACACATACGACCCTCTCTTCTGTACAATGGAAACACCATAGTTGCAGTACAGAAGAAACTCCCTTTGCTAGGTCCTGTCAAAAGGACAAGGACAATCTCACCAACCACCCTTTGTTAGGCATTTGTGTTGGGCACCATGCTGACCCCTCCCTTACACATCAGTCACCGACTGAATGCTCATCTCCTGCCAGTTCTTACGTTGAAGCCCCTAAGATCCAATGAGATGGTATGAGGAGAGATGGTCTTTGGGAGATAATTAGGTCTGGTGAAGTCCTGAGGGTGAAGCCACTATAATGGAATTGATGCCATCCTAAGAGAAAGGTGCCAGTTTTTCTTCTGTGTACTGCTGGATGAGTCCCTGAGGAGGCAGCGTTTGTGATCTGCTAAGGAGCCTTGAGTAGAGCTTGGCCACACTAACCCTCTGACCCTGGACTCCACGGTTTCCAGAACTGAGAGAAATAGGGATCTGTTGTTTAAATCTGAGCTTCTTGAGCACTTTCTATTCCTGCTAATCTTTGTGCCTGACAAATCTTCATGTGACTTCAAACATACAGTTATACAGAACATGTCTATTCTATATAAAACAAACACTGGTAATAAATCATAAAGAAATTTATCTAAAAACAATTCTGCTATACGTAGAACTTTCCATCTATTAAAGAGTAAAGCAAATTTGCATATTAATGAGGTGTGTGCTTATTTACTTTTACATAATAAACAATATCTTGGCTGGGAACTTGGCAGGGCAGGATGTAAAACAGCTTCAACATTTTTCATAGTTAATCGATATTTTGATTTTATGATTGTCAATGCTAAGAATACTACTTGGCAGGAATAGGTAGTTTTTTTTTTAAAAAAAAATATATTTAGGACCATTTCAGAAATAGTTGGAAATTTTATCCTAGTTCTAAAACAAATTCAACAACAAAAAATTCTTTCTATAAAACTTAAGTCAGCCACTTACACAGCAATCTTTAAAAATCAAACATTGTAATACAATATAATCCAAGGTCATATGAGGTTATCAACTGAGGTATAACAGGAAGAAGATACTAAATTTTTTGACTTCGGTAACTAAGTCATTGTGTCCGGGCTATCTGAGGCACCCTGTCCGTCCTTCGATGTCAGGAGGCATGATGTCATGCAATGGGACAGTCCTTATGTTAGGTGTTGTGCACCAAGACAGCAGTGAAGCAACAAGATGAACAAGCTCAGGCCCTGCTAGATATGGGGCTGTGAGCCCAGTCTAAGAGGCTGCGGTTTGTGCTACCCGGCCTGGGGTATTTGCTACAGCTACATACTACCCAACTAAAGCTGAGTAAGAGAGGAAGAGACAGGGAGAGGAAGGGGGAAGACTGAGAAGTAATCTCTGATTACAACACTGAAAGTCAGCCTTAGAACTCTCTCTGTGTTCTTGGTCATGGTCCTCAGATTGTTAGAGCCACCTTAAGGCTCACACAGTCTCCCACATTTGGGCTAGTGTTTTTTTCCTTTTCCTTTTTCTTTTCTAAGCTCCTGACTGGCAAGTTTTCTCATTCCCAGAGTGTCTTGTCTTCCTTTAGCCAAAGTGCTCAAAGAACTATTTTAGGAATGGCTGCAAGCCCCGGATCTCAGGCGCCCTGTGCACAGCTAAGGATGTACACTTGTTGGCATTCTGGCGGTTTCTGAAAGATCCGAGGGGCTGACAGTGCACGTCCTTATATGGAAAAGTCAGTCAGAAAATTGTCATCAGCAGGCAAAAATATCGCAACGTCAACGAGGGAAATTATGCTAAAGAGGTGAAAGACAACAGCTAGTCAAGAGCTGCAAGGCCCATGGCCACAAAGTTCACGAATGGACAGAAGCCCAGGAAGTACACCCAGCCTATTAAATACAACTTTCCCCAGTGAACTCAGAGATCAGAATGACAGGGCAGAGTGCATACAACCTAGAGGAACAGGACCCACCACTGTTCTAGGCTGCAAGATGGTTGACCTCAGACCCTACAAACGTGTACCCTGAAACCTAGTTTATTGGGAAATTACTCTGACATGTACTGACAAATAATATAAAATAAATTGAAGGAAATGACAGTAAGTTATAATATACTTGAACAAAAACGAGAAATCATGGTCACTGTAAATATGAGTCACCCAAAGCAAAGACAGCTCCCCCTAAACTGTAAGAATCCCAGTTCTGGATGAGCCCATTACAGGGGCAGCAACGTCACCACCCGGCACGGTTCCACAGAATCTGCATCTCAGAAGCCCTGACTGATCCCTTTAGTACAGGGAGGATAAGCGACCCTTGCTTGTGGTAAGTTGAAAAAAAAAAAAACCACACAAATTGCCTGTATGAAGCTGTATCTTCCCCTGGAAGGAACCGGGTGTGGTGGCCCTTGCTGGTACTCCTAGACCACAGGGGTAGAGAAAGGACAATCAAGATATGGACCAGCCTAGGCTAACAGCTATTTGTCAGTGAGTATTAAAATTATGACTACAGAGTTTTACAAATTCCATTAAAAAGTCAAAATTAATAGATGTTCTTTGGAATTATATTCTGGTACACTCATTGCAAATGGAAAATATTCTACTTTTAAAAAAATGTTTTAATCCTTTTTTTTTCCCTAACAAACAGCCCAGCATATGAAGGATGCTGGTGACTTCCACTCATGCCTGCAGCTGTCTGTGACAAGTCCAGCACGGTAGTACCCTGCATCAAATGTCCCTGGCCCAGGAAAAGATCAAGACCCAGAAATCTGAGGACAGCTTCCACTCAGTGCACACCATTTCAGCAACACTGCCAAGTTGATAAATTCTAAGTCAAAACACCTTTAGGCAAGGATGGTCTTAGTACTATTCTTTCTAATCAGGAAAGATCTTTGTTCTAAATGGAGGCAAACATTCTACATCCTACTTAATAAGCCTTTCTCTTCCCACTTACCAGATGGGTGAGACTGAGGGGACCCCAGCCACCTCAGACCATGCAGAAACCAACTGAAACTAAACAGAGGGTTAACCTCAACAGGCAAGATTAGCTCACTCTGTGTGGGTGTGGTTCCTCACAGACATCATCAGCACAGAGGGTGAAACGCAGGGCCTAGTGGACACTTGGGGCTAGTTAAGTGGAACTCCAATTCTCTGATTGCCTTCCCAGGCTCAGGGCTTCCTGACTGGAGGCTCTCCTACTCGACAGACGAAGTCTAATGCCCATCTGACTTACTGACCCAAATCTGCCTAAGATCCCTGTTATCTAGAGTCACAGCCCGGCTCCATTAATCATCCCTCACACTGCTCAAACACGGAGACTTGCTGGCACTGTGCAGAAAGGCCATTCCGGTTTTAAGGACAAATCTCCAGCAGTTCTTGTCTCCAGGGCAGTGGCTGCTTAGATCCTTTCCTCCAAGCATCTACTGGGACACGCCCAAGATGATGTATGAGGGATGGGGGTAGGGAGAGCTTAGCCCGGGGTTTTATGATTCTTCGGGACCGGAAGCTTTCTGTTCTCCCTTTGCCTCCACGTGTCCTGAGTATTAAAAGTGATATAATTAGAGAAAGGCAGTTACTGGGCTATAGGGGAGGGGCAGGATGTGTAAGAAGCCACTGAGGGCCACTGTGCAGTTCTGAAGCGATGGAAGGGCTTCCAGAGCAGTAGGCAGCCTTGGGGCTACAGATGGGCAGGGAGCAGAACAGATAGAAGGGCTGTGAAGGAGACACCTGCTTGCCCTCAGCCATCTTGATCACGCCTCCATAAAGAAGGTGGCTGGGAAAGGCTTGCGCTCAGAGTGGCATTCTACAAAGGTGCACAAACAATCAAAGCTTTAGATGCTGAAAAAAGTCAGAGCACCTGGTGATGTCCAGGGCTGAGTACCTTTCTTTTAATGAATGCACTGGGTAGGTGTGGCTCAACACCCCAAACCATGAACAAACACTTCTGCCACTGTATTACATTTATGCAACAAAATATCACAATTTGAAAGCATGGGCAGTTAGTTGCCAGACCAAATGTTTCCAATGCTGCCCCTCAACAGCTAAACAAGAGAGCCATGATTTGAGCTACCGTTAGCTGCTAGACCCTCACTGGGGGAGCCCGAAGCACCAGACTCTGATGCGGTGACAAGCAAGCAGGGTCTGTGAAGCAGCCTTCCAGCACATCCTGGCAGCACAGAGCAAACGACGGCAGCTGGTGCCTTGCTGAGGCTGCAGCAAGGTGACCCAACTCACACAGCAAAGACCACAAACAAGGACAGAAGAGACCTTATGGGCGCCGTTTTGTGTGTACTCCTGAGCCGTGCCTATGTGTCTCCACAGGAGCAGATATGCTTGTTCCTTGAGCAGCCTTATTTTGGGGCTTCTAAATGACATCAAATATATAGACAGCTCCTCCTCTGTTGTGCTGAGAGGCCGTGACCAAGGCAACGTATCCAGGAGTTCACTAGGGCTTACAGTCCCAGAGGTTTAGAGTCCTTGATCATCCATGGTGACCAGGAACCGGGCACAGTGCTGAAGCTGTAGCTGAGAGCTCACGTCTCAAGATGCCAACCACAAGCCAAAGGGAACTAACTGGGAAATAGCATGGACTTTTGAAACCTCAAAACCTACCCTGTGTGATACACCTCCTCTGAGAAGGCCACACCTCCAAATCCTTCCCAAAGTGTTCCTAAGGGGGCCATTCTCATTCAAACTACCACACTGATTTTGAACTTCCTTATTTATAATAAGAGCTTCCTTCTTTATAACTGGGAGGAACAACAATGACTCACTCTGAGTGTGGTGGTGACTGCCTTTAATCCCAGCACACTGGAGGTGGAGGGAGTGGGTAGCACTGTGAGTTCGAGGCTAGCCAGGGCTGTCTCAAAAACAAGCCAATACCAGTTATAACTGCCTGAGACAAAGATTTTCTCTAAGAATGAGAGAGGTAGTGTGATTCATAGATGACAGACATAATGAACAAAACTTAGGTTAAAACAAAGTATGCCTTTTCCTGGTTAAAATTCTAAGTGCTAATCACTTGGCAGGGGTGGCTGTGCAGGCCTTTAATACCCACACTTGAGAGGCTTTGTTTTTTAAGCACAGAACGAGTTACTGTGAATCGCTAGCATTCTTCTCTCTATGAGAAACCCAATGTTCAGAAAGGCAGTTTCCATTCTGCATAGGAATGTACAGTTTGAGGACAAACTTCAACTCTGTGATTATCATCTGTATGTTATGTTCTTTTTGGACGATTCAGAGCCTAAGCAGTATCTCACAGTTCACACAATGTCTTCTGGATGGGAAAAATGTCTATTACTGCGTGGGTTCCTATTCACAGGAGAGATTTTAACAGTAAAACTTTCCCACAATAGGAAGGCATGGCTTCCATCACTGAGGGAGGTAAGTAGGTCAGGCTTTGCATGATGTTGCTAAGTACACGCGAGAGCCAATGGGAGCTATAATTTCACACACAATGTATGGGGTGTGTCAAACAACTAGCACACACACACAAGTGGCCACAATGTTCTCTCCCTACCAGACCCAAAGTACCAGAGAAGAGAGTTTCCTCTCTAACATATTGACAATGTCTAACGAATCGGCTTGGTGGCGATTCAGGTCTAGGGTGGTTTCATGGGTCAGACAGTCTCAGCAAGAATGCCTTGCATCTTGCAACCAGGACACCCCTCCCATGGCCTTGCCTCTCTCTCTTGGACATTTTAACCAGCTCCTTTCTTTCCAATCCCCTGATCATTTCTGGGTTCCTACTATTTCTTCCCTGTCTTAGTCAGGGTTTCTATTCCTGCACAAACATCATGGCCAAGAAGCAAGTTGGGGAGAAAAGGGTTTATTCAGCTTACGCTTCCATGCTGCTGCTTATCACCAAGGAAGTCCGGACTGGAACTCAAACAGGTCAGGAAGCAGGAGCTGATGCAGAAGCCATGGAAGGATGTTCTTTACTGGCTTGCTTAGCCTGCTCTCTTATAGAACCAAGCCTACCAGCCCAGAGATGGTCCCACCCACAAGGGGCCTTTCCCCCTCGATCACTAATTGAGAAAATGCCTTACAGTTGGATCTCATGGAGGCATTTCCTCAACTGAAGTTCCTTTCTCTGTGATAACTCCAGCTGTGTCAAGGTGACACAAAACTAGCCAGTACATTCCCCCAAACTGAAAATTGGACAGGAACAGCTCAGCGTCCTACACAAGGCTGCCTCTTCACTTGGCAGGAACATCTGTTTTGTTCAAACTAAGAGAACGGTAAATGAGTAGAGCTGTGGGTTAGTACACTAGAGCGGAAGATGTCTTTGTGTATGTCACTAGCAAGTCCCTTCAAGCTACAGAACATGGAGATGTTCTTGGTACCCACAAAAACAATTACGAATGAAACCACCAAGGAAGAAAAAGAACGAAGAAACCAAAACAGAAGCAGACAGACACAAGCGTGATGAAGAAGGCTAAGGGGCCGCTTCCCACTCTCTGTTTTCTCATATTGCCTCTGTAGATCCTAGATCCCAGGCCTTCCCATAACCTGAGGATGACACTTCTTTTCACATGGCCACCATCGTTACTGCTCAGCTCTCTATCATTTTTGGGGTCCCTGGAGGCCAACTCTCAGATCTCAAGGACATGTGTCTTCTGTTGTCATGGATTCCTCTCCCTCTTTGCTCCCCTCATGCACCTCCCAGCCATAATGGATCTTCTTCCTTCTTCTTTCTTCCTTCTCCTCTCTCACAACCTAAAGAAGACTTGATCATCTGGATTATTTCTAGAAATACCTCTACATTAGGGGCTTCACCTTGGTGTGACTCTCTTCTATCGACACTGGACTGTTTAATAACATGGTGGGTTGGGAAGCCATGGTGGCATGGCTACTTTTATTAACAGAGGGGAGGGGTGGCGAGAGGTAGTATCCATATGCACATGCAGGGGCCACGTGTCCTACCTTATCATGCCCCACCTTATTCCCCTGAGACAGGGTATCCCATTGAAACTGTACTGTACCTGACAGCCAGCAAGGCCAGTCATGCTTTTTGTTTCTGTTCCCTACAGTGTTGGGGCTGCAGGCCCATGTGATCACACCCAGTGTTTTACATGGGTGCTGGGGATTTAAACTCAGCTCCTAGGGCTTGCGCCACGAGTATTCTTACCCATTGGAACCCCCTCTCCCCCATCTACTCTACTTTTATCATTAAGTTTGTCCACTGGTGATTTTACATATGAATATTGTGCACTGGGATGACTCTCACTGGCACCCTCTCTTCTCACCTTCTAACCCTTACCAAACCTTATTTCCTATATTTATGCCTTTTTTGTTTTGTTTTGTTATCCATTGAGTTTATATAGGGCTGTCAATATGACCATGGGTTTAGAGTTGTCCACTGGAGTCTGATAGGCTCACTAGTGGGTTTGCAAATGAACACATTGACTCTACTCTCCAAGAATCTATCATCACGAAAAAATAGGGGATAAAGAGTGACCCCACCCATGACGGACGGTTGACAGGGCCCAGTGGTGTGAAGGCCCCAGTGCTGTCACGTTGATGACAGCAATGGTGTGTCATCCCCAGAAGATGGTGTTTTGTAGCCTTTCTCCCTATCTTCCCTCTTTTGCATTCTTTCTGCTCCCTCTTACAAACATCTTTTTTTTTTAAAAAAAAAGATTTATTTATTATATGTAAGTACACTGTAGCTGCCTTCAGACACTCCAGGAGAGGGCGCCAGATCTCGTTACGGATGGTTGTGAGCCACCATGTGGTTGCTGGGATTTGAACTCTGGACCTTTGGAAGAGCAGTCGGGTGCTCTTACCCACTGAGCCATCTCACCAGCCCACAAACATTTTATTCAAGGCTGAGCACTCTCCAATCCCTTGTTCTCAGTCCATAAGCAGTCATGAGTCTTCTGAACTCCCCACATCCACTGTTCCCCATCTACTTATAATGTCGCTTATACACCTGCATTATGGCTACTTTTCTGGCCATGGTACACATTCTTACAGGTATGTGGGCATTGTCACCAATGGGGAATGTGCAACCCAATGCCATGTGCCCATTCTGCTAGTCACCAGTTGTATCCTTATACATTCCCCCTAAATATCTAAATCCATAGAAACTTTTAAACTTTATTGAGGACTCGGATAACAGTATACCAATGTTTCAATTACATGGTTCACAGCAGCCAAATGGTGAGTCTAACCCAAGTGTCTGTCAGAGACGGATGGTTAACCAAAATGTGACTTATTAGGCAGAAAGAAGTAAAGCAACTCTCATATGTGTATTAACTTTGAGAGCATCATGTGCTGGGTGAAATAAACAAGACAGAAACACAGACAAATGCTGTATGCTTTCACTAGTACGCTACACCTGGGATAGACAAATTCACAGAGACCAAGGAGAGAATAACATCACCACTAGACAGTAATGGACCAGGGCAACCAGCTAGGGCTTAAGAGATGCAGAACACATCTCTGGGATGATGGAGATGTTCAGGACATAGTAGTGCTGCTCCCTTAACACCAAGAGTCACTGAATTACACCCTCAACAAAACTTAAAATGGCAACTTGTGTGTTCTGTATATTTACTGTAATAAAAAAAAATCCAGATTTAGTCTATTTCATCCAGATGTAGTCTATTTTAAGAATTTGAAAGGTACACCCTCAACTCTCATATGGGTGGCGTAGCTTGGCTTGGGATGTCACGATGAACCCTCATGATTTAGTGCTTACCCCTTGTGCAAAGCTATACATTCCCCAATCTCTCCTTTTATGGCCACACAGCTAAGATTAACCAGCTCTGTTTTCAATCTGTAAAATACACACTCAAGAGGACTCATACTGTTTATAAATGTCCTGAGGCAGCTTTTAAACAGACTGAAGCTTTAGGGAGGGTTTTCTCCACTGGCCTTATTTTTTTTTAATAGGAATAATACACTTTAGAAAATCTGTATTTCCTTACGCCTCCTGTTCTGATACTTCAAGTCTGTCTACTCTCATAACTACTGTGAGTATGCTTTCTATGTAAATCATCTCTCCTCTACTTATGAAAAGGTTTCTAAAATGTACTAAAAAATACTAGTGGGAAAATTTCGATCCTTCAAAGTTACCTTAAGATTTGTTGGAGGCATCAGCTTTGCATTCCAGACAATACCTTCTGCTGTGCCTTGCGCTGTTGTTGTACACACACCTGTGCGCACACAGCACTGTCTCATGGAAATATGGGAAGTAAAAACTGACAGGCACAGAAGGGGTTGGGAAGAATGGAGGTAAGGAAACAGGAAGTGTGAGTCTCTCACCTTATCTTCCTAGCACAGTTCTAGTCCGTGGTTCCTTAACCCCAGAACTGACTGGGGACGTCTGGTTTTACCTGGGCTCGCAGGCTTCCCTTTGACCCTGTGGCTTCTATTTTGTGTCTAGTCACTTATTCCATGAGAGCCAAACACTTTATTAACACACCTCCTGACACACAGGATGGAGAATACCACTCTTACTTCATATGTCAAAGCCCAGAAAGTAGTTTGCTGTTCCAAGCCATCTTTGAACCTGGTCCCTAGGTAGCCCAAGTGTCCCCGCAGCCTCTCAAAAACAGTAACTTTTGTGGATGCCAACAAGTGCTTGCTGACAGGAACCTGATATACCATACCTGTCTCCTGAGAGGCTCTGCCAGTGCCTGACATGTTCAGAGGTGGATGCTCTCAGCTAACCATTGGACTGATTACAAGATCTCCAATGGAGGAGTTAAAGAAAGGACCCAAGGAGCTGAAGGGGTTTGCAGCTCCATAGGAGGAACAACAATATGAACCAACCAGTACCTCCAGAGCTCCCAGGGACTAAACCACCAAACAAAGAGTACACATGGAGGGACTCAAGGCTCCAGCTGCATATGTAGCAGAGGATGGCCTTCTCAAACATCAATGAGAGGAGAGGTCCTTGGTCCTGTGAAGGCTCGATGCCCCAGTGTAGGGGAATGCCAAGACAGGGAAGCAGGAGTGGGTGGGTGGGTGAGCAGGGGAAGGGTGGATGGGATGGGGGGTTTCAGAGGGGAAACCAGGGAAGGAGATAACATTTGATATGTAAATAGAGAAAATATCTTAAAACAAAAACAACAGTAACTCCATGGACAGGGCCCTGAAGGATGGATGGTGTACTGGCTGGATTTGTGTGTCAACTTGACACAAGCTGGAGTTATCACAGAGAAAGGAGCTTCAGTTGGGGAAGTGCCTCCATGAGATCCAGCTGTAAGGCATTTTCTCAATTAGTGATCAAGGGGGGAGGGCCCAGCCCATTGTGGGTGGTGCCATCCCTAGGCTGGTAGTACTGGGTCCTATAAGAAAACAAAATGAAAAACCCAGGGGAAGCAAGCCAGTAAAGAACATCCCTCCATGGCCTCTGCATCAGCTCCTGCTTTATGACCTGCTTGAGTTCCAGTCCTGATTTCCTTTGGTGATGAACAGCAATGTGGAAAGTGTAAGCTGAATAAACCCTTTCCTCCCCAACTTGCTTCTTGGTCATGATGTCTGTGCAGGAATAGAAACCCTGACTAAGACAGATGGCTACTTCTGTGCCAACAGCATACAGGATCTGAATGAACAGGTAAGGTCGGCCCACATTCCAGGAGGCTAACAATAAGTGTATGACACTGTGACTTCGATATTCCGGGGACTCCAAACAGAGCATCTTGGAGGGTAGGCACTCTTTATGCAACCAGAGGTTGTACTCAGGTCATCTGTATTCTAGAAGGGAAGAAAGGGCTCCATAGCTAACACATGGAAGTGCTGGTCCACAGCAGACACAGCAGACACAGCAACCGTACGGCACGGCACCAGCTCCACCCTCGAAGTTCCAAGGTCCGAAGACTGTGTGCTCTGTGAATCCCCGTGAAGAGACAGACCTACAACTCCAAGCCTGTGACCCTTCCTGTCAGCCATTCCTGAGTACCAGTCTTGTATTCCACCTCCTCCAACCTCTAGTCAGCACAGGCCAAGGTCTAATGTTTCCTGAGGTACAGCTACAAACAGCCTATTTCCACGACAATTGGCCATTCATGGCCACTGCACTTTTCTTTAGAAATGTGTGCCAATTACAAGCCTTTCCAAAGGTCCCCTGCTTGCGCAGGCAGCTTGCCCTTAAATAAGGACCTCATTATGGCACTCTGCCTTTGAAATGTTTTCTTCTCATGACACTGTGTTCATGCTGCTGATAACAAATGAGACCTATTCGATTGTTCTACAAGCAGGTTTTCGGAGTGCTCTTTGCGGAAAGGCTCTCAGCCTGAATTAATGATGGGAAGAAAGGTTTTAAGTGTATGGTTCTGGCCCTATGAAGGTGATATAAGCACATGGGCAACTGCAGAAAGCCGGCGTGCCAGCCCAATCTGAAACCTGCAGGGTTCTTCCTGAAGATCTCCTTAATCGGGCTCTGCCATATGGCTACAACCCTGCTAAGGGCTTAGGACAGAATGGACTGAGCCTCGGGAAAGAAGTTGGTGGTGCTGTATAATTTTCTTCTGCTTGGAGGAGAGCAGACACTGACTTGTGGACCCTAAGCCTTGGAGGCTAATCCCTAACAAATGATGTCAATTCCCAATGAAAAACTGGCAACCGCTATCTACTTTCCCCTACATGGCAACCCTCACTCATTTCGCCTTTTCCCTTTCTGCCCCATGGCAATGAATGGCCGTCTCACATTGTAATGACTAGAAGGAGAAAGGGAGAGAGTTTTTACAAGGTTGGCATATTCTGCTGTCCTCAACTGTATTTTGAAAACTTGTTGTCAGTCCCCCTCCACCCCCACCCCCACCAGCAAAAATGTACACATCCTTTGTCCCCAAGCCACTGGTATTATCGACTGATCACACAAACACCGGATGACTTAAACATGCTCAAGCATGGACAGGTTTCAGGAAGCCTCAGCAGTGCCAAAGGCTACGGCTTTTATAGATAAAAACCACACTTTCATAGATTTACCGAGTCGTAGGACTTAAGATACCAAGGCAGATCAACTGGAAAGATTTATCCACTGTCTTCAAATCACCCCAAATCCTATGGTTGAAGGAACATTCTATAAATTATCTACAGAACAACAACAACAAAAACAAACAAACAAAAAACCCTAGGGGAATATGAGGTGAACCATGTCAGTTGGATAAGTGGAAAAACTGCTGAGAAGGGAGGCTACTTGCAGGCACTGTGTGCCTCCCAAAGGGCAGCTTGACAGCTTTTATTTTCTGTGCACAGACAGTAAACAGGCCGGGGCTTTAAACACTCGTTTAGACACATCCACAATTTGGAAGCCAATGAAAGGAAGATTCATGTTCTTCAAAAGGATGAGCCTACCTTATTACTGCAGCAAAATGCTACTGCATTTCAAAATCTAGAAAATGTTATCAGACCATCCCATCAAAAGAGATTCTTTCTAAACAAACCCAAATCCCCCAGAGACCCGAACAGCTCTTCTGTGTTTGTGCTGCTGGAAACACCCCTGGGTTTGCTCCAGATGTGCATCTGCAAAGACCCAGGTCAGGCACAGACCTAACACCTCCTTCCTGTCTCATGTCCTCTCTGCAGTATCCAGACTTCCTCAAGGCTGCTGACCCAGGGTCAACAGGCAGAAAATAGTCTCTTTGCCCTCCTGCCTCCTGCCTCTAGCCATCTCTACCTTTGTTTCTGACTTGCATTTTTCCATCTGTGCATTACCAGACCGCTCTTACGAGAAGAGTCCTCCAGAAGGTGAGCTATCACTGCAAAGTCAGTGTTAGTTGTTACTACAGGGATAGTTCACCAACCCAGCGCCGCCAAGGGTGACACACTAAACTCTCCTTAGCAAAAGCTAAAGTGTAGAACAATAGAAAATAAAGTCGACCGCTATGGAAGGCTGTGGCATTCTAGACTCCTGGACATCTGGGTGTAAAGGATAGGAAGTAAGCTGGGCTGGTCCATGGTACCCCATGGCACATTTTCCAAAATGTGTGGGATCAGAAGTATTCATATCTCAGGGTTGTCCCCCATCTCTGAGATATTAGAGTATTAACACATATAAAATGAAATGCTTGAAAGACCAAACTCTAAATACGAAATTCATGTATCCATTACACATACAGGATGAAGGTAAATGTACGCAGTATTGTTAAATAATTTTGAACACAGAATAGTTTTGAGTATGGAATTTTCCATTTGTGATATCATATAAGTTCTCAAAATGTTTTAAACTGTAGATCCCTTTTTGCATTTGGATTCGGATTGCTCAATCTCTGCTTCTACCTCCCACTGGGCTTGTTTTTGTTTTCTTGCTCTCTTTCCCCCCTGTTTTTAGTGGAATTGTAGAATATACGGTAACTTTTTCCTTGCACCTGAAGCTCCCAAGAGCTGTCTCTAGGGACTCTACTGTAGGGTTCTATGATTGACTATTCCATGTTGCTAACTGTTCCCCTCAGTCATAATTGGGGAGTCATCAGTACTGCCGTTATGCCCTGTTAATGTCAAATCATTTGAGGACAGGACACTGAATGACCACAGCCATTAGAAATGGGTGAAAGCCTTCATGTATAGAAAACATCTCTGAGCTATAAATATATTCCACTTAATATTTAGGACTTACTATAAATGATTCCTCAGAATTAGAAACTTTAAAGAAAAACTACTCAAGACTTTCCAACTACACCACACAAGCTAAAAGCTGACAACACCTGGATACTGGGGCAAACAGAATACCACCATCTAACACGACAAAACACCCAATATTGCTTCTCTTCCTCCCTTGCAAAGGCTCTAAATGTTTCCTTCCTCTCAAAAAAGTTTGCTTCTATACTTCAATATTGCCGAAAATCCACCTGCATACAAATTTTAACCCATTGTCTTTGATAGGTAACAGTCTTTGTTCGTACCTAGCTAAGACTATTCCACAGTGGAAACATAGTGAGGGTTACACACCACTACAACCTCTAGGAAAGTCAAAAGCCCCACAGGGGACCCCAGTAATCTGTGCAAAAGCATAGGCACCTACTGTGCAGGAAAGAGCTGCTGTCCCACTATGTGCATGGTAATTCTCCGTCGTCATGCTAACCTAACTGAAGATAGTTGTGTCCAACTGTGCATCATAACTCGCTACAGAACCTCCAGAAGCATGTCCTAGGCTGTGCTAGTCTATGCTCTCCCAAGGAGGACAAGGGTTGGTCTCTAAAAGGTGGTAAAAATAGTTGTAATCTGTCACAAATGGGTCAGGTTAACCTGGACCCCTGAGAGATGTCCTGAAGGATCAGGGCTACACTGGCTCAGGATGGTTTTCTGGGACAAGGTCGGTTCCAGGGAAAAGGAGTGGAGGAGGGCATGCGCTTGTCCTTGAAGTGTTCTTGGCAGAAGGGACAGCTGCCCCAACTCTAAGTGTTTCAAAAAGAGTAGCAGCCGTCAGTGTTGCAAGGCTGGAAAGCCGCCTCCCAGTCCCTCCTCACTTACAGAGGAGGGAGAACAGAAATGTAACAACAGCAAACAAACTCAAAAGAGCATCTGGGAGCTTGGCATCGGGAGGCCTGGGTTCTAGAGGCTCCCTGTCTGCTACATTTGTAACTTCAAACAAGTCTTTTGGTGAAATGAGGGGATTTGTGGAGTAGCTGCCACCTAGCTCCGGAGTGCAGCTGAGGAGCAAACATACCACGGCAGCCTTTGGCTCCAAGCCACGCTACCGTCTTCATGGACAAGTTTCTCAGGGACACCAAAGGAATGTCTGCAGTGACTAACTGCCCCACCCCCAGCAGCTGGGGAAGGGCTTGGCTGCTCCCGCCAGGGACCTCTTTGATGCTGCAAAGCAGACTGCATCAAAGAGTAAGGGCATGTAGAGACTTTCAGATATCCTCCACCGTAAGTGATTTCCTTCCCACCGCTAAAGCGGAATAGTTCTCCTCCCACAAATACCCCTGTGCTTCACACCTCAGAGAGACAGAGGTGAAGAGGAAAGAGAATAAGAGGAGAGAGTACAAAAGCGGGAAGTGCAGGAAGGTAACATCAGACATACTTTGGCTCCTGGGAAGCCAGGATGTGGCTAAAGAAATACAGGAAAAGAACGGGAGTACAAGCATTCTCCATGTAAATCTTACTAGATGACCCGGTCCCGTTTTCTCCCGGACCTTACTTGGTGTTTCATTATGAAGCAGTGGGTTGTTTCACATAGGCTGGATCCTAAGGACTGAATCTCTGTATTTCCTCCCGTGAGTATTTTGTTCCCCCTTATAAGAAGGATGGAGGAAATACAGAGACAAAGTTCGGAGCAGAGACTGAAGAAAAGGCCATCTAGAGATTGCCCCACCTGGGCATCCATCCCATATACTGTCACCAAACCCAGACACTATTGTGGATGCCAACAAGTGCTTGCTGACAGGAGTCTGATATGGCTGTCTCCTGAGAAGCTCTGCCAAAGCCTGACAAATACAAAGGCGGATGCTTGCAGCCAACCATTGGTTGCACAAGGCCCCCAGTGGAGGAGTTAGAGAAAGGACTGAAGGAGCTGAAGGGGGGGTGCAACCCCATAGGAAGAGCAACAATATCAACCAACAAGAACCCCCAGTGTTCCCAGGGACTAAATCACCAACCAAAGAGTACATATGGAGGGACTCATGGCTCCAGCTGCATATGCAGCAGAGGATGGTCTAGTTGGACATCAATGGGAAGGGAGGTCCTTGGTCCTGTGAAGGCTCGATGCCTCAGTGTAAGGGAATGCCAGGGCGGGGAGGTGGGAGTGGGTGGGCAGGTGGGAGAACACCCTCATAGAAGCAGGGTGAGGAGGAAGGGGAATGGGATAGGGGACTTCAGCGGGGCCAGGAAAGGGGATAACGTTTGAAATGTAAATAAAGAAAATATCCAATTAAAAAAAAAAAAAACAAGAAAAAAAATTAAGGACTGAATCATTTATGTCTTCCATATTCACAACAGCAATGAATGTTCATATAACTATTGCTTTCTAAAGATGACTGATTAAGGGAGAGATGAAGGAAGTGGCGAAGCAATACTTGGAAGTGGGGTACCTGTCATCTAAGTCTACAGAGAAGCATTGGGAATGGTAATGGTTTGAAATAAAAATTAACAAACTTTAGAGATTTAAAAACTATAGCCAGATAATAGGATGCGGGATGGCTTTGTGTTAGTCACAATTTACAACACACGCCCAGATGTCCTGGTTCTGTGTAGCACTGTCTCTGTGGGGCTTACACCACTCTGCTGTGTGTGTAAGCCATGAACCCGAGGCCATGACCAGGCTTCACTTGGACTGTTTCTCAGGAATGTTTAGATGAGCTCTCGAGGGATGAGGCTATGTTCACCCCTTTATGGCACAGAACAGGCTGCATACAAATGATGGAGAGAAGATGGTGAATCCCCCAACCCACTACAGACACAGCATCCTGGTCTCACTAGGTCACACTTCCTGGATGGGAAATATGGGGGTGGGGGAAAGAGGACTGCCCCGTGTGCTGAGGGATAAAATCCTTTGTCTAAACCCAGAAGTCTCAGGTCTTCTTTTGTATGCAGCGAGAAGCAGCAAGCTCACTTTTTTAAGGCTACAAGTAGGCTAAGATCTAGCTCCAAATGCCAACCACTTTATTTTAAATAATGATTTATTCCAATTTTAAAAACATGGCTTTAGGGGCTCAAGAGATGGCTCAGCAGTTAAGCATGCCCTTCCAGAGGATGGGCTCCATTCCCGGCTCTCACAGTAAGTGGCTCACAAGCGCTTGTAACTCCAGCTTCAGGGGATCTCACACGGTATAGCCTCCACAGGCATGTACAATTGTGGCATGCATCTATACATACATACATAACACACACAGAGACACACACAGAAACACACACAGACATACACATACATGTATATATGTAAATGGCATATATCTAAATGAAAACAAAGAAAATAAATCTCTGAAAAAATTTGCAAATCTGGTTCAGAATTTACAATTGAACCAAAGAAAAATAACGGGATAGAAAAGGACAGAAGAGAAAACAAACAAACAAGCAAGCAAACAAAAGACAAAAATCCACACGCTCTTAAATGGGATTTATCTAGCACATGACACTTTAAAAAAGACGACTGTCATTTTATGAAGACAGTCTTTTCCATGTCGTCCCCTCAAAACCCAGTTACACGTGTGCATAATGACTTCTGTCTAAAACATGGGCAGACTCAGCCAGGAAACCCCACTGACTGATGACTGCCTAGAAATCCAGCCAGTTCATTCCTCTTTCATACACTCACTCTCAAGGGTTCCTGGGCTTCTGCTGACATCAGCAGTAAAGGCTGGGCTTGGGAATGAAACCCATCCCCCCCGCATGCTACTCTCTCTTTCCAGGAGATCCAAAGAGCCACGTTAGAAATGCTGACACGCTGTGTGCCCACCTTGCTGTTCCTCCTGGCGCTGCACTTATGCCTCCCTACAGTCATGGTGACTCCACAGGCCTCGGAGCCTCACCATGTTTGCAGAGCAGGCTACATACCCAGTGGAGGGTGCCAATATCCACTGGTGGTGGATCTCATTCAACAACTTCCCGTTCTCATCTCTGACCATGTTCTCAGTGCCATTCTTCTGGGATGGATAACTTGAGTTGTTAGCGAGGAAACTTTGTTGAATGGCCACCACAGAAGCCTTGGAAGCACTCCGAGTGTCTACTCCAGCTTGTGTCAAGTTGACACACAAGATCAGTCAGTACAAATGCACAAGACTTTTCAAAATTACTGCTCTAATATACAGGGGTTTTTTATTTATGAATAGCCATGATGTTTACTGTTTAACGTACACATTAACTGTTTAAGGCTCCCCTTTAACACATGTAATGATATTTAATCTTGCCTCATATTCAGTATGGCACCTGCCCCAGATCTCTTCTTCCCAGATGGATGCCCTCAGGATGCCACAGAGCAGCAGGTCTGCTCTACCACCCACTCACTCCTCTCCCTGTCAGCTCACACACACATCAACAGCCCAATCAAAGCGCCACCATGCTGGTTTTGCCATCAGTTCCTGGTTTCAGTGGACCTTAAACACTATGCCCAAGTGAGTGAGATACATTCAAAAGGGAGCTACGTGGGCTCTGTCTGTCCAGCTGTTGGTATTTCTACTTTAACCTGGTCTTTCATGACGAGTGACAGGTAACTTCTACCGCAAGCACACTTAAGCCCCTGGCACTGTGCACAGTGCCAATCTTAGTTCAGCCACATCATGCAATCTGCCCATAAACCTAGTTCTGCCCTGGGTCATTGAGATTCTAACTTCGTCAGAATTCACTTCAGGCTTCCTCCATGGTAGAAAGGCTACATAAGGCTAGAGGCCAAGAATACAGCAATTATTTTCAGAGCACTGGCAGATAGGATATGAACACAGCATCCCAATAGGAGGAAAAAAAAAAAAACAACTGTAGGAGAGCATTCAGGATTCTATTCGAGAAAAATTTACATAGCCACTCTTGAGCACAGCCCCATAACAGTAGTAACGTCCTTAGTTAGTTACATCCTTAGACACATGGATAAAACATCATGTTATGCTCCTGGGTGGTCGCTGGAAGAGGCACGTTTAATATATATGCCTATAAAATTTGAAAGATAGAACCCAAACTTGGCACAGTTCCCTTCTGGGGCCTTTTATGACAGAACCCACACGAGCTATGTCCAAACACGTCAAAAGTTTATTTAAACATTTCAGGCAGAGCATAGCCGGCAGCAGTCTAAACCTTTATTTCTCCATAAACTTTATTCTCCACAAAATTCAGACAGACACAGACCCAGTACTGATAGAGAGACAGTCACAGGATGATGGACAGCTGGGGTCACATGCCTCTGCCCAGTGCCCAGTGTATCTACTGACTACTCTCCTTCATCTTTGGGACACATGAAGGCAGTGGAGACCTTGCCCAGTGACCTGGCCTCGGGGCACCCTGCAGCCCCCTCACAGTGCTAACACTGCTCACTCGAAACTTCATCAACACATAAACAGAGAGGAGCTCCGAAGGCCTTGGTCCAGTAAAGCCGGCGGGCTGGCGGGCACCTCTCGTGACTCCTAGAGGGAACTTGTTTTATCTGCAAGCCTCTTCACTGCCACAGAGATGAAGTGCTCTAAGCCAAACCCTCTGAAGTCAGGCGGATAGATGCAATGCATTGAAAGTGTGTTAATCGTGTAGGTCCAAAAAAAAACATTTAAGTCCCCTTTCTTCTGGATGTAGGCACTTGGGGTCAGGGTACATAACCTCAAGAGAGCTCAGGAGTCAGTGCTTCTTCCCTGGCCACCACCTGATGTAAAGACGGACATCCGGTCAGTCAAGTGGGAAACAGCTACGGCCTTGGTACTAGATGCCCAGCTCTCTTTGAGAAGCGAGGGACAAAGAAAAAGTAGTAGGTACACCCTTAAAGAATGCAAGCTTGGGTTCTTTCCAGGACTCTTTGTTCTAGCAGCACACAGACATAAAATGTCAACAGGTTGGGCTGGAGAGATGGCTCAGCAGTTAAGAGCACTGACTGCTCTTCCAGAGGTCCTGAGTTCAAATCCCAGCAACCACATGGTGGCTCACAACCATCTGTAATAGGATCCGATGCCCTCTCCTGGTGTGTCTGAAGAGATCAACAGTGTACTCTATGAAATAAATATGTCACCAAGTTAACAGTGGCTTTACTGTCCCCCTCTAGGGAGTCACAGAAGCCGATCTCAAGTAGCATCTTAGGTTGTCTTTGTATAGTTACATCACTCGGAGATCATGGAGATCACGAAGACAGAGTCACAAAGGGACGCTACGGTCCCTGCTTTGCAGCCGCAGATGTTTAAGTTCAGGTCATTAAGCCACTTGTCCACAGCCACCTAGCCGCTAAATAAATGACAGACCAGAACTTGTGTCTAGCACCAAGCATGTTCTGGCCACGATTCACTGTGACCAACACCACTGTGAGTGGAAGGGGGCTGTCCTTCTAAATGTCTAACCGAGGGCCTCACTCTCCGGTGTCTCCTGATTATGGAAGATTGTCATTGTCAGAAACACCTTTGCTTGGGATGTTTTCTTCCCATATAAATCTTTGCTAAAGCATCCTAAACAGCTCTCTCTCTCTCTCTCTCTCTCTCTCTCTCTCTCTCTCTCTCTCTCTCTCTCTCTCTCTCTCTCCATTCCGCCCCAGTGTTCACTCTCTTTCAAAATATACTAAGACTACACCATGTCCTTCTCAAACGCTGCTGGAGCCCATTGCTTCCAAATGCATCCAACGACCCAAGCAGGACATGAGACCCACAGGGCTTGTCCTTAGCCGGCACGGCCTCTTTCAGGTTCACCTCTGCATCCTGTATCCCTTGATAAGAATGACCGCCTGCTTTATAGCCCCAGGCCAGAAGACTTTCTTACCTTCTGGCCATGGGCCTCTTCAAACCTGATTTAACAGTATTACTGAGGCCACTAGCTGACCCAGATGTCCCGTGGTACATCTGACTTCCTGTCTGTTCATCCATGCTGGCAAACAATGTGGAAACACCTCTCAAAGCACACCCCAGGAGTTAAAAATGCTCCAGAGTAGCTGAAGCTACCAAACAAATACAGTAAGTGGCCAAATGATTCTCCAGGCCATGTGGGGCCAGTCCAGGGTCTCTGTGGGAAACAAAACTACAAATGGGAAATAATGTGCCTGTCACTTGCAGGGCAGCGTCGCGAGCTGCGGGTGCCATCAAAGGACTTCATCTGTCCATATATGTGAGAAACAGCTTCAATGACAGTGAGGATCCTAGAGGCAACTGTGACGCTTGGTTGGAAGAGATAAGGATACCCTGTCAGTCCCGTTTACTAACCGTGCTGCGTCTGCCACTGAAGTCTCACCCTGATCTACCAACACCGTGGAAAACAGTGGAAACCCTCCTGAACTGATGTAAGCACACCAATAACTCCCTCTCCCTCACCTTACCCCTTCCCCCAAACACACGCACATACATCTTGTACCTTCTCTTCTATCACAAGCTTCGGGACCGTAGTAGCTTAGAGTGCTATCTGCTAGGTATGAGTGTAAGGTCCAGAGCCCACATGGTAGAAGGAGAGAACTGACTCCCACTTGTCTTGACATCACCCCCACCACCCCCGCTCCCACCCTTCACACTTGTACTACATGGCACCCACATACGCTAAATAAACCAATGTTTTTCTGGTTGTCTGAACCTCCATTCCTTGTTAGTTATAAATCGACTCCTATTATTTTCATTTCTTTAAATCTGTTGGGATTTTCTTTTTGTCTAATGTTTTCTCCAAATGGGGATTCATAAAATACCTCACTGTCAACAAAATACAAGGAGAAACCAAGGGGGGGGGGGTGTTTTTTGTTTTGTTTTGTTTTGTTTGTTTTGTTTTGTTTCTAAACTGAAGTAGAACTGTTTACTATTGGAAAGAATGCTTCTTGGCCAATCTCCTGGGACAGAAACGACAGCTAGTCACAAGCAGTTCCTCCGCAAATGCCCTGTGTTCTCTGAGCAAGCCTGCAGGCTTAGGGATCATCCACTGTCTTCAGGGCTGGTCTCAGCTCTTTAGCCTGCATGCAGCTCATCACTCATGCATGCATGCATGCGCTCATCCCTGCAGTCAGCAGATGCCTGCCACCTTTCTACTGGAGTTAAGTCGTCGGAGCAATGAAGAGAAGACTGACTGAGCCTGTGCCTTTCTTTACAGAGCTGTGAGGTCAAGCGGAGAGGGCAAGACTGCCATTCAGACAGGAACAAAGAAGGGCTTCTACAATCCTGAGAGAGCCCTCCAGCTGTGTTCCTCCAGGGAATGAGAGCTTTATCAGGTAGACAGCAAGGAAGAAGATTGTATGAGTCAAACGTGTGGGGTGCATCCCAGCACAAGATGCACAGGGGTGCCTAGCAGGTACCCACATGAGCAGCTAGGTTCTTGGGAACAGGAAGTCCCTGGGGGTAGCTGGGGCTGCCCACTACTCTGTTGGGGGAGGGGATTGCAGCAGGCTCCCATGGCAGCAGTGTGCAGAACTTACTGGAGGGGAGGCCCTGAGGCAGAGGTCGGCCATGAGACTGCCAAAGCAGTGAGGTCTTGGGGGAGTCTTAGCTCCATGGAGGCAGAGGAAGGGAGAGAGAAAGGCAAAAGCAGGGAGCTCTGTGGTGTGACAGCTGACTGGGGTGCTGGGTTATCTTCCAAGGAGACCTGGCTGAGGTTAGGCCTGAAGATCTGGAGGGGCAATGGTGCTGTCAGCACAACTCAGATGTGACAAAGGGTTCAGTCAACTCCTCCTGACGCACTGGGGTCAGGGCTGCTACAGCACAGAGTGCGCTTGAAAAGTCAGAAAGAATAGAGGCTCCCTGAGTGTACTCCAGCCATCTACTGTGGGGAATCCCTGCAAATGAATTGCTACCAAGAGATGCCGTCAAAGAGGAAACAGACCACACAGACCACCGATTCTGTGCTCACACACTGTGGATCATAGCAGGTCCCATGGGGATATAAGGTTTGCTGCACAATTTAATTTCTCTGCCTACTTCAGTATTGTGGGTTGACCTGTGACCCCAAGAAGATCTATTCAAGCCTTCACTCTGACAGTGGTGAATGTTAACCTCTGAATGCAAAAAAAAGTCTCAATGCAATCAGGTGGAGATGGGGTTACGCTGGAGGTCGGTGAATTTGATCTCCGTCATGGTTAAGAGCCTCAGAAGCAAACGGAAGAGAAACACACTCGGAGAAGGCTATGTACATGGACACACAGACAGAAAGGCCACAGAGGCAGACACTGGAGGAATACGACCATGACAGAGCATCCCAGATGGCTGGCACCCATGAAGCGACAAAAGGGGCACACTCTCTTCTGTAGAGCCGTAGTGCGCATGGCCGGACGCCACCTTGACTTCAGACTCCTAGTCCCCACAACTATGAAATAACAAGTGTCTGTTTTTTAAAGTCACCAGCTTATAGCCTGTTGTCCCATAGCCCGTGGAAACTCATAGAGCCTGAGGAGCACACCAGGGACGGTGTCAACCTGCCAGTCCAAAGGCTGACTGTCCTCTCAGATTTCCATCAGGAAGGCCAGGCCAGTACAGTACACTAAAGGAGAATGCGTTCTGTGATCCAAAGCAGGCTCCTACACAAAGGCCAATGTGAGGAGAGAGAAGGGAACTGGCCAGGGCAGGCTCTCAAGCTTGGTCTTCAACTGTCTGCCCTGTTCCCATCAGAAATGGGGTCTGAGAGGACAGTCAGCCTTTGGACTGGCTGGTTGACACCATCCCTACTGTGCATCTATAGATTTAACCATTAAGAGGAGGCCCCACTGGCATAGGTTGATCCTGATCTCTTTGGGACCAGAGTTCTTCTAGTCCATCTCCCGACTCTTTTCTCTAAGAATAGAATACCCACCCACCCACACTACCCAGTCCTTACCTTTGTATTTATACTAAACAACATTTAAAGTCACAAAAGGATAGAGATTGCCTATCAAGAGGTCATTAAGACTTTTCAAAAAAAGTTCTACTATTTGTGTATCTAACCCTCAGTACTTCATTTAGTACCTTAGATACAATGAGCTAATGCTGCAAACAGTGTCCTGATAACTCTAGGGTCCAGCCTCCTGTCTAAGACACAGTTAGCAAATGGCCTAGAAAACTGACTATCCACCTAGGAAAGATGGAACAGGTAATCTGCTCGTATTGACCAAGAAGATAAACCCCATTTGATTCAAGAACTTACCTGTATGACTCAAACATTCAATTACATTAGAATATATTTTTGAGCTTGCAGCATATAATAATAAGCGTAAAGCTTACACGTTTAAGTACAATATAATTTAATTCTCTGCTCTTAAAAAGTGGAACAGAATGGTGAAAATAGGCACAACCTGAAAGAGTGCCATTCTCTGCATGTGACGCCTTGACAGTGCTCATAAGGCTATCCATCCCAACTAAGAAAAAGAAGTTGGGCATGGTGGCACGTGCCTCTACTACTGCAGAAACATATGGATAACCTGATCTGCATGGCAAACTCCAGGCCAGCCAAGGCTATGGTGAGACCCAGTCCCACAAAAAAGCAACCAAGAATGAACACAGAACTATATGAAACGGCTTTGAAAAGCTGACTGAAGGAGGGAGAATGCAGACAGAAGCCGTAAGCACGGTTTCAGTGGAAAGCAAAAGTTCAAAAACAAAAACAAAAACAAAAACCTAAGCATTTGTAACAGACACAAAAGTCTCGCAGACATATAAACTACCACGCCACAGTGAAAACCCTGTGTTACTCCTTCAGGAAACACTGTGTGTACACAATGTGAATGGATATTTCTTCAGAGGAGTAAGTGGTCAGCAAACACAATATCACGAGACAGCAAGAGAGTGCGGTCAAAACCACCGAGACAGATCTCCACAGCCACAAAAAAAAAACGGCTACCATCAAAACGGTAGAAAAATAAGACAGGTATGGTAGCACACACCTTTAATCCCAGCACTCAGGAGATGGGGGCAGGGAAATCTCTGAGTTCAAGGTCAGCCTGGTCTACATACAGAAGAAGCTTTGTCCAACAAGAGTCAACATGGTGAGACCCTGTCTCAAAAAACAGTAAAATAAAATAATAAATAAAACTTGAAGCAGGACCTTGGATAAATTAGCACCTTGGTGCATCGCTAGTCACTATGGAAAATGGTAGAGCCACTGTGGAAAACATCAACGTATTTCCTCCAAACATTACAAGGAAAGCTACCATAGATTCCATCGGTTCCACCTCTATACAAGCATGCAAAAGAATTAGAAATAGGGTGAGGGGCTCTGGAGAGATGGCTCAGCGGTTAAGAGGCTCTTCCAAAGGACCCAAGTTCAATTCCCAGCATCCACGTGGCAGATCACACCCGTCTGTAACTCCTGTTCCAGAGGATCTGACATCCCCACAGAGACAGATATGGAGAAAACCACCAATGCACGTGAACCAAAGATAAATTAATTCACTTAAAATATCAGAAGTGGGACTGCTTTGCAAATCTGTGTTCAAGGTACAAAAACTGCAGAAGCCTATCAATAGACAAACAGAAACACAAAAATGTGTCGTGATCACCAAGGGACGAACATTAGTTCCTGAAAGGACATGGATTCTGATAAGACACTGTCTCGTGGACTGAACAGGGAGGATGCTATGCCAAGTGACATAAACCAGTAAGCTCTAACGTGGAGCGCTTGCAAGGAGGACAAGTGAGAAGCGCTTACGTGGAGCACGTGTGAAGGTTCGATCCCAGGCATTTTCAAAACCAACAACAAACCTCCAGGTGATGCACGCCTACCGTATAAAGGTTTTTAATCTACACAATGACTCCACAGCGTTGCTTGTTCAAAAATAGTGTATTTGAACTGCATTCAGGGAAATCTATTTGAATTACTACAGACTCCTTGAGCGTGCTAACCTGTTTTCTGTTTGAAAAAGCAAAGGACTCAAATGTACTAAATATCACTTGTGCAGCTATCGGATGTTTGCTTTCTAAATGTCCACATACAGGGGAAGGGAGGGGCAAGGGGAGTGATAGGAGAGAGGTGCGCTTGACCCGGGCTGGGCTAGGCTGTAGATCACTGTGGTATTCTCTTCAATGCTAGGTACATTTGAAAACCTCCATGATTGAAAGAAAAAGTAATAAAATCCAGCCAGCTTCCACTTTATACTTTGACCTCTGTAACTGTGACCCTGGGAAGGTGGGTCAGTCCCTCGGGATGAGCTGCCTCGCTCAGTGAAGTGGCAGAGCTTCTGCTACCTCAGGACTGCTGGGTAGCCATGACAACTCTGAAGAGGTCATCCCTAAGACCCTAGGCTGCTTCCAGGCAGCTTCCCCGAGACCTCACACTCTCCTCTTAACGAGCTCACCTGCCAGAGCATGCTCGATTCAGAGCTCCGCCAAGCCAAGAGCACATAGCCCTGGCTTCCAGCTGCCCAGAGCCAGCTTGTTTCCAAAGCCATTTAACTCTCCATTAACTTGATTTGATGAGTTCCTGGACAGCCACCAACTGAGAAATCAAGGCCCAAACAGCAAGCACATCATAATTTAACCGCAGCCATGACTGGTCCATGCGCCTGTGGAGCGTTGGCGGTGGCAGCGTAAATCACTTTTGTTTTTCCCTTACCCCTCCCAGACTTCCTGCTCTGTGTGTGCGCCGCTTGGCGCTCACAATCTCTCTGCAGCTGCTATTCCATTTATTTTCCTTATTCAACGATCATTTACCTCGTTGCACAGTTCACTGTTGCCATCCATACAGTTTTTTGTCCTGGAGAAAACATGCAGTTCCTTCAATTTAATGAGCCCAACAGAAATCCATCCTTTAAACATCTGCAGTGCTAACGGTGAAATCGAAGATACTTGCTATTCTGAGTAATTCGTTGGCAGAGGCTGAAACAAAGCACGCTGATGGATGGCTAAAACCAGTGCCCTCATTAATTCTCCACAGAAGGCGGGGAAGGGGACAGCCAGACACAATTACTATGGGTTAATTAACACATATTATATGGGTAATTAGCCAGGGTCCTGCAGACCACACCTCTGACTTCATCAGACAACCAACTCCATACTCTCAGGCTTCTACTTCAAAATGTCAGCTATAACTACATCTTTGCAAGCATCAAACTGTGTAGTACACAGGACACGCTCCTAGGGCTTAAGAAGTTCTTAAGCCCTGCCACCTAATTCTGTAAAAGGAGGGTTTAAGGCTGTTTCCGGAAACGATTCAATCCATAGGGAGAAACCCTAAGAGACAAGAAATGTGGCTTAATGTTTGCGTTCAAGTCAATGAGCAGAAGAAAGGCTACAGAAGACTGATAAGAACAGAACCGGCCACCGGCCTGCCCCGAGCCAGCCTGCTTCCTGCAGCCTTAAGACTTCCTAAATCAATTATCCAAGATTCCTGCTCCTTAATCTCCCTGGACCTGAGGGTATCTGGCTGATAAGGGTGATAAAATAATCAATCAGCAAGCAGCTTGCCTCACAGGGCTGTTAAGTGCAAATAAAGCCGCTGCTAGGTCATTCTCTCATTCTCAGGAGTTCTTCAAGCTGTCCAGAGCTGAACATGTTGAAAGAGCTGCAGCTAGAGTTCAAAGTTCCCAGCTATTTCATTTGTGTACACACACACACACACACACACACACACACACACACAGAGAGAGAGAGAGAGAGAGAGAGAGAGAGAGAGAGAGAGAGAGAGAGAGAGAGAGAGGTGAACACAACAAGCCAAAGGAGGTCAGAAGAGGGTAGTGAGTCCCTGGATTAAGAGTTAAAGCATTTGTGAGCCACCTGATATGGATGCTGGGAATCCATTTTCCCTCCTATGGAAGAGTAGCAAGTCTTCTTAGCCAGGAAGCATCTCTCCAGTCCCTGCAGCTACTTCTTTAAGAAACGATGACTAAAGCACTTGCCTCCAAACTGCAGAAGAGGCAGGAGGAGATGGTGGCCATTTTACAAGGAGACAGTATGGTTGTAACTGCCTTGAGAAAGAAGCGTGACTGCTTGCTTTCCCCCCACGGATATCTTAGGCTGGCCCTTTGAACCTGCATACACAGACTCCCTTCTGAGCCAGGGCTGGGAAACGGCTCCACAAGGCTTTGTTCCCCTGTGGCTCTGGAGCCACCGTTCTCAGGAGTACATTCAGGTCATCCCTGCAACATGTCACAAAGATGCCTGAACTCCCAGGAGCACCCACATATGTTGTCCCCTATCTACACTTTGGATAAATCCTGTCCTGCTCCAGGATTCTACTGTCTTATCAAAGAGGACACGGGTCCAGCATGAGCCCTGGGAATGTTCCGTGTCCTGTGTGCCCTCCGGGTTGCTACCTCAGGAAGTATTTGAGTATGGAACATACGAGGGCCTTTACAAGGGAACCACAATGCACGCATACCACGCTCTGAGTATTTCAGGGTGCACACTCACCCACGAACGTCTCTGAAATCGGGTCAAGGTTTCACCGTTTGCAGGTTTGATTTTAATGACAGGCCTTCTTCTCTTCTCAAGTCAGTGAAAAGTGGTTTGTCCCTGGAAGTAGCTCTTCCTGCTCTGTCTGTGTGGCATGGGTTCTTACAGTGCGCAGCTGTGGGGTTCTTCGTGTTTGTGTATTTTGAATATATGCAGCTTTAACACAGACCAGCAGACATATAAGCACACTTCAAACATAACACCCCCTATTTTCTATGAGTTTCTCTTTAGGAGAAGGGAAGCTATTTTGACAATTTAGAGTGTCTTGGTCCACTGGATTCACTGCCAATGAATCCTCTGTGACCTCTCTGTCACCTACAGTCGTGTGTGTGTGTGTGTGTGTGTGTGTGTGTGTGTGTGTGTGTGTACACGCGCATGCTCTGGAGTTAGATCCTACTTCCTCCGAGGTTCAAATTTCTTACCAATTTGGGTGAGCATGCCCCACCCAAATCACTGGGTTGCCACAGGAGGACAAAGACAGGCGCTTAGATCACTGAGAGCCACACCCCAGGGGCTCAGGGAACTTTCAGCTGGCTGGCAGACACTCTGGCCCTCCCACCTCCATTGGAATTCTCAGAAATGTGCTGAGTAAGACTACCTTGTATACACAACTAGCCTTAAGTGTTCCCTATGCAAAAAAAAAAAAAAAAAAAAGGCCTTCTGCTGTCCTGATGGCTTTTTTTAAAAGAGTGATTCTCTCAGGCTGGCATGATGACTTTTTTTTTTTTTAATCTCTCAGGATGGTTTGGAGGCAGAGACAGGCAGGTCTCCAAGTTGGAGACCAGCCTGGTCTACAGTGAGTTCCAGGACATTCAGAGCTACACAGGATTTTCCTTTTTGGTTAAAGAAAAAAAATTGAGGGAGGGGGGAAGGGAGGTGGCAATGAGTGGTCTGTGTATCTATCTCTACATAGCCCAACTGGTTGTCCTGGAATTTACTATGTAGAGCAGGCTAGCCACATCTGTCCTGATGAGATGTCATTTATTTTTTTAAAAGAATTATCTATTTTATTCATATGAGTACACGGTTGCTGTTTTCAGACATACCAGAAGAGGGCATTAGATCCCATTACAGATGGTTGTGAGCCACCATGCGGTTGCTGGGAATTGAACTCAGAACCTCTGGAAGAGCAATCAGTACTCCTAACCACTGAGCCATCTCTCCAGCCTCTGATAGGATAGGATATCTTAAAGAAGGAAGTCAGAGGGGACAGCTGTCTGATTACTTTGTAACAGATTCTAGGACTGTCACTTTCCACCTGCAATGACAGGACCACACTAGGCAGAGCTACTCTGGGTGGGGGTTGGGGATGGGTGTGCAGAAGAAAACCAAGATGGTGGAGAGGGAAGGAATCAACTCTGAGGAAACCAAGACGGTGGAGAGGGAAGGATTCAAGTCAGTTGAACTTCAGACCCAGGTCACCTTCCTGTCTTCTAGAACCTGGCCTCTGATTTGTAATTAATGGAGAGGGAACAGAAGGGTGCTATTGTCCATTTATAACTGCTGAAGTCATAAAAATATAAAACCCAAGGTCGCTCTTACTAACTCACGGAGTAATTGCAGGTTGTAGCTATGATGTCTGGGCCTCCACTTTGATGCCGAGAGGTCATTTGTCCAAACAAGCTGTCCCAAAGAAAGCTCAGCCTCGTAAAGTACCAGTTGGGGGACAACTCACATTTTACCAGTCTTGAATCCAAGCCGGCACCTCACATACGTAAACTACAGAGAGGGAGATGTACAACTAACTACTAAACACAAACTACCCGAGGAGTTATGAAAGCGGGAGATGCCTGGTCCAACCTCAGAGGACCCTAAGTTACAGCCTGGATGTGCTGCGGATATCAGGAGTCTTCAAAGATACCCAGGGGGTATGATACGCAATCAGAGCTGAACAGCATGGGTGGGGGGGCTAAAGGACCGAATTCTTCATAGATATTTTTGCACTCTTTTGCTACCTCAGGAACCTACAAGAAGCAACTTGCTGGAAGATGTCCCTCAGGACTGTGCCATCCAAGCTCCAAGTATCCACTCCATTAATCCACAGTATCTTACAGGGCTTTCTGCAAGAGGTGAGAGGAGGGTTTACTACCTGCTGCTCATCCAGGTGATTTAAAGAAGAAGAAGAAAAAAAAATGCAGGCCAGCTCACCTCTGAGAAAATACACAATTACTAGACTTCAGATTCCAAGGGAGAGCTGAAGAAACAAGGTATAAGACCAGGTGTGAGCCTGAAAATAAGAGCATGTTTCTGAGATGCAAGGATGAGCCCCGTTCAGCTATCTCCCAGTCACACCCTCCCCAGTCAGGTCCTCACAACCATGTCCCATGTCAAACAAGTCCTTCCAAAGGAAAGAACCAGAAACCACGTGGAGCTCTGGCAGTACTCATAGCATCTGATGGGAAGAGACTGAGAGAGATGCTGCTGGGCTAGTGACATCCCATGGAACAGCTCCTAACTCCAAGATATTCCCATCCAAAATGACTATACGCTCAGAGGCTGAGCAAGCTTGTTCTATCTAGGCAGATAACGCAGAACGTATTCTTCCTATGTCCCACCCTCTCATGTGCACGGTATGTGTTTCCGAGGGGGCTCCGTGACACTTGGGTGGCCATGCAACAGCATTTGTTTACAAACAAACCCAATCCTTGACCAAAAGTGCCTCCTTTCAGAGGTTTTCAGACCCCTGAAAACAGGAAATACTTGGTGTGCCCTTCACAATTTTAAAGCAGATAGCTTGGTCACGCCCCTGCAGTAACTCGAGTTCACTGGCAAGAAGGCTCCTTCCTACATCCCTCCCACAGGGATGACGGTGCTCAACATCACTCCACGTGAGCAACAGGGTCCTGTGTCATACAGCTAAAACGCCTTTGAATTCTCAAATTCCTTATATCCTAAAATGAATCCTCAGAAGACTTCTCAGCAGTTACTTTCTGGTTCTCTCATGCAGGAGGAAACAGCAGTGACGCCATTCGTGTGAATAAACGCAAAGCAAACGTCCGAGAGCCTGGTCTCTGTCTGCCACATAACCAAGGTTCTCCAGCAGTCCTGAGAGGGAACCCCAACTGTCCAGCCTCCCCCACCAAGGGTTACCCGAGCACTCTTTCTTGTCTTTCCACTCTCCCACTGCTTCCACTGAAAGAGATGAACCCAAATGCCATGGGAAACAAGCCACAACCATCTATCTACCCTGGCTGCTCAGAATTAAATGATAAACACAAATAGGTGTTGACTAAATCCACACTCTTTTGCCTGGGCAACCAGCTTACATCAGCACCCAGAGATGGGTAGCATCTGTGCCTGATGCCACCCATCTGATGAGCACCCCCACATTTCTCACATTCCCTGAACCTAGGAAAACTGCTGTGGGCCACAAAAAACATACAACCAAAGCCCCTATCCCCACATGAATACCTTCATTAGCACAGTTAACCAAGCTGTCTACATTAAGGAGAAAAAGGGTTGTCCTTAAAAAGTTCATCTCCAGGTCATAAAGTCAGTGTCCTGAGGCAGGTTCTCACTGTGTAGGCCTGGCTAGCCTTGAACTCTAATGATATAGACCAGGCTGTCCCCAAATTCAGAGACTTCACTGCCTTTGCCTCCCTAGTGCTGGGATTCAAGATATATACGACCATGCCTGGCTTATTTTAATTAGTCTTTTTAAAAACATCTATAAGACTTTGCTAGATCTCACAAGATCCATTCTGTCTCTCAAGATCAATGGGTAACAAGCTGAAGTGCTCCCTTCTGTTATCAGAGGTTCTCGTCAAAAAGGGGGATAAAGGGGCTACAAAGGAAGAAGTGGTTGGAACTTAAATCCCTAAGAAAGTCTGTGAGCCACACAGATGCTCGGATGCAGCAAATCCAAAGGGCACTGCCTTTGCCTTAAGAAGCCACTTAGGCACCATGATGCTGTGAGTGAGACTCCACCAGCCGACCGTGCCAACTTGGTGATGCATGACCACCGTGGCATTTGGCTGCACGTTCAAGAATGTGACAAATAGAGCAGCCCTGCTTACCCACTGGCCAAACATGAAGCTTTCATGACTCACAGACATCATCAAAAACAAAAAACAAAAAACAAAAACAAAAACAAACCCCAAACCTAACCTAACCTAACCTAACCTATGGTAGAATTACTGGCCCCCGATAACTGTCCTGGGGCAATCATTACAGAAATCCCTTAAGAAGAGAATTTCAAATAATGGCATGGCTAGCTAGGCACTGGTAGCCCATGCCTTTAATCTTGGCTCTTGGGAGGTAGAGGCAGGCAGATATCTGTATGTTCTAGAGCAGCCTGGTCTACCAAGTGAGTTCCAGGATAGTCAAGGCTATTACAAAGAGAAACCCTGTGTGATGATTTTTTTATATGTTCACCCAGGGAGTTTGACACTATTAGAAGGTGTGGTCTTGGGGCTGGAGAGATGGCTCAGTGGTTAAGAGCACTGACTGCTCTTCGAAAGGTCCTGAGTTCAAATCCCAGCAACCACATGGTGGCTCACAACCATCCGTAATGAGATCTGACACCCTCTTCTGGGGTGTCTAAAGACAGCTACAGTGTACTGACATATAATAAATAAATCTTTGCTGGTGAGATGGCTCAGTGGGTAAGAGCACCCGACTGCTCTTCCGAAGGTCCAGAGTTCAAATCCCAGCAACCACATGGTGGCTCACAACCATCCGTAACGAGATCTGGCGTCCTCTTCTGGAGTATCTGAAGACAGCTACAGTGTACTTACATATAATAAATAAATAAAAAATAATAATAAATAAATAAATAAATCTTTAAAACAAAACAACAAAAAAAGAAGTTGTGATCTTCTTGGAGTAGGTGTGTCACTGTGGGCGTGGACTTTTACACCCTAGTCCTAGCTGCTTGGAAGCCAGCCTTCTCCTAGCAGCCTTCAGATGAAGATGTAGAACTCTCAACTCCTCCTACCCCAGGCCTGCCTGGATGTTGCCAGGTTCTCACCTTGATGATAATGAACTGAACCTCTGATCCTGTAAGCCAGCCCCAATTAAACATTGTTCTTTTATAAGAGTTGCCTTGGTCACGGTGTCTATTCACAGCAGTAAAACCCTAAGACACCCCTGTTTTGAAAAACAAACAACAACAATAATAATAGCTGTTTCTGTAGCCAACACTTTTTTTTTTTTTTTTTTGGTTTTTCGAGACAGGGTTTCTCTGTATAGCCCTGGCTGTCCTGGAACTCACTTTGTAGACCAGGCTGGCCTTGAACTCAGAAATCCGCCTGCCTCTGCCTCCCGAGTGCTGGGATTAAAGGTGTGCGCCACCAGGCCCGGCCGTTAACACGTTTTTGATGAGTGCCTGACAGACAGGAGTGGGATACAAGTAGACATAGCACAAGGCAAAGCTGTGACAGTCCAAAAAGTTCCATGAAGGATCAGATAAGCCAGAGCCCTGGAGGGCCTAGACTATATAGCTAGAAAGCGCTCACTGTGGAAGTGGAGAAGCAAGCCTGCGTGGTTTTACTGAGGACCAGGATACAGAACCACACAAATGTACCCAGCCAAGTTTTTGTGGTTGTTTTTGTTTTTGTTTTCGGGTTTTTTGGTTTTTTGGGTTTTTTTGGTTTTTTGAGACAGGGTTTCTCTGTGCAGTCCTGGCTAACCTGGAACTCACTCCCTAGACCAGGCTGGCCTTGAACTCAGAAATCCACCTGCCTCTGCCTCCCAAGTGCTGGGAGTTCAAGGTCATCTGGGACAATGCAAGTCCCAGATCCAGGCGTGGTAGTACGAACCTTTAATCTGAGCCACACCTTCTGCTGGAGACCTACATAAGGACATTGGAAGAAAGAGTCTCTCTTCTTTGCCTGCTTGCCTTGTGGGACTGAGCAACTGCTAGATCCCTGGACTTCCACTCACAGCTGCTGCTGACCGTTGTTGGGGAGTTGGACTGCAGACTGTAAGTCAACAAATTCACTTACTGTATAGAGACTACCCATAAATTCTGTGACTCTAGAGAACCCTGACTAAGACACCCACTATCCAAGTGGGACCAGATGGGAATTCCATAATAAAATTCAACGCTGAAGCTTGAGCTGGAGAACACCAGATGAGGACTTCAAGATGTGCAAGACTATCTGACCTTTTCTTAGATGCCAACTGCAAACGTCAGATCCCAGGCTACCTATAGCATCTTGCCAACTTGGCTAAATAAGAAACTCTCACCACTCAGGCTTCAATTATTTGCTAGTATTGTTCATAGTGAAGTCAAAGGAAAACTTCGCTCGCGTTTAATCATTTATTATAAAAAGATGCAAGTCAGGCACAGCCATATGCAAAGCTGCCTGGGTCAGGGTATGGAGCAGGATGCACAACTCGCCACACCCTCGCATCCAGGGCACTTCCCTGTGCTTTAGGGAGGCTTTGCTATGATGGGATAGTTGATCACTATCACTGGCTACTAAAGATGGCTTGACCTTTGCTTATCCTGTTTCCTGACAATGTTAGAGATGGAACAGAGCCCCACATGATTAGTGTTTTAGTCAGAATTTCTATGGCTGTGATGAAACACCATCAAAATAAGAAAGAGTTTATGAGGCTTATGCTTCCATATTGAAGGAAGTCAGGAACAGGAACTCAAATGGGGTAGGAACTTGGACATAGGAGCCGATGCAGAGGCCATGGAGAGCTACTGCTTACTGGCTTGCTCCCCATGGATTGCTCAGCCTGCTTTATTATAGAAACGGGGACCACTAGCTCAGGGAATGGTACCACTCACCATGGGCTGGACCCTACCCCATCAATCAGTAATTAAGAAAATGCCCTACATCCAGGTCTGATGGAGGCATTTTTCCCAATTGAGTGTCCCTCCTTTCAAGATAACTCTGGTTTGTATCAAGCTGATATAAGACTAGCCAGCATAAAAGGGACACTTTCCATATGGCCATATCTCTAGCCAGATAAACATAATGGGTCTCTCCTTCCTCCTATCCCCAAAGACAGAGTACAAAGCCTACGGTCTCCTCGGCCAACTCTCCTGAGAGCATGCAAAGGGTCCCAATCATCAGTCTTCTCCTTAAGTACATGCCCTTATCCCTTTAGAGATGCCAAAGCTCTTAGGAGATATAGGATGTGCTAGGAAAGAACTGTATGGAGAAAATAAGCACAGGTGTACACACGTGGTCCATAGCTGACTGCGTATGCGACACACATGAAGGTGATCCCTAGTGATATTATCATCAGCTCAGCTTGTGAAAAGACAACCAATATATCATCTACATATGTGCACAGGCAACCAATATATCTACATATGTGCACAGGCGAAGGATGGATCGTTCAGAAACTCCCTTCTGATTCTATGTGACCACATCATACCTATGACCGCTTGATTTACAATTAGCCATAGCAAGAGCTTAACAGAATAACAAGAGATGACATAACTGGAATAAAAACACCTGCATCGTCTATTTCTGGAGTTTTCACTTTATATGTTTTGTCACAGTCGGCCTACAATGATGGAAACACTGGGAAGCGCAGCCACAAATAAGGTAGAACTAGCAACTGTAGTTTCCAAAGCCCAGCCTAACTGGGCGATGAGACCTTGATGTTTTTGGAACTGGCAATGTTGTTAGTATACCCAGCCCAGGGGCTTTGTTCTCCTATGCCACTCCTCTTCAGTGTGAACCAAAGGAAAAGGAACACTTCCTGAATGACAACGAACCGTGTGATTTGTGACATGATATTGCACCTCACCCCTACCCTAGTGAACGACACTGCGTATTTCCAGTTTCAGCAGTCAACTGTCTCTCGTAGTTTCATCCCTCGGGGTTTCCACAGTAATCATCTAGCAGTTTCATCGTATTAAAAACATCTGTTCAGAGTCTAGAACGTTACAGAAAGCTGCTGTGAGAAGCTGGTGCTACCAGGAAAGTCTTAATGGGCAAGCCTGCCGAAGCGGTCAGGAACAGAAGGGGCAATCCAAGGCTCTGGATGGAAAGCATGAGGCGCAAGTGGTGGCTGAGGGGCTCATACTCACCCCTGTGGAAGAAAAAGCCTTCCTCCTGCAATGTTTTCATTGCATGAAGCAGCACGATAAGAACCTCTACAAATAGACGTTAATTACAAAGAGAAACATCAATGGGCCAAAGGTTCCTTTCTCCAACACCTGAGGATAGACCTGAGCTGCCTTCTGCACACTGCCTTAATGCTGGCTCCAGAGCCATCACAAGTGATAACCCTAGTGATGACCCAGTTCTGACCCTAGTGATGACCCAGTTCTGACCCTAGTGATGACCCAGTTCTGATCCTAGTGATGACCCAGTTCTGACCCCAGTGATCAGCTTCTTCTAGCTAGAATAAATGCTCAAAGGAGCTACGGAGGAGGAGAAGAACTGGACTTGGGAGGTCCCCACCCCTTTGCTGCAGCATGACTGGAGACTATTCAGAGCTCCTAGACCTGGGCTTCCTTGCTTTGCCCTGAGAAGGAAGGCTGAAGTCCCTAGGAACCCTTCAGGCTTGGATGCCCAACAAATCTAACACTCTAAAAGTCCCACAAAAGGCAACATGCTGACGATCTGTTTCAGAGCCTGTGGTGCTCCTGGAAAATGCTGGAATCTTCAGGAGGTAGAAGTCACCATGGTACACCTTTGAAGAGGACATTAGAGTGTCGGTCAGTGTCTCTGTCTCTCTGCTTCTTGACCTCCAAGAGATAGACAGCTTTGCTCCAGGACACACTCCTCTACAATTTTCTTGTCATCACAGGCCTCAAGGACCATGGGTTAAAATCTCTACATCTAAGAATCCGAGTAAATCTTCTGTAAGTCAATTATCTCAACTATTTCATCTTTCAGAGTTGCATAAAGTCAACAAGCATCCCTTAGGTTGTGGTACAGAAATGGCCACACCCACGGATGAGACACACGCAGCTCATGCCTTCAGAGACACGTGAGGGCTGTGCTCACCTCTGCCTTCTCCATTCCCCTCACCACCATGTTCTCTTTATCATAACAAAAACCAAAAACAGGTGTTAGGAAAATCGTTCTCTAACAACCAATCTCAATGAACAAATACAACCTAAGAAACCAGAACATTCCAAATATTTGAACAGGCCAGAAACTTTCCTTCCCGAATCTCCACCATAGTTCCTGTGCAAAAGCAAATAAATCCACTAGCACCCAGCCCAGCTTAGATGCCCCGGGAGGGTACTGGGGGGAGTTGAGTGGTGATTTCTGACCTCAGAGACTTTGATACAAGTTTGTCTTGATTCAGAGAACGATTTCTCAATGACCTGTGATGCACTCTCAGGCTCCATAGCAGCAAATTGGCACTAGTCTATTTACAGCTCCTGAACGGAGGGCACAGCACACTCTTCCAGCCACCTAACTACAGCTTAAGCATGCAAAAATATTTATACCGTGTCTTTCTGTGGCTGGTGCCTGTTAAAATGATCTGTGAGTCTCTGAATTCTGTATTACTCAGCTGGGAACTCCTGACCTGTTATCTGGATAAAGTACAGAAAAGGCTCACCCACAGGGGCAGTAGGAAAGAAGGTGGTTTCCCTGAAGCCCTCAGAGAGTACGCAGCATACACAAACACATAAGAGACAGACAGACGGGGATGGACATGGGGTGGGGGGTTGTTTGAACTGAGTTTCTGCAGCAGGCTCAGGTCAAACTGGAGCCAACCCCAGTAAAATTCTCCTGGTGAACATGCACACGCCACACACATGCCTACCTGAAACCAGGAGAGACTGAACAGTCAAATCCACCATCAAGCCATTTCCTACAGCTGATGTGACCCTCTCACAGGACAGTAACTGAAGCAACACCCATCAGGCTCCTTCCCTGCTATTCTCTTTCCCAGTTTCTACTCTACAAACTGGTCGGCTGGGAGGCGTCGTTCATTTTATGAAACGGAAACCATCCCTAATCTCAAAATCGCAACCCCAGACCGATGGAATCTGACATTCAGTTTGTCTTTTGACACACTTTCCTGCAGTACAGATCCAATCAGATGACATGCCTGTCCTTTCTAATGGCCGATCAATTTGGCTAGCTACTAGCTGAATCTGCTATATAACTGTATTCAGAAAGTCGGGGAGGGGCTATGGTGGAATAACATCTTCGGAAAGTGGAAGCTAAGCTCCAGCTACCCACTTTCACTTTCTGAGCTACTGGGCCAGTGCTGAGAAGAAATAACACCATGCATACACTTTAATGCACACAGTCAGCCCACAGTCTTTCACTCAAAATATTGGACAAGAAAACCAATTGACATTAAAGGTTAAAATTCACATAAAACCAAACATCCAACTGTATAAACCAACAGTGTTTGGTGTATTTGCACAGTGGTAGACAACCATCACCTTTGTCTGGCTCCAAAACATACCCAAGGCAATTCCAGATCCTCAGAGAGTTGGCCCTTCTTTCCCAAAATGACTGAAAACTGGTCACCTGATTACAAGAATTTTGCAAAGTCAATCATTACTGAAAAAGCAGAATGGAGTCCAAAGCTGGTGGCAAGTCACTGAAGGTGGAGACAAAGGATAGCAACTGTGGCCACCAAAAGCCCTGGGGAACTGCAGACTGAGGAGAGGCAGAAGGGACTTAAAGTAATGGGAAATGTTTGGTGGTGTCTACCAGGCTCCTGAACATGAGAACCACAGGAATCTGTGGAAAGCCCAAGTGGGGCTGCTTGGGTCCTCGGAGGCCAGGCGGTTGGCTCCCCACAAGGCCTCTGTTATTGAGGAGCAGGGAAAGCCCTTGTAGCCTCAGGCCACCGTGCATCCCAGTGGATGCATACAAATGCCAGGGATGAGCCACAGAGAACAAAGCTCACAGAGACAAACTCAACCTGTGCATTTTTCATCTTTTGTGAAAATAATCCATCAATGGAGACAACAGCTGGCAAGTCCCAGTAATTTCTCTCTGGCCGCCTTGGGACCCAACATCCCCTGGCTCCATCTTTCTCTGTGTCCAGCATCCTCTGCCAGTGTCTGACTCTCTTGAGACTCCTGTATGTTATACAATACCTTAATAGTTTAGTATAAAAATACCACCGTCATACTGGGCTGACTGCACGGGGGAGAAAATTTATTCTATCCCAACTGAGTCATCCCTCTGTACCATTTTAACCCATAGAGTGGGGGGTGGGAGGGAGAGGCTGATCCCGCCACATCACTCGTCACATCTTCCTGAGCCAGCATTAGGCTCCAAGATGACCCTTGCTTCCTCTGGCCTTTCTTTTAATGTCGAAAGCAACAGTAATTATTTCTTCCTCCCAGGAGATCCCAAGTCTTACACAAATCCATTTAAACATATACAGACTCCCTTGCCTAAGATTACGAATGTAATCAGTCTTCTGTATCCTTGTGTTCCACACCTGCAGATTCAACCAAGCAGGGATAGAAGATAGTCCAAAAAAAAAAAAAAATCGCTGTAAATCTGATTACATAGACTAGATTTTTATGATTAATCCCTAAACAACATAACAAAACAACTATTTATATAATGACTACACTGCATTCATGCATTATGAATAGTGTAGATGCCGGGCGTGGTGGCGCACGCCTTTAATCCCAGCACTCGGGAGGCAGAGGCAGGCGGATTTCTGAGTTCGAGGCCAGCCTGGTCTACAAAGTGAGTGCCAGGACAGCCAGGGCTACACAGAGAAACCCTGCCTCGAAAAACCAAAAAAAAAAAAAAAAAAAAAATGAATAGTGTAGAAGTGACTTCAAGTATGCAGATGTGCTCAAGTCTATAAAATATTATATCACTTATATAAGAGATTTGAGTATCGGGCTGGTGAGATGGCTCAGTGAGTAAGAGCACCCGACTGCTCTTCTGAAGGTCCTGAGTTCAAATCCCAGCAACCACATGGTGGCTCACAACCATCCGTAACGAGATCTGACTCCCTCTTCTGGAGTGTCTGAAGACAGCTACAGTGTACTTACATATAATAAATAAATAAATAAATCTTTAAAAAAAAAAAAGAGAGATTTGAGTATCTACCGATTTCCATTTCTGTGAGGCTCCTAGAATCTCCTGGTATCACTATGTATGTATGTATATATGTATGTATGTATGTATGTATATGCATGCATGCATGCATGTATGTATGTGTTCATGTATGTGTGTACATGTGTCATATGCATGTATTTAACTAGACCATGTGTAGCTACAGAAAAATACCAAAACTTCTATCCGGATCAATCTTATAAAATATACTTCTGAATTATTTTCTATGCACACTAATAGGGCTTGACCTGTAAAACACACAGCACCGTTTCGGAAAACTTAGACCAAAGGAAAAAGCAGCAGACAGTAAAAGGTCCCAGGAATAGTGAATAAGGCAAAAGATTCATGACTGTCGGGCAAACTCTCCCATCCTGGGGGGGGGGGGGGGGTTGGGGGGGGGTGGATCCAGGCAGCAGTTAAGGGGTCTGCTCTACTCATGAGGGAAGTGCTCTCAGTAGCCTCCCCGGCCCTGGGGCCCTGCAGAACCCACATCCCTAGCCCAGCAAGATGCCACTACCACAGTGAGCGCGACATTGTCATCTCTGAGTTGGTTCCCTCACTTGGCATGTGTCAGGCATCCATCCAGGCACAAGGGTAGATGAACCAAACAGTGAACCAGACAGACAAACCGACAAACCCTGCACCCACTCAAACGGCGCTCACATTACCGAAGAAGGGACATTAGCAGATCTGGACACACGAGAGACAAGAACAGTACTTTCCCAGCCAGGATGGCCACAAGCAAAGGCGGTGGGGGACACAAGAGGTGTAGCACAAACCACAGCAAAGCAACCTTTGCTCGTGGCCATACTGGCGGCCTGAGGGACGGTAGAGCACATTTATTTATGCCTTCAGCCTCAGAGCTCAGGATCCGAACAAAGTGTAGCGCTCGACATTTGGATGGGAATGGCTGAACGAAATAAGAAAAATGTACCCAGAAGACATGACCTGCTACATGAGGCTGTCAGCGAGTCATGTGCCAGCTGGAACCAGCCTTCTCCGGGACTTCTGCGCTACATCAGTATGCACAGGGCGCTTTCCAAGGAAAAACACTCTGCTCCGCTCTTAGAAATAACGAAGCCAGAAAGAAAGTCAAGTCAGGATCCACAGAGCCATATGCAAACGAAGTGGTTTTTTTCTAGACCGCTTCGCTAGAATAATCAGCGCAGCAACTTTAGAAGATCTATCTATAGATAGATAGATAGATAGATAGATAGATAGATAGATAGATAGATAGATATCTCTGCTTGAATCGTATTGGCTGAATGATATACAGATATGTGTGTGCAAGTGAGCGTGTATGTGTCACACCTATCTACAGAGGGCTTTTTTGCTGTTGTTTTGAGACAGGACCTATGTAGCCTTGGATGGCCAAGAGCTAACCATGAAGATCAAATAGCCTTGAACTCATACAGATTTACCTGCCTCAGCCTCCCAACTGCTGGCTCTGGGGTTAAAAGGCATGAATCACCAATCCCATCTGTTAACAGAGTTTTGATGAACAAATTAAATATACTCCCCCCCCAATGTCATTGGAAGAAAAGGTGGGGGGACAGAGGGGGAGGTGTGTGCAGAAGCTACTGTTTAATTCTGTACTTTAGAAATAATACACTCGGACGGACACACTGAAAGGATTAACAGCCTGTTCATTTGAATAGAAGTAAGCCATGAATGTAGACCAGAGTCCCAAAGCCTTTTATGTAAAAAGCCAGAGAGCAAATATTTCAGGCTTTGTGAGCAATCCGCGGTCTTTGCTTCATAACCTTCTTTGCATCTGTGTGTTCACGTGACTTATTTATTGTCTTCTAGCACAAAAATGAGGTGTGAGGTGTCCCTAGTTCCTAACAAGCCTGAGAAGGTACTCCCCGAGTCTCTGCCTTACCTCCCTCAGTCTCTCCACCTCATTCTGGAGGGCCTGTCTGGATACCTCCACCTCGATCATCTGCTGCCGGAGCGTTTCGTTGTCGTCTTCGGCCTTAGCGCGCTTCTCCTCCACGGTCTCGAGTTCGTGGTGTAATCTGACAGACACATCTTTGGCTACCTGCATTGTACACATGGGGATCGTGTCAGGATGTCATGAAATCTGGGGGATGCCAAGGGGGAATAATAGACAGCCCCAGAGGTACACTCATTAAGCAGCTTAGTCGTTGCAAGAATTCAGGAAATACGTGACAGACTTAGATTGACAGTACGACATGTTGAGCATCTCTGATTCAAAAACCCAGCATCTGAAATGCTCCAAAATCGGAAACACTCTCAGACCCAAAAACTTTGAAAAAAGAATACTGTCTTGGACTGGTGAGATGGCTCAGCGGTTAAGAGCACTGACTGCTCTTCTAAAGGTCCTGAGTTCAAATCCCAGCAACCATATGGTGGCTCACAACCATCTGTACAGCTACAGTGTGCTTAGATATAATAATAAATCTTTGGGCCGGGGCGAGAGGGGCTGACCGGATCGAGCGGGGTTGACCAGAGTGAGCAGAGGTCCTAAAATTCAATTCCCAGCAAATGCATGATGGCTCACAACCATCTGTACAGCTACGGTGTATTCATATACGTCTATACATTAAATAAATAAATCTTAAAAAAAAAAAAAAGAAGAATACTATCTTAGCTAGTGTCTCTATTGCTGTTATAAAACACCGTGACCAAAAGCAACCTGGGATGGGAAGGGTTAAATAAACCTTACAGTTCCACGTCACGGGGCAATGTTGCTTAGTGACTTTTCCCCATGGGTTGCTGGCAGCCTGCTTTCTTACACCACCTGGGACCATCTGCTCGGGGATGGCACTGCACAGAATGGGCGGGGCTCTCTCCCATCAATCAAATGTCCTACAGACTTATCCATAGGCCCGTCACACGGAAGCACTTTCTCCACGGAGAGTCCCTCTTCTCAGGCGCGTCTAGCTTGTGTCAAGCTGACAATAAACTACGCAGACACTCAACGAATAATTTAAAACGCGAAGCTACATTATGAAGGAGCGTGTGGCTTTCATAAACGACAAGGCCTGGACAGGGCTGTTTTCCTCATGGAGTTACTACCAAGAATGCCAATTCTCTTTGCACTCGCATGCTTTCTGTCAAACAAATCAATATTAAACATCTACTATATGCCATGCCATGTTTCATATCACCAAGTTTTTAAAGATGTCTCTGTGCTTCTAGCGTGGTTAAAACCTGAAAGCAGTTAACCTTTGACTTTCTTCTTAATTGTCTTTATTTTATTTTGTGTACATGAATATTCTGCCAGCGTGTTTTGTATACAGTGCCCATAGAAGCCAGGAGACAGTGCCAGATCCCCCGGAACTGAAGTAGTAGATGCTTATGAACCACCAGGCTGGTGCTGGGAACAAAACCTGGGTCTTCTACAAAAGTAGTCAGTGCTCTTAACTGCTGGGCTTTCTCTCCAGCCTACAGCTCCTTTATTTTTTAAAAGTGAATGGGGAAAAGCTGTAGGAGAACTATAAATTACTCTTTCATACACTGAGTAGCCAACAACTGAGAATTGCAAAGATTATTCTTGCTATATGGAAAAGGCCAGATGAGATCTCACACTCTCACAACCTAGAGGACATCCATCCTGCATAGCCCACATCTACGTGTATGATTGGACCAGGGTGTCTCTGCAGTCCACACTGGGAGCAAGAAGGGTAGAGAGTCTGGGGTTTCCTCCCAGTCACTTCAACCAGTGAGTCTCCCTCTTCCTTACTCTCCTTCAGATTTATTTTATTTCACGTGTAGAAGTATTTGGCCTACATATGTCGACACATCGTGTTCATTCCTGGGGACCCACTGAGACCTGAAGAGGTCATGGTAGATTTCAGAGATGGAGTTAGAGATGGGCTGTAAAACCACTGTGTGGATGTAGGGATTGGATCCAGGTCCTCTGCAAGCGCAGTAGTGAAATGTGTTGGGTGGTGTCTGAAGTTGCCTAGGAACGGGATGCTGAGGGATGGACCTCACTCACCTTCAAGTCCTGCTCCAGGCTTCTGATGAGCTCCCCGTCCACCTGCCCTGTTTCCGCCACTTTCAGGCTCTTCTGCTCGGCTTTCCTGAGTCGGTACTGCAGGATTCTGCAGTTCTTGTTAGCACGGTCCAGCTCTCTCCGAAGCTCCTGCAGCTGGTACCCGTCCTCCTCCAGATAGCTATCCCTCATCTCCTCCATCTCTGCACGGAGCTCATCCAGCTCATCCTAGGGAATCCAGACATGGAAGGTGAGCCAGACCCTGGCAGGAGAGAGCTAGAAGGATGCAGTTCTCTTCAAAGGACAGCCCACGCCACTCCACCCAACACACTAGGATGTCAAATGTCTATGCACACCCATCAACTCGTGGCCATTCAGGGTGAAGCAGCAAGGGACCGCTGCTCCTCGTAGGAGATGATAATGTCATCAACTATTCAAATCTGAACAGACGCTCTAAAACTCAGTCACCATGTCCCCCACCATGATTCCCCAAAGCTTCTCTCTCGAGACATACATACATACATACATACATACATACATACATACATGCAGAGAGAGAGACAGACAGACAGACAGACAGACAGACAGACAGACAGAGAGAATATCTGCTCTGCAAATAATTAAGCCTTCAGATTCAAGCCAAAGGCACAATTTGGGTACCAGGATGAACCAGACAGACCTCCCCATTCCAAAGGACATAAACTTTAGTAGGGCAACAACTGCTGATTGCCCTGGAATTACTGCAAGCCTGCAAACATCTCTAAAACCCTATTCCATAAACCCTATTCCACGGTACAAACGTCAGCACTAAGTGATTCTATCTAATTAGAAACATTTTCCATTATTTCAAACACACACTGAGTTTTGTTTTTTTTTTTTCTCCCCAATCTCCTAGCCTGCATTTCCCCAGACCTCCCATCTTTACTATAAATGCAAAAACAGAGTCCACTGTTCTACACTGAGCTCTGGCCTTAGGCCCCTGCACGGATCAGCCTGAATATCAAAATGAAATCATACTAAGTTTCCCATACCAGCAAACAAAAAAACTGTTGTTGTGTGACCTTCTGAAAAACCAGGAGAGAGCTGATAGCCTAAAGTCCCAAACAGACCAGTTTCAATGCCATGGTAACAAATCCCCCCTCACTTTAAACATCTGCAGAGGAGAGTAACCTGAGGTAACCTGACACCCAATCTATTTTTCTCTGGTTAGGTCTCCTTCGGGAGAGTAACTTTGAAACAGTCTGCTTTGTTCTTGTTACTGCTTTCTTCAGTCTTTCTTAGTCTATAAAATCAGTCTCAGCCCAAGGAATTGAGAAAGGAGGTGAGCTTGATTCTAGAATTGCAGATAAAATCATTTCCTTAACTGAGGCTTCGCCTCTGGCTCCCGCCCTACAGCCCACATTCCAGGAAGCATTATTATGGCCTCAGTGGGTGACTCTCCTTCCCGCCTCCCAAATCCCAATTCCAATTCTGGTTTCGGCCTCAATCCCAGCGTAAGCAAATCCATCCTGGGCTCTAAGCTTCCCCGCAGGCCTCCAAATCCTTCTAGTCTAAATCACTACCTGCAGAGTTAACCTTTAGTATGTAAATTAGATGACTCTACCCACTACCAAAACCCTTCAGGACTTTTTCTTTCTCAGAATTCTGACTAACAACCCTTCCCAGGGCTCCTCAGGGCCCGTAGGCCTTACCTGCTTTTCTTCCTTCCTAGAATGTGTCAACTACCTGGTGGGACTCCCTGAGCAACCCCTGGATGTGTGGATGTGTGTCTGTCTCTGTCTGTCTCTTTCTCTGTCCCCTCTGACCCCAATCTTCTTATCACCATTTAGTGTTATTTGTGTATTTTTTTCATTTTTTTCTACCCTTAAAGTAAGCCATGACGGCCCGAAAACTTGTCTGTGGTCCCTTCTCTGTACCCAGAGCAGCCTAAGGCACACAGGGGGCTTTCAAAAAAAAAAATGTTTGTGGAATGAATATGCAGAAACATCATCAACACATAGAAAAGACCAAACCATCAAGACGAGGGAACTCAAACTTCTGCTCCAATCTTGCAGTCTAGTTAAGAAACACCCCCAAGCCGGGCGTGGTGGCGCACGCCTTTAATCCCAGCCAGCACTTGGGAGGCAGAGATAGGCGGATTTCTGAGTTCGAGGCCAGCCTGGTCTACAGAGTGAGCTCCAGGACAGCCAGGGCTATACAGAGAAACCCTGTCTCGAAAAACCAAAAAAAAAAAAAAAAAAAGAAAGAAAGAAAAAAAAAGAAAAAAAAGAAGAAGAAAGAAAGAAACACCCCCCCAAACCAGTAAATGTTGCTGCCGACTACAGAATACATAACCCAGCAACATAGCATGAATTATTCTGAGAAAGATCTATATAGGAAGAATATTAAGGAAAGCATTCTAGAATGTTTCATAATTTGCTTAATAATCGGTGGTTCAAATGCCTACAGAATAAGAAGTGCTCGGTTATTCCTATTTATTTTATCCAACTCATACTAAGGCTCAAGAAAAACAAGATGCTCTCACCCACACCAGAACACCCTACCCAGTCCGCCCTCTTGCCTTGCTACTCAGTGTGCTCCAGGCTTCTGGGGTTCTCACCACCCTCCCTAATCCTGATTTGTTCTTAAAGCTGGGGATTTTCTTACAATAAGGAACAACATTCCCCAGCTTCTGAGCCCCAGCTTCAGAGGACCCCGAACGGAAAGAAATATTCTGAAGATTATCATGGATAACGATGACGTAAAGGCGACCCATCAGGAAGAAGGCGGCTCTCAAACCACAGCTACACACAATGGTTTTAGAGCAAAAGTAGGGGAGCCCGACCCCCTAAGCCCAGCGAGCAGTGCCCTACTAAACTGTCCAGTGTCCTCCTTAACAGGATCCCTGTGGTTGGTGAGTTCTGGGTTCAATAAGAGACTGTCCAAAAAAGGGTGACAGTGAACCTCCGACAATCTACAGGCACAGACATCCATACAGCGCCAATTAGGTGGTAACAGCTTGGAAGGCTGGGGTAGAGTTCTTCAGAAGGCAGTATATGCTTTGAATCAGCGCTTCATATATGGTACAGTTTCACCCATAGCCAGGATTCATGGGTCCAGGAACCAAGGGGTGGAAAAGGGAATAGTTCCACTTACTATCACTCCTAGTGACCCTCTAGGAAAATTTTTGCTTCCTGTCCCCATACACACATGCAGTGCACACACCTTCTCCCACTTGCTAATGGTCAAATAAAAATCTCACCCTCTTACAGAACGTTCTATATTAACACTGAAAATATCACTGTAAGTCTAAGCCACTCCTCTGACTGTGGTGGCGTACCCCAGTATTCACATTACAGCACAGCAACCTCACCCGCCCGGTTGCTGTCTGTGCTAGAGAGAGAGTAAATTACCCTGACCAGCTAAAACCAGTTTTAGATGCACTTTCACCTCTGTGAAAGGAAATCCCTGAAAAGAAGCTGTGTCTGACCAAGAACAAAAATCAGCTTGAAGGGGGTCTGTCTGCAGAGACTGACAAGCACCGGGATTTCAGTACCGTGGAGAGGGTAGACTTTTCTAGGTTCAGACGCTAATCACTTTATCTTGGGCTAATATTAGGCTTCGGGAACAGCCATACCTCAACCCACTCTGTATCTAAACTAACAGCTCGTGATGATAAATAGAAATAAATAAAAGCTATTAACTTAGCAAAACAACTGGCTTCCATCAATCTGGGAGCCAAGCATCCTGGGCCTATAGAAAAGCTGCTTCTCCCAGCAGGGGCAATGGTGGCGTGCACCTTTAATCCCAGCACTTGGGAGGCAGAGGCAGGCGAATTTCTGAGTTTGAGGCCAGCCTGGTCTACAGAGTGAGTTCCAGCACAGCTAAGGCTATACAGAGAAACCCTGTCTCGAAAACAAACAAACAAATAAAGAATAAAGAAGAGAAAAGCAGGGCTGGTGAGATGGCTCAGTGGGTAAGAGCACCCGACTGCTCTTCCGAAGGTCCAGAGTTCGGATCCCAGCGACCACATGGTGGCTCACAACCATCCACAGCGAGATCTGGCGCCCTCTTCTGGAATGTCTGAAGACAGTTACAGTGTACTTATATATAATAAATAAATCTTTAAAAAAAAAAAAAGAAGAGAAAAGCATCTCCCATTTCATTGTACCTGCCTCTCCTCTGTACCCACCAATGCATTTTAAAGTTGCCCTGACATATGACTTTCTGTGCTCTGTAAAAACCCTGTGAAAATGCTTTCACGTGGGAAAATGGAATTTGGGGTGACCTAAATCTGCATTCATCACTCAAAAATGGCTCCAGAATAAACTATTCCTCATTCCCTTTAAGATGAAAAGTGGTGGTTTTATATTGACATATCCAAATCGCTGGACAGGCCTTATGTAAACAGATAATCTTATTTTGGGGCACAAATAATCACCAACATTATTAGTAGAACTAAAAAGGAAACCAGAGAAAGACCAGAATTCTCCTATCAAACACTGTTTCTATAACCTCATATTTTACATAAATTTCTGAAACAGAAGGCATCCTATATTCTGCACTTTACTCTCGATGCTAACTCTAAAATAAACCTCCCATCTTAGAGTCATAGAAACCAAACTGAGGCCAGACCCCATCATCTATCCAGAGCTTCAGAGTTAATAAAGGAAGCTAGACTACAAACAAGGATGTCTGCTACCACAGACACTCAAGCTTCTAGTAAATGCAACAAATTAGCTGTTAGCAGGGCAGACCGAACAGTAACAAACCTACAATTGTGCTTTGGAAAGCCAAGTAAACTAGGAAAAGCTGCCTAGCAGAGTAGAGCCTCAGAGAGGATGGTGCACACCCATCAGAACAGCCGGCGCTCCAGAGGACACTGGGGTGGTCAGGGACAGTTCTCCTCTCAAACACCGGGACCCGAGAACTTTATGCCTTCCTGCCACAGCGTAAAGGTAAACTGAGGCTGGTGTTTCGACTCTTCACAGCCTTGAACAGTGTGCTCTTCAGGTGTCATGACAGTCAGTTACCACAGAAGATGGCCACGGCTCTTTACAACACAAAAAGCATTGCTATGTGGACTAGGGTCATGGTGGATTGTGATTTTTTCAGACTAACACTACCTTACATTAACTTACTGGGGATATGCTAGATTTCAGAAGACAGTTCCTGATCCTTAAAGACATCTGCCATTTAAAAAAAAAAAAAAATCAAGAAAATCAAACAAAGCAGAACACGCAGTGTTTCCAGCAGATATAATTTCCATAAAGTAAATAAAGTAAAAATTCTGATGTCTCACACACATAAGTTTCTTCCTTTTCCTTTTAAAATTTTCTCAGCCAGGCAGTGGTGGTGAAAGCCTTTAATGCCAGCACCTGGGAGGCAGAGGCAGGTGGATTTCTGAGTAGGAGGCCAGCCTGGTCTACACTGAGTTCCAGGACAGCCAGAGCTACACAGAGAAACCCTGTCTCAAAATAAGATAATAAAATAAAATAAAATATTAAAAAAATAATTTTAAGGGCTGGAGAGATGGCTCAGTGGTTAAGAGCACTGACTCCTCTCCTGGAGGTCCAGAGTTCAAATCCCAGCAACCACATGGTGGCTCACAACCACCCGTAATGAGATCAGATGCCCTCCTCTGATGTGTCTGGAGACTACATTGAGGTGTCTGAAGCTACAGTGTACTTACATATAATAAATAAATAAATCTTTAAAAAATAATAATAATGTAAAAATAGTCTCAAACCTAACAACCAAAAAGAAACAAAAAAATGTATTTTGTGTGTATGTGCCTGTATGAATAGGAGCCACATGTGTGCAGTTTCCTTTGGGACAGAAGGCAAGAGATTCTTAAAAGCTGTGATGAACTGCGTGATGTGGTTGCATGGAATAATACTTAGGTCCTCTCTGCAAGAGCAGTAAATGTTCTTAACTGCCACGACATCGCTCCAGCCCGATGTCCTTTTATTCACAGGAATGATAAGGGCAAAAACTGTCCTTAATAGTTTTTATTTTTAACATTAGACTGCTTAAATTATTTAAATTTTAGGTCATTATCTGATGGAAAATCCAGTTTTTAGCTGGGCTGTGGTAGCAGATGCCTTTAATGCCAGCACTTGGGAGGCAGAGGCAGGTCGATCTCTGTGAGTTTGATGTCAGCCTGGTCTGCAGAGCCATTTCCAGGACAGCTAGGGCTGCATAGAGAAACCATGTCTCCAAAAACAACAGCAAAACAAACAAACAAAAAAAAGTCTATATTTGTATGACATATTCTTGACCTGAAAAAACTGTACTACATTGTGGTTATTCGTGAGGGGTGGGGTACACATCACATACTCATACGGAATTCAGAGAATTAACCTTCTAGAACTTGGCTCCTCCCTCCCTGCACAAGGTGGATGCAGACTCGGGGTTGGCAACTGCCATTATCTACTAAGCCACTTTGCTGCCCATTAACTGTATTTTAAAACTATTTTATATAAAATGGATTTCTGAAGTTGTGTGACGCCGTCCAACAATTCCCCTTGGCTACAGATAATGAGTCAAACCTCCTAAAAGACATCAGATCGGAAGGCTTATGGGTGCCGTGCATGAAGGTGAGTAAAATAACAACTTTATCTACGAAAAGCAAACGCAGGATTTCTTGGTATAATTAACCAAAACTCTGGACAGATCATACTAGCAATTATATGCAAATCTCCATCTCTCTTAATCACAGATGAACTGCGTATGCTTGTGGAAATGACAAAAAGAAATCCCTCCATCTTTTTTAGGTGAACTTAAAAAAAAAAAACAAAAATAAAACCCTCAGTTCAGTAACTCTTTCTCCATCTGATGATTCCGTGTAAACAGATGCAGCAGGAACACAAGCAGTCCTTTGGTGACTGGGAGTCTGAGGCAGAAACTGCTGCTGTCTTTTGTCATATAGGGATAAACGCGCCTCATTTCCTTTGGGACAATGGAAATGTTCTGTGCAGAGACCAGCTGTGGCTGGGCAGGCCCAGGGACTGCTACTATTGTTTACCAAGTGACAGTCCAGCTGGCAGCTGAGTGGCTACTGTCTTGGACCACAACATCACGCAGCCTAAGATTTGCATCCTGGTCCTTTCAGGACTGAACGAAGAATGCCTAATGGGGAGCAGAATGCTGGGAGAGAAGAACCAAGACCCTCCATGCTGATACCCCCCCACAAAGAAAAGGAAGGGGGAACCAGGAGCAAGGAGATGACCCTCCAGCTGCTAAGATGCTGGTTCCTGCCCACACCACCACCCGCCTTCAGGCCATGCTGAGCACCTGGCATCCAGCCTGCCAAATGGAACAAACTATGTCAGACTGAAACTAAAAATCTCCCCAAGCTTCAGGGGCTGAGGGTGTTCAGTTAGCACACACAGGACAAGGCTTCAATCCACAGCATCTCCCCCACAAACAAAAACCTCAGTAATCTCTCTTTAAGAAAACAACCCCTAGCTGGGCAGTGGTGGTGCATGCCTTTAATCCCAGCACTTGGGAGGCAGAGGCAGGCAGATTTCTGAGTTCGAGACCAGCCTGGTCTACAGAGTAAATTCCAGGACGGCCAGGGCTATAGAACAGAGAAACTCTCGAAAAAACTGGGGGGAAAAAAGAAAGAAAGAAAGAAAGAAAGAAAGAGAGAGAGAGAGAGAGAGAGAGAGAGAGAGAGAGAGAGAGAGAGAGAGAGAGAGAGAGAGAGAGAAAGAAATCAACTCCTCCTAGGAGAAACAGTATCTGCTCACCTTTAAGTAAAAATGATTCTAAGAACTAACAGTTGAAAACAGAGCAGAAAGAAACAGCCCTTCCTATCCTAACACTAGGCCATCACTCAGGACACCCGGATGCAGGGTCCACTGCCCCTAGCCAGGCTGTGAGCCCATCACGGTAAAAAGTATGACTGTAAGAGCATTTTCAAAACCAGCCAGTGGACTCCATGATTACCTTGTGAAAAGTCCGTAGAAATGGAAGGCATAATTAATATGTTGACAAGGAGCAGCAGGCTTGTCTGAGTGTCCCAGAGCACTCAAGCAAAACGCCAGGCAGGGAGGAACCAAGGAACCAAGCTAGGTATCTTTCTTTCTTTCTTTCTTTCTTTCTTTCTTTCTTTCTTTCTTTCTTTCTTTCTTTCTTTCTTTCTTTCTTTCTTTCTTTCTTTCTCCCCCCCACCCTTGCCGGTGGAAGTCAGTCTTCAGCATTAAGAAACGTGCCTGAATTTGTCTAAGACCCAAAGGCATTGGATACCTAAGCAAGTCTTGATTTTTGAATATTATCTGTGAGGTCATCAGAGGTCAGAGGATGCCCCAAGTGTGTTTCTGCGTATACACACAGAAACCAGCCTCCTGGACCGAGGCAGTCTGCACTTTTCATCTAATTACCCAGTGTCCTTTGATGCAAGATCAAGGATGACTCTACATGCTCCACACAGCAGAAGAGAGGGAACGTACTAGTCAAAGAGACGTCCTTGAATTTCTTTACCAAGGAGGGATCCTCTCAGAAGGACCACCTCATTTTCCTATTCCAGACGCTCTGGCCAACTGTGAAAATGCTGTACAATAATGGTTACCAGCTCTCTCTCAGGAAATAATGTAATGACTACACCACCTCCCCCCAACCCACCCCCGACACCACCACCCCCAGAATGTAGAGATGTAGATCCTCTGCACCAAATTTCTTCTTAGAGAACACTGGTCCAGACAGATGCTGTGTGTCATCTCGGGAGTCCTGTGCAAAAAGTGCACACTCCTCTACCGGGGATCGGGGGGTGGGGTGGGGTGGGGGTGGACCACAGGGAAACATCAATCAATTTTGCAAAAAGCAAAATTACGTTTATGTTATGTACATTCTAGCTACCTTGTGAAAAAAAAACAAAACAAAACAAAAGCAAAACAAAACAAATAAACAAAAAAGGAATGACTACGGCCCACAGGTCACCGAAGTCCAAATGAAGCCTAGGCAAGTGAGCAGGTTCACTGGCCTATGAGAAGGCCAGTAGGATTATTTATTATTCTTTTGAAAGTTGAACTACCATAACACGCATGGCATCCACACATGGGCAGTGGCTTTGGCTTCCTGCTCTCCTTCAGTTCTCTCACTGACTCTCCTGCTGTGTGTGCAAGGAGACTGAAGGATGGACTCACAGACAGGCTCAGCAAACAGATGGCCATGACACTCCCTCCCCACCTCCCACCCCCCCACCCCCCCAGGAAGCAGCTACTGAACAGCTCTTGCAAATCAAACCTTAGCTGTGAGATCTCTGCGGACCTTCAGACACAGGCCACTGTGAGATACTCAATATGGGCCTTTCACCTGAGGAGAAAACAGAGGTTCCCCTCCCTGGAAAGCTAGTGAAGAAGGCTGGAGGCAGCGGATGGGTATCAGCTAGAGAACAGCTTTGCTGGCAAACCACAGAGCAGCCTGAGCAGCCTGGTATGCAGGCTCAGGAGGGGCAAACAGAAAGGAACACCACTTTGGAGGACAGGGTAAGCCTGGGCAAGACCTGAAGGGTCTGATACTTAGCATCTTGCCGAGGGATTGGAGTTGGATCAGCAGCGGGATTTGGAGGGTGTAAGGCAGTATAGCAAAGATCCTGCTGCCCAGGCAGGGCTTTTACACCACTCTTTCTTGAAAGAAAACTCCATTCTCTGTCGCTCAGCAGTCTTAATTTGGTTTCATGTGATTTGATCAGGACTACTGAAGGTCATAGGCCACACAGGTTAAGCTTACATCTGGAGCTAAAAAGCATGGTTTCCCTTCTCACCCTGCCCAGCCCTTGAGTTGGCCAGGCAAACCTGCACAGTGCTGCTTCCAGGAGAGCCACACACCACGTAGCTGTTTTTCCTCGTCCACACCTTTGAAACACTCACTGCTACCTATTACATAAGACCAGACGACAAAGGCAAATGCATTGTTAGGAGCATCCCAAAGTGCTCCCATCTCTCTCTTCTGTACTGCCTTGCTCCGCAATGGACAACCTAACTCATCATTGATCAACAAAGTAACTTCTGATCAATGATGAGGTTCTGAGCACCCACAAGGAGGTGACAATTCCAGCCTGAGTTGTGTATTTCACGACCATAGCCTTAAAAACCCGAACCTCCACTGCAGCATCAACACAGGGCCTCTCATTCAGGCAGGTGCCCCACCTGCAAACAAAACAGCTCAAATCACAGAAATCAAGGACACCCCAGGCTTTGGCCCGGGAAAGGATACCCAACAAGATCTTGACAGATGTGTGAGCAGATTTCCGTTCCTGGAGTTATTTTCTAACCTGAGGATTACAGCCAATTAAGTCACTCTCACTACAGTCCCCCTTTGGTTTCTCTTACCAGCTCACCTCAACTGTCTTTAACTTATCCCCCGACCCTGTCTAAACCCCCTGCTCTGCAGACCAGCCCTGTAGAGAACATCACGGAGACAGTTTATCATCCCAATTGATAACAATAAGACCATCGCTGGCAGGCCCCACTGGATAACACTTGGTATGTGGGAGGCTACAGTTCCTTCGAAAGAGGTGCTGTGTCCTTTCCTGACACCGACTTTGAAAATCTACTTGCAGTCATTTACAAAGGGCTACTCACAAAAATACTGCAGTCCCTGAACCAGACACGAAGTTCAAGGCGCCCCCTTCTGAATTTAAATTTTGTTTATCACTATGGACAGCAACCCCCTCTGCTATACTCCAAAGACCGAAGAGACCCCAGCTCTTTCTGAACTCGATGGTCCTCCTGCAGGTAAGTCTGGAACCTGGAAACCACAGCATACCCAAGTGCACGTGTAGGGGGCTACAGCTAGGTATCTAGATCACCCTCTTCAACAGGTGACAGTGCAGGGGTCAATGTATTCAAAACGATGTATAGCCACCTGAAACGCATCAGCAAAGACAGGCAAAACAGTAAGAGCAAAACTGGGGGAACCAGACCTACAGGTCCTCCTACAAGTTTAGGAGTTAGGTTACCAGAAGCTAGCGGCTTTGGGTAGCAGTTAGGGGCAAAGAAGGGTAAAGAATTAGTGAGACCCCAGGAGATGAGCTCACATGACCCCAGGGAAGCCAGGGGGTCCCGGGTCGGCTTCCGAGACACACCTGCCACCCCGGCTGCTGCTCACCTTGAGGTAGTCGTTCTCCGAGCGCAGTTCCTCCATCTCCCTCAGCAGCTCCTCTTCCTCAGCCACCACCAAGAGCCGGGGCTGTTCGCCCAGGCTAGGCTCCTTGGAGGTCCCCAGAATCGTCCGCTCCGGTGGCGCTCGGCCCCCAACATCCTCCTGAGAACCGGGTCCCGGGGACCCTGTGGAGGCCCCGCCTGGGCTGCTTCGGCCCCCGAGACAGGCACTGGCGACAGGGGGCGCCGCGAGCAGGATAGGGGGCTCAGGGCTGCCCGGCGGCGGCCCGCGGGATCCGGAGCTCGGAGTGGGTGCTCCGCGTATGGGTTCCCGGTCACTGGAGCCGGTGCCCGACTCAGCGTCGCTGCTGGCGGCGGGGAGCAGGCGCTGCTCATCAGACAAGGGTTCGGAGGCGCAGTCGGAGAGATCCGAGCTGCTGTCCGTGTGGTTGATACGACAGCCAGCCACCGAGGTCACAGAGAGGGTCACGGCGGGGACCCGGGAGGCGCGAGCCGGGGGCACGACGGCGCGAGCTGGAGGCGTCCCGGGGCCGCGCTTGGTTTTGCGACCCTTCGCGACGGCAGGCGGTGGCTCGGCCCCAGTCGGCCTCCCAACCCGGGACAGTGGCTCCGCCGGCCCCGCGCGCGCCGCCCTCCTGGTCCCCGGGACGGCCTTAGCGCCGCCCGCCGACCTGGCTCCGGCGCCCGGCGGCGGCTTGTCCTTCGCGCCGGGGACTACACCGCTGCGTCGGGAGAGGCGACCGGGCGCGGCCGGGGGCCCAGGCGACGGCGGCGCCTTCCCGGCAAGGCTAGGCGAGCGAGGAGCCGCGGGAGTCGGGGCACGGCCCGCAGAGGGGGTGGCCGTGGCGGGCCGCGTGTGCAGGTCCTTGAGGAAGGGTCTGGCGGGCGAGGGTGCGCGGTGCAGCCGCCTCCTCTCGGCCAGCGGGTGCAGGTGGTGGTGGCGGTGATGCTGGCCGGCTGGCTGCGGCTTGGTGTCCGGGGCGCCGCCGCCCGCGGGGCCGTTCAGCGTCTCCATGGCCCGGGCGGCGGCCGCGATCCGCAGCTCAGGCGGCAGATGCTCCGGGCGGCGGCGGCGGCGTGCAGCCTCCCCGCGCGCCCGGTCATCACTGACCCCCTGCCCCGCCCGGCGTGCACCCTGCGCTCCCGCCGTCCCCTCCCCCGCACTCAGCCGACCCGGGGGAGTGTGTCCCCTCGCTCAGGTCAACGGCGCTCGGATCCTCCTGGCACAGCCGCCGCGGCCGCTCGCATCCCCTGCACCGTGCGTTCAGAGAGCTGAAGCGGCCGCCACCGCGGCCTCGCACAAAAACACTTGTCTGGCGACGCGCGCCGGGCTCCGGAGTTCCGCTCCCCGCCCACTGCCAGTCCGCGGGGGATCGGCAGCCACGGCTTCTGCTCGACTGCTCCGGCGGAGAGAAGCTGCTGCACGCGCGTCCCCCTCCGTCCCCAGCCTGGCGCGCACGCCCCGCCTCCTGCCAGCCGGACGGGGACGGGGCGGGGCGGGCAGGAGGCGGGGCTGCAGCTCGGGGGACGCGGGGGACGCAGAGCCCGCGTGCCCACGCGCCCACGCCGCCGAGGACCACTCTTTGCCTTTGGATGTACTGGGGCTACCACCCTGAGCCGGTTAGGAAGGGAAGAAGCTGGGGTGAAGGGAGGGAAGAGGGCGGGCATCGGCCACTTGGGGACACTTCAGGTGCAGGCGGGGTAGAGGGCCCCTCTGCGATGGGTGCCAGCCTTCTCTCTGTTCCACCCAGCCCCCTCTATCTGACTCCTGCCTCCCCTCTTCGCTTCGCTCCCCACTGCTCTCCCCAGAGCTTCTTTAAGGATTCCTGGTACCGGATGCAGCGTCAGGACCGACACAGCGCTCCACAGTTGGCACCCCCCAGTGGCCTGGGCAGCTCTGAGAGGGAGGAGCCGCTGTAGAAATCGGAGAAGCAGCTCGTCAAGCTGGGGTCTGAAAGAGAGCTCACATTTATAGTTCCGGCGACCTTGCGCCAGGCACTGCTTCTACTCGCATGACAGTCCCGAATTCGAAATCCTGTTTTCAGAAGGAGACATGGGCACGAGGAAGTGAAGTGACTTGTTTGAACTCCGGGGCTGAGCGGGGATTCAAACCTAGGTCTGCTGGAGTCCACGCAGTACACGTTTGCCTTAGAGCACCAAGGAGCCTGAGGGTTCCGCTCCGTGGACAAGGCACTTGACCTTTTGGGTCTCGGATTCCCGCCTCACCTGTAGAATCAGAGAAAACCGAATGTAGATGTATTCTGATTAACTGAGCAAAGAGAAGGACTCACCCGTCCGTCCACTGTAAAGTGCTTTTGACAGATGTTACGTGTGGTTTATATCCCAGGCTTTGGATGTTGGGCAATAAGCGCCCCGAGGACAAGTCTAAGTTGTCCTCTATGTAGATTCGGGATTTGGGGGAGCAGGGATGAACAAGAAGAAGACGCCAGCGGGGGAATCCTGTGTGTTTCCTGAAAGATGCTGGCCTTGCAGTTCACAGCACAGTTAAGTGGGGCAGGGCTTAGATCTAAAGCTGTGAAGTGGAAAGTGAAGGATTCTGATTGATCTTATTTGCTGAGAAAGATCCCAGAGCGGCAGGGTGGAGCAGAGGGCGTGGTGGGGGTGACTGCATCCTAAAACACGAGGAGAGTACAGACTTGAAAATGTTAAAGGAAAATTGTACTCAAAGTCCGTGGTCTTAACGACAGAATGGCCTTCCGTAGCCGGAACCGTCAGAAGCTGCAGGAAAAACTGGCTTTTTTTTTTTTTTTTTTTTTTTTTTAGTATAAACCAGAAGATAGCATGTCTTGTTGGGGCTTGAGCTCAGATCCTATTGAAACCTTCCGACACTATTTGCACTTACAGACCTGAACTTTGCGAGTCACTTTTGTGAAAATCTTCTGAAAGTGAGGCACACCCTATATAATCCGTAATAAGTACCTTTTGAGACCTGCCCCTTGAAGTGCTTGGAGGCCGGCAGCCACACTTGACTAACTGTGTCCACGAGAGGGCGCTCCAGCGTTCCCCTCCAGTACCAACCTGAGGAGTCAAAATCCCCTGCCAACCCTCACATTCCAGGACTCTTAGCACAGCATGTCACCTCTTCAGACCATACACAATCATGAAGAGTCCACCCAAAAGTGTTTCAGTAAGTCTTCCAAAAACTTACCGACTGGGACCCAACTTCCTTTCCCTTAAAAAGGACAACGTCCCTCCTTATTAGCATCACTCAATACTACTGCATCTAGCCTGAGGAGTCGGGTACTTCTTTGTTTTCGTGAGTTTAAAGAGACACGGGCTTGTTGGGTATGTGGATGGCTCACTGGAAAAGCGTGCTTGCAGTGCCCGCGTGTGGGTTCACTGGCCAGCTAGGCTAGTAGAAAAGAAATAGGCTCCAGGGTCCCAAGAGAGTAAAGTGGAGAGTTAGCAGAAGAAAACTGGCCTCAGTAGGTATGCACCCCGAGTTGTGCCCTTTACATACAACACGTCATACAGGCACTATAGCACACACACACACAGCTGTGGGCAAGACGTTTAAAATTCAACTATGACTTGAAGAGAGATTTTTTTTTCCTTCTGTTAAATAAAAACTAGTTAAAGATTAATGGTTTAGAGTTAGAATCAAACTTAAATTCCTTACTCTGTGGAACAACAAGACAAGGTGGGCTCGCATCTGTTTGGTTCCTTTGCTGGGCAGTGTAAGACTTTTATTTGGCCTCTCATCTGAAAGTGACGAATCAGCCTCCCTCCATCTTAGGCTTGAAAGCCATCTCATAGTGAAGACAAACGAGGCTCATTCCTATTTATGACTAAGTCTGTTTCTCAAGGATTGGTCTATGCCCCACCTGTAACCTTAACTACAAATGTTCTGGCAATCATGCCCTTTCTCCCCCCCCCCCCAAAAAAAGTTACTGTAACCATCTTGCAACCCGACCTTTGTTTCAAACGGTTGCTATAGCTACCTGTTGTTATGACTACCTAAGGAGCAACTTGCAGTCAGGTCTTTGCTTCAGGAGGTCTTTAGGACTAACTTATTATGTTAATGTTCTTCTTCCTGTAACCTACCTTATTTTACCCACCAAATCCCTCATTTGGAAACCTCCTACCCTTGAACTATAAAAACCTTGCCTTCCTCACATCCCATACAGACCTCTCAAATCCTGCCTTAGAGGGAGGCAGCCCGTGTGCACAAATAAAGAGCGTGCTTTAATTAATTGCATGCTTTGACTAATTTGGCCATGATGGTTTGGGTCTGTGGTCTTTCTCCTTGGATTTTTAGGATGAACAGAGGTGGCTACCACAGGAATGCTTTTCACAGGCTTCTCCAATTGCTGACTGGGTTTGGACGGAGGAGACATTTGTCAGAAGACTGGGGTGGGCCAGCCAGGAAAAAGGAACGCTGCATACCCCTCTCTTCTGTGCTTCAGGTGACCTCTCCAGCAGCAGCCAGTCTTCACGGAGTGGCATCCTGAGGAACTAGCTGTCTCTGATGCACGATCTTCACCTTCTTGTCACTTTTCATTTCACCACCATTGGACAGATAGAGGAGGTTGTGACCTCCCGAGATTGCCAGTGTTGCGTCTGTAGAAGCCCCCAGTTCCCCTACCTCCTTCTGAGTCTGGAGTCCTTCTGCCGTTTCTGTGACCAACTCTGTACATGGGAAGCTGGATGCACTTGTAACACCCACCCCAGGGGTCAGCTTTTCTTGTTCCTCACAGGCTTACATGAAGGTCTTTGAAGTCATATACTCTGGCTCTGTTTATAACTGCTTTGTCACCTCTATGTCTGAGGGCAGTGTAATGGAGTGGCGAGAGCTGGGGGCAACAGGAAAGCTTGGTCCCAAACCCTGCCAGAGTTATTTGTTCTCTGTGCCTTTTGATGTGGTCTTGACCAGGATTTCCTTTGTCCCATCCCCTTTCTGCTCCATCTCTTCCCCCCTCCCCCGCCCTCCCTCTCCCCAGGTATCCCTCCCCTTTCTTCTCTCTCTCTCTCTCTCTCTCTCTCTCTCTCTCTCTCTCTCTCTCTCTCTCTCTCTCACACACACACACACACACCATTTTGCTATGTTGCCCAGGCTAGCATCACTCATGTGCTCATGGAATCCTCCTGTCCCGGCTCCCAGTTATCTGGGACCACACTATGTGTTTCATCTTTGAGCATTTCCTATGAGTCAATGCCACTCAAGGGTTTATGGCTGTCACCATAACACACCTGCATTTGTCTGCATTTTAACAGTGGCTTCCAATTAAAGAGTACTTTCTTATATATTTTCTGCTCCAGTTAAACATAAATTTTGTTTAGGAAAATGCACAAGTTATTATGAGTTGCTCTTTTGTTTTTATTATTACCATTACAGCATGATATAAGTTACTGATGAGTGTGTGTATGGGTGTGTGTGTGTATGTGTGTGTGTGTGTGTATACACTTTTTACTGGGGTCTATCTATCATGGTTTGAAAATGTCACTTTAGGTGCTGGTCAGTGGCAGCGCACGCCTTTAATCTCAGAACTTGGGAGGCAGAGGCAGGCGAATTTCTGAGTTCGAGCCCAGCCTGGTCTACAAAGTGAGTTCCAGGACAGCCAGGGCTACACAGAGAAACCCTGTCTCGAAAAAGAAAAAAGAGAAAGAAAGAAAAGAAAAGAAAAGAAAAGAAAAGAAAAGGCCACTTTAGACATGCCCCTACCCCAAGTCAATGTCCATTCTAATCCTTTTGGAATTCCTCTCCACCCCCACCCTGAGACAGGGTCTCACTATTGTATAGCCTGGCTGGACTGGACCTCTCTATGTCAACCTGTTGACCTCAGATTCAAGAGATCTGCCTGCCTCTGGAGTGCTGGTATTAAAGGCATGTGCCATCACATCAGGTCTAGGGGTTTTTTTTGTTGTTGTTTTGTTTTTTAAAATAAATGTTTAGAGTAATACACATACCATATTCTCATTTCATATAAAGGACATTTCCTAAGAAAAATATGCCCTCATCCCTGACCAGATTGAAAACCACAGCCTTTCCCCAGACAGAAATAAGCCTCGTTGGGGAGGGGTGCCCCCTGGTGGTCGATATTGGGATGCTCTCCCCGAGGTGAGGATCAAGAATTTTAGTGTCAGCCACTGGGGTGGGGATTCAGGGGAGGATAGGTCCGGATGCAAGTGGTACCTTGTATAATTTGAAATAGCTTTCAGGTGATCCTAAGAGCCTTTTTTTTTTTTTCAACAAAGACTGACTGAACAACTCCCTTAGACAAGCTTTGGCATGTTTGCCAACCCTGGAATTAAAATTTTGGACTTCTTTCCTCTGGCAGTCTAAGTGCGAATTCTTTTTAAATTATATTTAAACACTGTTCTGGGGCTCTAAGCTTGGTGCACAGAGAAAACATGTTGTTAAATAAGGAAACGTAATGAAAACCCTCTGCCTTCCTCGGTCAGCACCGGGTGTAGCTATATTGTCGGGCTTTGGTTTAGAACATTGCAATTTTTTGCCAAGCACTTAGGCTGCCTTCTGCCTGCTTTTGTTGTGATTAGCCAGCGCTTATTGCTATTTCTCAGAGCTACTAGCCCTTCAAAGCAGGGGTAAAGATGTGAAAGCTCGGGATGCAGCTCAAGATTGACATGAGCCCCTAATACCACGCAAAAATAAAGGAAATGGGCGCTGGAGAGATGGCTCAGTGGTTAAGAGTGCCCTACTGCTCTTCTGGGGGTCCTGAGTTCAAATCCCATCACCCACATGGTGGCTCACAACCATCCGTAATGAGATCTGACACTTTCTTCTGGTATGTCTGAAAACAGCTATAGTGTACTTACATATAATAATAAATAAATGTTTAAAAAAATAAAAGAAATGGAGATGATACCAACAGCCATTTCTTTCATTTATTTGTTTTAAAAGATTTGCCTGGGTGGTGTGGCACACAACTTTAGTCCCAGCCCTCAAGAGGCAAAGAGGCAGAAGGATCTCTGAGTTCAAGGCCAGCCTGGTGAGTGAGTTCTGGGACAGCCAGGGCTACACAGAGAAACCCTGTCTCTGAGAGAAGAAAAAAAAAAAAAACGGATATTTATTGTGCCTATCTGCCTGAGTGTGCATACACATGGAGAGATCAGAGAGTATTAAGTGCCATAGAACTGGAGGAGTCACAGGCACTTGGGACCTGCCTTGTGTGGGTGCTGAGACCCGAACCCAGATCCTTTGCAAGAGCCACAAGCCTGCTTTACCACTGAGCCATCCCTCCAATGCCCTGCAACCATTTTTTTCTTGCACTCTGGCCAACTTTCCTGCTCATCTTTACATATGAAATAAAGAAAGCAAAACCAGAAAAATGTGTGTACAGGACGTTGCAGAGCAGATGGCACTTACGAGATAAGCTTCCCAATGAATCGAGAGGTGGGACCCTGAGGGTCCCATCTGAGAATACATTTTATTTATTTTTTTTTAATTAGGTATTTTCCTCAATTACATTTCCAATGCTATCCAAAAAGTCCCCAATACACTCCCTCCCCCCAGTCCCCCACCCACCCACACCCACCCCTTGGCCCTGGCATTCCCTTGTACTGGGGCATATAAAGTTGGCAAGTCCAATGGGCCTCTCTTTCCAGTGATGGCCGACTAGGCCATCTTTTGATACAAATGCAGCTAGAGTCAAGAGCTCTGGGGTACTGGTTAGTTCATAATAATGATCCACCTATAGGGTTGCAGATCCCTTTAGCTCCTTGGGTACTTTCTCCAGCTCCTCCATTGGGGGCCCTGTGATCCATCCAATAGCTGACTGTGAGCATCCACTTCTGTGTTTGCTAGGCCCCGGCATAGTCTCACAAGAGACAGCTATATCTGGGTCCTTTCAGCAAAATCTTGCTAGTGTATGCAATGGTGTCAGCGTTTGGAAGCTGATTATGGGATGGATCCCTGGATACGGCAATCTTTAGATGGTCCATCCTTTCTTCACAGCTCCAAACTTTATCTCTGTAACTCTTTCCATGGGTTATTTATTATTTTTATGTAAAATTACTTTCTGGGATTTTTACAGATTAAAGTTAAGGTGACGCGCACAGTCTTGCTCTTTATATCGCCACCATGCAACTGAGACCCCTCTGAGCTGTGATAGCTTTCCGATCTACCTCCCACATGAGACTCTGAGCTGTGATAGCTTTCCGATCTACCTCCCACATGATGAGTCTAAAGGCCAAGATGAACTTGCGAGTGTTCATGATCAGTGTGGGGCTATCCGTGGTAAGCTGTAGGTCGCCTCCATTCATGCCCAGACAAATCAGACTGGAGGATAAGGAGCTGAAGCAGGAGTTGGACCTCACGGCTCCTCCAGGGTTACCCATGTTTCACGCCCAGCATCCATGGCCAGAGGTTTTTAAAATGTATTTATTTATCTGATATGCATTGGTGTTTTGCCTGCATGTATGTCTGGGTGAGGATGTCAGATCTTGAATTTACAGACGGCTGTGAGCTGCCATGGGATTTGAACCCAGGTCCTGTGGAAGAACAGTCAATGCTCTTAACCGCCAAGCCATTGTCAATCCTGCCAGCTCCCCAGAGATTTGCAACTACCCATAATTCCAATTCTAGGAGACCCAATACCTCTTCCTACTCCTCTTCTTCCTCATCTCCCTCCTCTTCCTACTCCTCTTCCTCCTCTTCCTCCTCTTTCTCCTCTTCCTCTTCTCCTCCTTTTCATCTTTCCTCCTCTTCCCGATCTTCTCATATACAAGGCATACACCCATGCACAAGAGACATATACAAAGCCGGGCGTGGTGGCGCACGCCTTTAATCCCAGCACTCGGGAGGCAGAGGCAGGCGGATTTCTGAGTTCGAGGCCAGCCTGGTCTACAAAGTGAGTGCCAGGACAGCCAGGGCTACACAGAGAAACCCTGTCTCAAAAAACCAAAAAAAAAAAAAAAAAGAGACATATACATAAATAAAAATACAAAATAAGCTGAGCACGGTGCTGCAGGCCTTTAATCCAAGTCCTCGGGAGGCAGAGGCAAGCAGATCTGCGAGTTCAAGGCCAGCCTGGTCTACAAAGTGATTCCAGGATAGCCAGAACTCTGTTACACAGATACCCTGTTTTGAAAAACAATAACAACAAAAAAATTGCATTAAGACATTAAGAATAATAAAATAAATAAATAATAAGATGAAAAATGGATTGTAATGGGTGAAGGAATTGTAATATACTGAAGGAAATTATTATAGTCAAGTGCATTTACTGAGTACTTGTAGCCACCAGCGGCCACGGGTTTCTGGGTTCCTGAAAGGAAAGCTGGGGATGGATAGGAAGGACGGCGAGAGAAATAACGAGCCAAGACAACGTTCTCTGATCAAGGCTCCATCTTTAATTGTAGGGTCTGAATTTAAAGCAGGGGGCGGGGGGGGGGGGGACCCACTTCTCCACTTTGCCAGGATCTCTTTGCTTTGTCAAGATCTCCTCAGGAAGGCAAGCTCAGGCTGTTCAGCAGGTGGTGGCTTCTTGCAGGAAGCTGCAGATGTGGCAGGACAATAGACTGCACCTAGGTCAGAAGACCCCACCCTAGGTGGGCTAGCCGACTGTGGCAAACAAGGTCTGATTCAGCCTGCTCAAGGCTGGGGGGCAGGGAAGGGCACAAGTACTAACCATGTCTTAGGTACCAGAGGTAGGGTAGGGCAGTTGACATGGGGGTCTCCCCATGTGTACAGTCTGGCCTTCCACTTGCCATCCTCCTGCTTCAGCCTCCTTAGTGCTGGATGACAGTTGTATGCCACCATACTCAGCTTTAACGTTAGAATAAAGTTTGCATTTAAATATCACCCCCCCTAGAATTTGGGAGCAGAAACAGATTTTAAGGAGTGTTGGCTGTCCTCTCATGTCTCCCCATGTTCTAGGGACCTCCCCCCCCCCAATCTGGTACCTTCCAGTTTCTGCTTAGAAGCAGTTTTCCCTGTGATGCAATTTACCATCCAGACCATGGAACATTTATGACTCCATAATTACAGGGATAACAGGCGTGACCCAGACCTGGCCTGGGCAGCTCGGGCTGTGTGGTCACTATGAGTAATGGGCGTACATCCCTCAAGGTAGGGATGTCTCAAATCAAGCTGACTCATCTTTTGTGTCCACCCACACTGAAAACATGACCACTTTTCTTTTTGTTTGACTCCTTCCAATAGAGCTGGGGTAGAAGGCATGGAGAAAGTAATTGCGTCATCCACTCACTACTATGGACATTCATTTGAAGACAATTTATCAGACACCTAAGTTGCTAAATTTCATATAGACATTAAGAGGTACAGGACTGGACTTAATGAAGCATGGTAGCTGCCTTTGGGGAGTCTCATATGACAGAAGATCTTATGAAAAAGAGAAAAATCTGTCACTGGTCAATGGTATCCAGAGCCAGTCTCTAATGTTACTCAGGCCTGCATAACCTTAAGAACCTGCCTGGCTCTTTAGACCCTGTGCTTTAGCTAATGTAAACTATGTCATAGCCTCAGTATCACAAAGGGTCACCCTGGGACCATGCTGGATCAAGAACTAAACAATTATGTTATACAGCATTATTCACTCTTTCTGGTTGGCCAAGACAGGGTTTCTCCGTGTAGCCCTGGCTGTCCTGGAACTCACTCTCTAGACCAAGTTGACCTCAAACTCAGAGATCCCCCTGCCTCTGCCTCCCAAGTGCCGGGATTTAAGGCACACAACCACTGTTTTGTTGTTGTTGTTGTTGTTTTGGGGTTTTTGTTGTTGTTGTTGTTTTTGTTTTTGTTTTTCGAGACAGGGTTTCCCTGTGTAGTCCTGGCTGTCCTGGAACTCGCTCTGTAGACCAGGCTGGCCTCGAACTCAGAAATCTGCCTGCCTCTGCCTCCCAAGTGCTGGGATTAAAGGCCTGCGCCACCACGCCCGGCCCACAACCACTGTTATTTGTTCTTAAATACACGAACACAGGCATTTCGCGGACCTGTCAGGGTGATAGATATTACAGTTCATGGTTTGAATCTTCCACATTTTCCTGTGCTTTGTTACCAGGACAGCACCCCCAAACGAATTCAACTGCTTTATTTTGCTTTGTGATATTCGTACATCCTGCTGAACCCCCCTCTTGTCAGCTCCTCGGAATAGATGTAGGAGGAACTCTCGATGCGCTGGCTCCATCTCTCTCTACCCGCCAGTATTTGCGGCATGAGGAACTGGTTACCCCAGGGAGGCAACGTAGGGGCAGTACAACAGCCCTGCGTCCCCTGGTGCTCACACCTCTCCGTGTGTGAGCTCTGTGCGCTCACACCTCCTGTGTGCTCACCAGAATGGTCAGGCAGTTTCTTGTTCCAAGGATGGAGTTTGTAACGTCCCCTGCTGACTACTCAGTCACAGATCCAACACCTTTCTCTTCTCATTAGCTGAAGTCTCTCTGAACTCTAGGCCTCGTAGGTCCACCGGAACGCTGTGTCCAGGGGTCCCATGGACAGTGTGAAAAACGAAATCAGAGCACAGCAGATGCGAATCCTATGCGGCGTGTCTTACTTTGCTTACCCATGTGCTCCACTGTCCCTTGGGATTGTACTGAGAAAATTCGCAGGTTCAGAGATAAATGTGCTAAGAATTTCAAGTTTCATGTAACAGTAGGATAGTAAGCCAACTCGACCTGGAGTGTGAATTTGGCCCCAAAAGTTCCTGTTGGGGGCATGATGCGTCAGTCCACGTTAATGTTTTGTTAGGAATAGAAGAGGGGTAATAACTTTATATAAGAAGCCTTTTGGGGGCTGGAGAGATGGCTTGGTGCTTACAGCGCTGGCTGCTCTTCCAGAGGACCCAGGTTTAATCTCCAGCACCTACACGGCAGCTCACAACTGTCTGCAACTTCCGTTTCAGGGAATCTGACACCCTCACACAAACACATATGCAGGCAAAACACCAATGCACAAGAAAATAAAAATAGGGCTGGTGAGATGGCTCAGTGGGTAAGAGCACCCGACTGCTCTTCCGAAGGTCCAGAGTTCAAATCCCAGCAACCACATGGTGGCTCACAACCATCCGTAACAAGATCTGGCGCCCTCTTCTGGAGTGTCTGAAGACAGTTACAGTGTACTTACATATAATAAATAAATAAATCTTTAAAAAAAAAAAAAAAAGAAAGTTTAAAAAAAAAAAAAAAGAAAAGAAAAATAAATACTATAAATAATTTTTAAAGATTAGCCAATAAGTCAGTTTCCTGTATGAACTTGCCAAGAAGGTACTTTAGGGCTTCATTTCCCATCCAACAGTAAAAATTAGATGTTTTCACTGGCAAGTTGCAAGCAGGTCAGCAGGCGACTAGATTTAGTGACATTGGTGCTCGAAGTAGCAAATGAGTCCACTCTAATTTTAACTCTTTCAGACCCTACTTTTTTTTTTTAAAGATTTTTTTATTTTATGTATGTGAGTACACTATAGCTGTCATCAGACACACCAGAAGATGGTTTTGAGGGCATCAGATCTCATTACAGATGGTTGTGAGCCACCATGTGGTTGCTGGGAATTGAACTCAGGACCTTCAGAAGATCAGTCAGTGCTCTTAACCCCTGAGCCAACTCTCCAGCCCCAAGATCCTACTTTTAATAACAGTTCTTTAACTGTTTAACTTCCCTTCTGGCCCACTACCCACAAGAGGTAGTAGAAAAGAAAAGTTATTACAGGCTGGAGCTGGAGAGATGGCTCAGCGGTTAAGAGCACTGACTGCTCTTCCAGAGGTCTTGAGTTCAATTCCCAGCAACCACCTGATGGCTCAAAAACATCAGTAATGGGATCTGATGCCCTCTTCTGGTGTGTCTGAAGACAGCTACATAAATAATTTTTTTTTGTTTTTCAAAACAGGGTTTCTCGGGCTGGTGAGATGGCTCAGTGGGTAAGAGCACCCGACTGCCCTTCCGAAGGTCCTGAGTTCAAATCCCAGCAACCACATGGTGGCTCACAACCATCCGCAACGAGATCTGGCGCCCTCTTCTGGAGTGTCTGAAGACAGCTACAGTGTACTTACATATAATAAATAAATCTTTAAAAAAAACAAAAAACAAACTGTCTTAGTCAGGGTTTCTATTCCTGCACAAACATCATGACCAAGAAGTAAGTTGGGGAGGAAAGGGTTTATTCGGCTTACACTTCCATGCTGCTGTTCATCACCAAAGGAAGTCAGGACTGGAACTCAAACAGGTCAGGGAGCAGGAGCTGATGCAGAGGCCATGGAGGGATGTTCTTTACTGGCTTGCCTCCCCTGGCTTGCTCAGCCTACTCTCTTATAGAACCCAAGACTACCAGCCCAGGGATGGTCCCACCCACAAGGGGCCTTTCCCCCTTGATCACTAATTGAGAAAATGCCTTACAGTTGGATCTCATGGAGGCATTTCCTCAACTGAAGCTCCTTTCTCTGTGATAACTCCAGCTGTGTCAAGTTGACACAAAAATAGCCAGTACACAAACAAACAAACAAACAAAAAAAAAAAAAACAGGGTTTCTCTGTATAGCCCTGGCTGTCCTGGAACTCACTTTGTAGACCAGGCTGGCCTAGAACTCAGAAATCCGCCTGCCTCTGCCTCCCGAGTGCTGGGATTAAAGGCGTGCGCCACCACACCCGGCTAAATAAATAAATCTTAAAAAATAAAAAATAAAAAGGAAGGAAGAAAAAAGAAAAGTTATTAGGCAATGGGCACAAGTCAATTTGACTCAGCCAAATTGGCATGAGTCAGCAGGAGGGACAGGGGCCAACAGGGGCGCCAGGAGTTCTCCATTGTGCTTCTCTAAAGGAAGCGAAGATCAGCGAAGACACAAAACCAAGAATCATTGCAAAACTAGCTCTTCAAGCAAGCCCCTCTCACAGTTCACCGAGTCCCGTTTAGACTCCCTCCTAACATCGCATGTCCTCCACAGGTCTTGCCTCTCCATGTGTCTTGCCTCGGCACATGATTCTGTCTGTCATAGTGAAACATCCTTTCATCTGTGTCCACTTCAGGAAAACACTCCTTCACGTGTTTGCCCCAGCAAAACACCATCCGATCGATACAACTGACTTTCCAAAGAACTAGAAGTTTTCACCTCAGTCTGCCGAAGGCAAACTGGTCCTGCTGTGAGTTTACAGGTATTACTCTCAAATGTAATAACAAACGAAGAAGCCAAAGCACAAGGAAAACAATCATGTGGGGATGATGGGATGGCTCAGTGGATAAAGGTGCTTGCCTCTGGTAATGACAACCCTAATTTGATCACCAGGACTCACAGGCTAGAAAGAGAGGGTTATCTTAAGTGAAGAGGCTATTTTAAACTGATTCCTGACCTCCACATTCAAAAAGGGAAGAATTGTGTTTGGGAGTGAGAGGGGTACACACACACACACACACACGTAAGTGTAATTTTAAAATATTTTTGAAGAAATAGCTATTCTTTCAATGGAACCAGATTATCGAGAGCCCAGAGAATGCAGCAAGGGCTCATACTCCCTGAAGCTCCCACAGTCTACCTACACATGCATGGGGTTTTCTTTGGGTCCCTGTCCAAGCCTCCTGGCGTCAGGACTATTTATTAATAGGAACAAGGTCATTTTGAACCCAGAAGACTGCGGAAAACTTGCAGATGTGATGAAGTGGCCCAGCCAGACTGTGAACCCAGAGGTGGTGCCCACGCTCTCCCCAACTCTATTCTGTCTTCTCACATGAACTTTTGGTCCATGCCCATGGGGCTATCAGGCAGGCAGCCAGCAGAACTGCCAGGCTCTCTGCTAGGGTGAGGTGAGCGGCTTCACGAGGTGCACAGAGGGGAAGAGATTCTGATGTGGTGGTGGAGGGACAAACTGATGGGTATCACATAGATGACGCCCAGAGATGTCCTGCTACTTCATGGGAAAGTTGACACTAAGCTCTGCAAGCAGACTCTGTTCTAGAATTAACACACATAGGAAGGAAGGCTGTGTATTGATCAAGATTCTGTGTCTTTGGGAAGTGCCTGGAGTCCCTTTAGCAAGGGTGAGTTCTGTGTAAATGAAAAGTGGGGAAGCAGGAAGCCATTTTCTATTTAAACAGCTGACTAGCACTGTGGGGTATGGAGCGGCAGCATTCATACAGTGAGCCACAGAAAGGCTGGTCACAAAATGCTGTAAAGGGCTTTCTTCAGGTCCTTGGGTCCAAAGAGGGTGTTATTTTCGAGGCTCAAGGAGGGAGGAGGCAGTTGGATTTTCTGAGATGCTGGAAAAACAAAACCCACCAGGTCACAGGAGAGCATTCCTGCAGTTTCCCCAGCTTTCCTTCAACAGCACTTCTGTGCTGGAGCCAGTGTTCCTTCGTGCCCTTAAAGATATCTGTAATGAACAGGGGTCAGCTCGAAGAGAATGCCCTTGGGTGGTGCTTATAACTGTTGGGTGAGCAAGGAGTCTAACTAACGTGATCCATGCCTTCGAAAGCTCAGATGTTGGTGGAGACAGTGGGATCAAATGCCGAGTTAATGAGATGCCTTAGGAAAGCTCTTGCCTGTAGAGATAACGTCAGAGATGCAGAAGTGACGTCAGCAGGGTTTATGATGTCTTTGATGAACACGTGTGCCATGACTCAGTTTATCAAATCACACATAGTTAAGCATTTTTGGTTGCTGCTCCTCTTGATGTGTTTCCCACACTAATGAGCACAGTTGTCACAGCCCTACCTTTGCTCTGCCTGTTTTAGCTTGTGGTGCTGAGGATCAAATCCATCCAAGGCTTGGTACATGCTGGGATAGGTTCCATCGCTGAGCCATGTCCCATCTTGGTTTGTGTTTGGATGGGGTTGAGAACCTGTGACTAGTTCTAAGCTACTCTCCTGTGTCATGCTGCAGAGGCCTGCTCTAAATTCTGCTATGTACATTACTTCTTATTGCTGTGCCAGGGAACAGCCATGAACCCCAGAAAAACCAATGAGGAGTCGATTCCGATGCAATTGCATTTGACTCTTTGTATTCAAGCTTGAGCATGGGTCATACCATATAGGAGAAAGGGAGGGGGTCCTGAGCTCAGCTTCAGGCAAGCATTGATAGAGGCAAGAAGGAGGTATCTAGCCTGGTACACATCTGATTGGGGGTGGGGTGGGGGGTGCATTATGGCCTTTAACATAATTGGCTGGTGCTGGGAGCCAAACCATAAACTTAACTTCTGTTTTCCTCCTGATTGGTGGTTGTTAGGAAGCGAAGTGTCAGGGGCGGGCTTGTAACCGAAGATTACAATGCAGACTACAATACAGATTTGTTGGGGAATAACCTGGAAACTGGTACTAGGTACCGGCCTGTGAGTTAACTTGAGTTCAACCTTAAGTCAGGTTGTCTAAGATAGAATCTGAACCTGAAAGATTTGGTGGCTCATGCCTTTAATCCCAGCACTTGGGAGGCAGAGGCATGTGGATTTCTGAGTTCAAGGCCAGCCTGGTCTACAGAGTGAGTTCCATGACAGCCAGGACTATACAGAGAAGCCCTGTCTTAAAAAACCAAATATATATATGTTTCTCAACATCATGTCAAACAACAGCTTATGGGCTGAACTCTGCCCTGGGAGACTCCATTTTTATAAAGCATCAGTTGGCTTCCTTTTTTTTTTTTTTTTTTTTTTAGATTTATTTATTTATTATATGTAAGTACACTGTAGCTGTCTTCAGACACTCCAGAAGAGGGAGTCAGATCTTGTTACGGATGGTTGTGAGCCACCATGTGGTTGCTGGGATTTGAACTCCTGACCTTCAGAAGAGCAGTCGGGTGCTCTTACCCACTGAGCCATCTCACCAGCCCAGTTGGCTTCCTTTTGAGTACAAATGTGAAGGCACCATTGATTCTACATCATATGTGTACATGTAGACACCACCATTTGCTCAACACAAATCACAAGGCATAAACTGTTAGCACACTCAGATCCATAAAAAAGAACCACCAGTGAACTTCAGAAACAGACAGGTACGTATTAAAACTATATCATAAAGACAGGCCTGTGAGCTTACCAAACATACCAGACCAGTAAGAGATAAAACACCTTCATCTAGATCTTATAAAAACAAGGACACACAACACTGTGGTGACTACAATCCCATCAACCTATGGTCCAACCATATGATATGTGCATTAAGAGATCAACAGGTGGAGAACTTGCAGTTCCTGGTCTGCTTACCATTGTCCTATTGCTTGATACATTGTCTCTACCAACTGGATGCATTGTTTGTTTTTGTCAACTTGACACAAAGTAGAGTCATCTGAGAAGACAGAATGCAACTGACAAAATGCCTCCATCTGATTGTCTATAGGGCAAGTCCATGGGACATTTCTTGATTAGTGATCAATGACTGATTAGTGATTAAGGCTCCAGGTGGGTGGGACCACCTCTAGGCAGATGGTCCTGAATTCTATAACAACAACAACAACAACAAAAAAAAAAACCCAGGATGAACAAGCCACAATGACCAAAGCCAGTAAGCAGAGCTGCTCCACAGTCAGCCCCTGCCTCTGGGTTCCTGGCTTGGTTTCCCCTGATGATGGATGTGACCTGAGAGTTATAGGATAGATAAAACTGCACAAAACCCTTTCCTTTCCAGGTTGCTTCTGGTCGTGGTGTAGTATGACAGCAATAGGAGCCTTAACTAAGACATCATGCATTGCATCAGTCCGTTACTCTGTACCTGGTCCTGTTGCATAAGCCATCAGCAGCTCTCACTGAGTCCAGGCCTATCTCGTGACCTGCATGACTCTCTTTGCATGGGCATCACCTTTCTTCCTCCAGCAAATCCTCTTTGAACTCTGCAGCCTCTTTAACAGCTTATAGCCATTCTGTATCATATATAAGTATATGCATGTGGTACCTGAGTGTTAGTTGTGATTAGAATAAAGCTATGGTGGCCAATGGTAATGCTAAGAAGGGGCATGACTATTACTTGATACATTTCAGCAAAAGAAGCTGACATAGCTTATGAACTTGCTGCTAGTAAAACAACAACAACAAACAAAAACAAAAACATTCTGATATTGTATAGAAGACACGAGTGTGTTCTCAGCATCCTGGAGCTATGTGTTTTGATCTGGATGGATGAGAGTGTGTCCTTGCAATTCTCCTAGGAAGATGCTTTCAGAGAATGGAGCAGGAAGATGCTTAAGAAGGCAAGCCCCAGGCTGGGCATGGCTTTAATCCAAGCATTTAGAAGACAGAGGCAGGCTGACCTCTGTGAATTCGTGACTAACTTCCTCTATGTAGGCAGTTCCAGTTCAGCCTGGTCTACATAGTGAGGCTCTGGAGACAGAGAGAGAGAGAGAGAGAGAGAGAGAGAGAGAGAGAGAGAGAGAGAGAGAGAGAGAGAGAGAGAAAGAAGAAGAAGAAGAAGAAGAAGAAGAAGAAGAAGAAGAAGAAGAAGAAGAAGAAGAAGAAGAAGAAGGAGGAGGAGGAGGAGGAGGAGGAGGAGGAGGAGGAGGAGAAGGAGAAGAAGAAGAAGAAGAAGAAGAAGAAGAAGAAGAAGAAGAAGAAGAAGAAGAAGAAGAAGAAGAAGAAAAGAAGAAGAAAGAAGAAGAAAGAAGAAGAAAGAAGAAAGAAGAAAGAAGAAAGAAGAAAGAAGAAAGAAGAAAGAAGAAGAAGAAGAAGAAGAAGAGGAGGAGGAGGAGGAGAGATCTTCTGCATGTTTTTCTGTTCTCCCTACTCCAATCCACCCTGAATATCTACATAAGCTCTCTTAAAGGCTCTGGGTAGCAGCCCATACTGAATTTCCTGTCAGAGCATGCTCTGTCAGCATAAAGCACTGAGGGAAGATGCCTAACCATTTGCGAAGCTGAATGGACGTTTCCATATTTATCCTGCCCAAATAACTTAGACAAGGCTTTCCAAATTTCAGGATAAATCTGGAAACTGAATTGCCAGTTGCTGAGAATTTTTTCAAAGGACAAAAATCCGTATGTTTGCCATGGGAGAGTGTAACTACTCCCTCCAGATGTGTCAGCCTGAACTTGCACATTTAAAAATTTTAAATTAAGGGGAAACGATATAACATCAATCACTAGTAGACATGCTATAAATTTCAAATGAAAGGAAAATGAGGAAAAAAAGACATTTATACATTATTAAGCTCTTGATTCATAATGTTAATACCACTTTTACTATGACTTTGACAGCTTGTATGTGGGATTCAATATATGTACCTTGATAATAGTGAATCTGATATAGTGAATCTGATCAGTAACTAACTACAATGCTAATTACAACTTATACAATCTCTATTTTGTTTTCAAATTTAAGAAATTCAGCCTCGGGCTGGTGAGATGGCTCAGTGGGTAAGAGCACCCGACTGCTCTTCCGAAGGTCCAGAGTTCAAATCCCAGCAACCACATGGTGGCTCACAACCATCCGCAACGAGATCTGGCGCCCTCTTCTGGAATGTCTGAAGACAGCTACAGTGTACTTACATATAATAAATAAATAAATCTTTAAAAAAAAAAAAAAAAGAAAGAAATTCAGCCTCTAAGGGCATAGTGGCACCTGCTTTTAATTCCAGTACTCTGGAGGCAGAGGCAGGAAGAACTCTGAGGCCAGCCTGGTTGTCTTAGTCTGAGTTTGTATTCATGCACAAAACATCCTGACCAAGAATGGAGAGGAAAGGGTTTATTCAGCTTATACTTCCATATTGCTGTTTATCACCAAAGGAAGCCAGGACAGGAACTCACACAGGGCAGTAACCTGGAGGCAGGAGCTGATGCAGAGGCCATGAATGGGATGTTACTTACTGGCTTGCTTCCCCTGGCTTGCTCAGCTTGCTCTCTTATAAAACCCAGGACTACCAGCCCAGGAATGGCACCACCCACAATGGGCTAGGCCCTCCCAACTTGATCACTCATTGAGAAAATGCCTTACCACCTGATCTGGAGGCATTTCCTCAAGGGAGGCTCCTTTCTCTGTGATAACTCCATGTGTCAAATTGACACACAAAGCCAGCCAGTACATTGGTCTACATAGCAAGTTCCAGGCCAGCCACGACTATACAGTGAGACACTAAAAAAATGAAACCCAGCCTTCCATGTATAATAATAGAAACTGAACACCAGATGCTTTGCCAACTTAAAACCTAGAACGTCCAGCGCTGAGAGTGTCCCTCAGTGGTGGACACACTTTCTCCTCATGTGCGAGTTCTCAGGACGCAGTACCTCGGTGTGATGTGGCTGGGGAGTGGGCTCCGTGGGTAACTGTACTTGCTGTGCAAGCGTGAGGATCTGATTTGAATCCCCTCCCGTAAAAAGATGAGCATGGGCTGGAGAGATGGCTCAGGGGTTAAGAGCACCAACTGCTCTTCTGAAGGTCGTGAGTTCGGATCCCAGCAACCACACGATGGCTCACAACCACCCATTATGAGATCTGATGCCCTCTTCTGGGGTGTCTGAAGATAGCTACAGTGTACTTACATGTAATAAATAAATAAATCTAAAAAAGAAAAGAAAAGAAAAAAAAAAGATGAGCATGCACTGTTACTGGTTATCCACCAGAGCTAGGTGGTAGGAGCCTACTACAGAAGACACTTTAGTGGCAGGACAGAGAAATCAAACTGGAACCTGACCTGAAAACCCCTCCCTACTGGCTAGTTCTCACTATGCTGGAACGTGAAATACAGGCCACTGGGGGTTGGGAAGTCACCAATGGTCTTATCTAGTGGTGAACCCCCCAACCCATCCCCATCCCCCGCTATACTACAACCCCAAACTATCAGACACGAGAGAATGAGGCCATGAGAGAATGAGCTAGCTAACCACTTTTGGATTGGACTCAAAGCCTATTCCTCAGGATGAAATCTATCTGCACTATAAATCTAGTCAGGGTCCAGGATGCATAGACTCTAAGAAAGACCCTGTTACATGCTGCTAAGCTGTCTTCTAAATATTTACATTTATACAAATAGGCAAGTTCTACCCTCAACTTTGGCTAGAAAGTGCCTCTCTGCAGTGCATCAGTTAATACAGAAGGTCTATATTAACTTATTATTAAATTCATTATTACTAACGCTAGCCAGTCAAAGACCTGAGAATAAGAGATTATTGAGTGTTCAGCTCTATATAGGATATCTGTATCTCTCTCTCTCTCTCTCTCTCTCTCTCACACACACACACACACACACACACACACACACACACACACAGAGAGAGAGAGAGAGAGACAGAGAGATAGAGAGAGGACAGAGACAGAGATAGGAGAAAGAGACTCAGAGAGACAGAGAGAGACAGAGAGAGGGAGAGAGAACACCCAACATTAATTTGTGTGAGTCAATGTCCTTCCAATGTCCTTTGGAAGCAGGCTAACCTCAGCTCATCTGACTTTGCCAGTCACTATCAGAGTTAATCTGGGCCAGCTGCAACTTAATTTCTCTTTGTGGTTAGGTAGTTGCCTGTCTCATAATGAATTTGGAGATAATAATAATAATAAAAAAATCCCAAAAGCAATTGAGAGAATTAAGAGATATCGTAGAGGCAGGCGGATTTCTGAGTTCGAGGCCAGCCTGGTCTACAAAGTGAGTTGCAGGACAGCCCAGTCTACACAGAGAAACCCTGTCTTGAAACACCGAGAGAGAGAGAGAGAGAGAGAGAGAGAGAGAGAGAGAGAGAGAGAGAGAGAGAGAGAGATCATGAGGGGCATGGTGGGACATGCCTTTAATCCCAGGACGTGGGAGGTAGATGCAGGGGTGGATCACTCTAAATTTGAGAGCAGCCTGATAAACATAGTTAGTTCCAGGCTAGCCAGGGGTACATAAAGAGCCTGTGTAAAAACAAAGACACCAAAAAAATAAAAATAAAAAAATTAAATAAATAAATAAATAAATAAATAAATAAATAAAAAACAGGGCGTGGTGGCGCATGCCTTTAATCCCAGCACTCGGGAGGCAGAGGCAGGCGGATTTCTGAGTTCCAGGCCAGCCTGGTCTACAAAGTGAGCTCCAGGACAGCCAGGGCTACACAGAGAAACCCTGTCTCGAAAAGCAAAAAAAAAAAAAAAAACAAAAAAAAAACAAAAACACCCACCAAATAAATGAGGAATTGCATATAAAACCCTTAGCACATTCAAAACATAGAACAAATTCCTGGTGGTCCTGTGACCCCTTTGGCCTTGTCACTGAACCTCCTTGGATTTTAGTTTTTCTCCAGTTCTCGATTCCTTTTCCCCAGCAGCCTAGAAGGATTACAGAGGATCATAATTAGCATATCCAGTAGCAGCCACAGCCCAGCTCTGCAGCTCAGCTCTTCTCCAAATTAACCTGTTTATATGTTCATCTAACTCTCCAAGCTTAGCAGGCTTCATCGTTAGGAAAACAGAGCCTCTCTCCTGTTGACATTTCCCATTTTCCTCGGCAAACTCCTTCCCTGAGAACCCAAAGATACACAGACTGCCCTTAAAAAAAAAAAAAAAAAGGGCAGCTTGGATTTTCAAGAGTTTTCTTTGCCGTCCGCAGTGAGCTCAGAGGTGGCTATGAGGCGAGCTTCCTGGGAGAAGTGTGTGTGTGTGTTGACACGGGGAGTCCGTTTCTAATGGAAGGAGAGCCACAAATAACCACGACAGCTTTTTACATCGCGAAAGGGTTTGGTGTATGTGTGGGGGAGTCTCTGCTAGTTGAGTGTACCTCCTACACTAGGCCGGTGCTCTATCCCTGACACTCCCAACCTAGATGGGATTTAATTTACATGAAATTAGAGCAGCCGTTGGGGCCCTTAAAGGAAAATTCCTGCTCCACACAACAGTCTCCAGCCTGGGTGCAGACATAACCTTCCAGTTGCACGGGTCAATCCTTGGGCCAAGGCACCGCCCCGTCAGGAAGGAAGGAGGCTGGCTCACCCAAAATTGAGCTAAGGAGGTGGTGGTGAGGGTAATTATCCCTTTAATGAGACACCGCACTTTTTACCCAGAATGCCCACCCCTTATACAGTTCTTACAAGTTGCCCTGAGGTGGCAGTGAAGGCCTCTTAGGGACACTCTTCCTTTTTCTTTTTCTTTTTTCTTTCTTTCTTTATTTTGGTTTTTTGAGACAGGGTTTCTCTGTCTAGCTCTGCCAGTCCTGGAACTCACTACAAAGTGACCAGGCTGGCCTCAAACTCAGAAATCCACCAGCCTCTGCCTCCCAAGTGCTGGGATTAAAGGCGTGCACCACCACGCCTGGCTCCTTTTTCTTTTATTCTTCTATTTCTTCTAGACACTGGCCAGAGCCTTGGTCTGCTCTTTCTGATGCAGGCGCTTCTTACCCGTCTGTCACTCCTGTCACTCCGAAGCCCTTTTCTCACTACGTAGCTGCTCACTGCTGTGTGGCAGACTTCATGCCAGAAACACAAGTTTCATCTTTGTTTCTTTCTTCCATTCTCCTGTGGGCAGCTGCAAAGATTTACAGCTTGTCTACCCTGGGCGGTTTCTTCTACACCTTACTAAATTGTGAGCTTTCATTTGCGACCATTCTGAAATTATCTTTTTTTTTTTTTTTTTTTTTTTGGTTTTTCGAGACAGGGTTTCTCTGTGTAGCCCTGGCTGTCCTGGCACTCACTTTGTAGACCAGGCTGGCCTCGAACTCAGAAATCCGCCTGCCTCTGCCTCCCGAGTGCTGGGATTAAAGGCGTGCGCCACCACGCCCGGCTGTCTGAAATTATCTTATTCATAGGACTAACAATCCTAAGAAGGGGCTCCAATTTCCCTGATTAATGTCCCATGAAACCCACCCTCCTGATAATAAAAATCACCATCGTGGTTGTGTGTGTGATTCACACCTAGCCACCCAGACATGCCGAGTCCTTGCTAAGCCATCCAGCAAATAAATGCTACCGCACACAGAGAGAACACCAAGATGGCTATGGCTGGCTACTCCTAGCTTTGGACCTCACTTAGCCAATTTATAAGGAAGGGTCATCAGGAACGATGGTTGCTGTTGTTGATGCACAGGAAAGAGAAGTCAATGCTCCCTTCACAACAATGGGGAGGAGAGTTTGGTGAGGACCAGTCTGTAAGTCAGGAGACTGCCTGTGGCTTCTTCCAAGGCTGTGGCTTCTTCCAAGGCTGTTTCTGCAGCCACTACTTCTTTCTGCTCCTCTAAGAAAGGTGTTAGTAGCTCTTAGCACCTGTCAAATTTTAATGTCTCCGGTTGGGAATGGGACACTGTTGTTTGGACCGGGAACAAGGAACTGAGGTGCATATTTCACATACCAAAGCAGACCTGACCTCCAGGTTCTCCCAGCATCCCTCAGTCCCTACCTGGCATACCCTGCCCCCCAACCCTGAACTTTCCAGCCCAGGGGCTGGGCTGTCCTTCCCTAGAGGCTTCCCCCTATACTATCCAGACATTTCGGTCTCTCTTCTCCTCTTCTCTCTCTGTCCCCTACACCCTCGGCCCTTTCCCCATGGTGACTCCCTGGCCTTGGTCCTTGGGCCAGTGAACTCGCCCACCTAAGAACAGCTTCCCAATAAATCTGCCTTTAATCTAATTTAATTTGGTGTAAATTGGCTCACTTTACCGGTGGCGGCAGTGAAATAACCTATCAATTGTCCCAGACTTACTGTGTTGGTGGGAGCCAAGCAAATCAAAATCTTTCTGACTTGCTTGGACATGTTGCCCCTGAAGCAAACTCTCATTAGACTCCTCCTTAGCTTCCGCCTGAATGGGGCGGCCCACGCTGGTCCGCAGCTTGTGGTTATCATGGATACAGGGTCAGCATCGACTGTTTCCATTCACAGAACAAAACTCCAGTCTGGTGTGTGGGAACAACAAGCCAAGGAGCTTTTCTTGGGGTCACTGTCTAAACTTCCACCATGATGACAACTTATTTATTAAAAGGATGCCACTTTGAACCATGAAAAGCACAGACCAGAGCTGTCCCCTTCCCTTCCTTATTAGTCTTTGTGATCGACCCTTTGCGGTTTCCTGTGTCTTCAAAAGGAGGGTTCTTAAACTGAGCCTTTCAGCATCACCTGGTGCCCAGAATGCCTCAATAGCTCACCTACAAGACTCCCCTAGTCAGTGAGCCTGGGTAGACACAAGGATTTGTGTCTAGTGGACTTGGTAAGGCTCTTGAAGTCCACAGGAAAACAACCCCAGAGCATGCTGGGGCTCCCTGAAGCCATTGAACCATTTCAGTGCGAGATTTAGTAGACTCTTCATCCAAAGAGAAAGGCCTCCAGGAGAAGAATGCAATTTACCCTTAACAGGACATTACACAGGAAAAGGAAATAGTCATTAGGTGACAGAAACCAGATGCAATCGGAGAAGCAGGTTTGTTACAGATCAACTTTGTGCTACTTGGCTGGGTAGATGGGTGGCATGTTTTCCTACAGTAAGTCATAATCTCATTAAAGTTTATCTATCGTTAGATCTATTTTTTTAAAATCAAGAACATTAATTTGAGAGTCAGTCCCCAGCACTACAGAAACAAATGAAGAGACAAAACCCAGGTCTGTAATTCTAGCATTTGAAGGGTGGAGGCAGAAAGACTAGTGGTTAAAAGTCACCTTTACCCTCAGAGGTTAAAGGTTACTGCCCCCCCCCCCCAACTCCCAACCTGGGGAGTTAGAGGCCATCACTATCTACTTGAGACCCAGTTTGAAAACAAAAAGAAGTCAAACTCTTCCCAGAAGAACACAATAGGAGTCATATCTCACAAAATTACATTTTGTACCAGATTAGATTTAGGCCACAACATCTTTTCCATCAGAACACAAGATCTCTTCAGTTTCTATTGAGAAGGCTAGGCTGGTTCCATGACAGGCTTCATATTGGCAGCTAAGGAGCTTAGGTCTAACCCTAAATCTTTGTTTCCAAGACCCGGGCAATCCCAGGCAAGTCCAGGTCTCAGAAGCTCGCCTCTGCTTCTCCCTGTAAACTGAGTCAGGACACACTGACTTCTCTTCTGTCATTTTTGTTGATGGCTTTGTCCACTTTTAGTAAAGATCTGAGCTACAAAAAGAGATTGTTTGGTTTCAAGGGGGCGGGGGGGGGGTGAGGGACAAGGGACTGGGGTGCATATTTTACATATCAAAGTAGGCCTGGCCTCCAGGTTCTCCCAGCATTCCTCAGTCCCCACCTGGCATACCCTGCTACAACCTTGAACTTTCCTGCCCAGGGCCTGGTTGCCCTCCCACCTCCTCCGTCACCCAGGCTCTTCCTTATATAATCCAGACACTTTGGTCTCTCTTCTTCTCCATCTCTTCATGCAGGCACCCTTTCTCTCCCCTCTCCCTCTTCCCCTTTCCCCTTGGCGACTCCCTTGGTCTCAATCATTGGGGCCAGTGAACTCACGTAGAGCAGTTTCTCAATAAACCTGCCTTTACTATAATCTAACCTGATTTGAATTGGCTCATTTTGCTGGCAGAGAAATAGCCTATCACATATGACAATGCAGCCCTCACTGGCTCCTTTTCTCAAATCACACAGTGGATTCTTAATACGGAGGAACTGTTAAAGACAAGTCTATTCTGTGACACTTGTCAAATCACAAGAAGGAAGACCTCACTTGGGATCACTGTGATGGGTGTGCAGTGTGAAAGAGAAGCTCGGTTCAACTCCAAATACAGCAGGACAAGTGGGGGAAGACCAAAGGCATGTATGTGTGTGGTGTGTATACATGCGGTGTGTGTATGTGTATGGTGTATGTTTGTGTGGTGTGTGTATGTCTATGGTGTGGGTGTATGTGTGGTATGTGTATATCTATGGTGTGTGTGTATGTGTGTGTGTGGTGTGTATAGTGTGTGTATGTGTGGTATGTGTATATCTATGGGGTGTGTGTGTGTGTGTGGTATGTGTATGTGTGGTATGTGTATGTAGTGTATGTGTGTATATGTGTATGTATGTAGTATATGTGTGTATATATGTATATATGTGTGCTGTGTGTATATGTCTATGGTGTGTGTGTATGTGTGGTGTGTGTATATCTATGGGGTGTGTGTGTGTGGTATGTGTATGTGTGGTATGTGTATATAGTATATGTGGTATGTTTGTATATGTATGTAGTATATGTGTGTATATATGTATATATGTGTTCTGTGTGTATATGTGTGTGGTGTGTGTGTTTATGTGTGTATGTGTGTATGAATATGTGTGGGTATATGCATGTGGTGTGTATGTGTTAGGGGAGGGGGACAGTCAGCAGATGAAAAGCCACCAGAAAGAAGCATCCGGTTGGATGGGCTATTGGTTGAATGAGAATGGCCTCCATAAACTCAGATGTTTGAATATTTGGTTCCCAACTGATGGAACTAGTTGGGAAGGATTAGGGGTGTGACCATATTGGAGGAGGCATCCAAAGCCTCAGATCATCCCTAGTGTAAGGCTTAAGATGTGAGCTCTCATCTGCTGCTCCTACCTCCTGCCGCCAGTTACCTCTGTTCCAACATCATCCCTCTAGACCTCTGAACCTGTAAGTCTAAAATACATCCTTCCTTCTATAAGTTGCCTTGGTCATGGTGTTTTATCGCAGTGACAGAACGTAATTAATGTAGCGATATGTAAAGCAATGAGTACAACATTGGTTGGTTGTTGTTGGAGGTTATATCCTTACTGAGGTCATGATGAGAAGACTTGGTTCTTGTTGATGGAACTAATTGGGAAGGATTAGGGGTGTGGCCTTAGTGGAGGAGGCATGTCATGGAGTTTGAGGGGCAGGGTTTAAGGCTTCAAAAGCATCCTGTCAGTCTTTAGATCACTAGAGCTGTGTGTGCCCCTGGAATGGGTTAAAATACCTTCTGTAGCATTCCTGTTAGAGTAAAATGTTATATAAGAGTGTCTTAGGGTTTCTATTGCTGCCTTGGAACACCATAACCGAAAAAGCAAGTTGGGGAGGAAAGGGTTTATTCAGCTTACACTTCCACATTGCTGTTCACCACCAAAGGAAGTCAGGACTGGAACTCGAGCAGGGCAAGATCCTGGAGGCAGGAGCTGATGCAGAGGCTGTTAAGGAATGCTGCTTCCCATGGCTTACTCAGCCTGCTCATATAGAACCCAGGACCACTTGGCCAGGGATGGCACCACCCATCCTGGTCAGGGTTCTCCCCCATTAATCACTAACTGAGAAAATGTCCTACAACTGAATCTCATAGAGGCATTTCCTTCCTCTCTGGTGACTCTAGCTTGTGCTGACAGTTAGTATAAAGAGCAAGTTTGGTTCTTGAATTACTCTGCCCCAATTTAATACTCGGTCTGTTCTTCCCACATATACTCAGTCACAGTGCCATTAGACCCTGAACTCAGCTGCACCAGTGCTGGCAAACCTCCAGAACCAGGAGCTACATAGACCTCTTTATAAACCCACCTACTGCAGGTCTTACAGTATAGTCAGAACAACGGGCTACTAGAGCCAAGGAGAAAGGCATTCTGGCTAAAGCAACATAACAGGATTCTTGATAAGAACAGGTCAGAGTCAGACAAGGTCTGGGGGATGGTGGACAGTGAGAACCTGATCCTTCACTGGGGATAGGACTCGTTAACTAACATAGCAGGATCCTCTGCGAACTCTAGATGTTACAAGAAAGCCCACAGAAGGTCTGAGAAATCATTCAGGAACCTAACTAAAGTTAGAGTCTTTGACATTGTTCCGCCACATTCTCCTTTCCAAAAATTGCACCAGTGTTGGGATAACCTTTCCTGTACATTGTGTGGAGGCGTGTCTCTGTAATTTCAATTATTAATTCTGTACTGGCAGAGAGCTAAATGCCGGCAGGCTTTCAGTATTGTCATTTCTATGGGCCCATCACAAGACTTGCTATTTTGTAAATATTCATCCTTCCTCACCTGCCTAGAATTGTATCAGAGGTTGTCTTGCTACTGACTGGTGTAACAAAGATAGCCAATACCTGGGCAGGAAGGAGGAGGGTGAAACTTGCTGGAAGATAGAATGATGGGGTTGGGAGAAGAAATAAGAAGTGGGAGACCCAAGAGAGAACAGAGGAGGAAGAGACATAGACCACAGCACAACAGAGAAGGGTCGAGAGCTAGCCACCTAGTAGGTCATAAGCTAGAAAAGACAGGTTAAGTTAGATGAGGTACCTGGAGACCGTCCCAGTAAAAGGCCTAAGCAGTAGACTCTATTAGAAGCCTCTGTGTTGTTATTTACACTGTTGGTGGGTCTGAGAGAGTCCTACTAAATACTGGTTCAAGGACTTCTGTGTGGGTCTCTGGCTGACTCTTTCAGGAGGACATGTTCAGCAGCACGGCCGTTTGAGCAATCCCAGGTTGCTTAGCAAGCACAGCTCACAGACTCAGCTCTCAGCCTCACAGAGCAGGTGGCATCACAGATCTGAAGCTCAGGAGACCAGGGAGCCACACATGTCCTTCACACTCTCTGCACAAGGGTGGCCATTTCATTAGAAATTCTCTTTTTATGAAAAAGGCGACAGGACAGAAAAATCATGGACTTGGAAGATTGTACCCTGATCCCAAGGACATAAACCACATCGTTAGCTGGGATCTGAATGCTGGATGCATGTGTTTTGTGTAAATCTGTGACCAAAGGGAGGGTTACCATCCTGCAGAGATGATGACCTTTTTTGTAAAGATTTATTTATTGATTATATGTAAGTACACTGTAGCTGTCTTCAGACACTCCAGAAGAGGGAGTCAGATCTTGTTACGGATGGTTGTGAGCCACCATGTGGTTTCTGGGATTTGAACTCAGGACCTTCAGAAGAGCAGTCAGTGCTCTTACCCATTGAGCCATCTCACCAGCCCTATGATGATCCGTAGGTTGCTTGAAGTGTCTATAATTTAGCCTTTGTATACTCTCTTGATTTCTCTTTTCTCTTGCCTCAAAAATGCCTTTTCTATTTGTTCGAGTTTGAATCTGGTCAATATTTTTAGGATTTTCACACAATAGAGGTCACTTTTGAAAAAAAATTGAATTGTGTGTTTTGCCTACATATATGTCCGCTTACCACATGTTACCTGGTGCCTTCGGAGGACAGACAAGTGCTAGGATCCGTAGGATGAGCATTACAGATGGGTGTGATCCACTGTGTGGGCATTGAACCTGGTTCCTCTGGAAGACCCAGCTAGTGCTCTTAACCACTGAGCCATCTTTCCAGCCCAGAGGTCCCTTTTGTTTGTTTGCTTGAGACAGGGTGTCAGGCATATCAGACTGGCTTTGAACATGGTGTATAGCAGGGGCATGGCCTTGTACTTCTAATTCTTCTGCTTTATTCTGGCGTGGCACTGTTCCCCATTTCCAGCTTGTAGCTGTTTGGGTTAATTTTCTACTGCTGTGACAAAATACCATGACCAGAAGAAAGAATAAAAAAGCTGTGTGGTGGTAGCACATGCCTTTAATGCCAACAGGAGGGGTGTGTGTGTGTGTGTGTGTGTGTGTGTGTGTGTGTGTCTGAGTTTGAGACCAGCCTGGTCTCATACATGTCCTGAATCAAGTCCCAAGACAGGCAGTGCTACACAGAGAAACTCTACCCTGAAAAAAACCACAGAGTTGCCTTTCTTGCAGAAGCAATGCTCCAGAGTCCTGTTCACACCATGGAATGCTTGGTGGCCATTTCAAGGTGAAATGGCTTACCTCCTGAATTTGGAATTTTTTTCAAATTTCCTTTCCCATTTTATAAAGAGAAAATAGCCACTTACAGGAAAATGAAGGGTTAAAATATTTTATAATGAAGTATTTTTTCAATCAAATAAAATGGGGTCAACTACTGACTTGAATGTTTCACATCTTATTTTACGTTGCGGGAGAGACTTGTACCACTCCCATTTCTCATTTATAAGTGCAAAAACCTCACTCTTTTCTCCGCATTATTCAAGTTGAGAAGTCTATCACTAGCCCTTGCCACATTTACAAAGGTAAACCACCCAAAGATGAAGATCAATTTAGCTGGTGAAAACTTAGAGCAGGATACTTTGGTTCACACAGAACCAGTGCGCGCACGGTAATCTTTTCCTACGGTGGATTACAGAGGCCACATGCCATCATCTATCTGCAGATTAGAAATAGACCGTTTCATTGCATTCTACCCAGAGAGCGGGTGTCTCTGGCAGGCCCTCAAAGTAGCTAAGAGTGAGTCTAGCTCTTGCAGAGGACCTGAGGGAGGACCCTAGCCCATCACATGAGGTGACTCCCAATCACTTATGACTCTAGTGTCAGGACATCTGCCACCCTCCGGCCTGTACAGGCACCTTCATGAAATGGTACACATAAAATTCACACAGATGCATGCACATACACGCTAGTAAAAAATACATAAATCTTTTAAAACATGACTGTGTTTAAAAAAATAAATCGCGTGATACATACATGCACAATTATTGTTTGTCAATGAAAAGAATAGAAGGATCTGGTGGTATGCGCGTATGCCTGTCTGTTTGAGTATGTCTGTGCGTGTGAGTACAGGTGCCAATCAGAGGCCAGAAGGGTCAGATCCTTTGGAGATGGAGTTATATAAGTGGTTGTGAGCTGCCTGACATGGGTGCTGGGAACTGAGTCAGGCTCTTTGTAGGGCAATCGCTTCCCTTAACCGCCGTGCCCTTTCCAGCCTCTAGTGATTTTCAATGAAAGCCCTTTAGAGACCAGCAGGCTCTGGAAAAAGCTTACCTTGCTATCCCTTAACCTGCCTCAATATTGGACCATCAAAAAAGGAAAACCTTTGCTTTCATCTCCTCTCTGAGGCTTGGCGGAACTGACGCCTCGGCTCTGTCCCAAGCTGTCCTCTGGACTCATTCTCTCCTCCTCCGTATCACTTGTACCCCCCCCCCCCGTCCCCTCTAAAACAGTGTATAGAGACCTCAGGCCTCAGTGCTCCTTGGTACCACCGACCTCCTTCCCCCACAAAGACAAGAAGGCAGGGAAGCACGGATCAGTTCTCCAAACCACACTCCTAGAGGACAGGTGACAGAGGGAGAGCATGACAGTGGAGAAAGGAGGAAAGCAAGACTAGCGTGCCTCAACCCACGCATGCTCCGAGGAGCTGTGCTCGCCCGCTTAGGCGGCCTCAGCCCACGCATGCTCCGAGGAGCTGTACGAACCCACCAGGCTGCATGTAGGTTGTGGGCCAAGACTGTATGAGAGTCTCTGAAGGGAGTTTCCATTCTGCTGGTTAGAAGCCATGGATCCTAGATAAGTCACTTTCCCTCTATCTGGGAGTCCCTGGTTCAGACATCAGGTGACCAAAATCCTTTTGCAAGCTCCTTTGAGAATAAATTCATCCAAAACGGGGAGTTGTGACAGAAACCTGTAAATTCAGCACTTGGGAAGCGGGGGGTGGGTGGGGGTGGGGGTGGTGGTGGTGGTGGGGTGGTGGGGGTGGGGGGTGGGGGGTGGGGGTTAGGAGGGTGGGGGAAAGATAGGACGTTCAAGGTCATCCTTAACCAAGAAGTGGGGAAGAAACAGAAAGGAAGACAGAATGGCAGCTATTGATATGGAAATCCAGTACTGCACCGAGCACCCTTCGCCACAGCCTCCACCTCCGACCCCTGTGCTTTGCATACAGCTGGAGCCTTCCCTCTGAAGTCACTGAGCCTACGGGTGTCTAGAGGGACAAAGAAAGGCAAGGCTGTTGCGGGAGCTGTAGAATAAAGGTTTAGCCGGTCTTTGACGTCCAGGACCCCTATTGTCTTGCCTTCTTACTCTTGTTTTTACATTTCAATTAGCAAAGCTGAACTGGGAGGCCAAATCTTTGTTTTCGTCGTAGCCCAACTCAAACTCAACGCTAACCTGAGGATCTGTGGTACCGTGATAAAAATAAAGTGGTCAAAATCAGAGGTTGTCAGTCACAAACCAAAAGGGCCTATGCAAAGTCACAATCCTAAGGAGGGCATTTTAGGATAACTTTCAAAACAAAGTTAGCCTCTTTTTTGGAAGGGGGTTGTGTGTGTGTGTCTGGGCGGGTTCTTCTCGGCTTAAACAGGCTCCTCACCCGCAGAAGTTACTGTGGCTTGGAGAGCCCAGTATTGCATATCCGATGGGTCCCAGGGCCTCCCCGCCCTCTTTCTCCGTGATCCGATTAGCTGGCAGTCCCCTGAGGTCAGGAGCCCAGCTGCAAGTGCAAATTGGTCTTGGGAAAGGGTGTGGCTTCCAGTCTCTGCTAGTCTCCCCCACGTCAGCAGGGCTGTTTTCCTTGGTAAAATTCAGGAGGACTGGAGGAGGAGAGAATTTTTATCGAGTGCTTAGCATTGAGGCGACCCTGTGCACTGGTACAGGCCGACTTTCCCTCATCAGCGCAGATGGCCTGCAGCCAGTGTGACCAGCCCCCAGCCTCCCGTTCCCTCATAGATTGCTCAGTGCCACTGATCCACCCGCGACTGTCGCTGTTTATGATTTAATTTGTACTAATAGGTTAAAGTGTAGCTGTGACATTTGTCATTTTGTATGGGAGCAACGTGCTTCTGTAAGGCAATTAATGCTAAATGCTCACTACAGTACGATAGTGACACTTGTCTGTGTGAATTGTTATCTCTGGCTTTGAAGTACGGCAAGGCTTTGAAGTACACTGCCGATTTAAATTGATCCTTGTATCCACAAAGTCACATCACTGCACACCGAATTTCCCTTCTTGCTTGCTTCCCTCCTTGGCAGACAGAATCGATCACCAGTCACCATCCATTCAGACACTCATTTACACCTTCAGGACACACCTGCCATCAGGAACATCCCCAGTGTCCTAGGAGTAATTACATCACACACTAACCGCTAGGCTGAGAGGCAGGGGAATCCCATGAATGTGAACAGAATGTGCTTATAAAATGATAAAGGGGGGGAGTATATTTTATGGAGGTGTAGTCAGGTATGGGGAAAGGGGGTGCCTCCGGCGGCCTATGCTGAGGCATCCCTGCCCCCTGAGGGACCAGCACATGACAGGATAGTATAGAATAGAGTTTATTAAAGGCATGGGGAAGGGAGTTAAGAGGGTAGTAGAGGCAGCAAAAGGGAGAGGAGAGCTCTGAGAGGAAAAGGGGGGAGGGGAGAGAAGTAGAGGCCGGCCATGAGCAAAGAGTACGTGGAGAGAGGGGGATGGAGGTGGGGGGGCAGGGAATGGGGAGAAAGAAGGCAAGGGAAATCAAGAGCAAGTGAACGCAAGAAAGCTACAGAGGAGGGGCCAAGTGGCCCTTTTTATAGTGAGTCAGGCATTCTTAGCGATTGCTAGGTAACTGTGGGGCGGAGCTTAAGACAGAATGCTAACAGTCTACACTTCTGTTTTTTGTTTGTTTGTTTGTTTGTTTTTCGAGACAGGGTTTCTCTGTATAGCCCTGGCTGTCCTGGAACTCACTTTGTAGACCAGGCTTGCCTCGAACTCAGAAATCCGCCTGCCTCTGCCTCCCAAGTGCTGGGATTAAAGGCGTGCGCCACCACTGCCCGTCTACAAAATGAGTTCTAGGACACCCAGGTCTACCCAGAGAAGCCATGTCTTGAAAACCAAACCAAAGAAATAAGTAAACAGATGAATGGATGCATAAATATGGTCCTGTCGAGCCTTGATATGGATATGGCTATGTCTCTGAGATTGGCTCAAGTCAATCACAACACACATTATAAAATACAGAAGTTTACTGTTGTTCTTTTCTTTAAAGATTTATTTATTTTATGTATATTATCACTATCTTCAGACACCGCAGAAGAAGTCATCAGAACACAGTGGTTGTAAGCCACCCTGTGGTTGCTAGGAATTGAACTCAGAACCTCTGGAAGAGCAGCCAGTGTTCTTAACTGCTGAGCCATTGCTCCAGCCCATACTATTGTTATAACTCGATAATGACTTATTTCAAAAAGCAAGGATATTACATTTTTATAATAATCAGGATTAGCCAACTTTATTTGGTGTGACTTTCCAATGTTCAGGACTCTCTGAGTCCATGCAGAGTCAGAAGCTGAGACCAGAATTACCCAGTGAATGTGCGTAGCCCCCACTCAGGAACTGAACTCTCCTGGGAAGAACTCAGATCCTAATGCAGTGCCTGCTGCTGTCCCCCAGGTCCACCCAAGGTTTTTTGTTTGTTTGTTTTATGACTTTCTTTTCTAGATGTTGGTATTGATTAGTGTTTATAGGAAGGTTAGGGTCTGAGCAGATCCAACAATCTTCGTTCTGAAGAAGTCCAGTAGGGTACTTAGTGAGGCCATTTGCATGCTATTAAAGCAAAACAAACAAACAAAAAACCTTGCTAAACTAGTCTGTGGTCTGTCTCGAAGCTGGTGGCCTCTCAGTAGGGAGTTAGGAACTGTTTAAGCAGAACTTGAACTTGACCGTCCTGAAGGTGTTCGTTACTGTAGTGTGCTTGCCTAGCGTGTGTGAGGCCCTGGACTGTATCCCTAGCACAGAAAAATAGCCGAGCAAGACGAAATGCTGAAGTAAAACACGATGAACTTTGTACAGAGTGCTAAGTGTTAAACCAAACGGAAAGGCGGAAAATACTAAATGAGACTTGCCGTTATTTATTTCTTTGTGTGTGTGTGTGTGTGTGTGTGAGTGACCCCACTCCTAACACAGTTTTCACACAGAGGCCAGAGGGCAAACTGTGGGACTCAATTCTCTTCCTCCACCAAGTGGGTTCCAAGACTGAACTCTGGTGGTCAGGGTGGCTAGCAAGTGCCTTTTCCCACTGAGCTAACCCAAGATTTAAAATAAGGAAAACCCCAGATGTGTCAAACTCTAGGCTCAGCCCCCAGCACTGCAAACAGATCAGTGAGGAAAGTGAATGAATGAGTGAATGAATGAAGGTATGAATAGATGAGGAAAGGATTGTAGATCGCTGAATTAGCACTAAAGAGCCAGCTGTTAGCAACTGAAGCAGAGAGCTCACCAAGTGGCTTTGGTCCAGAAACGGAAGCCAGGGATATGTTTGGTATAAGTGCAGTATGGTGAGGTGGAAGGGAGTGCCTCTGGGGGCCTATGCTGAGGCATCCCTTTCCCTTGAGGTAGGTACCAGCCATAGGGCAGGATAGTATAGAATAGAGTTTATTTAGGGCATGGGAAGGGGAGATGGGAAGGGAGTACACACACACACACACACACACACACACCACAGAGAGAGAGAGAGAGAGAGAGAGAGAGAGAGAGAGGTAGTCTATGAACAACAAGTGAAGAGAGAGGAGAGAGGGGGAAGGGGAATGGGGGGAGAAGGGGCAGAGAGGGAAAAGTGTAAGAGGGAAAGAGAGCAAGAGAGTAAGAGAGAGGAGGGGCCAAACAGCCCCTTTTACTTTGTCAGGCATACCTGGCTGTTGCCGGATAACTGTGTGGCAGAGTCTATGGATAACTCAAGTTGTTTTCTCTGTGGAAATGGGGCCAGAAACACCTCCAGCCAGGGCTCTCAGGGGGCCACCTACAGGCCCTGTCGGGATCTCAGAGCTGTAAGACTGGTAAGGTGCCCTCAGGGCTGTGAGGTCATTCTCTAGAGAACTCACAGCATTCAGTGTAGCTGTCCAGGAGTCACAGAGATCTGGGTAGGTACACCTGAAAGGGAGGCTGAGAATGAGATAGGATAGGCACGAGAGAAGAATGAAGCCAAGCCAAAGAGTTCTGATCATGGCTCAAAGTTTCATTTTCACTGAGTTTATATAGGCAAACCCCAAAGACTCATCCCTTTGTTTCAGTTGGATTCTGTTACAATAAGAAGTCAACTCCTCCTCAAGGCTCCATTGGAAATGCAAATGTGGTCCCTCCAGCCTGGTTGTAAAGCCCTCTGAGGTCTGTTTAGTGGACTCAAGGCTGGGGGAAGGGCACAATTCAGGGCATTGCAGTGCCAATCCACAAAGCCACATGCCGTCCTCCCTGAGACACTGAGTCATCTTGGAAGACCCGAATGTCCAACATGAGATCCTTGGAAACTCAGGTGCCTGGAGGCCAGCACGAGCCAGGCTACTCTGCAGGTTGATCTTACGTCAGCTCATCTCCTGGGAAGCCGGTTCTTTTGTGGCTTCTAGTGAGAAAAATCGGAATATTTCTGCCATTGATTATCTCAGGAGCTTTAACAGCCATGCTCTGCCCTTGAACTCATCTTATAGATGAGAAGCAGCGAAGTCTCTATAAGCCGTAGGTTATAATTCTATAAATTCTCCAGATTCATAGTATATGGCAAGTCACAGCTGAAATGAAAACTGGCTGCTGTCATGAATGTCTCTTGGCCCTCATCTATGGAGGCTCTGGGTGGTCACTAGCTGTACCATTCATATCCCTGGGGCAGATGCACTTTGGTTCTAGGTGTGGAGGAAACGAGTCCCACTTTAGCCTGGTTATTCACACCAGCATGTCCATCTGGCCCCTGGAATGCAATCTCAATTCCATACTACTGATCACTCCTTAGCTCAGCTTGGTAGCTGAGGCAGGCCCTTTGCAAGCTTAACCACTATCCTGTGTGCCCCAGTGACTTTGTCACCAAGTGCTTTGTAAAGAACTGGGACATATTTGTAGTGTGCAAGTTGGCTTCTAAAGATGCACTGGAGTCAGAAATCCCACAGGGTTCCACAGGAAGCTTCCCAGGGACTGGGAGTCCTATAGTTAACAGCAAGATGTGACAATAATTCTTCAAATTGGAAGTTCAGGCCTAAATCTCTGTTTCCAAGAACTAGGCAAGTCCAGGCAAGTCCCAGGTCTCAAAAGCTGCCCCACCACCTGGCTTGAGGAAAGGACAATGGGTTAAAGAGTTTCCAGCCCCCAGGTCCCAGTAATGGAATGTCCCTAGAGATGGAGCAAGATAAAGATCATCTAACCCAGTCATCCCCTAATGTACTTTAAAATCAGGGCTGAGAGCTCACTTGGTTGTCTATCTTGGTGATGGGAGACCCTAGCATGCTGGACTTGTGCAGAATAAAACATTCTTTGTGCTTGCATACTATTTGAGTCCACGGTATCATTCTTCGGCGATTCACGAACCCTTACATTATAAAATCATAAACTGTGACAATGGATAAGACAGGGCAAGCCAATACAGAGTTTCTTCTGTCTTGTATTCTTGCTGAGACTATTTCAAGTTAGCCAGAATTGGATCCTGGGTGGAGAATCCTGTGGAAAATTACATAAGTGTGTTTTAGGAACACGCGGTTAAGATGCCCTAGCTAACTTACATTGACTTCTACTAAACTGCTTGGTTTTTTTTTTTTTTTGTTTGTTTGTTTGTTTTTCGAGACAGGGTGTCTCTGTATAGTCCTGGCTGTCCTGGAACTCACTTTGTAGACCAGGCTGGCCTCGAACTCAGAAATCTGCCTGCCTCTGCCTCCCCAGTGCTGGGATTAAAGGCGTGCGCCACCACCGCCCGGCTAAACTGCTTGTTTCTGTTCTTGTTTCCCTGCAGCTGCTGAGTGAGATGCAAGGATGTCGTTTTTGCCTTAAAAAAAAAAATACTATCTGCTGCCAGGTGGTGCTGGTACACACCCTTCATCTCAGCTCCAGGGAAGCCGAGGCAGGTGAATCTCTATGAATTCGAGGCCAGCCTGGTCTACAGGGTGAGTTCCAGGACAGCCAGGGCTACACAGAGAAACCCTGTCTCGAAAACCCACAGAACAAAACAACCCTGTACTCGGGATACTCAGGGACCACAGTTAGGACACAGAAACCTGAGAGTAGTCCCAGCCGGCTGGAATAAAGACTTCCGGTCGGCTGTAGACTTGAGTGTTCGTCTCCGTTGGCCTCCCTGTATTGGGATGATGTGCGTTGCACAGTGGTGCAGACAAGGAAAAGAAACTACAAGGATCTGAAGGGGACAAGCTCTCGGACCTTAAAACAGGCTGTAGGGTGCTGAGGGAATTGTATCATGAGTGACTTTAAAATCCTATGTCTAAGACGGGGCGTAGACAACCTAGATCCTTTTAGCTAAGGAGAGAAAGGCAAACCGGCTCAAGTGGGCTCCCTCTGCAGGAAGTCTGGGGCAGTGCAAGGGGTGACCTCGGCAGTAACAAAGCCAGGCTTGTGTTCGAAAGAAGTTACAGTTTGTTGCTCCAGCCGGCAGGGCACCTGATAGTCTCCGATCTAGGATTGCGGGCGCTGGGGGATTCTGTGTCGCTTCCATTGAGACTTTCTCCCTATGAAATCAGACCTTTCCTGGAATGTGAGCACGGGTTTAATGGCAGCGGCAACGAATCATTTCAATGATGTCAGGACACAAAATACAGAGAAGCATTTGAGGGCCTGGAGCAGGCCGACCTGGTGCTGGGTTGGGTGTGCCAGGACTCAGGACATCTGCCTTTCAGCCATCCCCTCTCCCCCAGTTTAGAGAGAGGCCGACCAGGCACCACCCAGGGAGAAATTGCCCTGTCCTTGACTCTCGTCCTGGGATGGTTGTCTAGAGGCTGCACACGCAGGCTTGAGGAGTCAGAGGGGAAGCACCACTCACAAACCTGGGGTGCTCTGAGGAAGAGTGGTCCATTTCCCTTCTCTGTAAATTCATTTGAGACCAAACAGAGCCGTGGCACAGCTGGACAACCTGCTGACGCTCATGGAGTTCGTTTTCAGCAAGCCCTTAAATGTGGTAGGTTTTTAATAAAGCTCAGAGCCTGTCCTTCTTTGGATGGACTTAATTTATGCCCATGTTACCTCAGTGCTGACATCTTCTGTTCTCTTCCGGCTCCTCCAGCTGACACCAAGTAAGGGTTCATCTTTTTCAAGATTCTATCTGCACAGACATCAGGTCCCACATCGTATGTTAATGTTCACAGCTCCATAGCAATACTTCAGAAGAGTACCTAACATATGTAAAGACAGATCAACGAATCAACAAGACAAAAGCAAGCGACTGGAGAAAACGCACCAAGACCACAGTGATTGCTGGGAGTTCAGTTCAGTAGTATAGTGCTTGCTTAACCTACAGGAAGCTCCCGCATCACAAAACAACAACAACGACAACAGAAAGCACGGTGACGTGCCACCATCTATTTATCAGAATGGGGAAAAGAATGAAAAGAAGCAGCACAAGTTAATAAAATATATTCGTATAAATAATAACTATACTTATTTCATCGTTTAAACAGTCGTTTAATTATTTAAATGATAAATCAAATTATAAGATCCCATTTATTTATTTATTTGGTTTTTTTGGTTTTTTTTTTTTTTTTTTGAGACAGGGGTTCTCTGTATAGCCCTGGCTCTCCTAGAACTCACTTTGTAGACCAGGCTGGCCTCAAACTCAGAAATTCCCCAAGTGCTGGGATTAAAGGCATGGGCCACCACGCCCAACTCAGACTTTAGGTTTTTTTTTTTTTTTTTTTTTTTTTTTTTGGTTTTTTCGAGACAGGGTCTCTCTGTGTAGCCCTGGCTGTCCTGGCACTCACTTTGTAGACCAGGCTGGCCTTGAACTCAGAAATCCGCCTGCCTCTGCCTCCCGAGTGCTGGGATTAAAGGCGTGCGCCACCACGCCCGGCTCAGACTTTAGGTTTTATCTGTGTGAATAAAGGCTTATCTTTGGGCTGAGCCACTGGGAGAGGCTGTAGGGGCAGCCTCTGAGGTCTGGATCTTACTGGGGGCTCAGGAAGAGTCACTGAGGAAAAAAAAAAAAACTACAAAATCCATAATTTGTGTTCTTAAAAAAAGAAAACCGAAACCAAAACCCAAAAACTAACGTGCCTGATTCTGCAATTGATTAATCCAAACAAAACAGAATACCAGGAAACTTCCAGGACAGTCTGGCCCTGAGCTCCTGGTGACAGCTACTGGCCTGAGGCAAGGGAACAGCTCCTCACCCACTTACTGTGCCTGCTTCCTGCTCGCTCCTCACCCCAACTTGGGTCCTCTCCTAGCACATTTTCTGCCTAACTCCAAGTCCTCAGAAGAGAAACTGGGACAGATTTAGACTCCCTTCCTCGCTCTCTGAGAACACTCTGCTGCTAGCTGGGGTCAGTGGGACCCTAACTCTACTCTGAGCCTGGCCAGGCTCACAATCTCAGGACTCATAGGACACTTGATCTGAGTGTCCTTCCACTCTCAGAAACACATTGTATGTGTACATGCAATGCATGTGTGTGTGTGTATAATATATCTCCCATGTATACAAGCCATTCTGTTGTTAGAACCAGCCCCTGTTTGGCTCACAGAGCTTTTTTTACCCATAGCACTCCTGGCTCTGTCATTCTCCTCCTTCACTGCTCCTGAGACCTATCTGCTATGGCCCACAGTCACATCCAAGCATGATCCATACATTTACAAAGTGGGACTGGGAGATAGCTCAGAGAGGTTAAATGCTTGCCATGCATGCAAGGGGATTGGAGATGTCCCCACCGCCCCCAGTACCCATGTTTGAGGAGCATGGTGGCTGGTCTGTAACTCCAGCCCAGATAGAAGAGTCAGGGTGCTTCACTGAGGGAGACTAACACTATAGGAGAGCTCTGGGTGTGACCAAGAGACCCAACCTCATTGAATAGGGTAGAAAATTAGGGATGTCTCCCATGTCAACCTGGGTCTTCGCAAGCATTCATACATTCACATGCATGTGCACCCCCCATGATCTCATGAACAAGCATGTGCACCCCCCATGACCACATGAACAAGCACATGCACCCCCCCATGACCACATGAACAAGCATGTGCACACCCATGACCATATGAGCATGCATGTGCATACCCCATGACTTCATGTATGCACATATAACTCACTCTCTCTCTCTCTCTCTCTCTCTCTCTCTCTCTCTCTCTCTCTCTCTCTCACACACACACACACACACACACAAATAGAAAAGAATGAAAGGAAAAGCATGTGCCACGTTGATTTAGTAATAACAGTCTGACCTGGGAATCAGACACAGACTTCCTGTTCTTGGGAGGCTGGGACAAGCTGAAGTAAGTTTGAGACCCTTCTGAGCTGCATACAGCCAGACCCTACATCAAAACAGACAGACAAACTTACACACACCCTAAAACCAAACAAAAACAGTTGTCTTCCTTAAATAGTACTTAGGAAAAACAAAAACAAAACAATAAAAAACATTTTACTTGGGCTGGAGAGATGGCTCAGTGGTTAAGAGCACTGACTGCTCTTCCAAAGGTCCTGAGTTCAATTCCCGCAACCACATGGTGGCTCACAACCATCTGTAATGGGATCTGATGCCCTCTTCTGGTGTGTCTGAAGACAGCAACAGTGTACCCACATACATGAGATAGATAAATAAATCTTAAAAAATTTTTTTTACTCAAAGAATTACCTTTAAGATTGTTATCATACGTTGTATATCTGCACACTGTACCCTGTTTACTTCTAGATATTTTGTTCATTTGTCCAGAGACAGGGTTTCTCTGTGCAGCCTTGGCTGTCCTGGAACACACTTTGTAGGCCAGGCTGGCCTCAGACTCAGAGATATGTCTGCCTCTGCCTCCCAAGTGCTAGAATTAAAGGCGTGTGCCATCACTGTCTGGCTTAGAATATCTTTATATCTAAAAATCTTCAGTCCTGTATTTAGGAAATTGTCTCTATGTTCAAATGGAATTTATTAGATAAAACTATTGCAAAGATCTAGAGTCTAACAAAAACACATTACCCTTATTGATCATATGTGATACTCCATCTATAAGTTTTAATTATGCATTCACTTTACATACAGTGTAACATGGTCAAGACCGTATTTGGAAATGAATTTACAGAACCATGCTTGTGATACAATCACTGATGCTCTGCCTCCTCCTAGTGGAACCTTTGCATTACTGCAGCAGCAAAACCAAGTCCAGGGGATGGGATAAACGAAGCCATCACCTGAGGCACAGAAAAGACACACACAAATTCAGGCTTAAGGTGCATCCGATACCATCCCTTGTCCTAGGTAATACCAGATTCTAGAAAAGCTTGGTTATGTCACGTCAGGTGAAGGCTGGACACCAGAGCACAGCAAAGAACACCAGGGAGCCTGACCAGGGGCTTTGCTGCTCTCTGCCTAGGGATGAAGCCGGGAAGGGCTTTGCACTGTGTGGATTTGTGATAAAGTTGAACATCAGATATGAAGCTTGTGTTCACACTGCAACAGCCTGGCGTGTGGGCATGCTGTGAGGATGATTAAGAACAATCCGTATGTTTAAAAGGCACCAGGCAGACGGTAGGACGGGCTCATGTCTGCTGGAAGATTCTAAAGCCAATGGAGATGATTAAATGCGTGATGACGCCAGGTCTTGGTATTCAGGGTTCTCATAGTGGCTTTTGTAAAATGGGTTAACGCAAGGGGAAAGGAGATCAAAGAGACCAATACTCAAAAGCAAACGGGGACTTTTTTCTTTCTTTCTTCCTTCCTTCCTTTCTTTCTTTCTTTCTTTCCTTCCTTCCTTCCTTCCTTCCTTTCCTTCCTTCCTTCCTTCCTTCCTTCCTTCCTTCCTTCCTTCCTTCCTTCCTTCCTTCCTTCCTTCCTTCTTCTTTCTTTCTTTCTTTCTTTCTTTCTTTCTTTCTTTCTTTCTTTCTTTCTTTCTTTCTTTTCCTTTGAGACAGGGTTTCTCTGTATAGCCCTGGCTCTCCTGGAACTCACTTTGTAGACCAGGCTGGCCTCAAACTCAGAAATCCACCTGCCTCTGCCTCTCAAGTGCTGAGACTAAAGGTGTGCGCCACCATGCCTGGCTGCATTGTCCTTTAATTCAATAATCTACCTCAGGGGGAATTTTAGTTTTAGATGTCCTATTTATGGTTTAGAATCTATGTTGGGTTTAGTTTCTCTTGAGTTAATTTTAAAAAAAGATTTATTTATTTCATATATGTGAGTACACTGTCACTGTCTCAGACACACCAGAAGAAAGCATCGGATCCCATTACAGATGGTTGTGAGCCACCATGTGGTTGCTGGGAATTGAACTCAGGACCTCTGGAAGAGCAGTCAGTGCTCTTAACCGCTGAGCCATCTCTCCAGCCCTCTTGAATTAATTTTTGTTTTGTTTTGTTTTGTTTTGTTTTGTTTTGTTTTGAGACAGGGTTTCTCTGTGTAGCCCTGGCTGTCCTGGAACTCACTCTGTAGACCAGGCTGGCCTCCAACTCAGAAATCCGCCTGCCTCTGCCTCCCAAGTGCTGCGATTAAAGGTGTGCGCCACCACGGCTGGCTTTGTATTTACAATTTTTATGTTTTATGTATCAGTTAAAAATTAACTCAAGCAGGATGGTGGTGGCGCAACCCTTTAATCCTAGCACTTGGGGGGCAGATGCAGATGTATCTCTGAGTCTGAGGCCAGACTGGCCTACAGAGTGTGTTCCAGGACAGCCAAGGCTGCACAGAAAAACCCTGTCTCGAAAAACCAAAAAATAAAAATTAAAAAAAAAATAATAAAAATGTAAATACAGAGTACCATGTGATGTTGACTTAGCATTGTATTTTTTAAAATCCTTTAAAAATATTTATTTTAAATTATGGGCATGTGACATGAATACAGGAGCCCACAGAGGCAAGAGGGATTGGGTCACCAGGAGCTAAGCAGTTTCCAGTAGCCTGACAAGGTGGGTTCTGGGAACCAACTCTGGTCCCTTGGTAGAGCAGAAAACACAGCTAAACCACCCAGTCTTGTCTTCAGCCCTCAATATTGATTTTTGTTTGTTTGTTTGTTTGCCTTGTGGGGCTGGGGGCTGAACCCAGGCAGTTGTTCATACAGAGAGGCACAGATTGAAGCTCCTTTTTTGTAAGCGGATCTCACGAACCTTTCTTCCGGTGTCACTAATCCTTGCCAAATTGTTTCAATTTTGTTTCTACTTTGTTTCACCTTTCTCCTCTACCTGACTGAGAAGTTATTAACCTCAGTTAGTGTGACGGGGGACTCTCTGGCATCCGGGAGTACAACTCATACAGGTCCCTAAAATAACGAAAGTCTCAGTGGGCAAGACACACCAGTTCCTACAACTTGCCTCTGTGTATAACATTCAGAATTAGCTTGTTGATCTCTGCAAAGAATCCTGCCGAGATTTTGATTGGACTGGCATGAATCTACTGAAAGTTATGAGGAAAGAGACAAGACACCATAGCCCAGTATGAGCCTGCCAGGCATAGAAAAGACCTTCATCTTCAGAGCCCAGAGCTCGGAGACATCGGAACTCGGTTGAACCGCTCGTGTGGGTGAGTGGGTGTGTGCTGACCACTGGGCCGAATGGAACCCTGGGAGCTGAGGAGGCTGTCAGCTTGGGGAGGATCTTCACTAAAAGCCACATGTACCATCAGTTAGGAAACCATAGGCTCACGTTTAGCTCAGTGGCTGGCAACTGGGAGGATTTGGGTTCTCTCCATTTTTCTCATCTGACGCTCCTAATATTTTGACAATGTTTTGAAAGCAGGATTCCTTGACAGTTCAGGACAGTTGGCACAGTTCCACGCAGTCTGTGATGACCACTCACTGATCACCTGAACACAAAACTCTTTAAAAAAGCTTTCTCCCCACCGCTCAACAGGCATGAGAGCTCAGGTTTGCTGGCATGGTGCGGTGGTGGTGGATACCTGTCAGGAGCCATTCCTTGGCTGAGGGAAGCCATGTCTCCCCCACTCCCCGGAAGGATGTGGCCCCATATCTGAACAAAATGAGAAAGTCCAGGGATGGCAGTTGGATACTCTCCTGCCCCTCAGGAGCAGAAAAAGATAAGCCGAGAAAGAGGTGCCGAGAACGTTCTGAGGATGGACATTGGGGGCTACAGAAGCCAATCAAGAGACTTGGAGAGGATGATGATTGTATTGTTTGGGGCATAGTGGTGACATAAAAGATCAGCTTGGGCACACATACATCAGTAGTAGAGCAGTAGTAGCGTATGCAAAGCCCTGGGTTGGATCCACACTGATGAGTGCAGTGGAGAACTCACAGGCTCGCAGTTTTTCTGTGTCCTGACTGCCAGAGAGACTTTACGGGGTGGACTGGAACCCCTGAAACCATCCTCAGTTCCCAGCACACTGAATGACAGTGGTTAAGATCTGTTCTCTAAAACTAAGCTGTAAAGGTTCAAGTCTTGAGTACTTAAACATCATCTAGCTTGTGTATTTCAATTTCCTCTACTGAGATACGGGCTAAGAGAGGAGTCTCATCCTCACCACCCCGCGGCTGCAGCTCAGAGGACTTGTGAGGATAAGTATCTGTGAGCCTCGTGCAACGCTTTCCAGCATCCAGCAAACAGCAATCCGCTGCCGCTCTCAGTGCTATAACGTTAAAATCAAATCTAAAAATGACTTTAGACCAACAGGAAATTGGAAAAAAAATGCAGAAGAGATGTTACATTCTCATTCCTACCTCCTCTTGTGGTGACATCTTAGCGGAATAAAATGAGGTAGGCCAGGGTCTTAGTCAGGGTTTCTATTCCTGCACAAAACATCATTCATTATTATATGTAAGTACACTGCAGCTGTCCTCAGACACTCCACAAGAGGGCACCAGATCTCGTTGCAGATGGTTGTGAGCCACCATGTGGTTGCTGGGATTTGAACTCTGGACCTTCTGAAGAGCAGTCAGGTGCTCTTACCCACTGAGCCATCTCACCAGCCCTGCACAAAACATCATGACCAAGAAGCAAGTTGGGGAGGAAAGGGTTTAATCAGCTTACACTTCCACATTGCTGTTCATCACCAAAGGAAGTCAGGACTGGAACTCAAGCAGGTCAGGAAGCAGGAGCTGATGCAGAGGCCATGGAGGGATGTTACTTACTGGCTTGCTTCCCCTGACTTGCTCAGCTTGCTTTCTTATAGAACCAAGACTACCAGGCCAGGGATGGTACCACCCACAAGCCCCCCCCCCCCCCCATCACTAATTGAGGAAATGCCCCAGAGCTGGATCTCACAGAGGCATTTCCTCAATTGAAGCTCCTTTCTCTGTGATAACTCCAGACTGAGTCAAGTTGACACACATCAGACGGTACAGCCAGCGACGGCAGTTGGATGCAAGCCAACACATCTCACACTCCCGTGGAGCAGAAAAAGGTAAAGTGGAGAAAGAGGTGCAATGCTCAAAATCAGGAAAAGAACATGTGCACAGGGCCGTGAGCTGGTCTCGGACCTTAGACTGGAGTTTTAACAATGTTCTGAGCTAATGGGTGTGGCAGGGTTGGGAAGCCAAGGCAGAGGTATAAGCTTTACTAACAAGCCTATATTAATACAAGCTAAGCTTTTAGTGCCTAGAAGACTTGAGACAGACACAGAGGTCAGACTCATCTCTGGCTATCCTGGGTAACATCACATATTTCTATTTTGGTGCAATATACCCTAGGACACAGTGAAATAGGCACTTTTCTTTTTTAGTTTTTAGAGACAGGGTTTCTCTGTATAGCCCTGGCTGTCTTGGAACTTACTCTGTAGACCAGGCTGGCCTCGAACTCAGAAATCTGCCTGCCTCTGCCTCCCGAGTGCTAGGATTAAAGGCGTGCACCACCACGCCCGGCTGAAATAGGCGTTTTAATGTTTAGTTGTTGAAGTAACTGTGTTTGGGCTTGCACCAACTTTCTTTTCCCCCCAAGACTGAGTTTCTCTGTGTAGCCCTCCCTGGCTGTCCTGGGACTCAACTCTAGACCAGGCTGACTTCGAACTCAGAGATCCACCTGTCTCTGTCTCTGAAATGTTGGGGTTAAAAGCATGTGTTACCAGCATCTGCTGCACTAAGGTTTAAAGAAACAAAACTTGCAAGGTTTTGGAAATGTTGTGTCTTGCCCACGGAGACTTTTGGTTTTATTATTTTTATTATTTTTATTAGGTGTATGACCTGTGCTCCTGGGTGCGTGTGGAGGTCAGAGGACAGCGTTCTGCTGTGGGTTCTCTCTCTCCCACCTTGGTGTGTGCTTTGGGGTTAGGTTTGGCAGGTAGGTACTTTTACTAGCTGAAATACCTCTCTGAATATTGGGTTTTGTTTTTAAATTTTATTTCTCAGGGCTAGAGGGATGGCTCAGTGGTTAAGAGCACTGGATATTTTTTTTTATAGAGGACATAGGTTCAATTCCAGCACCCCCCACAGCAGCTCACAACTGTCTGTAACTCCAGGTCTATGGGATCCCCATCTTTTATGCCTCAGGGAGCAGATAACACATGCTGGCAAAGTACACAAAACAAAGATTGTTCTTATTGATGTGTATGCCTGTGTGAATTATGTGTACCATTGTGTATGTGTACCATATGTATGTACCTGTGTGAACCATATCGATACAGAGATCCCTTCAGAGATCAGAAAACCTAGGAGACCCTGGAATTGGGGATTACAGGCAGCTGTGGACTATGAGGTGATAGGAACCAAATTCAGAGCAGTAAGCACTCTTTTCTCTCCTTTCTTCTTCTTCTTTTTTTTTTCTTCTTCTTCTTCTTTTTTTCTTCTTCTTCTTCTTCTTCTTCTTCTTCTTCTTCTTCTTCTTCTTCTTCTTCTTCTTCTTCTTCTTCTTCTTCTTCTTCTTCCTTCTTCTTCTTCCTTCTTCCTCCTCCTCCTCCCCCTCCTCCTCTTCCTCCTCCTTCTTCTTGGTTTTTCTGAGACAGGGTTTCTCTGTGTAACCCTTGCTGTCCTGGAACTCACTCTGTAGACCAGGCTGGCCTCGAACTCAGAAATCCACCTGCCTCTGCTTCCCGAGTGCTGAGACTAAAGGCGTGCACCACCATGCCCAGCTAGCAGTAAGCACTCTTAATCAGAGATATTTGTCCAACTGTTGGCTTTCTTTTTCAAGATAAGGCCTTGTAACTCATGTGCCTCTGCACCTCTGCTCCCTGACTGTAGGATTTACCTACTGGTGCGTGTGCTGCCACACCTGGCGCCCACTGAGAATGTGAACACTGCACACCTGCAAGCAGTCAGTACAGGTTGGTGGCCCTAGGAAGAGGGTGCCCCCAGGATTCCTGCAAGATGGGGCTCTTAGGAGCTCAGGGTAGCCAGATGGGTACAAAGACTGCTGTGTGTCGGATGGCCTGGCAGAAGGAGAGCAAGGATCACAGATGCTCACACACCGAGGCTGGGGTCCCACAGATGGGTTCCACCATCGGAGCCAACATGGCAACCAAGTCCCTTCCTTCCGGTTCTCAAGTTCCTTGTGTTTCTCATCGGGTTTCAACAGGAAGAGGCAGAGGATGGCAAGTATGGCTTCATCACAGACCCAGTATGCAAGAACAGAGTGGGCGTGGAGGTGACTAACTGTAGACTACGGTGCACTTGCAAAAGTCCTTTCAGAACTCTATATGTCAATGTGTCCAGACTGTATTTGGTGCAGGAGCTCAGTATCTCAAAGCACATTCTTTGCATGACACGACCCCTAACATCCATCTCCACAGCCTTATATCTTCTCCATCAACACTCCACCCATTCCACCCTGGCTCTCAGCCCCTCCTCCATCCCCATCATCCTCCCCACCCATTTCACCTTGGCTCTTAGCCCCGCCCTCTTCACGGAGCCAATAATCATGGGCCCATCTATGAATTTCAGGACAATACCTCAGAGTGGAATTATATCGTAGTCATTCTGTAATTGGCTCATTTTACTTAGGGTGACCATGTTAGGGTTTTTACACTCTACCATTGCACAACAGCATACTGTGGACCGACTTTGGCTTAGCAAACATATTTTTGGGGGTTACGATCCAAGACTGTTGTGCAGTTATGGTTGCTGTGGATGCGCTAGGTAGACCACGCTGGCTGTGATCTTGTGGTCTTTCTGCCACTGCCTCCTGAACAGTACTCACTGTTTCTGAATCAGTGTGCTTCCCCACTGTTTCATTGATAGCCACGGGGTTTTATTAACTCTCGACTACTGTGAAGACTGACGCTGTGGGCACTGCTGGAAGAGTTTGTCCAATACCCGATCTGCTTCCTGAGTGCATATAGACTTAGAAACCAAGTTGCTGGATGGTATGAGAGATCCATGCGGAACCTTCTAAAGCTGCCTGAGTGTTTCCCACAGAACACAGCAATGCTTTTCTTACCGAAAAACACTCAAAAGATTAAGATGCGGAGCTCGTGAAAAAGACTGGCACGTGTAATCTATAACTGCACAAACACATGGCAAATTCAACTGTCATTCATAAATACAAAATTTTATTTGCACTTCATTAGTGTAGAAAGACCATGATGCTTCTCATAGCACAACACTCAGGACACGCCAAGTTATTCAAATACATACTTATTTACCTTGACTAAACAAAACAGTGCAGCTTAATAAAAGATATACCAAAGATAGAGTTCACAAATTCCTTATAAGACCAGGAAAAAAAAAAAAACCCTCGGGGGGGGGGGGGGGCGAAAACCAAGAAAACTTAAAGAACACAGTCTAGGCTTAATAGGAATAAGCCTCACCATCAAGGGGAGAAGTTCGTCATTACAAAGATACAGGATGTTTAGGCAAATGCATGTGTATTCTTTGATATACTAAAATGTAACTCTTAAAATCCCTTTAAACAGGATTTGTGTAGGACAGCAGTGTGATTTTAAAATCTTTTCTATAGTTTCAAAAACGCTTCTTTTTCTTTCTTTCCTTGCGATGACGGGGATTGAAGCCAGAGCCTCACGGACGCTGGACAGATGCTCAAATGCTGAGCTGCAATCCCAGCCCTTCCGTTCTTTCTCTATTGGACCTTTTCATTCTTAAAAGCAGGTCACAGCCAACGGGAAACACCCAGAGTTCTGCAGCCTCGGGACCAAGTCCAGTCCCCTATCCAGGAACCCTCTCATTACATGGCCCATGTGTGCTCTCACTGTAGCCGTGAGGGAGCTCTGCTTTGGGGCAGAGACATTCCAAACCTTGAGGTGCCATGTGGGGAAAGCCCATAAATAAAGAAAAGGTGGCTGTCATGTCTTCCTTTTCAAAAAACTTCAGTTTTGTAGATTTTCGTTGAAACAGCAAGCGAAGCACCAGGTCCTCTCTTCTCATCGGAGCGTCTGCCTTGTAGTGTAATTAACAAGGACATTTATAGTACTCAGGAAATATTACATCTTTCTCCTCTCCCAGTCTTCGTATTAGAAGTACTACGCCTCCCAGTGTGCTACACTAGACACTGGGGTAATGAGGAAATATAATTTGAAGGGAAGTATGTAACTTATATAACCTGACCTTACCCAGGATTGCATATTTGCATATTTACAAGTTAGTGTATAGCTGACTTGGGTTACAAAGTGCGAAAGGAAATTGTCACGTGATTGTAGTGCAGAACAGAACGTTTCCCCCTTCTAGGAATCGCTTGCACCATCTCCAAAGTAGCAAATCAACAGCATCGGACGTGTGGTCTGGGAGGAGGCAGCTCTGGTGGGATCTCAGGCTCTGGTTGTAGAGAAAGGATGCTATTGGATAACTCGTTTCTCAAAACATCAAGAGGCATCTGGAGGACAGGAAGAGAGCACAGACATACCTCAGTCCTGCAAACGGCAGGTTTGTATTAAAGGGTAAACCTTTCATTCCATGTGCACGGGTGTGTTGCCTGCGTGCCACAGGCCGGTTACCCAAGGAAGCCAGGATAGGGTGTTGGATCTCTGGGAGCTGAAGTTACAGACGTTGTGAAATGCTGGGTGGGTGCTGGGAATTGAACCTGGGTCCTCTGGAAGAACAGCCAGTGTTATTAACCACTGAGCCATCTCTTCAGTCTTGGAAGTATTATTTATAAGGCTCTTTGGAAGAGGCTGGGAAGCAGCCTGGTGAGAAGTGTTTGCCCAGTATGTGTGAAAAGCCCCAAGGCTTGGTTCCTAGCAATTCGATAAAAACCACCATTTTCTTGCAGAGTCTACTATAATGAAAATTTAACATGTTACTAGTGGAAAACTGGTCCACTGTCTAAAGGAAGAAGCAACCTCCACCAGGTACATAAAAACCAGGTTCGTGGCCGGGCATGGTGGCACATGCCTTTAATCCCAGCACTGGGGAGGCAGAGGCAGGCGGATTTCTGAGTTTGAGGCTAGCCTGGTCTACAGAGTGAGTTCGAGTTCCAGGACAGCCAGGGCTACACAGAGAAACCCTATCTCGGAAAAAAACAAAAAAACCAGGTTCATTATAAACTTCTGAATCATGTCACACCTGTGAGGCTCTATGGGCTGGTCCTCCTGGGGCCTTAGTGACATGTTCAGTTAGTGCTTAACAGCACTCTGTACTGAAGGTTCTACACTGCCCGATTTAACGAAACGCTGAAGAAAAATACCTGGAAAAAAATAACTGTATCCGTAACGAACATCCACAGCTGTCATTAAGTGCCATGCACTGTGGCTGTTTTACACTGTTAGGCCATCGGTTTCAGATGGTTTCAGGGTGCCTAGAATCACCTTTCTGGTGAACATTAACTAACGGCTGGAACCGTCTCTATAGAGATGGGTTGCTGTTCAGGCAGGCTGCCCAGCATCCTCTGAAGAGAGGGCATGAGGGAAGCAAGCGGTGGCGGCTTTTCTCTAAGCCAGCAAGGCTGCGTGCTGTTCTAGGCTTCTATGTTAAACTTAACTCTTGTGGGAAGGAAGAGACAAAGAAAAGAAAAGGAAGTGTCAAATAAACAGGGAGACTGAACCCAGGGCCTTGTGACTGTTCACAGCACTACACTCTCAGTCCCAGTCTATCTATGTACACAGTACTGCCCAGAATCCAGGGCCTCAAGGATGCTAGGCAAAAGCTCTACCACTGAGCCACACTCATCTTCTTACAGTCACTAGTCCTCGTCTAAGTCACCATAGAACGTTCTATCACAAGGCAAAGCCAACAGAATGCCTATCAACCCTAAGGACTCCACAAGCCCATGTTCAAGCAACAGCTAGCTGAGCAGGTGCATCCATCCACCCACCCACCCATTTTTTTTTTTTTTTTTTACCTTTTTCAGAATATCATCAACAAGTTTCAGAAAGATCTCATCCACATTGAAATTGTCCTTGGCACTGGCTTCGCAGAAGCGCATCCCGGTTATCTGCTGTGCAAACTGAGAAGACACGTGCTTGCTTTAACCGTAAGGTGCCGCCCACGCCGTGTGGGTGTGTCAGGCTGGGCCTCTGACAAGACCACAGACCCTGTGATTTACCACGGTGGGGGAGGGGGGACTTAGGATCTGAAAAGCCCCATTTATGCTCAAATATCACGTTCACAGGGACAGCAAATTCCTTAAGTAAACAGCAATGTATATAACAGATCTCTTGAGACCTTTAAATCCCATTATGTATGTAAGAGTATAAACGTACAATGTATCTGACACTTAAAATATATCATTGTGTGACTATGATTGTATCCTTAGCAAAAGCTAAGGCAGGAGAGAAAAATATCATGAAAGCAAAATTTACAACCCTAAACACTTGTTCTGTATAAAACGCCAACTTACACAATGATACAGTATATATTAATGTGCTTTTGCCTTCTGCTTCAAAACGAACCCAAAGAAGAAAACAGAGAATGAATAATGGGAAGGTTGTGCCTGGGCACTACTGCGTGGCACCCACGGTCCTCTGGCAGCACGCGAGGGACAGTGAGTGGACACGCTGCAGAGTGTGGGTGCTGCTTGGGAGAGCCCCCACTCACGCACCTTTTCTCCTTGCTGCCTTGAGATTTCTCTGTCTGTCTCACAGTCCAGCTTATTTCCAACCAGGAGGAGCTCGGCGTCTTCTGAAGCATACTGTGGGATGTTTTTAAAGACGTTATGCACTGACAGACAAATGCAAACTCAGGGCTTGTCACCTGTTACTTCTTGTTCCTTCTCTCCCACTGTCTCCTGGGGGTGGACAGGGCTCACAGTGGTTTAGAAAGTACCTTCTGAGGGGCATCAAGAATGACCATGGCCTTGGTCTTGGCCCCAGCCACTCTTAAGACTGTTAAGGAAATGATTAAAAATGACAGGCACAAGGATGCCAAGAACTGTAAAAAAAAAAAATCAAAACATCAAAAATTGGGTAGAGTGAAGCACAGTGCATACAAACAAGCAAGGCCCCTCCCTTCTGCTCTGGAACACCAAGCGACATGGGAAGGCCCTCCTGTAGAAAAACTGGTGATGTATCCTGGCTATAATGAAGTTAGGGTAAACTCTACACTTAGGAAAATTAAGCGATATCTGCAAGAATGTAAAAAAAAAAAAGTAGGTACAACAGATCTCTCACTTTAAACAATGTTAGTATCTCTTGAATAATTCCCTTCTGTGTACTTCTAAAACATCATTTGAAGTGACTACATGGGAAGAATCTGGGGACCACAGCCAAAGTACTCTGGAGGCTAGGTGAGGGGGTGGGAGGGAGCAGGAGCGCCGGCCTGACTGGATGGCACATGGGACAGCCTGGCCCAGGGCGAGCAGTCCAGAAATGATAGGTCTTAATGGCCTTGGTTGTGTACACCTTTAATCCCAGCACTTAGGAGGTGGAGGAGGAGGCGGAGGCGGAGGTAGGCAGAACTCTCAGTTGAAGGGCAACCAGGGAGGATTTTCTTTTCGTTATATTTGTGTTGTGTGTGTGCATGCGTGCTGTACGGCATGTATGATGTGGAGGTCAGAGGACAACCAGCAGCTTAGCAGTAAGCATCTTTACCAACCACGCCCTCTCACCAGCCCCAGCATGATGGTTACCTGTCATTTTTTTTTTTTTCAGGGATTTGAAGATTTTTTTTTCTTTTTTAAAAACCCTGACTCTTGACTTGGGCCTATGTACAAGTCTGATGGATGGGCTTTTGACATCATCGTCCCCATCGGATGAGTGCCTCAAGGGTTAACCATTGCCACTACAGTTGAAGAGTCGCAGAGCAGACCACTGAGTCCCTCCAATCATTTCCCCACACCCTCAACCATCTGCTTCTTTATCCCATAAATATCCCTAAACCTATCCACGGGAGGTGTGTTGGGACTGAGGTCTTCCCGTTCACACCCACCCTGTCGGCAGAGCAGGTGGAAGGAGAGGCCTGTCTCTGCTCCAGTGTTTCCGGTTACTGAGATTCTCTGTGTAGCCCTGGCTGACCTGGAACTTGTCAGGTAGACCAGGCTTGTCCCAAATTCTTGGAGATCTGCCCACCTCTGCTTCCAGAGTGCTGAAATTAAAGGCACTTGCTGCCATGCCTGGCGCTCCTATTTCTCACACCCTAACATACAGTGAAGATACACACACTGAAAACTTGTAAAACCAGACGAGAACCTTTTTCCAGAAGCTGTAAGACATACAGACACAGTCAGGTCTGAAGTCAATTACACCCCCTGTTTTGTTATGTGCTTGTAACATAAAGGAATTGGAGACAAAACCTCTGAAACTGTGGTCAACTGTATACACACAGTCACATCTCAGTTCCAGCTGCTGTCTTCTAAAGGTGCATCCGCTATACACATTTCCTAGAGCAAAACACAGTTCACATTACCACGAAGATACTACTAGATTTTCTTCACTCAAAATTGAGCAAGAACTCAACATCCAGCTGAAGGGAAATGTCTTGCTCAAAAGGACCTGAAAGACATTCACCATGCTGAGGACGACTAGAACCCTGGACCACCCATGGGTGTCCACACAAACTTTCCCGTTTTAGTGTAACTCTGAGGAAGTGGCAGACAGAGCAGAAGGAGTGAGGATGGGTTTTGAAGTCAGGCAGTCCTTGGGACCGGAATGAAAGCCTGTTCTCGTTGCATGCTGGGTAATGTATTTCCCCAGTGCCCCATCAGTACGGCTTAGATGGCGTTCGGTCCACTATGGATGCTGAGTGCTCTAATCCCTTTAACAGTGAGATGCGTACAGGCTGAAGGCCACAACAGGGAAGGCGATGCTTACCTTATCGATCATCTTCATCCACTTTGGCAAGTCATCGAACGTCTCCTTCTTGGTGATGTCATATACGAGTATGATCCCCTTGGCACTTCTGTAATAGGCTGAGGTAATGCTGTTAAATCGCTCCTGCCCTGCTGTGTCCCTAGGAAACAGTAGTAAAAATCAGTTCTCAAACCACCCAGGTAGCCAACTCCATCTTCTAGTGCAAACACTTGTTGTGCACTTCTGCACCTTGGTCGGGGCACAGGATTCGGGGATGTTCTCCTCTGAGCCTTACAGGTGGACCAGGAGAAGGTCGGGCTGATCTACACCATTAGGAGACACACGATGTATTTGTGTATGGATTAACAGCTAAATTGCACAAATGGAGACAGATTACCCACTGAGATGAACAACCTTTCCAGCCTACCATGCTCCATCCAAAAGCCACAACAGGGATGTCAGGACATCAAAACTTGGGGTCATGCCTGTCTTTAAAACAACGGGGAGACGCAGAACTAACAAACGCCCTCAGTTCCCACTCCCCAGCGAAGCTCACCCTCTGACCTGCTTTTGGTGCCTGGCTCTGAATGCCTGGGGCAGGAAAAACAGTCCTTAGAGTGAATATTCTGCACTTCCCAAATACTCAGCTATTTTCTACTCCTCAAAGCTACTATACACTAGACCGCGTCAACCACACATGACCCACCTAGCAGCAGGGCAAGAGAAATGTTGATTCCATTCAACGGGTTATCAGCTAACTACCTACTGCACATCAGTACAGAGCCACTTTATTTAAAATGTTAAGTATTTGTTTATTTTATTTGTGTGAGTGTTTTACTGCAAGTGTGTATATGGACACTGTATGTGCCTGGTACCTGTGGAGGTCAAAGGAAGGCATTGGGTCCCTTGGAACTGGAGCCAGGGATGGCTGACAGCCACCATTTGGGTTCTGGGAACCCAACCTGGTTCCTTTGCAAGAGCAACAAGTGATCTTAACTGCAGAGCTGTCTCTCTATCTTCTACAAAGGATCCATGAGAAAATCCATGGATTTTCACGGGCTCACGGGCTCGCGCTCTCTCTCTCTCTCTCTCTCTCTCTCTCTCTCTCTCTCTCTCTCTCTCTCTCTCTCTCTCTCTCTCTCTCTCTCTCTTCCCCTCCGGGAAGAGGAGTTTTCATTGTAATGATAAAGAGCTCATTGCTAGGCTGTCATGGGGTCTTATTCTCATTTTTGTCTTTGCTTCTGGTACAAGGTGAAAAATTCCTGAAATTCTATTTTTCCAGTTTGGTAATACAATATTTAAAAAGATTTATTGCTAATTATGTGCATGTATGTGTACACTGTCTGTCTGTGAACCTGAATGTGATGCCTGAGGCTTTAGATCCCATGGGGGTAGAGTTACAGGTCTGTGTGCCTCAACCTTGGAGAAAGGAACCAGACTGTGGGTCCTCTGGGAGAGCAGTGACAGCGGGGCACAGTGACAAACACCTTCACTCCCAGAACTGGGAAGGCAAAGGCAGCTGGATCTCTCAGTTTTAGGCCAGCCTGGTCTACAGAGGGAGTTCCAGGGCATATGAGATCCTTTCTCAAAACAACAATGACAACAACAACAGAGCAGTGTGTGCTTGTGTAACTTCTGAGCCATCTTTCCAGCCCTGGTTCAAAGATTCTTTTTGCTGTCTAATACAGTCACGTAAGTGGCACTAATTGGCAGGACAGGGAACCAACTTTACTATGAATTTTTCCACCTCTTCCAAGCAGAGGACTAAGGGAAACGTGAGGGCATCCTTAATGCCAGTTGAGACAAAATTCCCCTCCAGTGATGACTGGGCCAATGGATAAAATGATGTGGTCTGCCAACCAACCTGTCAATCCTATGTTGTCTCAAAAGTAGGAGACACATTTCAAAGGCTTCAGGTCTATTTCATCACAGTAACTTGAGATAGCTCAGCAGTGAAGACGCACACTGTTCTTACAGAGGGCCCAGGTTTGGTTCCCAATACTCATATCAGGTGGCTCTCAAGTGCCTATAATCATAGCTCCAGGGGACCAGACACCTTCTGCTGAACTGCACAGGCATCTGCCCTCATATATACATATCCACACAAGCATATATATATATATATATATATATATATATATATATATTCACATACATGTTTTTATATGTATATATGCACAAAATTCAAGAAACTACATACTCCTGGGCACATTTTGTTTTAGTGACACACAGAGTAGAAATACTTAAGTAGTGAGAAAAAAAATGGTGCTTTAAACACAATCAAGGAATTAGAAAGGTGGCAGAGACAATATGTGATCTTACACCGAGACAGACAGCCCAAGCTTGGGGATTCTCAATGTGTAGGACTCTTCAGTTCAGTATTTTCTTTCTTTCTTTCTTTCTTTCTTTCTTTCTTTCTTTCTTTCTTTCTTTCTTTCTTTCTTTCTTTCTTTAAAGATTTATTTATTGATTATATGTAAGTATACTGTAGCTGTCTTCAGACACTCCAGAAGAGGGAGTCAGATCTCGTTACAGATGGTTGTGAGCCACCATGAGGTTGCTGGGATTTGTACTTTGGACCTTTGGAAGAGCAGTCGTGTGCTCTTACCCACTGAGCCATCTCACCAGCCCCCAGTATTTTCATTAGGATGAATTATCAAGAAGAATCTTCACTGGGGAGGCAGAGGCAGGCGGATTTCTGAGTTCGAGGCCAGCCTGGTCTACAAAGTGAGCTCCAGGACAGCCAGGGCTACACAGAGAAACCCTGTCTCGAAAAACCAAAAAAAAAAAAAAAGAAGAATCTTAATTGTTTACAGCTCCTCTGTGGCAACCGGGGAGGGAAAGCTCTGTCCTATGCACCCACTGTCCTGCTCCAGCTGGTGACAGAATGGCAGAGAAGACAACATACAAAAGATTCACAACAACAGCCCGGGGTCTGCCCTGGACTCTGCACTCCAAACAGCAGATGCTGAGTCCCCTCAGTCTAAAAGTCCAAATGTTCTAAGACCTTTCTGGGTGCCAGCTTGGCAGTGTCACACATGAGAAATTCCACACGTGACTTCAAAAGACGCAGGCACACTAGAGATAGTGCGTAAGACTATCTGTCTCCGAGCTTCCTGTTTAGACTTGGGACCCACATCCAAGTCATTTTCATTGTACCTAAGCAAATATTTTACAAATCCCAGACATTAGTGGTTTCAAGGATTTCAGATGAGTGTATCTGATCTCTACTTTTATCAAAGAAATAATAAAAGAGGAGCCTGACACCTGTGCTCTCTGCAAAATGAGGGGAAAAAAATGATTTCAATCACTGGGCTATTCCTCTGGCTCACCTTTTATCTTTTAAATAAAACATTTCAGAAGAAAGTCATTTGAGTATGGCATGATTAATCAGATAGCTGGTCTATTATAGAAATAAGATTCACTCTGGAAATCTCTTCAGGAAAAAGAGGTTACGATGAACTGTTAACTTGCTCAGTCAGGCTGAACAGCACCCAGGGCACTGGTGAGTTACACGGCCTCCTGGAAGGGGAGGTCTGCAGAGAGGATGAGCGAACAGTAAGCGCAGTACTGAACAAGTGACAGTGGGCTGGGCACTCTGCCTGAATAAAGCCAGGAGCAAGGAGAAGGCGGGAGCTGAGTGCCAGCCAACATTCACATTCTGTTCCTGGGCTGCTGAGATGGGAGCAGGCAGCCTCTGGCTTCTGCCTCGAGTCCTTTCCACTGTGAAGGCTGTACCTCCTTAAACCGCAAGCCGGGACAGAGCAGCCTTCTGTAAGCTGCTCCCCTTAGGTACTTTTTGACGAGAAGGAGGAGCTTCCTAACCCAGCACTGGGATAATCCAACCCAAGTGTGCCATCAGCTTTTCAGTAAACCCAGACCACACCACCACTCTTCCCCATTGACTGCCACCGGTGTCCTGTCCATGGCCTAGACATTTACAGGCTGGCAGAGGGCAGTTTCTGGGCACTGCTTTCCCATCTAAGAGAAAAGTGTTCTGAGAACCCCACGTGGCTGAATACACACAACCAACTTCATGGACCAAGCTTCCATAAGGGAAGCCAGGAACTGATCAGACCCAAAGACACTGTAAGAGAGGCCATAACCAACAAAAGGAACTATTCAGATATAGCTTTTTTTCTTTTTCTTTAAAAAAAAAAAAGGCAACCCTTTTCTAACTATGTATACCTGTGAGTGTGCCCTTGGAGGCCACAGGGTGTTGCATGCTCTAGAGCTGGAACTACAGGCAGTTGTGAGTGAGCCCTGCAGTGTAGGTGTGGGGACCCAAACTCAGGTCCTTCACCAGCGCATAGCTGCTCTTAACTGTCGAGACATCTCTCCAGCCCCAGGATATAGTCTGCCCGTCACCCACTCAAACCAGCTGCCACACATTCTAATATTAGCTCCATCACTCTTCTCAGGACAAAGAACAACGGCCACAGACGCTAGTCACAAAGGTGGACATGTCCTGAACCCTTCAAAAGCTGTCTTGAAGGAGCTTGCTTGTGTCAGAGATTAAAATTCTATGTATATGGGTGTTTTTCCTGCATGTATAGGTGTGTAGTAAGTATATGCTTAGGGTCCAAGGAGGTCAGAAGAAGGTGTTGGATCCCTGGGACTGGAGTTACAGATAGTTGTGAGCTATCCTATGGGTTCTGGGAATCAAACCCTGATCCTTTGGAAGAGCAGCCAGTGGACTTAACCGCTAAGCATTCTCTCTCTTCAGGCCATGAAAGATAATCTGGCAGACAGCAACGAACTATACAAAGATTGTTACCTTGTTTGTGGACTAGTGTAACAAATACTTATTTTTTTGCTATCTAAGTATTTAGGCAAAACTGTTAGAAACAAAACCATAAAACCCGAGAAGCCCTTATGTGGGTCACACAGTTGCAGATGACCAAATGAAAGTGATTACCTCAGGACGCCAGTTGAGCAAGGCTGGCTTGGCTGCAGCTGTGCCCCAGACAAGGACATGGATGAAGGATGGAGACATGCCACTAACATTCAAGCGTTAGATGACCGGTGATAGCACAGATGTGGCAGCGATTAACGCAGATGAAAGCACACACACAGACGGTGGACAGACAGTCAGAGCTGAGGGCGACCTGCCAAGAGGAGTTAGTAAGCTGAGTGTGCCAGCCCAGTGTCTTGAGAACCACAATGCATTCTTCAAACCACTGAGCTGAGCAGGGCCACCACTAAAGCACACAGGCCAGACCCTGCCCTTTCTTCCACAGAGCTGACCAGGAACATCAGTTGGGTACTTCTAGCTGTCACTGTGGGTTGTTAATAGGGAAGAGAAAGATTTAAGCATCAACTACAGTTAAAACACTGCTGGCCTGGCTTCTTTTTTCCTAGGCTGAACTGAGAGAGTCTTCTCTCATTTGGATGGGGTTTCTGGGTCCCCCTCTGGTACACAGAAGAGGCCCCAGTTACATAGCACCCACAAGTGGGCAAGAAAGGGCACGCTTGCCACACCTTGTCCACACTGTAGCAGCATAAGGGCCCCGAGCTGCTTGTGTAGGTGATGTGTGTCCCCCACCTGACAATATGGTTACGAACATACATACTGGTATCTTTTGAAGAGCATGCAGTAATTTACAAACACAAAGACAAGCTTTCCCCCGCAGCAGTGCTGTGGGTGGAAGCTAGGGCCTTGTACATGCCAAGCAAAGAGGTCTAGCACTGAGCTGCATGCTGAGTGTGAGGCCAATGATGAAGCACCCGGTTCAATGATGGAGTTTGGAGACATGTCCATGGTTGGAAAACACAGGGAGAGAGCCTCCCGCAGCTCACCCCAGGTGCAAAGGAAGTGTGAAGGGAGGAGCGGCTCCCGGGAAGTGCTCTTCTTCTGATTTTAAAGGGAGTGAAGGGAAGTGGGCAGGTGAGAGGGCTCAGGGTTCGGCTTAGTGGCCAAGCGTGTAGACTGCTAAACATACAGGGCATGACTGGGACACACTGCTACTTACCAGATCTGTAATCTAATTTTCTTCCCTCTTAGTTCTACAGTCTTGATTTTAAAGTCAACACCTGCAGAGAAAACAAATGACTATGAAGCAAAGCAATAAAGATACAGTGTATCAAAGAGCCCTTCTTGGGTGTAGAGGAAACCAATGAATATAAGCAAACCAAGAGAGACACAGTGAGACTCGGTGTATCAAGGAGACCTTCTTATGTGTGCCCCTCAGAAAAACGGAAAGAATCGGTATCCCCAAAATTCCAAAGTGAGAGGGTCGAGGGTGCCCTGGCCTCAGTGTGCAGAGGCCTGCTGCTCCACGGCTTTTTCGAGCTCCACACGCAGCCTGTTATAGCTAATTTATGACTCCTGATTCCAACAGCCTTTGTTTGAATCTAGAAGTTACTATTAATATTAACATCGTTAGCCCTCCCGAGTGATGGTCGGTGTGTGCATGACTCAGTACATCTCAGAGGAACAAACTGCTATAAAACTGTGTATAGTAAGCCAGGTTATGCGGGCAGCCTGGACTCCTAGCCTCTCAGGAGGCTGAGGTGTGGTGTACTTGAGACAAGCTGGGTAACAAAGTAAGACTTCAGCACGAAAAAGAAATCTACTCATCTGATAAGCATATTCGATTTTAATTTTTATTCATTTTTAATATCGCAACCAAACTATCGCATATATTTTTTTCGTTTTAAAGACAGACCTGTAAGCTTCAAATAAATTCCAAAAAAAAAAATCCAAGTTTTCATTTGTGTAATCTCATCTAATTATCTTTTATAGTTATAGAAAAAAAATATTTGAAGCCATACTTTTAAAAAAACATAATATTTACAAATAGAGAGATGAGATGCTCGTTGACTATAAGCACTGGAAACATTTCCTTTCTGGGTCTACTCCCCAGCTGCCTGCCAGGGCCCAGACGGACCATCCCAGGCAGCAGAATGCGCAGGTGGGGCGCAGCAGTGTCTCTGCCTGTCCTCTCTGCTCATCCATTTTGGATCTGAGCAGCATTGGTCAGATGACATCTGAGATGAACAGACAGACATGTGACTGGCTTTAAAATTAGCAACACAAGATGTGTTTATAAGCCTGAGTGTTTATAAGCCTGAGCCGTGGACAGTCCTTAGATATATGACACAGGAGTTCCAAAAATATAAAACGTCACAGTAGAACAAAGGAGACAAGTCTCCTGTATTTCAGTTCTTCTTCTTTTTAAATGCTTGTTCTTTGTGTTTTGTTTGAATCAGGACCTCTCTTTACAGCCCTGGCTTCCCTGGAACTCACTCTGCACACCAGGCTGGCCTGGAACTTACAGACCCTCCCGGCTGGGATAAAGGGTGTGCCCCACCACACCAGGCACATTTCAATTAGTAATTCTTTACACCAGACTGGCAAGGCTGATTAACATAACCTCACTTTTAATTCTCCAGCTGATTGCTTCCCAAAGTCAACTGGTTCCCAGGAGCAGGTCTGAGCAGTTCATGGCCTTGAGACTCACTTGAGGTGGCAGCTCCTTAGAGCAACACTTTGGAGGCAAGACCACACTGCTGCTCCGACTAGTCAAAGGCACATCTTGGTGACAAACCACTGTCCTTTTTTTTTTTTTTTTTTTAAGATTTACTTATTTATTTTCTATGAATACACTGTAGCCGTTTTCAGACAAATCTAGAAGAGGGCATCATCTCCCATAACAGATGGTTGTGAGCCACCAGGTGGTTGCTGGGATTTGAACTCAGGACCTCTGGAAGAGCAGTGTTCTTAACCGCTGAGCCATCTCTCCAGCCTGTAATTTAATTTTTAAAAAATGAAATAAAACAGTCATGGCACCTTGCATTTGATCTGTAATTCACATTACACACTTTCAGGTTACGATTGTAAGGACAGTGGTTTGTTGGGAGCTGGAGAGATGGCTCAGTGGTTAAGAACACTGACTGCTCTTCCAGAGGTCCTGAGTTCAATTCCCAGCAACCACCTGGTGGCTCACAACCGTCTGTAATGGGACCTGATGCCCTCTTCTGGTGTCCATGAAGACAGAGTACATAAGTAAATAAATCTTTAAAAAATTACTTACTTACTATTTATTGTGTTTGTGGCATGTGAGAGTGGGCAAGGGGTGGGGGTCAGAGGACATTTGCAGGAGTTCACTTTCTGTACAGCGTGGATACCAAGGGGCAGGTCATCAGCCTCCAAGGCGGGGGCCCTTAGACAGACACCCTGCCAGCCTCTTTGATTTCACTTTACCCCCAACTTCAAATGAATTTGTTTTCAGAATCTGAGTTAAGGGAGAGGTAACATTTGTAAATTTGTTCTTTTACTGAAGAGAATTGGCCAGTGACATCATCTCTCCCGAGCTCTGCTTCCAGTTGACTGACAGAACCCTTTACATGGCCAGTGTGGGCCATCTGTGTCCTGAGGACAGAGTTTTCTCTGCTACATCATGCTGGGCCTGAACGTGCTCCCCACTCCTTCTCAACTAGCTTGAAAAACCTGCCTGTTTTAGCAGGCCTCCACAAGGGTCATGTCTCTAACCACGAAGCTTAATGAACGAAGAAAAGGACCAGGCATTAGTACTCGGAATGAAGAAGCGGGCCTGGGTATCATCAGATACTAAACAGGACAAGGAACCTGCTCAGCCACTGAGAAGAACCGAGTGTGTGCACTGAGGAATCACAACACAACTACACTGTAACCTCAACACAAGAGTCCCGGTGCAGGTAAGTGGCTAAATCTCTAAGTGTATGAACCAGGGCCGAAATGTGGCTAAGGGCGGCTGTTGTTCTCAAAGAGGAGGACCCAGGTTCAGTTCCCAGCACACACATGGCAGCTCACAACTCCAGTTGTGACTCCAGTTCCAGGAGATCTGATGCCTTCTTGTGACCCCGGCAAGAGCTGTGTGCACATGATGTGCTGCAGGCAAAACCACTCATGGCCTAGAATAAGTAAATCTAAAAAAAAAAAAAAAAAAAAAACCAAACTCAAAACAAAAAAAACCCAAGTCTATAAATGGAAACAGCTCATTAAAACTATTCCTCTCCAAAATGAATAAATAAATAAGTGAATGGATGAATGCAAGAGCTGGGTGAAGCACCTCTTTACCCCATGTGTAGATCTCTATGAGTTTGAGGCCAGCCTGGTGTCCAGAGTGAGTTCCAGGACAGCCAAAGAAACACAAAGAAACCCTGCCTTGAAAAACCAAAAGTAAATAAATAAATAAATAAACAAACAAACAAACAAAACTGTCCCCTTTAAATAAAATAGCCTGCACTGTATCTAACAACAGCTCCAAGTAGCTTGTAATGACTGGAAACTCAGTCCAACCTATGACTTGGACACACATCTTTGTATTAATACACGTCTATATTATCGGACCTGTCTGAAAACCTCACCTCCCAAGTATAAACGGCTTCATGTCGTACATCTGCAGCAGCTGTGAGCCACAGAAATGCTAACGGTCCTTAATGAATCATAGCAAGCCATCAACAGTCTCAACTGTTTACAGGAGCTTTAGGGACAGTCAGTGGAGATAGGAGTGGAGAACTGCATACTCAAGGGGTGAAGAGCCTGTCACCCTGTTGAAAACAGTTTCTCAGAGGTGGCCTCCTCCTCCTCCTCCTCTTCAGATTTATCTATTTATTTATTTGAGTACACTGTAGTTGTACAAATGGTTGTGAGTCATCATGTGGCATTGAACTCAGGACCTCTGCTCGCTCAGGTCAACACTCACTCCGGCCCAAAGATTTACTTATTATATGTAAGTTCACTGTAGCTGTCTTCAGACATACCATAAGAGGGTGTCAGATCTCATTAGATGGTTGTGAGCCACCATGTGGTTGCTGGGATTTGAACCTGGGACCTTCAGAAGAGCCGTCAGTGCTCTTAACCACTCAGCCACCTCTCCAGCCCTCTCAGAGGCTTCCTGATTAGCAGGCAAGCAACATTCCTCACTACCCTTTGGGTTAATGGGGACAGTCCCTGCCCCCGAAGCTGGGTCACACTGACCCACATTAACACACCGTGCACTTGGCAACAAAGTGCCTTCCCCTGCCATGTACTCTTAGAGAACCTTCTTGTCTGCCCAGAAACCTTTTAAATCCTAGATTTCCCAGGGAAGTTTCCCTGACCACACCTACCCGCTTCTACCCCATTCCTGGCACTCTTCTGGCCTTTCTTTGCTGGTCTCACCCATAGGCTGCACATTTCCCAGTTACCCACCATCCTTGGCTTCCTGCCCAGGCTCACAGTCGGCCTCTCTACTCCACTAAATGTGGTGAATTCAAGGAGAAACGCTGACTAACAGGACAAATGAGCGATAGCCAGGACTGACCAGTTTGTTTGCTTGTTTGTTTGTTTTTAAAGAGGCAAAGGAGACAGATGTGAAATGGCAGCAGCAGATAGGAACACCTGTGCTCCCATGTGTGTGTGTGTGTGTGTGTGGGAGTAAGATACATTTTACTTCCTATGTAACTGTATAGAACACAGGCAGCTTGACTTAAGACTGCACACACTCAGCCCAGTGATCACTATGGTAACAAATTACTTACCCCATCATTTTGCATGGAGTGGTCAGCCCCTAAGCAGATTACTCTGGTAACAGGGACCCACATTTAAGCTTCCAGTTGTTTAGAAATCTTCCGAAACTAGTTTAACAATGTTTCCAGAAAGGACTCAGCTTACAGGGTAAGGCTCCCCATCACCAATGCCAGTGTGTGGTCTCTGAGGGACTGTGACTCAGGCTCAACCTTCATTTGTTTTAATAGCAATGACAGTCATATTTAGTGCCTCATCCCCAAAGCTCATGGCAGCCCAGTCAGGTGGGCACTGTCATGTCATCCCGCAGGGGACACACCGGACAGAGACTGGAGGAGTAACTGACGGACCACATGCTTACACAACTGCAGAATCCCGATTCAAGTTCGCACTTGTGTGCACAATGCAAGGTTGTTATGTGATCAGATGGCTGAGAAGGTGTGTGTTGTGTTCTGTAAATGGCCCATTAGCATCACATCATGTCAGGAGACCTGACCCTCACGTTGCTTCCTTCTGGATGGTCTTTCATAGCCTAAGGAATTGGTTGCCTAGGAAGGCCAGGAGGGAAAAACATTTTCAAAACATTGTTGCTTTTTCTGAGCCCTAAGAAGTTACAAAATAAGCCGGGCGTGGCGCACGCCTTTAATCCCAGCACTCGGGAGGCAGAGGCAGGCGGATTTCTGAGTTCGAGGCCAGCCTGGTCTACAAAGTGAGTTCCAGGACAGCCAGAGCTATACAGAGAAACCCTGTCTCGAAAAACCAAAAAAAAAAAAAAAAAAAGAAGTTACAAAATGAAAACAGCAGAAATACACAGACTCCTCTTTCTTCACATTTCTTTCCTGCCTGAAGAAGAAACAACACTGGGGCGCAAGTCTTTGATAACAAGCAGCCTCCCAGCTTCCCCGTCCAGTAGATCACCTTGCTTCTCTGCCAACCCAAGACCTCAGCTTGTCCCAGACCGCAGTGGACTTTACCCGACATTAACACAGCTATGGAGTCCCAGGCTCTGACACAGGTCTCCACGTAAAATGGCTGTGACACTATAGCTCCGGCAAAGTACTTATACCAACGATGTCAGCCACTTTGAACATTAGATCCCTGCACTGGCACTGAGAGTAAGAGATGTGTCAAGACTGGGTGAGAGGCGCCGAGTGTGTGACAGACAGCTCTACTATTGTTGAAGGAAATGTGCCTCCTGCCCAAGCTGTGTGGCCTATGAAGAGTAAGGGTGAGCTAAGCCTGCTCACCATGAAGGAGAGCGATGAGTATAGCTGCCTCCAGAGCTGCACGTTAACATTGTTATCAACCCCAGAAACTATCTTCTGTGTGAAGTCTCATAGCTTTGGCTGACTTTTCTTCCCTACGCTGTGTTACTGTGAGGATTCAGGAAAACTAAAAATAATATTCTAATTATGAAATCTTGTGATCATTTCTGAGAAAGACACCATTAAAGAGCACAACGGGGATGAGGGAGGGCTAGACAGATGGCTCAGTGGTTTAAGAGCACAGGCTGCTCTCAAAGAGGATCTAGGTTTGGTTCCCAGCATCTACGTGGGAATTTGCAACCATTGGCAACTTCACTTCAAGGAGACCTGCGTCAGCTTTTTCTGGCCTCCGAGGATATTGCACACATGTGCTGCAGAGACATACTTGCAGGCAAAACTCCCCCACACATAAAATAAATCTTTAAAAAGGGGGAGGGGAGTTGTAAACGGACCATGCTCCATCACAGACGCTCTCTGGGCTATGGACAGCACAGGTCCATCTGCAGCTCTGCCTTCCCTTTCATTCTGGCCTTGACAAAAGCAGACCCCGCAGTCCCACACATGAGGAGAACACACTGCCACAAGAACCAATAGCCAGAGACACAGCATAGGGCAGGGGAGGGGATTGCTGAATGGCCACGCCTCCTGGAGCATGCTCTGTTTTCACCGAAGTATACAGGAAGAATCTCAGAAAATGGTGCTTCTCCCTTCGTTTAAGTCAAACAACTAAGAACTAATTGTCCTGGTGTTTGCTGTGTTCTAGGTCCTACTCTAAGAGGCTAATGTGTGTTATTTCATTGCCATGTATCCCTTGAGTGAACTTTATTATGCACAAGTCAAGGAAACCTGACATCAGTGGATGTCTGCTACTTTTTGCGCCATGGACCACCTTACTCCCGAGAGGAAGAAAAACGTTTATGGTAGGAAACAGCTGGGGAAAGCCAAGCGCTCAACCAGCTTTACTGCTGCCCAGTGCAGACACTGTGAGGTGGCTCTACTTCACCATGCCGGTGCCTGACACTTACTGTACCGCATACACTATGTGTGGTTCAAGGAGACAGATTTCCTGGTGGTTTCTGCATTTATAGCACTTCTATGGAAAACAGCATGATGAATTACCTTTCTGGGCCAGGCACCTAAGACATGGTACCACGCTTATTCCTGCATTGTGAGCTAGGGAGGGTAGAGGGTTCCCCCATCCCACCCTTCCATCCTTCCTTTTTGTTTTTGTTTTTTTTTTTCTTTCAAGACAGCGTTTCTCTGTGTAGCTCTGGCTGTCAGGGTACTTGCTTTGTGGACGTAGCTGGTTTCTCTGCCGCCCTCCTGAGTGAGGGATTAAAGGTGCACACCACCATGCCCGGCCTCCTCAGCCCTCTCTTCAGGTATGAGGGACCCAAGGGGAGTGAGTGGTGTGCTTTAAGGAGCATTGGTAACATGCAGAAGAGCCAGAACTGAGGACTAGCTAGCTACCTACTGAATTCTCCAGCACATGGAAAGGCCGTGGTGGCTGCAGGAATGACAAGAGCTTCTCTTTTTGAGTCAAAATTAAAAAAAAAAAAAAAAAAAAAAAGATTTTGGCTTCCAATTTTATTTTAGTTAACAACAGGAGAAAACTAACTTTTTATTTTACAAAAGCATGACCGGGGATGGTGATATCACAGGGTTTCCGGCAGAGTTCAGAGGTTTCTCCACTAAGAAGGGCTAGGAACAGGAAGACTCTCCACGCCCACCCGCCAGAGGTTGCTTGTTTTACTGCTAATAAACAGCACAAGGGTTGGGGTCAGCAGCCTGTCAGAGTCAGACTGAGGAGAACAGACAGGGAGACCTTTCAAGCCGCACATACCCTGCTCCTGTTAGGTCTGTATTGTTGCTTCCTGGCTTTCCAGGACTAAGTAACAACATAACCACACTCAAGGGTAGCGCTTCTGAATGTAGTTTTGTTTTCCACGTGTTTTTTTTTTTTCCAACATCCAAGCTATACAACAGGAAGAAAACAGGTAGATACAACCAGTTTCTTCCCCCTGGTGAAACCCAACAGCTCTCACCTCTTTCTTACACTGGATTGTCACTTTCTCTGTGACACACATCCCCTCTGAAGGGATAAGCCAGGTGTTAACTCTGTGCCCTATTTAAATGGCTCCCAGAATGGTCTGATGCAGATACACAAAACCCCTCAAAAATATCTGCTTAGTGACTACCGTATAAAGCCATGTTTTCTTTCCTGGTTCAAGCCAATGCTTTTTTGGGAACAACTTATTTGATGCCTGGGCAGTAAAACATCTCTCACCTATCATTCTCAGAGGAGCCTCTTCTCTCTTCTCCAGCCAGTTCCAGGGCTTGTAACAGACTGCTTCTGGCTGAGTCTACAGGCTGGAACAGAGGCCATCTCTACTCTGACCCCATAATAAATAGAGTCATAATAAAACTTTTCCTCTTCAGTATGAGAAGCAGAAATAAAGGGAAAGCTCTGGGGCCAAGTCTAACTTTTTTTTTTTTTTTTAATTTTCCCTATACAACTGACTCCAAAATCTACAGCCTTTCTCTGAAATATAGCTTTCAGGTAGATAGAAAGATAACCAGGTGTCACAACTTGGACATTGCACAAGCCTGTGGGCTTACACTAACCCCCTTAAATAAACCCAGTCACAGCCTATGTACTATTCCCTGTACCTGGCGACCCAAACCTCAGTTCCTCTTTCTCTCTATTCTCCCTGAGTAGTCAGGGCACATCACTCTGGCAGGGGGTGGGGTGACTCGGGAGGGAGGCCTGGCTGTTTAGGAAGGGAATTAGGGACTTTCCCCCTAGTTCTCCCTCTCCATTTAATTTTAAGTGCATGGGTGTTTTGCCTGCAGGGACTTAAGTCATTCACCAGTTTTATTTTACGGGCCCTCAATTCAGTTGTCAGTTCAAGTACTCCAGCAGGGGTGGCCTAGCCCCAGTAGCTGAGGCACACCCACCCCAGCATGAACTATAGAGGACACCCAGGAAGGTCACACAAGGACTGTGGCCCACCAGTTAGCATCCCTTCTCTAAGTACTTAGCTGTATTCTGAGACTAGGCCTCAGACCTTAGCTCAGAGGTGCTTCTCTGATGTCTTCTGAGATGTTTCCTTTTCAAAGGTGGGGCTGGGAAGCTTTAAGTATTTCGGCAGAGGTCTGAGGTCCTCAGAGGGAAATTCAAAGAGCTTTAAATTTGTTATCTGATCGTTCCTACTTCTTCATTATCATTCTCTCTGTCGCTGTCTCTGTCTCTCTCTCAGCTGGTGATAGTGGGATTTTAAAATGTACTTACTTGACAAAATAAAATAACTGATGATGCCACGGCAGTCTCTAGCATTTTTAAGGGGAAATTGTACTGTCCAGGAATAAGAGAGTTCTGGCTTAGATAACTTTACATCAATTTACTTGTGTTCCAAAAGTTTTAGAATATTTTCATATATATAATGAGATGATAGAGACTGGACTGAAGTCTAAACACAACACTTATGTTTCACATGCCTTATAAATATTGCAGGAAGGTCATTTAGTGTAGGAGTTTAGGAGAGAGTGTCTGATTGCTTAAAGCTGGAATTACAGGCAGTTCTGAACTGCCTCATGTGGGTGCCAGGAAATAAACTCTGGTCTTCTACAACAGCAGCAACACTCTTAACCATTGAACCATCTCTCCAGCCCCCAAATAAACACATTTTAATTGCTTTTAAAAAAGCTATACTTTTATTTAAACAGAAAATTTCTTTCTTATTTATTATTTTTAAGGTGCATTTTGCTTGCATGTACGTCTGTGACCACATGAATGCCTGGTGCCTGAGGAGGTGTGGGTATCGAAAATCGAACCTGAGTCCTTTGCAAGGACAAGTGCTCTTAATCACTGAGCCAAGTCTCCAGCCCTGAGCTATACTTTTTTTTTTTTAAAGATTTATTTATTTATTATATATAAGTACACTGTAGCTGTCTTTAGACACACCAGAAGAGGGCATCAGATCCCATTACAGATGGTTGTGAGACATCATGTGGTTGCTGGGATTTGAACTCAGGACCTCTGGAAGAGCAGTCAGTGCTCTTAACCACTGAGCCACCTCTCCAGCTCCCCTGAGCTATACTTTTTAAAAAGTTATTTATACTAAATGAAGGGAATACAGTACAAGGAAGACATATTCAGCACAGCTTCTATATCTTTCACCCAGAAAGTGACAATTCGAACTCACCTACCTAGGGAGTCACAGCATGTAAAGTATGTTAACAATAACACAGATATCCAGGGAAGGAAAGTGGGTCAGTATGTCAGTCATTGGCTAGGCCAGAGGTTCTCAACCTGTGGGTCAAGAACCCTTGAGGGATAAACGACCCTTTCACAGGGGTCATCCTGAATATCAGAGATCCTGCATCTCATATATTTGCAGTATGATTGATTCATAACAGTAGTAAAATTATAGTTATGAAGTAGCAACAAAAATAATTTTATGGCTGGGGGTCACCACAACATGAGGAACTGTCTTAAAGTGTCACAGCATCAGGGAGGTTGAACTACCAGTCTAGGCAAAGAGGAAACTAGGAAATCTGGCACAGGAGCCTGTGAACTTCAGCTCAGCTGGATGCCAACGTCTGTAGCAAACAATCTTTCTTTTCCTACCTTTCTACGTTCATAAAGCTGCCCCTTTATTAATTATTAATAACCAGCGCTGGCTGATTATTCCACTAATTCAATTCTGCAAATACAAATCTATTTGAAAAAAAATCACAATAATTTCCATTAAATAATTTAAACACTGTATCTTTTCACATCCTTGTGAGTTCTAGGTGTTTTAAGCCCACTATGCACTGATTATTAATCATAACAATAAAAATATCAATGTCTCACTGATTCAAACTTTACATTCATTTACCTCCACAGATCCTGTTACACAAGGTCCACAGGTGTCTGATTCCTTGTCAAAGGTGTCTTTCAGGCCCCACCTCCCCCCCTGCCCGTTCTAGCCTCTGAATGACAGGTGCCATGTGACCCATCTTGGTGGACACATGCTCCGGGACTGTGGTCTCTTCCAGAAGCAGCCTTGACCCAGTAAAAAAAAGCATCAGGGAAGACACTCCTCTTCTTTGTGGGGCTCTTTGTATTAGGCTGAGAAGGAACTAGAAAACAGGCCACAGGAAGACCTACAAGCTCTGCTCAAGCAGTAGCTACAAGGCTAATACCACACCCAGGGTCATATTTAAACAGCATTTTCTAAAGGAACTTAAGGAATGAACTTGGCTCCTCAGAGCTCAGTGGGAAGGAATCCTCTAACAAGCCCTTGGCCCCAGCCAGGAGGCTCGTGTGTTAAGTACTCTTCAGTGTCCGTGCTCCCCTTGAGCACTGTAATCTGGCGCCTGCTGGCACCACTTGCACACTGAGCCCACGCTAGGCTTCCACATTACCCCACAGGCGGCACAACACCCAACACACAGCAGGTGCTCAACAAACCACAGGCTGGCTAGAAAATAACTCAACCCAGAGGCAGGAGCTGCAGAGGCAGAGGCACCTGTTAGCATGTAGTGTCTTCAGGCTTTCCTTAAGTTATGGTCACCATCTTTCTCTGAACTCCCCACAACAAGAAACACTTACTGAAATTAATTACTTAAGGCTGGATATGAAGTAAACAAAAACATTCAAGGGAAAAATTCAACCACTCTCAGTGTGGGGAGACACCTGTATATTTGTACATATAATTATGTATGTAAGGAGGCCTGTTTCCGCTCATTTCCAGATAGTCTATGTAATTCTATGATGTCCCAAGCTAGTTTCATTTTGCCAACAAGGGGAAAGCTCATAGGGCGGGCCCATCTTTCTCAGGAGGACAGGACAGGTCTCCACGGATCCACTTCTATAAGCCCTAGGAAACCTTCCTAGAATGTAGGTGTGCTGTCCTAAAGGACAGCTCTCCCCACCCGGGTCCGTCACCTCGAGCCTTCCTAGTGCTGCAGTCCTATTTCCCTTCTACATTAAATATAACCATTAGCTTTCATTTCTGCATATGTAAGTGTGGGGCCATAAACGACTGGTAATTCTCAATTGCATTCAAGCCTACTGCACTTATGTCAGAAACAAACAAAACAATATAAGCCTCATTTCCTGGTTAATAACTCCCTGTATACTCTTAGGATCCAAGATTGGATATTTGCAGTGGGTATAATTACGTTACTGGGTTCTAATAACACATCCCCAAGACAAACATTTAAAAAAACCAAACAGGGTAGAAGGAGCATAAATATTTCCAAAATGGTCTGTTAAAAAAAAAAAAAAAGGCATGAAGGGGCATAATCAAAAAGGAAATTTAAGTCAGTGTGAAAACTGGAGGTTTAATTTTCCTGTCTAAGTACTTAGAACCGTGGTAGTTTTGTTACCCGGCAACTTACCAATTACGATCTAAAGAGAGTCCCTGAAATTCTTTCCAGAATTCTCATCTGAAAACGGGAACCATCAATGGTTACAACGGAAAATATGTGTATTAGTGTTTAGCTTTTCAAACCTCCAAGCTGAGATTTTGTTTGTTTTGAGACAGGGTCTCTCTGCATAGCCCTGGCTGGCCTGTGTAGACAGACCAGGCTGGCCTCGAACTCGGAGATCCACCTTCCTCTCCTGGGGGCTGGGATTCAAGGAGAACGCTAGAAGTTTTGACTCTCTGTCCAGTCCCTCCTGGTTACCCCCCCTTTTCTATAAGCCACCCCAAATGAGAGTTTTCCAAGTAGCTTTTCCATGGGCTCAACTGTTTCCCATAACCCCAACAAACCTCTATGGCAAGCCCTGTCAATCCAGTGTCACTAAAAACATTCCCTTGCAGTTTCAAATTCAGATCCCGAGGAAGGTAACAGGAGCGTTACCTATGGATTTCCCCGTAATTCACCGACCTCGGGTAGGTGCCGGGAAATCGCCCTTACTTTGCCCGCCTATCCACCCGGTTATTTGAGGTCAAGGATAAACACAGCTGAAATCCCTTTGCCCTACATTTGTGCACAGAACAAGAAAGAAACCCGAGTGTAGCTTTAGAGCGAACTGTCTCTGCAACAAACTTCTTTTCTGTAAACCACGAAAATAGACGGAAAATGAGAAAGCAAACCTTGGTCCATCCCTCCAGCCTGCAAAGCTGCGAGGTCCGGACCCGCTTAAGATGGTGAGTAACCCCGGGGCACTGCACTGGTGGGTGGCCTTCAGCTCTACTTTCGGTTCACAAAGCCATTTTCCTGGGCGAGCTGGAGTAACGGACCGGGAGTTTCCGCGGATGCATCACCCGAACCTCATGACCGGAGAAGGCTCCGGGAGGGACTGTCTGGGCTCCGGGGGTCCGACAGCCGCGGAAAGGCCACGGAAAAACTCGGTCTGGCCAAAAGAGAGGGTCGGGCTTCCACGGAGACCCGGGCTGTGCGCGGCTCGGATGCCAGATGTGCCCACGGCGGGTATGCCGGGGCATCCGTGGGATGATTCGTTGTGGCCCTGGGAGAGGGTCAGAGCTTCCACGGGGACAGGGACCGGGCCCCGACCTCCCCCAGGCCCACCCGCCACAGGCCCGGCGTACCCACGGTGGACTTGCAGGCCTCGCAGAACGTGTCGTCGGTGAAGCGCTCCATCAGGCTGGTCTTGCCCACGCCGCGGGAGCCGATGATGATGACCTGCAGCTTGAAGTCGGCCGGCCTGGGGGGCTGCTTCCTCCGGCGGGCCTGGCCGCCCGACAGCGCCGGGGAGACCGCGCCCAGACTGCCGCCCGCGGGCCGCCGGTGCAGCGCGGCGCTGGGATCCATGCACGCATACGGCTCGCGCTCGGGCCGCCGTCCGCGCGCCCCGGGCCCCCGCGCACCCTCCACCCGCTCCGCGCTACCGCCGCCGCCGCCGCCGCCGGGAGTCGAGGAAGGGAAGCAGCTTCTCCGCAGCAGCGGTAGCAGCATCCCGGACCGGGAGGGGCAGGAAGCGCAGGCGCGGCGCCACGCGGGACTGGAGCCCGCCCCCTGTCGGTCGGAGGACCGAGCCCTGCGCTCCGCTCCGTGGGGTGTATGTTATGTGTGGGTCGCTCTCTATCACTCCTGTTCCCTCGGCCCTCCCCCCACTCGGCGCACTTTCACTCGTGGTTTATCCTCATCCTGCACCGTTCCCAAGAACCACACACTTCTTTTTAGCAGCCCGTCCCAAACGTGTCTCAAAGTGCATATAGCCTGTGATCATCTTCCAGAATTTAGGGTGTTTGGGTTCTGGGGGTCTACGGTCTGGCCCACGCGGGGTTAGGGTGTAAACGCCACTTTGGAGGAAGCCCACGTACCCTGGCAGGGCGGTACCTCTGCGTGCACTTTTCCTGTGGGGCCCCGAGGAATCAGCTATCTTAAATGGATTGCTGTCTTCCTCAGTTCGTAAAATTCAGTAAGTGACATGCACCTTAGGGGAAGCCAGCAGGTAAAACCTCAGATGACAAGCGACCTAAACTCCGAAGGTTTAGGTATTGACGTGGGTGTGTTATGTTGCCATTTCTACTTGAAAGTATTTACGGCTACAGAAGCTTGCCAGGGATTTATTTAGCAAATTCCTTTACGTGAACTTGAGCACCTCGGAACACAGGGTTCTAAACATGATAGGAGCTGGCATGCTTGCGAAGAATGATCACATTACTCACCAAATTTCAGCCGTATTTAGAGCTAAGTTTACTAATACATAGCGCGTGCATTTGTTTTGCCATGGATGCACAGTTGAAGAAGTCACATTATTTTGCAAAAGTAATCCCAATTGGATTTTTTTTTTTTTTTTTTTTTTGGTTTTTCAAGACAGGGTTTCTCTGTATAGCCCTGGCTGTCCTGGAACTCACTTTGTAGACCAGGCTGGCCTCGAACTCAGAAATCCGCCTGCCTCTGCCTCCCGAGTGCTGGGATTAAAGGCGTGCGCCACCACCGCCTGGCCCAATTGGATTTTTAAAAATGTTATAGCCTATCCTAAATCATCTTTCTTTTTTTTTTTTTCTTGGCGGTACCGGGGATGGAACCTAGAGGCTCACATGGGAATGAATGAAAAGACTCTTTTCATCTATCACTGTTGCAAAAACGTCAATACGAACGAACAACAAAACAATAAGCCATATAGCCTGTTGCAGACTCCAAAGGATGATATAAATGCAAGGCATTCAACTGTTCCGAGTAGGCAGGTGACTCTGCATAACTTGTGAGGTTAGAGACCCTGGCATCCAAAAGAGTATCTCTTCCCCCATAGGCAGGTCTATAATGTACCAGAATAGTGAGTCTGGGGGAGTTTGGAAAGAAATCCACAGGGCTCGGGTTCCATGCTTGCTTGCGTCTTTAAGCCAATTATCAAGGTCACTCCAGGATGCTTCAGCACTTTGGCACATACCAGAAAGCCAGTATTACAGGGACGAATGAATGAATGAATGTGAACAAAGTCATCACAGATAACTGTATAAAGAAAGGTGGCTGACTTTGTGCTCGTTCTTAAGCCCCAGACTGTGTAATAAAAGGGGTGCTCTCATATCCTGCCTTACAGTTATTCCCCCATCATTCCAAAGGGCCTCCAGTTGATAGTACTTTAGCTCACATGGAAAAAGCCTGATCCAGAAGAGTGAGAACAGAACCCAGGGGCTCCCCTGTAGAAAAGGTAGAAGCTGGGCTGGTGAGATGGCTCAGTGGGTAAGAGCACCCGACTGCTCTTCCGAAGGTCCAGAGTTCAAATCCCAGCAACCACATGGTGGCTCACAACCATCCGTAACGAGATCTGGCGCCCTCTTCTGGAGTGTCTGAAGACAGCTACAGTGTACTTACATATAATAAATAAATAAATCTTTAAAAAAAAAAAAAAAAAAAGAAAAGGTAGAAGCTGAAGAAGAAACTCCAGGGAGGTCCGAGAGATCTGGAGACAGTACAACCACGGAAAACCAACGGTTTGTATTTCACAAAGTGGGGAATTATCAAAAGACCCTCTGGTTGTACCATTTGTACTTTGGTGAATATTTTAAAAATATGTTTATTTTAATAGACAGATATAGTTATGCATACCAACAGAGTACCATGGAGGTACCATTTTGATGCATACACCATTAATATTTAAATAATATTTAAATCAGATCTAATTAAAATAATTAAACATATATCATGGGACATTTGTTCTATCTTCATGGTAAAAACACTGAAAGTCCTTGACTTTAGCTTTTGAAATGTATCGTATACTGCCACCTATAACCAACCTACTGTGAAATGATATGTCAGGGGCTTCCAGCTCTGGCCATACTATTAATATGACTTTTTACTCATTGATCAACCTCTGTTGTCCCCCAGCTCTGCTGTCCCAGCTCTATACTATGCCCTTCTACGAGGTGAAGGTTATTTTGGAAGCCACATATGAGTAAGATTGTATGGTGCTTATCTTTCTGTATCTGGTTTATTTCATTGAACATGATTCCCAGTTCCCAGTGATGCCGAGGATAGAATTTCAGATTTTAATGGCTGAACAGCAGCACAGATGTGCTCTTGACATGTTGAATTCATTTCCTCTGATATTCAAATGGTGTTATAATTTAGGATTTAAATGTCCCACAAAGGCCCACGTTGATTAAAGGCTTGGTCCCCAGCTTGGTGTAATAGGGAGGTGATGGGGACATTTAAGAGGTGAGAGCTTGGCTGGGTATGGTGATGCCTATCTTTAATCACAACATTTGGAAGGCAGAGGCTGGTGAATCTCTGTAAGTTCAAGGCTAGCCTGTGCTACATACATACCCTCTCTCAAGAAAAGGAAAGAAGAGAAAAGGATAAGGCAGTTAGGTTGTCAAGGGCATGCCTTCAAACGAGGATGCTGGGATCCACACCCCTTTTGTCATTTTCTCTATCACGGGCACCTCACTACAGGCCCAAAACTTTGAGGCAGATTAGTCAGAGAGGAAAGCCCCCAAACTGTGAACTAAACCAAGCCTTTCCTTTTGTGAGTTGATAGTCTCAGGTATTTTGTTATAGTAACAGAAAGCTGACTGACACAGGGTCTGCTGGACCAGTAACAGTTCTCTTTTTATTTTGTTTCTTTTTATATTGGTGAATTGTTATATTCTTTTCTTAAGTTGGATCAGCTTCTGTCTTAGGGTTTCTATTCCTGAACAAAACATTATGACCAAAAAGCAAGCTGGAGAGGAAAGGGTTTATTCAGCTTACACTTCCACATTGCTATTTAGGAATAGGGAAAGCAAGTCAGGACAGGAACTCACACAGACAGGATCCTGGAGGCAGGAGCTGATGCAGAAGCCATGGAGGGCTATTGCTTACTGGCTTGCTTCCCCTGGCTTGCTCAGCTTGCTTTCTTACAGAACCCAGGACTCCCCAGCCCAGGGAAGGCACCACCCACAAGGGGCCATCCCACCCTTGATCACTCATTGAGAAAATGCCTTACAGCTGGATCTCATGGAGGCATTTCCTCAAGGGAGGCTCCTTTCTCTGTGATAACTCCAGCTTGTATCAAATTGATACATAAAACCAGCCAGGACAGCTTCCAACATTTTATGCTTTGTGCTTTCTATGTTTTGAGGTAGCTAAGTGTTTTGCTGGCACCATTCCCTATGATCCATCTTTATTCTTTTTATCTAGGTGTCTTGTCTTTTTCTCTTCACGGAGGAAGTAGGCTTGCCACCAAGGCCATTCTCTGGCTGCACACCAGGAGTCTCTGAATAGGGTTGGGCCCACCTTGGACACAGTTAGCTGTTTCTTCCATACCTCTACTCAATGAGGATTGGCACCTCACATGCAGAACTAACCAAGAATTTGTTCCTTGGCTGCACTTGTATTTTTGTTGGATAGTTATTTATTTCACATAAGCACTTTGGTCAAATGGCAATTTGACTCCAGTTTTTGATATTGATTGACATCCTTCTCTTCCAATCTCCCATCTAGGCGAGATGACTAGAGGCCTGGAGCTCCCTTGCTGAGGTGCTGGTGAGAAAGTCAAACCATGCAAGCCTGTATTGCAGAGTCCTCTCTATCCACTGTGGGAGCAGCTTTCCAGCTTCCCTCCCTTCTTTGGGGATTCTCAAGCCATCTCTCACTGAACCTTGAAAGGAAAGCTTCAATTATGTAAACAACAAGGGTGAATAACAGGCACACCCTCTTGGAGCAAGTACAGGCTCCATCCTTCTTTTGCAACCAAGCCCCATATCCATGGACACCCAGCTGTCTCTCCCCTGGAGTGTCCCCGACAGTCACTGTAACAGGTTACAGTGGATGTGTTGTGTCTATGATGACAAAAAGTTGGCTGTGAGTTGATTCTTTCTGCAATTACTCACGTTTTAAGTATTCCATGGTAGCTGAAATCAGAACCTTTGATAACATGTTATTTAACTAAAGTGACATGGGAAATTTTCTATATCAGAGCCATACAAAGAGTATTAAAGACACTGAAATAGAAGAAGAGTGGGGACTGGGCAGCCTTGGATTGACTGATAGATGCAGAGTGAAGACCAGATGCAGATAGGCAAGGAGGCGCTGCTTTCTCAATGAGCTGTATTTAAGTGCACCTCATCACATGGCCCTAGACACTCGTGGTAGTACACATCACTTCCATTGTTCTTATTATGACATAAGTGCTTTGTTCTTTCCTAGGAGATCACACCAGAGTCCCTGCGAGTGGCTACAATAGCCACTGATGCTTCTCCTCTCAAGAGCACACCCTATTCATATCTAACAGAATTTTGACTTTTGTTCAGTTATCCACACTGCTCTGTGAAGTCATGCTCTTCAGGTACAGCTTGCTCAAACAGCGAAGACCAGGAAGCTGAGGGCTACATTTTATTTATTTATAAATAAATATGCATATTTATTATTATATATATGTATGGTATGGTGTGTGTGGTATTTGTATGCATGTGGTGTTTGGTGTGGTATGGCATGTGTGTATAGTGTATATATGTGCATGTGTGTTTGTGTGGTTATACGTGGTGTGATGTGTGTGTGGTATGGTCTGTGTGTGTGGTATGATATATATGGTGTGTGTGTGTGTGGTGAAGTGTGGTGTCATGAATATATTGCATATGTGTTGTGGTGTTGTGTGTGTTGTATGTGATATGGTATGTGTACATGTGTGTGTGATGTGGTATCACTAGGTGTGGTGGTGTGTGTGGGGTGTATGTGAAGTGTGTGTAGTATGTGTTCGTGTATAGTGTGGTGTAGTATATGGGATATGTGTGTGTGTGGTATATGTGTGTGTGCACATGTTCATGTGTGATGTGGTGTTTAGTTATATATGTGTGTGTGTGTGTGTGTGTGTGCATTTGCCTGTATGTATGTATACGCATGTATTCATGTGTGCATGTGTGTGTCTATGTGCCTCTGTGTGTGTGTGTACATGAGTTCTGCAGATTGAATTCAGGTTCTTGTGTTGCCCAGACTGGTTTTTCTTAAACCTCTGTTCATTGCTCACGTTTTCCAGGGCAGCTCTGTTATGAGGGGGAGGATGGTCTGAGTGGTGGTGAGGAGACTTGGGGGAAATTGGTTGTAGAACAGTGGAGAGCAGTGGTTGGATGGGAAGAAGGCAGAGAGATGAAGTTAAAGCTGTCTGCTTCCATACACAGATGCCCTTTATGCAAGGAGTCTAAAGACTGGTTACACAAAATGAGAAATCACTTATGTTAAATAACATAGCATTTGTTGTTTTTTATTTTTTGTTCTTTTTTTTGTTTTTGTTTTTTGTTTGTTTGTTTGTTTGTTTTCTTTTTCAAGACAGAGTTTCTCTGTATAGCCCTGGAACTCACTCTGTAGACCAGGCTGACCTCAATCCTCCTGCCTCTACCTCCCAAGTGCTGGGATTAAAGGCATGTGCCACTACTGCCCGGTGACATAGTATTTGTATAGAACCCACATATCTTCCTTTACTATTTACATTTCTTCCTTCCTTTCTTTTTTTTGTTTTGCTTTGTTTGTTTGTTTGTTTGTTTGTTTGTTTGTTTTTTGAGACAGGGTTTCTCTGTATAGCCCTGGCTGTCCTGGAACTCACTTTGTAGACCAGGCTGGCCTCAAACTCAGAAATCCGCCTGCCTCTGCCTCCTGAGTGCTGAGATTAAAGGAATGGACTATCACACTTGACTCCTGTGCACTTACTGAATACAATGTAACACATATACTGTATTGTTTGTGGAATAATGCCAAGACAAAGAAAGTCTGTAACTGTTCAACACAGACACAAGCTTTTTTCCTCCTTAACATTTTCTATCAGTCTTGTTTGAATCTGGGAACACAGAGCCTGGTACAGAAAGCTGCTGCAGGATACTGGGGCCTAGCAAACACAGAGGTGGATGCTCACAGTCAGCTATTGGATGGATCACAGGACTCCCAATGGAGGAGCTAGAGAAAGTACCCAAGGAGCTAAAGGGAACTGCAACCCTATAGGTGGAACAACAATATGAACTAACCAGTACCCCGGAGCTCTTGACTCTAGCTGCATATGTATCAAAAGATGGCCTAGTCAGCCATCACTGGAGAAAAAGGCCCCTTGGTCATGCAAACTTTATATGCCCCAGTACAGGGGAATGCCAGGGCCAAAAAGTGGGAGTGGGTGGGTAGGGGAGTGGGGGGGGGAGGGTATGGGGGACTTTTGGGATAGCATTGGAAATGTAAATGAGGAAAATACCTAATTAAAGAAAAAAAAAAAAGAAAGCTGCTGCAGAGGAAAAGAGAGGTGTGAGAAACTCTAATTACAACATCAAAGATCATGCATGGAGCGTCTGAGTGTCCCTCCTCCCAAGGAAGAAGGACCCTTGTCAAGACCCAGCTCAAGAAATAACAGTGACAGACTTATGGGGGGTGTTTAAAGGTGTTTCTTGCTGCTGTCTTTGCATGTTTCCTGTGTACAATAACTATGCTTTATAATATGAAGAAAATGGATTTAATAATAATAACAGACATGATCCAGGGGACCCAGGGGACCCAGGGGACCCAGGGCACCCAGGGCACCCAGGGGACATCAACGTTTTCAGAGTATTCCTTTAGTTTTCTGAACACTCACAAATTGTGATGGGAACACACATGACTCAGGAACTATCATCATGAAATCACTTCATTTCATGTTGCTCCTTAAAAAAAGGATTTATGTGTCTATGTATGTCCCCGAGTGTATGTACATGCAACACGTGTGCAGATGCCAACAGAGACCAGAAGATGGAATCCGTTAACCAAGAATTAAAGTTACAGGTGATTGGGATAAGCCATGTGGGTGCTGGGAACTGAACTGGAGCCTCCTGCAAGAACAGCAAATGTTTTTAACTTCTGAGTCATCTCTCCAAACCCCTACTTGATATTCTTTTAAATTCATTCATGGGGGCTTGTTGGTCATGCCTCCACCCACGGGAACCTAAGCATTTCTACAACTTTTAGCTCCTTCTCAATACAAATGGTCTCAGTGCACAGACCATTCTAGACCCCTTTAATATTTTAAGTGCAAATTTACACAGGGTATTTCTCCATGACTCAGGGCAGGAGCAGCTGCAGAAAGGAGGCTAGAAAAACGGTCCCCTTTCTTTCTCCATCCCACAGCCTCCTAGTCCCCTGCAGTTCATCAGCCATAGGGGGCCAGCAGGTGTAGTGGGTAACGGGAAGAAGAGAAAGATGATCAGAACTCAGCTGCTGCTGAGGTGATTGCCTCCTTTCTCCTCAGCCCTGGAAGACCATCAAAGCTAATCCTTTCTTTGGGGAGGGGTTGTATGACTTTCCTGGACATTTTCCTCCTGTCTTCCTCAGCCATCTCTTGCTGGCAGTTCCCTAAGTAGGAATGGTGATTTCTGACTCTGTCTGTGCTTTGCCTACGCTCATTGTCTCTCCGGACGGCTCTCTTGGACAAGACCTAAATGGACACACAGTGACATTCTCATAGGTATGACCCCACTGGCTCTGAGGCAGCACTCATGTCCCTCTTCCCTGGGGTGATAGGGTGGAGGCCAAGGTTGATATCACATGCCTTCCCAAGTCTCTCTCCTCTTCTGATTTTCTTTTTGAGACGGAATCTCTCAGTGGACTTGGAGCTCACAGATTGAGTCTGGCTGACTGGCCAGGGAGCTCCAGACATCTACTTGCCTATCCCAAGCTGTTGGGGTTACAGTGCCTGACATCTATGTGGCTACTGGTTATCTGACTCAATGCTTGTGTGATACACAGTTTACTGGCAGAGCTGTCTTTGTAACCCCAACTTCCCATTTCTTTGTTTTCAGTGAATTAATTTATTTATTCACTTTACATCCCAATATCAGCCCTGCTCCTCCAAGAATTCCCCCTCTCAAAGCTCCTGTCCCCATTCCTCTGTCCTTCTTTTCTGAGAAGGGGGAGTTTCCCCTGGGTATAATCCCCCCACCCCACTGCACATCAGTCACCGATGGGCACATCCTCTCCCATTGAGGCCAGGCAAGGTGGCCCAGTTTGGGGAACAGGATCAACAGGCAGGCAACAGAGGCAGGAATACTCCCCACTCCAGTTGTTAGGGGACCCACAGAAGACCAAGCTGCACATCTGCTACATACGTGTGTGTGTGGGGGGGCATGGGGAGGGCAACTTCTTACTCTTAAATCCTCGCAGGTAAGACACAGCATCCCATTCTCCTCTTCTGCCTTCACCTTCATTTTAAAGAATATTGCAGCCGGGCGTGGTGGCGCACGCCTTTAATCCCCGCACTTGGGAGGCAGAGGCAGGCGGATTTCTGAGTTGGAGGCCAGCCTGGTCTACAGAGTGAGTTTCAGGACAGCCAAACAAACAAACAAACAAAAAAGAATATCGCTTTACCTTTGCAGGCTGTATTTTGGTGAAATGTAAAAGTTCACCAACACTACCAAGTTTTCAGTCCATCTATTTCTAAAAAAAAAAAAAAGCCGGGCGTGATGGTGCATGCCTTTAATCCCAGCACTCAGGAGGCAGAGGCAGGCAGATTTAACTTTCATTTATACAGCCCTTTGGAGTTTAGAAAGGAGAGAACTTCAAGTTGCTCAGGCACAAAGAGAAGCAGTGTTGGAAACATAATGGTGACATGGGAAGAGGCAGCCCTGGGTGTCTTCCTCAAGTGCCCAGGGAAGTGTGGATGGACAGGACGGCTCTCAGGCGTGGAGAGCAGCTTTGCACCCATGCAGATGGTGTTCTTGTCACCATTTCCCACAGATGCTTCTGGACGTCTTCACGAATGGTCACGCTGGCAAGAGAAAAACTCAAATGTTTCTTGACTTTCTGGAGCGCAAGCTATTCAAACTTAAAGATTAAGCCCACAGTAATGGGTTTTAACACAGCCCGTGTTAGCTGGTGTGTTAATGGTTTGAAATGGCTGCTTTCCAGGTAACAAAGAGCCTTTCAGACAGGCGGCTGTAAGGCAGGTGAGGCTGCGGGAGACACGGTTTGTGCAGTGTGTCCTGACTCCACCCCACCCCCCATTACCCAGACAATACACATGTTTGCTTTAATTTCAATTTCATCTGCAAAGCATATAGTTTCTGCTCCCTACTGTGACTCATCCTTTTATTCAGGAAAAAAAAAAGTGTTTGCTGCCCATGGGACTGTGGTTTCTACTCTCTGTCTCTCTGTCTCTGTGTGTGTTTCACTGTCTCTCTTTGTGTGTCTCTCTCTGTCTCTCTCTCTGCCTCTGTCTCGCTCTGTCTCTTGTCCCTGTTTCTCAGTCTGTTTCACTGTCTGTGTCTCTATGTATGTTATGTCTCTTGCCCCTGTTTCTCTGTCTGTTTCACTGTCTCTGTCTGTCTGCCTGTCTGTCTGTCTTTGACACACACTTTAAAACAACCTCCTTCCTCTCTCCATTTTATTCTCTACATAAACTGTAACCCCTTTGGCTTTACAGTAACCTGGTAGACATCTTGGCATTTATACATCTGGAGGTTGAACCTCCATTTTTTATTCCCACCAAGGGGTAGAGGTCATGGAGGAGGGTCCTTCATCTTGTCGGCAGTCTTCCCTTCTTAGCTATGGTTGTGATGTTCTGAATCCCACAGTTCCACTCACACTCAGCCAAGGTGACAACTACCCAGAGGGAGTCACTCATCCTTCTGAGGAAGTGGAGACCTTAGTCTGAATCTTCCCATGAGTTCTGATTTCTTAGCTCGGACTACAGTTAGGAAGCTTAATGAGATAAAATGTATTTCTCAACGAATAATACATGCCTCTGTTTCCAGAGCCATAAAACCTTCTTAAGTCTGTATCAGGCCGATCCACCCTGGTCTCAACAATCCATGTCCAGGCTCAATGGCTCATGGAATTTAACAGGGCACTGTCCTTCTACTAGGCATGATAACTCCATGTCTCTGCCACACCTGTGAACATGACCTGGGTCCCTCACTACAGGATCGACCTGTCTTATTCTTATTTTCATGAGTGCTCCCAGCGAAGGTTTGCTGGGCATTTCTGATGACCCTGTGCTCTGTGATCAAGGAGGTCATGAAGGGACTTGGCCTTTAAAGAACTGAACATCCAGTGGAAAGGACCTGTTCTTTCTGCTTCTGTCTAGCAAGTTGGACTGTGCAGTGCCTTAGCAGCTTCAGATACTCTTGGTCCTGCCTTGGTCTCGGACTCCAGCTCCTATCACCTGTGGGGACGGCAACCTGGTGAGGTCTTGCTTCTTAACAGTTTCAGGTTAAGAATCTCTGGGTTGTGGCTCCCTGGCATTCATGTAAAGCCAGGCCAGCTAGCAAACATCTGTAACCCCAGTGTTTAGTGGGGAGAAGGGAACAACAGGCAGATTTAAAGGTCTCCCTGGCCAGCCAGGTTAGCCAAAATGGCAAATTGTAGGAACAGTGAGAGATACTGTCTCAAACAAACATGGAGAGCAATAGAGAAAGACTTCCATCCTCATGTGCAGGGATGCACGAGTACACACACATGCACACATTCACATACAGTCACATGTACAAATATATACACACAAAGACACAGACATACACACATGTACACACACAGATGCACACACACAGACACAGGCACATACATATGCACACACAGAGTTACAGATGCACACATGTATACACACACACACACACACACACCTCCAGGGCTTCTCAGATATTGTGTCCTGCCTCTCAAGGACACCTGATTAGCACCTAGGCACTTACAACCTGGAGATGTAGGAATTGGATGATCCCTGTTGTAGTAATCTTTGCAGTGGATCTTGACAGCTGCTTTTCATTGCAGAAGCAGAACTTCATAAAGGGAGACATGGCAGTGATGAGCACTGTGGTCAAAGACAAACGCTGGATCAAGTGTGAGCTCCATCACAGTTATTCATCCCTCACTGGGCTTTTGTACTGCCCAGACAGTCTGCAGCTGATTCAAGTGGGTTACCCAACTGTAACAAGTGATAGAGAAGTACGTGTTGGGTATCTTTCTCAGTAGGTCTCCTCTTTACTTTTTGAGACAGTGTGCTGGTTTGTATATGCTCAGCCTAGGGAGTGGCACTATTAGAGGGTGTGACCCTGTTGGAGTAGGGTCTAGGCATTGCCCAAACTGGAAATCTCATCCTGAGATTGGCAGGAGTAGGATCAGAGATAGACAGAGGCAGCTGCACTATGAGCCAGTTTGCTGGAAAAAATACAAAGGCAGGCAGATTCCTAAATTCCACCCCTGGGCTCAGGTGTGGGAGGAATAGTCATCTCAGGAAGGATCCCACCTAGCTAGCTTATTGTTTGTGCTTACAATGGCAGGCAGATCTCAGGATTAATTTGCAATGTTTAAAAAAAAAGTGCTTGCTGTCTCTTTAAGAATCAAGGGGCAGCGTCGTGGAATGCTGATTCCTGGGATAATCAAAGGGGAACCTGGAGTAAATGACTGAATTGATATGTAAATAAGAGAAATAGAAGACTGGGCTTTGGTCTTCAAGATCTGAGCTATCTGGATGAGCTGTCTGGAGATCTCCATAGAAAGCTGTCTCAAGTAGAACACAAGGCTGTCAGCTTGTACCCCACAATTTGATTTCAAGTCCTTCTTTGTGCTGCTCCCAAACACCCCTTCCTTAGAACCCGTCTCCAAGCTGAGGCTGATCATTGGCACGCCTGTGCTTGTTATAGTACTGATCTCTACAGGCAAGACCTGGAATCCACCTGCTAATGAATAGATAACCAGTCAAACAAATAAAATCCCAAGTGTGTTATATATTTTTAAATAATAGTAAAAAATAAAAAGTTATGCAGCTAAAATTGAGAAATATAACACACAATTCAAACTCAGTGCCATTCATTAGATGATCTAGTACATTAAAGACAGCCTCAGTGGCACCAGGATTTTTGGTGGTGCAGTAAGGAAAGAAAATGTAGTGTTTTCCCTTGGATTCATTGGACTGCGAATGAACCCAGGTTTGAATTCTTTACGTCTCTCCCCCTGTCTTCTGTTCCTTTATAATCTGTGCTTACTGGCTTGTCTGTAGTCTCTTGGTTATGTGTCTGATCTGTCCATACTGCCTGTGTCTGCTCCTAATACAGGGCTTTGCTCTGTATTTATTGAACAGCATGGGGGAAGGAATGAGGATACTGTGCAGAAATCTTTAAGAGTGTTTTACAAGAAAAAAGAGAGTTATACTCACTAACTGACCTCAAGTGGCCTTGATGTATTTAGTACCACAAACACACCATTACCAAGCAACATCCATACGTTGTTTCCAACATTTATGGCAGATATTTGTTGTGTCAGGTTGCTTACTGTTTTCAGCAAATGAGTACTGTCACACACACACACACACACACACACACACACACACACACACACACACACACGTTCATTACTCTCTGGCTCACTGGCAAGGAAGAACACATAATTTGAGATTGAAGGTATACATTAGCCGAGGCTGTAAAAGCTGAGTATGTGGGAAGTCCAAGGCAAGTGGTTGGTTGTGACCTTGTTCTTTTAAGGCAGGTTAAACAAACAGGCTGAGGACACAGAAGGATTTCGGGCTAAGTCTTTTTTTTTGGTTTTTCGAGATAGGGTTTCTCTGTGTAGCCCTGGCTGTCCTGGAACTCACTTTGTAGACCAGGCTGGCCTCGAACTCAGAAATCTGCCTGCCTCTGCCTCCCGAGTGCTGGGACTAAAGGCGTGCGCCACCGCGCCCGGCTCGGGCTAAGTCTTAAGTGACCTCAAGCTATATTAACTCAGCTGTCAGGGTTAGCGAAAGCTTTGGTGTCTTTAGATATAGGGGGATATTTTCATAAAATTGTATCACTACGATTTAGAAGGAACAAGCCATTGACATGGAAAGTCTTCGGTGCAGTGCATTGTTCTGGGACTCTGTGGTCTGGGACATTGTAGACCTCCAGTCACTTTTAAAAGACAAGAACAAAAGCTGAGCCAATGGTCCCAAGAGGCGGCTGGGAAAGTCCTTCAATGTACTAACTTTGATTTCTTTTCTAGTTCTGCTTCTATTTTGTTTGTTTGTTTGTTTGTTTTTTGAGACAGGGTTTCTCTGTATAGTCCTGGCTGTCCTGGAACTCACTCTGTAGACCAGGCTGGCCTCGAACTCAGAAATCTGCCTGCCTCTGCCTCCCAAGTGCTGGGATTAAAGGCATGCGCCACCACTGCCGGACTCTAGTTCTGGTTCTTGGTAAGTGTCTTGTTAACAGAAATGTGTCAGTCCAGGATATGGCTTTAAAAAGCCAAGAACATTAAGGGCTGCTGCATGGTTTGACTATGTGCAGCCATGGTTGGCTATGAAGACTTTCTATTGGGTTTGAGGACCTGTGTGTCCTCTGAAGGTGGGGAGGAGCTGGGGGAGGGGAGAACATGATAAAATGTATAAAAGGCAACAGCAGCCACAGCATAGGTTCCCCACTAGTCACCAGGAGCAAAACCCAACAATATGCTCAGATTAAGACTGTCTGGCCAGGTGTGGCAGCTCATGCCATCAATTCCAGCTCTCGGAAGAATCTCTGACTTCTAGATCAGACTGCTGTATGGCATGAGTTCCAGGACAGCCAAAACTATACAGAAAACCTCTCTGTCACCGGCTCTGTGCTGTATGCCTTTAATCCCAGCATGAGGGAGGCAGAGGTGGGTAGATCTCTGAGTTCAAGGCTAGCCCTCCCACCAACAGGTTTAATTCACTTCATTTTTGTTGCCTTTAAAAGTCACCATTTCTAAAAGTCACACAGGCTGAACTCCTTATTGTCAGTCTCCCACCAGTTTGGCTGCAGATAGCATCTCTACAGGTTACGATGTGACAGTCCCCTGACAATGGTTGCCTGGACTACTGTTCTTCAACTTAAAGGCCAGTGTCTATTGAAAGCACTGACTCTTCTAACCTTGGAGGTATCTGATGGATGACCTTGGAGGTATCTGATGGATGACCTTGGAGGTATCTGATGGATGACCTTGGAGGTATCTGATGGATGACCTTGGAGGTATCTGATGGATGACCTTTTGATGTCAGGGGCCCAACCCCCTGCTCCCACACCATGCTAATGTTACTGCATTCTTACTATATTTATTTCATTTTGAATTGTGTGTATGTATGTGATTGCACTTGCCTTCAGAGGCCAGACATGTCCAGTCCCTCCCAACATCCAGAGCTGGAGTTAAGGGCGGGCAGATGAGAGCTTCCCACTGTGGGCAGGTGCTGGGAACTGAATCCAGACCCTCGAAGAGCAGCTTTGAGTCTTAACCAGTGAGCGATCTCTCCAGCCTCAATGCTGCCATTTTCCAAGAGACACAGGCTGCCTGCTGGTCACTTCCATCTACCCTTCCCCAGGTCCCATACCCACAGACATCCTCAAACTTGATCCTTAACATTTTGAGGCTTGGGTCCCCTCACTTCCATGTTCCTTGCTTTATGAATAAATCCTCCTCCACACACAACTGATCATTTCAGTGATTAGCACCCTGGGCAGAGTGTTCCGTGGCAATATGTAATCTAGAGAATCTTAGGAATATAGCAGGGTGTGAGCAGCCTCGGCCGATCCTACCTCCCTTTACAGGGAGTTTGGTTTCCCCAGGGATGGAGCCAGTGCCCGGAGATACTGCTGGATATGTTAGTATGTTATAAATTATAAACAAAAGTCCCTCTCTTCCAAGTTCTGTAAGCAAAGCTTTTGGCGATCCAAAATAGGTTTTGGAACTATAACAAGAGAAACTTCTCAGGTCTAACTTCTGAAATACAGGAAAAAAAAAAAAAAAAAAAGAATCTGCATGGGGCAGTTTGAAAACCAAAAGCCTAGAATAGTGCACAGCAGCACAAACTGAAACCCTGACATCAAAGCTTGCAGAGGTCAAGCTAATTTAGCAGAGGGCAATGGACTCCAGACCCAGGAGAATCCAGGCCACAGCAACTGATGTGCTGGCAAAGCAAAACCAGTGACTACCAAGCAGTCACACCTCTGTCTGAACCTTAATTAAGGCACCAACTGCCCCTTCTCCACTTTCTCTTGGTGCGGCTTTCCCAACATCCCCTGGGGCAGATTTGCGCACTGGCTGAGAAAATGTGACCTAGAGGTATATTTAATTAAAAACAAAAACAAAACAAAACTGCACATGCGTAGCCTCTCATAACTTAATGAGGTTTCTTAAGTAGAAGAGTAATGCTGGTTACGCCTTTAAGAAAGATCATATTGGGGGCTGGAGAGATGTCTCAGCGGTTAAGAGCACTGACTGCTCTTCCGAAGGTTCTGTGTTCAAATCCCAACAACCACATGGTGGCTCACAACCATCTGTAATGAGATCTGACTCCCTCTCCTGGTGTGTCTGAAGACAGCTACAGTATACTTACATATAAAATAAATAATAAATCAATCTTAAAAAAAAAAGAAAAAGAAAGATCATATTGGCTGATTTTAATGGGTTTGATGCATTCGATGATTTTTCTATCCAGGTTTTGAGGCAGTCTAAGGCTTTAGCGGATAGGAACACCTTTCTCCAGGCATTTGAATGGGAACTGGATTGAGACCTCACAAGGTCTGGGCTTGGACTGTAGCTCACACAAGCAAGAAGATTCGGGTCTCATCCTTAGCACTGCAAAAGAGAAGAAAAAGAAAAGGCACCACAGGAAACAACCATGTACAGCCCACTTACAGAACCTGTATCTGGCCCAGGAGCAAGGACAAAGGAAATCCAACCAAGACGGTTGCTAAGGGGTCTCCTGCACCTGTATCTGCATCGCAGGGCTTCAGTGAACACACACCAACCAAATATGTTAGAATAAGAGAGATGGGAGGGGATGAACTTTCTCCAGGGACACCAACATCTAGCACATCTGTAGACAAATGAGCCAACAGAGCCTTTGAAAAGGAGAGGGGAGGGTCTGAATGGCTCAGTGGTTAAGAGCACATAGTGCTCTTCCTGAGGACCTGAGTTCGAGTCCCAGTACCCATATCAGGTGGCTTACAACTGCTCAAAACCACAGCTCCAGGGGGATCTGACATCTCTGTGGGCACCTGCATTTATGGGCACATACCCTCTCCTCCACATACACATAATTAACTTTAAAAAGAAAAAGAGAATGCAAGTTTCCCTCAGTGGGACTCTGTGGGGGTGGGCTCTGGGGGTGGGACTCTGTGTGGTTCTGCGTGTCTCTGCGGGGTTCTGTGGGGTTCTGTGGGGGCTCTGTGTGCTCTGTGGGGTTCTGTGGGGTGAGACTCTGCAGGGCTCTGTAGGTCTCTGTGGGGGTGGGACTCTGTGGGGCTTTGTGGGGGCTCTGTGGGGCTTGTGGGGCTCTGTGGGGTGGGACTCTGTGGGCTCTCTGGGGCTTTGTGGGGGCTCTGTGGAGGCTCCAGGCTCTTCAGGAATTGCATCAGCAGTTGAGACTCTACACACGGATGATTTCCACTCTTCATTTTGTTTCTTATGCATATTTTATCCTGAATTGTAATGAATACCCTTATTTGTAATAAATAATATTATAAATGTGCAGAATACAGTTTTTATATATTCAATTAATGAAACGGATACTAAAAAAGATAACATACAAAAAGAGAGGGTGAGAGAAAAAAAGAAAAGAAAGAGAGAGATAAATATATATAGAGAGACAGACAGGGGTCAGAGAGAAAGACAGGCACAGAGGGAGGGAGAGTTAGTTTTAATTTAGAATTTTTTTATTCTTCAGCTGTAGGTGATCTCTTGCCAATTTCTTTGTTTCCTTCCTTCTTTGTCTCTTTGTTTCTTTCTTCTTTTTTTCTTCCCCAAGAATGGTTTTTTTTCTGTGTAGGCTTGGCTATCCTGGAACTCGTTCTATAGACTAGGCTGGCCTTGAACTCAGAGATCTGTCTGCCTCTGCCTCTAGAGTGTTGGGATTAAATACCTGTGCTGCCATGCCTGGCTTTTGTCGGTTTTTTTGAGGGGTGAAGATTCTGTGCTTGGATATCACCTTTGATTCTCACTCTCTTTATGAATCATCTCCATTTTCCTCCCTCCCTCCCTCCCTCCCTCCCTCCCTCCCTCCCTCCCTCCCTCCCTCCCTCCCTCCCTCCCTTCCTTCCTGAAATGTATTCAGATGGCACCAGACAATGTTCCTTCGTACAGGTGTCACATCTGGGTCTGGAAGCTCTGGTCCTTCTCTCCTCATGATGGCTGCATCCAGATGTAGGGCACGCTAACAAGGATGAGCCCTATCCTCTCTCCCTCTCATAGTCTGCATCCTTCGCAGCACCCTTTGAGGAAGGGATTTTCCAGATGTTTTTACTGTTCACATTAACTCGACTTTCCTTAAGCGCCTCAAGCATTCCATGGCCACCTCTGGCTGTGAGGAATACAACTTTAAAGGTAGTTTCAGCAATGTTATTTGTGACTTTTTTTTTTTTTAATTTTGTTTTGTTTTAAACTGGAAATCATTATTTTGAGCTTTTTCCTCAGTATCTTAGTTAGGGTTTTACTGCTGTGAACAGACACCCTGACCAAGGCAAGTCTTATAAAGGACAACATATATCTGGGGCTGCCTTACGGGTTCAGAGGTTCAGTCCATTATCATCAAGGTGGGAGCAGGGCAGCATCCAGGCAGGCATGGTGCAGGCAGAGCTGAGAGTTCTACATCTTCATCTGAAGGCTGCTAGTGGACTTCCAGGCAGCTAGGGGGAGGGTCTTAAGCCCACACCCATAGTGACACACCTACTCCAACAAGGCCACACCCTCTAATAGTGCTGCTCCCTGGGCTGAGCATATACAAACCATCAGGCTTCCTGTATTAGGCTTCCCAAAGGGATCACAGCATATTATAGAATGAGCCAATAGCCTTAGTGGTTTTATTCTTTTCTCTATTCTTTCCGTTCATGCTGCTTTAGATATTTAATTGAATTTATTCCCGTGTTAGGCGTCTGTGTGTTAGATTATAACTCTTTAACTGCTTGTAAGATTACCTTCTCCTTATCTATTAGGAGTCTACACACGGGTGACTTTGCTAAATACAAATACCGAATACAACGTGCAGAGCATCCTGTTCTTTGGCTGGGACAGAGAGAAACTGGACGATAATTAGTATATTCTGAACCTATCAGCTACACAAATTCAAGTGCACATGCCTGACGCTGTTGGTGAAAACCTGAAAAGAAGATACAAACATCCCGGATATCTTTCTAGAGCTTTTCAATTTCCTTAGCATTAAACTGTGATCCCAGAGTGTCAGAATTGTCGCAGGACATGGCAAATGATTAGTAGAAAATTGCCTTGCTTTGAAAGCTTGTTCCCCACCCCATAATAAAGTATAAACAGTTTTCCGGCTTTGGGGAGAGTGGCTAGCAGGAGCAGTGAGCCCTCTCAAAATGATCAGAATGCCTGCAAAGACCTCGGGCATGGGATGCAGGAGCCAGGGGGCTTCTGGGACACCACAGTAGAGCTGTAAACAGACAATGTGTGCAGGCAAAGGATGTGACTAGAGACTAACAGAACTGTCATCTCCTACCACCGAGCAGCACATCCTTGTCCATTTGTCCCCTCAGCAGTCCTGTGCTGTGGAGGTGGGGGTGGGGTGGGGTGGGGACTAAGAGGTAGCTTCCTACCTTACTCAGAAGTCACAATGTGTTAGTTTTTCATTGCTGTGGCAAAACTTGTCACGAAACTCTTTAAGGCAGAAAAGATGTCCTTTGACTCGTGATTCCACAACTATCATGGTGGGATGACTCAGATCATGGTGGCAGGAGTGTGTTTGTGGAGGCTCTTCACACCACAGAGGACCAGGAGCAAGGAGCAAGACAGGGAATGAAGGAGTGCTCCTTTCAGAGGCCAGCCCCCCAGTGACCTGCCCCTTGGTGGAGAGCTGCAGGCAATCAGTGCTAAGACAAGGGAGAATGTGTTTTTTCCATGGATAGAGTCCTGATAGATCTCAATCCCAAGTGGTCAGTCCTAAACATATGGATGGACACATGGTAACAGGCTGTTGTATACATGTATGCATGCATATATGTAGCATGTGCATATACACATATGCACACACATATATAACAATAGCATATACATGTATGCATGCATATATGTAAAATATGCATATACACATATGCACACACATATGTAACAATAGCATATACATGTATGCATGCATACATGTAACATAGACACACACACGTATGCATACATATATGTAACATGCATATACATGTATGCATGCATAAATGTATGTAACAATAACTGGAATAGAAGAAGAAGAAGAAGAAGAAGAAGAAGAAGAAGAAGAAGAAGAAGAAGAAGAAGAAGAAGTCATGAATTTGAGAGGGAAGGGGAGTAGGAGGAATTGGAAGGGGCTGGGGGGGTTGCATTGATGTAAATGCAGCAGTATGCATGCATAGAATCTTCCCCCCCCAATAAAACATTTAAATGACAAAAAGGGCTAACAGGACAGCATTTCGTGTGCAAAATGCAATAATGGACAGTTTTTGGGTTGCACCACAGTGTACCTGAATCTTAGTGATCGGGAGACAGAAGTGGATGGGATTCTCTGCGTTGGCTCACGAGTCTTCAGAGATCAGACCAACGAACTCTCGAAGCCTAGAGGTTAATCTTCTCCTCTCCCTTTGCTTGAGAGACAAATGTTCCCTGAGTGCTCTGAGGCCAGTCTGTAATGACTATTTACTTCCACCACTGGGAGTTCACTGCACTGGGTCCCTACAGGTAATGAGAGAGCCACAGAGTTTGGTGACCTGGGCAGAACACATTCCAATCAGAGGCTGAGTTACTTGGTAGGGTCAAATTTAGCTGAGCCTCCTGTGGGCTTACTGTACTTCTGGAGTCACAAGAACTAAATGCATGCCTCTCGAGGTGCCACTGGCCTGTCTTTTTCCATTCCTCCTGGCTCTGTCTGGCAGAGCTGGGCTCTTCCACGTGGACTGCATGTTCATGTAATTAACAAAATCATAATTAAAGAAGAGGTCACGGCACTCTTCTTATGTCTACTCTTAATCTGGAGAACTTTGACTTTCTTTGTGCAATAGACTCTCTTTCCTGTGAGTAAAGCTTACTTCCTGTTCATTTCACACTTGTCACCTGCCACTCCACACCTGTCACCTGCCACTCCATACTAGTCACCTGCCACTCCACACCTGTCACTCCCTACCGTCACCTGCCACTCCACATCTGTCACCTGCCACTCCCTACCTGTCACCTGCCACTCTCTACCTGTCACCTGCCACTCCCTACCTATCACTCTACACCTGTCACCTGCAACTCCACACTTGCCAACCTGCCACTTCCTACCTGTCACCTGACATTCCACTTGTCCGTCCTGAGAAGTGGTTGGTTTATCATTTCTCCTGGTTGGCATCTCAGTTCGCCTCTTTTATAACATGATTTTATTGTTCTTTTTATTAGTCTATAGTAGAAGAGACTGACACCCCTTGGTATTGCAATTCTGCATTTAAAGCTGTAAAATATTGGCTGTTTCCATCTCTTTATGCAGGAGACACACTTTTCACTGTTAAGTGTGAATAGACTGTCTTAATTAACTTTGGCTTCCAGCTTACCTATCCAATTAACCCATCCAAAACATTCCAGATTCCTTAAAAATTTTTTTTTGTATTTATATTTAGTGCCATGGAGTAGGTGTGTGAATGCTTCAGACAGCATGAAGGTCAGAGGACAGCTTGCTGGAATCCCTTTTCTCCTTCTGTCAGATGGGACCCTAGGTTGTCAGATGGAACCCTAGGTTGTCAGGCTTGGACCCTGGTAAAAGCTCTCAGCTGTGGGTGAGGGGCTTCTCTATAGGAACCTTTGTCTCATAGTGGAGACAGTTATTGTCACACAGAGGAGACAGCCATTGCAGAGAATTGCTGGCATGAAGAAAAAGGACAATAAATCTGACAATGTCAACAATTTTCTAGATCTAGAGCAGTGTCTCTTACCCAGTGGCTCCTGCCATGGACACAGTGTGTGCTTTATCTTCTGGAATGTGGAACACAGTAGGGAGGAATCTGAGGTAGATTCTGCACGGGACCTTTCTCTAGGGTCCAGGGTCCCCAGGAGAGTCTCTGGGGGCTGCTGAAAACAAGGGAAAGATGTGCATATGGAGACTTGCATCCAGCCAGAGCCTGTACTCTCTCGTGTCTCAGCCTGTTCTCTTTTGCACCTGTTGCCCAGGACCTCAGTCTGTCCTGGGAATAGGAGCAGGGCTGGTTTCCTTCTATCATGTGACTCCCAGACACATACCTCAGGTTGTGGCTTCCTCCTCTGTGACAACTCAATTACCACTTCTCTTCCAAGAACCATCTGAAATGCCTCTGTTCTGTGCATTTCCTTATTTTTTTTTTATCACCCTGTCTTACTTATTTTTGTCTAGAAATGGGATTACCTAACATTTCTACATTTGCTTTAACAAAATGGCATACACTAATCATTCACAGGGCTTTAACATTATCCCCAGTGTTCAGGACCAATAGAAAATGAGTAACAGCAGCAGCAGTAGCAGCAGCAGCAACAACAACAAAGACCTTAGAGACTGTTTGATGGGGCATAATCAGTGGAATATGTTCTAAGGACAAAATAAAAAAGTTGAAGAAATCTTAACCTAAGTTCTTTTTAAATGATATTGCCTAAAACATGTGCATAAACTGTAGTTTTGAGTGCGTGAGTGGCAAACCATCCTAGTTTGCTTCCTATTGCTGTGCCAAACAGCGTGACCAAGAACAGCGTGGGGAGGAAAGGATTTATTTGGGTCACACCACCCAATCACAGTTCATCACTGAGGGGAGTCAGGGCAGGAGCAGCAGAGGCAGAGACAGGAACTGCTGGGGGAAGCTGCTTGCCAACTTGCTCCCCAGACCTTACTAAGCTTGCTCTCTTACACAACCCAGAACTACCTGCCCAGGGTGGGTTGGGCCCACCCACATCAACCATCAATCAAGGAAATGCCCCACAGATGTGTCCATACCTTAATTCCAAAGAGGTTCTCTCTTCCCAGGTGTTTAACCTACACAGAGAGCCATCTCTACATTTGATGAGGGATTGGTTTTAGGAACACATGTACCTAAATCACTGGATGCTCATGTGCCTTACATAAAATGATGTGGCATTTGAACAAACCTGTATACGTTTTCCCATCTTCCACATCACCCCCTAGATTACCTATATCACAAGTGTAATATAAAGTCCATATAATTTTCATACTGTACAGCTTAAGGAATAATGATAGTACAGAAGAAATTAAACATTTTTCACTTTCAAATATCATTCTTTTATTCCATGTAATCCTTATCAAGATGATAGTTTTATTTAATTCTATTTGTTGAGTTCCATACTCTAAGTTCTATAGGAAACCTGGGTTTGGGAATAAGTAATATCCCCCGACTGTTCTCAGTCCATGGCTCCTTATTTCTGTTCCTAAGTCAAAATGCCTGGGAAGGAAGTCCATTGTATACTTATGTTTTGGGAAGCAGGGTTTTCACTGTGGAGGAAGTAGCATGGGGAAGCTGTGGCCAAGCCCTATATTGCTTGGTTTGATTCTCCGTTTAAAACGCTGACTACCTGTGAGCTTGGGTGTGTCAACACTCCTGGGGGACAAGTTTTCTCTGGATGGGATTGGGGTGCAGAGGACTGTGGCACAGGGAGCCTGGTATGGCTGTGTCTTGATAGTCTCTGCCAGAGCCTGACCAGTATAGATGCAGATGGTTGCAGCCAATCATCAGACTGAGCCTGGGGACTCCAAAGGAGGAAGAGCAATATCAACCAACCAGACCCCCCCCCCCCCAGAGCTCCCAGGGACTAAACCACCAACCAAAAAGTATACATGGAAGGACCCATGGCAACAGCCGCATATGTAGCAGAGGCTGACTTTATCTGGAATTAGTGGGAGGGGAGGTCCTTGGCCCTGTGGAGGCTTGATGTACCAGGGTAGGGGAATGCTAGGGCGGTGAGGCAGGAGTGGGTGGGTGGTGCGTGGGTGGGTAGGTGAGCTCCCTCATAGAAGAGGGAGAGGAGGAATGGGATGGGGGTTTGCAGAGGGGAAACTGGTAAGAGGGATAACATTGAAATGTAAATAAATAAAATAACCAATTAAGAGAGAGAGAGAGAACACTGATTACACCCTGTTCATGCTGTGAAGCAGCGAGAAAGGTTCACAAGTTCCCCAAAACGATATTCTGGCTGGAAATGTTTGATCTAAGTCTGATCTCAAGGAAAGAGTCAGATGGACTTAGGATGCAGCATGATCTGCAGGACCTCTTCAGTGACTTCATGAATCGTGGAGGGAGGAGATGGGAAGTGTCAGAGGAGGGAGGGGGAGCGAGAGAAGGCTCAAGTGTGAACCCTTAGCTCCATCCTCTGCCAAAGGCAGAGACAAACACATAGGATCCGACTGGTTTGCTGTTGCGGCCTGTCTGCAGTCCACAACACGAACGGTTCAACTGAGAATGGCAGTTTGAGCTGAAAAGAGAGGAATCTAGACGGGGTGGAAGAAAGAATGGGGCTAAGACGATTTCATGTTCAAAGCCCGCCTTTTTAATTCCAACATTCAGTTATAAAGGAAGGGGGAGGGAACCCAATTTCCCGCCAAGTAACTCGGGATCCAGTAGCAGGACGAACACGTGTGTGCCTCCAAGCAGCTAAGCCGACAGGGTCCAGCAGTGGGCGTGGCAGCACGAATGAGCAGGAAACTCCACCCTTGAGCAAGCAGGTTCAAGCAGGTGGGGGAAGGGAGACCACATCTCCTCCCATTAGTTAACAAAAACAAAAAGAAAGGGCTGGCCTGAGGCAGAAAAATTATCTATGCTAAATAGTTCTGCCTGAGTTCTTAGGGCTAAAGAAAAAACCTGTTTTCGTGGGATTCCCTATCTTTTCTAACGGTAAACTGTATCTGGCTAAGACTGTCTTTAAAGCACTAACGGAATAGCACTGAAAAGAGAGGAATCTAGACGGGGTGGAAGAAAGAATGGGGCTAAGACGATTTCATGTTCAAAGCCCGCCTTTTTAATTCCAACATTCAGTTATAAAAAAAGGGGGAGGAAACCCAATTTCCCGCCAAGTAACTCGAGATCCAGTAACAGGACGAACACGTGTGTGCCTCCAAGCAGCTAAGCCGACAGTGTCCAGCAGTGGGCGTGGCAGCACGAATGAGCAGGAAACTCCACCCTTAAGCAAGCAGGTTCAAGCAGGTGGGAAAAGGGAGACCACAGTTTGCCTTTGCCTGCTGCCCACAGTTCGGCAGGAAGCAGCTGTGTATGCCATGGCAGTGGAGACTGTGGCGCCCTGTGAGTTTTGAGTGAGTTCTTTGTAATATTATTTTGGTATACCGCTGGAAAGGTTTTGCTTTGTGGAATAAATGACCAAGGAACCCTGGAATAGAAGGGGAAGGTGGGGGAGCCTGTACTTGACAAATCATTTCACTTAAGAAATGCGAAGCTGGGTCAGAGAGATGGTTTGGCAGTTCAGAGCATTTGCTGCTCTGAGGACCCAAGTTTGGTTTCCAACACCCGTGTGAGATGGAACTCTAGCTCCAGGAGATCTGATGTCCTCTTCTGGCCTCTTTGGGTAACTGCACACACATGGGGTACAGTATATTTTGATCATGTTTTTCTCTCCCTAGACTCCTCTCAGATCCTCCCTGTGGTGCTTTGGGTGGGAACAGTCCCTGCAGGCTGCATTTGAGTGCTCTGTCTCAGCTAACAGAAGTGTTTGGGAAGGATTAGGGGGTGTGGCCTTATTAGAGGAGGAGTGTCCCTCGGGGGAGGGGATCCAAACACTTGCACTATTCCTTCTACTCATGCTTACAGATCAGATGTGAGCTCCCAGCTACTGATCCAGTGCTGTGCCTAGCTGTGCCTGCTGCCTACCACGATTGGTATAGCCACAAATAAATTCTTCCTTCCTTTCTTTCTTTCTTTCTTTCTTTCTTTCTTTCTTTCTTTCTTTCTTTCTTCTTTCTTTCTTTCTTTCTTTCTTTCTTTCTTTCTTTCTTCCTTCCTTCCTTCCTTCCTTTCTTTCTTTCTTTCGTTTTTCAAGACAGAGTTTCTCTGTATAGCCCTAGCTGTCCTGGAACTCACTTTGTAGACCAGGCTGGCCTCGAACTCAGAAATCTGCCTGCCTCTGCCTCCTGAGTGCTGGGATTAAAGGCATGTGCCACCATGCCCGGCTGTTTGTTTGTTTGTTTTCCCCTGAGACAGGGTCTCTGTAGCCCTGGCTGTTCTTGAACTCACTATGTAGACCAGGCTGACTTCTAACTCACAGAGCTTCTCCTGCCTTTCTCTCTCAAGTGCTGGGATTAAAGGCATGGACTGCTTCCATCTCTTCCTAGTGCCAATGGCCGGATCCCCAAACCCTGTCCTGAGGCCAGGCAACAGGGGCATCTTACTTTCTTACATGATGCAGACCAGTTAGAGCATCATCCTGAGAAAATTTTGGCAAAACTCTAACCTTTTGCATTACAATGGATGAAAAGATTCATTTTCTAATGCTTTAATTCCCACCATTAATACCGAAGCTAAGCATTGCTTAATGTATCTCCTGGCTATTTCTCTTATAGCACCTCTGGTTTTCTGTTTAACCTCTCTACTTATCCCATTTCATGACTCTAGTTACCCAGATGGCATTCTGGGTAACATCCTCACTGTTATCATTAGTTTGTCATAACTGTTAAAAATATTTCCCCAAATTTGGCATGCAGCTTTCATTTTATTTTAGATGTGTTTTGTTAATAGGAGATGTTTTTAGTGTGCTTTACTCTTATCACATAAAAAGGTATGGATTAAAATAAAGCAATCATTTCTGTGTTTTTTTGGAATGCTAGACAACTCAGAGACATATTTCCCAGTCTAAGTAATGGGGCATTATAAAGCGGGCCCATAGCTTCTTGGCACTGTCTTGCAGATCATAATTGAATCTGACTCCTCTGTGTTGTTTGGACAAGGCTCTTATCAATCAGAGGCGATGAGAGACAATTCTCTCTGCACAGCAGACTGGAAGAGTCTAGGAAAGAGCAGAATGTCTTTCAAATCTCCTGTCAGATCTATAGACCTGTGAGGTTCTGACAGATACAGAGTCAGCCAGGTGTGCAAAGTCTCCTGAGCTCAAGAGATTCAAAGGTCCAGGGTTAGAGTCTACTTTGAAAGCAGTGAGTTGGATGAGCCAGGATCTTATGCAGGGTATCTGGTAAATGACCCTTTCAAAAGGGTGAGAACTGCTGCTAGGTAAGGACCTGCAAGAAGAAAGCTTTGCTCTCTGCCTGCCTGCTGTCTCCTTTGGTTAGCAAATCCATTCCTTCACTGGCCTTAGCGCTACTTCTTCAGGATGCTGGCATATACCAGTTGGGACATCCAGCCCTGTGGACTGAGCAACTGCCGGATTCTTGGAGCTTCTGTACATAGGTGCTGTTGTTAGGTTAGCTGGACCCAAACCTGTAAGTAATTCTAATAAATCTCATAAATAAAAGAGCTACATGAACACGACGTGTGAGGGACAAGGAACGGGGGACGACATTTTCTTCTAGTTCCATTGCTAGAAGGGAGATTCCCCCCATTCTCGTCTATGTATTCCTTTACACTGAGAGGTCACAACATCTGTAGTTTCAGGCATACACCGGGGTATCCTATTACTGAGTTTCTCAGGTTGGCAAAATTCTATTTTCTTTTCGTGCTCTCTCCTTGAAGGTTTTACACATTAGAGATTCGAGGGAGGCAGCTCTGTGCACAGCCAGATTCCCCAGACCCTGGGTTTCCATAGCTTGTCTTCCTAACACCCTTTCTTCCACACACAAAGCTTGCTTCTGTGGGTCAGCTTCCAGCACAGTCTCTGAAGCGCATCCTGGTTTGTCTGTATGTGCAGTACAGAGCACTCACTACACAGGGCCTGGCGAGACTGTCCCCTCTCTAGAGAAGGTATTCACAACAGGACAATCTCATTATGGACAAGCTAGTTTCCATAATTGCTCCTCCCCATGTGTTCATGTGAAGCTACTTCCCCCAGGCACCGTGATGGATGCCTACTGAAAATGAGCATCACTGGAGACGTTCCCCTGCAGCAGGAGCTGTCTGGGCCTTACCTGGCTCACGTTGGCACCCACTTCTATCTAAATATGCAGCTGATTTCTTACTGTAAGAGACTGTGAATCTGCTGTAGCAATTTCAAGAGCTTGCCTGACTGAGGGAAAGACAAATTAAGATCCTCACATTTCCCACTCCTTGAGAAGTCATAGAGGGGTTCTCGCTCTCCGGTTGGCACAGCTCTGAAGCATGGTCCAAACCAGAGTTGGCAAGTTTTTCCCTTAAAGGGCCATATAGTAAATATTTTAGGTTTGGTGGACCGAGTCTCCATCACAACTGTTCATGTCTACATTATAGGTATAAGCAGTCATAGAGCGGACATAGACAAATAAATGGATGTGCTTTGCTACAAATAAAAATTTTATGTGTATCTATTAAAATGAGAATTTTAATAAATTTTGTGCCACGCTGTATTTTTTTTCCTTGGAATATCTTCTAACCATTTAAAATCATAACAACCAGTCTTACCCTACAGGTCTTGGCTCACCTGCTGTAGCTTGCTGATCCTAGACCAAGTGGCTTCCTAGAGTTGAGCCTTGCGGCCCACAGCAGGATCTGCCCATGAGATGGCTTGTACTGTTTCCCTCCATTCTCTGACGGACTCACCTACATCCCAGGACCACCTTCCAAGTAAGCCACTTGTCTCCAAAGCCCTTCCAGATTCTTGCTCTGTTCTCAGATCACTTGCCAGACTGGCAAACTGGGTTTTCTGTTTCCCCTTCTGCCAAAGAAATCACACATAGCACTAGACATAGCAACTGGCCCTGCCAACTGGATAATCACTCATTATTGTAGAACTGAAGGAGACAGTCTGTGAGAGCAGAGCACAAGGTCTGTAGTATATGTGGGCAGTCACTAGACAGGTGCTCAGTGACTGTGTCTCTACTGCTTCTCCGTGGTGCTCTGCTCTTACAAATTGTCTCCTTCAGTTCTGCAATGATGAGTGAAAGGGAGTCAGGATTATCCAGTTGACAGGGTGGACACAAAGCTTCAGGGGAGGCGCTGTCACCGTGGAGGGTGATTGTCATCTATCTAACTGCAGTGCTGCCTACTCTTTTGTTTTTAAATGATTTATTGATTTTTATTTACACACATTGGTGTTCTGCCTGCATGTATGTCTGTGTGAGGGTGTCAGATACCCCGGTATTGGAATCACAGACAGTTGAGAGCTGCCATGTGGGTGCTGGGGAATTGAACCCAGGTCCTTTGGAAGAACAGCCAGTGCTCTTAACCAGTGCTGCTGAGCCATCTCTCCAGCTGACAGCACTGTTCATTCTTATCCATTGGGCTATGATTCTGAAGCAGGCAGAGCAGAGACTAAGATGGACTTGAAACCCAGAGAAGTCACTTGGAGGGACAATGCAGTGTACAGTGAGAGTTGGAGAATGGGAAGAAGTTATGCTTAAGAAAGTAGAAAGCCTTCGAACGTAAACCTATGGTGTGACCATGGGTTCAAAGCTATGCCAGGGAAATCTAGAATTTGCCTGTTCTGGCTGGAGCTCTGAGTGATAGAGAAACAAGCTAGGGTCAAGGTCAGAGGCTACTGGACAGTGGATGGACAGCCTTAGAAATTGTTCTAGATGACTGGACTTTTTCCTAAGACAACAAGACACTTGGGCTCTGAATGCTTTCTTTCTTCATACGTTGGTCTTTGCTTAGGTATCTCTTTGCCTAGATATCTCTTCATATGTTGGTCTTGAGGTATCTCATTGTTTAGAATGGAGAGCCAACAGAAAATGGTGGGATTCAATGGAAGATTAACAATGAAAAGAGAAACAACTTGGTCCAGAAGGGGGTCTGAGATAGAGCTGGGCAAAGGTGAGAGGTGAGAGATTGATAGGAATTGTTGGGGGTTGGAGAGATGGCTCATCAGTTAAGAGCACTGACTGACTGCTCTTCCAGAGGTCCTGAGTTCAATTCCCAGCAACCACATGGTGGCTCACAACCATCTGTAACGGGATCTAATGACCTCTTTTGGTGTGTCTGAAGACAGCTACAGTGTACTCCTATACATTAAATAAATAAATAAATCTTTAAAAAAATAGGAATTGTAGAAATTGCTTAGACATGGTGACCGATTGATTAATTGGATGGGTAAGGAAAAGTTTTCTAGCTGTCTGCTTTGAGCAACTGGGAGGGGTGATGGTACCTTCTTTATAGAGGGGCAAGGAGGCAGACACAGTACTAATGTAGGTGCTAGAAATCAAAGTGTGCACTCTACTATTCACCTAAGAGATTTATTTGAGTGTGTACTGCGTGCCAGGCCCTCTTACAAAGGAAGTGGGAGGAGGTGGTTCCAAACCTGGGACCATATGAACAATCATGTTTGATGACAAACATACATCCCTGCTGAATAAATAGAATTTTACTTTCATTGAAAGAAGAGTGCTGTGGCCATGCATGGTATCAGAGCCCCACTTCCCATGCATAGCAAGGAAAAAAGTCGGTCTCCCAGGAAAGCTGGGATGGTCTTTATTTATTTATTTTTATTTATTTTATGCATATGAGTACACTGTAGATTCAGACACACACCAGAAGAGGGTGTCGGATCCCATTACAGACGGTTGTGAGCCACCATTGTGTTGCTGGGAACTGAACTCAGGACCTCTGGATGAGCAATCCCAGCCATCTCTCCAGCCCAGCTGCAATGGTTTTAATAGGAGTCCCACAAAGGCTCGTGTGTTAAAGGCTTGGTCTCCAGAACGCAGTGCTTTTGGGAGATCATGGAGATCATGCTTTTGGGAGCCACTAATAAATAGGTGGCGCCTTGAAGAAGGGAGTTATATTCCTGGGGGCTTATAGAAAGGGACATGGGAACCTTTCCACTTCCCACCCACCAGTCATGAGGGCCAGGTGGTCGTGAACTCAAATCTCTGAAACTCTGAGCCCAAAGGAACCTTCCCTTTCGCACCCCCCTAGCCCCCATAAGCTGATTATTGCAAGCATTATGTCACAGTAACAGAATGATAACACAACGTATAGCAAACATACAGGAGTGATGGAAATCATGTCTCAACACCTGCTATTTCCTCTGGGCTCCCACCTCTGGGGGCTCCTTTTCGGCTCTAGAGAACTCCAGATACTCAGTTCCTGAGTGTGCTAGTGATCCTGTATACAAAGCAAGGGATAATAGTCATATTTTCTTTTCTTTTTTTTTTTTTTTTTTTTCGAGACAGGGTTTCTCTGTGTAGCCCTGGCTGTCCTGTAACTCACTCTGTAGACCAGGCTGGCCTCGAACTCGGAAATCCACCTGCTTCTGCCTCCCGAGTGCTGGGATTAAAGGCGTGCGCCACCACCACCCGGCTTTTTTTTTTTTTTTTTTTTTTTTTTTGGTTCTTTTTTTTTTTTTTTTTTTTTTTTAGAACAAACTTCTGGGCTTTGGAGCAGGTGGCGGTGGACGGCGAATAACCAAGCAATTACTAAAGGCCAGAGACTCCTTAGTGACCTCCTGGATGCTCTGGAGAGGCCTGCATCTCTCTTTCCTGACATCTGCTATCCAGGAACGCTCTTCTACCACTAACACCTCACAGCTTATCTTCTCAATCGGGATTTCAAACGTGGCTTCTGGCCACTCCCTGTACATGTCTGCTGAGGAGATTATGTCCTCCAGTGTTGGCTCATCTTTGGCTATGAGGCATTGTTCAGTGATGACATTTTCAATTCTCAGTTCCTTAGTTCCATACAGAGGGTCTACAGACATGGAGGGATCTGGGCTGGCCACTCTGATGTGGCACGGCAGTCTTGTGACTTGGCATAGCTCCTGCAGGGTCCCTGGCCTAGCGCCGTCAAACAGCTCCAGGAACTCACCTACGGCAAACAAAGGCAGTTTGACGTGGGCTTTAGTGGCAATGTTCAGGCACTTGAGCACTTCCACCCTGTGCAGCCCACCGTGAATCTCGGCGGAAACCACACTCTTCTTCAGGGCCAGGAAGCACTCGTTGGCTCTGAAAGATGCAAATGATCCCAGGTAGGAGGTGTAGTCCCGGGAGGCCTGGAAGCAGAGCTGTCCATGCTTCATGGCAGCAGCAACATCAGAGACAGCATAAAAGTAACGACCTCTCCTAAGCACCAGACCCTGATAGGTGTATGGGACGAGAAAACACTTCCCTTTCTTTCCTTGGGAAATCTCAGTGGCAACGAATTTTTTCACCTCTTCAGCCTTGAGGATGGTTAAGAGCTGCCCACACTTCAGAGGCTTTCGGTACTCCTTGTTCTCCGACTGGACCGCATTCATTATTTTAACTCTCACTGGGAACTTGCTTTCTTCCATGCTGTATATTTGTCTCATCGTTGTCCTGGGCTTACGATCAAGGCTGGCAATCTCAATAACACTGATATCCAGATCGGAGGGGATGTTAACCCGGGTCTCACCTGGGAAAGTCAAAAGGGAGACAGTGTGAGGCTTTTGAGAAAGGTGGTGAGTCTGGAAGGAACTGCTGCTGCTAGCTTCATGTGGTGGTTCATGCGTCTACACTTTACAATCCTCTTTCATGGGCTGTAACGTGTCACCTGATAGATTTGCATGGGAAGTTAAGGTGAATCCAGTGGCAAGATGGCTCAAGGCCTCCATTGCTGTGTGATCTGTCAATGTGTCTGATCCTGGTTGTAAATGGAATAGTGAGGTTGCTTTCTTTATAGAGGACACAAGGGGTCCTTCTTGAAAGAATGGACACAACTGAGTGTGCTGTAGCTCTCATGCCCACTGTCCACACCCCAGGCAGCCAGGGAAGCTCTCGATATCTTTGCCTGGGGTTAAGACGTGGAGATCTAGCTCTTGGAAGAATCAAGTGCCCCCAGAATAGGACATTTAAGAAGAATTTAGCACAGGATTGACAAAAGAATCGACACTCTTCTTCAGAGCCAGGGAGCACTCATTAGCTGCGAAAGATGCAAAAGGAATCTCTGGGCAGAAGATGGGAGACAACCCCACAAAACAGTTACCCTCTCGTGTGCAATCAGCAGAACCCAGGCCAGCCTGGTGGAAGCAGAGGGCAGCAGTGTGGTTGGAATTCCTCTTCTGCCTTCATATTCCTAAATTCTCTTAGAACTTCCATTTCTTGGTTAGGTATTCAGTGAAGCAAGGAAAGTGGGTTGATATCATCTTCACAGGCCAGGCTCAGTCTCTGGGACTGGATGAAGAGGGAACAAAGTAGTGGTCCCTAGAGAGGGGTCGGGGGATGCGATTTGCTTGGGGCCATCTAGGAAGGTTTAGGCATATTTGTTTCTGCATGACTGTATTAAAAACGAATGAGTAGAAGCCTATCAAAATGTGGCTGTGGCCTTGAACTCAGCATCCTCCTGCCTCAGTCTCCCAAGGTTTGGGATCACAAACTTACAGAGATTTCTTTTGCTTAAATTAAAAAAAAATATTTACTTTATTTTTACTTAGATGTACAAATATTTTGGCTGCAGGTATAAGTTGGCCCCATGTGTGGAGACTAGAAGAGGACTAGAGTTACCGACCATTGTGCGCCACTTTGTGGGTGCTGAGAATGGAACGAACCCTGGTCCTCAGCAAGAGCAGCAAGTGGTAGCGTTATGGGGATCTCCATGTATTCTTTTAAATTTCAGAAATTCCAAATGGAAGGTGGCATTGAACAGGCAGTGAAGAGAGCCGACACTTACACAACCCAAGGAGCAAGCATCTGCCTCTCATTTCTCAGCCCCCCAGGTGTCCCTTAAAAATTAAAATGTGAAAATGACCAGAAAGTTTAATTATGTATGTCCTTCTTTTTTTTTTTTTTTTAAATCACCGCCAAGGTATCTTTACTGGTCTGCCAATTTGTTTTGAAGATGAAACACGTTTATTGTTATTCTAAAGTGAGTATAAATAAACGTGTTTTCAACTTCTCAGCTGATTTCTAATATAGCCACTTTGACTGATTTAAAATGACGTATTTACTTTTATTCATGTTTGTGTATATGTGTGCATATATGTGTATATATGTCATATGTGTGCATGGCCCCACAGAAGCCATCTCTCCAACCCCTCAGCCCCCTTTCAGTGCTAGGGATTAGACCCAGGGCTTCACCCAGTGCTCAGCATGTGCTCTACCACTAAGCCCCAGCCCCAGGCTGGCCTCATTATTTTTAGCAATAAGCACTATTCACTCATTTCAGTAGAAGCCAAATGCTATAAGCCTCAGAAGGCAGAGTAAGACAAGGGGAGAAGCTGCTCACCAAGAGAAGATTGGGAAGAGGACTGAATCTCAGAGGATCAGGTCAGAGAGCTGCCTCTACAGTCAGCCTCAGAACTGCACACAGGTGAGTGACCCTCCTTACCCTGGTCCCCTCGGGGGCTTCGATGCTAGACCAACCCCTTCTATCATACACACAGCTGTTGTCTGTCTCGTTGCTCAAAAGACCGAGAGGATTGAGAATAAAAAAAAAACAGACATGCGCTATGGAGACGGTGTGGAATGAGGGTTTGTGGAACATGTCACCGTCCTTCTAAATATAGCTGATAAAGCTGTGGTGCAACAAATCAAAGCAAGTTTTCCATTGGAAAACCAACAGTGGAGACCAGGAACCCTCGTGCTTGTCTGTAGTCTCCCCTCCCCCAGTCTGAAACCTGCTTGCTCAGGGGTGGAGCTTCCCGCTCAATCGTTCTGCCACGCCCACTGCTGGAACCTGCTGCTTTGCTGTTTGGAGCCATACACATGGTCACCCTGCTACTGGTCCCCGGGACTATTTGGCGGGAATCGGGCCCCCTTCCCCTGCTTCATAACTGCGTGCGGAACAGTAAAATTGAGCTTTGGTCAGAATGCCTGTCTTAGCTGCATTTCTTTCTCTCGACGCCTAGCCCCTCTTCCAGGTTTCCAAAATGCCTTTCCAGGCTAGAACCCAGGTTGTGATCTACTGGCCAGACATAACACTTGTCCATGGAGATAATTAGTCTTTTATAGAAATTGCCTACTTAAAGGGATCTTCCAGTGAGTGAAATTTTAAGGCTACTGTAAATTCATGTTTAATAGAATGCAGCATTTTCTGCAAAGGATGATAAAGTGACGGGGTCCGTGAGAATATGGAAGAGTGCGCTAGAGTCTGGCTTTCACGTGGACCATAAACAACCCTGTAAAACTAATGGGTGGTGAGGGACTAGCTTTTATGATGACATAAGAAAACACATCAATAATAAATTTTCTCAAAGGAGAGACTTCTTTTTTCATCCTCTCACAAACCCACCTGGCTGTCACCACGGTATGGATATTTATTAAGGGAGTCAAATTAAAGCATCTTAGGTCTACTACAGGAATGTGTTTAAATATATATGACGATAAGAATGTAATGATGGCCGATGGGATGGAGCAGATATGTAACTCAAAGGATAAATCACCTGGGGGGGGGGCAGTGCGTCTATAGCATCTAATAGTTCTTCATAAATCAAGGGGTGAGGCCAGTGAGGTGAGACCTAGCCAGTTTCTGAAAATGGGATCTTTGCAGCTGTCTCCGGGGTTCCTCACCCCACCAATCTACAGATCCATGGGCCTTGGCAAGTTGCTGGCCCAACCTGGAGCCGCTGCTCTTATTCCACTTGCCCTTGAAGCAAATACTCTTCCATGCCTATAGGGGGCAGTGTCCTTGCTTTCATTGTCTCTGGCATAGGTGCTTGAACATGATCCGAGCCTGTCCTGCAAGATCCCTGTTCTAAAAATATGGTCCTTAGAGGGGTGATTTTAGGTAAGGCATGGTGGGATCAAGGCAGTTCTAGTAGCACACTGGCTAGTTCTTTTCTCTCTCTCTCTTTTTTTTTTTTTTTTTGATTAGTTCTTTTCTCAAGAGGACAGCAATACTGCCTCCCTGCTATGGCTTCCAGTCTTACCACGTGATCTTTCTCTAGTGAAAAAAAAAAAAACAAAAAACCCTGACTCGATTCCACTTCAGTGAAGTTCTCTGCCCGAGCTGGTGCCGCGTCCTTTCACTCTCCAGAGCTGGTTTATAAAACCTCATTTTTGAAAATAAGCATCCCTGCTTCAAGGATTTTTTGTTCTAGGACCAGAAAACAGACTAACACATGCTCCAAACTAATTTTTGCCTTACTTACCTAGCAGATTTGCCGTCACTGAGAAACAGGGATACAAAACTAAATGTCCACGAAAGTGCTCTGGAACCAGGGGGCCAAGGAGCCTCGGGTGATGTCTTGCTTGCACTCTAACCCTGCGTTTCCTCCCTGCAAGCATCTTCCACTTCACGATGGTGTCAATGGAGTAGAACCGGTCGTCCTGGCACTCCAGGAAGTGGCCCCTGCAGTCCATGGGGAGGAGCACTGTCAGTGGTGGTTTCTTCCTCAGCACCTCGCATTGCAGCAGCCTCCTCCCCTGTCTCTCTTTAAAGCCAATTAAGGACAGTGTTTCTCCTTTCCTGAGCTTCATGGGCAAATTGTCTGCGGAGATGGGGATTGAGTTCTGGAAGCGGGGAGGACTTCTATGGGCCACAGGACTCCGGGGAAGTCGGACAGAACGGATTAAATCAGCCACAGTTTCAAAAGAAACCGGGTCTGCCATCAGTTGGAAGTTCCCTGCAGAGAAAAATAACAGAAAAGAGTGCTCAGGGTCTGCCATGAAGGAGAATAGTGGGGCTGTGGCTCCAAAGACCATATCATTTGGAAGTACAGCGATGGCTATTATTACCTTTTTTTCCCTTTCTTTCTTTCTTTCTTTCTTTCTTTCTTTCTTTCTTTCTTTCTTTCTTTCTTTCTTTCTTTCTTTCTTTCTTTCTTTCTTTCTTTCTTTCTTTCTTCGAGACATGGTTTCTCTATATAGCCCTGGCTGTCCTGGAACTCACTTTGTAGACCAGGCTGGCCTTGAACTCAGAAATCCACCTGCCTCTGCCTCCCGAGTTCTGGGATTAAAGGTGTGCGCGACCACGCCCGGCTATTATTACCCTTTTAACACAGCTCACTCACTGGCCGAATTCCACGGACACAGAGCCCCTTCCTGAGAACCAGCCCTTCTCCATCCTACAGACTTGGTCACAAATCGGGTGCTAGCATCTCTCCCATTTGAGAAGGCTGCTGAGCCTTGGGTCTCCTCTTCCCAAAGGGTACCACAGATATCCACCTGTGTTCAAACCACCTGGTATCTTCTTGTCCACACTCAGACCACACCTGTCTCTACCTCTGTTCACTGCAACATTGTCTCCCATCACTGTCCCCGCAGCCGGTCCCAGAAACACTCTCCTGGCAGTTTCTCTGGAACATGCTCCCATTCCCTCCTTTGCTTGTCTGGAATTCATTCAGCTCCTCCTGTAGGGAACACTGTGCCCTCCTGAGCGCACTTCTCCTCACCCAACAGTTAGACCTTTCTGGACTTACTCAACTTTAACTCAACTTAACTTAAACTCAACTTAACTCAACTCCGGTTTAGCTCAAATTAATGAAATGATTAGGCTTCCTGGTACTCACAGTGTTGGAATCCAGCCCCCTCTGTCAATGTCCTGTCTGAAGACTACACTGTTGACTGTCTTTCCAGAGAATGCTAGCACCTGCTGACTATGTGGTCATCTGCCTCAGCAGATCCCATAGGCATTGTATCCTGGATCCAGTCCCTACTTCTGTCTCTCTGTGTGAGTCTCTTTGTGTAGCCCTGACCTGCCTGCCTCTGCCTCCTGAGTGCTGGTGTTAAAGGCTGGTGATATTACTCCAGCCTTCTGACTTTCCCTTCTTAAAGCCACACTTATTACTATTTTTGCTTTCTAAAAGATTAAGCCACGAGCACACTTACTTCTTTGTGCTATTTCTTACTCCTCTATTCTTGACCTACTGTGTACACATAAACCTTCCTGTCTATAAAGTTACCATTTCCCAATGTTAGATCCCATCTTTTTCTATTGGGAATTCCCATGGATCAAAAAGCCTTTAGCTTATAAGAGCATGTTTTCATATATATCAAAGAATACCACTGAAGGAAATGAGGCACATGCTTGGCACATGCTCAGTAACATGTTCACAGTGGTTTGGGCATGTTCTGTGTGTCTATGTGGATCCACTACACACAAACAATCCCCTAAGCCAATGACCCACCAGTCAAGAGTTGTCCATTTCCCAGGCCATAGAGACTGGTTCAGAGATGGGCACATGATCCAAAGAGACTTTGTCAGCATTCACTGGGACTTGGACAATATAGTAAGATAAGCTATGCAAGGATATATCTCATGACCACTCCCTCCAGCCACACAAAGGAAGTTACACACAATGCACAGGAATGGGGCCAGAAGGTAACAGGAAGTTTAAACCAAAACCAAGCCATTTAGAGAATGAGAGAGTCAGATGGGAGAGTGTTTTCCCTGTCAGTGCTGTTATAAACCGGGTGGTTTATAATCACAGTACATGAGACTCTATTTCTAGCACCGAGGGCTGAGAAGTCTTAAATCAAGGTGCCAGTAGACTTACTGTCTAATGAGAGACTGCTTCCTGGTTCATAGGTGGTCATTTTTTCCTGATAACTTCACTTGAAAGGCAAGGATACTCTCTAGGCCTCTTTTATAAGGAAACAAATTACTGTCATCAGGACTCTGACTAAACACCTCTTAAAGGCACCACCTCCCATTACCTTGAAGGTTGGAGTTTCAGCATTTGAAGTGGGGGGTGAAGCAATGAACATTCAGGTCACAGTGGAGACAGGAAAAAAAAATGATGAAAGAAAAGCCTGAAATGATTGAGAGATGGCATCGGGCTCTGGTTAAAACCAGTTCTTCCCACCTCTGCATTGTGGCCACTTGAACCTGTGATTTCCCTTTGCCTTTCTGTCCTTTGGAACAGAAAGGACCCTGGAACCAGCAAGTGCTCGGATCTCAGTTCTGTCTGACATGTTAGCAGTGCCTCACAAACACCCAGGAGCCGCAGCAACTGCTGTTTAACCCAAGCAAGAAGTATGGTAGAAACAACCGAATGTTTAGAGAACTAATTCTAGAGAAATGATAAATTTCCTATCATGTTCTCAGGTGGTTTGTTCTCCTGTTTGGTTTTCATATGTAGGCTTTTTTCTTTGGATTTTAAAATTTATTTGATGTATGTATGTATGTATGTATGTATGTATGTATGTATGTATGTATTTTTGAAATAGCTTTTCACTGTTAGTTCTGGCTGTCCTGGAACTCAATATGTAGACCAGGCTAGCCGCCAACTCACAGAAATCCACCTGCCTGAGTGTGCAACTCAAACTGAAGGTATGTGCTGGGTTTCTCTGGTTTTATCGAAGCAAAAACTGCTGCTTTTTCTACTAAATGCTCAGGCGACAAACAAAAAAACAAACACAGAAGAAAAAACAAGTCCCCTCCCCCCAACAAAAACAAAATTTAAAAACCAAAAACCTAATAGATTGGACCTCAAAACTATGAAAATGTTTTCTGTATCAAAGAATTCTATCAGAAAAGTGGAGAGGCAAGCTGGGTGCAGTGGTGGATGCCTTTAGTCCCAGCCAAGGAGATCTCTGTGAGTTCAGGGCAGCCTGCTCTGTCTACACAGTGAGTTCCAGGACATTCAGGGATATGTACAGGGAGACCCTGTCTCAAACAAAATAGAACAGAAACAAAACAAAACAAAACAAAACAAAACAAAACAAAACAAAAACAAAACAAAAATAAAATAAAAATACAATCCACAGAATGGGTTGAGAATGTCTAACCATTCACTAAGGGGTCAATAATATATAAAGAATACCACAACCCAACATCAGTGAAGCCATCTGATTAGGAAAGAGTGAAAAGGTGGGGACACACTGCTCCCCAGAGTGCACAGATGGCCAAAGCACCCTGAAGTGTGGTCAAACAGACATTAGAAAATGCAGGTCAAAAGGATGGAGTAATAACCACTGCATACCAGTTAGACTGGCTGGGAAAACCACAAATGGGGCTGGAGACGGGGCTCAGTGGTTAAGCTCTGTTCTTACAGAGGTCCTGAGTTCAATTCCTAGCAACCACATGGTGGCTCATAACCATCTGTAATGGGATCTGATGCCCTCTTCTGGTGTATCTGAAGACAGCTACAGCATACTCCTATACATGAAATAAATAAATAATTCTTAAAAAAAAAAAAAAGAAAGAAAAAGAAACACACACCACACAAATATACATACACACAGACCAAAGACACACTTACACACCTACCCACACACAGTGTACACACAGACACACATACACACATGCACACACACACACACACACACACACACACACACACACACACCAAGAAGCACACAGAATGTACCAGTTGTTGGTGAGGAGGGGGAGGGATTAATGCTTGTGTTGCTGATGGGAACAAAATGTAATATGGCCACCACCACTGGAAATCAACACAGTGTGGCTCCTTAGATGTTAAACAGTGACTCACCATGTAGTTAGTGATTCTATCTCTAGGTGTGGGAAGGAAGAACTCCAAACAAGAGCTTACGCAGACTTTTTTTTTTTCTTTTAAATACATTATGTATTATTCAGAGCCGTCAATACAGGAGAAGTCCAAGAGAATCTCTTTCCAGAAGAATGGAGCAGGGGACTGGAGTCATAAAGACAGTGGGAAGTGTTCCCAGATTGAAAAAAGCTAAAAAAACCAAAACCAAAACAAAAACAAAAAACAAACAAACAACAACAACCCCCCCAAACCAAAACTCCCCTCAAACCCCAAACCTTCTCTCCCAGATAGCATTGTTTCTCAGAATGCATCTATAGAGCTGGTGGATTAGTGGTTGTGGAGGGCAGTGGCTGGGATGAGAGGTTAACAGTTAAGGGAAGAGGAGGACCTCGGGCTGCTAACCAAAATGGCCTGAAACTGACTGATGGTAGTGATGCCGCCGTTGGATTCTACACTGGAAACGAGAGCACCATACTATATACAGAATGTGCTCTTGCAAAGCTGAAAAGCAAACAAGGCAAAAAACTACAGCAACTACCCGACTCCAGCCATGTTTCTGGGAATACTACTCAGAAGAAACCAGACACTGGGGAGGGGGGGAGGGGAGGGGAGGTACGGGGTGGGGGTACTGGGAGCATGCTGGTCAATCAGAGGAGGCTGGAGCATGCTGGTCAGTCAGAGGAGGCTGGAGGTGAGGAAACTGTGTGACCTCCCAGCCCTCAAGGCCTTGTGGTTAAAACGCCTGCTTTCCTCCTCCACACAGCGGCTGGCTGCCAACTGTCTACATCCTACCCTTCAGCAGATCAAGCGAGTGAGAGAGTGGAGAATGCAGTGGAAAGCACTCTGAGCAGCAAGCAGTCCCTTCTGTCACTGAGCTGCCATCTGAGTCCTAGAAACTGTTGGCTTGACATTGCTATCCTTGCTACCGGAAGGAGTTACTCAGCTCAGCGAGTGGGAAAAGCCCATCCACAGAACACGCAGCATTGGATTCTGTCCACTCTAGAAAACTCAGGAGCTGCTGCTCTGTCCCCGCTACTTTGACCCTTCCATGTGGTGAAGCAGGAATGGGTGTCCTGCAGCCTCAGGCATTGCTGGGTGCCGGCACCCATTTCTCTTTCACTACCATTGGGGTGACGCCTAACCTTTAGCATCTAAAGGACCTTGTAAGGCTTCCCAGGCAGCAGAGAGCATTTATTAAGCACCCACTGAAGCCAGTCACCACCTGTCTTAGTTAGGGTTTTACTGCTGTGAAGAGATACCATCACCAAGGCAACTCTTATAAAGGACAGCATTTATTTGGGGGCTGGCTGACAGGTTCAGAGGTTCAGTCCATTATCATCATGGCAGGAAGCATGGCACTTGAAAGGCAGACATAGGGTTGCAGGAGCAGAGAGTTGTGCATCTTGATCTTCAGGCAGCAGAAGGAGACTGTGTATCACACTAGGTGTAGCTTGAACATAGGAGACATTAAAACCCACCCCCACAGTGACATACTTCCTCCAACAAGGCCACACCTACTCCAACAAGGCCACACTTCCTAATAGTGCTATTCCTTATGGGTCAAGCATTCAAACACATGAGTCTGTGGGGGCCATACCCTCCAACCACTACAACACCGTAGTGTGATCTTTTGGTTTGCTTTAATCTGTATCAGCATGGTTTCAGCTGCTAGTCTTCTCTGCTGCAGGTAGGCACTATAAGGCCCCCAAGGCTAAGCAATGTGCTTGTCATCTTGGGTCACACAGCACAGACTGGGCTGACATCCAGTTTGCTCTTTGTATTACACATTCCTTTTCCATGACAGCACAATGGCTATGTGGTCTTGGATGGTACAAGGAATTCTCTCGGAAAGCAGGGTGCCAAAGTTTGTGTCCATAAAACATCATTTGGCAGCAAGTGGCCGAGGTAAAGATGTAAAGAACACTACCCTTGGCACTCCCCACTGCACAGCAAGCCTGTGATCAGGGAGGCAGAAGGTCAAGGAGAAAGGCAGAACCTCCAGTTGGTGGTCCAAGAGCCAGGGTCACACCTGACCAAGTTAGGAAGAGGCCAAGAGGGAGCCTCGAGCTTTGTCCCCAGGGTGAGCATCTCAGACAGCTCTAAATCACAGAGCAGTTGAAAAGGTATCTTAGGGTTTTACCACTGTGGACAGACACCATGACCAAGACAAGTCTCATAAAGGACATGTAATTGGGGCTGGCTTACAGGTCCAGAGGTTCAGTCCATCAAGGTGGGAACATGGCCGCATACTGGCAGGCATGGTGCAGGAGGAGCTGAGAGTTCTGCATCTTCATCTGAAGGTTGCCAGCAGAATACTGGCTCCCAGGCAGCTAGGGTGAGAGTCTTAAAGTCCATGCCCACAGTGACACAACTACTCCAACAAGGCCACACCTCCCAATAGTGCCACTCCCTGGGCCAAGCATATACAAACCATCACAGAAGGTGTGGATTGAGGCAGTGAGGGTCCATGGCAACCTTGCTTGCCCAGACTGGAGCACCTCAGCCATGCTGGAGAGGGTGAGGTTACCTCCTCCCTTCCATTGGCTGTCCCAGCAGCCCCACAGTTATGTTGGTGGGGGAGTTTGCTAGCTGTCATTGTTCAAATGATTTTGGAGATATTATGTCAAATGGCTCTTCCTCTCTTGGCTGATGGAGGTGGCTGGAGACTCAGTCACTGACTTGTGCTTATGGTTGGGTCCCCAAAACTCCCCCACACCATGTTACTCATGTTCACTCAGAACTGTAGTGCCAGTAGTACACTATGAAAGCATCCTTCAGGCCAGTGTTCTGGATTTCTTCATGGAAGCATAGGTGGATACTTTGCAGAGATTCCCAGCCTCAGAACTTTGTGCACAGCTGACTTCCCGCCTCTGGGCAAAGCCTAAACTCTATGCAGTCAAGTCAGGACCTGTGCACGGACCTTACATGATACAGAGGTTGATGGAAGGCCCAAGTATGGAGATGTGATGTTAACCTCCTGGAGTCCAGCTTTCTGCATCTGTGTGGGCATGTGCTCCTGTTCCAAGGACCCTGAGTCCCTCCTTGATGGCTAGTCATGTCCTGTGGGGTGGGGACACTCTTTTAGTCCCTTGTCTATCCAAGTTCCATATTCAGGGATTGGAACATAATGTTATCTCCTCTTGATATGTGCAGGGATTTGGTTCAAGGATACTCAAGCTCTTTCTATAACGCGGTCGTATTAATTCTGTACACTGTACCATCTTCCTGGTATTTCAGACCAGCTCTGAAGGACCTGTTCCTGGTTTTCTGCTGCTTTTCAAGGATTATGGCCAAGGGAAAGATTATGTGAATTCTCCACACCAGCAATTGTTTTAGAGTGCTTTTGATCTGCGCTTGGTTGAATGCCTTGTATAAAAAACTCATGCACACAAACAGCCTACTGTTGCAGCTTAATAATGTGTATTAAATGCTGCGTGCTTCCTAAGTCATCTAAGAGGTGAAACTGAAGGTGTCGTGACTGTAACCAATGGTTACAACTACTTGCACCATGTTCCAGAAAGCCGTGCATTACCCTCTCTTAGGCCTGTTCAGTCTTTCCTATCTTTTTTTTTTTTTTTCTGAGTCCCACTTCTCACCTAATGATTTCACACAACAAATAACAATGTATGCATATGGACATATGCTTACTGGAGAGGTAATACCATCTTAAGATTTATCTATTTATTGTTTTAGAGGGAATAGTCATGCAGGAAGCATCTCCCGGTGCTCTGTGCCTGGTCCATACTAAGTGTGAGAAGCTAAGTGACAAGCAACCCAGACAAGGTCCCTTTTCCCATCAAGCCTATAGCCGAGTCAAGGAGACAGAATAAGAATGAGAAGTGACAGGTATGGTGGTGGGAAGTAAAACCATGCCAGGAAGTCTGATAAGGAAGAGCAGGCTGAGACCCAGAGACACAGTGGGCACACACCCGAGGCTTAGGTGACTCCCAGCAACCTGTCAGGCACCTGACTTGGAACATGTGCCATGCTTCTCACATAAAAGAAACATGTCCTATGGTCACGTAGGCCCCAAACAGAGTTCTCTATGCTAATGAGGTACCTAGAGACCCAAAGAGCTTAGCCAATAATCTTCCCTTCCCAGACATTCCTCCCTGCAAAAGGTATTTGATCTCAGGCTCATCCTGAGAAGTTGGCTGTGGTTTTACGCATCCATTTTCCTGCCATGACAATAAACTGTTTAGAACTATAGACTGCCTGTTTCATCAAGATCCACTGTGAGGAACCTGGGAAAGTCCTTTGTCTACAGAGCTGCAGCTTTATTCTATTCTCCCATAGAAAGGTCTCTCTGCACTCTCAGTCACAACCTGGCTCTGTCAAGCCAAGAACAATCACCCCCATGGGACAAGCCGGAGTCCCCTTCCTCCCCAGCCCAATGCTAGATGCCGTCCTCAGCCCTCAGGCCATTACTCCATTCTTGACTCTCAGCAGCACCTGGACATCCAAGAGTCTGAGAAACTCATAGCCCTGACCTTACTGCAGGCCTGGGGACCCCCAAACCAGCTCTGGCTTTCCCACATCTCTGACTGTGTTTTCCCACTCTGAGTGGTCTCAGAAGTTCCCTACAGCCCCGGCATCAGCCCAGGCAGTGTGGGGTAAGCACAGTTAAACTCTCTGTGGTCTGCCTCCCCAAGCTGCTGTGCCCTGTGGCAGAGAGGACGTGGGTCAACATGTTTCTGTGTAGAAAGTAACTTTCACAGGAAGTACTGGCCATGGCTTGATCAAAGAGATGTCCAGAGGGAGAGCCAACACAAATGGCCCAGCTTGGAACAATGGATTCCCACAGAAGGGTGGAGAGAGATGGGTCTGACATGGCAAGGTCAAAGCAAGGAGGGTGAAGTGGGGACAATTTACAAAAGGATGTCACCAATAAGTGACTAGAATATAATCCATCTCCTGAAGAAAACAGGGTATACATAATACAACTTTTGGTCACTAAGCACTTCATTACTGAACATTTTGGTTGTCTTCAATCTTTCATTAAGAACTACTGATGGTGAGGGACCCTAAGGGCTCTTTCCAGTCCCATATCCTCCTTACAGCTTCCCCCTCCTGCCTGGGGTCAAGGCTAGGCCAAATTCCATTCTCCACCCACAGGAACCTTCTTGAGTAAAAATTCTCAGAATGTACTAGCTGATACTCACCTGACCCTCTGGAAAGTCCCAGGTAGAGTTCAAATGAATGACATGCTTGCTAGCCAATAGATTTAAAGGTCAATATGCTTAGCCAATAAATTTAAACTGTAACCTTGCTGATGTAACCTGTGACCCTAAAAAGTATAAAAACTGCTTGTAACAGCCATTCGGGGTCGTCTTCTCGTCTGTCACTCTCCTTGAGGAAATAAACCTCTTGCTTTCGCATCCATCTGCATCTCGGTGTCTCGCTTGGGGTCATCTCAAAGTAAGGACCACTGACCAAGGGTCGGAGGTCTTACAAGAGAACATATTTGTTTATTTTGAAACTTCAAAGCCTAATCCTAGTGGCACACTTCTTCCAAAGAGGCCACACCTCCTAATCTCAAGTAGTTGCTCTCCTTGATGATTAAGCACTCAAATATATTAGCCTATGAAGACTATTTTTATTTAAACCACCACATAATTAATATATATTAATGATTAAATAATGATATATGTATATATGTATGTATGTACACACACACACACACACACGCGCAGGCCATACATACATACATACATACATACATATATATGTATTGAGATAGAGTCTCACTGGATGACCAGGAACACACTTTGTAGACCAGGCTAGCCTCAAATTCATAGAGATCTACCTGCCTCTCTGCCTCTTGAGTGCTTGAATTAAAAGTGTGTGCTACCAAAAACTGGCTCCATCAAAGGTATTTTATGGGCCAGCATGATGGATCAGTGGGTAAAGGGGCTTGCTGCACAGACCTGAAGACCTGAGTTCGAACCCTGGAACCCATATTAAGGTGGAAGAGAGAACTGACTCCAAAAGTTGTCCTCCACACATGTGCTATGGTAGACACACACACACTCACACACACCCACATATATGCACATGCATGCACAAACACACACACACACAAATAGTAATTTTAAAAATGTATTTTATGGTGTTTAATAGTGAGCAGTAAATTTTCTGAAACTCTTTATTTTTGATTTAAAATTAATTCAGCAGCGGAAGAATAAAACTTTTCCTATTGTCTCAGCTTCTCACTGGCTAGGGAACAAATTACCACAAGGTTAGAACAACAAAGTCTGCAGGTCAGAAGGTCCAAAATAGGACTGGTGGGTTTTTTTTTTTAAATATTTTATTTGAAAATAGACTTTTTCCCCCATACACTATATTGTGATCATGGTTCACCTCCCTCATCTCTTCCCAGACCCTCCCCACCCTCCCACCCATCTTACTCCGGTAAGTCCTACTGTTGAGCCTTTTAAACTTGGGTGGATTTAAAATAGTGTGCTATTGTTTAGTATTTGCGCTTCCTTCATTATGAAGGAATGCAGATTTATATTTGTTGTTTATCTCAATTGCCTTTAAAAGTCAGCACTTAAGCTTCACATATTCAGAACCAGTTAATTTTCCACGGAGTTGATCAATAAAAATTAAAACATCTCATTGTTAAAAAGCAGCCGATTGCTACTGTTAAATACAAAGAGATAAAAGGCCCTCTACTAGCTAGGACAAATATTTGCATCTTACACCAAAATGGACGATTTAAACAGTTCTTACAAGTCGAAAAGAAAAGTAGAAATACTCGATTTAAAAACCAAAACCAAAACCAAAAAACCTCCCCAAGAACTGGCAAAGGCAGCCTGGTGTGGTGATATACTCCTGTGATTTCAGAGAGGCTGAGGCTGAGGCTGAGGCTGAGGCTGAGGCTGAGGCTGAGGCTGAGGCTGAGGCTGAGGCTGAGGCTGAGGCTGAGGCTGAGGCTGAGGCTGAGGCTGAGGCTGAGGCTGAGGACAGTCAGTTGGAGCTGTTGCCTTAAAACTTCAAGGAATGTAAATAACACAGGTGAGTAGTCAGACTGCAGGAGTGGGATAAGCCTGTGCCTCTATGAAACGCTCCAAGGGATTAAAGCGAGACTCCACTATTCATCTGCAGAGGACGAAAGAAGTTTGTTCTCATAAAATCCGGAGTGTTGGAATTCTCAGAATTCACACCGAAAATTTCATGTGCTAGTCAAGCACGGATCGTTCCATCTTTGTGAGTATTTGTCTCACCTTTAAGCTGTGTAGAGCCATGGTGGTATGCAACAGTGGGCGAATATCATTATGTATCTGCCCATTGTCAGAGTGGACAGCACCCCTAGAGCCTTCTGGATGAAGATGGCGTGTTCCTGCGGAGTGTCCAGCCGGCAATCGTAAGAGGGAAGGTCACGCACACGTGAGGGCAGGGCTGGTGGGGGCAAAGGTCTGCCTTTTCCACCCAGTTTTGCTCTGCTTTGCTTCATTTTAGGTAAAACCACTCCACGAGTAAAGGGAAAATTTAAATGTGGGTAACATTTTCCTGACACATCAGTTTCTATGTTTAGGAATGTATCCCGAGGAAGTCATTAAAGCCAAGCATACACAATGCTCACGGCTCCTTCATTTGTGACCGGAAAACGTGCACTTGGTTCGGCTCCTGGAGGGAGTTTAGCAAGCACTGGTGTGGCTCCAACACGGAATCTTATGCGGATTTTAACGATCATAAGCAGACTAGACGATCACAGAAGAAGCGGCCCACGGAACATTGAGAGGGAAAGACTGCGATGCAGAACCATACTAGCAATGTGTGTCTGGGATTGAGTTTGCATGTAGCATCAAAGGCCCAGAGACAGACAGAGAAAAAGACTGTAAGAGTACGTGCCAAATGCTAACCACGCTACCTCCTGGCTACACAACCTGAGCTTGGTCGACACACCTGGGTGTGGTTGACACAACTCCCACGCAGTCTTCATTCTTCAGTGTTTCTCCATATTTTTCTAGTTTTGGTTTATAATAAGCTCATAACAGACTCCCTTCCCTCCATGAATAAAGCTGTCTAAGCTTTATATTTCTTGTTTTTTTTTTTTTTGGTTTTTCGAGACAGGGTTTCTCCGTGTAGTCCTGGCTGTCCTGGAACTCACTTTGTAGACCAGGCTGGCCTCGAACTCAGAAATCCGCCTGCCTCTGCCTCCCGAGTGCTGGGATTAAAGGCGTGCGCCACCACGCCCGGCGTAGCTTTATATTTCTTGTACTTTGTCTTGCACGAATAAACACAATGCTATAAAGATATCATGCAGCAAAGTCGAAGGCTTTTCTTTCTCTTTTTCCTTCCTTCCTTCCTTCCTTTAAAAGATTTTTAAAAAAATGTATGTGAGTACACTGTTGCTGTCTTCAGACACACCAGAAGAGGGCATCAGATCTCATTACAGATGCTTATGAGTCACCATGAGGTTGCTGGGATTGAACTCAGAACCTGTGGTAGAGTAGTTAGTTCTCTTAACTGCTGAGCCATCTCTCCAGCCCCTTGAAGACTTTTCTTAATTATTTGCAAGGGAAGCATATTCAAAATTATTTTTAAACAGAATTAGGGTACAACTTAGTACAGAGTATATAAAAAAAAAATCTCAATGTTAGAACCTCATTTTTCAACATCACACCTGATTAGTTACAACACACACGAGAGGACTTTCCTGGCCTCAGAGTCCCTGGATGGTGGTTTCCAGAAACATGTAATTTGAAATCAAAACCATCTTGTTCATTTTTTGTTTATGCTGCAATTTTAAAAATTAAATTGTTTAAGGAGAAACTGTTTGAGTAAGCACCATGTCTTCTTTCTTAATCTGATTGTAGTTTCTAAACTCACTTTTAATATACAAAGAAGTTGGAAATTAGCCCGATACCCAGTGGGGCAGAAAATTTACTTATCTTGATAAGAAAACGAAAGAAGTTGGGGAAGCTGCCCAATCTTATACTAAGACGTGACAGTGAATTGCTTCTTGTAGGAATGACTTAATCTGGCTGCTCTCACGGCTGTTTGGGTCACTGCTCTGATCTATGCCTCACATTGAACACATGTGCAGACCTGGGACCTCCTCTTGTGCTTCCTGGACCCTCTTTAACAATCTCCACGTGCATGCCGCTACGTTTTCCATCCCTGGCTGTTTCCCTATGTTTCAGGAACATGTCACATGATGGAATCACCTGCCAGCTGGAAATCACATCTTCAGTTTCTAATGGTTTCTAAATTCCTTTTATTTTATATTCAAGATGATCTCACTATGCAAGCCCCGATTGCCTTAAAATCACAGAGATCTGCATGCTTTTGCCTCTTGGGAGCTAGACTTAAAGGCACAGGCCACTACATCCAACTGAATTTTTAATTGTTGACGTGTTCTTTATTCATTAATATTTGCTGTCTTTGTTCCAGTCAGACACACCCCACCACTAGGGGGCAGGTTTGAGTCACTTCCTTTAAAAGTGTCCAGATAAGGCAAATGGTCCGGGTTTTTCTCTCTCCCTGGACACGCAATGCAGTCGTTAGCCATGTCCTTTAAGGTGCAGGCAGGATATAACTACCTTCTCAGGCGTTTTCCCCAGAAGTTGCCAAAGTTCCTTTGACTCTAAATATTATTGCCTAGTGGTCTCTACCAGATCTGTCCTCTGAGATTCTGTAAACACAACACTTAGGCCAGGGTGTTGGTAAACAGGAGAAGTGGTGTGTGTGTGTGTGTGCGTGTGCGTGTGTGTGTGTGTGTGTGTGTGTGTGTCTGTGTGTTTGTGTGTCTCTGTGTATGTGTGTGTCTGAGTATTTATGTGTGTGGATGTGTGTGAATGCATGTATGTGTGCATGTGTGCATGCATGTGTGTGCTCATGTGCATGTTGTAATGAGACCATTTTACTCAATCTATTCCACAGATGTAGAGTTTGAGACTCAATGGTTCACGTTGCACCCACTTGGCATCTTCAGCCAAGGTTCAATTTTTGCTCTCCAAACATTATTTCTAGGAAAGCTACTAGATGTCTCTTGACCAAATTAGAGGGTGGGCCATGAAGAGAGTCAGGGAGGAGGGAACTAGGGAAGAGGCTGCTGTTGGGAGAGGACTTCATGACAATGAGGAGGACAGGGAAAAAGACAAACTCCATCAGCCTGAGGCATTTGAACAGACTGGGAATAGAAACTGCCAGTGACTGAGGATACAAAGATACAAAAGATGATACAAAGATACAAAAGATGATACAAAGATACAAAAGATGATACAAAGATACAAAAGATGATACAAAGATACAAAAGATGATACAAATTAAAACAAAGCAAATGAACTTGACCTCCAGGCATGGTGCTATTTGGCCTTAATCCTAGTACTCCAGAGGCTGAGGCAAGAGAATCATGAGTTCAAGTCCAACCTGGGCTACATAATGAATTCTAGGCTAGCTTGGGATACATATTAAGACCCTCTCTCAAATTTAAATTTACAAAAGAAGAGTGATTTAACTATTCTACTATATGGTTCAGCTGTGAATAACAGAATCATAACTATGTAAATCCTGTGTGTGTGTGTCCCTAGACTAGGGTAGGAAGCTAAAGAGATCCACATCTCTGCCTTCTATAACAGAAACTATCTTGAAGTGGGACAGAAATCAAGAAGGCCAGTGCAGTGGCCCTGCAAGTTCACTCTGATGACTGACAACTCCACGGAGGACTGAACACACCTGGGAAAACATTGCATCTGTATTGAATATGCACAGACTTTATTTCTGAATATTTCCTAAACAACACAGCCCAACAACGATTCTCAGTATTTACACTGTATCAGGTAGTGCAAGTCACCTAGAGACAATTTAATATATATAATATATGCGAACGCTGTGCACTGTATATAAGTACTTGGATAGCTGTAGACTTTAGTATTCACAGGGGGTCCTTGAACAAATCCCAGTGGAAACCAAAGGATGCCTTTACTGAGAAATATGGAGACAAAGCAGGAAAATCTAATAAAGTAGTTCCTTTAAGGAGTTAGAACTGGGGTAGAGAAAGAAGTGTGTGTGTGTTTGTGTGCATGTGTGGGTATATGTGTATGTATGAATATATGTATGTATATGTATGTACCTGTGTATGTATGTATATGTGTGTATGTGTGTGTGCACATATGTGTGTTTGTGTGTATGTATATGTATGTGTGTATATGTATGCATGTATATGTATGCATGTGTATGTATGTATATGTGTGTATGTATGTGTATGTAAGTGCATGTATTTGTGAGTATGTTTGTGTATGTATATGTATGTATGTGTGTATATGTATGTATGTATGGGTGTGTATGTATGTTTATGTGTGTATAGGTGTATGTGTGTGTGCATGTGTATGTGTGTATATGTGTGTGTTTGTGTGTATAACTTCATGGAAAGGGAAAGAAATAAGAAAAAGGAGGAGGAGAGGGAGAAAGGGGAAGGAGAGAGAGCAAGAGGGCTGGTACATTAGTCCACCCAAAGATAATCACAATTCAAAGACCTTCTTAAAGCACCTCCATCTTTTTTAAATAACATTTTTAAAAAATGTGTTTGGTTATTTGCCTACACATGTCTGTGCATATATGCAGTGACCATTGAGGTGGGAAGAGGGCATTGGGTCCCCTGGAATTGGAATTCCCCACAGTACTATGCCATCATGTGGGTTCTGGGAACAGAACATGGATCCTTTGGAAGAGCAGCCAGTATTCTTAAGCATGGTGCCATCTTGCCTGGCCTGGGCACTCACATTTTAAAATGAAGCAGCATTCCCCCTTAACTTAAAGAAATGAATCAGATCCTGCAAAGCCAGGCTCTGAGGATTATCCATTGCCTAGCAGGCTACAGGCTAAAGGATGGGAAGTCAGACAGTTAAGAGTGATCAGTGGGCTGCGGTGCAGGGGAGAGAGCATGCTTGCCTAGCAGGTGAGGCCTGGGTTCCAACCCAACACTAAAACAAAGAAAGACAGATCCACGCTGCTTTATCAACTTCCATGCCTCTAGATATTCATGCAAAGCCCCATGCAGGCAAGCGTGGAAGTATGGGATCTGGCTGCAGGCAAAGCTGGGCTACCTATGGAAGAGGATGAGGATGGGCAGGAGTTAGGCAGAGACAAATTCAAGTTGTGGAATGCCAGGCTCAGTGCGGAGCCCAGCGGATGGGTTGGTTTACTCCCTGAGCACAGGCGGGGGTTACCCAGGCTGAGGGGTTACCCAGGCGGGGGTTACCCAGGTGGGGGTTACCCAGGCTGAGGATGCAGGTGCTTTCTTAATGTCGTGATGGGGCGGTTGATGGGTACCTCCTTGTGGAGAGCAAACAGCAGAAGGCAGGGGCTCTCTGTGCCCTTTAGTACGGTTGTTTTACCTCTGGGACCATGTCCCCAGGCAACAATTTGACACCTAGGCAGATCTTGTCCAAAGGCAGGCATGGCAGTGTTACTGATAATGGCTAGGAAGAAGACACAACCTTCCTTAACTCTTTGTCTTTTGGGGATAATTTTAATAGCAATGTAAATAGCCACATATGCCTGTATATGCTTTTGGTCTTTGTTCAAAATGTGTGGCATTAAAATGATATTTACAAAGAGTTTTGTTTGATACTATTTTAGAATGTTAGTGTCAGATAAAGTGATGTCTGCTAGTAAGACCTATATTGGAGCTATTTATACAAGTCCCTTTTGTCCATGGATGACGTGCCTTAGGTTTGGGAGTAGAGACCTGAAATCATGAACATCAGTCAGCTTTGTATAACTATGTCAAGATACAAAAGTCAAGCATCTAAGGAAAAGGGCATGCTTGCGTCATCTCAGTGTTGGCGTTTTAGCTCTCAGTCTAGACCACTGTTGCTTCTGGCTCTGTGGGAAGATGACACAACTTAGTGGGAGCTCCTGGGACAAATGTGTTTACCTCATAGAACACAGAAAGCAAAGACAGAGGGAAAAGAGGAGCTGGAGTTTCAACATTCTCCTCAGAACCCTCAGTGATGTTCCCCTAAGCTCCACTGCCCAGGAGTGCTAAGGGCTGTGGCCCAAACCTTTAGGAAGCCTTTATGGAACAGTCTAGACCCAAATGACAGAAAGGATTAATAACAACAACCAACGAGTATGACAGTTTACCACAAGAAAAGTTACATGGATACTGTGTCTCTCTCAATGTTACTTTTCATTTAAAAGAAAGACTTTGTAGCTTTCCAGTGGCACATTAAAGCTACTCTTGTGCTTTGAGACCATTCGGGAAATAAGGCCAGCTAAAACTCAGCACTGTGAGACTATGACATTTTATCTGATAACTCAGATTATAAAATGATAAAATCGTATATAAAATTTTAAATTAATTATATATGACATAAATGATATATAATATATCATCATAATATATTATATATAATTAATTTATTACTTATTTTAAATTTTATTTACTAATTTTATTTATTTTATATTTATAATTTATTATTTATTTATGATTAATTTATTCCATGATGTATGTATATATTCCATTATTTAGATATATACATATATACACATATGATGGAATAAATTAATTGGCTCAAAGTGGTTTCCATGCAACTGAAGAAACAAAATCTAGGAGGGAGGTGGTGGTGGTGGGGAGAACTAATCTACAGAAGAAACAAACCAAACCAAAACACCCCACTAAAAACAAAGCCAAGCAAATGAACAAACACCTGGCATAGTCTGCAAACTCCCACCAGGGATAGGAGTGATTCATCTTTTTTTTTGGCACCTGTTCCGTTCCAACTTTATGCAATGAAAGCATGTTGCTTGTGAATAGAAAGTACAATTAGCACTTACAAGGGAAATGAGAGCGGCATAGGTTTGTGCTGCTGAAGTAAAGTCACTGACATAGACCTCTTCAGGGACAGCCTGGCTTCCTAACCCATCTCTAACAAGGGTGGCTGATTTTCTTTCCAGGCACTTATATCAAATGCAGAATTTTTATCAAGTTAAACAGAAGTCCCAAGTCTACCCTCGGAAGTCATTGTGCATTTCAAATTGTTATCTGTTGTCTCTTCCAGAGAACAGGAAGCTGCAAGCTCATTCAGCGTTTCTAGAAGTTACCATGCCACTCCTTTGAAAGTGGATCAATAAAGCTTTCTATTAGATTTTTTTCTCCCAGGTACACAGCAGTCATAATTAACAACCTCAGCTGTCATTCAAGCCGGCGCTCATCAAATCTAAAGACCACAGAGTGTGTCCTCCGACAGCGCCGTGTATGTCTTCCTGAAAACAAGATAATGCCAGGCCAGCGGGAGGCCTATAAATATTGCATTCAAGAGCACTGACATTGACCTACAGTGTCTGACAGAAACATAAAGAATGGATGGCACGGATACACTCTTCTGCGATTTCTATTCCCAAAGGTAGCAGCATCAGGCCCTGAAAGGCCTTATACCTATCATGACTCTACCACACAGAAAAGGCTAGAACGCTTTTCCCCCTAGCCTAGTTAATAAATTGGTTCTGTAGAACCCACACAGATGAACATGGCTTTCCTTAAGTCAGAGAGATTTCCCAGAGTTGAAGATTTTTGTTACTTCTTAAACCCACCCTCTCCTCTCCAGCTGCACAAGAGCCCTAGACACACTTATACAGCACCAGGAGGAGACATGGCTTTCATAGACTCACATAGGAGGATTCCGAAGGCACACAGACCGAGAAATGCCCAGGGCCGTCGCTTCCCTAATACTGCACAGGATCACAAGATGGCGCTGTCACCACAGCAAAGACGCTTAGATCCATTCCCTGCTGCGGAATTCCTGGCGGGAGACTCACCTAGGCCCAGGTAGGAATGATGCCCTGTCCTGGTTCCATGTCTGGGGATGTTTGTATAATTAAAATGTGTGCTTTCAGTTTGTGACTCGGCCACTCTAAAGTGTTAACAAACAGTACACCCACACCACAGGAAAGCCCACCTGTCAACATAGTTTTCATACCGTCGCTCTGGGCGGCATAAGATTCTTTCCTCCGTAAAGAATACATACATGGGGAAAATAAATTGTACTTAAAACTTTGGAGCATTTTTTTTTTGTTCCATAAATTCTAATCATATCCTAATCATAATTTCAAAGTAGTATTTTTATTTTTACTACCCACAGTCCCTTCCATCCAATTCACCTGCAAAGTCCTTCCTTATTCAGCACCTCAGTTGGGCTGCTCCGTTTTCTTTTGTCAACTTGATACAAGCTAGCTTCATCGAGAAGAAGAGACCTCAATTGAAGAGATACCTCCATCAGCTTGGCCTGTGGGCAAGTTTGTGGGGTATATTCTTGACTGATGACTGATATGGGAGGGCCCAGCTCCTGGTGGGCAGGGCCATCCCTGGGCTAGTGGTCCTGGTGCTATAAGAAGGGAGCAAGCCAGTAAGTAGGACTCCTGCATGGCCTCTGCTTCAGCTCCAATTCCCCTCAGTGACAGACTCCAATTGTAAGCTGGAATAAATCATTTCTTTCCCAAGCTGCTTTTGGTAATGGTGTTCATCACAGCAATAGGAACCCTAACCAAGGCACAAGGACAGAGCTCAAGCAGGGCGAGTGGTGAGTTTCCTGACAGCTCCTTACAGCACAGAAATCACATAAGGCAGATTATTTGCTGGGCTGTTACCCGCAAAGGTACCTTTCACTCCCCTCAGACAAGGAGATCTGGCACACATTCACTAAGTCCTGGAGCAGGGGAACCCTAGTAGGCAAGTTACTGTGCCACTCCTTTTTAAGTGTATCAATAAAAGCTTTTTGTTCTGATTTTCTCTAAGGTACCTGGCAGACAGGGGTGGGGAGGCTCCCAGGAGCTTCCAGCTGGGAAGCGCAGCAGGTGCTCAACTCAAGACTCCAGGTGCAGGGCCCACACCCACCTTCATCCCCATCTGCCCCAGCACCTGTTCTGGGAGCTCCTTGCTGTCCCTCGAAGGGACTATACTTCACAGATTCCAGCTGGAGGACAGTGACATGCCTGAGAACCTCTCACAGGGGAGTAGAATGTACCAAAGTGAGTGAACAGGACAAGACGTGGTGGTAAGAGTCACACTGTCACCAGTCTCCAGTGAGGTCCTGAGGGATCATATGACAACCTGTCCTATAGCAGCAGAGACTCTTGGAAAGACTCGTGTGAAGGTATAGAGATAGACCAGGGCACAAATGGACTCCCAGGCATGGCTCCTTATGCGACTGTTGTGTTGTATCAAGTTGTCTAGAAAAGCACCCCTCTCTCCCTCTCCCTTTGACTTTGTGCCTTGGTTAGTGTTTCTACTGCTGCGGTAAACACCGTGACCAAAACACAACCAGCTCTGTGGTGCACAGGCAGAGGCAGAAGCTGGGCTCTACAGTGCTCAACCTTACCACTGCTCTGCAGACAACATCCTGTTTGTTACTGATGAAAGATGCAGAGGGTCGTAGTGATTGTCTGCGTTTATCCAGCATCACACAGGACACGAAGTTAAAAGGTTGGAAAAGGAGGAAGGCCAGGGGAGACTAGCAACAGCCGGAAACGGAGGACAGAGCTCCAGGTTCCTGCAAGCTTGACCTTATGCTGCACCTGAGCAGCCTGCCCAATGAGCCCCGTGACCTCCATTGTGCCTCAGACCCACACAGCAAGGTCTTGGTGAGGTAACTGGGACTCACAGAAGTTAACTCCAAGGGCTTTGCTGCCGAGGAGCTGGGGTGCGGCTCCTTCATTAGGCTATAGTCCACTCTCTGTTCTGTGCACCCCTCTCTCTGTGGCTCTTGCTTCTTTCTGGAACCTTCTGTCTGCGGCACATTCAGGGCTTCGCCCGTTTCCTCCACAACTCACCCTATCTGCTGGGTACCAGTTGTGAGAGTTAAGAGTGACTACCAGATTTACAGGATCTAGAATCACGGAAGAGACAAGCCTCTGGGCATATCTGTGATGGAGATTCTCGGCTGGGTTAACTGAGGTGGGGAGACCAACCCTAAATGTGGGCTGGAGTCCCAGACGGAATGTAAAGGAAACAGAGCTGAGCGCTCATCACTGTTTCCTAACGATGGATACAATGTGACTGGCTGCCTCAAATAAACCCTTTTTGCTTCTTTGGCCTCTGTCTGATATTTTGTGCAGCAAGAAAAGTAAACAATAAACATGAATTACAAATAGTGTCCCCAAGGGAGGATTTCCTTTCTTTTGTGGGTCTCTGGGATGAGCATTCAGCGCTAAAGAACTACAGTCCCGGGGACAACACAACAAAGCCTGAAACGCTGCAATGTAAACCTGGCTTTGGACAACCACCTTTCACTCCCTAACCTCGGCTCAGGGAGGCCGATATTCTTGTTCTTCATCAACTCTACTCCGACACATCTCTGGGAAGCCTAGGTCCCAACCTCCGGCCTTCTCTTTTCCTTTCCAAGTTCCATATCATCCCGAGTCAGCTCTGCACCGCAGTTCCCCAAGGCTGCGAGTTTAGTGACTGGATTCCAACCAGCTCTCTCTGCAACATCCTCACGTCTACCCTCCGCACCCCAAGCTCCGAATACCTTCTTTAAACTTCACAATTTGTTTGAAACTGATGATTCTCAAACCTTAGGGTATACTGGAATCTTCTTGAGGCATGGCCAAGTACATAAGTGTTCTGGGTGAGCAACTTGAGTTGGGCACAGGAAAGTACATTTTTACCCAGGAATGCTGCTCGGGGGCCAGGGGAGGGGGGCTATACTTTAGAAGAGTGGCTTTGAGCTATGCTCAACCCTGACTGCTTCTTACAGCCACCTGGGGAGCCTTAGCTGCCAGCCAGACCCAGCTCCACCTTAGCCTAATTAAATCTGATGTTCCAGAGTAAGGCCACCGAAGGCTTTTAGAGCCCCTCAGGGATTCTGATGCACAGCCTAGACCATCTACTGCCCTACAGATCCCACCTTGCCCTTCTTTCTTTCGTCTCCGGCTGCAGGAGACCCTCTGTGCTCTCTTACCATGCCTAGCAGAACCACAGGCAGACCTATGTCAAGCCATTGACCAGCAATTTCCACTGCTGAACCTGAGTGCCGAACACACAGGGATTAGGGGCTACAGAATCCTATCCCCAGCTGCTGAGGCAGGGTGCTTGGGGAGATTGCACTCTAAAGCCCCTGATCATCAACATCAGGTATGGTGCAAAATGCACAGAGCCATGTCTCACTGTGTTACAGCATGGAGCTGCTGCGTGCCTGCCTACAGCTGTTAACAGGTAACCGTGACTTCACAGCGACGATGTCTAAGACCGAGATAATCATCTGTGTTGGCTTTGAGGTCAGAGCAAACACATGACAAAGTCGCCTGGGGTCATTACTGTTTGGTAGACTTTTTTTTTTTACTGTCAGTATTGGTTTTGTTTCTGAGTTGCTGAATAAAAACTGCATTTATACGATGATATGACATGGTGTTTTTAAATATGTGTGCATTGGGGAATGCACAAGTCAAGCTAACACACGTCACCTCACAGGTTTAGTATTTTGAGGTGAACTTCTTCAGCATTTTCTTTCAGGTAGAAGTTATTGACTGAAGCAGGCACCCTTATCTGAGTCTTCCCTTTTGGGGGCTTTATTACCTATATGGAGCCACGTCTGAAAACACTAGATGGAAAATTTCAGAAACAAATTATGAACTTTAAATTGTTCAATATGATGAATAGCTCGATGAGATAGATCTCTTGATGTCCGCAGGCTGTCCCACCCAGGATGCACATGATGTTCTAGCCAGTGTGTCTGCACGCACTCACTGCCCGCTTGACCATCATGAGGTTGCCACCTCTATGGGAATCACAGTAAGAAGTGCTGGTGTGGCCTCTTACACACTGTCGGTGGGAGTGTGAACTAGGGTGACTCTTACACACTGTCAGTGGGAGTGTGAACTAGTGTAACTATGTTGAAAATCACTCTAGAGGTTTTTAAACACAAAAAACAGAAACAAAAATAACAAACCTAGAAATAAAGTACCATATGGCCTAGCTCTCCCACATGTGGGAGCATACACAAAGGACTCCATCTCTTGGTACAGAGATACTGTGCAGCCACATCCACAGCTGCCCTTGACCCAGTAGCTAGGACACAGGATTAGCCTATACATCTATCAGCTGAGGGGTAATGGATAACTACCATAAACACAGTGGAATTTTACTCAGCTCTAAAGAAAAAATTGTGGGAGTGAGCCGGAGGGGGGGGGCGAAGGGAGCAAGCAGGGTTCATAAAAATTCAATACCCAACAACCACATGAAGGCTCACAACCATCTGTCCAGCTACAGTGTACTCACATGCATAAAAATCAATAAATCTTTTAAAAAGAAAGGAAAAGAAAAGAAAAGAAAAAATTGTGAACATTTCAGGAAAATAGATGGAGCTGGAAAGATATACAGGATGAAGTGAGCCAGGCCCAGAAAGCCAGATACTGTGCGTTCTCTCATACGCACATGAAGGCTTTGCAGTTTTAGTTGTTTAATGTTAACTTGGAATGTCTGTAGAGAGCTGGAAGTGGCAAAGAGGTCATACGGGAAGGAACAAGAGGCTGTAAGTGGGGTGGGGATGGCGGAACATACATACTAAGAAAAGAGAGGGAGGGACTACCAGAATGGTCTCTCCTGTTCCATGTTCCCACCATATGCAAGTGCCACACAGGGCCAGGCACCTTTAGATTGAGAACTGTGAACATGTGAGCCCCAACCCCCAAACTCTCCTGCTTTTCAGTTTATTTTATTTTTTTGTAGGGATTTTGCCAGAGTAACGGATGCTGATTCACGAGAGCCACAGTGAACTTAGGGGAAATGGATGAATCTGTTATCTTTGTGTAGTCAGGCCTGGGAACTCCCATCTCTTTTCTTTCCAGTGCACACTGGGTGCATGTGTGAGTCTGCATTCAGCACTTGGTACCATGAGCTTGGCATGAATGCTCAAGAGGATGCTACTAGCTGGTTGTCCCCTTCCCATTGGAACTCCTCATTTACGAATCAGAGATGGTTGTGCCACTTCCCAGACTCACTTTAGTTTCACTTACAAGGGTTAAGTTGTGGTCTTAGACTTTCCTCAACCTCCTTTTGGAAGGCGTTATAAAAGGGAAAAGCATTGGGATGACATCACCACGCATCAGCCCTTGTAAGCCCTAAACTGTGCACGTAAGCTATCGAAGATGCTGGAGTAACTCTAAAATACGAAGAACATGAAACCATAAGAAACCTAGAAACCGAGTCAAGTACTAAGGCAGATTAAAGGAAGTGTCTGTTACATTCTCCTTGTTAAGTATGCAAGCTCTATCAATTATACAGCACCAAATACCTTCTCTGTGAGGATGGACTGCTAATGCTCTTAAGAACTTAATCACCATGCTTAATCACCACTATACCATAAGAGAATAACATGCTATACCATAAGAGAATAACATGCTGTTTCTAATGTCTTCGCATCTCGAGTGTCAGAGGGAGAATGGGGATGACCTTGGTTTTCTTCTCCGGGAACTGTGAACATTGTCAACCATGAGGAAATGGATGGTGACGGGAATATGTGGAGAGATACTATCATCAGTACATGGCACAATGATGCCTGGACAGGAAAGAGACAGTGAAGTTTAAAGGCATTGCCCTGATGTGGGAGCTGGAACCTTGCCCTGGGCCAGCTAGTATGGTTGGCTATAACATGCTATTGTGATCCACATTGGTCCCCCGCTGGGTGCCATCTGAGGGGAAATGGAGGCATCCTTAGCTGCGTTACCTTAGCAATGTCCCTCAACAGTGAACTCACTGTCTAGGTTCGCCATTCACCAATTTCAATCCACCAACACCCCAAGTTCTACCCCCTGTGAAGTTAGCTAGATAAAAGCAATCCAACTCACTGTCTTCAGGGCTAATCCAGATACTGTGTTTCTCCCAGGCCGTTTGCTCCTTTTCTTTGCTTCCATGACTTCTGCCCTCTATAGACTCAACCTGGTCTTCAAGACGATACAGTGAAGCTGAAGAGGCTACCTTCACTGACTAACTTACAGATTGGAAGGTGTAATGGCACAGCTTCCAGTCTTTCATTAGTTTAATGAATCTAAGCCTTGAAAGGAAAATGTATTCCTGAGTGCAAGGAACTGTCAGGTTTTCATTACTGCAGAGAACCAGGGTGCCCTGGGGAGAAAGCATGGGGGCAGAGGCTGTGGTGCGGACTCAGTGGTGAAGAAAAATGGCTTCTTCTGTCATGTACTCTAGGGAACGAGTCCACCATGGTTTCATCTTCAGAGTAAGTGTCCTAGAGATTTTTCAGCTGATTTTTGCTGCCTTTCTAGAAAGATCCTTGAGCGGCACCTCTCTCCTAATTATCCCACTGCTGATGTGGACCTACGTGGTCATGTTTGAACAAATTCCTAGGACAAATATGCTCTTCTCTAAAACGGAGACGTTTTAGAACTTAGCACGGAGAACCTTGTGGCCTTTAGAGTCGGGAAGGTTCAATCAAACTAGATAATATATCAATTACATTACCAATTCATTTTTTTTTTGTGGTAAGCGTGTTTAAAATTTTAGTGAATTTGAAACAACCAAGACATTCTTATCTTCTGTGATCAATATGCATTGCAGCAGGTCACAAAACCATGTCTATATCTTAGCTTTTTTAAGATTCCACATATCAGACTATATAATATACATCTTTCCAAATCTCATATGCTCTTTCTCTTAGCATGATGTATGTTAGGTTAGGTTAGTTCTAGCCATTTTGTTGCAAATGCCAGACTTTTATTTTTTATCACAGATGCATAATATGTCATTTATATGCATCCATTCATCTGATGGACTCTTAGATTGCTTCCATATCTTAATTACTGTGAATTATGATGGCAAAGAAGATAAATTTTAATAGAAACAAATTAATAGATGTGTTCCTGGTATATCAGAGTAGACCAAAACACACACCCGCAAGAAGAAATATGGCTATGCACTTTTCAGAGTCTTAAAAAAAAATAAGCTCCCCAGTTTTGACCAACTAGCAGTACCAAAATAACTGTGATGTTTTACACACCAGAGGAGCTTCACTGAAGCCAAAGAGAAGAGCAGTGGGCCCACAAATCTGAAGAGGTCATCATCAGCTGAACAGAGAAAGGGCCTTTTTTTTTTTTTTTAAATAAAAGGGCACATTGTAGGATTTCCTGATGACCATTCTGGCTCGATGTAGTGACTGAGTCTGGTGGGCCTTCAAAGTGGCATGACTCACTGGATCCTTTAGGTCCTTCTTCCTGGGATCCCAGGCTGACTGCCCCAGGCATGGAATCACCCCTATGGTTCAAATAGCCATGGGAAGACAGAGTTTGTCTCTGCTAGAATAGTAAGCGTCTTCCTCTTGGGCGAGAAACACGTTTTTGGAAAACCATTGGTTCTTAGTCAGTCTTCCTTAGACTATGGGAAAGGGGGTATCTCTTCGTAAACACAGACCGACAGGAGGCCATTAGTGAGGCCTCTTCCTGCCCTGGCCATGTATTTGACTTGCATTTTTTCACCTGAGCTTCCTAAGGAACATGGATTTCCTTGGCCTAACCCTTCACTTCTGGTTGGTTCCAAAGCATTGGCAGCATACCTCTGGCTCACAAATCCATCTGCATTTCACTATCAGCTCCTTTGGGTGGTGGTGCAGCAGAGGAATGACATGGCTGATGTCATTCCACTAAAGGCATTTCTCAACCATCCCTGGGCTGCCCCTTACATCGATACATTTGAATTTCAGGAGGGCAAAGTCAAGGTCAAGAGCAGCTTCTTGTTGGATGTAGGAACGAAGGATTGGGGCATTATTCATTTCATGCAACAAACATTTTTTCTTTTGTTTTTGCACGTTCATTTGAGAAATGAAGCTAACAGGATTTTACTTCCTGGAAAGGGTTTTGCGATTCGTCTTCGTGCTCCATGGGCAGTGTCTTGCATAACCATTCAGGCAGTTGCCAGGCACCAGGGGATGAGGCCCCCTATACCCTAAGTAGAGTCTTTTTTACTACCTTTGATCTGGCCATCCAGTCTCCCTTCTATATCAGTTACTTGTTTTGTAGCTGTGAAAAAAGATGAAAAGATTGACAAAAGAAACCTAGGGAAGAAAAGGTTCATTCTGGAGGACAATTCGAAGGTTTCGTCCATCATGGTGGAGACTTCATAGCTCCAAGAGCTTGAAGTGGCTTGGTGTTAGAGGGCATTGGTAGCCAGAGGGCTCAGGGCAAAGATACTTGTGCTCAGTTTGACTTCTTCTTTCTGACCAGTCCAGGACCCACAGTAGAGCTGTACAGTAGGGCTGCCTACATTCAGCCTTCCTACGTCACCTAACTTCATCTAGGTGGTTCCCCCTTAGCCCGGCCCAGAGAGAATTCTCTGAGCTTATTGTAGATTCCATCAAGGTGAAAGTCAAGGTTAAGCATCTGCCTTCCCAACTGTCTCCTAGCAAGGTCACCATCACCTGGTGCCTCTGCTGAGCACAGGCCCTTGATGGGATTCAGAGAGGCAGCCTACTGAGCCCCAGCTAAGTATCCTGTGCTAAGTACACACTCAAAAACAGTGCTCAGTCCCAATAATCAAACTTCTAAGATGGTTTAGTAATGGTCTCAGTTTTACACCTAGGAAATATCATGACTGGAAAGAGAGGAAAGCCCCTGCTTGGCTGTAATCAGAGCAGGGCTGCAGCCTGAAGGACCACAGGAGAGTCTAGGCCTGAGTGATTTATTACTATAATAATAATAATAATAATTTTACATCCTGACTGCAGTTCCCCTTCTTCCTCTCCTCCCAGTTCCTCCCTGTATTGCCCCTCTGTCTCCCACATCCACACCTCCCTATCTATTCAGATAAAGGCAGCTTTCACCCATGGATATCAACCAAACATAGCATATCAAGTTGTAGTAAGAGTAGGTACCTCCCCTCATATTAAGGCTGGATGAGGCAACCCAGTATGAGGAAAAGGGTCCTCAAAGCAGGCAAAAGTATCAGAGATAGCCCCTGCTCCTGCTGTTAGGAGTTCCACACAAAGACAATTTCTACTAGTTTGTGAGTCCCTTCCCAGGCTGGCTTTGGACTCATAAGCTCTTTCCTGTGAATTACCCCGCACTGCTACAGCCAATGCACGGATTAAAGCTCTGCTCACACAGGAAGCAGAATTCTTCAATTTGGCAGAATGCTGGAACTTGGAGGTCTGAAAAGGCTGTGGTAGACCAGAACTCTCTAGCTCCTCTGTCAACTGCTGGAATGAGCCTGGTGCTGAGGTGGGAGGCTGTGTAACTGTTGTCTGTGGCTGTCCTCCACAGGGCTCAGAACAGCCTGGAAGAGGGGTTACCAGCCTCAACACAAGCCTCCTTGTGCCTCAGTTTCTCAGCAGAGCCCAGGGTGGCTGGTGGGTTTGGGGCTGATTCATTTCACATCTTATCTTATGCAGAGACTCACGTCTCTTCTTTTGTTCAGATTTGGCAGGGACAAAGCTTTGTGCTTTGGTTACAGTACTTGGACGTGCAGTGCTGGATACACTGAAGCTTGGCAGTGAAGTTGGGGAAGCCAAGTAAACCCTCTGTCACAGAGTCCCAGCACTCCAGATGGGATCAGTCACAGCTTTGGCAGTGACTCCTTGCCCCCAGTGTTCTATTTGTCTTATAGCCCAGCAGACAGAAACATGAGTGAGACAGGGTTCAGGAGAATCCTCACATGGTGTCCCCTGGGATTCGGTAACTAGGGCGTTGCTGACTCTTTCTCTGGGGAAGAGTTGGCGACTCCATCAAAGCAGAGAGGATTTGATTTTTAAACCCTTTTGCTCTATTCAATGTTGCCAGCCTTCCATGTTCCAACAGAGAGCTCTGCTGGATGGAAAGACATGCCAAATGAGGCACAGAGGAAAACACAGCTGTGATTTAATCATTTGTCACACATAGAACCCTCCGTCAAGGAAGCGAACAGGGTGCTCGAGATAAACCTTATGTCTTTACAAAGACTTCCATGGTGCTCGAAGTTCCTGTTCTCCATTTTTCCTTTGATCGTCACTTAGCTGATCTAATGTTACCATCGATGACTTCTGATTAATCTTAGCCTCTCCCCTTTGAATGTAAGTGATCAGTGAAGAGGAGGTCACCGGCTCTCTGCTCATCTGGATTCACCTTGATAATGTCATCGATATCACAACTCAGCTGCTTTAAGATTCATAATGCTAAGACATAACTCCTGGCTCCTGATGTGAGTGCCAGGCCTGAAGCTGCTGCCTATCTTGGTTCCACAGCTGGGTTCCTGATGCACTCTCCAGGCAGGTAATGGTGCCCGTGATGATGCGGATATCTGCTGTGCTGAGAGGAGGGACCATTTAGCTGCTTCCCCGCAGGGTCTCCCTTCACCTGCTGTTCCATTTTACAGCCCACTTACATCCCATCCACACCGACAGACACATAAGCATTTTCTTCTGCAAGCAGGCACGTGGTGATCAGGGAGGTGGGCTCCCAGAGGTCCTAAGCACGGTGCATTAGGCAGCGGACCAGCAGGCTCCTGTCCCAGGAAGCTCTCTGATTCACTAGTCCCCCTCCCCCCCCACCTACAACAAATGCATGGCCATCTAGGTTAGAACAATCAGGGCAGAATTGCCTGTGGTTGCAATGGGAGCTGGGCTAGATTTCTGAGGCTTAGACAATGCTGTTCTGTGAACTGTGGCATTTTAAAGTAGGGCTAACGGGGATGGCAAGCGAGTTTATCCCACTCCTGTTTCCCTTGCTTTGTTCTGAATGAGAAGTGAGAGAGGCACGCAGGTGTCAGCCTTAGATCCTTAGCAGTCTCTAGGAAGCTCTTTTCTGGGCTTAACAGCAGAACATAGCACGTTCAGGGAGTAAACAGAAAATGTATTTTGCTCTGCCATTGAGTCCTGGCAGGGGCTTGGACAGTCAAATAGGATGGGAGAGCCGACGAATCATTTTATCTGTGAAGTTAACATACTGGACCTGAGACTTAGATGCTGAAGTGGCCGGAAGAGGAGGGCACATGTGGATGGATAAACAATAAATTACTACTGCACAAGGATATTACTGATATTACCATACATTCACTTTTCAGCAGATCATCCATTTCCCTAATTGGAAAGAAGCTTAGCACTCCAATGGGAAGATGCCGATCGGGCTCCACGTTCCTGGGCGTCTTCGGTAATTGGTTTCTATGAATTCACCGGTTTGGCTTGATTTAGAGAATCTGCTAACTGCCAACTGTGGCCATGGTGTTAGGTCTGAGATTGGTCCCTGAAACCTGGTTTGTGAGGGGTCGGAGGAAGGACACTTAACCACATCATGTCAACCAAGAAAGAAGGGTGAAGCTAGCCTCACAGGGGTCTTGGTCATTCCAAATCCTGCTCAGAGGGCAAGGTAGAACCTGCCAGGCAAGTGTAGACTTTAGGCTAAGTTTGGTTCATCCAAAGAGGTTCTGGTTTCCTTCTGCTGGTAAGGGCTATACTCAGCTCCTGGAATTGGACACAGAGATGTCTGGTATTGGGCTTCCAGAAGCTGCAGGGTCTGAGATCAGGGTCTGAGAACTGGGCTTCTGGAGAAAACCCATAGAAAGTAGAAGGAATGATTGAGTCCAGGATTGTGTCTGGATGCTGTGTGCACCACGATTCTATGTGCCTGTCTTCCTCCCTGTCAGGGTTCCCACCCTTGAGAACACAATGACAAGGCTTGACATTCAAAATCAAACCTTTCCGATGCTCAGACTACTGTTTAAATTTTATCGCTTTGCCACACTACACCTCGTAGATGCCTAGTAACTGCCTTGCCCAGCTCACTGAACAGCTCATAAAAGATGCTAACAAAATGGCTGGCCTTCCTTACCTACAGGTTCTGTACCTTCAGACAGAACCAGCTGCAGTCAAAAACATTTTGGGGGTGGGGGATGATTTAGGAGAATGAGGCAGAAGGATACCGAGGTCAAGGCCAACCTGGACTACATAATTAAACTGTTCAACAACAACAACAACAACAACAACAAATCAGTACTCAACTTGTCCAGATTAACCACTTACATAATATGTATGTTCTGCTAGCTATTATAAATAATCTATAAATGATTTAAAATAGACAGCAGGGATGCATATAGATTATATGCTAATGTATCATTTTACAGAAGGTATTTGAGTAGCTAGAGATTTTCCTCTTCATGTAGGGGAAGGATGTTGATCCCCTTATTCTGTGGCCTCAAGGAAGTCTTGTGCCTGATAGTGTTTAAGTCTTCCTTCTTTCGACTGACTTGCTATTATCTTTGGCTGAATTATTTCTCTTGCTCAGAATGTGAGAGTGGTTTTTGTTTTTGTTGTTGTTATGTGTATGTGTGCAAAAGTACCCGAAGAGGCCGTAACAAAGACCCAGAATCCCTGGAGTTGGAAGGACAGGTGATTTTGAGCCACCCAAAGTGGATGCTGGCAACTGAACTCGCGTACCCTGGAAGAGCAGCAAGCGTTCTTAAGCACTGAGCCATTTCTCTGACCTCAAATCCATGGTTCTTCTGTCTCCGCTTCTTTGGCATATCCTACTGGTAGGCATCAGCACAACAGACATGAGTGTTGTCATTGACCGTATATGTTTTCTGCTATGCTAAGGAAAATTGTTACTCATTAAAACCAGGAAGAGGACATTGTGAACCAAGGCACACGCAGTTGCCATGTGGCTGGATTGGACACAGTGGTCCACCACACTCAGCTCCAACATACCCACTAAACAGAAGGGCAAGTGTTCCTTAAGACATCTCCAGATGTAGGGTTGATGTGGGTGACCCCTGTGGCAGGTACCTTTTCTAAGAAGCATCAGCTTTTAGCTCAGAGTCATAAATTACATGTTGCTTTAGTCAGAAACGGCCTGCTTGATTTTAATACCCACCACACAGCCCTCCTTCCTCCCTTCATCTCGACATGAGATCATTTCTGCCTTGTAGCACAGAGCTACCAACCCAGCAAGGCCTTGGAATTTTGTTTGTTCCATTCTCCAAAATGAGGCAAAAATAGTAAGGGTAGTCAATGGTGATTGATTAATATCAAAACACAGATAATGCTTGTGATTGCAATTTAAAGAGGAATGTTCTCCACTTTGATTAATCTGACCCTCTGGGCCACCCTTAACAGAGAGGCATGTTAGAATGCTAATCAGGGAATGAATGCGGACAAGGAAGCAACTCCTCAGGTGTCCAGCTCTGCCTGGCCTTCCCCAAGGTTGTCTTCTGCTCTCTGACAGGTCCACCTTCTGCACTGAAATCTGAAACAGGCCCACAGGCCCAGCTTCAGATTACCTCATCCCTAAGCTCTTGGTGGAGCTGTTACCATGGAGCATCATCATCCTTACTGACTCTCGAAACACTGCCCCTGGCAGTATTGAAGCACTGTGTGCCTGTCTATCGGTGGCTTGGCGAGTTGGCTAAGTAGTCACAGATTGTTAGGCAGGGACCTTGCAAAATTAGCCATGTCTCCCACCTGCCAGCAAGCAGAAGGCGGAAACAGAATCAAGAGTGCATCTCCGTCGTGCTTCCCAGCTGTGCCCCTCACAGGTCCAACTGGAAGAGCTCCAGGGCAACCTCCCTTGCTGATGTGCCTGCTTTTCCTGCTTTATGGCCATCCTGGGGCCTCCTAGTCCCCTTGGAGTCTCTTCTTACCTTCTCCTTGTTTGCCAGTCTCATACCTGAACCTGCAGAGAGGGTTACCACTGTCTTCTGATAAACCCTTTAGAGCTCAGCAGGTTCCATGTCACTCTGATAGCAGAGCGGAGCGGCAGGTCTCTGAATTTGATTGGCAGGGACAGAGTCCACACACCTGAGCCAGGAGGTTTGTCTCCTGGCTGTTCATACAGAGTCCCGTGTCTTAGGATAGTTTCTGTCCCTGCTTCCTGGGGAGGCTGGGGCACAGTGCCCAGAGGTGGAGAAGAGGGCTAGCAGGGGGATTGGGTTTTGGGCAGGCCTGTTGCCTGGGGGCGGGTGGGCGATTGGAGAGGGTGTCCAATCACCTGCCAGCTGCAGCGCCTTCACAAAGCCTGCCCAGAGGTTCAGGTTTCCAGAGCTAGTGGAGCTAGTCACCACCACCTCCCAAGCCCCACACCTGAGCTAAAAGAATTACAGTTTTAAACAAGAACATTCTAGTCTTCAGCTGAGAAGAAGGGCTCACGGAGAAGAGAAAGGCAGGGACTGTGCCTTGCACATCAAACCAGACTGACAGCCTGGCCTGCATCAGTAAACACAGCCACGGAATGTGGGCTCTGGGGAACATTCTAGAGACTTCTTCCTTCCAAGTTAATCTAGATCCAAGAAAAGCTTGCCCAGACCCAGAATAACAAAACTTATATTTTCATTCCTTCTTTTTCCAGGGAACTCATGCTTCAACATCTCCCCTTGTATTCTGGGAGAGCTGGAAAGTACGTGTCTATACTCTGAGATGGGAGCACCTGCACCTATGGTTAGAATGGAGAAGCCGCTGGCAGGCTCTTGCTGCCACTACAGTTTCCTTCACATAGGTAGAATGCTGCTGCATTCATGACTTAAGCATTGTTGCGTATAGTGCCTGGGACTGGCGCTCTACTGGCCCTTCCCGGCTTCCCTTTTGTTCCAGCCGCCTTTGCTCCGGGAGGTGACCCTGCTCCCTCCCAAGACCTTTGAATCCAAGGATAACACACACACACACACACACACACACACACACACACACACACACACACAGAGTTTGTTACTTTACAACTTGCCTTCTAGGCACAATTGCTGGGCGCTGATATCTTCTGCCTGGAAAAGTGTGCCCTTACCAATGTATTATCTCTGTTTCTCCAGTTGCCTATACCTTCCACCCAGCAATTAGCCATGCCCGCAGCCCCAGCTTCCTTTACTGACAAATCAAGAACCAACTGGGGAATGAGACCTTAGCATCAGAACCACCCCCTTCAAAGCATGCTCCTTTTTTTTTTTTTTTTTTTGATAAATGTTTTAGAAAGATTTATTTTGTTATTTTATGTGTATGGGTGTTTTGCCTGCATGTGTGTCTATGCACAACATGCTGTGTAGCGTTTGTGGAGGACAGAAGAGGCCTGGAACTGGAGTTATGGATGGTTGTGAACCATAGTGTGAGACCTGGGAATGGAGCGCCTGACTTAAGAGCAGCCAGTACTCTTAACCCCTGAGCCCTCTTTCTAGCCCTGTCTTCCAATTTTGACAGATAAAGAAGCCATCATACATGTCCTTTGGATCATTTGCTCAAAAGTTACCCACCTTCTGCTCTGACACCAGCGTTGGCACCTACTGTGCATCCTCCCTGATTTCAAGGTCAGAGAGTGTCCAACAGGGGCCTTAGCACCCCCAAAGCACCAGCAGAGTCACCCCTTTTCAGTGTTGGAGGTGACAGTCACTGTACCTGTCTCTGAACTTTAACGCCCCACACAGAAGCTCTCCGTTTGCCTGGACCTAAAATCCTGACCATTCCTGCTAAAGGTTCTGCCTACTTCTTTCTCCACTTGCATGGGTGTGATGCCCTACATCCTTCTGCTCACCGTCTTCCCCTCTCTTCCATGTTTCCTAACTGACCCCACCATAGATACGAGAGTCATTCATGCTGTGGTTTGTTTATCTCATATACTGTCTTTAAATTATGAGACAAATATCTTTATCCCTCTTCCTGTCTCAAAAACAAAACAAATCAAAACGGTCCCACGATTGAGCTACACTGATCATGTCTGTGTCTTTGCGGTCTTCCCCACAGTTTCTGAAACTGGCTTTTACTCTTTCGTAGGAATGTTTAACAACCAGATCCAGTACAAGAGAGAAAAGCCAGGATTTCCTCACCACTCATCTCTGACAGGCATGGAGTTGAGGACATAGCAGGAGCTCAGGTAAGGGAGAACCCTGCTTCAGGTACAGGACTGTGCAGTTGGCTCTGCTGGCCCATGGCTGGCAAACTCCCACTTCTTACTGCTTCCCCACTCCCAGCTGACAGCCTGCCTTCCTTTTCTGACACCTGACAAACAAGCACCAGAATGACCTTCCATGTGTTCTCTGAAGAGTCACAAGACCAAGAAGGAAGCACTTTGTACCCTGTACCTTCATATCTAAGAGGTATAGTGACCACGTCCAGAACTTGATCACCGTCCTTCACTTCTGCTCTGACGTAAACTGGCTCCAGGTCCACCACCGTGATGATATCCCCTTTGGAGAATGACAGGTTTTCAAGTGACCCTGAAAGACAAAGGTTGCCATGGGAAAGAACCTCAAAGGTTGAGGTTCCAGCCAGAGATTCATATCTAGTATTTCTCTAGGTAAACGAACTCTTTAAGTAAATATTTAAGTAAAATTTGTTAAATATGACAGGAGATGAGCAGAGATCTCTTAATGAATACAGAAAAATGACCGAGATCAATAATTGAGTAGTTTAGCATCTTTTATGGAGGTAGACTCTTCAGTACGTCACTATATGTAATTTACTTTAAAGTTAAAAATATTTGAATTAATTCTTTTTCCAGAAGTTACCATCATGATTTGTCTTGCCCGGTGGGCAGTATGGCCACCTTGGTCATTTCCAGCGGTGAACCCTGTTTTTGGTGTTCTCAAAATGCAGAGTAAGTGCTAGATGGCCTCTGGTGCACAGGAGGACTCCTTATTAACCATGGGAAACCTCCTAGAGCATTGACGTGATTTTTTTTTTGTTATCATCAAACCAACAAAAGACAATTTTTCAAGCTCACATTTATCTATGCCTTAGACTTCATGTGTCAAATTGCTGTAATTTCTCAGCAGAGTGAAAAATATTCACTGCTCAAAAAAATAACATTTTCCCTCTTCCTAGGCAATATTGGTGAATAGCTCCTTTCTTTCCCAGGCTCTGTCAAATTAAAATAAATAAATTAATTAATAAATAAATAGATAAGTAAATAAATAACTCTTCAAACAGCAGAAATATGCCAACTATGTTGCCAACTATGCCAACTATGTAGCAAGGAGCATTGCTAGCCATATATTTCATATTGCCCATGGCTAAGAAAAATACTTTAGCAAGTAACTATATGCCTTCCATAAACAGAACATTTTTCTCTCTCTTTTTCCAATGCTCTATCTTCTTGTGAAAGAGGTTTCTTGCCCCTTTTAAGTTATGGTATGTTAAAAAGAAATAAGGGCAGTTGTTACTTTTCTTTTCAACAGGCAGACCATTCTGGTAGAAAAAATGCCTGATTCTCCTTAGCCTAGCATCTCCCAACACGATCTAGATAGTACAGGACTCCCTTCACCAGCTCCCATTCCTGAAGTCTTGCAACCACATTTCCTTGGATTTTGACGGAGCATGTTTCTCCTGGTCCCCTCAGATACCATCCCCCTTCCTCCTACCTGAATATCTTCCCTGGGTCACCTCCACTTGTCTGGGCAAAGAGTTCTGATTTAAGGAACTGATGTAAGAATCCCAAGTTTGCTCCATGGCACTGGTATTGTTTTTGTCCTGCAGGACATGGTCAGCCGTGCTCAGGGCAGTGGATGGACGGCAAAAGAGGTCTCTCTGGACCAGGTAATCAGCCACTTGATCATGACTCTGGCTGTGAGCCACACGTCACAGGGGAAAAGAGGAAGTAACTAACTCGCCAGGAAGAAGGTTCATTGGTTCAATGACTGAGGGCTGGGAAGGGTAGAGCACCTGACTCTTTTGGTTGGATGATGTCCTGAAAAGGCTCTCAGGTTTCGTTGGGAGGATCTCCTAGATTAGAGAATCCCAAGCAGCGTCATATACATCACCCAAGTGTCCTGTCACAGCACAGGTTCTGATCCTGAAGGTGGGGCCCAGTCACCTGCATTTCTGTCGAGCCTCTAGATGACACCTGCTGGTTCTTAAACTACTCTTTGTGAGGAACAAGGTACAATGGATGTTGTGTTTTATAAAAAGAAAGGAGCCAGGGATATATGTGTGGTGGAGGCACAGTATGGTATGGGGAAGGAGGTGCCTCTGTGGGCCCATGCTGAGGCATCCCTTTCCCCTAAGGTACCAGCCATAGGATGGTATAGTATAAAATAGTTTATTTAGGGCATGGGAAGGGGAGTTGAGGGAGTAGAGATAGAGAAAGGCAGAGAGAGAGAGAGAGAGAGAGAGAGAGAGAGAGAGAGAGAGAGAGAGAGAGAGAGAGAGAGAAAGAGAGAGAGAGAGGAGGAAGAAGAAGAAGAAGAAGAAGGAGGAGGAGGAGGAGGAGGAGGAGAAGGAGAAGAAGAGGAGGAGGAGGAAGAGGAGGAGGAGGAAGAGGAGGAGAGGCCAGCCATAAAGCACGTGGAGAGATGGGGGAGGGGAGTGGGGAGAGAGGGGGAAGAGCATAAGAGAGCCAGAGCAAGAGGAGAAGAGAGCAAGAGAGAGAGAACAGGGGGCAAGCAGCCCCTTTTATAGTGAGTCAGGACCACTTGGCTGTTGCCAGGTAACTGTGGGGAAGAGCCTAGACTAAATTCCAAGAAGGGATACCAGTATTATCTGGATTATATGAATATAGTGACTAATTCTGCATCACCAATAATGCACATGTGTCTCAGTGAGGAAGGAAAGCAAAGCAAAGCACAGCACAGCACAGCACAGCACAGTACAGCACAGCACAGCACAGCAAAGCACAGCACAGCACAGCACAGCACAGCACAGCACAGCACAGCACAGCAAAGCACAGCACAGCACAGCACAGTACAGCACAGCACAGTACAGCACAGCACAGCACAGCACAGCACAGCACAGCACAGCACAGCACAGCACAGTACAGCACAGCACAGCACAGCAAAGCACAGCACAGCACAGCACAGCACAGCACAGCACAGCACAGCACAGCACAGCACAGCACAGCACAGCACAGCACAGCACAGCACAGCACAGTACAGCACAGCACAGCACAGCAAAGCACTTCCCCTTGGAGGCAGAGTGAGTCTACATTTGAATCCTTTTCTCCCATGTGTGTCTTCCCTCTGTCTGTCTGCCTGTCTGTCCATCCATCCGTCCGTCTGTCTGTCTGTTGTATGAGTCTGACTGAATCTGTGACTACCTAAAGTCTGTCTGGCGAATCTGTTTGTCCCTGTATCTGTGCATCTGTCTGTCTTATGAGCTATGTGTAAGTGGTCTGTCTGTCTCTCACAAAGGATTTTGCTCTGCCTTTATTGAACAGCCCAGGGAGCGTCACATGGGGGAAGGAATCAGATACTTTACAGAGATCTCTAACAGAGTTTTACAAGAGGCTGAGCCACTGGCTGCAGTGGCTTCCTACTCATCAGGTAACAGACATCATTGTTTACCAACCAATAAACAGCCGCTATCAACCTTCAGGGTGGGTTTTAAGACATTGCTTTTAATTCCTGTGTTTGTTGCTCTCAGTAACGATAGACACGATAGACACGCATGGTTTAGGTCAGGGGTGTGGAAGAGACTGTGATTTAAGATTACAGCTATGCACTGGCTTGGGTTGTAAAAGTTGATTGCAGGGGCAATCCAGGCAAGCAAGCTTGGTTGTTACATTGTTCTCTTAAAAGCAGGCTAAACAAATAGTTTGAGCGCACAGTAGGACAGCAGTCTCAATTGACTACAGGGTGTATTGTTAACTCTGGCTGTGAGGTCCAGCAAGAGTTCCAGTCTCTTGCAATTGTGAGGTCTGTAGATCAGCACCAACATTACCTGAGACACACAATGCAGTTCAACAAGCCCCTCCCAACCTATCAAACCCAACTTCTCTAGGTATGGGGTCCAGTATGGCCTCAGATGGACAGCATCTCTGACATCTACCAGTGTGTTGAGGATGCAGGCTCCACCTCCAGCACCTTGAACCAGAGCCCTCATTTAAACAAGTTCTCCAGCTGATAGGGTCAAGCATTAGATGTGGGAGGTGCCGCTGGGGAATTGCTCCAGGAGACTAACAACAGCCTTGAGCACTTGAGCATTTAAGGGGAGACACAGTTCAAGCCCCAGGAGCTGTCTACACCCCAGCTACTTAGGGCTGAGCATTGGTCAACACCCTCTGCCAGAACTGGGTCCTAGTAGGCCACCCCCTTCACCCACCATTGCCCACCTGGGCTTCCTTATTTGATCGGAAGAGTAATATCTCCTGTGAGAATAAAATTGTGAAGAAGAGATGTACAGTTTCCCACACCTCCCCTCCCGGGAGAGGCTGCCTCTGATAGTTTGGAATGTTTCTTCTCTCTCTCCTTGTATGCATCCTTCAGAAAGTTATTTTTACGTGATGTTATCAGGGCCAAGGGAAACTCCATTTTCCCAGATTTTTGCACTTAGACAAGTCAGCAGTTCTCAGGAACTTGGGAAGCCAGTTTCTTCTATCAAGAGGAGCCAGTTCCCTTATCATCAGTAGAAGGGACAAGTGGACAAGTGGCTCTTGATGGTGTCTGTAGCACACTGAATGGATGCTGGCCTCTAGGCTCCTTCAGTAGTGAGTACCTGTTACACATTTCAAAGTCCATGCTGGCATTCTGGCTCTTCTCAGCTCTTCTCAGCTCTTCTACCCTAAACTTCTGCAGCTCAAAACTCAAAGGCTCTCCTCTCCACAGTTACTCACTTCTTATAACCCTGCTCTTTTGGCTATACACTTTCCCTTTTCCTTGTTCTCTCTCTCTCTCTCTCTCTCTCTCTCTCTCTCTCTCTCTCTCTCTCTCTCTCTCTCTCTCTCTCTCTCTCCTCCTGTTTCTGCTGGCCATGTTCAGTCTATTTTCTCTCTCTGCTTTGGACTCTGTCAGATATCTCTGGATGTTCTCTCCTTTATATCCACAATAAAAGCCATTCTTCTCAACTGTGCCATGGAGCAGTCATGTAAATCAATTTATACAGATATTATTTTAGGCTTTAAAAGTACTCTATTGATGCAATTTTAAAGCTCTATAAATACCTAAATACTAGCCACTAATAAACTTTTTTTTTTTTTGGTACTAATGTTAGACAATAGGCCACTTAAAATTTTCCTTCTATATGTGCAAGGGAGATCTTTATATATTCATCTCACTTCTTTTGGAGCAAGTCCTACCAATGTTAATTATAGTAATTACTGAGCTAAATGATTTTAATATTTCTGAGGCTTTTGTTATCTGTTGCCAAGTCGCTCCGCAGAAAGTTTTAATAGTTGGAACTTTGACTTGTATATCCGAGTACCCATCTTCCTCTCCAGCTTTGAGAACTGCTGATTTGGAGTATGCTAATGCGGTAGGAACCAGCCTGGCATGGCTGTGATTTTTCTGTTTCCTCAGTGGTGATGGGCCTTCGTTCACTATGTAACCATGCTACCATGGGAAAAGAACCAATGAGATTCAGGCATCTGGAGGCCATTCAACTTTCCCCACATATGTCCTGGAGCTCCCCTGACATCAGACACTCATGGCCATTAACCTTTCCCAGCTCTCTGGAACATACCTCGAGACAGTTAATCCTAGGCCAGATATCATCGGATGCAGGCAACATCTGGATTTGACCATGCTCATGGGTGACTGTTGGCCAGCCAACCTAATCTGCTCCTGGCTGCCCGCTTCTTACCTGTGGGCTTTACAGTTCAGGTGTCAGATAGGCCTCTAGTAAATCTATAAATTGTGTGTGTGTGTGTGTGTGTGTGTGTGTGTGACATAGCCAGGTGGACAAACTTTGGTGAGGAATGAAGTCTTGGCTTACTCCAGCTCCCTGCTGGTCAGATGTCATCAGCTTGCATTAACTACTCGGTTCTACCAACACCCCCACTCAGTTCCCTCTATGTGTTCTTTTTCTTTTTTAATTTATTTATTATTATACATAAGTACACTGTAGCTGACTTCAGACGCACCAGAAGAGGGCATCAGATCTCATTATGGTTGGTTGTGAGTCACCATGCATTTGCTGGGATTTGAACTCAGGGCCTTCAGAAGAGCAGTCAGTGCTCTTACCCGCTGAGCCATCTCGCCACCCCCCTCTGTGTGTTCTTTATGAATTTTGCACAAGATTGAAGAGGACGCCACTGTAATGCTAACATTGAAACTTGTTTAGACTTCCCGAGGCAGGTTGCTTGTTTCTCTCTACAGCTAGGTTTCCTAGCTGGCATAGGCTTCAAATGTCTTCTACCTCTTCTCGAACGTTGTTTGTGGCCTCAAAGGTTGAGGGCTGGCCTCTTCCAGTCCATGTATCTCCTGAAAGAGCCACTGCAACAGCAGGGCTTGTGCAGGTCTCTGCTTGATCCTGACAGAAAGGACGAGGCGCAAGGGACAGGGTGCTCGTTTGGGGAGAATAATGAAGAGAATCTGTTTTTTTTTTGGATTGATTATTAGAAAGATGGAGAAGTCACAGCAATGAGGTCCAAGTCATGGTTACCCTGGAGAGGGCTTCAGCCGCAGGACTTCTTCCTGTTGTTAAAGATCGTTAGAGGACAGACATGACAGTCAGTGTAGCAACCCCCACTGCTGCCAACCCTTAGTCTTATGCTTCTGAGACCACAGCAGGGATCCATGTGGCTGGCCCATGCTGGTTAGAAAGTTATAAGGAACCATTTGGTTTATTTGTATTCTTTTGAGACAGGGTTTCATTTGTTAAGTTTGGCCTCACACGTGGCTCTGCTGAAGATGACCTTGAACTTCTGATCTTTTTGTCTCTACCTCCTGAGTGCTGAGATTATTGGCATGTACCAACATATGCACTCGATGCAGTGCTGGGCATTGCACTCAGGGATGAAGAGTACTAGGCACAGCAGGGCAGTGGTGGCACACGCCTTTAATCCCAGCACTTGGGAGGCAGAGGCAGGTGGATTTCTGAGTTCAAGGCCAGCCTGGTCTACAGAGTGAGTTCCAGGACAGCCAAGGCTACACAGAGAAACCCTGTCTCTAAAAATAATAATAATAATAATAATAATAATAATAATAAATAATAATAATAATAATAAATAATAGCACTAGGCAAGCACCAGACCAGCTGAGCTGAGCTACATCCATAGTCCTAGGATTATAGTTTGAGTTAGTTTATAAACGAATGTTTGGGCTGCTCATAGAGATCACCAAAACTGATATCTTTTCAGTGTTTTTATTAGTTTTTTTCTGCATAGGCCCAAGGGCAGGGGCTACATTGCAATCCATTTCCTGTTGCTATAACAAAACACCCGAGAACAGGCGATTTGTGATGAGTAGAGTTTTAGTTAGAGGCTGGGAAATCCAAGAGCATCCCATTTGTGAAGATCTTGCATTCATCTAAACCTGGTAGAATGCATCTCCTGGGGAGAGAGGGTCAGTGTGATAGATCAAGATTCTCTCCCTCTTCTTACACCACCACTAATGTCATCAAGAAGCCCCATCCTTCTAATCTCTTCTAATATGATTTGCCTTCCCAAGTAGGCCTCTCAATAACTTTGGGGATTAAGCTTCCTTAATGTGTAAGGAAGAAATGTCGTCAGTCTTTACAATGAGTGGCTTTTTAAAGGCATTTTCCTCGTGGATCTTGATTTCTCCTTGAAAGTTTCAACCTAGTCCAGGGAGGAGAGTCTTAACAGATTATCAGACTTCAACCCACGCTGGCTGTTTGGTTTGTCTCAGCTCCTTCCCATTCTCCACAAATAGCATCACGCCTAAAGATGATGGGAGAAACTGTCTCTCCAGCAACTTCCTTAACAGAAAACACAACAGTCCACTGGAGCAGCCTTCAGCATGAAGTAGAAACCCAAGTTCAAATAACTTACCAGTTTATGGACAGTCCAAAAGTAAAACAAGACCATAAAACTTAATAGGCAGAGGATTTGGTCATAGGCTAATTGTTCAGGTCACTGTATGCAAAACTATTTCTTTATAGTAAGCAACATCCAATCAAAAGGTATATAAACAGACTAATAACAAATGGACCTTGAGCTCCTTAGGTTGGGTGAATCATACTTGGATGGGACTTTTGTGGCTGTGGATTTCTTGAAGAAACAAATTTCAGTGCAAAGAAAACATCTGGAGCAATGACTTTTTTTTTCCTTGTGAAATTTTAATGAAAGGACTTTTTCTTGTACACATATTTTTTCCTCCCTAAAACTTTCAACAGAATCCAAGGATCAGTGTCTTTTGTCTTCCTTATGTTTTATATACTGTAGGATTTGTGGCTGATAATCCTTTGGAATACTTGTGTAAATCCTTCTTTATCAAAGAGTTATAGTCACCCAACACGGAGCATAGCAGCACAACAAAGGTAAAGACGTGCAGACCAAAGTCACTGAATTCATCACCATAAAAGAATGTCTATGTTCTGTGTAGTGGTGTTGGGTGGCCACTTACCAAAAACAGTCAACCATGCTTGGGAGGTCAGGTGACGTATGCCCCATCCTAAGCACAAAACCTCAAGTTTATCCTTATCAAGGTAAGAAAGTTTTGATTTGTAGAGACCACCATGGCAAAAATGGGGGTTGATAAAAGAAACCAGAGACAAACCCTAACAATGTATGTGTCACTCTGTGCCATGGGTATAACTCTCTGACCACCCATGGTAGGTAGGTGGCAAAGGGCCTCTTACAAGGTTTTCCTGTAATGTCTGTAGGTCTAGGTGCTCATCAGCTCATTTGACCAACTGAAGTGCCAAATACCTGGGCATGTGAGAAGTCACAACAACAGACAGACCAACGGGACTTGGTGGTAGGACCCAGAGCCTTGGAGATGCCAAGAGCAAGTGGGTGTGCATTGCTACTCAGGAGGATGAACACAAAATGACATTGCATTCCTTAGACGCTGAAGCAAAGGCCGAAGTCCCCACTCACTCACACGGTCTCCCTGAAACCTGGAGTGCGGAAAGCGGCTTTTTAGGGCCTTAAGCCAACTTCATCTTCATGGAGAGAATTTCTGCAATTCGTTCTTAGTTTTGAATTCCACTTTGGACATTCTGGTTTATTGTCCTGGCAGAAACCATGGTAACCCGACACTTTGGCAATTTGCTTTTTCCTTTCTCTCTGCATCGTTACTCAATGGAAGCGTAAAATGTCAATACGGACTGTCTCAGGCACCTCTGTAGCTGGCAGTGGTCACATGATCCAACCCAGGTCGACAAGGCAAAGGAGAATCTGCAGCAGGAAATTTGATTTCTTACTCAACAGTCACCCCTCCTTCCAGCCTTATATGTATCCAGGTTGTACTGGGCGTCTCATAGACCATCCAAATGAAAACAGTGGGAAACCCAAGGACGGTTGCCTTTAGTCAACCAGATAGCTTCACAGGGCTTCCTGTTGTTCTAGACTGAACACTCCAAAGCTCAGTTATTGACCCTCTCAAAAGGTGGCTGCCAGTTTTATATGCACATATTTTCCTATACATAAAGAGGTTTGTAGAAGGAAATCAAGCCAATAATTTCAGTTATACAGAAGGCACAGGAAGAAACTCAAAGGAAAAAGAAAAAGAAAAGGAGAAGAAAATTTAAAACAATTAAAAGTAAAGTCACATGGTGGCTCATAACCACCTGTCATGGGATCTGATGTCCTCTTCTGGTGTGTCTGAAGTAAGTGACAGTGTATTCACATACATAAAATAAATAAATAAATAAATAAATAAATAAATCTTTTTTTTTAAAGTAAAGTTTGATAAAAATATCTTTGGGAGAAAAAAACTTGAAAAGATCGCAAGCTGTGTACATACATTTCTTTGTTAGGATTTTATACTTTGAAACATTTGGATATAGTCAGCTAAAATGGTTTTGAGTTCCAAGACACAGAACTCTCTAATGCTATGAAGTATTGATGTATGTACATGATGTATGTATGTTGGTAAATGTACATGTGTGTATGTATGTGTAATGCTAAGTACAGTTATTTTTTGGATCTGTAGATCCCACAATTAAGGATTCAACCACCTGGAAATCAAGCATTTTTGGGGCCAGAGAGACAGCTCAATGGTTAAGAGCACTGGCAGCAAAGAGGCTACATGGATCCCACCCCCAACAACTCAACTATTTATTGAGGACATTTTGTTCTACCCATAGATCAGTGCTTTGCTTAGCCAGCATCATGGAAGATTTCCTCCTGCAGTAGATGGGAACAAATACTGAGACCCACACCTGCAGAATATGCAGAGAGTGAAGGATCTTGGGTCACTCAATCCTAAATGGGGTGTCTCCATCAAGTCCCTCCCGGCAGGGCTCAGGGAACTATTCATAAGCGGAGGCAGGAAGGTGGTAAGAGCCAGTGAAGTCTTCTAGACACCAAAGGACTGATACACATAAGAACCCACAGAGACTGTGGAGGCAAGCAGATAGGGCCTGCATAGGTGAAAGCCAGATGGGGTCCCAGGACCAAGAGGGAAAAGTGGACATGGGTTTCCATCCCTAGTCAAGAAGCTACCTCCAACTGACAACTGCTTGCAAAGGGAGAATTATTTTTCTCCAGTGGAGTCTCACATGGTATATGAACCACACTTGTGAGCAGGCCCCCATCCCCAGCAGTAAATGGCCAAGCAAGATGAACTCAGTAGTATTTTTAGAAATGTGTGTGTGCATTTCTTACACTTTCCTTTTCTATGTTTGTTTTGTTCTATTCTGGTTTGTTGGCTTTTTTTTTTTTTTAATTTGCCTGTTTGCTTTCTAAAATGAGAGAAAGACGGCATGGAGCTGGATGGGCTGGGAGTTGGGAAGGATCTGGGAGGAGATGAGGGAGGGGAAACCATGATTAGAATCTATTGCATGAAAAAAAGTCTATTTTCAATTAAAAAAGTCATATTTTAAAAATTGAAAAAAGTAAAAAAACAAAAAAACAAAGGGTGGGGGGTGGGGGAGGCACTGGCTGCTCTTCCTGAGGTCCCAAGTTCACCCCCAGTTCCTGCTGGTGGCTCATCATTTGCCAAGTCCAGCCCTAGGGGAGCCAGCGTCCTCTTCTGGTCTTTGAGGGCAGCGGGCATGCTCAGGGTACATAGACACGTATGCAGGCAAAGTACCCATACATATAAAATAAAAGCAAATAATAAACTATTTTCAAAAAGACCCTGTATCTGTTCTGAACACGCACTTGCTTTCCTCTCTGCTTATCTAAACAATAAAGTATAACAGCTGTTTATATGAAAACTCTTGTTGTGTTACGATTATATCATCTGGAGATGATGTCAAGTATATGGAAAGGTGGGTACACGCTGTGTGCAAGTGCTCTGTGATTTTATGCAAGAGACTTGCACACCTGTGGGGTTTGACACAGCATGTGTGTTCTGTAACCAAGAGCCCCCCTCCCCCCGCCCTGTGGGGTAATAAGGAATCTCTTAACCACAATGGCTCCCCACTGTGTGTGTGTGTGTGCATGCATGTGTGTAAGTGTGTGCATGTGTGAGTGTGTGTGCATGTGTCTGTGTATGTGAGTATGTGTATGGGAGTATGTGTATGTGAGTATGTGCGTGTATGTGTATGTGTGTGTGTGCGTGTGTGTATGTGTGGTCATGTCAGGTAAGATAGGCTGGGTAACTGGGTATATGTAAATGCTAACCTTATCCTAGTTTCTACATGGGGCTGTATTGCTTTTATAATATTGATAACTTCGGGAGAGAGACTTTTAAGAGGACTTCAGGGGAAACCCTGATTTGAGGCCTGGGAAGGAAGTCAGCTGGGAAAGGCCAGGCTCTCTGGGAAGCTTTGGTTCAGGGCTCATAGGAGACCCCCCCACCTCTTCAGTAGCTGCTTATCTGGGGTGAGGGTTAGATTAATCAGATTCTCAACTTTTCTGGTCCATGCTGTCAGTTCCTTAGAGATATGCAAGAGGCAAATGTAAGGGACTCCATTTCTGTGGCTTTCCTATCCTAGCCCGGGCTGCTGCAAAATCAAGAATTATAGGTCTTATTGTCCCATTTTACTATCTGAGCATTGGAAGCTCAATTTAAATAGCAAGGAAGCCTGAAGCGTTAATGACCTAGCAGCCCCAGGTGGGCTGAGAAGCTGGGAAAGTTGACCTAAAACACTTGCAGGCTGTCAGGATCTCCCTGAGGCTGCCAGAAAGAAGATTAGCAGCCGAAGACTGCAGGAGACTGACCTGCAGATGGACACTCCTATCCCCAAACTTCCCTTCCCAACCTATGAAACGCCAGCCGCTGCACCACGGGCACACAATACCACTTCACGGAGGCACTCGTGTTCATTGTCGTTCTGTTTAAAAGGAGAATACTGCTTTTGTTGAGGTAGGCTTATTTTCTTTTATTTCCACACCATACCCCATCTAACAAAGACAACTTGTACCGAGTACTTGGCTTCTAGACTGTAAGAACTGTGAGCTCCCCCGCCCCCTATAATGGTAGAAATGACTTTGAAATTTAGATTTGCGTATATGGATTTCAGCACAGATTGTCAAAATAGCCTCTTTCTGGAGCTGTCCCTTCCTTGGGAAACTTCGTTGGATACAAGTTTAATATCAACTAGTTTCAGCTGAAGTAGCGTTTCCCCCATTGCTTTCTGCTGGGTTTTACTCAGGACCTATCTGTCTTTTTCTCATCTATTTCGAAACATGATTTAAAAATATTAAAGTAATATCTCTGCTCCTAAGACGCTTGTTTCAAATGAGAACCTAAGACGTCCCCTTCCCCCCACCCAGCATTTTTAATCTGTAATTTTGTGGGTTACTCTCATTTGCAGATTTTAGAAGGCGCCTTTTATCCTCCCCGAAGGTGTTAGGGCAATTTAGATTAATTGGCCTTGGAGTCTTTGATACCCATTTTAAAGACATCTTAGAATCTGCTGAAGACGATACTCTTCCATATGTGATGAGTAAAAATTAGAAATCTTGGCAGAGCAAAGCCCTCTCTCATTTTGTTTTTGCACAAAAGAGCTTTTCAGAGCTATAGAAAGACTGCAGGGGTGAGAGGAGACCATCTTCTTTCTGTTCTCCTTTGGTGTTCTAATGGATGCAGAGGTTAGGGTGCCAGCCCCCTAGGATGATTGGCAGGCCCTCCACATGGTCCTCAACACACTTTGCATTCAATGACCACCATCCAAACACCTTTGCCAGGCTGAATCATCCACCACGAACATTCTATCCACAAGCTAGTACCACTGCCTAAGGATTGAGATTCAGTAAAAGCTGGCCCAGTGGCCCCTCAAGGGTAGGGTAACTCTGGGGGCCCCTGAAAGGTAATGAGGGGGGTGGGGTGGGGCCTTTCTGGCTTTGACTCTAATTCCTCCATTAGATTGCCAGCCCTGGGTCTAGCCTTTGATATGTAGCTGCAAGGCAGCCTCATTCTCTCTCTCCTTGGTATTAGAGACAGTCTATGCAGCCAAGGCTAGTCTGAGATTGAAGACCCTCCTGCCCAAGTCTTGGGCTCTCAGAATTCACCAAATGCACTTGAACTTGAAGGAAGGTGCAGGCAGCACTTGAACTTGATGGATATTTGTGTATATTTGGGACCATTGGCCCGACTGGTAGAGTTTGGTTAATATGCTTAAGAAGCACCTAGGAGCAAAGCCAAAACCACCGGTTATCCTAGTATTTGGGAGGCTGAGGCAGGAGGATGGTGAATTCCAGACTAGTCTGGACTATACATCAACAGGCCAAGAAAGAAGGCCAACACACAACACCTTTTACACTTCCTTAATGACTCAATTCCCCAATGTTAGTTGAGTTACAATTTGGTGCCTTGGTGAGAGGAAGAAAAGACACTATTAAAAGCCAACAAAGCAAGCTGAGCCTGCGATCCCGGTGACTCTGGAGTCTAGCCCAGAGGACAGAAGGTTCAAGGTTGCCCTGGGAAATTTACCCAGATCCTTCCTGAAAATAAAAGGCACAGAGAGCTGAAGATGTGGCTCAGCATGACACCGCTGACCTAGTATGTGGGTTCAAGCCCCGGGACTTCAAACAAAGGAACAATCAAACAGCAGCAAAAGCAGGGACAACTCACAAAGTACAAGGACAGTGCTAAAGAACCTGTGGCATTCAGAAGTGGAGGGCACACAGATAGCTGTCAGAAAGGAACTCTGACTTTTCTAAAGGAAAAAAAAAAAGAGCATTTAGAGAAACACTACAGAGGAAGAGAAACCCAGGACCTTTAATGTACCACAGTGATCCTCATGGATTAGAGGTCAACAGAGTTGAGGCCAAACACAGAGCTCCAGCCTATAGCATGGCAACAGAAAGGATTTCTATGTTTTTGGAGGGGAGTTGGCTCTGAAACAGGGTTTCTTTGTGAAGCCCTGGCTATCCTGGAGCTCGCTCTGTAGGGCAGACTGGCCTCAAACTCACAGAGATCCACCTGCCTCTGCCTCCTGAGTGTTGGGACTAAAGGTGTGCACTACTAGTGTAGCCAGTTTGAGTTTGGGGCCAGCCTGGTCTACAGAGGACTTCTGCTTTCAGTAGCTTCCTTGTGTTACTTTATTGTGGGAACCTTAGCAGACAGGTATGGTGTTGTCCTGGCTGGTTCAGTGTGTCAACTTGACGCAAGCTAGAGTTAATCAGAGAGACAGGATCCTCAGCTGAGGAAATGCCTCCATGAGATCCAGGTGTAAGGCATCTTTTCAGTGATCAATGGGGATGGGGGTTCAGTTCATCGTGGGTGGTACCATCCCTGGGCTGATGGCCCTGTGTTCTACAGGAAAGCAGGCTGAAGCAAGCCAGTAAGCAGCACCCTTCTATGGCCTCTGCATCAGCTCCTGTCCTGTGCTGCCTTCCTTCCATGATGAACAGGGCTGTGGAAATGTAAGCAGAATTAACCCTTTCCTCCCCAACTTGCTTTTTTGGTCATGGTGTTTTCATTGTGGCAATAGAAACCCTAACTGAGACAAGCATTAACAATTAATAATATCACATTTAAAAAAAAATAATGAAGTAGACCACTAGCTAACTTAGAGAGAAGAGTAAGAGCTACAGAAAACAGTCTTATGAAATAGCCGGACACCAAGGACATTTAAATAATAACAGACATACTTCGAAGGGTGCCCTGCAAGTAAATTAAAACAAAACAAAAGAAAACAAAACAAATCACAACTTAGCTGCCCAAATTGATACCATTAAAAGCAGGAGATAATGTGAATGAGTCGATTTCCATAGCAAAGAGAAAGTTTTCTAAGTCACTCAGGGCTCCTTGGGATAGTTTCACCAAATATTCAAAGGCCAGATACTTCTTGAACTGTAGAGGAGCACTAAGGAACAGCGACCCTCCTCCACGTAGACATCTGACTCGGATAGATTTGAGAGAATGCAAAGCTCCATTCTGACGAGTACTGTGAGCTCCCTAGGTGAACGATATCCATGCAGAAAATGTATTTCTTATCTTCACGGGGGGGCTAAGAGATAAATTATAGTGGTCTTGGCCCTGAGGAACACAGATTTGTTTAGGTCACCCCAGATTCCAATGTGGAAGCAGGTTCATGAAGGTTTAAAGTTTTACAGAACAAAGGAAATCATCAGTCAAGACAAAGCTAAAATACATTCGTGGTACATTGACAGGGTACAGGGAGATGGGATTCAGAAAGACATTAATATATCTTAAAATATTACAAAGATAATAACCTAGGTAAGTGTCCAAGAGTCAGAGGGCCGATTATTAAGATATACATTCACTTTAGTTCTCAGGGAGCCTAAAGGCATGTCTTTGCAACTGACAAGTAAGCTATAATATTCATATAAAGGCCTGGATTAATTTTCAAAACATGGTTGGAATTTTTATTTATTGTAAGGTTGAGTCATGGATGATATATCCTTTGTGATATGGGGGAGGCCCATAAATCTTATAATCATCCAAAGGTCATAGGTTAATGAATACAAGCGAAGGGTGGTTCCTCAGGGTATTTTTTGCTACAGGGAAGTGGAATTCATACAGGAAGTAGGGTTCACTCAAGGAAAGTCAGGTGTGGTAATAAAGTTGGCAGAAGGAAGAAAGAGAACAGTATTTGTTGACCTTTATACTCGTGATTTTGCTGTCATCCCTGTCCCAGCACAACTTAATGGGTTGCCAGTCTCTTTAGGGTGTGGTCTTTGAGTAGACATGCACTGGGCCTTGATAAGGTCTTCCTTTGTTTCGTTTGAGTAAACAGGTAGATATCTCTTTGTCCTGGGCAGGATGCTGGCCCCATAGCAGCAGGGGTGAGTAGTGGATTTCTGAGTTTCCCAGTTCTCAGGTTTATTCCATATTCATATTGTTCTCAGCAGCCAACTGGCAAAGTATATATATACACACATACATATACATGCACATACACAATATTTTTTTTTCCAGAGAGATTGAAGACTTCCCAGATGCTGACTTTAACCCCTAAACCTAGCTATAGAGCTCACCCCTAAACATGTTTTCAATGTACACATTCTCTATTTGAACTACCCAAACTCATGTATATATTGAAATGGATGAGGCTACTCTAACCCTATACCTCTTCCATGTTTGACAGGAGGTGTGGTCTCTTGACTTCATAATTGACCCCACACCTTCTCAGTCACATCTTGCCTGAGAGGATAAAGGGCTTCTCCTTTCTTGTAAGGAAACAATGCTTGTAAAATTCTCCTGGCCCACACCTGGTCTTTTTGTCTTTATAAACTTCATATGACCTTACTTTGAAGCAAGAGTTCTTGGTGGCAGGAGCTTGCTCTCTGGCTTAAGTAAGACTTTTGCTTGGCCTTATATTCCTGGTGGTGTGTAAATTACTTGTGATGGGTGTCTCCTTTAGATACAGTGTGGTTAGTAGCTCTGTCACTTGCTGGATGGCTAAGTGAAGGTATTATAGAAATAATACACTTTCCCAGGAAGAAAGCTCTTTGCACACTTAGAGATGAAGGGCACAATTTTTAATATCATTTGTCTGGCTGGGGCAAATATCCAAGGAAAAGCCAGCCTTGAACAGACGATTTCACAAACATATGCACACTTTAGGCTTATATATTTCTTATGTAGTATCATCCTTAAATGTCTTTTAGATCCTGACTCCAGGTTACACTTTGAACAACCTAAATATACATTGGACTGCAAGTCTGGCCACTTGGACAGACGGGAGATTTACAAAGCAAAGGCAGTATTATTTCTTACCTACATCTGTGTTGTTCTTTTTGAATAGCTGTTACTCAGGATCATATAGCCCACCTGGCAGAATTATGCTTTTCTTTGATAAGAGCAGAGGGGACGTAATGGTGGCTGTGAACTTGTGCTCCCCCACCCCCCTTGAGCTGCCTCTTAGAGAAATGTTATTTGATTCCGTTAGGGATGGACTGAGTGGTGGCTGGTTGTAAGTCAGGTTGTCTCCTTTTGTTATGGAAATGAACCGGATGGGACTCAATCAAGGCGAATGAACTTTAGCAGAAACTTTCTCAGCAACCCTAAACCTTAATTAGAGCACGAATGCTGTTTCTGACAGTCTCTAAGGAGCCTGGTTAGGACACTACTCACTCTCTGGTCATATCTGCTGCAGTCCTCTTTTAACTAAGCTCCTTGTGTAACTTAGTATTTCCTAAGCACGTTTATCAGTAAATTCTTTATAACTTAACTTTCTCCTGCATCTAAGGCATTAGCCTCTGAGTGCTTAAAACTATGGCAATCAAAGCAGTCCTTTAGAGCCAGCACCCAGCACCCAGGCAGCGTTTCTTACAACCTAGTTGTGGTGGTTTGAATATGCTTGGCCCAGGGATGGCACTATTAGAAAATGTGGCCGAGTTGGAGTAGATGTGGCCTTGTTGGAGTAGATGTGTCGCTGTGGGTGTGGGCTTTAAGATTCCCACCCTAACTGCCTGGGAGCCATTATTCTGCTAGCAGCCTTCAGATGAAGATGTAGCTCTCTCACCTCCTCCTGCACCATGCCTGCCTGGCTGCTACCATGTTCCCACCTTGACAATAATGGACTGAACCTCTGAACCTGTAAGCCAGCCCCAATTAAATGTTGTCTTTATAAGAGTTACCTTGGTCATGGTGTCTGTTCACAGCAGTAAAACCCTAACTAAGACACTGGTTAAGTCAACAGCCATCTAGAAAGGATGGGATGCTATGGTTTGAGTAGGAAATGTTCCTTATAGATTCATGTATGAAAAGTTTCAGAAGGGAAGGCTTCTGGGGGACACTGAGACTAATTCCTGGGGGTTAAGATTATGCTACAAGTTATTAAAGCCGTGGACAGAAAGATAGCAACATGACCATGACCAGGGACAGTTCAGGCATCATCATCAGAGACAGACAGCATGGAGTAGGGGCTAAAGAGCATGAGAGCCAATGTGGCGGACTTGAGACCTGTCTGGGCAGGAGGCAGGGAAGGGTATGGGGAAAGGGTGTGACATCAGTTTGCCTTTGATGTAAACTCAGTTCCTGGGAGAGAGCCCGGCTTTGGGATATCTGCTTAGCTGGGTGCTCAAAGACAATATCTCAGCCCTGTTTGTGGTAGAGGGAGCTTTGCCACAGAGAGTGGAGCCTGGTTACAGCTGGGTCACAGCTAGATTCTAACATTATATCCTTACAGCGTGTTGAATACTTGTCCCAGACTGGTGTTGCTATCTTTTGCTTTCTGGAAGATTCTGGAAACTTCAGGTAGTGGTGCCTCTTGGAATGAGCGTGTCCTTGGTGAGGGCTTTGAAAGTTAAAGCTGGTTCTGCCTACCTTTCTTGTCTGTGCTTCTTGTGCGACCTTGCCACCATGGTGTTTTGCCTCACCTGGGCCCCATGAGCCACACCCTCAAGGGCTGTGCAGTGAAGACTCTGAAACCATAAGCAGGAACACACCCTTCCTCTCTTGAGGTGTCTTATCAGGTTTCTTCTCCCACCAACAAAACATCTGAGGAATGTACAACGCTAAGTTCTGACAGGCCCAAGGGGATCTTGGCTTTCAGTATAATGGTGTATCAGGGGACAGAACTCACATAGTATTTTGTTTAAAGATTTATTGGGGCTGAAATGAGGGGCCAGTGGATAAGGTGCTTGTCACACACATATGAGAATTTCAGCTGGGTTCCTCAGCACCCATGAATGCGGGTGCCAGATATGGTAGGGAACACCCATGTCAGTGCTGGTGACACAGAGACAGGAGGATCCCTGGGGGATTCCAATGAGGTCGTCTTGCAGAATCCATGAAGTCCAGGTTTAGTGAGAGTCCCTATCTCAAAAAATGAGGGGGAGAGTGAATGAGGAAGCCACTTGACATAAACTCTGGTCACCACATACAGGTGCACACACATGTACACACAGGAATGGATGTGTGCACATGCATAGAACACACACTGAATGATTAATTACACTAGGGAATTGGTACCAGGGGTGGAGTAAACAGAACTTTAAAAAACCCTTTAAGGAGTCTCAGACACAGGAAATAGCTATTGTCCTGGGGCTGAGTTAGGACTCTATACAAGTGACCCCCAACCACTCTATTGTCCTGGGGCTGAGTTAGGACTCTATACAAGTGACCCCCAACCACTCTAGACTGATTCAGAGCTTTAAAAAGAGCAAGGTAGTGGCTTACTCTGGGAAGAGAAGCCACTATAGGCCACCCCAATAGAACTGAAATATTGCCTTCTAGGGATCTTGGATGAGTTAGGTTTTTGTTGGTGGTAGTTTTTATTTTTGTTTTGTTTCTGAAATGAGTTAAGAAGCAGGAAAAAATCTTGAGCATGATTGGCAACAGTGGAGAAATCTTGAGCACAGCCAACAGGAGCAGTTAGGATGAGCAATTGAAATAAGGCTCTTATTGGGGTGATGAAACACACAGCAGACACACACACAGCAGATACACACACTGAAGATATACACACAGCAGATACACACACACAGTAGGTACACACACTGAAGATATACACACAGCAGATACACACACACACAGCAGATACACATTGAAGATACATAGCAGATCCACACACACACATACACACACACACACACACACACACACAGCACATACACACACACATAGCAGATCCCTCCATACACAGCAGATACACACACACACAGCAGATCCCCCCTCCCACAGCAGATACACACACAGATCCACACAGATCCACACACACACACACACACACACACACACACACACACACACACACACAGTAGATCCCCTGCACAGATACACACACACACACACAGCAGATTCCCCCCAGCAGATCTACACACACACACACACACACACAAACACACACAGCAGATCCACACACACACAGATTCACACACACACACACACACACACACACACACACACAGATCCACACAAACAGAAATCCACGCAGATCACCCCCCCCACAGCAGATCCATATACCCAACAGATACAAACACACAGCAGATACACAGCAATAAACCCTCCACAAAGCAGCTTGGTGGGGGACTCAGGAAGGAGAAGTCATCTTTTCCTTTAGGGCTGGGAGTTTCAAAAGTCTTTGAAGGTTCATTCTTCCCAAATTTAGGGTTGGTGAGTTTGAAGAAGACAGGATGGATGGCTGATTGACACATAACTGCTATGTAAACTTGTCCTGATACAGCCTGTATTGTTGAGTTAATACACCATCAGGGACCTTACAGGTATGAGGAAAGCCCATGGGCCTTTGCTTTAAGCTGCTGTCCTTTGTCTCACATCAGGAGAGTGAGGAAGCAGCAGCCATCTTGGAAGTTTACCATCTTTATTATTTAGTCATGGTCTCTCTACCTACCTGTCTGCCTTATCAGGGACTCTGTCTAATTCTCCATCTCTCAGAAAATATCCCTCTGAGAAATGGGGGTAGCTGTCTACCTGGAGGAAGTGAATTTCAGAAATCTCTGCAAAGCTGTCCCATAGCATGTTGGGAGAACTCAATCCCTGTAGGCCACTGGCTGATTATGTGGGATTCATCATGCATTTGTACAGTATCATCATTCATTCATCAGTCGATGGGCATCTAGGTTGGTTCCATTTCCTGGCTACTGTGAATAGGCAGCAACAAATTTGGATGTGTAAATATCTCTGCAGTAGGATTTAGAGTCTTTGGGGTGTATGCCCAGGGGTGTGCCTAGTTAGTTCTCAAAGTATATTACCCACTCTGAAGAGACAGGTATTAATCCTTCCTAAGGTTATTGCTTCCACTGGTTCCACCTTCTTAGTTCATGCCAAGGAGAGAAGGCTGGTCTCCTCCTTCAGTGTGCTGTGCTGATGGAAATGGTGGTAGCCAAGAAGTAGGCTGAGAGGACCTCCTACGTTAACCTTTGTGTGCTTACCATGACTTTGTGTGTTCACTGACTTACCATGACTTTCATTGCTCTTTGTTTTTGAGGCAGGGTTTTTCTGTGTAGCCCTGGCTGTCATGGAACTTTCTCTGTATATCAGGCTGGCCTTGAACTCACAGAGCTCTGCCTGCTTCTACCTCCTGAGTGCTGGTATTAAAAGTGTGTAGCACTGCCATGGACCAGGCCTAGTCGGACCCCCTCAATCCGTGGGAATCAGGGGTTCCAGCAGATGGGCATAGAATTGGGGTGACAAACAGACTCGACACAAGGGAGTGTGGATCTGAATGTAATTTGTCAAATCGAGCATCAAACTTTTTATACAGAAGAAAATAGGGAATTTAGGTGACACACCAGCAAGGTACAATGAGGTTACGGGATCCTTACATAGAACAGAGGAATGCAAACAGGAAGGACTGGCAGGAACCAATGGGGATAAAATTCAATGTTAACAACTGGGACCAAAAACAGCCCCACCTAAAGTCAGCTTAAATTTAGAAGCCAGGGACAAGGGCTTCATGCCCTTGCCATAGTTCCTATTCTAGTCTACTGCATAGTCCACCTTCCCTCCCCCTAGGCCATTGTAAATACTTGTGTCTGAGTGTAACTCAGCTATCTATAGTTCTAAGTATCTACTCTGGTTCCTCCTTAGATCACAAATTTCCTTCTTCCTAGAGAATGGTAAATTTCTGTGTAGGGCAGTGACTTAGCTATCCATGCCCAGGTTCAGATCAAGGACTGCCTAGAATCTAACAGCTATATGTCAAAAAGTCAATCCTTAGGAGCACTTATAATAAAGCAATATTAAGGGAAAGCACACAGATCCGTTTACCAACTAAAGCAAGGACATTGGAGCATTCGTTATACAGGATGCCACGGTTCCAGGAGACTAAGTTTCCGTGAACTTTTCGCCTTGGGACAGCGCCCAGGTTTTTGGGGCCTGTCGCACTTACCACTACTGGAGTGGATGTAGCATATCACCACTACTCATCCAGGTTCTACCTCTTAAGAGTCCTACTATCCCTCAAGTATTAGGAATTAGTTTCTAGGACATCAACCTCTGAGGGACAAAGTGTATCATTCAACTATCTACCTATTGAGTCAAAAGCAGAAATCACCTTACCATTTAGTACTAGGACCAAGAATAAATGATGCAACCTCAACTTCCTAAGTCTGGTTCCCTTCCTCTCTACCTGTGATAACTGGGCACACTATCCTGGATTTCTAGGCCTTAGATTTCTAGCCCTATGGAGTTCTTCAACCATGAAGTGAGGTTAATAGCAGTGTCAGTGTAATAGCTTTTGGAGGACCCTAGTTAGTACGAGCAAAGACTCAGATCTAGCACATAGCTCAAGAGTGTTAGTGGCTGGTGTCATGTTGGATAGGATTGATGCCCAGAGACTCTACACGGCACCTATGCATAGTGACACACAAAGTCATCGTAAGCGCACAAAGGTCAAGGTAGGAAGTCCTCTCAGCCTACTTCTTCGCTACCACCATTTCCATCAGCACAGTACATTGAAGGGGGAGATCAAATGGGATTGTCTTCTCTCCTTAGCCCGAACCAAGAAGGAGACTGTGGGTTGGCACCGTGGGCCTGGCTTCCCACATAGCCGATGAGCACTCTAAGAGAGGCCGTCCTGCATTGTGTGTTTTTTTTGTCCCTTTTCTGCTGTAACCACACAGCACTGGAGTTTTCTCCTCCTACTCCATAAAGACAAGAGGTTCTGTAAGCAGAGATCCTGAGTCATCTAAGTGCCCTGTTGAACATTAGATTAGTGATTCTCAGCCTTCCTAATGCAGTGACTCTTTAACACAGTTCCTCATGTGGTAGTGACCACAACCATAAAATTAGTTTGGTTGTGACTTCATACCTGTAATTTTCCTTATGAGTCATGATGTAAATATCAGTGTTTTCCAATGGTCTGAGGTGACCCCTGGGAAAGTGTCATTCAACCCCCAAGGGGTCGGGACCCAAGGCTGAGAATCACATTAGTCCCTTTCTCCTTTAGGGCTTATCCCCGAAGCTCAGCCACATTGGAGACTAAGCTTCTCGTAGATAACTTCTGTGCCCATCGTATTCAGCCGCACCACTCTGACTCGACTGTCCATCCTGCCCTTCCATCACGGGGTTAGACAGCAGGTGATGTTATGCTGCCCCTTACAAAGCAAAAACCCAATCCAAGGAATAAAAACCTTGCTCTCAAAGTTCGCTTACAGGGGAAAGTAGCCATCCAGAAGACATAAGACAAACGAGAGAGAAGAGCAACCACAAGACAGAGGTAACTGTCAGAGGTGGCAGCAGGAAAAGAGCATTGAAATAAGTCAGGCAATATGACGGGATGAGAAGAGGAGCCAAAGGTCTGGAGCTGGGGAAGCCAGATGGAGCTGGAAGAGAAGGAACAAAGGAGTTGTTCTGCCTGGTGGCCAGACTCCAGACTTGTGTGGTCTGCGTTGTCTGTCCTTCCTTGAAGGCTTGAGAGGTGACCTCTCGAGGCCCCAGAGGACAGGCGAAGACAGTGTGGAAACTTCCGAGGGAAGCTGTGTGCTGTGCTGTGGCACAGAAGGGGACAAAGCTACCAAGTGAAGTCTGATCTCAGAAAAGCTCAGCCTCTGCTTTCCCAGGAGTCACATTAGAAGAAGGGTGGGGTCCTGGGTGATGCTGATCGTGACACCCAGGCCTACCCATGAAGAGTTATTTTCCTGCGTTTCTTTAAAATATTTTTTATTAGGTATTTTCCTCATTTACATTTCCAATGCTATCCCAAAAGTCCCCCATACCCTCCCCCCCACTCCCCTACCCACCCACTCCCACTTTTTGGCCCTGGCGTTCCCCTGTACTGGGGCATATAAAGTTTGCAAGTCCAATGGGCCTCTCTTTCCAGTGATGGCTAACTAGGCCATCTTTTGATACATATGCAGCTAGAGTCAAGAGCTCCAGGCTACTGGTTAGTTCATAATGTTGTTCCACCTATAGGGTTGCAGATCCCTTTAGCTCCTTGGGTACTTTCTCTAGCTCCTCCATTGGGGGCCCTGTGATCCATCCAATAGCTGACTGTGAGCATCCACTTCTGTGTTTACCAGGCCCTGGCATAGTCTCACAACAGACAGCTATATCTGGGTCCTTTCAGCAAAATCTTGCTAGTGTATGCAATGGTGTGAGCATTTAGAAGCTGATTATGGGATGGATCCCTGGATATGGCAGTCTCTAGATGGTCCATCCTTTCGTCACAGCTCCAAACTTTGTCTCTGTAACTCCTTCCATGTGTGTTTTGTTCCCAATTCTAAGAAGGGGCACAGTGTCCACACTTTGGTCTTCGTTCTTCTTGAGTTTCATTTTCCTGCATTCTTATTCTGTTTGCACAACTTAGAATGTAATAAGATGAGCAGAGTCAGAGAGATGGCTCAGTGGCTAAGAGAGCCTGCTTGGAAAGCACAGCATGAATTTAAAATCCCCAGCATTTATACCAAAAGCTGCGTGTGGCTGTGCATACCTGCAACCCAAGCGCTGTGCGGATGTGAGGAAAAGATCCCTGGAGTTTGCTGCCTGCCAGTCTAGTTCCAGGTTCAGTGAAAGATCTATCTCGAGAGAAAAAGGCATGGAATGACTAAGTAGATACCTGATGCCAACCCTTGGCCTCCTCCATATGTGTATGTGTGTACACGTCTGTGCACACACAGGAACTTGCATGTATCCATGCATATGTATCCACATATACCATACACATATACACTAAAAATAAATAAAAAACCAGCATGCAATAGTATATGCAATGCCTAGTGGCAGACATGTTCTAAAGGTGTTTTACACATGGTAATTAGCACACTTTTCTCACAGCTCCATGCAGTGAGTGACGGGCATCCTCACAGTGCAGAGAAAGGCAGGGAGAGGCAGGTGAGGTGACTGGCTAGGGTCATTCAGAAAGCATCAGACCATGCGCTGGCTGGAGCCCTGGCTTGCCACAGCAATTCCTCCTGAGGGACACATCCCTCTGCTACGGCCACTGTTGCTTGTTAAAACACACCAGCAGTTAATTTATTTCATACCACCATAGCTGCCACTGTTTTATGGCCAGAGGGACAGTACTCCTGTACCTCTGTCATTTAGGACCATTACTTACTTGATTGAGATTTAATGAGTAGAAATAAAAAATGCTTTCTGTGTATAGACATTCACAGGTAATATATATTCAAAACAGGCTAATCAAAAGTCCAACATCTGCTAGGACACATTAATTTTTGTAGGAACATTATTGCCTCATTCTGATATAAATTTGCTAGGAAAAAATGTCTTCATATTTACAAATTGGCTTTGATGTTCTGGGCAGAATCGCCCCTCTGAGCTGATAAACATGTTATGTGGAATCAGTGGGCTGAGATGCCATTAGCCACAAGGAAGATATGAATGATAGCAGAGTCCTGGGTGTAATGAGAGAGTCGTCCGTACGCTGGCTGTTTGCTGATGGGAGAATTTATATTAGCAACCTGTCATCCTCTGTGATTGCTGCTGACAGCTCAGCTCCTGCCTTGCCAGCCGAGGGCACCCAGTCTCTAGCTCCATTGATCCGATTGTTCTGCCGTCTTGAAAAACTACAATTTCAAACCACAGCACTGGCATTGTAACCATCAGGTCTGCTAGGTCTGCGATGTTGTAATTAGTCCAACAGAGTGAGTAGGGAAGGACTAAGAGGTCCTGCTCTCTTTCAGCTCATGGAAGGTTAATAACAATTCTCTTTCTTAAAAAGTGGGGGAGGATAGATAATGCAGTGGTTACGAGTTCTGGATGGTATTCCAGAGGACCTAGGTTGAATCCTTAGCAACCACATGGTGGCTTATAACCATCTCTAACTCCAGTTCCAGAGGATGGATCTAACACCCCCTTCTGGTGTCTCCAGGAATCTGGAATTCGTGTGGCACAGAAACATACATATAGGCAATAATAATAATGATAATAATAATAATAAACACTGATAGGTTATTTCTCTGCCAGTGAAATGGGCCAATTCAAGCCTGATTAGAATATATAAAAGGCAGGTTTACAAGGACAGAGGCCAGGGAAGTTATCTTGGGAAGAAGGACAGGGGGAAGAGAGAAGGGGAGGCTGACATGCAGAGAGAGAAGAGGGAAGGGGGGAGGGAAAGAGAGAGCAAGAGAGTGAGAACAAGAGAGAGAGCAGAGAGAGAGGGGGGGAGGGAGGGAGAGAGAAAGAGAGAGAGAGAGAGAAAGAGAAATCAAGCAAAATGTCTGAATTATAGGGAGGGGCCTGGGCCTCTGGGAAAAGGGCAGCCTAGTCCCCATGCTAGAAAGTTCAGGGTTGGTAGCAGGGTATGCCAGGTAGGGATTGAAGGATGTTGGGAGAACCCTGGAGGCCAGTTCTTCTTTGATATGTAAAAAAATGCACCCCAGTCCCTCATCCTGGGGTCCAAAACCAAGCACTCATATCTGGTATAGCAGAGCCAGACCAGAGAAGATGCATGGCTTCCACCACACGAGACAGATGAATACAAGTTGCTTTTTCCGGAGACACTGGGAAAGTGTTGAGTATTATTGAGAGCAGGTAAAGTCAATAGTCCGAGACCTTGGAATATTCAGCCCTAAACAACACATCTCCTTTACATCCTTCCCGGTGGGGAAGAGTGAGCTGTGTAACTGGGGAGTGAGCCTGGGGCAAGGCTGGGGGGTCAAGGGGTGTTCAAATGCTGAAAGTCTCTCCTGAGACCTGCAGGAGTGTGTATTGCTCGTGTGTGTGTGTGTGTGTGTGTGTGTGTGTGTGTGTGCACGCGCGTGGGCGTGCGCATGAGCACATGTGCATTTCTTAAAGGTCTGTTTGTTTTCTAATGAGAGGTATAAACTCAGTGGCGAGAGGAGGGGAGATGAGGGTCTTTCTCCCATTCTGCATCTTGTGAGATGGTCATTCGATCATCTCGTGTCCATTTACATTCATTGAGTTACATATGTTGAACCACCCTTGGATTTCAGGGATAAAAGCCAACTTGGTCAGTGAGTGGAGTGCAGGCTTTAACAATATTCATGTATGATATTCTGATCATTCTCCTCAGAGAATGACATTAGATTTCACCATGACCCATCAGTGAACTCAGAATGCCCGTGCAACAAGAGATCGCCTGCCAATATGAAAGACTAAATTCCAATATCAAGTTCAGAGAGATGCATAGTTGTTCACAGGAGGCTCACCACCACTTGAGAATCCAGGTTGACCCTCTCCTGTTTACAAAGATGTGTAAGCATCCACACAAGCCTATTTTTAGCCTCTATGGGAATCTCTGAAGGTCATCTTTAGACAGTGTGCTCAACTGTGTTCTAGATCATTCACTTCTACAAAAATTTGAAGATCAACAGTTTTCCTATCAGAGCCTTGGCTAAAATATGTGAGACTGTGATCTCTTTGGTTTGATCTGTGAGTCTGTGATCTCGTCTGGCTTGATCAACACCACTATGCAGCTGAATGCCTCCATCTCACAGATTCTCCAAAGGATTAGACCTCAGTAGTAGGGAGTATGATGCTCCTTTTGGGCACAGAGATTAGGGACATGAAGGGGAAAGAAACCCGAGGACTGCGGATGCTCCTCTCTCAATCAAGGGTCATACTCCAGTGCCTTCATTTTTGATCACCGGTAGCTTTGGCCAGAGCCTGACCCTGAACAACAGTTTTATCCAAACTTTCTCCAACACTGCTGCATACCAATCCATGTTCCATGTTCCAGGCAGGCCTTCTGTGAGGTATGTGCATTCCTTTCTTTCAGGTAAATTCCAGGAAAACAACACACATGTACACACAGGCGAGAGGAGGAGTAGATAAGATGGAAAAGAACATAAGGATTGCAATCTAAGACAAAGCTAAAATGTTTGAGGCCAACAGCAGCATCGTTGGTCATCTCTATACATGGAGACTGTTAGGTTCCTGTGACTGAATGGATGGATAAACAACACATTGCATATACATATGAAGCAAGGTTATTCGGTTTTAAAAGGCTGAATACTGAGACTTACCACAGTGTGGATTAGCCTTGAAGGCTGTCACTAACTGAAGGCTGTTACAGAAGGACACACGCACATCATTCCTCTACAGGAGGCAACTGAAGGATCACATTCCAAGGAAAACCTGGGGCACCAAAGATGGCACAGTCCTAGGAAATGGATTTTGGTAGCAGTGCCACCCAGCAATGTGGCCATCCTTGTACCACTGAACTGTGCTTTTAAAATGGTTATAGGGTGAATTTTATGTAACAGCACCAACAACACCAAGACCCCTGAGGTCAGTGTAAACATGCCAGAATCCCATGTTCATATTGCCAGTAGGTTACGAGCATGTGTCGAATCTCCTGCAGCTGCTGCTTCCCTCCTCAGAGAACGACGGGGTTACCTGACTTATGAAGCAAAACACGTTGTTATAATGGCCACTTAGGCACCAGCAATTAAAACCAATACCTATTACACGGTCATTTAAACGTGTGACAATTTGCTAATGCTTTTTATCAGCTAATAGGATCAGAAAGAGAGGTGAATTATATTTAACCAATGTACACACTTTAACATGAGGCTAATGACCGACAAATTGGTATTTTATGAAATAGAGACATAGAATTAGCTTAAGGGGAAGCAAGAGACTTGGGCAGATGGTCTTAGACATCACAGAAGAGCAGAGAACTGAACCTTCTGTCTCAGATGATCACACACACACACACAAAGTGTGATGGTTTTCTCGTTCTAGGAAAACTTGATTAGTCTAAGAAATAAGTTGATCACTATCTAGGCGCTATTTGGTCAGATGTACACCCTGGAGAATACAGAACTCTATACCTGCCCACTGAAAAGGTTCATTCTCCTATTGGACCAGCTATTAAAGAACTCTAGTATAACCACATGCTGACCCACTGGCTAGGGTCCTAGCAGTGGAGGGGAAAACAGTATGGAGGGTATGAACTGCCTATACCTGACCTGCTGTTTCTGCAGTCATGGACCTTGATCACTGTCACAACAGTCATCTGTTTTCCTAAGAGGTCCTTATCTTGAATGGGGATACTTTAAATGTGTCTCCTAGGGGTTTATATGGTCTTGAATGGGGATAGTTTGAATGTGTCCCCCAGGGGTTTATATCCTGGGATCTTGGTTCCCAGTATGGCATTATTGAGGTAGGTGACCCTTGAAGAAGTGCAATTCAGGAGAGGGTGCTTAGGGGCACAGCTCCTATAAGATGATGGTCTTGTGGGTATATAATGGGTGACCCGAGGTAGGAAGATCACCACAGTGTTTGATTGCATCATCACCAGCCATAGCGCCTCAAGTACACCAGTCTTGTCCGAATGAGTCGCAGACAGAGAAAGGCAAGGATGGAAGACTGAGGTTAGCAGTGGGGCCATCAGGTGCCTGCTCCTTCCTGGAACCTGCCAGGTTTCTTTCCATTTCTCTGCCTTGTTCTTTATGCCACAAGGGCGCCCTCAATAGGACCTCCCAGGTGCTAGAACCGGTCCTCAAGTCTTGCTTTATCAAGTCTAGCTTCAAGAGGTCAGGAAGATAGCTCAGTCTGAAAAGCACTTGTTTTGCAAGCACAAGGACCTGAGCTTAATCCTCTGATCTCACATAAAATGCCAGGTCTGGTGGCAGGATAGTCAACCTTCATTGTAAGGTTGGCACACGTGGGAAGTTGAAATCCCATTGAAGAATTGTCTCCATCAGATTGGCCTGTGGCCATGCCTGTGCATCATGTTTCTTGATTGGTAGTAGACGTAGAAGGAAGTAGCACACTGTGGATGGGGTTACCTCTGTACAGATAGACCTGGATTGTATATGGAACTTAACTTACTGTATTAGTCAGGGTTCTCTAGAGTCATGGAACTTATGGAATGTCTCTCTATATTGAGAGAATGTATGGTGATGACTTATAGTCTGCAGTCCAACTACCCAACAATGATTAGCTGTTAATGGGAAGTCCAAGGATCTAGAAGTTGCTCAGTCCTGTGAGGCTAGTTGTTTCAGCTGGGATCGTCTGTGGAAGTAGGTTCCAACAGATGTGCTGACAAGTAAATGCAAGCGGCGAAGAAGATCGAATTTCCCTTCTTCCAATGTCCTTATGTAGGTCTCCAGCAGAAGGTGTGGCCCAGATGAAAGGTGTGTACCATCACACCTAGACTTGCTTTGTCCTTGAACTCAGAGATTTTCTTGCCTTAGTCTCCTGGGATTAAAGATGTGTACTACCTTGCCTGGGCCTAAGCTTTTCATGGCCACCATGCCTCAAGATCTCCATGCCAAGATCCAGGTCAGAAACTTGTGACTTTCAGCATGAAGATCTGGATGACAGGTGAGCCCTCAAATTCTGAACTGTAGTTCATCTTAATATAGTCAAGTTGACAACCAGGACTAGCCATTACACTGATCAAGCCAGTAGGCAGCATTTCTCATGCTCCCTGCTTCAGTTCCTGCCTTCAGGGTCCTAGTTTGAACATTTGTCCTGACTTTCCTCAGTGCTTAGTTAAGAAGGGGAAGGAGTGGGATTACTTGAGAAGGATTAGAAGGTGTGGCCTTGTAACAGTAGGTGTAGCATGGCTGAAGGAAGTGTGTCACTGAGGGTGGGCTTTGAAGTTTCAAAAGACCATGCTAGGCCCAGTGTCTCTGCTTGCTTATAGATCAGGGTATAAAGCTCTTAGGGATTCTTATGGTACCACGCCTATCTGCTTCCCATCATGTTGATGATAGACTCACTCTCTGAAACTGTAGGCAAGCTCCCTAGTAAATGCTGCCTTTTGTGAGAGTTGCCATGGTCATGGTGTCTTCACAGCAATGGAACAGTGACCAAGACATGCAAGGCAGACAGCAAAGTAGAGCAGGTGGTGTGCGCATGTAATTCTGAGATGGGGAGACATTAGATGCATCTCCAGGGTCTGCTGTTCACTATTCTGACCTAACTGATGAACTGCAGGGAAATGAGAGACCCTGACTCAGGGGATAGCCCCCTCCCTCCCTCCTTCTGAATACTTACCCTCTCATTTCCATTGAAAAATGTTCTTTGTTATAGTTATAGCAACTGAAGATGCAGACCAGAGAGACTGTTGCAGATCACACCTAGATGCACTGACATGGTGGCTGCTAGGACCTGGAAGTTGCCTTTAGATCCCAAACTCCATTGTGACCTGGGGGAAGCAATGGATGAGTAGGTCTGAATTCAAGCCCCGAGTGGCCTCCTGCAGTGTTGTGACCTTAGGGGAGCCACTAACTAACCTCCCAGATCAGGTTCTTTCTCTTTTCAACGCCTGGAGCCAGGGGCAGCTTTCAGAGCTATTCCAGATTGAGGCAGAGGTGGTAATTAAACACTCATTCTATTACTTATAATAACCCAAAGGGATGAAGGACATCTTAATGTTGCTTTAATGAAGTACGAGAAAGCCTCCTCAGCCTGCCAAGTATAACATTGGGCCCAGGTTGTGGCATTATCTTTGTTTACAGGGCCCAGCTGGATGCGTTGGCATCTAAGGATGTATGGTGCTCTTCCATAGCAACAGCCTGGGGAGCCAGGAGTCTATTGTCCAGGAACAACATGGGCAGTTTCTCCCAATGCCTGCCACTATAGTTATAGCAACATCTGTGCCACAAGACTTACTTTTTCTATACATGTTTCACGAGGTAGAATTTCTTACGTCTGCTGTCATCATGGCTGTATTCTATGTTCATGTAGCTTCTAGCTTTCCCTATTTCCTGATATTTCACTTTGTCCTCTGTCAAGCCCTTGTATGATAAACAGAGATAACATGTCTCAGAGGAGGAAACTGAGGCAGGGAAGTGATTCCCAGTGGCTGTAGCTCATTTAATTTTGTTTTGACTTGATAGGAGAGATCAGAAAATGCGGTGGCTCACAGAAGTTTGTAACTCAGATCCTAAGGGACCAGACACCCTTTTCGGGTCTCCATGGGCATCAGGCATGTACATGGCACTCACATACATGCAGGCAAATACTCAAAATGCATAAAATAAAAATAACTATAAATAAAACAAAAAAATGCATGGGTGACACGAGGAAAACCTCATAATCATGGGTATCTATAACTTGTATATTTTACAAGGTAATTGATTAATACTATCCAAGCATGTATTCTTGGATAAGGAACTGGTCATTCATTTTTTAGGAGGAGAGAGAATGAAGCCTAGATGTCCTGTTTTCTCAAAGAAAGAAGGCTCAGACAAGTCTGCTCATTATAGAATAATGTTAAGAAGACACGTGCCCAGGAGCTTCCAGAATATCAAACCATCAATGTTAGACGAACAGGAGAAAAGAGGCACAGAAAGCACTTAATTCATGGGAAAGGCCTCATGACTCTGAAATTCACACCATTAGAGTAACACAAAAGCCTCATGGTATAATTTCAGTTACTTTGTAATAAACACAGGCTACTCTAAGGACCAGTGGTCCTTGTTTGTACAACTACATCTCCAACCAAAGTTAGCAAGTCATTAACCCAAGACCTTACAATTCCCAATGAAATAAAGGAAATATTCTTTTTTTTATTTTCATCTCTGGTAAATTTTCTAAGATTCCAGAAACATCAGCTACTAAACTCTTAAGATTACAGAGAAGCTACTAAAGTCATGAAGCTATGGAAATCCCAGAAACCGTGTAAACGGGGTAGCATTGAAAATGTGTAAGAATAAGAGTGACTGTCAAAAGAAATGGCATTCATCTCAACATAAAATCAGACACACTGAATCTGTTAGAAGAAGAAAAAGTTGTTTCGGGAAATATTAAAAAAAGTGAGCCTGCCAACTCTCTGCAGAGTCAGACCATGTTCCCTCCTGTGTTCCTGCCACCAGCCAGCTGGACCACAGGACTCCTGCCAGGCCAGCTCCCTTGGCAGTCACTCTCCAGTCCCCCCCCCCCCCCACCACCCCAACCCCGAGTTCATCTCGCTTCCATGAAATGCCTCACACAGCCCACGATCAGCCATCTCAACACCTAATTACCCAGTAGAAACATGACTCTTAAAGCTTAGTTATCCAATGAGATTTATATAACAATAAGATCACAATTTACAAGATGCCAATACAATAATCTCAGAGCCAATTGATAAAGATAAAGCTTTAACCCAACTATTCTAACTTTGTGAAAATCGTAGCTACTTGTGGCTGTTTAAAACCACGTGAGATCAGGATCTTCTTCCTGTCCGGCTGCCTCCAATGTTGGCTTCTCCTCCTCCTTCTCCGACCTCTCTCTGTCACCCCAACTCCTAGCTCCGCCTCCCCTTTCCTGTCCAATCACAGGCTTCCACTGCCCTCATGCGATTGGACAGGGAAAATCCTGCAACAGAATACTTTCTGAACAGAATACCTTTAGCACAGGCACATTTAAATGGGACTTAATGAAACTGAAAATCTTTGGCATGGCAAAGGATACTATCAATAGGACAAAGTGGCAGCCTACAGAATGGGAAAAGACTTCTACCAACAACATCTAATAGAGGACTAATATCCAAAGTATATAAAGAACTCAAATAACTAGATAGAAGGAAAACAAATATTCCATTTAAAGTGGGATACAGATCTAAACAGAATTCTCAAAATAGGAAACACATTGGCTGAGAAACAAAGGTTCAACATCCTTAGTCATCAGGGAAATGCAAATCAAAACTACCCTGAGATTCCATCTTACACCTGTTAGAATGGTTAAGATCAAAACACAAGTGACAGCTCATGCTGGCAAGGATGTAGAATATGGGGAGCACTCACTCGTCCATTGCTGGTGGGAGTGCAAACTTGTACAGCCACTATGGACATCAATATGGCGGTTACTCAGGGAGATAGAAACCAGTTTACTGATTTACCTCAAGAGCCCGCTATACCACTCTTGGACTTATACCCAAAAGATGATTCATCCTACCACAGAGATATTTGCTGAACCATGTTCATTGCTGCCCTATTTATCAGAAATTGCAAGCAACCTAGATGCCACTCAACAGAAGAATAGATAAAGAAAATGTGGTACATTTACACAATGGAGTCTTACTCAGCTGTTTAAAAAAAAATGACATCATGAAATGTGCAAGCACATGGATGGAACTAGAAAAAACAATTATCCTGAGCGAGGTAACCCAGACCCAGAAAGACACAAATGTATGTACTCGCTTATATGTGGATATTAGCTGTTAAGTCAGTGAACAGGGCCTGCATGCATCTGCTTTAGGTGTTGTCCTAGAGCTAAAAGAAGTGAACATATGATCCCGTCTCTAACCCAGAAGCTATCTCCAACTGATATCCCCTTCCAAATGAAAATTTAGTTTTCTCCAAGGGAGTCTTACCTGGAGAAAAATGTACTCTTAAAGTGTAGGCTGTATGCCTCATGGTAGACGGCCAACAGAAAATGTACTCAATGGCATCAAAGGTTCCTTGTTCATACTGTCATGTCAAGATGGCTTTTAAAAAAAATTCTAATTTTATTTATTTGGTTTTTATATCTCTTTTTTTAAATTCTAAAAGTTCTTTACATATATATTATGGTTTCCAGTTTCATGTTTTTATTGGATTTCTGAGTATTGGTATGAGCGGGTCTCTGCATCTATATTTCTCATGCCTTTTCTTGGGCTTTTTTCCTTCTGATTCTTCTAACTTATTCTGATCTGTACTTTTGTTTTATCTTATTATATTTTATTTTATTATTATCCCTTTGAAACCTGTTTGTTTTGTTTTCTTTTCCTTTTTTTATTTCTTTTTTTAAAATTCTTTTTTTTTAATTTTTAAAAATTTTTTAAATTTATTTTTTTAAATTAGGTATTTTCTTCATTTACATTTCCAATGCTATCCCAAAAGTCCCCCAGACACTCCCCCCTCCCCTCCCCACCCACTCCCACTTCTTGGCACTGGCATTCCCCTGTACTGAGGCATATAAAGATTGCAAGACCAATGGGCCTCTCTTCCCAATGATGGCCGACTAGGCCATCTTCTGATATATATGCAGCTAGAGACACGAGCTCTGGGGGTACTGGTTAGTTCATATTGTTGTTCCACCTATCGGGTTGCAGACCCCTTTAGCTCCTTGGGTACTTTCTCTAGCTCCTCCACTGGGGGCCCTGTGATCCATCCAATAGCTGACTGTGAGCACCCACTTCTGTGTTTGCCAGGCCCTGGCATAGTCTCACAAGAGACAGCTATATCTGGGTCTTTTCAGCAAAATCTTGCTAGTGTATGCTATGGTGTCAGTGTTTGGAGGCTGATTATGGGATGGATCCCTGGATATGGCAGTCTCTAGATGGTCCATCATTTTGTCTCAGCTCCAAACTGTGTCTCTGTAACTCCTTCCATGGGTATTTTGTTCCCAATTCTAAGAAGGGGCAAAGTGTCCACACTTTGGTCTTCGTTCTTCTTGAGTTTCATGTGTTTTGCAAACTGTATCTTGTATCTTGGGTATTCTAAGTTTATGGGCTAATATCCACTTATCAGGGAGTACATATCATATTTATATTATTACATTTTATTTTATTATTATCCCTTTGAAGCCTGTTTGTTTTCTTTTTAAATTCTTTTTTTTTTAAGATTTATTTAATTATTATATGTGAGTACACCGTAGCTATCTTTTAGACACTCCAGAAGAGGGCGTCAGATCCCATTACAGATGGTTGTGAGCCACCATGTGGTTGCTGGGATTTGAACTTAGAACCTTCAGAAGAGCAGTCAGTGCTCTTAACTGCTGAGCCATCTCTCCAGCCCTGCCTGTTTGTTTTCTAATGAGAGCCAAGAAGGAGGTAGATCCAAATGGGAGGGGAAAGTGGGAAGAACTAGGAGGAGTAGAGGGAGGGGAAATTGTAATCAGAATATTTAGGATTAAAAAAAAATCTATTTTTTTTGTGTGTGTGAAAGGAAAAAAATAAACCAAATAAATAAAACCAAACCAACACAACAACAATAAAACAAACAAGATGGCGGCGTCCACATCATCACATCCACTTATGGTGTAAGGAAGGACTTTAGCTAGTTAGTAGCTTCCTTTGTTGGGAGCCTTGGTATTTTAAGGTATTAGAATACCAAAGGGAATTAATATGTTAATATTTAGATTTTAATTAAGTGTCTGAGAGTGCCAGGTTAAGTTTGTAATTGAGGTTTATACTGATTGGGAAAATTTATTTTGCAGAATCATAATTTTTTTACTTACCACTTGTTAGTAGTTGTGAATATTTACAGCAACATTGGTTATATAATATTTAACAGATTTCTTATTAGCTAATAAATTCTTAAGATTAGTACTTGGGACATTGCCAAAATTATAATTAGTAGCAAGTGTTCCTTCGAATGCTTAGATTCCCTGAGGCCCTGAGAAAATCCATTAGCACTGAGATTAGAAAACCATCACTTCTCTAACGCAGAGTCAGAGAAATTCAGAACACTCAAACATAAACGTTCAGTTATGACCTGCCCAATGATCTCTTAAACCCAATCTTTTGGACATGACTCCTTCTGGGCAGAAGTTTTGAGACCCTAGAATATAATAAAGCAGTTGGGCTACAATTCTCAATTCCTAGTTGGAAGTCCCTCTTTCCAGTAGCTTCTAATGAATATCAGAATTGAAGCTTAAGTCTGGGGTAAGACCATCAGCCATTAAACTTATGGAGTTATTGAAATCCTAGGAACAGTGTAAAGGATGCAACACCGAGAATGTATAAGAAGAGTAAGATCTAAAAGGATAGCGTCCACATCCTGCATCACGAAGCCCCATCAGTTAAGATGGAAAACACTTATCTATTCATGTATTCATGGGGTCAATAAGCTGAGGGCAGAATAGGTTGCTGGTGCTTTGTTCAGATATCCTAGTTGAGGGGTGGGTGGGGACTTGGCTTGGAGCTGAAAAATTTGCCTCCCAGCAAATTTAACTCCGAGGAAGGCCTGGTACAGACAGCTTTACCTTCCTATAGGAGATATCCGAGATGATCAGCCATGATAATTGGGCCCTGAAAAGGCCCGTGTGTTGGTGATATTAGGAGGTGGAGGAACCTCCTAATATGGAGTGGAAGGGAGTGAGGTATCAGAGGGCATGGCTTTTAGGGGATATTGGGATTCTGAGATTTCCTTTCCCTTTATTTCCTGGCTACCATAAAGTAGGTCGTTTCCCCCCAATATTTCCTTCCACTACGATGGACTAGCCACTGCATTAGCCACAGGTCCAAAGGCTACTGGACCAGTTGTGATTAACTTTAATCTCTAAAACCTAGAGTCAAAATAAACCTTTGTTCTTTTTAAAATTGATGATCTTAGACATGCTTGTACAACGACAGAGAACTGAGTAAAATCTTTACAGTTGTGTGTATATGTGGTGTGTGTGTGTGTTGTCAGTGTGAGTGTGGAGGACAAAAGACAGCTTTCAGGAATTGGTTTTCTCCTTCTACCTCGGGTTCTGGGGACTAACTCAGGTCATCAGGCTTATATGACAAGCTTTTAATCATTGAGCCATCTTACGAGTGCAACCACATCAGTTTCTAACAAATACAAAGTAGAAAGCGTTATTTTGTCTTATACTTATGGAGGGTTGCACCCATGGTTGGTTATCCCGGATGCCTGTGGATCAGTATAGCAAAGCAGCACATTGTAGTGACTGATGAGCCTACTGTAAAGTCAAAATGACAGAGACCAGGGCAGTGATGATGTCCTACATCCCTTCAATGTCATGTCTACAATGATCAGATTTCCTGTTGGGTCTCACTTCCTCCCCTAAGTGACATGGTTTGGGGACTGAGCTTTTAATACATGGGTCTTTAGGAGACATTAGCCAGGCCTATGGTACCTTAATCATCATTGGTTGGACACATTAGTTCTTTATCACTTGAATTCTCTGATGGGTGAAAGTCAAGGGCATCTGGCCTCCCTGAAGTATACAGTCCATAGGAGATGAGGGCAAGCAGGTTGCCTGCCACAACTGAGCATGCTCATTTAACTGCATCTCATTTATTAGAAGAACTACTCGATAGAGCTGACACTGGAGAAGAGAGGCATCAGATTGTCCCTGTCTTGCTTACTTTCCTGTGTGATAAATACACTGACAAAAGCAACTCAAGGGAGAAACTTTGAGTGTGCAATTCCAGAGAGATAAAACCCATCATGGGAAGACATGTAGCAGGTATAAGGCGTGGAGAATCCCTGAAAGAAGACCCCAGACTCAAATAGGATGCAAATGCTGTGATGGTTTGTATATATGGCTTGGGCCAGGGAGTGGCACTATTAGAAAGTGTGGCCTTATTGGAGTAGGTGTGTCACTGTCCAACTCCAATAAGGCTCTAGTCCTAGCTGCCTGGAAGTCAGTATTCTCCTAGCTGCCTTTGGAACAAGAGGCAGAACTCTCAGCTCCTGCACCACACCTGCCTGGATGCTGCCATGTTCCCGCCTTGATGATAATGGACTGAACCTCTGAACCTGTAAGCCAGCCTCAATTAAATGTTGTCCTTTATAAGACTTGCCTTGTTCATGGTGCCTGTTCACAGCAGTACAACCCTAACTAAGACAATTGCAAAGAACTTTTACTCTGCAGAGACATCCAGCATGCCAGGGTCAACCATTTATATAAAATGGTGACCAGAAGAGGAACTCTTTTTATGCAAGGTGAGAGGAATTTTAAGGAATTGTTACATAATTTGTTGGCATGATTGCCTAGGCATGCAGCAGTTATATTAGTACAATTTTGATTGGTTGTTACGTTAGTTTTACCATTTTTGGTCTTAAAGAAATTCCAGGAACTGACTTAGCTCCGGGTTTGTTATCTTTCTCAGTCAAATGTCCCAGGGACTCACTAAGCTCCAGGCTCATCCTTCCTGTTGGTCAAATGTCAGGGCAATCATTGTCCATGGCTCCCCCTAGGAGCCTGGTTCATTTCCTTGGGAAACTGGAAAATTTCTACTCCCTGGGTTTTTAGACTTCTCACAAGGAGGAGCAGACATTGTCTGATTCCATCATACTTCATCTACATTCAGGAAGTGGAGAATGAACAGGAAGTGGGTGTGGCCTAGAAAGCTCAAGGCCCATCTCTAAGTGACTCACTTCCTCCAGCCAGTTTCCACCTTGCAAAGGGTCCTCCACCTTTCCAAATATTGACATCTGCTGAGGAAACAATTCAGATGCAGTTGGCTACAGTTCAGACTCCAGCAGCCTCTTGCAGGAAAGGTGGGGTAGCTCATAGCTCCTCAGACATGAGTGCCAGGCATGAGGGTTCTGAACATGGAATAATTGACTGTGCAGCCTTGCTCCCTCCCTCACTTAAGGTTTTCTTTTTTTTTTTTTTTTGTTTTGTTTTGTTTTGTTTTGTTTTTCGAGACAGGGTTTCTCTGTGCCTTGGCTGTCCTGGAACTCACTTTGTAGACCAGGCTGGCCTCGAACTCAGAAATCCGCCTGCCTCTGCCTCCCGAGTGCTGGGATTAGAGGCATGCGCCACCACGCCCGGCAAGGTTTTCTTTTAAGGAGTGCATGTCTCTCTGGGTTGAGATGTTATATTACCTTGGCCGTTCAAGCTCCATTCAGTAGCATGAACACAGTGAAAACTACACTTTGCCTACTAATTGCCAACCTTGTAACTTCTGCTCCTTTAGATAGACACCCTTCCTTTACTTTAATCTGTCAGAACAAAACCTGTTATCTGTTTTTTTTTATTCTTTCTTTTTCCTTTACAAGCCTGGGTTTTATAGCAAGCAGCTCTGAAAGTATGAACAAGGGTCTCTCTCTCTCTCTCCCCCTCCCTCCCTCCCTCCCCCCTCTTGATTTTGCTCATTTTGACCTGGAATCAATTCTCTAAGTCTTTCTTTCTTTCTTTCTTTCTTTCTTTCTTTCTTTCTTTCTTTCTTTCTTTCTTTCTTTCTTTCTTTCTTTCTTTCTTTCTTCTTCTCTCTCTCTCTCTCTCTCTCTCTCTCTCTCTCTCTCTCTCTCTCTCTCTCTTTTGGTTTTTCAAGTCAGGGTTTCCTCTGTGTAGCCCTGGCTGTCCTGGAACTCACTCTGTAGACCAGGCTGGCCTTGAACTCAGAAATCTGCCTGCCTCTGCCTCCCACATGCTGGGATTAAAGGTGTGCACCACCACTGCCTGGCTGTATGTATGTCTTGCCCCTACCCACAAAAGGGCCTGATGACTGGTTTATTCACGGCTAACCCAGTCCATCATTGTATTAATGCAAAGTGTAATGCGGTTGCCTGTGGTTGGCTTTTGACCCTGCACATTCTCTATCTTGCCCCGATGTTGAATATGGAGCTAGATGAGGACTGGACAGTAGGGTAAAATGAAGATGGGTTTAAGAGATGAGAAGAAAAAGCTTGAAGATGCCCAGTTTCCTAGTAAGCAATTGAGAGGACAGGGAGTCTATTTTAGAGGTAGTGAGAGAGAGAGAGAAAACAAATATGTCCTTCTGTGTGATTTGAATAAGAATAGTTCTCATAGACTCATAGATTTGAGTGCTTGGTCACCAGGGAGTGCATTATTAGATGTGGACTCCTTAGAGTAGGTGTGGTTTTGTTAGAAGAAGTATGTCACTGGAGGCTGGCTTTGAGATTTCAAAGGCTTAAGCCAGGCCCAGGGTACTCTCTTCCTTCTTCCTGCCAATTCAGGCTTAGAACTCTCAGCTCCTTCTCCGGCACCATGTCTGCCTGCTCGCCACCATGCTTCCTGTCAAGATGACAGTGGGCTAAATCTCTGAACTGTAAACCAGCCCCAATTATAAGAGCTGTATAATTTCCTTTATAAGAACTGCTGTGGTCATGGTGTCTCTTCACAAAAATAAAACTCTAATGAAGACACCCTCCATTCCTGATGGGGCCTGAGCCTTGGCATTTCCTGGGGGGTTTGTTGCCCTGGATTTTCTTAGAGGAGGGCCGCCATTACTGTTCCTCTGAACTTGGTGAAAAGGGAATGAAGATAAGGGTGGACACATTTATCTTGTAGGTAGAGGGCAGGTAGTTGCTGTTCCTCATGCAGCAGGAAGTAAGGTCGTTGTGGTGTCAGGGGCTTAAGTAGGAGAAGTCTTGGGTTATTTACTATATCGAGTAGAGAAGGACAAATGTCATGAATTGAGAATAGAAACAACATATCCATTTGTATACTCCCCCCCCCCCGTAGTTCTCAGAAGCTTGAGGGTGTAATAGAAGGCAGATGGTGGCTTTTGTTTTGTTTTTTAAACTTCCTTAATTTGTAGGTAGGTTTCTTGTAAGCAGCATATAGTGAGGACTTCCCTGCTCCCCATAATCCGAGAAGCTCTGCCTTTTAATAGATAAGTTTAGTTTATTTACATTTTAGTGTGTTTATTGTTATAGCTGAGTTTAAATCTACCAATTTGCTCTTTGTTTTCTGTTTGTCCCATCTGCTTTTGTTCTGTTTCTTTATTTCTTGGTCTTCCTTCTTTTGAAAATCAACTCTCATGATCCATTTAATCTTCATTGTAGGCTCAGGAACTATAATTCTTCATTATGTTATTTTTGGGATTGCTCTGTGGTATATGGTGAAGTATTTAACTTGGCACTGTCTAGTGATGCCACACCACTTTGTGCACAGAAAAATCTTACTCTCTATTCTTTTCCTCATATCTACTTCTTTCTTCCTTTCTTTTCTTTTTTTCTTTTTTCTTTTCTTTTTTCTTTTTTTCTCGAGACAGGGTTTCTCTGTATAGCTCTGGCTGTCCTTGAACTCACTTTGTAGACCAGGCTGGCCTCGAACTCAGAAATACCCCTGCCTCTGCCTTCCGACTGCTGGGATTAAAGATGTGTGCCACTATGCCTGGCATATCTATTTCTTATATATATTACAAGCCACATGTTACATGAAAATCTCAAACATTTCTTCTTTTCTTTTCTTTCTTTCTTTTTTTAAAGATTTATTTATTATATGTAAGTACACTGTAGCTGTCCTCAGATACTCTAGAAGAGGGCATCAGATTTCGTACGGATGGTTGTGAGCCACCATGTGGTTGCTGGGATTTGAACTTGGGACCTTCAGAAGAGCAGTCGGCGCTCTTAACCACTGAGCCATCTCGCCAGCCCCCCATTTCTTATTTTCAATACTGTTTTAGAACTCATTTCTGTTGGGGGCAGAGTTCTATGTTCACAGTCAGCTATTGGATGGATCACAGGGCCCCCAATGGAGGAGCTAGAGAAAGTAACCAGGAGCTAAAGGGATCTGCAACCCTATAGGTGGAACAACAATATGAACTAACCAGTATCCCCCGGAGCTCGTGTCTCTAGCTGCATATGTATCAGAAGATGGCCTAGTCGGCCATCAGTGGAAAGAGAGGCCCATTGGTCATGCAAACTTTATATGCCTCAGTACAGGGGAATGCCAGGGCCAAGAAGTGGGAGTGGGTAGGTGGGAGAGTGGGTGGAGGAGCGTGTGGGGGACTTTTGGGATAGCATTGGAAATGTTAATGAAATAAATACCTAATAAAAAAAAAGAAAAAGTTATTTCTTTTGGTCCTGTAGATTATTGTTCTGTGTTTTGGTTTGAAGTGCTGTGAAAAATGTCTCCTTCAGTTCTTAGTTTTACACAACCTCTTTGGATCTGGCTGTGTGTATACCTGTGTATTAGTCAGGGCCTCTAGAGTATCAAGATTATAGAGTGAATCTCTCTTTTTCTATCTCTACACACACATGTGCATACACACATGTGCATGCACTACACACATGTACACACATGTGTGTATCTGGGTCATATGGTGGTTCTATTTTTGCATTTTTGAGAGATCCCCACACTGGTTCCAACAGTGGCTATGCCAGTCTAAGCTCCCACTCATAGTAAACAAGTTCCTCTTTCACCGCATCCTCTCCAGAGTTTATTGTCACCTGTTTTGATGGGATGAAATTGGGATGAAATGGAATCTCTCAGTTTTGGTTTGCATTTCTGTGATGAGTAGACATGTTGAACTCTTGAAAACACATATTGGCTACTTGTAATTTCTTCTTTTGAGAACTGTCTGTTTAGTTCATTGACAAATTTCTTGATTAGTGATGTTTTTTTATATTTAAAATGTGCAGTTCTTTATATCTTATAGATATTAACCCCTCTCTGAAGTATAGCTGTGAAATAGTTTCCTCTATTTTGTAGTCTAGCTGTTCATTCTGCTGATAGATCTTTTGGATGTACAGAGTCTTTGGTTTCATATAATCCCATTTGTCAATTCCTGAGGCTATTTCTTGTACTACTGGAGTTCTTTTCGAGAACTCTGAAGTGTTTCCCCAATGGTCCTAGTTTTAAAATAAGGTCTCTAATTTTAACTGACTTTTGTTCATTGTGAGAGAGGAGGGTTCTAATTTCATCTTCGGCCCTGTATGTCTGGTTTTGCCATCACCTTTGGAGGAAAAGGCTGTCTTTTTTTCCAGTGCGTGTTTTTAATATTGTTGTCAAATTCCACGGGTTTATTGTTGGGTCTCTGTTATCTTCTAGCGGTCTTGGTCTACATGTCTGCTTTTGTGCTGGTACCAGATTGCCTTTGTCAGCCATGGCTCTGTAGCATCATTTGCAGTTAGGTAGTAGGAGCTCTCTGGCTGTGCTCTTCCTGGTTAGAATCACCCTGGACATCTGTGGTCTTTTGTATTTCCATACAAATTTTGGGATTTTTTCCCCCCTCCCTGCCTGTGAAGAATGTCACTGGAACTTTGATGGGGATCATATTGAATCTGTATTTGCTTTTGCTTGCATATGGTATTTTTTGGGAGGAATATTGTGAATGAAATATTTTTCCTCATTTTTTTGTTAGCATATTCATTATCATTATATTTAAAGGCTACTAACTTTTAAAAAAATTTTAAAGGCTACTGACTTATATATATATATTGATTTTGTATCATACTACTTTACAAAAAGTGTTTATCAGATCCAAAAGTTGTCTTTTTTTTGGTAGAGCCCATGGGACTTCTAAGTATAGATTTATGCCATTTGGAAACAGGAAAAGTTTATCTTTGGAAGAGTTTAACTTTTTATTTTTAAGCTCTTATCATTTTTATTTATTTCTTTTCTCTTTTTGATTTACCTAAGACTTCAAGCAATATATTGAGTAAGAGTGGAGGGAGGGAGTGGATGCTTTTGTATCATGTCATATTTTAGAGGAAATGGCCTCAGTTCCCCTCAGTGAGTGTAACATTGGCTACAAATATGCTGTGTGCAGCCTTTATTGTACTGAGGTATATTTTGCCTGTTCCTAGTTTATTTAAGACATTTTTCCTTTTATTCTTCTCTCATATATTAAATGCAGGATGATCTCCCTCCTCCCAGTCCCTTCCCTTCTCCTTCCCTCTCCCCTCCCCCCTAGATCTACTCCTCCAGTTCCCTTCATAAAAGAGCAGCCTTTCTACAGATATCAACTAAACATAGCATAACAAGTTACAATAAGACTAGGCACGTACTTCTTATCAAAGCTGGACAAGGCAACCCAGATAGGAGGGCCTTGGCTTCTAGCCCTCTAGGCAATGTTAGACATGGACTCCCTCTTACAGGATGGGTCTCATGTTGAACCAACCTTTGGTTGGCCACTCCCACAGGTTCTGTGTCACCTTTACCCCAGCACATCTGGCAGGCAGGATGAACTATAGGTAAAAGGTTTTGTGGCTGGGTTGGTGTTTCAATCCCTCCACTGAAGGCTTTACCTGGTTACAGAAGATGGCTGGTTCCCCTGTTACTAGGAGATTTTGTGTCTTAGTCAGGGTTTCAATTGCAGGACAAACATCATGACCAAGAAGCAAGTTGGGGAGGAAAGGGTTTATTTGGCTTACACTTCCATACTGCTGTTCATCACCAAAGAAGTCAGGACTGGAACTCAAGCAGGTCAGAAAGCAGGAGCTGATGCAGAGGCCATGGAGGGATGTTCTTTACTGGCTTGCTTCCCCTGGCTTGCTCAGCCTGCTCTCTTATAGAACCCAAGACTACCAGCCCAGAGATGGTCCCACCCACAAGGGGTCCTACCCCCTTGATCACTAATTGAGAAAATGCCTTACAGCTGGATCTCATGGAGGCATTTTCTCAACTGAAGCTCCTTTCTCTGTGATAACTCCAGCTGTGTCAAGTTGACACAAAACTAGCCAGTACATTTTGTTAGTGTCACTTGTAGATCCCAGGGAGTTTCCATTGTAATAGGTTTCTATCTTGCCCCCAAGTCACCTCTCCCAGTACTGTTTCCCCTCACCCCGCAACCTGACCACTCCTGTTCCCATCACTACCTGCCTCCACATGTGAGCGAAATCTATTCTATTTCCCCTTTCTAGGGAGATCCTTGTCCCCACTTTGAGCCCCCTTGTTACTTAGCCGCTCTGGGTCTGCAGATTGCAGCATGGTTGTCCTTTGCTCATAGTTAATATACACTTATGAGTGTATGCCATGTTTGTCTTTCTGGGTTTGGGCTACCACACTCAGTATATTTCTTTCTAGTTCCAATCATCTGCTTGCAAACTTCATGATGTATGAAAAAAAAAAACAGTTGAGTAATACTCCATTGTGTAAATGTACTACATTTTCCTGATCCATTCTGTGGTTGAGAGACATCTAAGTTGTTTCCAGTTTCTGGCTATTGTGCGTAAAGCTGCTATGAATGTAGTTGAGTAAGTATCCTTGTGGTAGGATGGCGAGTCCTTTGGATATGTGCTCAGTAGTGGAATTGCTGGGTCTTGAACTAGACAGATACCCAGTTTTCTAAGAAACCGCCATATTGGTTTCTAAAGTATGTATGTTTGCACTCCTAACAACATTGGACGTGTTCCCCTTGGTCCACAACCTCTCCAGCATGAGCTGTCAATTGTGTTTTTGATTTTAGCCATTCTGACAGGTGGAAGATGGAATCTCAAATTAATTTTGATTTGCATTTCCCTGACGGCTAAAGCTGTTGAACATCCCTTTAAATCTTTCTTAGCCATTTGAGATTCCCCTGTTAAGACTTCTGTTTAGATCTGTATCTGATTTTTAAGTTGTATTATTTGGTTTGTTGATGTCTTGTTTATTGAGTCCTTTATATGTTTTAGATATCAGCCTTCTGTCAGATGTGGGGTTGATTGAAATCTTTTCTCATTCTGTAGGCTACAGATTTTTTTCCCCCTAATAATGGTGTCCTTTGTCTTACAGAAGCTTTTCAGTTTCGTGAGGTCACATTTGTTAATTGCTGGTCTTAGTGTCCATGATAATGGTGTTCTGCTCAGAAAGTCTTCTCTTGTTCCAATGTGTTCAAGGCTATTCTTCTCTTCTTTTAGGTTCAGTGTATAATTTTATGTTGCAGTCTTTGATCCACTTGGACTTGAGTTTTGTGCAGGTTTATCGATTTATTTGCAGTCTTCTATTTACTGATACCTCGTTAGACCAGCACCATTTGTTAAAGATGCTTTCTTTTTTCCATTGCATATTTCTTTTTTAAAAAAAAATCACGTGTCCATAGGTATGTGAATTTACAACAGGGTCTTCAACTTGATTTCATCAATCAGCTTGCCTACTCTTGTGTCAAGCCACATTATTATTCTTTTTTATTACTATTGCTTTGTAGTACATCTTGAAATTAAGATTAAGAATTGTGAAATTAAGATTAAGAATTGTGTTGGAATTTTGATGGGGATTGTATTAAACCTGTAGATTGCTTTTGAGAAGATGGCAATTTTTACTAGGTTAATCTTACCAATCCAGGAGCATGGGAGATTTTTTTTCTTCAAAACTTGAATTATAAAGTTATGTTGAAATTTGTCAAATGCATTTATGGATATATTGATACGATCCTGTGATTTCTGTCTTTAAGCATATTAATACGATGTTGCATTTGTCTATTTGCACATGTTGAACCAATCTTGCATTGCTAGAATGAAATCTACCTGCTTGTGGTATATGATCTTCCTACTTGACTCTGAATTCAGCTTGTGGATATCTTGGTATTTGGGGTTATTTTGTCTTCGTAGAATATATTTTGCCTTAGTTCTTTTTGGGAAACTTTGAGAAGTGCTGGTATGAGACTTCTCTTGAAAATCTGGTAGAATTCAGCCGTATACACACCAAACTCTGGGTCTCTTTGTGGAGACGTTTTTAATTCCTGCTTTGATATCATTGCTTGTTATGGATCTGTTGAAACGATCTCTTCTGGCTCTAAATTTAGTAGGTTATATACATTTTGAAATTTGTCCATTTCTTGTAGCCTTTCCAACTTTGGGCAGTAAAAGTTTTCAAAGTATTCTCTGATGATCTTCTGGATTTTGTTGGAGTCAGTTGTCAAATCTTTTTATATCTCCGATGACATTAATTTGTATCTTCTTGCTCTTTTGGTTATCTTGGCTAGGGTTTGATAAATCTTTCAGAGGACCAATTCTGTCTGGTTAATTATATGTCTTTTTTTTTTTTTTAAAAACTTACTTCATTAATTTCTCCTGTAATGTCTGTTATTTCTTGCCATCTGTTGCACTCTGGGTTTGCTGCTTCTTGCTATTTTCTTCTCTCATTGCCACAATAGCCCACTGTTCATTGAGAAGTGTGTGGTGCAGCTTTCCCGTTCCTGTGTATGCTCGGAGTTTGCTTGGTGCTGATTTATGGTTTTACCTCACCATGGGCTGGTAGGATGCTGGGGATTATGTTGAATTTGTCTTTATTACAGCTTGCTTTGTGGCTTACAAAGTGGCCAATTTTACCATCAGTTCCATGCGCTGCTGCAAAGAATTTATTTGTATTCTCTGTTGTATGGAATGTTTGGGAACTACTTAACTGAGTCCAACTGATCCCATATAAATTAAATTTTTTATTACATTCATTTTGTGTATTTGTGCATGTATGTGGGTGTGCATGCCACTCTACACATGTGGAGGGCGTTTGAGGGTCAGGTTTCTCCTTCCGCTGTGTGTATCTGGGGGATCAAACTCAGGTCATTAGGTCCTTGGTGGCAGATGTCTTTACTGTCTGAGATATTTCATTGCCCAAAATATGCTGTAATCTAGCTTTCTTTGTTGTTTTTTTCACTAGGAATACTTATCAAGATGTGAGAATAAAGTCTCTCATTATTGTGTACAGACCTGTGTGATATTTATGCCTGTTAGTGTTTGTTTAATGAAACAGGGTTCCAAGATTTGGTGAATATTTATAGTAGCTGCATCCTCTTGCTAAATTTCCTTTTATTAATATATGGTGTTTCTCTTTTACAATTTTTGGTTTGGTTTAAGGTCTTAACAGATTTAAGAGAATTGCTATACTAGTCTGTGTCTGTTTGCTTGGTAGATTGATTTCCAATGTGTGACTTTCAGTTGATGATATTTTTCTGAGCAATATTTGTTTCTTGGAGACAGTAGATGGTTAGGTCACCTTTCTTGATCTAGGTTGTTAGCTTTTGTTTTTTTAACTCTAAGGTTTTCATTTAAGGTTTGCTATTGTTCATTTTAAATAGACGTTACATTTATTTGTGTGTGGATGTGTGTGGATGGGTGGGCACATGCCCCAGCATGTATGTCAACATCAAAGTGTACCTTGTAGAAGTGAATCCTTGTTTTTCATGTTAGTCTTGGGGATGGCACACAGGTTGCCACACCTGATAGCAGCTGCTTTTCCTTACAAGTCATCTCAGGAACTCAGCTTTGTTTACTAATTTTTTTATTTGTTGTTCTGGCTGGCTGGTTGATTGATGTTGTTTTCTTTGTCTCCTGATGGTGTTGGATGACTGGTGAATTTCTGTGTTGGATATATTCTGATTCCTTCCCATTCTCCTCTGGTCATCTGTTGCTATCATAGACTGTATTCTTTCCTGTTCTTGTGTTTGGAATTATCTTTCTTCTTTCCTGTTTTCTTGTCCCTATTCTTCTACTTGTCCTCGTTCTCCTGCTCGTCTCTCTTCTTATGTATACAGCATTCCTTTAAGACTTTTCTGCAGTTCTGGCTTAGTTGTCATAAATGGCCCAAACTTGTGTTTGCCTTGAAGTGTTCCTATTTCTCCATCAACTTTAAGAGAACGTTGTTGGGTGTGGCAATCCTGGGAGACAATCATTTACTCTCAGGGACTGAAATGTGTCATGTTTTCCTCTTATGGCTTTTAGTATTACTTCTTTACTCTGTATTTTTGACATCTTGATTATGCCACCTCACGGAGTTCTCTGCTGCTCACATTTATATGGGGTTCTAAATGCTTCTTATTTTTGGATATCTATTTCTTTCTTCAAGTTTGGGAAATTCTAGGCTGTAATTTCACCAAATGGCTTGTCTGAGCCATTTAGATTTTATCTTTAAGTCATTTTCATTGGGAGCCATTACCATGGGATTGACAGCTGTTGGAGATGTGTTGCTTTGGCATCTCACGTTTCTTGTTTTTTTTTTTTTTTTTTTTTTTTTTTTTTTTTAACTTGCTTATCTTGAGTTAGTTGGTTGGCTATGGATATTGTTGTTCCTTTAATGCAGGTCACCTTTTTTTTTTGCCTTCTTTCAGGGGAGGCATTTGTAGTGTTTGGAAGAGACTAAGTTTAGTATAGTTTGTGTAGTGTTTTCTATGTTAGACTGGTGGTCTAAGCAGTGGGCTCTATGGAGTCTGTCTTTGTAGGCTGAGTTCTTTCTTCAGAAACAACCACTGTCTAGTGGTTAACCCATTCTGATGTGATTCTGACAAAGTGACAAGATCCTGGAAAAGTGGGAGGATGGGTTCCCCACTTTAAAATCAGACCTTAGAATTAAAACATTGAGCCTTAATCAGAGAACTTTGTCTTGGCTCGTTATTTCTCTCATCATCCTTCCCATCCATCCCCAGCTTTCCTTTCAGGAACCCAGGAACCCATGGCTGCTGGCGGCTACAGCAGGAGGCTATGAAATGGATACTTAATGGGTACTGGTTGTTCTAGAGAATTAAGGGACCCCAATAGTACTGTGAATGCTAATGCTAGTTATTGCAGACACACGTAGAAAGAAGGAGGAGGAGGAAGAGGAAGAGGAGGAGGAAGAAGAGGAGAGAGAGGAGGAGAAGGAGAGGAGGAAAAGGAGGAGGAGGAGGAAGAAGAGGAGGAGGAGAGGAGGAAAAGGAAAAGAAGGAGGAGGAGGAGGAGGAGGAGAGAATAAAAACCAACCCTGTGCTTAAAATTAGGTTTCTAGTCAAGAGGTGGAGAAAGGACACATACAGAGAAATGGGAATAACAGAGGCAAAGGAAAAGTGAGAGGAGAAGTTTTGGTTCAGGGTAGACTACAAAGAGAGGGTAGGATAAAAAAAATTGTACTCAATATCTGTAGACCAGGCCAGTTTCTGGGTGTTGGGAGGTATAAGGGGACAGGGAGGGGCGGGGAGGGAGAAGGTCTGAATCCTGTCAACATTGGGGATGAGTAGGGACCATGCTAGTGCTAAGGAATTCTATAGATGAAGAGTTTCTGTGTCCCCTCTTACAGATGCCTTGCACTGACTTCCTAGACTTTACTCTGGGCAGCACTCCATGTTGACTGCTCCCAATCAAGTTCTCTAGCGGATCCCTACCTTCACTTCTGTTGGAGTTTTCTTGTGATAATTGCCTCTGTTCTGTAATCTGGGGAGGGGGGGGGATGTTAAGATAAACCCTGCCTAGCAAAGGTAGCTGGGAATCCCATCCCACAGGGCTCGCACGGGCAGCTTTGTTTCCTTGGCTATAATTAGCCATTTGCTTCAGGCTTCCATCCTTCCCAGAAAGTTCCCTTTCTTCTACATTTGTGTGTATTGGGTCAGATGTTTCTAACCAGAAGCAGCAGCAACCTATTTTCCACTAGCCCACGAGCTCCTTCTGCTTCCAAAGTGAGTGGTGGTGGTGTTTGTGTGTGTGTGTGTGTGTGTGTGTGTGTGTGTGTGTGTGTGTGTGAGAGAGAGAGAGAGAGAGAGAGAGAGAGAGAGAGAGAGAGAGAGAGAGAGAGAGGTGGGGGGAGATGTCCTGGAGCTGCATTTGTGGGCAGAGCTGTTGTGCATTGCTGGTGAGCGCCCATAGATTGAGGCCACCCCTTTCCCTTGCAGCCAGTCCATTTCCACAATGCCCCTCTCTGTGATCTTGTGCTTCTCTGCATCACGGTCTTGTTTCACAGTGAGGGTTTGCCCTGTTCAGAAAGGATGATGATATGGAGCTGTTATGATCCCTCTTCTCAGGGATGCTCAGAGCACTGGGCTGGACCCCATCCTCTGCTCATAGGATCTGCCTCTTCTCTCTCACATTTCTGACTCTGCTGTTCTCTGGCATGCAGCACTCATCCCCAGCCTGACAGTATAACTGAGGTGGCCACAGGTCCAGTAGTGGTAGAACCAGTGGTAGGCAGGAATTCTTGCTGGGCTGTCGGGGGCTGTCGGGACATGGAGCTGCACAGATTCACAGTGATCATCAGTATAACTGGTTGGAGAGTCACAGGCATGCTCTTCTCACAGGGGCACTGGGCAGGGCTCTTGTACTGATTTTCAGCAAAGCCATAGACAATGGAATGTCAGAGACGGTCAGGGAGACTCAGAAAAGGGGGCCCTAGAAGATATGAGAAGAGAGGAGGATTTGTAACAGAGAGTTGGCCTCTCTTATTTACAAGGCTGGAGGCTTCCTCTGTGTACTGAAAGTTACAAGTCACAACAATGCTGCCGGGGTTCATCGGAAGCCAGAAAAAGCTGCAAGATGCCCATAATTTTCTATTCTGCTAAAGGGTAGAACAAGTAAAAGGGGATTAAAGATAAAGAGATGTAAATGGAGAAGGACTTGCTGGCTTCAATGTGTGCCTGGCATGCAGGGGCTGTCTGAGGAAGTGGGTTATGCCACTAAGATCTCAGCTCACTTTGCACCGGCTCAAAGATTTCTCTTTTCAACTAGGATTAGGGAGCAGAGCTTATGACTTGGTAGAGGAGAGTCCAGGAGAATCCATTCCCACCACCAAGACCCAGGTTGTATGTCTTGGGTGCTGGTATCCAACTCTTTTCTGGCTTCCAGAGAGAGAACTTCTAAGAGGTACAGAGAGAGCATCATTTTAGTCTTTTAGGAACCTATGGAGGAATAGCAGGATGGTGAGAACTCATCCTTTTGGAGGAGCCTGAGTCTAGGACCTTGAGCGTGGACTCAAAGCATAGCTCTGGCAGTTTCTTCTGAGAACAGATGTCTTAATAGGGTTTTACTGCTGTGAAGAGAGACCATGACCAAGGCAAGTCTTATAAATGATAATATTTAATTGGGGCTGGTTTACAGGTTCAGAGGTTCAGTCCATTATCATCAAGGAGGGGACATGGTGGTATCCAGGCAGGCATGGTGCAGAAGGAGCTGAGAGTTCTACATTTTCATCTGAAGGCTGCCAGCAGAATACTGGCTTCCAGGCAGGTAGGATTAGGGTCTTAAAGCCCACGTCCACAGTTGTGGGGTAAAAAATGGGGTCCCTAGTCTGCTTGGGGCTAGGGTCAACACAGGGAGTTTGACTGCACTGTGGACCTCATAGAACCACTGGGCAGGCATTGGACTGTGGGAAGCCGTAGGATTCTGCTCCAGGGGTGGGGAAGGGCACAGTCTGGAGTCACCGAGGATCTGCCATAGTTGGACTTGGACTATCAGGCACCATAGACCGCTGGGCACCTCAGAAGTGCTGGTTCTGGGGTCTTTGGGCTTCATGGAGGCCCAGGACGACAGGTTCTTGCTCTCGTAAGAGCTGAGAACAAAGTGGGAACCCCTAGGCAGACTCTGGCCTGGGGGGCTGAAGAGAAAAGGGCAAGGAAGAGAGCTCTGACAGGTTACCACAGGGAGGGGGAGAGTCTGGCTAGCTCAGGTGTCTAGCTCAGCGGGCTGCTTGTTTGGCTGGCAGCCATGGTTGGAGCGCAGGGAGGCTTCCCAGTGGGTACTGGGAACTCGTGGCTCCTTAGAGGGAAACCTGATCCATTGCTCCAGCACTGGCAGATCCAGATGGGAAGAGGCAGTCCATGGTTTTAAATTGTTTATTGTAGAAAGGCAGAGAGAGGAAGGGAGTAGAGAAGCAGAGGCCAGCCGTGGCCATGTTGGGGCAAGGGAGGAAGGGAAGGCGGAGAGAGGGGGAGCAGGGAGCAAGAGTAAGAGCAAAAGGATAAGAGAGAGGTAAGAGAATAAGAGATAAAGGAGAGAGGAGTGGGCAAGCAGCGCCTTTTATAGTGGGCTGGGATTATCTGGGTATTGCCAGGTAGCTGTGAGGGTGGAGTCCGGATAAAATACCAGGAGGTTGGGGCATTGCCTCTGTGACTGATGGCCACACACCTCTCTGCAGGGGGTTGTTGGGGGCTGTAGCTACTGACATGAGCCAGGGGCCCAGGAGGCATGGTAGAACTCTTACTGTCCCATGAAAGCAGAAGTCACCACCCACCAGGTCTCCGGGGTTCCAGGCTGTCATCGTCCCACACATAGTGACATACATACTCCAACAGGGCCACACCTTCTAATTAGCGCCACTCCCTGGGCTGAGCATATACAAACCATGACAGCAGATAAGGTCCCATCACAGTGAGGCAGGATCTGGAGACATTGGTAGCAATCAAGAGTAGGTGGCCTGCTCAGTTGAGCAAAGCAGGGGCCTGATAGCAACTTCTATCCTCTTCTTGGCACCCTCCATTCACTCTGTCCTTGGTCGTCAAGCTCCCCAGGTAAGAGAGCAAGCACCCTTCCACTTGATCCAGTGATGATGGCTCTACTTTCCTAGACCGTTCTGATGCTACTACTGCCTTTCGCTTCCCTTGAGCTCTGAAGGAATTTTGAGCCTACTAAGTAGTGTGCCTTTAGTTAATATTTTCCAAGGGAGTCACTTCACCTGTCAGATGACATTCACAGGCCTCCCTAGATCATGGTGTGGACAGGACCTACCTCTGCATAGGATGGTAGCTGATGCAGGTTATCACCCAAGAGAGGCTGGTCTCCATCAGCTACTGGTAATCCTTTAACACTGCTTGAAACAGTTTCCATTTAATGCTCCTGCCCACTGTACACCTGCCTTGGGCTTTGAGTTAAAAGAATGGCACATGATGTTTAGCTACCATGTTTCAACACACAGTGACCTTTCCTCCTGGTAGGACCCTTCAGTTTATCTATCTGTCCTGCTTTAATTAGACATACTGATTGGATAATCATGTAAAAGTCGCTCTCTCAGCACAGTTCAGGTTTAGATAAGGAATGGAGGGATGCCCAAGGTGAGACAGGAGGGCTTGTGTTACTCCAGGTCAGAAAATTCCTGCTCTGGCCCTTGTCTCCATTCTGTGCAGCTAGCTCTGCATTTCTACCCCAAGGTAAACACTGAAACACATTTCCTAAGCACACCCACACAGTCCCAGGGTTTGAAGCTCTACCTGCACCAGTCAAACAGGCTGCTAGGATGTGAATACCCACTCCAAAACTCATGTGGACAGTAAACTGTCAGACACTCTGGGAGGTCTGGGTTTTAATGGGTGGCCTTGAATGGGCTATGGCCATTACTGTGGGAGTGGCTTCATTACAGAAGCCATCTCTTGCTCCATCTCTCCTGTGCATGCTTGCCCTTTCAGCCTCTCACCATGAGGCCTCGATATCTGCATGATGTAAGTTTCTCTATAAACTAACCAGCCTATCAGAAGTGAAACATGGACCAAGACAAGGCTCCAGGTGCAAGCTCTCTCTGACTGGAGGGGTCTGAGGGGTGTGGCTACCACCACCTATTATTGGGACACTAGCAATACAGCAAGACTGGTCAAGGGTCATAATTTATTGAGTTGAGAAGTCACAAAAAGTTAACATCATACAGTCTGTCATTTCTTGGGCTTAGTAAAAATGATTGTCACCCACTGTGCGTCACAAAAAATTCTTTTAATGAATAAATAATTTGATGAAATCAAAAATATTTACAATATAAACAAATGGAAAAGCTTTGGATCTGTGACTGACCAGGTTACATTTTGAATGGAGGCCTCCCCAGGTTTTCTCTCTGAACCCATATAAATCCGCTAGAAACAACAACTCATACAATGTGTCTTTGTTCATTACATCTTTATCTGTTAGTCTCTGAAAGCTATATAATCTTATATTATGCAACATGTTAAAATACAAATATTAACTAAAAGAATATATTATCATAATGCCAGGTAGCATTCTCCACAGAACGAAAACATACACTTGGTTGTAACAATGACAAAGGGTCACAGCCACAAAAAAAAATACCCCAAAGGTACAAATTCCTTCATAAGAATATAGTTGTGCTCTTCGATTGACCACGTATCTACGCTGCTCTAACAGGGCCAGTGGCAAGGAGTTCAGTCTCTGGGACTGTCTGCTGGGGTCTGATCACGCAGCAGCATTACAGGGAACTGGGCAGTGCAAGCAGTTTTAGAAACACTTTCTTGGGCTCTTAAAAAAGAGCCAATTATGCAAAGCAAAATAAGCATACTGACAGTTCTTCTGATCATCACGGACACTGTAGAACTCCTTGACTTGGTGGTAGGAAGGGATTCCTCTGCAGGGCTGCTGATGCTCTCAGCCCGAATTCAGGTACTCCAGGGCCACCTCATAGCAGAACTTGTACTGATCCTGGAAGGGAAGGTGAGAATGAATGTCAGCATACCCGCCTAATGTCAGCATCCCTGCCAAAGCTGCCTGTGTCAGAGCAATTACAGCAGGTGAGGATTGTTAATCGCAACACAAACCGATAAAGCTATGAACCCGCAATGAATCAGAAAGTAACAGTTTTGAGCCACAGTGTATCCATTGATGATGTTTCTCCACAAAGCCTGGAGAATTGCAGTGTGTGTATGTGCATTATTGCTCTGGGAGGGGGGAGCTGTACAGCTGAAGATGCTTGGGTTCTGCATGCCATTTAATATCAGAAAAAGAATTGCATCTGTACAGAACAAGTAAGGTTTTTGTTGTTGTTGTTATTTCATAAACAACAGGGTACACTAACTATTTGTATGGCATTTCTAGTTTCTATTATAAGTCATCTGAAGGTGATTTAGAGGATATTCCCAACACATAGAGGTCTTAGGTCTATGTGAACTCTATGCCATTTTTATATAAGGCAAGTATACACACACACACCACACACACACACACACACACCACACACACACCACACACACACACACACACCACACACACACACACACACACACACACACACACACACCACACACACACACACACACACACACACACACACACACACACGGAGCATCTGGAAGAAGTCCTGGAACTAATGCCTCATGCAGAATGAGATATGATGGTATGCTGTCCCTACGTGCTTTACAAGGGTAGTGAGAAAAATGTGAGCTTCGTACAGGAAGATCAAGAGGTAGACAGAGAGACTAGGAAGGCTGGTCAGAATGTCTGCATGCCTGGTTCCTACCAGGCTTGTAGAGAAGGCTGCCTCTCTCCTGGCCTTGCTTTCCCTTAAACTTGTAGTCAGCGGGATTTCTTTAATGCCGTGAGAACTGATTAAGGCTCTCTTTAACTATCATACACCTTAATGGGGCCCCGGTTTTTTGAGAAGTTTGTAGTGGGGGGGATATGGGTCAGGCAACCCGGTGTTAGCATATAAGAGGGAATGGTCCCCAACATGGGCTGTGGGTTCACTGGAGAGGACAGCCATCCCTGGGGAGAGTGGTAAATTATGGTTCAAATCCGAGGTGCTCTTCACAGGCTCACGTTTTGAATTCTTGGTCTCTAGCTGGTATTATGACTTTGGAAGGCTCTGGACACTTTGGGGAGGAAGGGCCGAGATGGAAGAGGTTGCTCACTGGCAATAAGGCTTCAGGAGAGATGTTATAACTTGGTCTCTGCTTCATGAAACGGCCCCTGTCACATACTTCTGCCAACAGGATTTGGGTGGCCCTGCTGTGTCCTCTCTGCTATGGTGGACTGAAAAAAATCTTCCTGTCCTTAAGTTGTATCTGTAATCCCGGGGCTGGAGGAGAAGGATCTGTGGAGCTACGGGAATCACATTCTTGGTTTCGTCTGCACAGTTTTGGTTTCTGCTGCTGCCCTGCCACTGGGCTTCCTAGCAACCCTCCACTTCAGGCGATAATGATACATGATCATTTAAAATGGGATTAAAACAGGAGTTCTGGGTAAAGGCAAAAGGATATTAAGAGACATACAGTAATATTTGAGATCTTCTGGGGGGGGCACACATCAGTTCCTGAACAGTTTTTAGTGAATTTTAAAAATAAAACTGGGTGCCTAGAGTTACAGCGAAAGCCCCCCAGAAACTGTCGGGCCTTCATTACAGTTGTCTCTAAAGTCCTGTCCACGTCTAAAGGTGGCCTGCTTGTTAGACTTTGGAATCGCATTTTCCATTCTTTTACTTTCAGGTATGTGTTTATTTTCTGATGGGATGATAATATTTGGTAATGTGGGGGAAAAAAGCCCATTCATGCTGTCTGTATCTTAATTATGTATGGATCCAAGTCTGTCTGCACTCATGGCTACAGCTGGTCAGTAAAGATGTCTTCCTCCTCTCATCTTGTTCATTTTCTCCTTGGAGTCTTCACTTCCTTCTTCTCCTTGGTGGCCTGGTGCATGGCATGCGCCTGATACTGACCTTACAACGTCCTGCTTCTCTGAGAGCTGCCGTCATAGGCCTGTGTCCTAGACTGGCCTTTTTAGGCTTTTCTCCCTTGGGATGTCATGTGTATTGTACGGGTCACATCTGATCCCTTTACAGTTCTCTCTTGTATACCCATTCTTCTACTCGGATTCCTTGTTTTCATGGTGGTGGCTATTTTTTTTTTTCTTTCACATCTGGATGCAGCGCTCCACTGAGCATCTTTTCAAAGGACAGCATGGTGGTCATGAATCTCTCGGCCTGTCTGTCTTTGGAGCCCTTTACTGCTTTTAGGATTGGTAGCCTTGCTGGTTACAGTGTTCTCGATTGGCGGTTATTCACTGTGAAGTCCAGGAATATTCTATTTAGCTTTTACACCTATTTTTTGTAGGTTGTAGCAGTGTGATACAGTATACGAGCAAAGGACAAGTGGGGGAAGCCAGTTCTTTCCTCCCACCATGGGGGTCCTAGGGATGGAAGGCATCAGCTGTGGCAGCAAATGTCACTCATTGAGCCAACTCACTAGCCTGTTGTTTTCTTTCCAAGCCTTGGAATATGTCATTACATTCATCCATGGCCTGCAAGGTTTCTGATGAGGAGAAAAATGCTTCCGGTCTAGCAAGACCATCCTTAAATGTGAGTGGGTAGATTCTCTTAAATATTCTAGAAGTTTTTGTTTTCTACTTTTGACAGTTTCAAGTCCTCATCTATGGTTAAGACCTTTTCTGGTCTTGTCCATTAAGATGCACCTAAGCCTCTTCTCCATGATGTCTGTATCTTTCTCAAGATTAGGGGAGTTTTTTTTCATTCTTTTATCAGATAGATTTTTAAAAATTTTTTTACACCCCACACCCATGTGTTCAGGACATGGGCATTTGTCATTTAATGGTGGATCACAGGCCTTCAATGTTCTCACTCTTGCCTTTTTAGCTTCCATCTTTGTGTGACAGGAATGTTTCAAAACGACAGGCCTTTACTGGAGGTGGTAACATGCACCTGTGATTTCAGCATCAGGAAGGGAAGGCAGGAGGGTCAGGCTTTCAAAGGTAGCCTGGCTGGCATCGTGAAAATCTATCGCTAGGAAAGATAAGTTTGAGAAAGACTCATTCTTTCTCTACCACGGAGTCTTTCCTCCCTTCTAGTCTGATGCTGAGGCTTCAGCGATATATTTGTCTGAGCTCTTCTAGGGGATTTCTATTTGGTTCTCTTTCAAACTCTCTCTCTCCTCTGATGTTCTCATTCATATCCTGAGCATCTTATTGAACTATCTATATCCTCTTGGGTCTCACTGATCCCATTATTCCTTTATTTCCCAGATTAGGCGTTTACCCATTTAAACTTCACTGGAAGCCATTATTGGACAGTGATGCTCTCTGGAAGGTAACTTAGTACTTGTCACTATTTCTTGTGCCCTTGTGTTGAGAGAAACGTCAGGTATCTCTAACACTCTGGTCTTCTAGGGATATTCTCCAGGAGTGTCATGGGGGTATCAGTTTATGCATGCTGTATGCTGCAATGATGGCCCTCTTTCTTCAGGGGCACCTCAGTGTAGGAAGCCTCTATAGAGCGTCTTTGGCTGGGATGAGTGACCTTTGGCAGAGTCAGAGACTCACAGTCTGGTGGCCACAAAAGAGTGGAGATTATCTAGTAGTATAAGTAGGCTTGGTGCAGCCAGTAGAGGGTATGGGGCACTCTGTGTGTGGCTACTACTGGCACTCTGTGTGTGGCTACTACTGTAAGAATAGTAGCTCTGGGCTGGAGAGATGGCTCAGTGGTTAAGAGCACTGATTGTTCTTCTAGGGGTCCTGAGCTCAATTCCCAGCAACCACATGGTGGCTCACAAGCATCTGTAATGGGATCCAATGCCCTCTTCTGGTGTCTGACGACAGCTACAGAGTACTAGCCTACAGTATCTCCAATTGATGTGGCACATGTCCTCTGGCACTGTAGTGACAGCACCAGCAATGGCTTCTGGGATTGGAAGATCCAGTGGTATAAGAGGCCTGACACTCCTGTCCTCCAGCATCAGTGGTGCCTGTCCAACACGATTCACGGTGGGGGTAGTAATGAGACCTATGTGGCCCTCTGTGTTGTTCACACAGAGTCCTGACAGCAGTGTGGGATGTGGGGGTGGATGGGAAGTGTCTTTCAAGGGGTCGGTCCTCTAACCTTTTCTATTTGTGGTTGCTTTTTTTTTTTAAAAAAAAACAAAAACAAAAACAAAACAAAAAAACTCTTGAACTGGAAACACCATCACTTGCCCCCCGGCAAAGTTCTATTTCTGGTTTCGCATTCTATGATTGATTATTTTAGTGCAGGATGCTTTTATTTTTGGAATGTTTAAAAAGAAAGTAATTTGGATTTTAGAATTCTAAAAGACTGCATTGTCAGATTGCTGTGCCTGACAAATTGGCCACCAAGTGCTCCAATCATTTCTCCAGTTTTGAATCCTAGCGATGATTTTTTTCTTTTATGGAAATGTAATCCCTCATTGCATAAAAATGATTCTTTTCAGATCTAACTGGGCAATTAGTCTCGGTGACTACCACAAATGGTTCTTTGAACACATTCAAAGGTGGTTAGTAGGCGCTTGTGGCTGCTGCCTCAGGGTCACAACAGAGGGCGGAGACTCAGGAGGATTTAAGGTTTCTAGGCTAGTGCTCTAGTGCCCGGAAGTCACCAGAGCTGCCCTGTCTTAGGCATGACTGTAATTTTCAAAATGAGTCCCCTCTTCTCGCAGCACATCCGCCTGTGCAAACTGCCAATCCTCACAGATTCTGTGATGACCAGTTTCTGAATTGTAAAAGTAAGGGGAAGGCAAAAGAAAGGCCACAAATTGCGGTGTCCCCTCCTCCAAGCACCTGGGTAAATGCCTCAAATTTTCCTACATTGGAAACTGATTACACTTGATCACCAGGTACAGCTCTGTCTGGTGTGGTTTCCTCCCTCAGAACCCTGCTTCTGAATGGTATAATTAAGCCGAGTGAGCTATCCCTGTGCTTCAGGAATCAAAACATGCTGTGATCCTGAGTCTTCCAGAGCATGGCTGCAGGCATGGAGTGCACTGCCTGGATGGAGCAGGGGCTCGGCAAGGTCCTAGTCCCATCAGGACCACTCACAATTCATCTCAAGAGTCTCTGATGCTGACCGGCACTGACACTGCGAGGAGGGAGAAGGTGACTTCTGAAATGGAACCCAAAGCTGAGGTCATTCTTTAAAACCCCTGGCAGGTCGCTGGCTGAGTGCGAGAGAGAGTCACAAGGCTCCCGAGGTTAGTTCCGAGGTATCCCTTGAAGGGTGGGCACTCTGCCTCTGTCAGTACACACTGCCTGTGCTGAAGGAGCTGGGGGGGGGGGGCTGCAGTCAGTCTGGGCACTTCAAATGCCTCCTGTCAACTGCTCAAGATTCAAAGGGAATAATCTGCCCAACTTACCTGATGCCCACTTCCCTCCCAGAGGCGCCTGTTTGAAACTTGGACAAGTTTCACAGTGACAACAGTGCCCTTCAGGCTGAGAAAACCTTCCAGCCAGGAAGCTGAAGAGGATCCTGCCTGCAAATATCTGTGGGTGGATGGTGATAGTTGGTTCCCAGTAGGTCACTTTGGTGACCTGTGCCAGGGAGACTGGTCAATCCTCACTGCTCAACAGATGGCTACGGAGGGTGAGACCTTGCCCTCAAGTGTCAGAAACAAAATGGCTACGTATTACACACACTGAACTTTGAACAGTGACTGCTGAGGGCCACTGTTACCTGAGTTGATGTGAATCAAGGCAGCCCCTGGGACTTAACCTGAGATGCCTGATAGGCTCTTCTTGCTCTTCTTTCCTGCCTGTTAACTGGAAGGCTCCCTCTGTTGTATAGTATACTATACAACAGATGGGTACTGCCCAGCCAGACTCCTGAATTGAATTAGCTGTAACTGTGATGGAGTTCCATGGTTTTCAATAGTTATAGACTCGAGCATGAACATGAGGTGAATCCTGGCATTTCTCCAACCAGTGGAGAAACCCTGTGGTGGTCGGCCACCACCCCGTCTCCCCTCCAGCCTTTCCTTCATAAGCACTATTTTACTTCCTAGCTGCATGATGTCACCTAGTCAGAACTTTTTGTATCATGGGGTGATAGAACACATGGCCCCATTTTACAGAGGAAGGATGTGAGGGATGATGACGGCACCTGATGTGTGCTTCAGTGAGCACCCGGTGCCCAGCACTAAACGAGGCATGATGTCTGAAGTAGGCTTTCATGGTGCAGTTTCGGGTGTTGGGTGTCAATGATGACTAAGCTTGGAAGTCCCTAGGTTTCTTGTGGAAACGCTGAGAAGGAACAGGGGACCTCTATTTGGGTGCGGATTGTCAGGTCCAAAATATGGCTAACTGTGGTGCCTACTAGCACAGCAAAGCTCCTGCTGACTTCTAGGACAGTGGTTCTCAGCATGCGGGCCATGACGGCTTTGGTCGTGACCCTTTCACAGGGGTCACCTAAGACATCAGAGAGACACATCACCTAAGACACAGACCTCTGCATTATGATTCATAACGGCAGCAAAATTACAGTTATGAATTGGTGACAAATCTGACTTCATGGGTGGGGGTCACTGCAACATGAGGAGCTGCGTTAAAGGGTCACAGCATTCAGAAGGTTGAGAACCACTGTGTTACAGAGTCCAGTCTGTTACAGAGTCCATGCACTAAACGAGGCATGATGTCTGAAGTAGGCTTTCATGGTGCAGTTTCGGGTGTTGGGTGTCAATGATGACTAAGCTTGGAAGTCCCTAGGTTTCTTGTGGAAACGCTGAGAAGGAACAGGGGACCTCTATTTGGGTGCGGATTGTCAGGTCCAAAATATGGCTAACGAATAATAAGAAAGAAAGAAAGAGCTAAGAAGAAAGAAAGAGAAGAAAGAAAGAGCTCTCGGCATGCGGGCTCTCTCAGCTCTTATTACCATGCCTCCTATCCGAAACTTCCCCAGTCCATGGGCTTCCCTTCCTCCAGCTTCTGATTCCTACATGACCCTGCCATTGTAGCCCTGTGTCCTTCCGGTTCTTTTTGCTCTCCTGCCTCTCTCTTATGGTCCCTTCTCTTTCCCTCCCTCCCTCCCTCCCCTCCCCCCAGATGCCTCTGGCTGTACTCTCCCTCACATCTAAAATAAAAATCTCATCCATACCTTAGGGGTAGTCATGCCCCTATTTTATACATGAACCTGGCCAATCTTACCTGGATTTCAAGAAGTAGGAAGTCCTGATTGACATATAGCTCAAGACCAGGGCGTGTATTTCCCTGAAAGGCCAGTTTTGCCATGGACCGGATATCTAGGGGAATTTTAAGGTCATTGCTTGCCTCAGAATCTAACTAGGCAGAGTTTTTCTTGTTTTGGGGACCCAGAACGTAGGGATGGTGACAAGACTTCATAAACACCTGGTTAACTTAGAAGCCAGGCTAACATGGGGTCAGAATAAAGTACAGCTATCACTTCTGGGCAAAAAAGAGTTCTAACCTTATAAATTATTATTTTTATTAGGGGTGTGTGTGTGTGTGTGTGTGTGTGTGTGAGTGTGTGTGTGTGTGTGTGTGTTACCTTATTCCTTAAGAGCAGGGTCTGTCTCTCCCTGGAACACAAGTTTTTTGGCTAGTCTGGAAGCTTTGAGAGGCCCAGTGATTCTCCTGTATTTTCCCCAAACAATGTAGAGACTACAGCCCTTACTTGTGTTAGCATGCCTGTGTGATGAATGCCGGACCCGAACTCAGGCCCTCATGCATGAGCACAAAGTGCTCTCAGCCACGGAACCCTCTCTGCGGCCCCTGTGCTCTAAATCAGTCTTCCTCCTTGCAATCTGCTGTCTTTTCCCTAGGCTCCCAAAACCAAGAATGTAACAGACCCCTAGGGCAGTCTAGGTATACATACCAGAGAGTGCCGGGCTTTGAAATGAGTGCAGACACTTTCAATGTCTGGAGCAATTCAATGTCAGAGCCATCAGAGCCACAGAGTGAAAAGGAAAGAGCCAGGAAGAATCCCTGCGTATTCTTCCCATGAGGGTGGGAAGGGTACAGTTGCAAGATTTGGATGTTCCAGATGGAGGGGATCATTGCGGGGGTCCTCCTACCTATGAGCTGTGTGAAGAGACCCAGTGGGGCCAGGCGTCAGTACCCCCTCAGTTCATCCTGCTTCCTGCTCTGAAGCTGGTAGCACATGCTCATTCTTCAAATATGGAGCCCACATAGTCAGCACTCTTCTCAATGGCTGGCCATCTTTTTTTTTTTTTCCCCTACTCAGATCTCAGATAGCCTGCTCCACATGGGATAGTCACATCACAGTTCATTACCCTGACCCGAGCTAACTAATTTGTTCAGCCAACATTTAGGAATTCTAAAATAGAGAGATACTGTGCTTCATGGAGGAAAAAAACCCCAAAAAACCAAATCCAAGAACTCCTACTCTGCTACAAACCAGATAGAAAGAACACCGTGACATCTTTTCCTCCGGTCACTGGCTATTATCTATTATCTTGCTAACAGTCACCGTGACAGATGGGCAGATGGTTTTCTTTAGAAATCTCAAACTTCCTTCATTTCTTTGTCATTGACCTTCTCAAAAGATTGGTGCTGACCTTCAGTGTTCTGGGCTCCCGGGGACCCTGTATTCTCAAGTAGAATGATCCACAATTGTACAGGATACAGCGTTGAAGGAATGACTACCCAGGCTGTACCAACCACACCGTAAGGAACCACGGTTGGGGACAACAAGTTAAATATTTCCAAACAGTCATCGGAGAGGATCTGGACGGTTTCCAACACACACACACACACACACACACACACACACACACACACACACACACAAAAGCCCGAGGTGACAGATACACCTGCGTTCATCTGTGGTTTGAAAGGTCACACTGCACCCTATAAACATGCTGAATTACTGTAAGTCAATAGAAAAAAAAAAAGACATACCGTTGGTGGGAGGGAATTACCCATAACCACCCAAGCTCCACCATTGTTATAGAACAGTTGTCTACAGCGCAGGCTCCCTTTGGTCAGCCGTCTGAGTCTCCCTTCGTCTCATGAAGAATCACCGTGGCCAGTAGTCTGAACCACTGATTCGAAAAAAATCCTCATTGTTTCCGACCATAACAGCCCCTGAGTGATGACCTCCTCAGCAGAGCCATTACGGGAAAGGCCTGGAAGGGCGTTCTCCTAATGTGCTGCTTAACTCAGGCTCAGGGAGAGAACGGGCATTTCTTATCCAGGGCAGTTTTGCCCAAGAACTAACCAAAGTCTGAAGGCTTCATCTACCCCCGAGAGTAAGTCTTGTTTTAGTGTTCTCTGCTCTCAACTCTGTTACTGCTGACTGGGACTGCTCTCTGTTCAGCCCAGAAAGGTGAAGACTCTGCCTCACATGTGACAGCTTTTAGCTTGTTCTAGGGAAGTCTGTACACACACACACACACACACACACACACACACACACCTTACAGCCATGAAGCCTCTTGCCATTGTAGTGTTCTAGAAACCAGGCTTGTTGGCACACATTAAATGTCACATTAATGGGGCTGTTAGTCTCCCTCGCTAGCCCTTAGACCTGACCATGTCCCAGGGGTCACAAAGGCATCCTTATGCCCAGTGGACACCTACACACTCAATAGCAATGCTTCTCGGATTTGCAATGCCTCAAACACACATACAGGTATTTTCCTGTTGCCTGGCCTCAAAAAGCTACCACTACCACTAACTTAGAAAGGTAAAACCCAAGGACACAAAAGCTGCAAAGCGCACATGTCTGACGTCCTACGGTCTGTGTTGACAGCACGGTTGGGAATCTAATTTGGGTTTCTGTGGTTTTCCTACAGGGCATGAAAGGAGGACAAACGTTTGGGGAAACAGAATTCTTCTTGGCAGAGCTGATGTAATGGCCCATAGGTCTGAGGGCATGTTTCCAGGCACAGAGCCCTTCTGCCAGAGTTCCTGGATAACACGTGCTTCTTAGATGTGCAGTATGAACCCAAGCAAGTGTTTAGAGGGAGTAGCCAGCCCTGAGTAGGATTTAGCTATGCTTCCAGGAGCTGGTGCTCAGGGTCACTGCTATTACCCAGCCCTGGGTTCTGCTGCAGTAACATCCCCCATAGAACATGCGTCTCAGGCTACTTTATCAAACTGAGCTCGCCTCTTGCTCCCTTTTTTTTTTTTTTTTTTTTTTTTTTTTTTTTTTTGGTTTTTCGAGACAGGGTTTCTCTGTATAGCCCTGGCTGTCCTGGAACTTACTCTGTAGACCAGGCTGGCCTCGAACTCAGAAATCCGCCTGCCTCTGCCTCCCGAGTGCTGGGATTAAAGGCGTGCGCCACCACGCCCGGCTCTTGCTCCCTTTTTACATTTTGGACTTTGAGTTTACGGAACTCGGGGCCTTAGAACACGGTTGTAGCTTGCTAAGCGTACAAGTGACTCTTCCTCCCTCGACCCTGCTTCAAGTCACTGCCCAGACCCTGCACTGGTGTTCCTGTCAGATCTTCAGTCACAGAGATGCACAGAACCCAGGAGCAAAGCTTCTTCTATGAAGCTGTACCTCTCTCTATTCTTGAGTCACCATGGCTGGCATCTTAACAGCTCCACGTAGGAAAGAAAAAAAGAAGGGATTTTGTGAAATACTCTAAGAAAATAATTGCACCTAGTTCTCTGTTTCTCAACTCCCTTAATGCTTTTCTCAGATGTGGCCACCATAATTAAATGCAGTATTCCGTATGTCAAACTGAAATTCACAGCTTTGATAAATATTAGACGATTAAGCTATTTATAAAATCTATAATTTGAAAATCTGGCATTTCTTGTACTATGATTATTTCTTCTTCACTAAGACTAAGTGCTTAGTCACGTGGAAGGCACTGCCAGGAAGGGAAATGAATAAGAATGTTCACTTGGAAGTCTCAGCTCTTTCTACATTTCAATCAAGCTGTGGTAGTCTCCTCTGAAAGCAAGGAAAGGACGGAGAGAAGAGGAGGAAAAGAAAAAGGCCCATGAACCAAACAACGCAATGTACTTCAGAAACGAAGTTCTCTTGGGCTTGGTCTGGTGCTGCTATGGATTCAAATACTAAATTCTGTACCCCTAGATCTGGTTGTCCAACGATAAGTACGTTCTCATGTATACCAGCTTTTGTTGCACAAATCTTGCTCCCTAGTTACTTGGTCAATAAAAGGCTAAAGCCTGTGATTGGGCAGTAGAGAGAGGTAGGTGGGACTTCCTGGGAGGGAGAAAGGAACTCTGGGAAGAAGAAGGAGGAAGAGGCCTTCCATTAGGAGACACTGAAGGAGATAGATGTCACTGTGGGCCTAGAAGGTCTTGCTACCCATGTGGCTGGATGGGGCTAGGTGGTTTAAGCTTTAAAATATTAAAATGTTTGTGTGATTATTTGGGGAACTAGCTGGTCAAGGAATACTGACACCATATTGATTTCCAGCATTGACTACTATATACAGAAGATTAACAGTCAGTTTTATAAGTCTCCTCTCTGAGTATGCAGCTCCAATGTGGAAGCTGGAGAGGAATCTGACACCAACTCTGAGACACCCTGTTTGTCAGGGCAGAGGGGCATCCTACCAGGAGGTCCACCATGTTTGGCTTGTTGTTCCTCAATGTCTTGACAGCATGGAAGACATCCACAGTTCTCTGGTGTCGGAGCATCTCACAGACAATGCTGATGGCACAGAATGTACCACTGCGGCCTCCTCCGTTCCTGTCATAGAGGAAATGAGATGGTTGGCCAATGTTTGTGATCACATTGCTTCTCACCCATGGCCTGAGACATATGGTCTGAACCCCAGAGAAAGGTCAGAATGAAGGTGCAAAGAGAGCAAGCTGACTTAGCATGCCATCCACGGTTTGAATCTCACTTTATCTGTGTCCCAGACTACTATTTCTGATATGGTACCTTACTGATAAGGAAAATTAATGACAAGGGGTGGGGGTATGTACAAGCACTTGGCCTTTGAAGGTTACTAGAATTTCTCTATCCCTGAAACACGAAGGCTATTTAAAATCTTCAACGAACAAAAAAACAGCTAAGTTTAAACACATGAGACCATTGTAAATACAGCACCCAGAGTTCCCTTGCCCAACCCTTGGTGCACATTTAACATAACCACCACACACCACCAAAGTCAGGAAGAACGGTGCCACCGCACTGGGCTGAACTATGATACAGGCCTCCATCTTTGTTACCAGTTTCTGCAATAAGGCCCTTTTGTGGCTCAGGATCTAATCTTGCATTCAGCTGTTTCTTCATATGGCTACTTCTGAGGCGATCTGGCTGGCTGCTTTGTAGAATACAAAATTTGGAATGTAGAAAGGCTTAAAAGAGACCTGTCCTGTGTCCTGGCCACAGTTTGAAAAGGTCCCTGCCAAGTCCCATCGTGCATTGTCCTTCCCTCTGGGTTCATTTTATTTTATTTTATTTTATTTTTTTTTTTGTCACTGGAGATGAGGGATTGGACTTCATGAAGAAAGCCAGAGCAGGAGTCTTACAGCCTCTGTGGGGATCCATGCATCGATGTGTCTTGGTCCCAGGATGCTCATCTTACCCATAAGACGATGTTGGTAAGGATTTTCACCATCAAGTTATCATCCTTCTCTTAGTAGTTAATACGCATTTTGGGGTGAGAAACCTTGGGACTATGTAAATATACTGATTCTCCTCAATCACCCTTGATTTTCACACACAGTAGCAGGTCTTGTTTTCAGCCATTAATTACGACTGTCTTATTTATCTAATGTTGGCTTTATATTTTCTTCCTCTGTTCAGCATTCTACCATAAGCAATAGCTCTCTCTCCTACCATTTGAAAATGTATTTGTTTTTATTATTTATACTGACCTTGACAGGTTGGTCTAGTGATGAATAAAAGCTGGGAACTGTATTATGTGTGCTAAGATCTACCAGTCACTATTATCATTGCCCCCAAACAATACTGCTCTAGCCACGAGGAGTCCATGTTTTTGCCGCCGCCTCCTCCTTCTTCTTCTTCTTCTTCTTCTTCTTCTTCTTCTTCTTCTTCTTCTTCTTCTTCTTCTTCTTCTTTTTGGAGCACATCTGTATTTTCTATAATGATCTTCTTGTACTCTCCATGCACTGGCTTCTTTTGTGAGAGGTAACTAGCCTTTCCCACGCTCTTAAGCCTGGCATTGCTATTATTCTGAGGGAGTGGCGAGACACAGTATAAACATGGTGGCTGGAAGACAGCTTTGTGGAGTAGATCCTCTTTTCTCTCACTTTTATGTGAGTTCTAGGCAGGCTTGTGCAGCAAATGCCTTGACCTGATGAGATATCTCATTGGCCTAACATGGCTGGTTGGATATCACTGAGTATGTAACTCTCCAGTAGGTATTGGAGTTACGTTTTGCAAATGTGCATTCACTGGCTCTATCGGATCCACATACAGTGTCCCCGTCAGTCCCCGAGTTCCTCCCTTCCTCACACTGCTGTGCCCTGGTCAGTTCTACAGCATCTCCAGCCCTTGGGAACATTGTTTTGTGTTTTCAAATATTCAGCCGTTCTGATGGGCAAGCAGTGGTTTTAATGAGGATTTTCCCACTAAACCCCAAATGGTGTTGGTTACCGCTGTTTAGATGTTTTTGTTTTTGTTTCCCTCTCTCTCCAGTGCTGGGAATCAAACCCAGGACTTTGTGTATGCTAGACAAGGGTTCTACCATGAAGCTACACACCATGCTTTCTCTTCTAACGTGTGATCCTTGTTAACCTTTTTGCTCATTAAACACTAAGGGGTTGGATGTTCTTGTTCTTACGGTTTGCAGATGTGTGCCTTGCAGCGCCCTCCTCATGCTTTCTCTCCTTATCTATGCACACCTTGTAAATGAGGTCATCATTTTAGTGAAATTCAGTGCATCACCACGTCTCCCTGGTGGCCAGTATTCTGTGCCCTCTCTCACTTTTACTCAGCCCTCGTTAACCTCCTGCTTGCGAGGAGTTCCTCCCACGTGTTCTCATGGAAGCTCTGCTCTCTGCTGTCAACAGCTGGGGATGGTACATCCAAAAGGAGTGAGGTCCCCGCTGCCCTGCAGTCACTTGCTGCTGGTCAGGCGACACAAGCGCATCTGCTTCTGAGTTTGCTCTTTGTACAGATTTTTCCATGGTCCTTGCTCATTGGCTTTTTACCTCCTGTTTCAACAGCTGCTCACGACCACGTCCACTCTTTCCACAGTTTCAGAATGAGGACATAGTTTTATTTTAAAAACAGTAAGACATTTAAAAGAAGGAAGAGAATTCTCTGCATACACACCCCTGAGTATCATCTGGCCCAGGGAACCACTCCACCTGCAAAGCTCTCATGCAGGTGTTCTCCGCCCTCACCAATAGGTGGCGCTGCAACATGCAGAATACCTTACAGAGGACTGCTAAGCAGCTTATAAAGCTTATTATTATTATTATTATTTTAACTTTCTGACAAATACTGGAAGATACCAGTTTAAACTTTCTTGTAAGCGAGGAAAAGAAAAGAAAGAGAGAGGGAAGGAAGAAGGAAGCAAAGCAACGCAAAGTTTCTCTACAGGTCTGAGTATCACACCCAACATTATACCCAGAAAGCAAGGAGCAGCTCCACCGGGAATTATGGGAGCTCGAGGGTGTGGTGCCCCAACAGAAGATAAGAAGGGAAGTCAGGTAGGCAGGGGAGGAATAACAGACACCCCCCCTCTCTGTGACAGCCAAACTGCCCGCTCTTAGAGACACCACACAGAACGTGACGTGTCTGCTTAGCTTGAGGGTCACAGCCGGCTTTTGGAAGAATGTTGCCTGCAAGGTGCAGTGATGGAACAGGTCTTTGCATATTTCCTTCATGCCCCTCCCTTTTATCTATCCCCACTCGTGACCTATTCTTGAGGGTTCCAGAACTGGCTTCTGTTAGAAAGCTAGTCCAGGGTCACAATAAGTTACACTTACAGATATGATGTGGAAGGGCTATTTGAAAACCACTTTTAATAGTAAGATTATAAACAAGTGTTTGGGGACTGCAGCTTGGTAGTAGAGCACTGGCCTAGCATGCCCAAAGCTCTGGATTCTGTCTCCAGGACCATGAAACAAAACAAAACAACCCTATGCAAACCAAAGTCTGACAGATCTAATGACAGCTAACTGGATGTTGATTTCCCTGCTGGGATTTTTTAAAAATAGCTTAGGTTCTTTATTTCTTTTTGTATGTTAGCTAGGAGTTCATGTGCACTGGGATCCAGTGACCCAGGCTCCTTCCCGTCAGTCCTTACTGAGTGATCTTCTCTGGGCGGGGCAGGCTGGAGCAGCAGTTGGATACAGGAGTTTTTCTCTCTGGTTTCCTTTCGGTTGTTTCCCTTCCTTCATTTCAGGAAGCCATCTTGGCTCACAGAGCACTTGATATGCTCAACCTGCATATCCATTGGCAGGGCTCTTGCCTTAACTCACTCGCTTACAAAATGACGCCTACGACGTGCTGAGTGATATAGTAGACTCTTGTCCAGGGCAATGCTTACGGAGTGTTTCTGTGTGAGCAGTGCCCAATTCTCAGATGGTGACAATATCACCCTTCTTGTAGATTTGCATGTACCTGGCTTCCTTCCCCTACAAGTCCAACTCTGTATTTCCTAAGAGGCCTGGAGAACATAGTGTGTGTGTGTCTATTCAATGTTAGTATGTGTTATCATGGCAAGTTACTGGAAGATGGCTGCCTAGGCCGGGGAAGAAAGGCTGCTGCAATTCGATCCACTGAGTACGCTGAGCCCTTCTTTTGATTCTGACGAATAAGAAGGGGGATGGAATAGATTTCTGAAGCATTGAGTCCACGGATAGGAACGGAGAGGAGACAAGGGCGAGGGAGGAGTATAGTGCTCCACACAAGACAGAAGAGGAAGCCTTGGGTGGAAGCTGGGATGGGTATGTTCTGGAGACTCTCTCCAAGGGACTGAGGAGAATTCAGGGCTTCCACTGCCTGAGGTAAGGGCAGGGAACAGGGGGTAACCTGCCTCTTACCCACTTGCCACATAAACTTAGGGTGGTCTGCTCTGCAGAAAAGCTCATTGCCCTTCAATCTGGGACTGATCTTCTCATATGGGGCTAAGGATTCTCCTCAGAAATGCAGCATATGCTCACACCCTTAACTGGCCCAAATGTCTGAGCACCTTCCCCGACTGCCATGCTCTTTAACTGCCTGTTCCGTTAGGCCAGTTCCAGCTGGATAGTTAGCTGTACATCACTGCCAGTGAGAAAGTGTGGGTAAAAGTGCTCTGGGAGGCAAGGCGCTCTCTCCTCGAGGCTCTCAACGTTGACAGCATGCGGGACTCATCGGGGAGTTCTCGGTGCACAGATGCCCGGGTTCCATGTGGAGACTGGGAGTTAATTGGTTTCAGTGTGGCCTGAAGGTGATGCTTACTGAAGCTCCCCAGGGACTGCCACTGCACAGGCCCCATTGGGAAGCATCCGGCTGGAGGCTTTTTTACATTTTAGTACCTACTACAACTGTTGCCCTAGATGTCACCCTTAGAGGACACTGGTTCTGCGTTTGTCAACTTTCAGTCCCTGTAACAAACACTGGAATTAAACATTCATATGGAGATGATGGCCTACATCTCTCCATGACTGGCTGGCCCTGTGGGTTCAAGCCCGTGCTGAGGCAGTGCACCACTGAGGAAGGCATGTGGCAAAGGAAGGAAGACACAAGAAGGAAGAACGCATAGTCCCAGGTACCAGGACTGGACTCTTAGATTTAAAATGACGAACTAAATCAAACTCTGTGGGGCTTCTAGTTTCTTCTGTATGTACAGCAAGGGGAAGGCGAGCTGCTTGGAGGAAATGGGGCACGTCCGTCACCCGAGGTGAGAGCTCTGGGATACTCACAAGCAGTGCACGACTGTGCGGCCTTCGCCGCCATTGTATTCTTCCTGCCACTTGTCCACCTGGCGTATGAGCTTCAAGAAGGAGCGCTTGGACACGGGCGTGTCCCTGTACATCGGCCAGCCCAGGAACTGGAACTGCTGAACCATCCGATGTCCATCCTGGGGCTGCAGAGGACAAGGGACCAATCAGGGAGTGGAGGAAGAGGCCTGACTTACCTTGCTGGGTTGGGGGGGCTGACTCCTCCCACTTGATCTTCCCTGACTCCTCCTACTTGGTTTTCCCATCAGGGCAAGGCATTAGTTACTAAGGAGACTCAAGCCAGTGCATAACAAAGGGTGATTCTGCAGGCCTGGAGAGTTATGACTTTAATCTCCAGTGGTTATAAAGATCCAGGTGTTTTAAATGACAGGGCATCGTAAACCAGAGTAGAGCAGAATGCTTACATTTTGCAAAAGCCCAGAGAAAAATAGCAACAAGATTAACCATGCTGTGTATTGTGTGGAAAAATGTCTTCACTTTAATTACAAGTAAATTAAAGGTAAGGGATAAATTATAACCTGGAAATGTTTGTGAGTTCAGTACGATGTGGATTCTGCCCTGTTTTCTATATAATATGGCTTTGCTTAATGATGCAGCTTTCGGTGAGCGATCAATCTTTAATTAATCAGTGCATATAATTAAACAGGATTATAGAAATTAAAAAGCATTGCTGGCTTCAGCTTCGGAAGGACCCTCTTGGCACAGGTAGGTCTCCTAGGTACGCTGGTCAGCTTTTACCCCACCTCTGCCTCAGTCTCCACTCTTCCCAGACCTGGGCTGACAGAAGCCTCTGGCCTTCAGATCTAGAGTTCTCAGTTTCCCTCTGGATCTCATTGGTGGATACCAGTCAGTCACCATTTAGAGCTCTTTCCTGAACGACACCCTCATGTACTCAAAAGCCAACCTCAGGGATCAATAGTCCTCCCACACCTACTGTGATACAAATTGAGCTTAGTTTCTTACTGCCTCCCATGTCTGTTTTTCCCACAGGCCAAACAACCCCAGCTAATGATGATCCTGCCACTTCTTCTTGGGATCCATTTCTTGAGAGTCACCTTGACTGTCTGCAAACCACCTTCAGGATCAAGCAGGCTCTCTCCACTGCTTATATCTCCAATGCCACCACTCCTGTCCTGCCACTGTCACCTGTCCTCTGGGTCCTTCTCACGGCTGCCTGGACTGTCTCTTAGAATCTGATCTCAAGGCAGAAACCAGAGTGTCCATTTCCAGATGTAAATGGTTAGGTGGCACACTCCTCCTGGAAACCTGTAGTGGCTTCATTGCTTTCATGCAAGAGCTGGCTGGCTAGCAGTGGCAGGGAAGGCCCTGCAGGTTCCTGTGCCTCAACCCTCAGCGCCTCCTGCCTTAGCTCCCTAATCTCCAGACACAACAGTGTCCTAGTGTGTCTAGAACTCAATAGGTTCTGCCCCATCACAGAGCCCCTTTGTGGCCACTTCCTGCCTGAGAGCTGTCTTTCTAGAGAGCTCCTGGCCACTCCCTCCCTTTCTCAGTGTCTGCTCACATGGCATGCCCATTGCAAATGAGAACAAATGATCCCTTTGCTGCGTAACCTGGCACTCTTTTTCCCTTTAAGATTTATCACTTTCTGGCACACCATAATTCCGTTATGCCTGTTATTCGTTGCCTTCTGATAGAGGTTCTTTGTTTTAGTCAAGACCCTTTCCTGGGGCCCATCTTTGCAATCCTTTGTAAAACTCATTTTTTTTTTTTGCAACCCCCATTCTGTCAGTTTAGCAAGCGTCCTGCCCTCCAATAAGGGACCACTCCATATCTGATCAAGTTCTTTAGCTTCCACCGTGCCTTAGGGATGTTGCTCCCTGGCCCATCTTCAGCAAGACCCTCTTGTCTCCACCTGATGACTATCATCTGTTCTAGAATAGACTCACGAGCTCCCCTTGCTGGGATCAGGGGGCATTAGCCACTTTGTTACTGTGTTCAACAAGTAGCATTTGCCACTTAGTTACAGTGTCTAACAAAGTCTTTCTTATTGTGCTTTAGCTTGTTAAAAACTCTCTTTAACAAGCTTCTTCTTCTTCTTCTTTTTTTTTTTTTGTTTTTTTGTTTTTTTTTTGTTTTTCGAGACAGGGTTTCTCTGAATATCCCTGGCTGTCCTGGAACTCACTCTGTAGACCAGGCTGGCCTCGAACTCAGAAATCCGCCTGCCTCTGCCTCTCGAGTGCTGGGATTAAAGGCGTGTGCCACCACGCTTAGCATATAAACCCCATAAGGCCTGGAATTTGTTTTGTTGACAGAGACTAGACGTTCCAACCCCCTAGAACAGAGCCTGCTATTGACAGAGTAGACATGCCAACACCATGAAGGTAAGATGAAAGCGAAACCCAGTTCAAGCACGGTTGGCTTGGCTCTTACTCTGGAGGCGTTGTAAATCCTGAAAATTCTGCTGATGATATCTTCTTCTAAGTCTGCAGACACGAATTCCACCTGGATGGGGCCATGTCTGTGCACTCCATTTTCTGGCCAGTACTGTGGACACAGCTGAACCCAGAATACAACAAGAAGTGTAATTACAAAGGTGACTGGACGGCAGTTTGGATGTGATCAGCATTGACAAAATTATTTGAAATCCAATTCTTTTATTCTAATACTCTGGTTGTTTTCTCAAAAAGTGTGTGTTAGCCAGGTGCACGTGGGCTTCCTGAAGATCTTTGTAACATGGAGTCCCTTTGTAAGGTCTCACTCATGCTAAAAGGAGCGTCTGTCTAGGCCCCAAGAAGATGACTCCAGCCTCCACTATAACGATGACACTTAGGCAAACATGAGTACTTGGTAAGACCCATGCTCTTCCAAGGGATTGCTGGGAACATGTTAATTCCCGATAACTGGCAAATGCTGGGTGTATCAACACATTCTGTTAAAGCTAATTGATATTCCATTAAAAAGAGGATTCATGGGAGGGTCAGATTTCTTTTTTGATGATGTTTACTTTTGAAATGACCTAAATTGTCACTGTCACGTCGTCAAATGTGATTTATATATTCAAGATCACAAGATAAATTCTCGGTTAACAGTGAGTCAAGTGAAATAATATCCTCTTTTTTTCTCCCTCTTTATCCATGATAAATCTTTAATCCTTGTTAAAGATTAAGAGGGTAAGTAGGGTAGCCGAGACTATTCTTTACATTAGCTACGTTTGCTGGATTTAGAAATTACATTTATTTATTTATTTTTGAATAATGCTTCCATGGGATTTTTTTCTTCCATGGGATTTTTATTTCCTCACCAGCATTTCCTAGCAACAGGCTATTAAACTTGCCTTGTCAAACGACGGTATGTAGATGTTTATTTCCCTTTTGATTCTCAAGGGTGCCCCCTGTTCACAGGCATGATGACCAAGAGCTGAGACGGCAGTAAAGGCCATAACAAACACTTTTAAACTGTTCTGCCCATTCCTCAGTGGACAGAGCAGACTTTGCTCTCTCTTGATATTTTTCCCAGTTCAAGCAACTGACCAAATGCTTGTCATTTACACTGCAGAAATATGAATGGCCCGGGCTGGCATCTAGCTCTTGGCACACTGTGTCCTACATTCTGCCCGAGGAAACCATGTAGAAAATGGCTTAAATGGTGCATAACACATCCATGAGCTGGTCCGATAAATACTTAAAACAGTCGAGTGGGAGTTTCGGACGCTTGTGACGCTCCGGGGTTCCAGATTCCAGTTTAGCTTTTGCTAAAAGACAAGAATCCCAGGAGCCTTTCTAGCCCAGCTCTGGAAATCAGCTCTATCTGCTGAATAGAATTGGGAGTCTCTTTGTCTCTCCGTCTGCCAGTCAGCTAAGACTTGGTTTGAGTCCAGACGGTTTGCTTTAGAGTTTGGCTTTGGCATTCAGACACTGATGCTCAGGGAGCACCCCGGAATCTGTGACATCTTGGTCACCCGTAGTTTATCCATATGCACGTCCCATCAGGAACGAGGCAGACTGACTCTACACGGGGTACACTTCTCCTAGCCTGTGTCTGGCTCTTAGATTGGTGAAACCTGACTGCTGCCTAGAACTTAGAATGACAGGTTTGGTTCCATTTGAAACTGGCGGGGGCTTTCACAGATAGTGACAATCTGTTCTGCGAGTGGGGAGGAGGGAGGGAGAATTCTAAAACGCTGACACGAAGCCAAAAGGAGTGGAGAAGAACAAGGGCTGTCATTATTATTTCATCAGCTAGCTTTCAAGTGAGAGCCCCAGTCACATAATAAGGTGCCTTCAACGTAATTAAAAACTCTAGCCGCATACGGAGTATTAGCAGCAACAGGCCGCGTTTTGGGAAGGAGACATCTTGTCCTGTTTACATGCTGAAACACTCCAGGAGCCTCCACCAGCACCCCTGCCCTATCTAAAACAGCAGTTTCTCTACTGGATAGAAAAACGAATCTGGTGTTCAAATAAGTTCACTCTTAATATGCACTAAGCTTGAGGTTTCCCTAAGGTCCTCTGTCATGGCGGTGAAGCCTGTGCTGAGAATAGATTCTGCTCCCAAAGGGCCTTGGGACTCTCCTGACCCCTCCAAGAAAATTCTGTCACCCCGCCCACTAGTATGGCTTTCTGCTGCCTCCTCGATGTGGGAGGAGCCACCTGAGAACCTCCCTGAGCTGCTGAGTTTACATCCAGTTCCCAGGGTTGCTTCAACCACGGGTGCTGCGGGTCTTTAAACCTACTTGCCTGTCTTCACTATCTGGCCACCATGTTGCCTCCCTCTTGCAGGCCCCAGCTGAGCACTTCCAAGAAGCATAGGTGCCTGAAAACATGAGATCCAGGCCTGTCCCATCTCCGCTGGTTGGCTCGCTCTTTTTAGCTGTGCAATGTGTGGTCCCCATCTGTGCCCCTGTCTTTCTTCTTCCAGTATCCTATGTTTTCAGTCTGTCTGCTTGCTTCTCACCGACTGTCTTCTACAGCTCTAATGCTTATTTGTAAACCCTTGTGTTTCCAAATCCTTTGACGGGCCATGGGCATGGGCTGTGGGGCTTGCACATCTTATACAAAGCACAAGCAGACTTGACTCTCTGACTTGAGGTCTGCCTGAAGGAGCCCCTGGACTCACCTGGGCAGGATCCACATCGTTCAGCATAACTACGGATGTGCAGTGGTAATCCAAGACCAGTCGCCAGAAGTCTTTGACGGTGTTTGGCAAAGGATGCTGGGTGACTATAAATGCTGAAGGCTGTTTATAGCTCTGCAGACACGAAGAGAAAGATCCAGATATAAACAGCACAATGTGAGGGGAGGCAGCGGAGATATTTTGTGCACGTGGAGATGTGCGGCAAAACGCACCCGACGTGTTTAGTACTTGTTTGGCTCTATCATCATTGTCAACTCCAAAATAGACTAAAAATAAACTTTTCTGTGAAACTATGACGAAACATTCTCACTTTGATATCATGGGAACTTCACACTTATTTCTTACCATTTTGTTTTATACTTCTGACGAGCAAAGTATTGGTTCTATTAATAATTTTAGGGGAGGGAGTCTCACTTTACTTTAAAAACCATGAAAATAGTTCTTTCTCAAACTTGCTGGCTTGTTGTTTATCTGGTTGACTCGGTTGCTTACCGCTGCCATGAAAGATATGCACGCTTTTGTTAGCTCTGGGAGCGTTAAACAAGTTTCAGCCCCCTTTATGGTATCACACCAGCGGAATTAAAATTTACACATTAGCACTGAAAATATCCGTTTACTTTCTTGTCAGTTGACTAGCAAGAAGTAAACAGACTGGCAGGAAGCATTGAGTTGTGTTTCCTTCCCATGTTAATTACCACCTAAATTAGGAAGAAAGAGAACTAAATAATGCTGCCTGTCACCGGATCCCCTTTCCCTGCCAGACGCCTTAACAGCTGTCCCTTGCTTTCTGGCCGGTAGGCTAAAAACCTGACAGTGTGGCCGTAGGTGATCTTTGTGTCTGAGCACTTCAGACAGGTGGCTAGTTGGCTTGTGAAGCAGTAACTGCTGCTCCTCACCAAACCACACACTGGAATGCTAACTCTGTTTTTGTTGTTGGATGTGATAGCTTGCCTCTAGAAAGGCTCAGGGGGCAGATAAGTGAGATAAGGGTTCCCTGTGTCCCCGGGGCTCTGTCTCAGGGACATGCATTGTCTATTTCCTTCCCATGTGTCCCCAGTGCCTTACGTCCATTAGGGCTGCATTGATGTAGTTGCTGCTCTCTCCATCGATGGTGATGAGGAAGGGCAGACAGCGGTCTGGAGGCAGGATGTCCATGCAGCGATTTTTCTCGTGGTTCCGGGGTAGGAGTGCGATGCTGCAGTCCTCCACACGCAGGGTGGGGGTCACCATGTTGAGAGTCTGTGGGATAAATGGGAAAGGTGAGATCTCCCAGCTCCAGTCAGGTCTCCACAGGTGGCTGGTTTCCTGCTTCCCCAGGACTCCATAGCATGAATATACTTTGAAAACACTGTATTGTACCCCATAAACAAGTGCGGTTATAATGTGCCAACTGAAAAATGTGATACAAGTGAGAGACTCCTCAGGAAGTGTGGGCTGATAAGATGGTCCAGAAAGGATCTAAGGGCAAGTCGATTCTTTAAAAGGCATATAAGGTAGGCTCAGCTGGCTGAACTCTACGGGCTCCATTTTCTCTTTCCCTCTTTGAGTTTTGTCTGCACACAGCACATAGCAGCCAGAGGCAGAGGTTAAGGGTCCTCGCAGATCCTTAGAATACAGCACCCATAGCTCTGACTAGAGCAGGTTACTGAAAATCTTGGAGGCCAGAAGTTAGGAGAGGATTTGGTCTAGAGTTAGGTACAGTTAGATAAAACCTGAACATAAGTAACTTTTACCTAAATGAAGATCTAGGCACATGGAGTGTCCTGCAAAGCCATGCCCATGGTTGGACTACACCCATACTTAGTTATACTGTGAATCAAGTGTGCTGGTGCTTGGAACTGGTTGGTGGCTATCTGACATGCAGATGACACCGCTAGACTAGTGACTGTGAAGCCAAGTAATTCTGGCCCTGGAGGGGTTTGGCCTGGTGCTGCTACAGACATTTTGAAAGCAGAGTGAGGGTCAATGCTAAACACCCTATTGGCCACACAGGAAAGTCATCCAGACTCAACAGTCACTAGTCCCTAGGTGAGAAGCTCTTGTTGATTCAAAGGAGGGCCTAAGAGCTCACTTCAGGAGTTTTCCTAAAGAGGGAAAACCATAGCCTTCCAATCTCCCTGTCCCACCCTGCCTGGCTCCCTGATTACCCGGAATTCCTCTTTAATTTGGCTTGAGTTTGTCTGTGGGTCCAGTTTGTTCATGTCATAATAGAGAGACCTGACTTGGGAGGCAGGGATGGAGGTGTCTCCACAAAGACAGGCTTCCAGGATCGCATCATGGATAAAGACGTACTGCTCCTGAAGAGGCAAGATGGACTTAGTTAGTGATGGGGAAGAACTGAAGATGAACCCAGAGGGCTAGAGAAGGCAGGGGTAGCGCTGTCACCCAGCTGATAGGAGCAGCCCATCCACAACAGAGAAGCAAGCATCAGGAGGCCCGTGTGCCAGGGCACTGGGCTGTCCAGCTTTATCAAGAATATCCCACAGACCAATTACAGCGGGTGGGACAGTAGCCGAAACACCCCTCGAGTTCCAATCCCATGAATTTGGACCCCAAATTCAGAGGGGGAGTGAGCATGATTTTGGTTGACATTGGAAGAATTTCCTAATCAGGTTCATAATATAAAAATGGTTCAGGGAAACTCAACCACGCTCCGGAGACAGTTGCAATTGTTAGGCACAAGTTATTTCAAACCGTTAGTTAATGGTTCTAGTTCTGATAATTATCAAAGTGCTAATAAGTGTAGAATATAGCTCTTATTATATATATGTGTGTATAGTTGATAGTTAAAAGATGGGTTCTCTAGGACTGTGCATGTAGCCCCATGGCAGGCAGCTTGTCTCACAGGTGCAAGCCCCTGGGTTTGGTCCCGATGACCACATCAATAAACAGGTGTCAAAACTATTCTTCTAAATGTGACTTGGCAGGGACTCTCCCTAGAATCAATTAAGTGTCGGCATCTTTATCATTGGTCTTCGATTACATGAAGTATTAAAGGCTTTCTTATCATTAATTTCTGTAAATAACATTCTGGAAAAAGTATGATAAAGTGAGAAGAGGGCTGCTTTAATACTTGATGAATTGTTAAAGTATTAAATGTAAAAAGTTAATCACCATTATGGTTTGAAATCTGCCCCTCGTCTAAAGAGAAGAGGCACTGAAGGAACCCTTTTGACTTCTGACATTCCTATGCTTGTTAAAGGCCCCGCAGGGTTTGTAAACTTTTGTGTGTGACCTGCACATAGGGCTATTCATCTGTTCTTCAGTCTGCTTCAGGAACAGTTCTCGTGGACCCTAGGTTCCAGGCCCCAGGTCCAGGATATAAGTTTTAGAAATGTCAACTTCTTGATATTCCTCTCATTTCAACTCTAAGCATTATTAATTGGTACAAAACACCACAAATTGGACAAAGTCCCATGATGCCAGGCAGCACGGGGAGAACGTTTTTTCCAGCTAGGAGACTGGTGTTGAATGGGGGAGATTGCCCCGAAGCAGCCTGGCAAGCACCTCACTATCCTCAGGAGCTGTCTTGCTCTGCTTCTCAGCTAATGTAAAAGCAGACTGAACAGGAGCAATGTTGGGAACTATGGATGCTTAATGTAGAAGCTCTTCTGGGTCCCTTGGCACAGGCAACTGTGCGAATGTAGGTTGATGGCTACAGATTCCCGACCCCGGAAAAACTCTTGGCACCAGAATCTGTAACTTGAAAACTCCCTTTTGGTTTGTTTTTGAAAGAGCAGACAAAAGAAGGAAGGGGCAGGGCCCGGAGAAGTCAGAAATTGGGAGGTACTTTTCTCCTAGGGAATGTGGTAGGAATGGTTGGCATACTTCTTTTGCCCAAGGAGGTGGGTATGCAGGACAGACTCTGGGGACTCAGCCATGGGCTGAAGGGGTCAGGTTCAGTACCTCTGTCTGCACCATGTTGACTCTCCTGGACCGAAGCTCTCTGACACAGTTGTAGATGTCCACCACTCCTTCCCTTTCTGCCATGTCCAGCATGATATCGATAACAATGAAGCAACCTGTCCTTCCTGCTCCAGCACTGCTCGGAGAGAGGAGGCTGTCAGACAAGGGGAAGGGCTGCCACAAGGCTTCTAGCTTCCTAAACCACCAACCTCATCCACTTCTAGAATGCTTCCTAGAATCTTCATGAAACCCCATACCCAGAACCAGTCCATGGTGCACCCGTGAGGAAGCCCTGGGAGCTCTCCTTACCTGCAGTGTACCACCAGCGGGCCTGCATTGGGTGGGCTCTTGGATTTGACCTGCCGGACAAATCCCAGCAGGCCAGTGGCATGGTAGGGGACTCCGTGGTCTGGCCAGCCCGTGAAGTGAAACTGTCTGATCTCTCGGATTTCATGAATGCCTCTCTGTAGTCCGAGGTCAGCCACAGCAGCAGGGAGAACAAAGGAAAGGGAAGGATAAGCTAGTGTAAGCAGGGAGGCACAGCTTCTGTGAGCGAGTGTAGAGCTGAGAAAGAAGGGCCTTTGTAGCTGGACCATTTAATCTGGTAGGCTTAGGACATGAAGTTGTTTATAGGCGTGAAGGGGGAGGTGGTGCCTGGAGGACTTGCTAATTGACAGAGGCTATTCTGGAGATGAACAGTTCTCTCTGGTTCTTCCGAAGCTCTTTTGTACAAAGCAGACGGTGTTAAAAGCTGTTTGCTGGCAGCTATTGGAATGTTAAGACCCTTGTCCTGGCTCCAGGTGCTCACGTGGTGCGTGTACACTTGCCAGCATTTGGAACAAGTTTGACAAAAGAATCAACTAGAACCCCTTTCCAATCTGTTTCACCTGTGGCTCAGTTAGGTCTCTTTCTTTGGTTTAAACAAATGTGTGGCCCATTCATTCAGACACTAGCAATTCTGTGACTATAAATACTTCAAGTGTTAAGGCTGCCAGGACCTATGGAAATATGAAGGTGCCTCATCCTGTCTTCAAGTGGCCATTTCCTCTGTGGAAAGAGGCGCGTCAGGAAGCGCGAGGGTCAAGAAGTACTTTTACTGGGAATCTCTGTTGGAGCAATGAGTGGAAGGCCGGGCACTGCCTGATACTGAGCTGAAGGGGGCGAAAGGGAAGAGATTCTACGCTTATTTTGGCTTTTAATTTGCTCTTCTTAACCCTTTAAAAGGATTGCTTATTTTTATATGTATGAGTGTTCTGTCTGCGTGCAGGCAAGTGCACTCTGTGCATGCCTGGTGCTCATGGAGATTCAGAACAGGGAACTGAGTCTCCTGGAACTGGAGCTAAGGACAGCTGGAAGCCATCATGTGGCATTACTGTGCACAGGCGTGAGCAGCTACTCATGCACTTGCATAGGCACACACGTATGGAGGACTCATGAACATGCAAAGGTGTACATGTACGGAGGGAGGTCTGACAGGGATGCTGGGCCAGTGATGTCCCAGGATCCACCTCTCCCTGTTCTCTCAATACTGTGGTGATAGGCTCACATTTTTATGTGGATGCTGGCGATCTCATCTCAGGACCGCTTGCTTTCATGGCAAGCTCCCTTACCCACGGAGTCATCTCCCAGGCTCAAGGTATATTTGAAAAACAAAAATCACTTTTAAAACCAAGGCTACACGGAAATCTGGGATCCACTGTCTCTACTGTGTCCCCATACCCGGTCCTTCCTTTGGCTTTACTACATTTTACAGATGAATACGCCTGGACCTTACCAGATTTTCCACCAATCATCCCCACGTGGTTAGTGAATGAAGAATAAATTCCCAGTTATTATGGGCTTGGGAAGGCTGGGAGGGGGAAGAAAGTCCGGAATTTAAGATACGACTCATTTGCTATTTGTTATCAGTGTGATAATATATCTTTCACATTGGCATGTGAAATGCCAATGCTCTATTTCCTGTGGAAATCCTATGGTTTACTTGAGTTTGAACAGTAAAGAAACAAGTAGACAGGGACTCACAGCACAGTGAGCTAACCAGGCCCCAGGGGACTAGAATACTGGTACGAGGTGGTTAAGAGCCAAATTTTCTCATCATTGAAAATATTTGGACAGTTCCAAAGACCCCCCATCAGAAGGCAGGTGAGTCACTCCCAGACTTCCAGTGATGAGGGTGCTCGCTCGCTCACTCCCCTGGAATTATGCTCAGTGATTTAGCCAGTGGTGAGCCTGAGGTGATGAGGTACATCCTGTGACTCAGAACAGCTTTGGCAACAAATGCTCACGTCCTTCAGGTGGGAGGGGGAGGAGACTTTTATACGCTCACTGTCAGGCCCAGAGTGACACCCGTCAGGAGATGGGCTCCCGACTAATGCCTTTATGACTGATATTCATAGCAAGGAACATGTTAGCTTCGGGGGTCCTGAACACCCACCCGTTCCCACAATGAAGCTCCACCTTTTGATCTACTTGTTACTGTCAAGAAGGCAAAGGGAGTTACTCTGGGTGTAACATCTCTTCTTGTACAATAACAACAGTGTCTCCTGGAGAGAAACATAGGACCAAGCAGCAATCACAGTCCGAGCATTTCCCAGCCGGAGGTTAATTACATGGTTTCTTTAGTTTTCATTAGAAAAGCATTAATGCTACATAAAAAAGTCCAAATCATTTAATGTTTCCCTGCAGTATAATGGGAGGGGAGATGCCACGTCAGACCCCTTTGTCTATCCCAATGTGGGTTTATTCTATGTCCGTGGAATGACTGTCCGAATCGTGACGTATGCGTCTGTCTTTGAGACAGGGGATATTATATTCCTCTTGCTGTCTCAAAGGCTCAGGGTTTCTCATAGGCACAGAGGTTAGGGTGGTCACTTCCAGCTTCAATTCTGCAAGACAGACAAGGTCTGGGTCTGTGGGGACCTCGGAGTTGCCATGTCAGCATAATGGGTATTGTGTGCTACATAAAACCATCAGGTATGTGGGAAAGAGAAGGAGACCATCAGATGCAAACTAGGGATTCATCAACCCCAGGCTCTGGCTATCTGATTGCTTTGCACAAGAACCCAAATCTACTTGCTCACCTTTAGGTTTCTTATTACATCCTGCTCCCAAAACAGAATTGCAAGAACCCAAAGCCCGTATATAACTACTTCTTTTCCTTTTTTCTTTAATGAGAACGTTCCAAAGCCCAAGAAGTGTTCTACGGAAATCAAACAATAGGATTTTCTTTCTTAAAGACTCCAATTGCCTAGTCTGAAAATCATTAACAGGTCTGCCCCTTACACCATCACTTCACGGGTTGCCTCGTGGCTGAAATACCTGGGTGTTGGAACATTTTTGTGCAGCTGGGAATGTAGCAGGCACAATAAAAGGTTAAAAGCAGAAGCCGGGCGTGGTGGCGCACGCCTTTAATCCCAGCACTCGGGAGGCAGAGGCAGGCGGATTTCTGAGTTCGAGGCCAGCCTGGTCTACAAAGTGAGTTCCAGGACAGCCAGGGCTATACAGAGAAACCCTGTCTAGAAAAACCAAAACCAAAAAAAAAAAAAAAAAGCAGAGCAGAGAAACAAACACGACCCTTGCTTTAACAACCAGGATGCATTTTCAGCTTATTAGAGGGCTGACTATTGTTCAAAGAACTTCATGGTTAAGCAGTGGCTTAGGAAAAAAAAAATACCGAGGGTCTTTTATTGCTGTCTGTTTTAATGCAGTTATTTATGAGTGCTCTTGCCAAGAGCCATACAGAAAGCCTGCAAGTGCTTTTCTCACACAGTTCTGCCTGAGAAGGAAAAAAAAAATCGACATCAAAGTGTGAGGCTTGGAACTCGAAGAATTGAGCCAACCAGAACTTTACGATCTTTGAAGTTTCCAAGCCTCCCTCTTGCTTATTAAGAGAGAGAGAGAGAGAGAGAGAGAGAGAGAGAGAGAGAGAGAGAGGAAAGAGAGAGGAGAGAGAGAGATGAGAGATGAGAGATGAGAGATGAGAGAGAGAGAGAGAGAGAGAGAGAAAGAGAGAAAGAGAGAGAGGCTATAGGAGAAAGAAGCTAACTAGTATGAGAAACAGATTAAATGAAGTAAAGTCTTTTAGGCTTTGGGAATCTTGTTGTAAATTTGGATTTTCAAACTAGGAATGGCAGTTGCAGTCATCAGTGTGAATTAGACAATAGGCAGGCCCTGCAATTTCCTTATTCCCCCAGAGATGCCCTTGTTGGTCCAAAAAAGTGCATTTAGATGCAGTGACCATATAGAATCAGAAGAGCCAGGAGCTAAGAGGCCAGCAGTTTGGCATAACCCAGCCCTGGAAGGGGGTCTGCTGCCGCTGGCTGAATGAGAGCAGGCAGAATTCGTGATAAATCGATCATTTCTGAGTAGCAGCTGTGCAGGTCTGCGTCCTGGAGACCGCCAGGCTCTTGACGGGAGTGCCTGTGGGTCTCTGAGGGGCAGAGTGTCTCTCAGTCACCTCCACCTTCCCCACAGCGTACCTGTGGCACTTCTCTGGACGGACTGCAGTTTGCTTCACCTCCGGCCCCTCCCTATGTCAGCAGAAAGAAGGGGACAAGGAGAGTCCCTGTTATGGCCTACAGTGCTTCCCGGAGAAGCAGCCCTATCCATGCGTATGGGATGAGGTGGAATAGAATCGATGCATGGCATTCGCCCAGGGCTGAGAGCGAAGTGTGAGTGAATATGGAGGGCGGTGCTGGCTCATGCAAGAGTGCCTGACTGATGGGGCTCCCTGAGGGCCCTTCAGTCTCTTTTGGACTTTGGGCCTTAGAAAGCCTGAAGGGGCTGAGGGAGTCCGGGAGCACCACGGACCCGACCACTGTCTCAGCCCTGACACCAATTCATTTTTGGGAGATGCAAGTGGATGTTCAACAGGGGACAGCACACTTAGTATCAAGTTTAGATTGCATCTCTCTAGATGTAGTAAACTTTGCTTTGTGAACCGAGAAAGAGAAATGGGCAAAGATTAAAGGTTAAAATGAAAATAGCACGGTACACGTTATCTTTGGGTTTAGTAAAAAAAAAAAAAAAAAAAAAAAAAAAACCAACCAGATTGCCATGAAATGGGAATGGCCTGCATTAAGGATGGAGCTGAGCTGTTAGGGAATCAGAGGGTGAGACGCCGTCTTGAGAAACTACCGGAGCCTACCTTCGTCCAGGCCTGATCCTAGATAAGCTGACGAGGCTACTGCGGCTTGCTCTGGCTTCCACACTTACCTTTTCCACAGCAAACGTTCTTATCACATATTCTGCCAGCAGCTCTGTATCTATTAGGGTGACTTTAATGTCTTTGTAGATCTCGGTGTCATCTGGCCAGTATTTACAGCATTTCACCTGCAAGGAACACAAAGGAGATTATGGGTCTAGCTTTTTATTTAGGTCCTTCAGTGAGGGGGGGTCATGAGATTTACAGGATAAATTTGCACACACAACTTAGACGAGTACCCCAAAGCAAGTGTGTTTGTTGTTGCTGTTACCACCATCTACCTAGTCATTATCCCATTATAGTAAACCTTCATTTCTTATCCTTCCCTACTCAGGAAATGGCCTGGAAGAGTACACCATAGAGGAAGTTTGCAAATTTAGTCTCCTCGACTCTTAAAAGTTGATTTTATTTATTTGTTTTTCAAGACAGGGTTTCTCTGTGTAGCCCTGGCTGTCCTGGAACTCACTCTGTAGGTCAGGCTGGTCTCGAACTCAGAAATCTGCCTGCCTCTGCCTCCCAAGTGCTGGGATTAAAGGCGTGTGCCACCACTGCCTGGTGTCTCCTTGACTCTTAAGTTTCAGAAAGTGACTAAGGGTTTTTTTGATGTAAAAGTCTGCCTGGAGGGACAGGAGCTTCATAACTAACTCTGCACCACACACATGGGCTCTTGTTATTGGTACTTATGGTGGTGAGGGACTGTCTGTCTCTTTACAATTAGTTTCAGGTTAGAACACAGATTAGAGGGTTTCTTTCCGAGCCCTTCATACATGCGCGTCATTACACTCTGTTCACCTGTGTCCCTCCTCCGCATTCCCTCCTGCCTTGGGGCTGGTTTCCTTCCTGTTCCCAGCTCCTGGCCTTTCTGTTTCTATTAGATGTTTCCCTTGGCTTCTCTACTTCCTATCTCCTTTATGTTGCCCTCCTGCTGCCTTCTTTCTAGTTCATTCTCTCTCTCTCTCATACACCTACACCAACCCCCAACCCCCCCCCCCACATATATCATATACATATACTAATATACAGTGTATGACTGCAAATCTAAGCTCCACATATATGAGAAAGCATGGAATTTGTCATTCTGAGTCTGGCTTATTTCACTTAACATGATGGGTGCTCCCTGATTGCCTCAGTTTCCCTGCAAATGGAATGACTTCATGTTTTCTTTATGGCCGCACAAAACTCCATCATCTCTCTGAAATGCCTTCCCCACACAATTCCTGTCCTTTACATTTCCTCTCACATAATCTAATTTTGGGCTCTGGGGTCTTCCTGCAGGGATGCTCTACATGGACAAGATCACGACGCCACCTCCCAAGTAGAGCTCCCCCTCCCCCGCCCCCCCAACTCTGACTTGTACTTTCTCGGGATTGTTGCTTTCTAGCACTGTCTGCGAGACTGACGAGATGGTCTTTCATCAGGGGGTATAAGTGACTTAAAAAAATTGGTCACAACTTGCATTTTTAGTCTAATCTCCAATTATGTTCAAGGACAAACATCTAACCTAATCCTAAAAGAGACTGTGATCCAAAACCATTCTGTCTGTTTGAAATGGTTTCTCACCATTTCTGTCTGGGCACTGCTGCCCCATTTTTAATGCACATGTTAGATGCTAACCCCCACCCCTACTCACCCCCACCACTTCCCAAGACTTTTATCCATAGATGTGAACTCTCTTTGATTCCCAAGGGGCATATTTGGCAGCAAGGATGAGATCCTTCAGACACTTGGTTACTGCTGGCCAGCGGGAAAGGGGTTATTTTGCTTATTTCTTAGTTCCTGCGGCATCTGGAGGTCATGTCCTATACATGATAAATATTCAGGGGGCTACCCAGGGCTGTATTTCATGGAGGCAGACATAGGATCAGTGTAAGAAGGAAAATCCACGATTGGGAAGAACTTCTCGAAGGATTATGGGCTACGAAGACCTTTCAAGGCAAACATTTGTGTCACACTAATGTTTATACTATGGTATGTGACTGAATAGGACTCTAGCAGCCTCTAAATGTTTGAAACTTTATCCAAGTTCAAGATAATCCTTATTAAATTTAGTTGGCAATATACAAATCAGGGTTTGAGGCAAATGGAGCAGGGTAAAAAGATGGGCTTGATCCCATGTTGTTTTAAATTGCCCTTGGGAACCTCCTTACAGGACCTTTGCCTGGAAACGCTATCTGTGACATTACCAGAAGGTGCTATCTATAGTATCTCGGAAATCCACGTTATGAATACCCAAACGCTCTCTAAAGTGCCCCAGAGGAAAAGAGAGTGGCGATTCTTCTATAGATACCAAGGCTGATTAGATGGTGCATATGCACAGGTCTCTAACTTGAGGGTGACCATAATTTCACTTATAGAATATCCGTGGTGGTTAACAGGGATGCTTATACAGCTCACAATGGGCTCTCCTTTACTGTCTATGTCTTCAGTTATAAAAGCAGAAGGTAGTGGGTAAAGCTACAAATATAGTATGAATGTGTGATTTTAAAATGGAATAACTCAGTGTAATACAGGTAAAAGTATATTTCTGTGGCAACTACAATAGAACAATACAACAACAACACCCTCCACACAATACACACATGATGCACCTGCAGTCTGTGTTATACCAGGGGTCTTTAAACCTAATAAATGCCCCCGTATCTGGTGTCTCCTAGTTGATACACTATAGGTGCAATAGGTAAAGGGTAGTTGGTTACATAGTTGCCTATTCATCTATTTTAGATTCCTTTCCCTCTCTGCCTGGGAAGTTTTAATAAACATGAACAAGGGGCCTTCAGTGCTTTGGGGTCAAGGAGCTAAAGCCTGCCAGAATGGATCGAGGGTCAAAGTTTCTCCTCTGACCATTCCTGTGTACCAGTTCAGATCGCATCTGAGATCTGGCCCCAGTTTTACTGCAGTTTTCCGGAGATCTGCATCTATCAAGATGCAGAGGGATGCCTCTATGTGCAGGCGGTCGACAGGAACCTCTATGCTAGATCATGTTCAGCTTGTGTGGAGGGCTCCAAAGTCAAGGGCTTCCACTACAGCTGCACTGGTGGTGAACAGGCACAGCTGCTCTTCCAGCAAAGGACAGTGGCCTCCTCTGAGATGCATGGTTGGCAGCCAGAGTCACTCAGATGCTCTAATCCAGAGGCAGCTAAGAAAACAGAAGCAGAGAGGTACTTCCTTCTAGAAAGATCCCTCGAATCTTACACACCAGCACCTGTGAGGGCGGGTCCGGAAAAGGCAGAGGGACCATTTAGAATCCGTCTTTCCCAACTCATCTCCCAGAGTATCTTGAAATGGTTTGCCACATCTGTTTCAGCCTACTAAAAATCCTTCTAATTTGAGCTCCTCTAAGTATCTTTTTTTAACGGCTTGGACTTGTGCCAAGATATTATTTTGCTCGAAGAAAAATGAACAGGAAAGAAAACATGTTTCATTGGGGTTGATGACTTTTTACAACCACAGCACGAGGGGCTTGTGGCCACCTCCTGGCTCTGACTCCGCATACAGCGATGTCAAAACCTAGGCTTTTTGAGACACCTGCTGGATCCCCAGCCTCATACAACCCGAAGCTCCTGTTTGATCCTGTGCCAAGCCAGCTGTCTCCTGCAGCCTGAGGGTGCTTGCCCAGCATCTAGCAGAGGCCTCATCTCCCACACAACTTCATCATGGATGGCAACAGCCTCCAGCATGGAAATGAGGCCACTTCCAGGGCCCTCTGATTATGTTGGTATCCTATGCAGATTCCATCAGGCCATTAATCAAGCAGAGGGCACTGGGCCCCACTGCCTGCTCATTACCACACTTGGCTGCAGGAGAGATGTAGCCAAGGGGTCGTTAACTTGGGCTTTAAAGTTCAGTAACTTAAAACACAGAAAGCATTAGACTGTGAGGATCTTGAACTGATGTCTTTAAGGAGAGTCATTTCTAACTCACAGCTCGAGATAATCCCATGCTTATTAAGGTCATAACATCACTAGGGGTAGAGCGAGTTCCCCTGAGCCTGGGAGTTCCTCATCTTGACCTTGGAGTGCATTCTGACGTGGTTACACTAAGAGTTCTAAACTCTAGCACATATCAGAACTCCTTGTGGTGATTCTCGACAAATTCCCGGGGTCTGAAGAACTGGCACTTCCAACAAGCTCCTTGACCTGTAGCCCGTACTGGCCAGAGGAACTTCTGCAGCCCAGGCAGACAGCAGAACCGGGCTGATATGAGTTGGAAGAAGACCTTGCAACTTGCTTATGCAACCTCAGGGTCTGCCATCTGTCAAGAAGGGATGATGACAATTCTTATCCAGAGAGTCTGTCCTAAGATGAAGTTAGTGGTTTTAAATTTGTGGACATGTTAGAATCAGGAAGGTGTCTTTAAAGAAACTCTAAAGCCCAGGTCACATTCCAGGCTCTCTCCTGGATCTCTGTGCTGGGGTAGAAGCAACCGTAATTTCCAGAAGCTTCCCATGTGATCCCGAGTGCAGACGAGTCTGGAAATCATCAGACACAATGCAATAAACAGATCGAGCCAAGTGCTAGACCAGTCAACCGCAAGACCTCAAAAAAACCCGATAATCCTTCTTAAGTGACGAGTTTAAACTCTGGACCCTAGGTGACAATAGGGGTTTGTGGAGCCTGGGAGGATGAAGCGGGATGTTTAGGAAGAGGTGCAGAGTGGCCCTGAGCGGTGACAGCTGTGGTTTATGACGGGAGGAAAATGAGGGGAGGGATCTGGGCTGCTTCTGTTCTTTCCTGCAAACCATTCTTCCCAGAAACAAGATGATGATACAGAGGAGAAAGCTTGGCCGGCCCAGTCTCCTACTGTATGGCTTGGATATACTTCCAACCGGAATCAAGGGAAAAGTTTCTGTTATTCCCTGGAGGCAATTTAAAGCAAACAGTTTGCTGGAGGCACAAAGACAGTTTGCAAATCCATTTGCAAGGTCACTGCAGCTTCCACACAGAGAGTCCTTCCTGGTTTGGGTGAGATGTTCTCATAGTTGTATCCTCACATGGAAGCTTGGAGAGGAAGACCATTTGTACAGGCCCGGGCTAGTCTCTGCTCCTGGTTCCTTCCATGAAGAAGACAGGGCTAGGATAGACAATGAACTCCCTGGGTAGGCCAGACCCCAAGTCAAGCTGTAGGGCTGGGTGGGAGGGTAGACCTTAAGGAGCTCTTGGCTTTCTTAGGTTTTGTTAGGGTTTGGCTTCAGGAGCAGATAAAAAGTAGGACGTCTAACGCGGTTTTAGCTATCCTGTCTAGGTGAGGCAGACAAGGAGGGGAGGGGCAGAAGGAGAGTATATTCTGAAGTCATTGTTGACTTCCCCCTAGAAAAAGCTGCTAACTTCTGCCTATGCCTCCCAGCAGTCTATCATACAGTAAGATCTCTCCTCTCCTCTACTTTCTCTCCCTTCTCTTATTTGAGACAAGGTCATCCGATATAGTCCAAGTTGTCTTAGAATCTACCATGTGGTTCAGGCTAGCCTCAAACACAACATGCTCCTGAGTGCTGCTGGGATTATAGGCAGGAGCCACTAGGCCCAGCTAAGCTCATGGCTAATGCTGTACACATATCTACGTAAGTCTCAGTTGATCACTGCTCATCCTAAAACATTTAACATATACCGATAAGTAGACAGAGACCTAGGCTGGCTTCTTCCTCCCATATGTGCTGGTGGATACTAGATCATGTGGGGGATGAAATGTTCCCAACTTCTAAATAGAACTAGGAAAAAATGTCTATGTTCTGGGAAGGCAACTTAAAGCAAACACCTGGAGTTTGGAGTTACACAGACAGTTTGCAAACCCTCATTTGTAAGGTCACCTCGACTTCTATACAGAGAGCCCTTACTGGTTTGCATGAGAGAGAAACAATATTCAAGGGCCCAAGCTGGTCTCTATCCTCCTAGTTCCTTCTATGAGGAAGACAGAACATGCCCCCCAAAAGTAGTAATTCTGCAGAGTCCAGATTACCATCTCTAGTTTACAAATAACTAACTTGAGCTGATTGACAGATAGATGCAAAGGCGTTCGAGATCAGCATTTCAACTTTGTGACCCCAATGTGGCAAAGCTCTTAGCTAATGCCTTAGCTTAGGCTATGGAATTTCCAGGTTATTCTGTTTGGCATTTGGACAGTGACAAGCAGAATTCTAGCTAGGTCTTTCTGCGGACACAGAGGAATGAGTTATGATTGTAACATTCATGAGAAGACAGGGACACTCTGCAAATCTAACTTGAGGCAGCTCACAAGGCAAGCGCGGTGATCAAAAGCCCTTTCCCTTTGGGTATTTTATCCCTTTAGGTTAAAAGCCAAGCTTCATTTACTAGCTGTGATGTTGGGCAAGTTATTTAACCTCTTGGAGGTTTCATCTCTTTATCTGTAGAAGGAGCATAATAAAAAAATGTTGCTATGAATATCATTTTTGTAATTTATTTAGACTAAGACTGGTACAATTGAATGTTTGCTAAAAATCTCTTAATGAAATCACAATGGAAGATCAGAAGATAAGTATTAATTCCAAGGGAAGAAATCTGAACCTTCCCAGGGTAGACTACACTATTAGTGCACCTGACAAGAAAGGGTGCTATTTCCATTGTTGGATGGGGAGGGTCAGGTGGTGTAGGTGGGGGAAGTTGGCAGAAGACATTTCTAGGAAGCCTGCCTTCAGTCTTCAAGTCTTTGTTGGATAGTCCTGGGAAGGTGGGGTCCTTTGATGGCACAGTCACAGTCCTGGTTCAGGATGGCCAGCTGCTCCAATGGTGCTGGGATAAAAAGTGTACATTTGAGAAGAGTGGGCTGCGGGAGTGCATTGCTGTAGTGCCAGCATTTTACAGTTGCCTGGTTCCTTTGCATGCATATGTGCCACCAGGGGTCTGCCCTGAGGCGGCAGCAACCAAGTCAGCTTCTATGCTGGGGAGAAATACTGAGTGCAAGGTGGGTGCGGTAGCTGCTAGGCTAAGGGGGCAAGTGGGGCATGAGGAGTTAGGAGCAGCTGTGTGCACAGTGAATGCGGGTTCAGGCAGCTCTGTCACTGGGGCCTCCTTTGCATCATTCCACTGTGAACAGGTGATAGCAGCATCAGGCCTATCGTGACTGTCTCAAGAACACAACTCAAAGGTGCTGAGTGAGATCAGGGACCTAGATTTTCTGTGTGTTCCATGTTGCTGTTTCTGTGTGTTTCACGTGGCTTTTTTAGTTTAAACAAATATTCTTCACAATGTGTATACATACACACACACACCACACATCCATGCACATATATGCAATCCCTTCTAAGTAGATTTAACTTTTAAGGTTAATAGATAAAAGAATAATTTTTAGAGCCTCTTAAAAATAAACATTTAACTCTTTCACAGTGTGCTACCAGGAAAAGAGCCCTGTGCAGAAGGCACTGGGGCTTGAGACTCACTCTAGCTGAGTTGTAGGATGGCCACATGACATTGTATGAGTCAGGAAGCCACCCTGGATATGTTTTCTGACTTGAAAAATAGCACACTAAACTTCTCCTTGTTAAAATTATCCCAGATCCTGGAGTGACCCAATACTTCTAGAGTTGGTTCTTTGGGAGGCATGGATGTCAGATGTGGAGCCTCTGGAGTTGAGATCTGGGTGGGCATTTAGTAGCTATATGTCTGGAAGCTTTATTTGCTATCAAGGAAATGGAGCAATAGTCATATCTATTTCATGGACACTGGGGATCTGAAGACCCTCCTTATGGGCTGCCACACGAGTGTCCACGGACTGGTGGTGTGGCGGTCACTATGGTGCTGCTGGCTTCCATCAGAGCAAGATCTCTGTGATAGAAGAGGGGCTTCATCCAGTGTGGTGCTCCACAGACCTCATGTATTGTCACATTATTATTCACAGTTTATGCTAGGACTCAGAAGAGTGAACTCTAATGCCAGACGTCTTAATCTTGATGGACTTCTTCTGGGGTCTTCTGACACAGGTACTTGCCCCAGGGAATCACTCAAGGGAGGTAAATAACTTTTAGGGTAAAGGCAGAAAGCCAGATGCTACCCAAGGCGTGGTCAAGCTGCTCCAATGCCCTCTCTTTAAGTTGTGACAATCCATGTTAAACAGCTTCAGAGGGACAGGAAGAACATGGTGACAAAATTGTGTGGCTTGCCACTCTTGACTAATGATCATATGAGCTGCCTAAGAATGGGAAGTTTGTGACTCAATTGTTTGAACAGATTAAAATGTCTATGTGCTCACTGTTGGTTTTGGACCCTACAACACCAGAAAGGATGCACTAGTGAGCTAAGGAACACTCTTATTCAATAGCATAGAAAAGTCTGGCTAGGCCTGGTAGTAAAGGTGTGTAATCCCAGAACTTTGAAAGCTGAGGCAGGAAGACTGTTTGTGCCAAAGCCAATGTAGGCTATAGAGCAACAGGGCAGGATCTTGTCTTGAAAAAGTAAAGAGAGAGAGAGAGGCGGGGGTGGGGGTGGGGGGAGAGTCGAGTCGAGTCGAGTCGAGTCAGTAGCATAACTCTTGCCTTGCGTGAATGAGGGGCAGGGTTTGACTGCTCATGCAGAAAAAGAGAGGATGGAAGGAAAGGCATTATGGCTTTAGACACTTCTATTTCTGCAAAGCAGGCAGCCCAAGGCTCACAGGTATAAATCTAGCATCCAGTTCTGTAGTAGTGACTCTCCTGGCTCTTCAGCCTCTTTGCAGATAGAGTTCTAACCAAATCACTGTCCTGGTCTTTTCTGTGCTTATTTACCCAGTAAATAATCCACTGAAATCCTGGCATCCAACTTGTTTGTTTCCTACCCTCATGATTAATGTAACCAGGGCAATTTTACAATCCAGCAATGCCCCGAGGTGCTTAAATAATGTCACTCCAACGCTCCCTGCTTCATCCTGAGGTTTACAAGACTGTAATGCAGGGAAGAGCTACATCCTTCCTGTCGGGTAGAAGGGAGCTGAGTGGATTTTATGGCAATGGCATGACTAAAAATTGGCTGCCAAAGAAATGGGGCAGTAACTTGAGCTGCAAGCTGTTGTCCCTGCCTGGTCTTATATACAGGGCAGACACTGCCAGAGAAAAGTTCTAAGGTAATGAATTCTCTTTGCCTGCAGCCTACTGAATTACTGCCTTATTTGTTCTATAAACAGGGGAACTCGAGATACTGTTGTCTTGCCCCTTGGTTATAGAAAGATCATCAGACTGTTCACCGCATATTTCTGCTTCTCTGGTCTGAGCCTCCCAGGAGGCCCTGGCTTACTCGGCTTACTCGTGTATTTACTTGGCCAGATAACCCTAAGCCTTAGGAGAAAAGCCGGGTCAGGGGCTTAGAAGATTAGATAAGCAGAGGTGGTAAGCAGAGAAGAAAAAAAAAAAAAAAGAATCTTGCCTTGGAGTGAGCGCACCACTTACTATTTGTCAAGACTGTTCAAGGCTGGGCGTTGCCCGAAGTGTGCCACCCAGTCCTCACGAGAGCAGGAGGGAGGCAGCCATTTTCCTACATTATGTGCAGTGATAAGAATTACAGCTAAGAATCTACAGCTGCGCCTGAGCAGTGGGATTGGGGGTTGGTGATAAAAGTTCCTGGGCTTTTGTCCCAGGAACAGGTGTCTGTCTGCTGTATGTGTAACCCTGATAACCTCCCTGGCACTTTACAGTCGCAGAGGCAGATGACTGTGAATCTCTGCAGCAAGAGAAGACAAAGGGAGAGGTGGCACGGCCAACCAGGAGAGGGCCCAGCCTAGCCTGTCAGATGGCAAATCGACAAGGAGCCAGTGACTCCATGACTGGACCAAAGGTTGTCGAAGAGCTGGTCTGTATTCAGTGTGCTAGAGACCTGAATAACAATAAACACTTGTTATTCAGACCCACAGATGTGCTTTGATCTGCAATATCCTGCCACTGTAGCATAGGAGATGGCTGGCAAAGAGGTGTCAGTTGCATGACAGCATCTCTGAAGTTTGATTTGCAATTCGTTGGTATTTAAGAAAAAAGTCCCTCTCCCTTTTAAAGGGACATAAGTGATTAGGCTGAATCGCTGAGAACTGAACACGAAGAGTTAATCAGGTGGGCTAAATGCAGTTGTATTTTTGTCAGGTCTAATCCATCAGCCAGTGAACTTCCCTCACATCCTCAAGGCGCCTGCTGTCTGCCCACGTGTGACTTTAAACACAGGGTATGCCAAGGTCCAGGAAAAGAAGTGGTGAATGGAAATATCCCTGCACGAAGCAGGCTTTTTATACTAGCTCATACATTCAGGGAAGAAATCACTTGGCCCTCCTCACAGACTCCTATGACTGGCAGGAATGGTCTTCTGTAGAGCTGTGTGTAACCCATAATTGCATTGTAAATGTCTTAAAAGTTTGTCTCTTCTATCATTTGGAGCAGCAGGTCAGCGGTCATCCACTAGAGCTGTTATATAAATAGGGGATGGGAGGGACATGTGAGAAACCTGTTAGGTGACTTTATTATGGTATGACCACATGGACCTAGACTGTAGTAGGGGCTGTTGCTCACCTAGGCTGTATTCTCACCTGGCCTTACTGCTCATAGGCCACAGTCCTGGGAGTGCTGTAGGCAGCTGGAATACAACCAGAATCATCTGTGCACACAAACATAGCTAAGTACAGAAGAGGAAGGGGTAAAATGCCAGGTTAGGCTCTGCAGGTAATAAACAAGCATGAAAACCTGAGTTCACAATTCTAGCATCCACAGACAAGCTGCATATGGAGGCATGGTACTGGATTATCAGGGTTGGGGGGTTGTTGCCTAGAGAGACGGGCAGATCTCTAGAGCTCACTGACCAGCCAGGCTAGCCAGATCAATGACCTGTTCAGTGGGTGACACTGTCTCAAAAATAAGACAGAGAGCAAGTAATCAGGGAAGACGCCTGATGTTGACCTCTGGCCAGCCACATACGTACATGCATATACCCACATGGACACATGCATGTCACAAACACACACAACACTATAGGGCTCTTTCAGCCCCATTAGGGTTATACATGCCATCTATGTGGTCTGAATTGTCACTGTTCCTGCATGGTGACTAGTGGCATGTGTGTCAGGGAGAAGGCCCAGCAGGAGACATGAGCAGCAAGCATCTCTGAGGAGCTTAGAGTTCTAACACTAGTAAGCAGAAGCCCAGGAGGCATGAGATGAAGACGTGAGACGGATCCTGTCTTCCCTACAGAAAATTCATTAGTGCTGTGTTCAGCTCATACAGAATTCAGAAGACAGGGACTGTGGCCTTCACGCAGAGCAGAGAGCAGCAGTTTGCCATTCCTCAAAATGTAAAGAGCACTTCTGAAACTGGCATCAGGGTGTGTGTGTGTGTGCGCACAGGTGCATGCCTGCATGTACATGTATGTATGTGCATGTGTGTGTATGCATGAACATGTTCACTTGAATGCATGCATGCATGCCTATGTTCACTTGTATGCATGCATATGTGTATGTATGCATGTGTGTGTGCATATGCACATATTCATGAGGGACTTTTTATCAAGCCTTGGGAAGTTGCAAGTTGTGTGTGTGTCCTCAAAAGTGTAAACAGATTATTTTTGCACATGTTTATTTGAAAGAATCATATCAGAGTAACGTTTATAAAAGTTAGGATTAGCAATCCAGATAACCGGTGTATTATAAAGCTTTATGATTTGAGGTTCTACAATGTAGTGTTTTAGTGCCTGATTTCGAATAAGGCTTTGGTTAGATTCAAGGATAGTTTTACGGGTTCTCTTTGCTCTGTCTGAGAGTAAGTTTCTTCTTCTTTCACAAGTCTCAAAACTGCCCAACTTAGCAGTCCGTCAGGAGTTGCCTAGGCGCAGGAAGCTTTATAATTGAATCAGTTTCTTCATTTCCTTTTCTCTAAAGTTTGCCTTGCAAGAACCCAGATTCCCTGCTTGAACTGGGCCTGTGGGACATGGGTGACAATTCTCTAAGAATTACACATTTTAGATTAAAAAAAAAAAAAACACCCCTATTTTTGTACATGGGAATAGACTTCTTCCCGATGCCCAGGTCTCCATGGGGTGTGTTTGCGCGTGCGTGCATGTGCATGCAGAGTGGCTAGGCGATCCTCCTAAGGTCCAGAGCACTCTCTCTGGAACCCCTTCCTCCTGCTGCACTCTGGAAGCTGCCCTGAGGCTTTGGCCTTCTGCAAAAAGAAAGGCAGTGCGCTTGGAGGGAGGATGGGTTTGTTGTGCTGGGTGAGAACTGGTTAATTTTCTTTCTCTTCAAGGCTATGAAATTCAAGCTCAGAAATGAGCATCTGCTGGGTGCACCCTTGCCCACAAATGCTTTTGACTTTGGACCTGCAATCACACCCCACTCGATAGGGTTTAGATATAAAATGTTGAATTATTTGCTCCCCCCTCCCCCTCAGCAGCTGTGTTGCTAAATCCTGGGAGGAGGGCCTTAGATTGGAGGAAGGAGGCCTGGGGGTGGGGGCAGGAGGTGAGGTTTCTAGCCAGGAACCACTTCCATTTCCATCTCTACGTTCAGATCTGTCCAGACACTAGCAAGCACCTCACACTGGCCACCAGGGTGGAGAGCTTCTCCTGAGGCCATGCCTCATCACCCATGATGAATTATGCCCTCCCAGTGCTAAGGCAAGGTTGACTGTTGGTGGTCACAGAATTCCAGCCACCTGCCTCTGCCACCCAGTCTTGTTTAGGTTTTCTCCCTCTTCATCCTCTCCCCAGGTCAAGGGAAGGCACGCCCCCTGCAGCTCTTTCTAAAACTGCCCTTTGCCCATTCCCCCTAGCCTCTCAGCCGTGCTTGTGTTCCTTTTGTTATTGTGTAAACTGATCTTCCTGGAGATGTACTGCCCTGAGACTGTTGGCTGTGTTTGGCTACATTCATTTAAGTGTAGCCACACCCACCACTGCTCTGTGGGCTCAGAGAAAACCAGGCCTTCCCAAGTAAGCTTGATAAGGCCCTAGCACAGATTTGCACTTTGCCTCGACATCCCCTCAGCACACTGTATGTGCACTCCAAGATTTCCAATCCTCCCTCTTGCTGGATTCTTTCCCTCAGCAGGCTGTCAGAGTTTTATAGCCATGCCACGCTCTCCCCTCTAGAGCTAAGTGTCTGACAGGTTTCACCTCAGTCTCCAGATCCCCTTTTTCTTCACTGTGGCTGACTCCAGAGGGCAGGCTCTGTGGTCAGCATCTGCAGTGAACGTGTTCGTTTTCTTATTGTTAGCTTTAATTGTTCACTTGTCCCAGCCTAGAGTCACCCCAAGAGGGGCAATGAGGGATTGTCATTGGGTTGGCATGTGGGGATGTCTGTGGGAGACTGTCTAAATTAGACTGAAAGGTGTGGGATGATCCAGCCTACTGTGGGCAGCTCCATGCCTAGGAAGGAACAGGAGAGAGAAACCAAGGTGGGCACAAGCAAGCCAACAACCAAGTGAGCACACATGCATCGTTTTCTGCCTGTTCATGATTATGGCTGTGATTATGACTAGCTGGTCAACATTCCTGCCTGCGATTTCCTGCAATGATAGACTATTACCTGGTATTGCAAGCTAACACAAACCCTATCTCTTCCATGGTGCTTCTCACCTGTGTGCTTTGTTGCAGCAGCCTGAATGAAGAGAGGATGCATTTCACATACGCATACTTCACCATGACTTCTTGATACCCTTACACGGAGAGAGACTTCTTCCCTGTGGGGTGACTTGTGCAGCAAAGGTGATCCTGGCTTGCTTTCTATTGCTATCATAGCCACGGTGACCAAAGAAAACTTGTGGAAGAAAAGATCTATTTGGCTCACATCCCCAACCACGGCCTCTCATTGAGGGAAATCACATGAGGCACTCAAGCTGGGCAGGAATGGAGAGGCAGGAACTGAGGCAGAGGCCATGGAGGAATGATGCTTACGTTTGTATCCCATGGCTTGCTCAGCCTGCCATACTGCACAACCCAGGACCACCCCGCCCAGTGGTTGTACTACCTACATTGTTTCGGGTCTATCCACGTTAATCATTAATCAAGAAAATGTCCCCAAGACTTGCCTACAGGCCAGTCTGATGGAGACATCTTCTCAGTTGAGATTACCTCTTCCCAGACAGCCCTAGCTTGTATCAAGTTTACAACAAATCCCTAATTAGCACAGAGTATCTGGGCACAGGGAAGATACATGAACCAACCCTGGGGACCTGGATGCTCTGCTCCATCTTTGTGATCTTGAGCATACGGGAGGAGGAATAACAGCCCTCCCACCACACTGTCTGGCTCCCAACCCTCTGGCTTTGCTGTGTTCATTCCTGTGCATCTGCAAGCTTCACATTCCACATTAGCATTTAAGGATCCTGGCATTTTCCCAGTAAATTCCCCTTTGACTTTAATTAGCTAGAACTGATCTCTACTGCACATGGCCTAACAATCCTGATAGGCCTTCCTCTGAAGAGAGGGAGGAGTCATCTAGACTACTCCCTTGTCACCTTCTTGGCTGTTTTTTTTTTTTTTTCTTGTTTTAAGTGGCTGTCTTTGCATAATCTCCAATGTGTCGCCTGTTCATGGTCCTTCCTCATGCAAACCCTTGGGGACTTTTGATAGCAAGCTGTTGAAACTCCATTTTAGAAGTGCACATTCAGCTCTCTGTGATAAAGCCTCGGCTCTCTCTGTCAACATGGAACACATCTACAGTGTGCCTGCTGCATGGCCTGGTTGTCTGTGTCCCCAAATCCTATCCCTTTCTTTTTGAATATGTACTGTCCCAGTCCCAGTGCAGGCATGGCAAGCTCCGGGAACATCGTTTGCAGCCTTAGCTTCAGGTCCAGATGAGCCCCAGCCCTGACCTTCTGGTATGAGCCCCACATCACTCTGTGAAACCATTGTCACTGAGTTTAATCATGTTACTGGTGCCCAAGGACACAATTTACCTGTGCAGCCTCAGCCTGTGGTGACTGACCACACCCTCTCTACACAGCTATGCTTGATCACGGGCAAGCTCTCCTCTTGTCTGTGATTTTCTTTTGCCATTCCTTTCTCCTTTTTCTGTATTTTTATTTGCTGTCTCCAACGGCTTCTCTTCTCATTCCCATTTCTGCTTATGCTAAATGCTCTCACTCAACACAGCTCCCTTCCCAGTCATGCCGGAGTTTAATCCCCAAAGTCTTATGCTAACAGTATTACAAAGACAGTGAGTGAATACCACTAAGGGCTTTAGAGATGGAAATCTCTGAGATGTAATCAGAGTGAATTATGTCTTTGGGGGTAGATATTGTGTGTTTGAATTCCAGTGGCTTTAGAATGAATGAGGGAGAGAGACTCTTAGTGTTTCCCACCATGATGTGGTGAAGCCAAGGGGGTCCTTGCAAGACTCTGAACAGTGTTGTTGAGATGATTAGACTCCAGGGCTATGAGGTTTAATCAGCCTCTTTGCTTTGTAAGGTAGATTCCCCAGGAACTTTATTATAGTAATGAAAAACAGACTAATATAGCATCCGATCACTGAACACAGCCACCCACGTATGTGTGCGTGCTCACTCGTGTACTCATTAGTGTAATCATTGTTTTGACACTCCTTAGATCGTGCCTTGTCTGCTCATCTTGATATTCACGTCTAGCTTAAAGCTGAGGGTAGAGAAGGCACAGCTGATGGTGGCAAATGAAAAGAGACCCCAGATTTTGCAACCCCTTCAGTTCACCTCTTTCCTGAGACATCCTCATGTCTGTCTTTCATTCACATATTGAACAGCCATTCAGCCCTTTCCTTAAATCTTCAGCCCTTTCTTGGAGGATGGGGTGAGGTAGGAAGGGATTTGCTAGGTACTTGGTTAATAGCCTTCACATTAACAATCCAAGACACAAAGCCAAAGATCCAGGCTCATATCCAACTTCTCATCTTTCCTTAGTGATACCCATTCCCAGTAATATTCAGACTGTGATCTCCCATAAACACGCTATCACTAGCCACACCCGCTTCTTGCTGAGCCTGCTCTCTAGTGAAGAGCCCATGGCCCCTCTCCAGCTGCTTTTCTGAGATTACCATAGCCACTGTTTTCCTTGTCTTCCTCCCTCCCTTATCACCTTCTTCCTGGCTATGTTATCCTGGCTGGTCATGGATCCTCCTGCCTGAGTAGCCGGGACAACAAGTGTACTCCACTGTGTCAAGTCGGAACTGTGTTTCCGCGACGCTAACCAGAACAACTGATTCACTTCTTCAATGACTTCCAGTAAGACAGACATTCTCCTTTTACCGCTCTCCATTGCAGACCCATTTCAACAAGCTCTGAACTAGATTCAAGGATCAGAGTCTCCATTCATGCTAAGACAGATGTACCAGGCCGTGGCTTTCTCCTCCTGCCACCAATTCTCCTTTCTGTGGCTTTCCATCCTATTTGCAAAAACGATTTGTATCCTATTCTTGCCAATGGAAGTTGTTACTCCTGGGATGGTTCAGCCTCTTGAGGCCACCTCCAAGTCCTGGATTCTACAGGCAGAGCCTATCTCATTGGCACCATAACATTCTGACTTAAGTCTATCACAGTTAATTGTTTGTTACACTTGGGTTTCTAATACATCTGGTGTGCTATGAAGATGAGGGAATTATACATATCTTTCTACTTCTTGGTGCTATGGATTCAGTAACTATCATTAAATGACCAATTAAGTACATACTAAGAAGGGTTAGAAGGCCTGACCCTAGATTAATTTGTGAATTAGGCAAATTCGTCCTCTTGGCTGATATTCTGTGATGTTTTAGATTCTCATAAGGGAACTGAGTTCTTAGGTAGAGCCCTCCTCAGAGTTCAGGGGTGCGACGAGGGATTTATTTTTCATATATTCTATATTTTCATAGAGGCCACCAAGTCCCTTAATTGCTGTTCACAGAATGGCTCAGTGGCATTGGGTGTCTCCTTCCCTGGTGATTGTTTTGTGGGAGTTGATTTGGAGGACAGCAGTGCTTAGAAAGTTACTGTCAGAGGACACTGCTGATACCGTCTCTCATTTCTAGCTATAATAGTTTGGGGCAAGAAGAACAAATATTCATAGCAGTACAAGTAAATAACTTGTAATCTCTGTAATGAGGAGAAAGGAATCAACTCTGCTATCCTGAGCATGGAGATGCTCTCTCTGCTGCCGGAGTCTGGGGAAGGGATCTCTGACTTGTTTGTTTTCATGGGCCTCAGTGGAAGGACCCACTGGGTGGTTTGTACAGAAAAGACTGAGAAGGTCAGCTTGTGACTATGGGGAAAGGACCAATAGATATTCACCTCATATATTGATCCTCATGTTAATCCAGCAAAATATACATGTCTGTGTGCTATCCTGTGTTTTCTTTATGGATGAGGGGTTTTGAATTCTAAAGGTATTGTGATGGGCACTGGGAGAGACTCTCTATAAACTAGAAAGGGCTGAGCTAAAAGTCATACTCTGGGACAGAATGGCAAGTGACATGAAAGAGGATGACAGTGGGGGAGATAGAATAGGCACGGAAGAGTCATGAAAGGCTTGCTGCTCATCATCATGGTACATGGGAGGGCGAGGCAGGAGAGCCATATGCTTCAGGCTAGCATGGGCTACACAGGCAGACTCCAATCTCCCCTTCATTGTTTCTCTCCTAGAAAGGGTACTATAATAAATTATTAATAAAAGAGTCATATTTAAGTGGGAAGATGAAAGAAATGTCTCATCATAGTCCAAAAAAAGCTACTAGTCACATATGGTTATTGAAATCTGAATTCATATAAATTCATTAAAATTAAATTTCTTGTTTACACTAGTGACATTCTAAGAACTCATATTCCATTCCAATGGGGCATCAGGGTGGGATAGTGCAATCAGAAAATTCCATTCCCATTTCAGTCAAAGGTTTTTCTTATGTGAGGCATATTTGGCAAGTAGCAAATATTTGGGGTGTGTGTGTTTGTATGGGTGTGTGAGTGTATACGTTTAAATACTATAACTAAATACTATAACTAAATATAAATCTGACTTATAGTTTGGAGGCTTCAAGTGATGGTTAGTTGTCTTGATTCTCTTAGAACTATATTGAGGCAGGCCATCATGGCCACAATATGTGGTAAAGAAATCCAAGTCACCCCGTGGTATGGAGGCCAAAGGGAGAGAAGAAAGGGCCACAGTCCTAATAGTCCCTCAAGGACATGTCCTCAGTAACTAGCAGATTTCTTAGGAGGTCCCTACTTCTTTAGGCTTCCACTGATTTCCAATTGTGCCATCCTGGAGAGTAAGCTTTCAACCCATGGGCCATTAGGGGGACACTTTAGGTATGGCTGGTAGGGATAAAGTTGGATGTGTAAATTGGAGGCCATATTGAAACGGGCATAGAGAACAGGATAAGCTCATTTAGGCTCTATTCAGTGTAAAAAGAAATCCCTAAGGGATTTTGAGCAGAAGGTTAAGAGCCATTTTTATTAAAAAACAAACAAACAAACAAACAAACCCGAAAAACAAACATGCCAGTGCTGGGGTGGGCCGCAAGTATGTTGCTGCTGTGGCTACTGTGAAAGATTGTGGTTGGAAGCTACTGTGGCGGTGCCATGAAGACAGAAGGTAAATGAGCCATTCATATTGGTATTCACGTGGCTTGACACCGAACCGGAGAAAGTACAAAACAAAGTTTGTTCTCAGAATTGAATGATACGAGAGATGTCATAGTGAGAAGCAACCTTATACTGAACGACATGCTTAGATTGAGGTGTTGTGTTTGAGGGAGATGGTCAGTGAGCTGTGAGAAACTCAGCTGTCAATCACGGGTGAGAGGTAAGACTTGAATCTGGCTCAGTGATGCGATAAGTGAAATGTTTGCGGTAGAAATAAATGGAGATGGGTATCCGTTGAAAGTACAGAGATTAACCAAAGGCTAAGACTGAAATCACTCAGGCCACAAATAATCTTTAAAAATGAGGTGTTGAGGTTGTCTTTTGCTATGCTAAACACCGGTTGCTCCTAGAGACTGTACATAGACCCAGGTGATGCTATGTGATCTTGTTATCCCTGATTGGTGAATAAAAATGCTGACAGCCAATAGCTGGGCAGAAGAGACATAGGTGGAGTTTAGGGTTCTGGGGCTTGGGAGTTTGGGGTTGGAGAGAACCACAAGGAGGGGAAAAAAGAAGGTGAAGAGAGGAGAAAGTGCCATGGGTTAAGAATCTTAAAATAATGGTCATGTGAATTGGCTAATTGGAGTTTAGAGCAGCCCAGACAAAACATGGCAAATTGTATAATGAGGTCATTGACTGGAAAATAGACATAATAGACATAATAGCATAGAGGATAGATATCTGCCCAGGTCTTGTGTTGATTAAGGTTTATTGTAACTATAAAGGTTGGGTGTGTGTCTTTTATCCTGGAACTAAATAGCCAAGGCAGGGTAGAACCCTGGATTGAGATTAAGCATTTCAACAACAATAGTTGCTGTCTATAAACTGTGCTGAAGCCCTATTCTTCACACTTAAACATCTCACTGAACACAGAAAAGTTGATCTGTTGCCTACCTATAGCCTTCACCCCAACAGACTGGCATTTATTGACCAAGACTTACTGGAAGGTACTCTGCATGCAATCTGAGAAGAAAGGGAACTATCAACCTAGTTATAAATGCTGTGATCTACAACAGTGACCCGAATGCACAATATTCTGGTGCAATAGTGGCTCAATGAGGGGGTAACCAATCACACTCAGCTTGGATTCCATGAGATGGAACCATGCCTGACCCTTGTTGGACAGCCAAGAACCTGAGCGTGGATAGGCCATGGGCCTAGAGGAAAACCAAGTACCACTGTTCAGGAACATAGCAATAAAATGACTCCTAACGACATTCTCCTAATCTCATAGGTCAGTGTCTCGCCCCAGCCATCATTCGAGAAGCTTCTCCTTGCAGTAGCTGGGGATGGACACAGAGCCCTCACAACTGGGCAATGTGTAGGGAGCGAGAGACTTTGGAGCACTCAGTCCTAAATATCTCTAAATACCACCCCCACTCCCTAAGAGCTCAGAGATCTAAGCAGAAGAGACGGGTAGAGAGATTGTAAGGACCAGAGGTGATGGTAGGTTCTGAGAAAACACCGTCTTTCAGACACAGCAGGGCTGATGCACATATGAACTCATGGGAACTGTGGCAAGGCACACTAGACCTGCACAGGTTCAAGCCAGATGGTGTCAGGGCTGAGAAGGGGAGAGAGACACATATTCCCCTCCCTAGAAAAAAAAATCTGTCTGCAATTGGTGGTCACATGCAAAGGGAAATTTAGTTTTCTCCTATGAAGTCTCACTGGGTATATTAAACACAGTTACGGGCAGGCCCCATACCGGCATTAGACGGCTAACACCAAGTGAACTCAATGATATCCTTGTAGACGTTTTGTCCCATGTTGCTTTGTTTGTATACTTTTTTTTTTAAATTGGTCTTTTGCTTGTAGATTATGATTCCCAGCTTTGTGCTGTTGTTGCTGTTGTTGGTGTGTTTGTGTGTGTTTCTCATATTTTCCCCTTTGTTTTTTGTTTGTGTGTTTTGTCTGCCTGTTTAAAAAAAGAAAGGGCTGAATGAATGGGGTGGGTAGAAGGATCTGGGTTGGAAAAGGGAAACCATTATCAGAATGTATTGTATGAAAAAGACTTTTTTTCAATAAAAAATAATGTGGTTCATTAAAAAAAAAAATCTGTGGAAACAGCGAGAAAGCTTCAGACAAGGAAGCCAGGAGTGCGTAGGAAAACATTTTCTCTTTCCTCACAGATAATATTTTCAAACAAGTCAAGTTTGTGTAGTGAAAGGGTCTTGCCATTTTGTACTTGTAAGGGTTACCAGGGCCGTTCTTGTAAGCGAGCTATGCCCATGCATCGTGAAGTATATAACCTTCCCTCTTGAGCTTCCCATTGCCTCTGGGCTTGGAGGCTACTGATGAAAACAGGATGTTCTTTTTTTTCCTATGGAACATGGGCACCTGGAATTCTAATCTACCCCTTTATTCGTAAACTAATTCTGACATCCAGTGTTTGTATTAAACATTTTTTTTTTTTTTTACTTCCTATTCTTTCAGGGAGAAATAGTATGGAAGGAATTTGAGGTCGGCTTCTTTGGGCAGATGAAATTCTTCCCGGTGTAGTCTCCTCCTGTCTTCATTTATGACAGAAGTTAACATCTGTGTCCCCTACTTTCCTTAGTTCTCAGACATTTTGTCATCTGTTACCACGACTATTTAGTGACTCAACAAGAATTTCCCTAAATCACTGTGAGATCTCATTTGGATTTTTAATAAACAGTCACATTCTAATGAGGTCTTCATAAAACTGACTAAATATGTTTAGAAATCATTAGCTTAAATTACCGGTGCAAAAATCTCCTCTGGGAGCCCTGCAGATTTGGTTATGAGACTTCTGGCAGATGGATTAGTTCAGCACCATGGCAGCATTTTTTTTTGAATCTCCACACAAACAGTGTAAACAGGGATGCCTGGGAAACAGGAAGCTGGGTAAGACACTAACTGTCCCTCAGGTGGGTTCATTAAGCGGGGAAGACAAACACAACACATTCCAGCACCATTTAACCGCCAGGTGCGCAGCTATTGGCAGGTGCCAGGGAAACTGACAGAGGGTCCCTTCTCACATGCACGGGCTGAAAGAGGATGCATGATAGTGACCCAGGAATTTCAGATAATGACAGGTCCTGGCAGGTGTGCCTGGGTCCCCACTGGAGAAGAGGGACGCATCTCAGTTTTCTATGCCAGGTGCAGCGACAGGGAAGGCCTCCCTGTGGCTCCAGCGGAGGCAATTAAAGCCCCCTAATGCTGAGTGCTTGAGGGTAGGAAAGGGTGGAAGCAGGTGCCTCGCACCAACTTAATGAATCGGCAGCAAGTCTGTGTAAACACACACACATCCGGGCAACTCATGGGTAATTCATGAAGGACAACCCGCGTCAGTGCTCATGGTTAAGTAGGTAGTGGCTGCCCTTAAGAATCATGTCATTTTGATTTCTTGGATGATCTGTTGTTTCTGTGCATGGGAAATGGGAGTTGCTGCTACACAAATGCACAGCGCTAACAACAGGAAACGGCCTGGAACAAGGTCAGGGCCTTTCCCCCTAATGGGATAAGACTTCTTGTCAAAACTTCCAAATCCATGGCAGACATTCAAGAAGAGATGCTATTAATGTCACTACTAATTGAAGACAACCCTATGAAGGGACTAGAGGCCTCTTCCGAGATCACCCACACCCTCCCTGCCAACCAGGTGAGAGCTTAGGGTTTGTTAAAAACAAACTCAAACCATTTTATCTTTGGTAAACCCAAGGTACAGATTTATAAATAAACTGGAAACCCAGTGCCCACCTATCCTTCCTTCAGTGATGTTCCATGGCCCGGAGGGAGTTTTCATATGGATTTGTTACAGCCATTGCCGTGAAGCCCGGCAGTGACCACTGGGAACAGGACAGATCCAAGAGCCCAATGGAAAGGGAACAGCAGCTGCCAACGGGGGCATCCTCAGATGTCCCATCTGATGAGCTGCACTGCTGGGAACAAAACCTGACCTCCTGTAGAACCTGCCAGGAGCCTTTTGTACATTACTCTTAATTCTTTAAAAAAAAATGTTTTGGGTGTTCTGCCTGTGTGCGTGTCTGTGCGCAGTGCTGAGGGAGGCCAGAACAGAGTGTGCGAACCCTTGGAACTGCAGTTACAGATGGTTGTGAGCTGTCCTATGGGTAGACTTTGAGCTCTGGTCCCCTGCAAGAGCAGCCAATGCTCTTAAGTGCTGAGCCTCCAGCCTCTATGACTACCTTTACTGTAGCAATGAACAGGACACTCTTTTTCCATCTTTACATCAAAGGCCATGCTGTCTCTACCCTTCCTGAAGGTAAAAGAATTTATTATGTGTGACCTTCCCCTCTTAAGTCTACCGAGTTAGGTTGGAGCACACTTGGGAATTTCAACTAAGGAAAAATAAATCATGCTCATTCATTTCTAAACATCTAATGGAATGTGTTATTGTATTGATTAGTGATTTTTTCAAAACAATTTACTCCAGGAAACTCTTGAAAGTCATCTCCAGGGGCTGGAGAGATGCCTCAGTGGTTAAGAGCACTGACTGCTCTTCCAGAGGTCCTGAGTTCAATTCCCAGCAACCACATGGTGGCTCACAACCATCTGTAATGTTATCTGATGTCTTCTTCTGGTGTGTCTGAAGAATACAGTGTACTATTTTTAAAAATAATTCTTTAAAAAAAAATAGTCAGCTCCGATGTAAATATTTAAAATCTGAGGCAGTTAATCCCGTGAGGGCAGGGGGAGGGGATGTAGCTATTGTAAAAGCTGGTGAAACCTGAATTACCTCCACAGGCCTCACTATGGGATGTGGACACTCTGTAACTGTCTGTGGAGTCAGTTCAGAAACTGGGGTGAGTGTGCTGTTCCTTAGAAGGGGTGCACGACCGAGGGAATTCTCTGCTCTATCATGGAAGAGCTCAAAGGCATACTCAGTTGTTCTTTGACACTACCCAGGAAGCCACCCGCTCTTGCTATTTACTGAGGATGGAGGGGCAAAGCTGCATGATCCCTTAAATGAGAATGAATTCTGGTGCCACCCTTGCCGGGGTCATTATATGGATCACTGCTGGTCTGAGGTTTAAAAATAGAGCATTTAAATTGACGCTTATTATTTACAGAGACCTCATATGGACAGTGACCTCTCTGACACTGAGAAACTCACGTGATTTATACCAGAACTCCCCCAAAGTAGGGGGTCATGGAATGAAAATCCTATACGCCCACATTCAAATGTTAACATCTGACCACCCATTCCCATGATGGCTAAATCTGTAAATGAAGGAGCATGGGTAAATAAGCATAAAAAGGTTGGGGTTCTGATCCAATAAGATTAGTGTCTACATGAGGAAAGACCTGGCGAGCTCACTGTATGCTCCATGCGACTTAAAGTCCTAGTGAAGGCAGCTCAGCCCCAAGAAAGCCAGGAGGAGCCCTCTCCAGGTTCTGGATCTTGCTGACATAGAAGTCGATTTGGCAACCTCTAAGAAAATAAATGGCTGTGGTTTGTGCCCCTCAGCTCAAAGGACTCCGCTATGTCTGTCTGACTTGATGGATGCACAGGTACCATTACATCCCATTTCCATGGTAAAGAGAGATTGCCTCAAAGATGCCCACATGACCCGCACCTGCTGGACCAGGCTCTAAGCCAGCTCCCCTGTGCTCCCCCTAGCTCCCAGAGAGACGTAATTGAAAGAAAGAAATGTGGTTTATTAATACATAATGGACCCGCATATACATGCCTCAACTTGTCACTTTGGATAACCTTTGCTGTACAAAAACTTCGAATGCTTAAATTTTCAAAAATTCCAATCCTTTCTTCATGTATTGGGCTTTTCTCATCTTTGAAACAATTTTTTAAAAACCCAAAGTCTTAAATATTTTTTTTCTGTGTTGTTTTCTAGAAGGTTTAAAGCTATATTTGTGATATGTGTGCCTTTGGCTCTTACTTATTTGGGGCATTGCATAAGGAAGACATCCTTTTATTTTTGGTCCACATGGGTAAGCAAATGTCCCAGCTGGCTTGATTGAAAAGCTCACTAATTATATATCTTTCCACTTAGGCCTGCAGTCAACATCTGGGATCTCTGTTTTGACATATTGGTCCATTTATCTCTTCCCATCAATTTGTGACACCTATAATTTTCTTTTTTTCCTATGGTCTTTGTCTGGGATGGATTTCAAGGTTGTCCTATCTGCATAAGTAAGATAGCAATCTTCCTTTTCTACTTCCTTAGAATCATTTCATAAAACATATAAAAGGTACTTTATAACTTATAAAATTCAATATTACAAAATTTGACTATTAAGTGCCAATAAACCCCTTCAAGCTCGTACATTTTCATAGCTGACTTGTGGAAATGCTTCAATTTTTAAATAATTGTTTTGTCAGATTTTCATTTTCCTTGGGAATTGATCTTAGAGAACATTACACGGTAGCTACATTATCTCTAGATGGCTTGTGATACCCAATACAGTATACATCCCAGGTCAACAATTGTTATACTGTGTTTAGGGAATCATAATGAGAAAAAATTGTACACATTGAATACAGATGCTGCTCTCTCTCTTTCTCTCTCTCTCTCTCTCTCTCTTTGGTGGATGGTCTGAACCTACTGCTGATTGAGTCCATAGCCATGGGACCCACAGACATGGAGGGGCGGCTTGCTGTGGTAGCTTTTCCTACTGTACATTAGGTGACATCTTACCATTGAGTCCAGCAGAGGCTCTTCTCATTGGATCTTAAGTGAAGATAGAACAAAGCCCCCGTAGCTCTCTCATGGGTGGTAGATTATTTTCTCCTTTCCGCTCTTCCCTGCTTCCTCCTTGAGTTTACCTTTTATCTAACCCCTTTAGAGTTAACATGTAGAGGCCCAGGATATCATCTCTTGACTTTCCTGACCATCAAGCTACCTCTCACCAAGATGGACACAGGGTTTCCCTGCCTGCTTTTGGGCACGTGACAATGTCCGATCTTTCTACTCTCCAGCCCTAGTGTACTTCATGTCTTTATTGTCTTAAGTTACATGTTTTAAACAAGTCTATATACTCACTTAGCTGATTTATACAGAGTTCTAGAAATAAACATAATTTATCTTGAATTTCAAGATGTTTGTGGAATGTCGGTTATCTAGTCTTCCTTTTTTTTTTTTTTTTAGAAGTTTTAGTATATCCCACTTACTGAGATCTTCTTCTGAGACAACTACTATGTCTGCAACCTTCCCTGTTTGTGCCTCCTGATACCTTCTGAGAATCTTAAGAACCACCTCCCCCCCCCCACTTTTTTTTTTTTTTTTTAAAGTTTCTTGCTTCACTAATTCAGTTCTAGGATAAGTACCAGGCTACCTTGGCTGGGTATAAATACCAACTTCCCTAAGAGGTAATGGGCTCTTCAGTTGGGCTGAGTGTCACCATGGAATTGAACCCATTATAAAAGGTAGTTGTACCCTGTACATTTTCTCATTTAAACTTTGTGTTTTGGAGGTAAACTGATAGCATGCACTGCTAAGGCTACAGACACCCATCAGCCCCCTGATTAAATAAAAATGAAAACCTATAAACACTCACCAAAGATAGGGATACCAGACCTTGGAGGCAGAGATTATGATACCCAGTTCATAGTTTAGGGCACAGATGCACTCCAAAGCATAACAACTTGATGGGCTTCTGAGACCGATCCCAGCTCTGCAAACTGTTTTCAGAGCTGACCCCCCTGACTTACACAGCCCTCTCATGTCTATTATAGCGCCTGTAGGGCTTTGACATCCACACTAACTAGCACTAAGGCTTAGAGGTATTTCTGTGTGCTCAGTATAGCCAGATAACAACATCCTTTAAATACTGAGTGCTTTTTCCTGTCTATTTCGTCTGCAACAGGTAACAGTCATTCAGGTTAGGATGGAAGTTAAGTTTTTTGGAGTGTATAAAATACTTCACAAACATGGTTCTTATCTCTCTATCACTAACTCTGCAATGGATGGGCCAGCTTACCCTTCCCACTTCCACAAGGTTGGTCACCATGATGATGCTTGCTGTGTTCTCATGCCACACCATCCTCCAGAAGTCATAGATAGTCTCCTGCATGGGTCCTGCCAAAAACACAACAAACACATTGTTTCCCATTAATCAGTGCTGGGACTTTAAAGAAACCTGCTCCCCTCCTCCTCCCCACGCAGACCCTTTGCTTTGAGCTGGAGGCCTCTCTATAGCAGCTGTGCAGAACAGAACTCTTTCTAAAACTTCACCCACAGGAGAAGCCAGTGTTTCGGTCACGGCTGAATTTCCACACGTCTTCCAATGTTATCTGCATCTGAGTTCTCTTTACTCCTCTTAAACCACGACCGTGAAAGAAAGCGATTTCTCCATCATTTAGTTATTTATCTCTGTGATACTCAGGAGTGAAATTTTTAAAAATGGCTGCCATTACTCTTGCTGCTAACAATTGGCAGCCATCCCAGGGAAGTGGTACGCAGGATGAAATGAGCCCCTGTAGGAAACATGGCCTTTCCTTGTTTCTAATATTTTTTTCTTCTTTGGTGTCATCAGTCAAATTAATCTATTTTCCCTTTCCACATGACTCTCTACAGTGTGAGAGAAGTTAAGAGTTGGAAGCGGCTCTTCGTGTGCTTCCCACTGAACATGGCACTTCCTCGCAGAATGCTGCCCGGCACCAGCTTCCCTTAACCCCTTGAGATCTGAGCATTGGGAACTCTTTCCTGTAGCCTGGCTAAAACAAACAAACAAACAAACAAACAAACAAACAAACAAACAAAAAACAAACCGAAAAACAAAAACAAAAGAGTGGGGGTGGGGTATGTGGTGGCATGGAGGTGGGGTATGTATTACAGAATGCCAGTGCCAACATGATATTTCTCTCCCCCATTTCCATGTCCTATTCCTCTTTTTCATCTACTTATTTATTTTTAAAAAATTCATTGAGTCCAGTTAATGTTGCCTACACATGGTATTGTTCACTAGAGCTTAAAAAAAATACACAAACTCTACCTCAAGCTCATGCATGCCCGAGGGCATAGAACTGACAGCATATAGAAGACAAGAAAAGAAAATGTAAGGGGATGATGGAGATACAAGTTCAGAGGCGTGTGGAGGATCACAGAAATCTTCGGGCACACTTAGAACTGATGCCGTCCTGTATTTAAAGGATGCTGTGTGTGTGTGTGTGTGTGTGTGTGTGTGTGTGTGAGAGAGAGAGAGAGAGAGAGAGAGAGAGAGAGAGAGAGAGAGAGAGAGAGAAAGAAAGAGAGACAGAGAGGGAGACAGACAGAGAGACAAGAGACAGAGAGAGACAGGCTAGTGACAAATCACTTGGTTACGGTGAGGTTCACTGTTGCCTTCTATAGATGACTACACTAACATATTTCAAGGCAACTTTGAGGGCCTTGAAATGAAAACTTTATAAATAACAAAGCCACAGAGGGAAAACAAGGTAGGTGTATTTACTATTATCAAAGTTCATCTCCATGCACATATCTGGACATAGCAAATAGCAGCACGCAGAGGGATCGCTTCAGTTACCCTGCTCCTCCGGACCAATTAGCAACTGTCTTCCATGAAAAAGAATGGGCTAGAGCTCCTATGGTATAGAGCCTCTGTGGTATTGAGCTTCTTGTTCCATCTCTCTGACTCCTTCCCCTTCCCCTCGGCCATATGTGCTATTCTCTCCCCTATGCCACTCGGAGAACACAGCCCTATACACCTGCAGAGGCAGGCTCAGGTACCCCACATCTCTGTGTCTAATCACTTTGGGGATGGGGATACATAGCCATCTCCTGTGAAGCTATGCCAGCCTCTCAGCCATTCCCCAGGCACGTTCGTGCCATTCTCCTGCTGTAGAGACTGAAGGTATTTGTGACTTTAATTGAAGGCTACAGAAGGGACAGGGAGACATCAGCTTCTATCAATCACCGTGTCCCTTGCTCTCCTTGTGTACCTAACAGCTTGTTACTTATTCAGTAGGAGAATTCTGCACTGAGTCTGTCTCTGTGCAAACAGTCTTCCCAGTGTGAAGAAAGCCCTGAAACACGGAGGTGGCCTCATTAGGCATACAGGCCTGTGCCACATACTGAAACGTGGGGACATAATTTTGATGACCACAACTACAGTGGGGGAGTCAAGGGTTCCAGTGTCCTCTCACTTTCCTGTCTGTGTCCTCACAAGACTTTCCAGCCACGTTTGAGACCACGGCCTTTTGCCGTACTTTGCAAGGTGACCCTCTCTTAGCTCTTCTCAGCAATGAGTACTCCATGGTTATTGAATTGGAATCTCCCATGGTGGGAACGTGATGTCTGGGTTTACTGTGCTTTCTTACAGAATGCCAGTAGCTCAGCAGATCCTTGAATGAGTGTATAGCTGCATGCATGTGAGGAATGCTAACCGTCAGTCTTGGTTCTGACTCCCCCTTTTAACTTATGCTTCTATGGCTACCTGTAGAAGCTTGGGGAACCCATTGTCAATCCCTTTATTAGTTCTTGAAAGGGGCCATGCTTTAGGGGGCTCATTCAAGAGCCAGTATGGTTATCATTCAGGTCTTGGGGTGGTGATGTTGAACCTGACCTCTAAGCAGATCTCAGTCCCAAGTTTACCTGCCCAAGGCTTTGTTTCCCAACTTAGCTCAGTCCATTACCCTGGTGGTCAAAGTAAGTTCACTACTTGCCAGTCATTTCCCACTGAGCTGTGCTCTGAATCTACTGATGTGACTGACCCTGCCCACAGGCTCTATGAACCAAGAAAGATGTCACTAAATGGGAATTAGTTAGAGGTCACTGGGCTTTGAGTGTTTATACACCCAGTTTGAATGGTCTTTAAAATGGGGTTTGTAAGCTGATGATAATATGTATTTTCCTACTCCCTTTCACCTGGAAGAAGAGGGGTAGTGTAAGATCTACGGTCTTGTTTCTCATTTATTTTCCCCATTTCAACCCGACAACTTGATTCAAATTATTAACCAATATCTGGGTATGTTATCATGCAGAGACAAGTGCTTCCTGCCCTACTCTAACCCCAAATTGGAGCAAACTTGATGGTCACCAATAGCTACTACATGTGACTTTAGTAGTTGTTGGTGGAAGGGCACTGAGTGACAGTGACCATTATGAGCCAACATAGTGGGTCTACAACCTGCGCTGGGTATAAGGTTCCCGTGGGTCTGATATGTGGGGATTCCTAGTCCTCTGCCCTAAACCTCTAGGGTTACTGGGGATTTCTCCAAAGGCACAGGAAATTGCTTGTCCTTGGATGAGAATTTCCCAAACAAGGCAAAAGAACCCCGGGGGCTCGGCAAGCCCCTCTCAAGGTCTGAACAGGTGTGACCAGCAGCTGTGCCTTGGATTCCACTGGGGGTGGCCTGAGTTGGAAGCCACTGAGATGCTGTGGCAGACTATTGAAAGATAATCACACTGTGGGACAGAGGCTCAGTAGCTGTCTTCCCACGGGACTCCATCGTTTGAAAAGTAGGGTCTAGAAATCTCAATAGCAGCAGACCAGTCATAATACATCCATCTCCTTCACAATGGTTGGCACGCATGGAGAAGGAAATGCTCCGAGGGGCTGTTCACCACCATCCAGCCTTGCACAGAATGAGGACACAGGAAGAAAGAAGAAATGCCATCCCAGGCCAACGAAGAGATACACAGGGATGGGCGCCATTGTGTAAGATGAGCTCTCTAGTTCACAGGAGGTGAGGGATGCTACAAATTATAATTTTAGACCCTTGTAGGCAACCTATACCACATTCTTTTCACATTTGAATTTCTATATAGCATGTTTTCCTTGTAGCTAAAGTCAAGGTCCTTTGAACACTCATAGCGGCTTATTTGAGTTTTTAAAAAGCAGGGTGTAAATATCAATGCTGCCACAGCGCACACAGAATAAAATTTAACATCTTTTGGTGGTGGGGTCTTACTTCTGAGGTGCCGTTTGAAGTACTTTTTTTTCCCCCGAGACAGGGTTTCTCTGTATAGTCCTGGCTGTCCTGTAACCCACTCTGTAGACCAGGCTGGTCTCGAACTCAGAAATCCGCCTGCCTCTGCCTCCCGAGTGCTGGGATTAAAGGCGTGTGCCACCACACCCAGCTGTTTGAAGTACTTTAAGTGTCCCATCTCATTAGATTTACAATTAGCCGTCCTATGACGTCAGTCTTATTGTCTCTGTCCTTGCTCTAGGATCACAGACAGGCCTGAGGAGCATGGTCAGTTGCTGGAACACACAGCTAGTGAGACATGGAGTCGAGAAAAATTGTCTTCCCTTTCCTTCCCTTCCTTCTTTCCTTTTCAAGATAAGGAGGCTCTCCCAGCAGCTGGCCTCTGCTCGCCCTCACTAACCTCCTGGTTCAGCCAATCAAGTACTAGAAGACCAAGGAGGCTGGAACATAGCTGACTGTTTCATCCCAGGGCCTCTGAGAGAACCACAGAGCAAGTGTCAAGAAGACAGGGGTATACCCTAGAGCCATAAGAGGAAGCCAGCAGCGAAACCCGTGCAGCCCACAGAAAAAGCCCTTTGAAAAGTGGTTTTACATCAGGTCAGTTTCTCCTTTAACTGGACTGTTGGCCTCCTGCTGAGACAGAATAACATTCCCCTCATGAACACAGCAAGCTCACTTCTCTGCCAGCCCTCAGCTCTTCAGAGCCACCTGGAATTTTCCCAGAGCAAAGGCTTCCTGTCTGCCTCCCTTCAGTGTTCCCTTACCTGACACCTCTCTCATGGCACCTAAAATGTCATAGTGCCTTATGCACCCTCCCAGTCCTCTGTGTGTCCCTTAGCCCCTACCCCACCCCACCCCTACCCCATATGCCATGAACCCGAACCCTAGCAAATCTGACCCTGCTTGCTATTTCACAGTTGATAAAGAGCACAATTCTAAACCTGTTCTCCCCTAAGCCTCTTTGGAGACCCTACCCTGAGTGTCATTCAACAGTTCACACCTGTTTCAATGGACTAGGCTAGAAGTCAACTCTTTCCTGGGCCACTGTTCTGAGCCCTTCACTGACATGGTGCTTAATGTCTGTCATGGGGACAGGATCATTTCTTTGGACGCTTCCTCTGTGAATGATCGGTCTATGAAATGGTCCCTGCAGCACCAGCCCAGCCTCAGCCTGGCTATGGAAGCTAGGTATGTCTGGGATCCTGCAGGTGACGCTAGAGAGGCAAGGGTGAACAGTGCAGTGGCAAGGATGAGAACACCTCCTCCACGTCCCAGAGGCCAGTCTTTGTCTACGGTAGACATAATCCCGAGCACATGCCCTTCCACAGCTGGCCCATGCTCCAGGACAACTTCCAACTGAGATAGGCAGAGCCCCGGAGACAGAGACCTTCCAAAGGCAGTGTGAATGGTTTTCCCGGTATTATCTCCCTGGAGTTTAATGTATATGTGGACTCTGCAGAAAGCCACCTCTGTGAGAAGTCTGCGTGCATAATTGCCTTTCTTGCACTAAATGAGACCTCTGCACATCTCAGTGTGGTTGTAGGGCATTGCCTAGAAGTAAGAACTACAGGAGTGAGAGAGACACAGCTGGATTACTGATCCTAGAAGGACAGGATGGCCTGCCTGCTCAGAGACCTTGCTGTGAGGTCACACTTAAGTGTTTTGGTTCACTGTAGGGATACCCTGTGTTCAGCACTCCTGGAGGTAAGATGCTGCAATCATTTAAATGGGACCAGAATGTCTTACAGTACACCTCATTTTCTCGCATTAAATCCAGGGATAGGGTTTCATGTGTTTCCTTTCAGACATAAGAGATTTGGTTTGCTTTGATCTGTGTAAGACAGTTGAGATACATTTAATACATATCATAAATTGCCAATTTTAGTTATATAGATCTTTATTTTATGTGGGGGTGGGGAGATATAATATTGCCTGCCTACAATTGATAGACTCACATGCTTAAGAAGATGTTTATGTTTTAAATGACATTTGTGTGTGTGTGTGTGTGTGTGTGTGTGTGTGTGTACACACCACAGCTCACATATGGAGGTCAGAAGACAGTTTATGAAAGTTGTTTTTCTCCTTCCATCATGTGCACCCTGGGGACTGAACTCAGGTCACCAGGTTTAAAGCCAAATGTTTTTACCCCAAGAGCTGTCCCGCAAGCCCTTAGTTTTAGTTATAAACTGAAAACTCTGAAAGAAATCCACAAAATGTCTTCACACCTTCTTTTGAGGATGCAAGAAGGCTTTCTGGAGACCAGAACATATCAATGGATCGGTGGAGGGTGAAGTGGGATGAGGGAATATCATTCGGTGCATAAGCAGGGACGGACATATGGCTGCTGGAGACTCCACTGAGCCCATGGGACACCCATGGGACACCCACAGCTCTAGTGAAGACTGAGGGTGAAGGCTGGGGCTGTGGGTTCTGGTCAAGGTGGAGCGCTCCATGGTTGTGACTTGGTACCCTCTGAGAGAGGAAGGGGGCATGCAGGGGGTCCTCTTGGAGAAAGAGATGAACTTTTTAGAAGAATTGTGTGATTATGAGGAGAGGACAGGCATTAAAGACTCATGCAGAAGGCCAGGTATCCTGACAGATTCCATGCCTGGCTGAGGAAGAAAAGGTGAGGAGGAGAGAGTGCGATTTATGGTCTCAGTAGGTTTAGGTAGAGGCTGCACTGTGGTGCTTCCTCCAGATGTGGCTCAGCCTTCACTGTGAGCGGCTATCGGCAACCATAGAAGGCAGAGGCAGGAGGAATTGGCACAGTGAGCTGAGAGGAAAAAAAAATGGGGCTTCGTCTGAGGATCATCCGAGCCTCTTGCAAATCTCAGACGCACGCCAGTGTCTAGAGTAGAAAGAAGGAAGCGGCTTTTAGGATACAGGGAAATACCGAACATAGATAGTGGCTTGCAATGAGAGCACCACGTGCCACATTTATTCAGAGAAGGGAAAGGGTTGGCTCAGTGTGTGAAAGTGCTTGTTGCTCAAGCCTGACGACTCGAGTTCAGTCCCCAGAAGCCATGTGAAAGGCTGAATGTAGTGGTGCCCATCACTGCGAGGAAAAGATGGGGGGAAGGGAGACAGGAGTATTGGCCAGAAGTTTGCTGGACAGGAAAAGGCATTACAAAAGTCTCTCTCTCTCTCTCTCTCTCTCTCTCTCTCTCTCTCTCTCCTCTCAAACAAATAATTAAAAATAAATAAAAGAAAGAAGTGTTACTTATCAAAACAGAGAGGGATGGAGTTAGAAATATACTATGATACGCTAAGACCCTTTGCATGGGTGGAAAGATCTAGCCTGGGACAGTCCCATATCAGGAGCCCTGTGTATGCTTGACTATTGAAGTGCTGGGGTCCATCAGTGATGGTGTGGATTAGAGGGTCACAGAGGTGGTGGTGCAAAGACGGAGGAGGGAAGGGGAGGTACCCTGAGATGACATACCAACCGAAAATCCAGGGTACTTGGCTGACAGCAACCCAGCCTAGGCTCTGGGGTGTTCTCTGGCCGCAGGCTCATGCCACCAGAACAAGAAGCCACGTGAGGCACAGTATGGCAAGAGTCATGCCTGGGATTCATGCATTAATTGTAAAAGCTCCTGCTATGTACAGAAAAAAAATGGCCCTAAATTTCTGATCCATTATTGGTACCGATGCTGTTGGTGATGAACTAAAGTAAGCATTTTAAAGTCAGTTACTCAACAGTCAGGGAATTAGACATCCCTTCAGTGGCTTCGGAGAACGGTTTTATTACAAGAGCTTCTGTGATTTTTTTTTCAGTATGTACTGCCATGACACTCAGACTCACGACTTCAGAGTTAGTGTCTTTTCCTTTTTTGCAGAAGCCAGTAGAAGCCAAGGTAGAAGGTGCCATCCTGCCTCAAGCTCGGGTGTGATAACTTTGGCAGGGAGCACAGCTGGTTTCCACATTATCTCTAACATCACTTATTTGATGGAGTCATTTGCTCTCCCCTGAGGCTACTTATGGCAAAGTGTAGAATCATTTGAATAGTCTTTGGTTTCGGCTGCAGAATGGAAGCGTTAGAACTGAGGTGGCTGGGTACATGGGGTATGATCTGCTCATGTTCCAAATACGAAGACTTGTCGTGGGAAAATGACTATTTACAAGAAACAAGGAGAGACCACTAATGAGAGAGAGAGAGAGAGAGAGAGAGAGAGAGAGAGAGAGAGAGAGAGAGAGAAATGTAATTATTTTACGATGGGGGAAAACTGGTGAGTATTTTATTTAACTCGATTTTGAAGTGGACATGGTAATATAACAAGATACTGATTTCTAAGCACAGCATTGAAGCAAACCCCCTTCACGTCTAGAATTCTATGGGGTAAGGAACTGTTCCCCAGTCCCCTGGAATTTTAGTTGTTGAGTCTAAAAGAGAAGGAACTTGGTGTCAAAGGTATAATAATAAAGTATGCTTTTTTAGAAGGCATATTAGAAGGTGTGACTTACTGTGGTTAGACAGTGTTTTCGCTTTTGAGAGTCCCGTGGATTCCATGCAATGGACAATCCCTACTTTCCCCACAGGGGCTGTTCTTACTGCAGGGTTGGCACTCACTCTGACTGGCAGGTGCATGGCTGTACTTCTTCTACAGGGACTTGCTGTGTGTTACTCCCAGACCTGGAGCCAGCCCACATGTCCTTCCTACCATGTCTTTCAGCCACATGCCTCTACCCCCACATCACCCACACCTCTCCTTTTGGGCTGAAATACAAATGAAAAGATGTATGCTTTTCTCATACTAGTTTCAAGGATTATTTGTCTCTGAGTATAACGCAAACATATGAAACTCTGGTTTAAAATTCAACAGTGAAAGGCTAAGTTGGATTTAATTAGGAGTACGCTATAAATTTATATAAGCCACAAACATAGACACATACATACACACATACATATCCTTAGAAACTTCTGTCCATAATTTTGGTTGCAACTCTCATTTAGGTTAATAACTCAGTTTTCACTCTCTTTATTTTTTTCAATTACAAAATTATTAGAGGCCCCATCCCAAATACTTTAAAATACAAAAGTCTGAAAATTATATAGCATGTATTGTGTTTTTTGGTACATGCGTGTGGACATACATTTGTGTGAGGGTTTCTGGGTACCTGTGGGCATGATGTGTGTAGAAGACAGACGACATCCTCAAGTGTCCTTGGTACCTTCTATCTTTTGTTTGATACAAGCTCTCTCACTGGCCTGGACCTTTAGCATGCAGGTGAGGCTCACTAGCCCAGAGGCTACTAGGGACGGCCCCTGTCTGCCTCCCACATTACCACTGCTGGGGATGCAGGCACATGCCTCCACCACTGCCTCCGTGTGTGAGTTATGGGAATTTGCAAAGCTAGCACTAAACCACCGAGCCATATCTCCAGCCCCATACTTCTCTTAATAAAGATATACTCAACTGACGGCCATGGTCTTCCCCCATTTTAAAAACTACGGTTGCCTAACATTAGTTCCAATAAGTTGATCCTTTGACAATCATCCACGGTTGTAATTTCTTCCTTCTCTCTTGTTTCAAATACTTTGATGATTTTGATTTTTCTTCAACTTATCTTCAGTAGAATAAAGTTCCTGCATTTTCATCCTATCATTAACTATATCTTAAGTACCAGCAAAAGCAAAACAAAACAAAAGGATGAAGAAGGTTGTAGGAATACATTTGAGTTTCTGAATACCAGTTTCCTAAGCCCACACAACCCCCAGAACTTTATGCAAGAAAATAAAATAGTATCTTTGAGATCTAAGCTTGTCAAGGTTTTTGGGGGGGGGCAGTCACAGAGGATGTCTTCAATTTTGTCCATTTGTGCTTCTTGTACGTATGTGTTTTTATATTGAGAGTGTAGGCACAGGCAAGGTTTTAAACATTGTTTCTCCGCCTCCCCGAAAGTGAAATAGATGCTGCTTCCAGTTTGTGATCGAGTTAATTTTCTATTTAACCTGAATTTACATTTGTCCTAACGTTTACAGTGATAGCAATCTTTGTACTCTGAAGGGAGTCTGGGATGTGGGTGAGACACAGGCAGCTCTTGGTACATCCTTCCGGAAGGAAGCCGTGACAGGTGCAAAACACACTGCTTTCAAGATGCTCCGTGAGTACTCTGTGAGCGGTCACTGTGCGTGGGACAAAGTCACTGGGGGAGGTGTATTCTAGATGAGTAGTGTCATAGCTAATGTTGACTGAGAGGCTGCTGGCAGAGCTGGTTTGCAAGACACGCTTACACACTAACTCTACAGTGGCCACTCTCCTTTAAGACTTCCCGGAGTGGAGGGCTTGGACGAGTTACTGATAGGAAGCATGCCTACATACTGAAGGAATATTAGGGCCAGCATTCAAAGATCTGATTGTACAAGCAAAGTGTGGTTATGGGTGAGATCAACAGCAGAGAACTGCTCACATAGCTCGGCACTGCCATATCTCAGGGAGCGTTTCTGGGGACCCCGTCTACGCAGATTGTTATTTGGATTTGCTCTCTGTGGACCGCACTCAGCACTGTTCCAAGAATCGTGCCTCCACAGCAGCTGAGCAAAGCCTTTCGGCTGGCTGTAGTACCCCTGTGACTGGGAACGCAGAGGTTCCAGTGGTGAAGGCGGCTTGGTAAAGGCAGACAAGACAGGTCTGAGCGGAGCATGTATAGATTAGGCCCCGGAAGAATAACAGGAAAGAAAGAATCAGAAGCACAGAGAGCACCAGTCTACGAAGCTGAGCCACTCATTGTGTTTGCTGGGACTTTTGGTCCCTGGTCCCGGGCACAGGTTTCATGCTCTGTGCTGGAGGAGCTGAGAAAAGGCACGGGGATAAAGTGCTTAAGCTACAGAAGGGAGGAATGTCACAGATGTCCTCAACCCAAGAGCCTCCCCCGGCTGTGGTTCAGAACATTCTTCCAAGAGAACTCTCAGAAGACAGGGCAGGTACCCTTGTGCAGCCTGTGTGGAGGGGGCTCAAGAAAAGGCAATCAAAGAGCGGAAAGGAAGACTCCGGAGTGATTCGGCAACTCGGAGGATCCGCCTGCCTTCTGTCATGAGAACAGGAGAGGGAGAGACCTGCCTTTGCATGCTTCAGGGCTAAAGGAATAGAAGCCTTCATTAGTCTCCATCTTCTTTAATTAAGCTTGCCTTAGTACACAAGTGGGATCCTCTTTTATTTAACAAAAAAAGAGAGAATAAATCTAATAAATGAATAAAATAGAGATAAATTGGCTCCCTAGACGCAGCTGAGGGCAGGTACTCTCAAACGCTCAGTGGCGGTGGAGAGTCTAGCATCAGGAAATCTCCAACAGTGAAGCCAAAAGACAGAATAAACGGAATGGACACTCATTTCTTTTTTTAACCCTCAAATGGGGCAGATAAAGTGTCTCAGGAAGTACTGGACAGTGCAACAGATCCTCAAAGTAGGTCCTGTGCAGTGTGCTGTCTGAAGGTAAGCGCATGCTGCCATGTTGAGGTCACGTGGTGGTGACTCTGTGACTGTGTGCTGAGCCCTGTCTGGGGTGGAGGTACAGAGTTGCTAAGCTTTGGATAGCCTGCCCTTTTAGAGAAAAGCCAGCACCGTGGAACATGTATGGAAATCAGGTCAAAACTCTTTCTTTTCAAAGAGCTGAGCCTGAAAAAAAAGAGAAAGAGGTGACCTTAAGTATGTATGTGTTTAATTCTAGTATTGGTTTTCTTCTCAGCTGAAAACTGCACACAGCCTTCCAAGTTACCAACGCTGCTCCACACTGTTGGCAATGACTTCTGCATACATGATCCAGGCCCGTGTGTAGGGACACAGGTCACTTAGACACATTTCTTTCTCAGGTTCCAACTTTTTTTCTACTAAAGATTCCTAAAAATCGATGAGGATAGACTGAGGGACTTAAATTTTTTTCCAAGTCTAAAACTTTGTGCTTTTTGTCTTTTTCATTTTAAATGAGGTATGCACCTGAATTCCTCTTAAAGAGTTAAGAAGTCTTTGGTGTGATGGTTTCAGATTCAGTGTGTAAGCGAGAACATGTTATGTTCATCTCTTTATGTCTGGCTGATTCCATATAATATATAAACACAGATATATAATTTTAAATAAATATGTATGTATCATATTTATATCATATATCATGTTATAAATTAATATATATCATACTTTAAATAAATATGTATCTATCACATTTATATCATATACCACATCATTCATATATATATATATATCAATATATATATATATATATCATATTTTAAAACATCCATCCATTCATGGATGGACACACTGGCTCTATATCTTGGCCACTATGAGCCATGTAGTAGGGAACAAGGGTTGTCAGTTTCAATTAGCTATAGGATAAGATCTTTACTGTCCTTCCCACAAAAGAACAATAAATATCTGAGATGATGGACAGACTAATTACCCTGGTATGATTACTCTTCAACGAATATGTAGATTGAAACACTATATTCCATTAACATATCAAAATAAACCGAAAGGAAAATTAAAAATTAAAACCAAATAAAGAGCATTTAGGCGTGGTTATTGCTTGTCTTTACATTATTCTGTATGAAGGAAGCTCCATTATTTAGGGGCACACTTGTGTTTTGTAAGCACGTAAGCACACAGGCAGTTGGGACGGCATCCCCCTGTTTAAGGCTTTCTGTTTCAATCTGCATGTGTCCTTGGAGGCTCTCAGTGCAGGTTTGTTAGGAACACGGGCCCGAGAGATGCCAATGACTCAGACCATTGGTCAATTAGGCCAATGACTTGGGACAGAATGTTGGGTCGTTAAGAGGAATTTTCTGGATAAACTGTCACCGAGACTGTTCATTCTAAGAAAGCCACGAACGAGTGCCCCGGGCAGCACTCTCACAGGTGTGGCTGGAACCCCTAGTCTGGTGATTTCTGTTTGTGCAGAAATCACACAAAAGTTTCTTTCTTAAAGCCTCGTCCTTGTTAATGTTGGAAGCCGAAGAGGGCTCCATTTCACCAGGGAGTGTTGTTAAGACAAGTCTCAAATAGGCTATAACGAATGGACACAGAACCAGCCCTGCAAGTGGCTCATGACACAGAAGCCACTCAGTCAGAAAAACAAGAGAAAGGGCAACAGAGAAGTGAGAGGTGAGGGCGAGGCTAGCTGGGGTCAGGGGTATGCTGGGGTCAGGGCTCTCTGAGGCTGGGGCTTGCTGGGGCCGGGCTTGCTGGGGTCAGGACTTACTGGGGCCAGAGCCAGGGCATGCTGGGGTTGGGGCTCGAGGTCCAGGGCACACTGTGGCTGGTCCAGAGAAACAAAAGCTGTGTGCTGAAGGCTGAGGTTTTGATGAAATAAAACAGTCCTTTCAGCTCCACTGGGAAACAGTTTCAAGTGGTCATCTCCATTTGAAGGCCCGGATATGGGAACTAATGTTTCTTTAGGGTGTGTGGAATGGGTGCTGGAGCCCTGACAACTCCACACCTCAAGAGGGGCTGTGGTGGAGAGCGGGGCGTGCTCCTCACAGCTTAGCGTTGACTACTGGGGCCTGGACTGGGCTCTGGGTTGGGAATCTATGAGCCAGTTCATCTTTCTGTCACACAGAGGGCATGTGAACGAAATGCATGAGAAAGTCAGATTGCTACCCCAGACATCACTGGAGCCCTTTCTATGCTGCATGGTGAGGCTCTGTAATGTCTGACCCCTCAGAAACCTTCGCTCTGATTTCTGTCATATTCACAGTCATGTTTGCCCCCAGATACAAATCTCGGAAGCCCCAAACCGCCAGGTTTCAAACTATGGTCGGAGGATGACAATCAAAACCAATTCAATAGGACACACTGTGTGGACGAGATGGGGCTGCATGTTCAGCCAGGTACAGTACTGAAGTCAAATTAGTTTCACAAGACAGACTGTTTCCTAAGATACATCTAAAGAAATGTGTTCTGTGGAATAGGAGCCGGGCAGCCCTTTCTTGAAGAAAGAGACAGATGTGTCACTGGAGATGGGACAGTAGTTATGTGTTCCCCAGGCAGGGACCCTGTGGGGCCATCATGACTTCTTTCTACCTGGCTGAATACTCTCCACATGGCCAAGAACTTCCACGACAGCGCAAGATTTGAAACCAGACCTTGTGACTATGGTATGTGTCACCAAAGGAGCTTCTTTTTAAGGAGATCAACACCAATCTTGGGACCCCCTTCATCTACATTCTTATCATTGAGTCTTTTGTAATATAAACAATAAGATTGTGGGAAGATCAGTAGACATAACTTTGGGGAACAAGTGTAACATAGTAGCAAGAAACTCCCAGAAGGAAACAACAAAATCTCAGACCCCAGCTGACCAGAGCCCACATTGTGAAAGATTAGATCTCTAAGGCCTTTCAACTTGAAATTAATTTGACTTCATTTATTTTTATTTTTTATTTTAATTAGGTATTTTCTTCATTTACATTTCCAATGCTACCCTAAAAGTCCCCCATACCCTCCCCCCACCCTACTCCTCTACCCCCCACTCCTACTTCTTGGCCCTGGCGTTCCTCTGTACCGAGGCATATAAAGTTTGCAAGACCGATGGGCCTTTCTTTCCAATTATGGCCAACTAGGTCATCTTCTGATACATATGCAGCTAGAGACACGAGCTCGGGGGGGGGGGTAACTGGTTAGTTCATATTGTTGTTCCACCTATAGGGTTGCAGACCCCTTTAGCTCCTTGGGTACTTTCTCTAGCTCCTCCATTGGGGGCCCTGTGATCCATCCAATAGCTGACTGTGAGCATCCACTTCTGTGTTTGCTAGGCCCCGGCACAGTCTCACAAGAGACAGCTATATCAGGGTCCTTTCAGCAAAATCTTGCTAGTGTGTGCAATGGTGTCAGCGTTTGGAGGCTGATTATGGGATGAATCCCCAGGTATGGCAGTCTCTAGATGGTCCATCCTTTCGTCTCAGCTCCAAACTGTGTCTCTGTAACTCCTTCCATAGGTATTTTGTTCCCAATTCTACGAAGGGGCAAAGTGTCTACACTTTGGTCTTCATTCTTCTTGAGTTTCATGTGTTTTGCAACTTGTATCTTGGGTATTCTAAGTTTCTGGGCTAATATCCACTTATCGGTGAGTACATACCATGTGAGTTCTTTTGTGATTGGGTTACCTCACTCAGGATGATGCCCTCCAGGTCCATCCATTTGCCTAGGATTTTCAAAAATTCATTTTTAATAGCTGAGTAGTACTCCATTGTGTAAATGTACCACATTTTCTGTATCCATTCCTCTGTTGAGGGGCATCTGGGTTCTTTCCAGCTTCTGGCTATTACAAATAAGGCTGCTATGAACATAGTTGAGTATGTGTCCTTCTTACTGGTTGGAACATCTTCTGGATATATGCCTAGGAGAGGTATTGCAGGATCCTCTGTTAGTACTATGTCCAATTTTCTGAGGAACCGCCAGACTGATTTCCAGAGTGGTTTTGTACAAGCTTGCAATTCCACCAACAATGGAGGAGTGTTCCTCTACATCCTTGCCAGCATCTGCTGTCACCTGAATTTTTGATCTTAGCCATTCTGGCTGGTGTGAGGTGGAATCTCAGGGTTGCTTTGATTTGCATTTCCCTGATGATTAAGGATGCTGAACATTTTTTCAGGTGCTTCTCAGCCATTCGGTATTCCTCAGGTGAGAATTCTTTGTTCAGTTCTGAGCCCCATTTTTTAATGGGGTTACTTGATTTTCTGGAGTCACCTTCTTGAGTTCTTTATATATATTGGCTATTAGTCCCCTATCTGATTTAGGATAGGTAAAGATCCTTTCCCAATCTGTTGGTGGCCTTTTTGTCTTAATTTGACTTCAATAGTAGTTTCTTAAACTCACAATGGTAAAAAATGTTGGTGCTTGAGGGCATTTTAATTAAGAGACATTAATTAAGAGATTATATCATAGAAAACTTGCTTTTGATGTTATGGAGTGGTGAGAAGCCGTATTACTAGAAGGGAGGCTTTGGATCCTGTGTTCACTTAACTCTGTACTAGGAGGATGAGCAGGCAGTGCGGGCCTGAGACGGTCAAGGTCCCTTTCGGATAGGGAGGCCCTGAGTGCACTCTGGACATGGCTTGTTCTGAGTGAGGAGGCACAGTGTGCAGTCGCACAGGAGGGTGGCTTTTGGAATACGGATGGCACTCAAGACGCCTGCATGTCCAGGCAAGAGCCCTGCCACCAAGTCAACTCTGAGAGAATAGCTTCCATGCACTAAATGGCACTATGATGCCAATGAACAACCACTGACCAGCCAGTAAGGCTTCTAAATGCTCCCAATACAAATGGAAAATGTCTAAGATATACCGATCATCCTGGCCTGCTCATCACGTATTGCATATATATACTGAAGTGTCATGCTGCACCCATAAGTGGACACAAGTATGTGTCAGTTAAAAACAGAAACACAGAAAAAGGAAAAAAAAGACAAAACATATAGAAGTAACAACGAAAAGGAGAATGAGAGAGAGAATGAGAGATAGCAAGAGGGAGGGAGGGAGGGAGGGAGAGAGATAAAGAGAGAGAGAGAGAGAGAGAGAGAGAGAGAGAGAGAGAGAGAGAGAGAGAGAGAGAGAGAGAGAGAGAGAGAATATCTCAGGCAGAAGTCCGGCAGGACAGCGCTCACAAACCACACCCGCTGTAACAGAAAACCACTTGCAGATTTTGAAGCTTCCTCTCATTGTCTTTCCTAAAAGCTAAAGCAGGATTCTCCCAAGGTTAATTTTAAAAATGCAGCTCAACAATAAAGCCATTTTGTGGCGTTGCCCTCGGCTGCCCATCAGGAAGCCAGGAGGAGCTCTCACAAGCGCAGTGAAGGAGTGGTTGTTCCTTGATACAATCCATCCCACCTGCTGCCCACTCCGTGGGCCCTCCCTGTGATTGTGAAATATAATCAGTTGTGAGCTACTCCCTTGCTGGGAGCCTGGCGGTTGAAATCCCTTCCGTCCTTGCTCGAAGTGGGCAGCCACAGAGACTGTTTTCTATCTATGGTCCTCTGATTTGTGGAGTCATGAGCCTGGCATGTTACTACGGTGTGACTATATCATTTAGATGCAGGTAATGTTCATACTGACTCATCAATCAATTGCCTTTCAGACAGAGAAGGATTTAATAGGTGGACAGGAGTAACGCACTAAAACCAACAGGCCTGGTTTAAATTAGATCCTTCCCCTCTTCAGAAATCCTCCCACTACCATTAAGGCCAAAGTGGCAAAAACATTGGTGGGAAAATCAATACTGACAGGTCTGGGCAGGCATGAGGGGAGGGACAACTCTGTGTGTACATTTGTGATATGTCTTGTGTGTTAGAGAGACTTGGTGAAAATCCATATTATAATCTCTTGGGAATAAAATTGGTTTTAAGAGCACGAGCTTAGATGTGAGGTCTCACTGCTTAGAGTGAATTTATTCCCCCAGCATTAACTATGCCAGTGCCAACCACTGGGGGGCACAGAGTAAGGAGGGATTTAAGCCTTACATCAGTGGCAAACATCCTTGCCATCCCTGGATCACCATCACTTATCGTTTGCACATCTTCCTGTTGATCTGGAGCCTCCTCATTAAAACAGCCTCTACCCGCTCCCAATTTGGTTAACACTTTACACATGCTTCTGGCCAACTTCTGTACATTGTACCTACTCAGATACACGTGGGCCACCTCCCAGCTGCCCCCTAAAGTCAACCACTGGATAGACAGTTGTCAGTATCTACTTATTAAAGGGCAGTCTCCTCTCCAATCTCTCTCCAGACACACATGGGAAATATAGACTGTATTCTTGCAAATGTTAGACTAATTCCAAAACCATTTGGATTTAACTCAATAGTGCATCAGCGAGCACGTACATTTCTTTATGCTTTCAATATGTAGTTCTGAGTAAGTGACTGTAACACCAACCTTCTGCCAGGAAAACAAGGGCGCAGGTGCCGGTGGTTAAGGACATTACACACTATACATAAGATACTTTCATGAGGGTATGTGCAATAGGTTTGAGGTGACTGAGACTGGTGAGCAACAAAACACAGGTAAGAGAGATGAAAAGAACGTACCTTGGGTTGCAATATAATGATTGGGTCGATGATAGCCCTAAGGATAAGTGAGAAAAAAAATATTAGATAAATGCAAAGTCAGCAGGGGGCACAGAAGTCGCATGCGGGGTCTGTGGAAATGACTGTGTATCCAAATGCCAAGAACACTGATTTACTCATTCCGCAAGTCTAATACTTTAGAAGGTAATCCAGGAGACAGGAAGGACACCTTTCATGAGCTGAGCTAGCTCATGCTATCCAGGGATGGTCCCTGTTACTAAATGCCTTAGTTACTAGTCATTCGATAGCTTAATTTCTGGATACAGGAGCTTTGAGTTTGTCTTCCTAAGCGATGGGGCATTGAGTACAACCTTCCGGACGGCATGCAGCAAGTGAACGCGACTTCATTCTACACTGGCCATGAGATGATGGATGAGCAGCAGATGCCATCAATTTATGGACTCTCTGAACTGAAACAGCCAAGCCTCTTATTAAGGTGCGGATGGCTGGGAACCTGCCCTAGAATCCTGTTTGCATTTGGGATGTTACTGGCAAGGTGCCAAGGACTTAACTCATGTTCTGTTCTATCCATATAGACAGTTTCATCAATAGTAACACCCAGAACCATTCTCAAACACTGCTCAGGAGAGATTATGTGAGACCTGCTCCTTTAATCATGATCCTGTAGGAAGCAGGAAAGATTAAACTGGGGCCAAAGAGGCAAAGGTATCCTTGAAGAACTATCTGGGAAAGATAAAAGTTAGTTCAGAGAAAATTACATCCAGTAATATACTGCAGCATTGTGAACCTTAATACATTTCTTTCCTCAGAAATTACCCTAAATACTGCTCCCAAAGATAACTGGAAAACAGAAAAAAAATGGAGGAAAAAGTATAGATTTCTCAGACACTTTAAATATCCCTGGATTATTTTTGTTCTTCCATCAACAGCAATGAAGACAAAAAGCAGTGATTCTCTTACACAACTGACTTGGCCCTCGTCTCAAAAGACAGAATTGTGACCACTATTCCATAGAATTTTTTAATTACTTGTTTGTTAATGGCGAATCCCACAAGGGAAAGAACTTTAACTTGCTTCTTCTGCAAGTCTAATACCTTGGAAGGTGTACAGGAGACAGGAAGAACACATTTCATGAGCTGAGCTGGCCCATGCCGTCCCAGGATGGTCCATGTTACTAACCACCTTAGTCATTTTTCTGTCCTCATCTGAGACACGTATCAGCCAGACATCCCCTTAAAATCCTGTGCTGGCTGGTTTGTCAACTTGATTTGAAGCTAAATGTATCTGAGAAGTGGAACTTCAGTTGAAAAAAACACCTCTAAAAGACTGGCCTTGTCTGCTGGCCTGTGTGGCATTTTCTTGATTAATGATAGATATGAGAAGGAATCTAATGAGACACTCTGGGAATGGGGTCCAAAGCACAAAAGCCATTTGTGTTTCATGTATAGTGTGCACCCAGCCTAGAGGCAATCTGTATAGCAGTCTAACTCTGCATGAAACAATGTCGGTATGTTATGGCTGAAGGTGCAGGGAGAGCCCTTCTCACTGGTGACATTAAGCTGCGAATTGAGCTTTGTCTATGGCCTGTCACACAAAGTTGTTGTGGGGTGTCCAGTTGTGTGTCCTTATGTAGGCATTGGGAAAGTTTGGATTTGGGAGGACTTGGGCTTTGGGGATCAGGAACACCTAGCACACACACAGGTAAGATGGGTGCCTGGTAGTGCTCATGGACTGAAAACCAGGCTCAGCATGGAACATGTCTGGGAAGGACCTGGAAATTGGATCTATTCAAGGAGGCTTGAGCCTCGCAGGGCACCCCATTGGTAACCCGAGTTTCTGCTTCTGATTTCATTCACCCTTTCAGCTGAAAACAGGCTGTCTCTTAAAGAATTTATCTTAATGTAAGACATTAAGTTAACATGACGCAGGATGAACAAGGCAGCCATCTTCAATAATTAAACAGCTTGCATTTTTAATGACATGCCTTGCTTGCCTTGGAAGTCCTGGTGCACAGCTGCAGATGACTTTGAAGACAACTTTAAAAGCATGGTGGTGATAGGAACCTGCAAATCACCACGTTAGCAATTAGAGGGTTTTGTCCCATTAATATGCAAACATTTTTTTAAGCTGTTGACAAAAACAGAAAAACATTTTCTTAGCCCACGTAGTGTGGGTAGGCGAAGGGGTAGGGAAGAAATAAGATGTTTATCTCCGAATGGGTTGATTTGAGATGGCAGTGACGACATTCTGTGGAGTGTGGAGAAGTAGAGACAGACACTTGCTGTGGATGGTCACTGGTACACATCTACCAGCTAGCTGCAAAGCAGATCTCATGTATGGCATGTGTCAGAATGTCTGGTTGTGTTGACCGTTTTTAAGATACGTACATCGATGTAATTGCCATTGATATAGTCTGAATTGTTGTCCCCTTCCAGCATCTGGAGCCGTACCCGAGAGTGATCATCTGCAAGACAGAGGAAGAGAGAGAGGGAGAAAGAGGGAGGGAGAGGGAGAAAGAGGGAGGGAAAAAGGGAGGGAGAGGGATGGAAGGATAGAGGGAGGGAGGGAGGGAGGGAGAGAGAGAGAGAGAGAGAGAGAGAGAGAGAGAGAGAGAGAGAGAGAGAGAGAGAGAGAAGCCATTAATAAAGGTAACCCCGGAGGCTGCCCCCAGCCTCAGAACTTCTGTGCAGCATTTAGGGATCCTCCCCATGCAGGAATCTGCTTTAAAAATTGTTGCAGCTTGGAATTTGATATCCTTTGAAGACCTACAATGTGACTATGAATTACTGGCTCGAAGTGGGAAGTTGAGAATGTTCCCCCATGTACTTCCTACCACAGTGATTTCCCTCCCCCCATGGTCAAGGCAATAAAGCATATTCATAATGACACAATATGAACTTTCAGATGCTGATGGTGAATATGAATACAATTGCAAACACATAGAAAAGAATTAGCTATTATGTAGCAAAGAGGAAGATATCCATCCTACCTGCCAGCAGCAAGAAGTTGATACTATGTGTATCCTGGTGGCTAAATAAGAATGTACCTAGCAATGCTGTTTCCAATTAATAACAATGTTACTGATTTATAAAGTAGGATGCTATTTAGTAATGATAATGAATGGAGACAGTTACATACAACAAAATGGACTGACTATGTAAACACAAGCCAAGACAAAAGAAAGCTACACACAGAAGAATATTAGCAACTCTCTCTGCTGACCTTTCTGTATAGATGGAAAGTTCTACAACATTACACTCATCAGCACAGCAGTCACTACTCATGTGCAGTGACTGAGCAATGGGCTGTGGTGACAGAGAGGAGCTGATGTTCTTTAATTAACGCATTTATGTGTATGGGTATTTTACCTACATGCATGTCTGTGTACCGTATGTGTGCCTATGGAGGCCAGAAGAGAGCACTAGATCCCTGGAAATTAGGTTGTGAGCTGCCTTGTGGCTGCTGGGAATTAAACTCAGGTCCCTTGTAAGAACAGTCAGTGCTCTTAACTGCTGAGTTACTTATATAGCCCCCAACTTTTCGATTATATTTAATTTCATGACTTTAAATTTAATTAACCATATTAGCTAAGTATTTACTATATTGAAGACTTGGTATGACAGTGTAAAACACCCAACTTACAATTTCATATAGATTGCATGTTTAAATGATAATATTTGCACTATACTAACTAAAAGAGTTATTCTATACTAATATTTTGTTTCTATTTAGTATGCCTAGTAGCAATGTATATGTGGCTCATATTATACTACATATTCCATATTTTTCCAGGATGATTTTGCTGGGAGGTATTCAAAATATGAGAAAAAGAGAAAATTGTTACTATAAGATTCTCTTTTTCATGTGTGTGTGTGTGTATGTATGTATGTATGTATGTATATGTGTGTGACTTACGTATCTAACACAGAAGTCATGAATATTCATGCTAGGGAAATACACTGTCACAGAGCACATACCTAGTCCAACAGTCTCTACTTCAGAGCATGAACCAGCAAGCTGTGATTAGAACAAGGGTGCTGGCTACTGTCAAGGTCTAGACTTGATTGGTGGTTTCATGAACCTTTGCTTTACAACAATATGCTAAAGTGTCTACCTTGAGGATACTAGGCTATGTGAAATGCACAGTATACAGCAGAATAAAAGGGCAACCAGTGTGGGACTCTGGCCATGAGGTTCAACGGCGGGGAACTGCACAAATAGAATGGCCATATTTGAGGCTGGGCCGAGTGAGGAATGGAGAACCTTTTAGAAACTCTATGCAGAGGCTCACATTTGCAAGATGAAAAGAATTATGTTCAGCCATTCGAGAAGGCAAATGCTATGCTGTGTATAGTTCGTACAACTCAGAAATCCTGAGTGAACTCAGTCTGTAATCTTCCGTCTCTTCTCTAACCCCAGTCTCCATGGAAATAGCACCTTCAAGGGTGGCAAGGACCCTCACGGACTTCCAGCCCTTGGGTCCTTTGCTGGAAAGATCTTCCTAACATGGCTTGCTCCCTTTTGATGGGAGGGGGTATAGGCAGTAGTATCAAGGACTCTTGTTTGGTGATAGAGAAGTCACACATTATTGATACCCATTTACTAGACATGTCTAAGAATCAGAAAAAGGTTATAACATATTCTTGTAGTGTTAAAGTAAGAGTGAACATGGAGAACTGAACCCGCCTTCCAGGAAGATACAACTGCTCCTTGGTGTATGTTGGTGGATCTGTCTCTGTCTCAGAACTCCACAAATGCTCAAGTTTTTGGATATTTGTATTCTTTCTATAAAATGTGTACATTTTGCATGTAACCTATGCAAACTCTCCTGAATACTTTAAATGATCTCTATGGGGTGCAATGGAATTGTGAGGTTTCTCTCTCTGGTGTCTGGTCTCAGCGAGAAAAAATCTGAATCCATCATTCAGATATGGCCAATAGGATATGGCCATTCTATTTGTGCAGTTTCCCGCCATTGAACCTCGTGGCCAGAGTCCCACAGTGGTTGTCCTTTTATTCTGCTGTACACTGCAATTCACATAGCCTAACACCCTCCAGGTAGACACTTGGAACTGCTCTCCCTTACTGTTTAGGGGATAATGCCAGGAAATTCACACTGATTCAGTACAAGCACAAGTTTTTACCCCAAATTTTCAATCTGAGGTTGGTTGACTCCTTGGATGTGGAATCAACCACAATACAGTGAACCAGCAGTGCAAACAAGCTAGCCTCCGGGAGGAGCCAGCCCACAGAGAACGCAGGGAGGAACTTTGCCAGTCGAAAGCAAGGTGGCCATCGTGTGCTGACGTTCTTCCATAATTGTGGGTGTGCTGGTTCGTTCCAATTATCAGCTTGGCACAAATCAGAGTCACCTGGAAAAGGACCCCAGAGTGACTGTCAAGATTCGGGGTGGGCCTGTGAGCATGTGATGATGTTAATAGATGTGGGAAGACCCAGCTTAGAGCGGGTGCCACCATTCTGTGGACTGGGGGTTCAGACTCTGTGACATGGGAGAAGACGATCCGGGGGGAGCATGATTAGGTACGGGTGTGCTCACTGTCTCTCTGCCCTTGACTGTGGGCGTGGCCAGCTGCTTCACTTCGCCCCACCTTGATTTCCCTATAAAGACATATTGTAACTCAGAACTGTGGGCTAAAACAAATGCCTTTTGCCACCAACTTGCTTTTCTTGTGGTTATTTCATTACAGCAACAGAAAAGGAAGCAGGCCAATCCTGCATCCTTCTGTAGCTTTGTGTAAAAAGCATCCTTCCTAAACAACGATGTAATAAATAGGAGGGTATATGCCACCCACACTGAGCCACTGTGGAAAGATGCAATGTGAGTGACCCTTTTAGGTTCAAAGCCTCTGCTCATTGCTGCTTGAGTTGTTAAGAACGACTCAGCACAGACCCTGTGGCTTCCATCATGAAGTCTAGTCATCAGTGAACCATAAAATGAACACTGACTGTTGGGAACAAATAAATAGTTTGCATCACCAGGCTTTTGTTTGTTTTTGTTTTTGAGTTTCCACCTACTCTGAGTCAGAAACATACTGAGATGAGTCCACCATAACTATTCTTCTAGGGAAACTGAGTTATTGTCTGAGGTAATTATGAAGCTGAGTCATATCAAATGTTTATAAGGAAATGCCTACCAGACATTTCTGGCATGTAACAAATACCAGAGTCATCCAGAATGAAGAACTAATGACATGCCAAGTCCTCATGAACAGTCCCTGTTCTGAAGGCCACTAGCTGGGCCTTTCTAGGCTAAGGGCCTGGGTATTATTGTTGCATGTAGGAGGAGGTTCAGGGAACTCCCCTGGTCATGTGTAAAATCTGGGTAGCCTGATGGGATCTATGGCTACCAGCTATTAACCACGGAAATGCTATGGCCAACACTTCAAAGACTTTCCCAGCTTGCTAAGTTTGAGTCATCCAACATTGCTATTAATGCCCATCCATTTGATATGTCTATCCTAGCATGAGGCTTTCCTCCTGGTTATTTCAAAGCTCTTTTATGTTCTTATTTTGTGTTGCATGAAAATATCACAATCTTCAGAATCCGAGATACCCTCACTTGCAGACCTCCATGGTGAACCCAGGCATTTGACTCTCTGACTCTGCAGGACTTCAGTAAGGAGGGGGATGGCATATTTCCTCTCACAGGGCTGTTGGGGAGAGCAAGTACAACCATGCACGTCAGTCCTGGAATAAGGTTGTGCGCATTCCTTCATTAGTCAGATTTTCCTTGCTGAGAGCAGACACCAGAGAGAGAAACTCAAAGGCCCACATTCCAAAGTTCCTGAGGCCTTGGTCCGTCTCTGGGTGTGGTGGAGCAGAGCAGACATAGCAATACAGGAAAGGCCCAGGGCAAGCAGTAGCGCTGAAGGCAACATCTCCAGTGACCAACCACTTTCACCTGTCCCCAATAAGGCCATGTTAACCGCTCCATCCAGGAATCTATCCACCGATAATGTTTGAGTCCCCAGGATCTGATCATCCCCCGCCCCCGCCCCAGGCCCCATCAGCTGGGAATCAAGTTACTTCCTGTAACAACCATTCCTATTAGAAAGAATCACCTCCTTTCTGGGAATAAAAAGCAATGTAAAAGAAAATAAAAGTTACGTAAAAGAACTCAGATCTCCGAGAGCATGTGGTGTGCTTCAGAACGGCAAAGCTTGGGAGCCGATGACTCCAAGCAGCTGGGCTCTGGGGACGGGAACAGGGCCTAATTTAGAGGGAAGCAGGACAAGTTCTGAGTCACACTCATCAACTCCCACCCCAGCATCGCCAGGCAGCTCCTTAAGCTGTGCCGTGGACCACAGAGCTTAAGATCCCAGGATCCTGAGCCAGAATCCTGCTATGAATCCTAGTCCTGTCATCTTCTGGTTGTGAGACCTTGGACAAAGTGCCTCGATGTAGTGCCTTGATTTCCCTGTACTGTAAATGGGCACAATACTACTACTGCTGACATTTCACAGCCTGAGGATCCAGTGAGTTAATATAATGCGTTCAAAAGTGTCAGCTACACACAAGTGAGTGAATGCTACCCATCACAGTTGTAGGGCTGAAAATGGCGTAGCCTAAGACCAGGTCATTTTTCACTTGGACTAGTTTGTCTGTCTGTCTGTCAGATCTATGCTGACAGCAGCTTTTTCTTTTCTTTTTTTCTTTTTTTTTTTCATTACCCCCCTTAATCATTCAGTGACACCTACAGCGGCCTGATGGTGGTGATATAAACACAGGCGTGTTAATCCAGTCATGAGAAGGGATTGCTATGGCCTCAGTTTGATTACCTGGAATGGTTATTGTGGCAGAGTGAAGAAGAGCAGGTTGCAGTCAGCACATCCAATGCATGTGTGCACAGTGCATATCTGATGCATGTGTGCGTAGTTTGCCCTCGTCATCTGCCCCTTCCATGGGCACAGATGTAGCCAAATGGAAAAATATTAGAAAAGTGTGTTTGTGTTGACTCAGCATAGATTTCTTTTCCTATGATTATTCACTGGACAGTACAGTGAAATGTCCCTTCATTCAGCACATACACTGTGTTATGTGTGACAAGAAGACCAGGGATTATTTAAGGTGCCACTGTTAGTAGGTGTCCCTACTTTAGGTGCCCTGCTCTGTATAAGGGCCTGTGGCTTTCCTGGATACAGCATGTGGGGGATGTGTGAGCGTAACTACACATGGTGTGGCAACTGGCAGGAGGGCATTTATTTGAGGCTAAGAGTGAATGGGAGTTTTATATACTACAGCCATCTGCATGGTCTATATTGTCTTTATAATCTGAAAAATTGCTGACACTGTATTTATTAGAAAACAAAAGCAACTGAAATGAAAAACTGAAAAACACAAAGTCAATAACTCCACAGCTTGGGAAAGAAAAGCCTCGGGTAAACTTAAATATTAGCAGCATTTCAATTAGGAAAGTGACACTCTGGGCCATTTCTCCAACTCTACTGTACACACTTTTCTTGGACGTATTGCTTTTATAATTAGAGAAAAATAAGTCATTTTCCACACATGCCTGGAATTTAAATAATATATACAATATTATTACATTATAATAAAAGTATGTAATATAAACATATGTAATAAGCATTATATTTATTAATATGAATATAAAAATAAAAGTCTACAATATAAACAAGTGATGTTTATATTATAACCACAGGTCATAGTTCTCTGTCACAAAATTAACACACTCAGCTACTTTGCCAGATTCAATCTGCATAAAGACTTATTATTCCCCTAAAACTTTAACTAGAGGAAATGTGACAAATGCTTCAAAATGTCCCCAAACTGCACTCACTAGCTTCTCATATAACTGTCAACCTCAAGCCCATTCCTGACCTCTTCTTCAAATCGCTCCCATATGAACAAACAGCCTTTCCATCCACCAGCTCCCTGTCCATCTGTGTGTGTGATCCATCCTTTATCTGCCTGTCCCACATCCTATCCAGACTTTGGGCTGCTCAGCTTCTTTCCTTGGATGTACCTTTTCTCCCTTGGGCTATTGGTGTTTTGGGATAAGAAACTGGCACATGGAAACCTGGTTATAAAAACTACCCTTTACTGTGGAATAATTACCATCGGCCTGTGCTTTCCACATGTATGTATACATGCACTGAAGTGAGTAGGGTGGAGGTGAAGCAGGTCTATGGGTGGATCCAGGAAGGGAGGAGGGGAAGAAAAGATGCTGAACAAGGTGCCAAGTTATAGTTGACAGGGGGAATCCATATTCATGTTCTATAGCATGATGGTGACAATTATTATTCACAACAATTATTATATACTTGTCAGGAGCTTGAAGAGATGGATGCAGAGTTCCTTGATAAACATGTAAGGATGGAAAAAGGCTAATTACTTATATAATGTGCATATGAACTGGATAGCCATACTGTACTGTCATCAATACATAGAATTATTATGTATCAGTGGAAAGAAAAAAGTCCTCAGAAAGCCATTGAGGAATTAAGAAAGAATACAAAAGGATCAAATCAGGTCTTTATGCCCTAAATCCTCTAAACGTGGTATTTAAACCTTTTTGTCAAATGACATTATTTAAAAATACTGCTAAGTAGCTACATAGGCTCTCCCACTTCCTGTTACAAGGAGTGACACTGGGAATGGCTTTACAGCTTTAACCCACGCATGGTCAAGTATTCCCATGGCAGCAGAACAGGAGCCTGCAATTGACAAGCTTTCATCTCTAACCAATTCTCGCTCTCAGTTAAATATTGATGACACAGTTAGGTATTGAATTGGAATCACAGTGACCAGAAGCGACATCTGGCCTCTGAGAGGTGACTCGCATTAATTTTATGCCCTAGCTGTTTTCTGCAAAGAAAGGTATCGCTCCTTCTGTAGTTACCTTTGGCCAAGGACTCTGCTGCACCTGTAGCAAGGTATAGACTGGGAAAGGGTCCCAGTGAGCACTACCAGGAGGGGTGCTCTGCATACTCCTCCTGCTGTCTGCCTCCACTTGCTTCCCCCAGACACACGGGCTCTGAGGGGGACCCCGGTCTGACCTCAGGGAGCTCTGCATGAAGACCCCATCCTGCTGTCAGTAGATTGCTGCCTTGCCTTGTTTGTGGCTTCTCCACTTACCTCCTTAGCCAGTCTTACTCGGTACTGCTCAGAACCGGCAGGGACCCCTGACTCTAGGTCTTTTCAACTTTCTGGTTTTATCCCACAGCTTCCTGGATGTGCTGTTCTGATCCACATCAGCTGTCTGTCCACTTGAATGTAATGCTAAAGGGCCCTGCACTTCAGCTCCTGCCCATCTCTTCTCTCCCACTGCCTCCAAGAGGATGTCAGCTGCAAATAGGCTTTATAGACCTGTTGGAGGTGCTCAATTAGCAGAGAGAGAGAGAGAGAGAATTTTGCTCCACTATAAAAATCCTGGGAAAATGACCTTTGACCTGGGCCATCAAAACTGGGTTTCTGGTTAAAGTAATGGGGATGGAGGGGAGGGGAGATGAAGCCAAGCAGCCCAAGCCCAGATACTGATGCACTGGGGAAGCAGGCTTGCTCCAGCAGAGGGCAGACCCAGAAAGGACTTTTTTCCCCCTTCATAGCAAGGATGTGCGTGCTGCCAGCATCAATCAGCATCAAGTCAGTCTTTATGGAACTAGGTCTCCCAGCAGGACTCCAGCATCACCCAGCTTCTGTGTGTAGGATCAGCATGGCCCACTGTTACAGCCTCTCCCTCCCCTGGGTGGGTCCTGGGGTCTCCATGTGCCCCTCCAGACTCTCGCTTTGCTTCCAGCCTTCCCATTTGACCTGTGTATCTGCCAAATGACCCACTAACCCATTTCTGGTACTTAGGCCCCCTTGTGGCCATTCTCAGAGCAGTTCTTTTAACCGTCCACTCACAGCTCATTTGAATGCTCTGAAATATCCCCAAACTGCACTCACTAGCTTCCCATGCCACTGCCAACCTCAGGCCACACCTGATCTCTTCTTCAGATGTGTTCTCATTTGACTACATAGTCCACCTGTCCATTAAGGGACATTAAGGGACCATCCAACTGCACATGATTCAGTTGAAGCTTGACCTGTGGGGATTGGCTTATTTGGAGGTATGGGAAGGCCTCCACATGCTATCTAGAGGTCTAGTTGTTAAGTTACTTTCCTTCAATCTACAACATACATTTTCTCACGAGGGCTACTAAAGATCTGTTAACTGGGTGATTTTTTTTTTTTGGATAGATTTTCTATTTCACAGTTTGATTAAAAAAATTTCCAGTGCCTGTTTGATTAAGAACAAATTCTCATTTAGTAAAATTCCCTTGCTTGCATGATAAAGAGTAAATGCCTTAATGTGCTCTAGACCCCCCACCCACCCATATCGTTTAACCCCCTCTTTCCCATTCCAACCACCTAGCTTTTCTTCAGTTCCTCAGACTCAATGTGGCAGTATAATAGGGTTGTTACCAACCTATCCTGTAGTGTTCTGTGTTACATCTTCAGAGAGGCCTTCCCCACATCTCCAAATAAGTCAATCTCCACAATTCAAGTTTCAACTGAATCATGCACCATTGGATATGCCCTTAAAGTATATCCCGCTTCTCTGGGTAATCAGATATAATCATTTAATTTCTTCCACGGCTCCCCCAACTCCTGCCCTACGACTGTTGGGTTTGAGAGAGTAGAGAGCCTGTCAGGTTTGTTGCTGTAGCTAGCCCAGTGTCTCATGCCTGAAATTCCCCTCCTACCTCTCTGCTCTAGCCACACTGGCCTCCTGCTCTCACCTGGCATTCACTGCCCACAGTGGATACTTCATCCTTTGCTTCAAGTTCTGGCCTGCATCGTTCTCTCCCAGAAGGTCCTCCTGGACCATAAATTCTGAAACATGAAGCTCTTGCCTGGCGCCATCGTCCTCTTTGCTGTTTTCTGGCTCTAGCATCTCTCTGCAGTGAGCACTCTACACCATGATATCTCTCTGCAGAGAGCATGCTACACCATGCTCTCAGTGGCTGCTCAGTCTGCTCAGCAGCTCTACCACCATCCTCTCTGCTTCCCTGCTTGCTCTGTGACATTTACAACAGTATCTCCTTTCTAGGAAGCATTTGGTAAACGTATGTGGAAGGAGGGATTCCAGCTTGGCTCAGGACCAGGCATGTGGTGGTTAAATATGTATTTCTTGAATAAATGGCAAAAGTGAAAAGAGAGAGGGAAAGGGAGAGAGAGAGAGTGTATGAGTTTGCCTGGGAAGTGCCTATGTAGTCTGGCTTGTTCTCTCCACTGTCAATGTCCCATAATGGGGAGCAGCTGCAGAGGGGCTGCCTCGTTAGCTGGGAGATTTGGTGTTTATCTTTGCTTGGAGTTAATTATAACCGGGAATCGTTGAGAGGATTAGAGGGGCTGAGTCTGTGTGTGGCGGTGGTGGTAATGGCGGACAGAATGCTAGCTTCGATTTGGAAAGGGCTGGCTCAGCAAATTTATAGTGTAAATAAAGGAAAAGTTTAACTTACTTAAGAGCAAAGCCCATAAACAGTTTTGAAGCGCCGTTAACACCATTTTATATGCAAACACTGTTGCGAAACAATGAGCGGGATCATTACCGGCTCTTTTTTATGCTCTTTGGAAAGCACTGCTGAGAATCTCTGTGGTGTGTACACAGACTCCCACAATTCCTCACTCCAGGGGGAGGAACTGTCCCCAGTGCCTCAGATCTGGAGGGCACACATCTCAGTAAGGGGAACTGGCCTTTCTGCATTTATATGAATTTTTAGGGATGCGGAATGCCAACCACCTTCTATGCCTACCAAGGATATAAGCATCATACACACGTGATCATACATGTGGCTTAGGTTAGATAATGACTCTTATTCTTTCCTCAATTCTTCAAATCTTTGCACATCTTCTACAATAGTTAAAACCTATTTTCATGCATGCACACATGTACACATGTGCCCACACACAGGCACACACACATTAATGAGACACTTTCTAGATGGCACTAGTCAGACTATTAGAAAAGCTCTTTAATGGATTCACAGAAATAACTTAGGGAACTCATTCATGGGTGCCCTCCCCAGGGACCCAGTTCTCAGATCACATGGTCTCACACAGATAAGGGGAAGAGGCTGTTGTCGGGTGCTTCTACGGCTTATGACAAAGGTCGTGGTTTTTCTTTATGGTTGTTTGGTAGGTATTGAAATCACCCTACTTACACAGAGTACATCACTAGTTCTAAGGTTCTGGATGTTATAGTTTAGAAGCATTAATAACTGGCAGGTTGTTTAAGTGATCAATATCTCAGGGTATTCCAACCCAGAGCTCTGTAGAGAATTACATGGTTTATATACATGTTATAGTGTAATTATGTAATACAAAGTCATATAAAATATGCTTGCATAAATAATGAGTTACAAATAGACAAATCTAGAGAGATTTCAGAAAATGTAGCAAACTAGAAGGAAAGAAGCTGTGCAGTGGGAGAAGCTGTGAGGTGGGAGAAGCTATGCAGTGGGAGAAGCTGTGAGGTAGGAGAAGCTATGTGGTGGGAGAAGCTGTGAGGTAGGAGAAGTTATGCAGTGGGAGAAGCTTTATGGAGGGAGAAACTGTGCAGTGGAAGAAGCTGTGCAGTGGAAGAAGCTGTGCAGCAGGAGAAGCTGTGCAGTGGGAGAGGCGTCTGGGTGCTGTGGAGAAGGCAGGAGACTGGATGGTGTGGCTGGAGCAGGGTAGTTTCTGTGTGACATCATCCCTAGAAAGGCACACAAGCAATGCAATCCAGTGGAAATGCTGAGAGAGAGCAAAGAGGAGGTAGAATGGATGAAACCCAGAAATTAGAAAATGCAACATGCCAGGCCACAGGTAGCCATGTCACACAGAGATGCACTCCACAGCCCAGCCTGTGCAGAGCTGGCCACAGTGTTTACCTGAGGAAACTGTTTGAAGCTCAACAATACTGATTTGCTCAGTCTTTCATGGTTTCATTTTAAATGGTATTGTGATTTTTCTAAGCTACAGAAAAATAACACAGAAGTGGAGATAAAGACAATGAACCTTCACTCGTCACAAGGAAGAGTGATGTCATTGTAGCATTAGGTTCACTTCTGTAACGGGTCATTAGAAAATTAGGTCATTAAGTAGAATCATGACTTGGCCAGGGACATTCATCTAAAAGCACAGTGGGACTCTTGATTCTGTCTCCTAATCCTAAATCCTATGCTCTCCTGATCTTCCTTCAGGGTCTTTCCTGAACATGTGTCTTCTCCCTCTATTATCCCCTCTGGTCTCAGCAGGGCTTCTGCAATGTGGTTCCTACCTGACAGTAAAAGCTCCAGCATTTCCTGCCTGTCTTGGCCTGTCTGGCTCTCAGACTGGAAACCTACGGTGTCAACAAGATATAAGTCTGTTCACTTCTGAGCGCATCTTCTGGGACACAAGCCAGATCCAGTCCTCCTACCATGTCACTCACCTTCGCACTACTCATGGCTTTTAAAATAGACATGCAACATAGTCAGTGTCTCTTGGGCTGGAGAGAGACTCAGAGGTGAAGAGTACTGGCTGCTCTTCCAGAGCACCCAGGTCTGATGCCCAGCACCCATAGGCTATCTATAGCCATCTGTAACTCCAGTTCCAGAGGATCCCATGCCCTCTTTTGGCTTCCTCAGACAAGTGGTGTATACACACATGCTTGTGCGTGCATGCGTGCACGTGTGTGTGTGTGTGTATCTGTGTATGTACGCACACACACACAGGCACACACCCATATAGAAAGACACAGACTGACAGACACACACACATATAAACAGACACAGACAGACAGACACATATATATACACAGATACAGACGGATACATACACACAGACATATATACACAGACACAGATAGACAGGTGGACAGACATATATATACACACATATATACAAACACAGACAGATACACACACAGATAGACAGGCAGACAGACAGACACACACACACACACATACACAAATATACATATAAACACATACAGACCGATATATACATACACACACACACACACACACACACACACATTTGGAGGGGAGACAGTTCAGTAAGACTGCCTGCTGTTCAAATCCCCAGAACCTGCATAAAAAAGCCAGACATGGCTGTGACTTACACATCACCTTAATATTACGGAGGGGAGAGACAAGACAATGCAGCTTTCTGGCCACCAGCCCAGCTCCAAGTTCAGTGACATATTGTGTTCTAAGGAGATATAGCAGAAAGAGATAGTCTAGGGCTCTCAAGCTCTTCTGGTCATCTATGTACCTCACATGTGGTGCACTCAAACATGCATATGCACAGACCCTCGCAAGGAACCCACAGGGTTAGCATTAAACCAAACTTCACGGAGAAACGAGCTTGAAGCTCTACTTCCCCAAACTTCCTTTAACATGGCCTTCAAGCGCTTGTTGGCTCTGTCTTGGGGCAGGGATAAGGGCTGGTGTTGTCATCTGTGTAATCTCTGTGTTTAATTCTGATAAAGTGTGCCAGAGCACAAACACACTTCATCAAGGGGAAGTCAAACTCTCGACCTCGGGGCACATTGCCTGCCTGTGACAACCGTACAGATACAAACCCTTAAGCAACCATGGTGAGTTTTTAAAAAACAGTCAATGAAGCACACGGCTGCGACATTCATACTCTTGAAAAGCCAGCAGTCTTTTGTTATTGGTAGCCAAAGGGAAGGCAAGGCTTGGCTAGATCCCTGCATGTTCTGTGCATAAAACTACTCTTTTCTTTTTATACAACACGTCAAGACTATGTACTTCTGTGGTGGTTTGAATGAGAACGATCCCATAGGCTCTTATGCTTGGTACTTGGTCCCCAGTTGCTTGAACTGTTTGGGAAGGATTTGGAGGCGTGGTCTAGTTGGAGGAGGTGTGTCAATGGGGGTGAACTTTGAGGTTTCAAAAGCCCATGCCTTCCAGGTTTCTCTCTTTCACTTGCCTTCTACTTGTTGATAAGGATAGAAGCTCTCAGCTACTATTCCAGTGTCATACCCCTCCGTGCTATTATGCTTCCTGCCACGGAGGTCATGGACTCTAACCCTCTTGAACTGTGAGCCCCAAATTAAATGCTTCTTGTATTAGTTGCCTTGGTCACAGTGTTTTGTCATGGGAACTGAAAAGTAATGAAAACAACCATCCAGGACGGTAGCCACTAGTCTCGAGTGCTCTTTAAACTCAGAATAAATGAGAAGGAAATAAAAGTTAAAAGAAAAAAAAAATCGGTGTCTCAGTCATGACAGCCATATTTCAAGTACTTAGCAACCTGGGACTTGAACGGATCAGAACATTTCCAAAAGCACAGGGAATGTCGGGGCGCCACGACCATAGCAACTGTCCTGTCAAGCCAAGGAATGCTCCGGCAAGCAGGCAGAATGTAGCTGCACTTTCACAATCAATGGAGCAAATGCACAGGCTCCCTTGAAGGTCCTGTGCCCTCCAAGTTTGTTCATTCCCGAGTAACAAGATGTGATGAGAGAGACGCTCCCCAGGCCCAGCTTCCTGCTGTTGTGCTTTCTGCTCCTTCAGAAATGGCTGGACTGTTGGGTGACCACTGTGGGCCGCTGGCACCTTGATGTCATCCTGAATGACTCGGAGCAGTTGAACACAGAGGATGGATGGTCCGAGCCCTGGGAGAAGGGGGCTCATCAATCTGCTCTGAGCTCGGCATGGCTACGGAACATTAATGAGGTTGGGCTCGATTTAAAAGCTGTCTGAGGCATTATGGATGGCAGTGTTCGGTTTCACAGGCGCTGGGAATTTCTGAGATATAATCCTAGCCCCTTTGCTAATGAGTATTGTGATACGGAGACTATCATTTAACTCCTGAGTTTCGCTTTCCTGCCCTTAAAATGGGGCTATTACTGACCTACCTAACCCAGTGTCTGGAGGATTAATGCGCCAAAGAGTGCGGAGCTCTGCACGAGAAGCCTGCTGTGAGCCAAGCCATTACTTCTGTTCATTCTCATGCAGCAGTTGGGGAACGTTAAAGTCTACGATGTTTGCTCCTTCCAAAATGCATTTTCTTCCCCTGCTTTGTGACATTCCCTGTGTTCCATAGACCCTGTATCTCAAAGGAAAACCAGGCCCTCGGGGAGGATGCACTGAGGTGGTTGGGGGGTCACAGACGATTTTATTCCTTCACTTAGCACAGGCCTTGACACTAGCTCTTGCCGGAAATACAAAGGCAGGCATTGCATGGTGAATTCTCACAGCCCGAGCCTGGGGGGAGGGGGGTTGGACTGCCGCCACCACCACTTACATGCAATGATGTTCCCGTATCTGTTCTTCATTCTGTTCTCGTCTTTCTTAGCAGAGTCCCATGGTGCAGACTGTCCTTCAAAGAAGCTCTGGAAGAGAGAGAAAGAGAGAGAGACTTAGTGCATAGCAGTTAGAGGTAGTGAACAGAGAAGTTGGAACGGGAGGGGGGGTGTCCTTCAGATGTGGGATGGTGGTCAGGCAGGCAGTCATAGTGAGAATGATGCTGTCTTACTTGGGGAATATTTTATTTGGCTTTCGCCAAGCTTTGTTTTATATTGGCTAGCACCGCACAGATATAGAGGATGCAGAGAAAAACCCACAATTTATTTAAACAATGCCCTATTGGAGTATTTGAAGGAGAAAAAAAAATCCAATATTTCCCCAAATTTCTTCATTATATTGCAAGTTCCCATTACTCTTTTAAGATATACCCCCCCCCCCCCCGTCTTAATAAATAACCAAAGGAATGTTATTCTGGGCTAGAATGGGAAAGGCAAAACTTTATGACCTCAAGATTAAAATCCTGCTATATACTCTGAATTTTATCTGGATGTATTGTGTCTGAGGGCTTAGGTTTTTCTGTCCTACTTATCATGAAAACACCTTTTGCTATGAGTAGAGAAGTGACAAGACTGATCTGGGTGGCTTTTACTCCCTCTCTAGTGCCCATGGCGCCCTTGCATGGCCAACGCCACGCAGAAGTTACTGGCAGCCCATGGTAGTAAACATGGGCTTTGAATGAAGCTTATTTCTTGTCATCCCCGGCACTGCTGAGGGAGGGCTTGGGGAGGTACAGACTGCACTGCCTGGTATACAGCATCTGGACCATGTGCACAGTGAACCGTGCTCAGCACGGTCTATGTTTGCCTGAGAGAGGGGACTGCATGAGAGAGTGAGCTTGTCCACTCACAGTTTACATTCAATAAATATTTACCAGTGAATGAGGGGCTGCACTGCCTTGTTATAGTATACATTTGCTATGATATAATAAACTGTTAAAGGCTTTGGAAACTGGTCTGTATTTGTCCATTTTCCACACTATATATGATGTTCTAGAAGCAGATTACTTATAAAGACAAAAGGCCCATTAATTCACAGCTGGATTAGGTAGCCCTGTCTGCTTGGCTTCCAGTGGTAGATGGCATCATGTTAGTAGCTCACGTGTGGGGGGTGTGTGTCAGGGGTCAGAGTAGAACACAGGAAAGCTGAGAGACTAGGCTTCCATAATCCCTTCAGAGGGCCACCCCCAGCTGACTTAAGTACGTGTCAGCAGGTTCTGGTTCTTAAAGACTCCATCTTGAGACGAAACATGAGCACAGTAAAGACCAAACTTCCAACCCATGGACCACTGAGAAGCGAATGATACCTGAGCACAGAGCCACCTGTGCACACGTCACAGGCTTCATCCAGACATAATCTGTGCCCCCCCCCCCATCGTCTATATCATACCAGGTCTTGTTTCTCTGACCCAGGTGAGTTTTCACAATTAAACAGGCAGGAAAAGGCCTGACCACTGCTCTGTCCAACCATGCATTGTAAGCCTTGTCAACAAGTGCCCATGGCACAAACCAACAACAGCCACCACTTGGTGGCATTCTGGGACCGGAGGACCATGCCACCAGCACAGGAACTGAGTATGAATTGCTCATCTCCATCTATGGTCTCTTAGCCATGGTCATAAAAGACATGCTACTTTTAAAATATACTTATTATTGTGAAAAAACATAGGGGAGGGCTGGAGAGATCAGTCAGTGGGCTAGAACACTTGCTGCTCTTGCAGAGGACCTGGGTTTGGCTCCCAGCATCCACACAGGAGCACACAACCATCTGTAACCCAAGTTTTAGTGGGTCAGATGCTCTTTCTCTGCTAGGTACACACATGCAAAATACATACACACATACAAAATACTCAGACATATAAAATAAAAATAAAATAAAAAAGACACAGATGAGAGGCTGTGTGTATGAACAGCTAAAGTAACAATCATATACTACTGGCTTATATATCCTGAGGACAAAGGATATATAAAATATTTTCAAGTTATTAATAAATTGAGATGACGAAAGTACAATTGAAAACTTATCGGGTAATTTCATCCAGAGAATGACCACTATATAACCCGGAGATCATAAACAGGTAACCCGCACCAAGCTACAGTATGTTAACTCAGCTCTGCCCTGTGACACATTTAAAAATAGCTCCGGGGACTTTTAAAGTCAACTGTTCTTGTTCTGAGAAGTGTCTTTGTTACCCTCCGAATGACAATTATTTCGCAGTTTGAGTAATAACTATTATTTGACTTTTAACAATGTAATTCTACTTTGAGTTTGTCATGATTTAATTGCCAATTTCAATTCTCCCTGCCTTTTCTACACATCTAAAATGGTCTTTTTTATTCTTGTCTTTTTTCATTTTGTAGGAAGACAGGAGAAGACAACTGACGTTGAGGGAGACTCAGACATCTTCTGGTGAACTCCTGCTGCATTGGAGGGGGTGACAGAGGTACAGACATCACACCCGACTCCTGACAGGCAGAGGCTCCTCCCATGGGGTCTGATGTTCACCCTGAAGCTGTGTCTTTGGTGTGTGTGGCAATCACAGGACTTCCAAGAGCCCCTATACTTAAAAACAGTTATTGTGACCCTATCCTTTCCATTTAATTGGTGACTGGAGTTACCAATCAGCAAATGGGAAAATAATCTCTCTCATCCCTTTTCAGCACCTTGGCTCTTAGCATGTTTTGATTAGATGGGGTTCATGAGCTGTTATCCCGAGCTCTTATTAAGGTGGGCATCAGTGCAGTGGTTCTCTACTTGTGCATCACGACCCCTTTGGCAAACCTCTATCTCCAAAAAATATTTACATTATAATTCATAACAGTAGCAGAATGACAGTTATGAAGTAGCAATGACAATAACTTTATGAGGGTCCCACAGCATGAGGAGATATACTAAAGGGTTGCAGCATTAGGGAGGTTGACAACCATTGAGCTGGAGACTCAAGGTGAATGAATTCATGGCACAGAGCCTCATGGGGTAAAGAGAGGTAGGTAGGGTGATCAATGCCTTCTCCTAACCTCTGTGCTTTCTGAGGCGCTGACTTTAAAGGGAAAGACAGTACTATTTCTACTTGAAAGTACATGGCTCATTTCCATATCTAGTTTGCATTTCCTTGCATCTAGTGAGGAAAATGTTAAAGGGCCAGCCAGATGGCTCAGCAGATAAAGGTGCTTGAAGCCCTGCCTACTGACCTGAGTTCGATCCCCAGCACCCACACTGTAAGACAGGAAAGCCTACTTTAATGAGCTGTCCTTTCACTTCTGCACATGGGCTGTCACGTGCACGAATCCCCCCCCCCGACACACCTGAAACAGTAATAAATTTAAAAGTAATAAAACTTTAAGGCCATATCAAGTAAGTTTTGGGCAATTGTTGGTTCCTGTTACAAGACAGGCATTTTCTTACATGATAGATGAGGGGGAGATTTTGTCTTGAGCCACACAACTGTCTATGCTGGGAATAGGGGAGTCATTCTAAGTGGAGAGATGTATTTTCTAACAGACAAACAACAAACAGAGGGTGTGACGAGAAGATGGGATGGCTGTCACCTCTACACTATTGCTTGACGAATCATGGAAGCAGTGATTGCATCTTGGACTTTCAGCAACTGGCCTGCTCTAATCTTATAGGCAAATGCTCTATGAAAAGTCACCATGTACATCTCTCTTCTTGTCACTGGCTTGGAAATACACAGTACACACGTGGGGGCTGCAGGAGGAGGTGAGAGCTTCCAGGGTTGGCTGTAGTGGATTTTGCTGACTTTTGCTAAGGAGACAATGCAAAAAGTTTAAGTTTGAAAACTGCACTAAGATGCATCCAGTTTTAGAAATTAGGAGTTTATTAGAATATGTTTTAAAAATATTTAAGAATATTTATTTTTCGGTTTTATATTTCTTCACATGCCTAAAACCTAGAGCAGTAGCAAAGGTAAGTGTAGCTTTTAAGTTAGCATGCAGAGCTAGCTACGGCCTCAACACTGCCAGTGCTCTGAGCAACCAGAGCCTGACACATGGGTCCCTACGTTCAGAGCCTGTTCTAGTTACATTTTTCATTGCTTCAACTTCCTATGTCTGACATGAACGGCTTAATGGGGGAAGGAATATTTTGGCTCGGTTTCGGAGGGTTCAGACACTGTTGCTTGCCTTCCATGTGGGTGGGTGGCACGGATCCAGGAACTTGTGGCAGAGTTTGACGTTTTCACTGTTTTTGTTCTCAGCCCAAGAGATGGTGCCAGCCATGCTCAGCTCTCTACTCCCTTGCGCTCAGGAATGGACTTGCAAGTCTCCTAGGAGACCATAAACTCAGTCAAGTTGACGGTGAGGATTATTCATCTCACCGCACCCGTGGTTCTCTCAGTTTTTGTTTTTTGTTTTTTGTTTTGTTTTTTTTTTTTGGTCACAGAACTTTATTGAGGGGCGGGGCTCCGACATCTGCACAGCTACAACTGAATCTCACGGTAGGCCCGCTTCTCCACCAGCTTCACTTTGTATTTGCGCTTAAACTTGGCTTGTTCTCGGGGCTCAATCATATTTCTCTTCTGGAAGCTCTTGAACCTGTCTCGGAGAATGTCACCTTCTGGCTTCAGTGTCCTGAGTGAGCCAGACAGCTCAGAGCTGAGCTGCACATCAATGTCAGGAGCCTGGTACTTGAACCGTCCCAGCCTTCAGGGCTTGTCAGCCTCTGCCAGTCGCCGTATGCGCTGCTGCTCCCTCCGGCGTGCCAGTTCTGCCAGCCTTCAGGCCACCTGGGCCTTGATCCCATGCAGCCTGAAGAGTTCTTGGTGCTTCAGCTGGGCTGCCCTCAGTGCAGCCTGCTGCACCCGCAGCTTGCGAGCAGCTTTCTCCTGCCGCCGCTGCTGCTCCGTCTTCTTCTCCATCCTCTTCTCAGGACCAGCAGCACCAGTGGGTGAGATCTCGGTGGTCCCATCTCCAGCCTCTGGCTTCGCAGCACGGCCTGCCTCATGCTTATTCCTCACCATCAGACTCCTCCAGCAGGCCCTCACACATCTCCCAAAACACAGACTCCTGGGTGGCAGCTTGCTCTGAGGTGGGCAGGGCCAGCTGTCGCTCCAGCTTTTCTGCCTCTTTCTCACGCTGCAGCTCCACCTCGTGGGCCTCTCAAAGCAGGGCCTGGTGATCTTCAAAGGTTGGGTTGTAGGAGGCTCCTGCAGGAATCACCTCTACTGCAGGCACCTGGGAAGGCTTGATGTGGAGGCGTTGTGGCTGCCTCACGCCTTTCTTGGTCTGCTCCAGAAAAAATGCATCCTGACCAATCAAAGGCGTGTCCAGAGGGTTGTCTGGGTTCCAGAGGTCATAGAAGGGTCGCTCAATGATGTCCTGGGGCCCAGGTTTGGCCTTTGGTGTGGGAGGGCTAAGGAGTCGGGCCTGTGCCTTGCGCACATCCCTGGGCAGCTCGCCCTGCTTTGCCAGTTTCTCCCATAACTCCTCCTTTCGCCTGAGCTTCTTGGCATTAGGGACCTGATGTGTGAGGATGTCTTTGGGTGCAGGGATCTTAGAATGATTCTCAAGGGTAAGGTCAACCCTTAGGGGTTTCTGGAGACGCTGTGACTTCTTCTGGACCAAGGTCCTCTTCTTTCTTGGTTCTTTTCTCTTGAATCCAGTGTCCACGAAGAAGAGCTTTTCGTTTGGGGCCTCTGCCAACAAGCCACCGGTCGTGCACTCCTGTAGCCTGACGTCTTCCAGGAACTGGTCGACCTCTAACCCCAGCAGCTCCTCCAGCCGCGCTTCTTGTTTCTGGGGCCCTGCCACCGCCACCTCAGAGCGGGATCCACCGAGGTTGGCCGCAGCCCCAGGAAGCCAGAGTCTGCCTGGCTTCTTGAGCAGAGCTTCTCACCGTCCCTGTTACCACCCGCAGCCATCTTCTTAAAGGAAGAGCTTAGTTCGGTTCTCTCAGTTTAAACTCTTGGAGCAAGAGTAGCAGTGGCGGCAAGAACATAGGTCATTAGCCAAGTATGGTCGTTTTGCCTGCGGTCTGTAACTTCGCCCCACAGACATCTGCAATTGCATACCTAGCAATCTAGTATCTGTAATCACACACCTAGCCGATGCTCCTCATTCTTTTTTTCTCCCTCCGACAGACCAGGCTTCTGACAAGGCTAGGAATGCATTTCTTTTTGTTTGGCTTTTCTTTATGTTTGTACACCATGAGGTAGGTTGTTACCGGTAAACTTACCTACGAGCAGAAGGATATCAAGGACCTGGGACACTGCTCTGGGAGTCAACAGATCGATTGACTGTCCATAGATTGCGAGTCAAGAGATGGATTACACTCATTTCTACCTAGTGTTGCTTTTTAATTATCTCTTAGTAAATTAGACTTGCTTTATAAAACTTAGATCATGTACCCTTTTCTCTGGGCAAGAACGAAAGTTTTTTTTTTTTTTTAATCTTTAAAAAAAAAGAACTCACATGATATGTACTGACTGATAAGTGGATATTAGCCCAGAAACTTAGAATACTCAAGATACAAGTTGCAAAACACATGAAACTCAAGAAGAATGAAGACCAAAGTGTGGTCACTTTGCCCCTTCTTAGAATTGGGAACAAAACACCCATGGAAGGAGTTACAAAGTTTGGAGCTGAGACGAAAGGATGGACCATCTAGAGACTGCCCCACCTGGGGATCCATCCCATAATCAGCCTCCAAATACTGATACCATTGCATATGCCAGCAAGATTTTGCTGAAAGGACCCTGATATAGCTGTCTCTTTTGAGGCTATGCCAGTGCCTGGCAAATACAGAAGTGGATGCTCACAGTCATTTATTGGATGGATCACAGGGCCCCCAATGGAGGAGCTAGAGAAAGTACCCAAGGAGCTGAATGGGTCTGCAACCGTATAGGTGGAACAACAATATGAACTAACCAGTACCCCCCAGAGCTTGTGTCTCTAGCTGCATATGTAGAGACCCATTGAGAAGAGAGGCCCATTGGTCTTGCAAACTTTATATGCCTCAGTACAGGGGAACACCAGGGCCAAGAAGTGGGAGTGGGTGGGTAGGGGAGGGGGGGAGGGGAGGGGGGACTTTTGGTATAGCATTTGAAATGTAAATAAAGAAAATACCTAATTAAAAAATGTAAAAAAGAAAAATAGAGTTTAAAAAAAAAGAGGTCAAAGTTACACAGTTTCCTTTAAAATGACACAGATTAAAGGTTTGATTAGAATTCAACCTTGAACCAATATTCTTTTTTTTTTTTTTTTTTTTTTTGGTCTTTCAAGACAGAGTTTCTCTGTGTACCCCTGGCTGTCCTGGAACTCACTCTGTAGACCAGGCTGGCCTCGAACTCAGAAATCCACCTGCCTCTGCCTCCCAAGTGCTGGGATTAAAGGCGTGTGCTACCACTGCCCGGCAAACCAATATTCTTGGAAGGAAACATTCCATAATTTATGCTGTATGTCTTTCCAGCTGGTTCTTTTGAGTGATCTTATCAAATCCACTGAATAGCCAACAACAAAGGTTAGAATCCTCCAAAGCAGAGACCCCTCAGAGGACTCAGAGTCTGCTTTAGGGGAAACCCAGCCTCTCTTCTCCTTAGATGTCTCTGTCATGGTCAAGTTTATGTGCAGACCTCGGTTCCACCTCTATGTCTCACCTCACAGCTTTCAAGTGACAAAATTACTTGCAAGTTCATTAAAATCAAATCTAATCGGAGTACAGACGATCTGGGGGAAGTGGACCAATGAGAGAGGGCAGAAAGGACGTCTGGAGGACAGTGTGCAGTTGATTCTTTGATGGTTGACTTGCATTATTGGAACGGCAACTTGAGAAGAAGCCTGGCAGACAGACAGTGTCACCTCACATCCCTAGGACATGTTTTTATACAGGAAGAGTCCCAACTACAACATGCGAAGTGAAGCAGTATTGTGTTTAGGGCAGGTTTTTAATATGCAGGTACAATTCAATGCACTGACTATGGATTTAATTTTTTTTTATTATGAAAAAACTCCCTGACTTTAAGCATTTGGGGGATTTAAGTTAATGGTCTCACTGCACTTTCTGTTAGGATTTCCATAAATATACTTATGCTTTTATTCTACTTAAAATGTAATTAAAGTGTTTCCACTGACTACCTTAGCTCATATATACCAAGAAAAGGCAGCAGGCCTGGGAACCACTCTGAAAGAGTAATAAGTTTCTGAAACAATAAAAGCGAAGCCAGGCAGGCTCCAGTGAATACCAATGACTCCTCAGCTTTAAGCCACGGTGCTCTCCATGGTCACGGAGCAGAAGGAAATTGGACATCCTGCACACTGCCATTTTTTTTTTCCTGAATAGGGGAACATGTTTTTGTGATTCAATAACCGCCTCCCACACCCCTCACACCGCCACCATTTTCCACAGGGTGTAATTACACATCTCAGTGGCCCACCTCGAGAGAATGTTACTCCAAAATGATGCAGTCTGTTAAAAAATGCCACAGCTCTTAGATATTAAAAGAAGAGGAGGAAAGCCCTATTCAGCAGAGAAGCTGACAGAGGGAATGGGGTTGGGGGTCGAGGCTGTACAGAGCGACAGAGTGTTTTCAGGCAGCGTGGGGTCAAGTGTTTTAGAAGCTTCTGAAATCGAATTTTTCCTCCCTTTCTCTTATGAATAAAATTGTGCACGTTAAAACTATTGAAATCATCACCCTGGAAGGAGAAGATAAACTCCCTGGGGCGTGCAGAGTCTCTGGACTTTCTTTGTTTTCTGCCCATATTTCTCTTCTAGTTCTCCCAAGCATTGCATTTTATTAGGTCTGTATAAACTATTTATCACTGGAGCACTAAAGCAAGGGGGGACATTTTACTTTGCCTGAATGGCCACAAAGTGGAACGCTGATGGAAAGGGGCCCCAAGGTTCATGTTCAGTGGTTCCGGTGGCCTCTGGTTACTACTGTCCTTCTCCAATGTCCCAGATGAAAGCCATCAAAGTATTAGCCACTTCAAGGGCAGATGGGTGAGATCTATACCCCTTTGTGCTGTGTCTGCAGAAACCACCACTGACATGTGCACAGCTATTGTGCCTTCTAAGGAAATTGCTAAACTCTTAGCAATCCAATGGCCTTTTAAAGGTTACAATTAGGAACCGGGCAGAATTTCACTATTTGGAGTGTCAGGAGGGTGGAGGATACTCCTTTATTGTGATACTTGGTGATACTCCTTTACCCAACATTGCTTTGTAACCTAACACAGCCTATATAGATCAGTGGGCAGAATGGCCCTCTGCATCTGGTTGGGCTTCAGGACATGTTTCTCATGCTGGTGATGTCACCCTGACTGAAAGACACATGACATCCATACAAAGTCAGTTTCTCTTTGAAGTATGTCCTTCCTGGATATTTAGAGCACACTCAATCTTTCTGTTCACATGTGCCCAGTCCAGAGTCTGTCGGCAGGCACCTCTTACTACTGATGAGCATATTCCTCATGTGTGCCAAGGAAAACACAGGGAAACATCCAACACATGGAAAGAGAAAAGAAAACAAATCCAACTAATGGATGAGTGAACACAGTTCCTTAAATAAATGAGGGATGGAGACAGAGGTGGGGAGAAGGGGCAGCGGAGGGGTATATGCTACAGCTGTTTCATGAAGGGGTGCTCACTACGGAACTGGGGTGAACTCCAGTGTGGTGATAACATGGGGATGGCCAATGCTTTCTTGGCCTGCATGTCTTTAAAGGACAGCTTAGAAGGAAGACCCCGATTCTCTGGAAGGTATGGAACCCCTCTTTTTTGGGGTGCTTTGTTCAGATTTGGAGGCTTTTCTGGCTGCTTGAATAGGTGAGGAAACTCTAAGTTTTGAATAAAGGGAGTGCTGGCTTGCTAGAACCTGTTCCTAAAGGGTGTTTTGTTTTGTTTTGTTTTGTTTTGTTTTGTTTTGTTTTGTTTTTAGTAGGCTTGTCAATGGAGGGTTTTCAGCATCCAGGGGCTACATCTACAACCCGGGCTTCTTTGACAGAATCTCTTTTGTTTATTACAGAGTGAGGACAAGTATAGCAAGAGGCTGGAGGGGCAGACATTTATAACAGTGTGAATATCTGTCACGTGATGGTCAAGTCAAAGATGACTTGTTCAAGCTGGGCTTGGGTCAGTCCCTGCCTCTCTCTTGATTGTGCTGTAAGTCAGAGAGATTGGTCAATCATTCAGAGTATTCTGGGACATGGATCTACCCTTGTCCTTACTGCATTACCCTGGTAACCCTGAGGAGGCCACTGTCATTGGGAGGTGTCAGAGAAGTGATATCACAGAGGTGCCAGGCACAGGCATCAAGGAAAGGGCTGCTCTGTTTGCAAGGTAGCTGAGAGGATCAGAGCCATTGAATTTTGCAATTTTGGGAGGTCGTGCCAGGCTGCAGCCCTACCCCCAGGATCACCACCTGTATTGCAGAAAGGCTCTTTTCATTTCCCCTGAGGTACAGATAGTGCTGGGGTGTAGGATATTAGCATTTCCTGAAACCGCAATTTCCTCCCTCTCTGTACCAAAGCCCAAAAGGTTGTCAGTGAGCCTGTGCTAGAGGTACCCAGCTCTTCCAGAAGGACCAGAAGTGCCTCCTTTGGGAAAGGTAACCTGGAAGCTGCCGGAAAGCAAAGGGATGCTTCCATGGAAAATGCCAGCTGCTCCTGTCCTGAGAGCAGCTGGAAAAGCGAGTCCTTATTTATCTTTCATTGAACTACTGCAGAAGCCTCTGGACCAGTCTATTTGCTGCCCTGTGCTTCACAGTGAGCTCCTTGAAACAGCCCAGGCTCCCTGGCACTTTCCTATTTGCAACCCTTGGAGTCTCCTTATTGATGCCACAGCTACGCGGCCTGAGGTTGGTCTGAATGACATGTGCAGCATGCAGAAGGTGCTCAAGCAGTGCAGTCTGAGGTAAACACTCAAGCACGGCTGCCATCCACTGCTTTGGTGTTAAAGCTTGAGACTCTGATGACGGGCCATCTTTGCTGACCCTGTTGCTGACTTTTGTTGCTGTGTCTCCAGTGATTCATTCTATGCCCACCCTCCACAGTGGCTCTGCCTTTTTCCTTTATTGCTTCTACACTACACACAGGTTTCTTTTTCTTTCTGATAGTAGGTCTTACCATGTAAGTGCATGCTCACGGCTAAGCTCTATTCCAGCTCCTAGGGTAACTGTTTGGTGTTTGCTGATCTAGTTAAGAACTAAAACCAAATATTCAACAAACATCTACCTTTAAGTGTGACTTCTTAGAAAGCTGTGACTTTTAAAAAGTTCTCACCTTAGAAATCGGAGTGCACATAAGCTCTGTCAAACAGGACTGCAAAGACAGAGTACACATCTGAAGAGATGACAGGCTTGGGTATGAATAAGTATAGCAGAAAAAGGAACTTTAATATGCAATTTGTGGCTCTCTTTTGACATGTATTAATTTATAAATTCTCTTGGCACAGTTCCCTGCTCTTTCTGTAATACCAAAGCTGAGATGATTAGAGACAAAAATTTACAAAGAAGACCCTTGTTTAAAATGTGGGAAAGAAGTTTAAAAATGCTTTTTCAGTTTAGTGAAAAATAATGACATCACAGTTTGCTGAGGGAAGTCCAGTGGCGATTCTTATTAATTCATTTGTTTAGCAGGTTCCACTGTGGAGCTGTGTCTCTGGCTGGCCCGTGTTAACTCTACTGAAAAGTGCAGGTGGACATTATTTCTAGAGTCATACAAGACCTTCCTTGACTACGTTTAGCCAGATATCCTTCCTTGTTGAAGACTGCACACACCTTTTCCGATTTGCCAAGTCCTGACACCAAGCTATCATTGATGTATGGGAAGGGATGCCATGCAAGACAAAGGCTTGAACCTAATAGGTACAGGCAGAAGTTCCAGGATGCTGGGAAGACCTTCCCATAGAGACAGAGTAGTCCCACCTTGGGAACCCTGTATGAACAGATGCATCATCTTGCTGCCTGTCTTGGGTAGACTGCACTGCCCATTTGTACGCACACTGTCAAAGCCACACTTCATCTGGGTAATATGCTTTGGGAGTCACAGGTACAGGCTGAAGAAAGTGGAGAGAGAACCCCAGAGGCTGACGGTGGCAGAGACACAACTCACAGCATCTCTTTAAACTTTACTATGTGGTGTACCCACTGTTACCATTTCCCTTGACCCCATCACATTCTTCTACTTGATTAAATGAGTTATTCTATGTGATACATTTACTTTTAAATGGATACTGATATCATTATAATAAATGCAAGGCTTACCCAGGAGGTAAAGATAGAGAAAGCAGAGAGGAAACAAACAAGCAAGCAAATGAACAATGCCAGCATCAGACTCCAACCGAGCCACATTTCATGGCCATGCTCTGAACCTGAAGCTCCTTTTTAGGCTGAGAGAGACACAGAAACCATGAGAGGCCCCAGACCAGAAGACTTAGACTTTCATCCCAGCTCTGATAAACTCTCAGCCAGAGCAAGTTACCACATCTGTTTTTCAATTTTCATGGTAGGATTTCTATAACATTTTTAACAGGTTTGCCTTCTATCTTAAGGGCAGGTAAGCAGCCAGCCAGAGGCCTCACTGCATGAGTGGCATGGTCTGCTTCTCTAGCATCTGTGTGAAACCAGGTTGGCGGCATGTGTCTGTGACCCCAGTGCTGAGCAGCGGCTTGCTGTCTTCAAGTTCAGCTGACTTGTGAGTTAGTTTCAGTTCCAGTGAGAGATCCTGTCTCAGAAGGACAAGGTGAGTGGAAAGAAGCTGAGGGGACACTTGACATGGACCTCTGACCTCCAGATGTAAGCATGCACACAAATAAGATCTGCTGATATCAGTGAAAAGAACACATAGAATTTGTGGCTGTAGAGTTAAGACGTAGATAATGTATGGAGCTTCTAGAACTTTCAGGGAAATGTACAGAGCATTCTAGGCACAGAAATTTATATGGCTTCCAGACTCAGAGTCTTAAAGAGAAGATGTCTGGCTTCTCCACACTTAGCACCCTCAACGTGGGACATTCACCTGAGACCTTTGAAGAATACTACCGGTATTAGTAAGTGACCACTGTCAATCAAGACATTGAAACATCATCTACCTCTCTATCCCTCTATCATATTATATCATATCATCTCTCTCTCTCTATCATATCTATCTATCTATCTATCTATCTATCTATCTATCTATCTATCTATCTATCTACCTACCATCTATAATTCACCATACTATTTTGAAGCATGGCTCTTGGAAAGCTTCAAGTTACTGTGACATAAGTGTTATAGGGATAATCAGTCATCTCACAATTGACTTTAAATCCTGGCTAGTAGGAGGCACTTACTTGCTTGGTACTGTGAATCTGGCCAAGAATCATCCAAGGTTGGAGAGCTTACAAGGCCTAGTAGTGACCCCACCCCTTTTACTATGCTAAGTGGGCAGAGTAGCAACTGTTGGTTCAATTCCTTTCTCTCTACCCACAAATTACTGTAATGTTCCGATCTTATAGATGTTCCTCTGTGGACAGTGTTTAACACAGAAATGTCCAGCTGGTCAAAGTGCAGGAAGGAAGTGTCAGCAGAATGCTCAGCCACAAATGGGACAACTGTATTGCATCTCTTTCTCAGGGTTCAGGTTAGGAAAGACCAACAGTGTCCTCTCTGCATCACAGGACCGGAACACTCATGATCCCATGGAAGCTGCACAGGATCAAGCCAGTCACCTCCCAGCCTGGAGCAGGAAGTGGTTCCTGTACCCCTAACTGAGGAGTCGTGGAGAGTTGATGGGGTTCTGGGGGATAAAGTCAGCTTTCTTTAAAGTGTATGTAGCCCAGGAGACTACGGGCAACACAAACTCGACCTGATGGCTGATTAAAAAAAAAAAAAAAAAAAAAACAACAAAGAGAGGACATTTAAGTTGGGGGTGCGTGGGAAGGGTGGATCTGAGAGAAGTTGTGGAGATGAGCAGGGGCAGATGAATATGATAACTGCATTGATGAAATTCTCAAAGAATTCATAAACATGCTGAAAATCAGGTTCAAGGATAACTTAAATAAATTGATCTAAACCTCATTTCGAAACAAAATAGCAAGAAATTATATCGGGCATTCATTTACTGCCTGGCCTTTTATGCTTAATTGACAACTATAGCAATCCCATGATTGGATAGAGAGCCCAGAGAAATAAAATGAACATATCAAAGGGACTGTTGTACCCTGTTTACACTGCAGCCATGTTCACAATGGCTACTGTGCAGAAAGGATCTAAGTGTTGACGGATATGTGAAAAGCTACAAATATTGTGGTACATATGAGGTGATATGTAAAGTAAGTTTTCTATATTGTATTGAAAAACTACATATGCATATATCCTATCTAATTTTAGATGAATTACTGTCACATTTGAAAGAGTAATAAGTGTCCATGGAGATATACACAAAAATTGTGGTACATAATAACAGTAAAGTGATATGTAAAGTATATTTTCTATATTGTATTGAAATATATATGTGTGTATATCCTATCTAATTTTAAATAAATTGCCATTATGTATGAGAGAGTAATGTCCCAGTACAGATCTTTTTGTCCTTTCTCTTCAGAACTACAATCTGAGGACACAATTCTGTTACTTTAACTGAATCAAGCTTAGATGCTAAAAGGAAGTCTCTAGAAGTTGCATTTATATTCTGCAGCTTGGTTTTTAAATGAGGAGTTGATCTTGTTTCAAGGAAGCAGATAATAGATTAAAAGCTTGAGGCTGCATGGTCTAACATTTTTTTACTTTTATTTCCAAAGTCGAGCCAAGACACTGCACACAAAGGGACATGTGACTTAAACTGTCTCTGTGAAGGCCACAGAGCTGAGCGGACATGGAGGCAAGCACAAGGTGAGTTTGAAATGCAAACATCGGAGCTCTGAAGCCTCGGGCATCCAGTGCTTCTGTCTGTTCCGAAACAGAATAGTCTTTCATTCTGTATCTAGATGCTTATTTCAGCAAAAAAATTACTTCTGAAAAAAGAATTTGAGTTTTTGCAAGAGGGTTCATAAAAAAAATAGGCTTAATATTTTCACCAGGAAAATTTTCTTTTATTTAATCAAACTCTGTATTTAGTGGTAATAACTGGACACAATGTCACACTGGTGGTACCCCCAGGGCAGTGCAGTACACTCACTGTGTCTCTATACTGCTCTAAGCAATCTAACCAAAGTACCTCAGAGAGGCCAGCGTAACTGCCCGACTCCCTCCTCCTTACCCTCATGTTAGAGCTGTAATATTCTCCTTGACATCGACTCCATCCAGGTTATTCTAAATTTTACTTTATCATTATTTTAGTAAACACTAATTTTGAAATAAAATTTAAGTTATGTCAAAGGATAAGTTTTTAGAAACTGTACAGCGTGTAGATAGTTTTGTACCCTTCCAGGGTAGGTTTGTGTAGACATTACCAACATGGTACCATAGTTGTTCTGCCCCTGAAAGAAACTCTTCATGGAGCCTCTTCGGTGTCAGCCCTCTGCCCTTAACTTCCACCTTCCATGCTTAGAATGTCTATAGTGTCTACATAAGGGTCTCTATGTGGGAACACAAGGATTTCCATTTTTCCCCACCACAGGGCTTTGGGGATCCATCCAAGCTGTTGTGCTATCCCAGCTCAGCCCTTGACTGCTATTCCATGACATGTCGTAAGCCAGATCCCTTTACTGTAACACAAAGCCTAGTACATGAGGACCATAGCAAGCCTTTGGATCTGATACACAGCATTTTATTCTAGTCTGATAATTAGATTATGTGCTTCCTTAATAGAGGTCTCTCAGTTGAATCACAAATGTCAAGATGTCCCAAGGTTTCCCAAATAAGTGCCGTTTTCTTAATATTATGGGATGAATGGCGTTCCTGTCCAAAACATTAAAACCCAAACGTTGGTATCTCAGAATGAGGGTAAGGGTGGAGATAGGTGTTTAAGGAGACAGTTCATGGTGTCCATACCCAGACAGAGAACTATGTGTGTCTGTGAGTGTATATGGCTTATGTAAAACTGAAGATGTATGAAGTGACTGATGACTTCATCAGATTAGGAGGGAAGATACCTGGGAAGGGCTAGGAGGAGGAAAGGACAGGGTGAAGGTGATATAATCAATCTATCTATCTATCTATCTATCTATCTATCTATCTATCTATCTATCTTCATGCATGTGCATATACATATGTATATACATATATAAGTATGTGTGTACATATACATATATATGTATACATGGATACATCTGTGTACACACACATGTTTACACATGTGCACACACACACACACACACACACACACACACACACACACAATGTTCGACTTACATGAAGCCGAAGATGTATGAAGTGACTGACGTCCTCATCACATTAGGGCAAAGTGACACCAGGGCATGTCTAAACACAAGGATGGCCATGGCAAACTATGGCCCAGTGAAAGGGAAGTGGGTTTCTGTTGTTGTTACCCTTCCTGGGGCCCCAGTGCATTGGCATAAGCCAGAGGTGTCATCGGGACTCTTGGTGACAACTTGTGCCCAATGGTAGATGAACACATATGAAATACAGGTGACTCTTGTGTCCCTCAGTGTCCTCATTTTAAAGTGGTGTTGTCTGTCTTTCCTGTGATCTCTGCAGTAGTACTTCCCTCACCGCTAGAACCTAAGCTCAGCCATGCGGCAAGCTCAGGGCTAGAGTCAGAGGGCCAGAACACTGCTGGGCCGGCCTCATGAGCTCGGTGAAGCAGACAGGAACTTGTTTGAATAATGAAATCATACACATGAGATAACAGGTTCTGGGGACATCTTGAGTACAAGGCTTACGCTATGTTGGGTGTCTGCCCTCCATCCATCTCAAGCTCCCTCAAATAAAACCGACAACTTATATAGATAAGCATCCTTGCCTTGGCTGGCCTTCACTCTGTTTCCCTCCTACTAATTAATAATCAGTTGTGCACTCAGCTCATATGAACTCAGAGACTGAGGCAGCATGCACAGGGCCTGTACGTCTGTACCAAGTCCATTGCATATGCATTCTGGCCTCCTGTTTAGTGTTTTTATGGAATTCTTGAGTGTGCACACGAGTGGGCATATGATTCTTGTGCCTTTTCTTGGGTTCTTTTCCTTCTCTTTGTTTTGTCAAATTCTGATGTGTTAATTTTACTCTAGAGTTTTCTCTTAGGAGCCTGTTTGTTTTCTACGGAGAGGCAGAAATGGGGTGGATCGAGATGTTGAGGGGAAGTGGGGAGGAACTGGGAGAAGCAGTAAGAGGGGACAGTGTAACCATGATGCATTATATGAGAAAAAAAATCTTATTTTCAGTAAAAGGAAAAAATTAGTCCTGACTTGATGCCGTCTGTTCTCAATATGATTTGCTCTGGATAGATACTAGATTTGATCCAATGTTCTTTCAGCATCTATTTTGAGATACAAAATATTGTCTGTTTTTTTATTTTGCTTAAAATATATTAGGGCAAGCAGTTAATACATATAAATCATATGATTAGTATAGTCTTAATCTGTTTTCCCAATATTCCTTTCCTGGGGTACACCTAGTTTGTTCATGTATACATTAAACATTGTTTACTAGTGATGATGTTTTTAAAATCTATGTTTATTTGTACCTTTAGCCTATAACTACTTATATTTTCATTTTCTTACTTAGAGTGGAAATATTTTCTGTTTTTCAACATGAACTGAATAGCTCTGTGTGTGTGTGTTTGTATGTATTTATTTCCTGGTTCTTTTAAAAAACAGTATTCATCCCTAAAGGCATTTCTACTCCAAGGGTCAGGGAGCTTGGCAGAAGGAATGTGGGAGCTGAAGACAGGGTGGGAGCCGGGGAAATTTGCTCCTGGGCAATTAGGAATTTACAGCAGCAAAGGCTGTCTGCAAGAGGAGCACATAAAATGGGCCTATTGCTTCCTGTGCTGGGAACACCCCTGCAAACATCGTGAATGCTTCTAAAACCTGCTGTACTTGCTGCAAGAAACCAGCCCCACCAAGCGACACAGTACAAGAAGGGCAAGGATTCTTGCTATGCCCGGGGAAAAGCGGCATTATAGCAGGAAATGACTGTGGTGGACAGTCAGCGTACATGTTACATAAAGGCTGAAGGAGCAAAAGAGACTGAACTGTACATGAGTGTGTCTGGCTAGTAAGAGATGTGGGCATTTGGAACTGGAGGTGACAAGGAAGAGAAAGCAGGAGGTGATTCTGTTTCAACTGGATTTTGTTATGAAGACAATAAAATCATGAGCTGAAAAAAAAAAGGCCCTAATAGTCATTGTGGAGGAGAGGCTCATGGCGCCCTCCCTCTACTCCACTATTGGCTACTGATACATTCAGGGCGTGCAGAAGCCATTACCTTTGGTTCTGTGCCTTATTTCCCAGCCTTGAGGGAACTAAATGGGTCACAGAACAAAAGCCAAATCAGAAATGTGAAAACCTGACTCATGGGGATAAGAGCAGCGAGTGGACAGAGATGCAGGGAGATAAGAGGCCAAGTGAGGAGAGAGTAAGCAGAATTTATTACGTATATTCAGGAAACGGCCACATAGCCAGTCAAAAAAACGAAGAAAAACTCACGTAAGAAGATTCAAATTATCTTTCTCATAGAGAAGCAGTTAACTGTAACATTTACTAGCTCTAGCATTCATCAAAAAGTAATTCATGTCTCAAAGTATATATATATATATATACATACATATGTGTGTGTGTGTGTGTGTGTGTGTGTGTGTGTGTATGTGTATGTTTAAGACAGAGTTAAAATTCTGCCTGTCCTGGAACTTGTTTTGTAAATTAGGCTGGTCTAGAACTCAGAGATCTGCCTGCTCCTACCTTCTGAGTGCTGAGATTAAAGGTGTACCCTACTTCCAAGAACATTTGTTTCTCATTTTCTTTTTAGGACTTGTGAATGCATTCTGGACCTCTAATTTTTTTCCTTGGGTTAATTTCATACTTAGTATTTTTCATAGAAATTTGTATATTTGGTCTTTATTTAGAAATGTCGTGATAAATATTGTTTGTGCCTTTTGCCTCTTTACTCAAATATTTCTGCTGTAAGTTTCCAGTTTTATTATTCATTTCAAAGAAATAACTTTTGTCTTTGTTTATTTTTAGTATTCATCAAATCAAATTATTTTTGTTTCTGCTCTTTATTGATTATTTCCTTTGAAACTATTCTGCCCCCCAATCCCTAAATGGTTTGCTAAACACTTGGGTGTGAATCCCCAAGTGTCCTCTTGGTAGTGTAAGAGTGAATTAAGAACGTTCACTTTCCTTCTAAGCACCAGTGGTCCCACACCCAGTTGTGATAGAATTTATATTGTCCTTCCAGAGTATTAAATACTTTCAAATTCTCATTATCCTATTTTCTTTAAGCCACGAATTATGTAGAAACAATGAAGCAAAATATCTTAATCTATTTTTTCACCTTGACTGAATTATAGTCATTGAAAATGCATTGCAGTATGTGAATGCTTACTTAGTAATGCCTACACTGTCGGCTTTTTTAATGACAAGTAGTCCTTACTGATGGTCAAGGACACTGCTCCATACATCCTTAGATGAGCATTTAGTTTCGTTATGAGGGTTTTCTGTACCTGAGTTTAAAATTATTCCTTCTAAGCAAACTGAATGCCGTGTTGTTAGACAGAGACAGTGCTGCCTTGACTAGTGGTTTCTGCTACAATTTACTTTGTCTAAGGTCAATATAACTTAACCATCTCTCTCTCAATCAGTCTTTACCTGGAATATACTTTCAAATACTTTGTAAGTTGTGTCTCTTATCAACTGCACATATCACAGTTCTTGCTTATGTGCTGAGCATACATCCCAACGAGCTCATGTGGAGGTTTTAACCACAGATAACCTAGACAGGTTATGGTTCTTTCTATCCATTTAATAGTCCATCCAATATTCCATCCATCCATCCATCCGACTATGCATCTGTCCACCTGCCCATGTATTCATACACTCATCCATCGGTCTGCCCATCTGTCTGTCCTTCTCTGCCTACTTATCTGTCTGCCTGTTCATCTGTCTGCCCTCTTACCCATTTGTCCATCCATCCATCCATCATCCACCTATCCATCTGCCTGCCCATTCATCCATTCATTTATCTATGCATCTACCCATCTCTCCATCCATATATGATGAAAAAAATTTAATAAATTAGCTCAGTAAGAAATTAACATAATAGAATCACAATATTCAGTAATACAGCTATATAAATATAATCTTCTGACTGGTATACTTGAAATTATACAAAGCAAACCCACAGATCAAGCCGGGGGTGTGTGTGTGTGGGAAGGCTCTCATAGATAAACTCTGTGTCCTGATGTATTCTGATGGCTTTTACAGTTAAATGCCACCTTATTTCCACTGAGTGCATTTGTTATTTAGGATAATTACTGATATCTGTGAATAAATTTATATAGCTGCATTTGCTTTATGTTTTAAAATTTGAAAACTGCCATGTGTGTGTGTGTATGTGTGAGTGTGAATGTGTGTGTGTGTATGTGTGAATGTGAGTTTTTCTGTGTGTGTATGTGTGTTTTACTGACATCAGAGGACCACTTGCAGGTGAGAGTTGGTTTCCTTCACCACGTGGATCACAGGGACTGATTTCATGTCTTACGTGACTGAGCCATCTCTCCAGGCCCTGGTTTTCTCATCCTCTACAGTCTCCTGCAATCCCCTTTCCCATCGTTTGGCCGTGGTAGTTTTCACATTGATGTGGGGACATATGCTCTCTTCTTTTACTGTCACCATAGAAACATTAGCATGAGCACGGGGGTGGGGTGTGTGTGTGTGAAGCATGGTTTCCTGTACTCCTCTACTTGGTCATTTGCTTCTCTGAGTTTACTCTTCACCTTTGACTTCCTTCCTTCCCTCTTGCTTGCTGCCTTGGCCTAGGTACTAGCCAGGTCTGTATTCCTGTCTCCCTTGCCCTCTCACTCTCCAGCTCATCTTCTCAGTCTTCCTGTGCTGAGTTTTGAGAGCCTGGCCCAGTTCTTGGAAACGAGAGCCTCACAGCAGTCTGTGAGATTCTGAGGTGCTGCCAGATGTCTTTCATAAGATGTTTCTGCAGTCCCAGTCCACCGCCAAGAAGAAACAATGCCACCTGCCTTGTGAGTCTAAGGCTCATGGAGGTTGCTCATTTGCTCATATAGTATGTTACCACATGCTGATTCTAACTGTGACCATGCAGTGATAGCCTGTGTCAGGCCAGTCCCACAGCCATTCTGCACCCAGATGGCAGCTGCCCTGCTCTGATGGGCACAAAGGGCATGGTCACAGTGCTCCTATGGGCAGGGCTCACTGGTATCTTCCTAGTTGTGCCACACTCTTGGGTAGAAGGTAAATCTCCCAGGGGGCCTTTCCTTTGGTAGTTTGTTTTCTACTCAGGGTTTTGATGTCCCAATTTCCAGGTTGGACTTTTTGCTCATAGCTTTGAACAGCCTTCATTAATATTACTGACCTCCTAACCATTTTAAAGAGCGGATCCAAAATACAGAAATAAGTAAAAACGTTCAAATTTATTCGTTTGAGCTCTTCCTGTGAATAACTAAAGTAGCCAGATAACTTTAATACTTTATAAAAAGAAAAGTTAATATTCAGCATCAGTGTTCCTATAAAGTAAATGTAATTTTTTTGGGGGGGGGGATTGCTTTTCTGATACTTTGCCTGCATGGCACGTTCCAATAGATCCCCTCCCAAGTTGTTTGAGTAGTGGCTGTCATGATTCTTGTGAACTGGCAATTATGTCAAAACAATTTAATCAGTGCTTGAGCTGTGCTGGCAATGCTCTTAGAAGACCATGGGGTTTTTTTTTTTTTTTTTTTTTCTGTTTCCTGAATGACATTCCCCTAAGCATTTGTTAAATAATTAGACCCAACTCTTTTCTCACAAGAACCCACAGAAGTACTATTTATGCGCAGAGCCTCCGAGACATTGCTGAGGCACGGCTGTGAGCACAGAACCCTGCTAAGGGAAGCTTAAACAGGGAGGATGAGAGTCGGACATTTCTGTCCTCAGGAAACATCCATCCACCGTCACCGTTAAGAGCCTGCATACATTATAGACTGAGGAGGACCTCACTGGAATTTGACTGACATCAGACACTATTCTAGCATCACGATGGCTGGCAGGCTTTCTTTCATTTATAGGACGTGTATAATTTTCCTTCAGGCCACAGTCGTGGTGGGAAACTCCCCCTCTCTTGTAATCTGCATCTGGCAGGCACAGTAAGAAAGCCCGTGAGAGGGACTGAGATAAAGGCTTGCTAACTACACTTCTTATTGTACAAGCATTAAGGCATGAGTTTGGCTCCCCAGCACCCGTGTAAGAGCTACGTGTGGCAGTGTCGTGCGTACCTGAATCTTTAGCACGGGTAGGGCAGAAACAAGCAGATACCGGGGGCTCAGTGGCCAGCCCATCCAGTTGAAGATGACAAGATCTAGGTTCAAAGAGAACCGAAGCAGGGGGAGATAATTGAAGCTGACCTCTGACCTCTACACAGCTACAGAGGTGCACATGCACATACATGCATCACATATAAAAACATTTAAAAACATAAAAGCAATCTTATAAAATTGGTGCTGGGTTTTAAAATGGCAATTAAGTACATAAGGACAGTAGGTGCATCTGTCCTTCAGTCCTGTCTGTTGGATGTAAGAGGCATCTACTAAGGGACAGGACAGAAGGCCTGGCATTACTAGGCATTTGCTGGTGCTCCTATCTCTGCCTATTTCGGGCATGTTTGGCTGTGGTTGTCTATCATTTGCCATTGCCTTCTGGCATGGCCCTCTCAAACCAGAGTCCTTCTTTAGAAACTGTCTACATCTCAGAGAGACCGCATAAATGGCCTTTTGTGTGCTTAAGTGACGCTGTCTCTGTCTGCTGCTCTGTGCCACTGGCTGTTGTCCCTTGGGAGTCAGGACTACTGGACGACGTTTCTCTCGATAGGAAGGCTTCAGTCCTTTAGTGTGATTTCTGCAGTCCCTGGATCTTAACACCAGGTAGGCGCTGGGGGATGAGACCTGACGATGACACGTCCACACAAGCTGACTGCAGAAAGTTTAACAATGATGATTTTGTGTTTAAGGGATCATAATGCCGAGTTGTTGATGGTCATCTGGGCAGTGATGAGAGTGACAGTGTCATCACTGCAGCTAGCACTTGTGGCCAGACAGTGAACTAAAGGCTCCCCTGTGTAGGATCTCATACAAGGATTCCTATAATGCTATAGACACCAGGAAATGGAGGCTCTCTCTGTGAACTGTATCACCAAGGGCATGAGGCAGCTGGTTCTAGGCTCATGGCTGGAATCTAACTGATCTATAACTACAGAGCCTTGTGGTCTGCTGGGTACAGCAGGGAAGTAGCATCTTCCTGTGCATTGCTCCCAGTCCTTGGGCCTATGAAGTCCACCATGGTTGAGCATAGCAGGGAGATAACTGGGGAGGGGCAGCTTGTGTTCTAGCTAAGAATAACACACTTAGAGTGTGGTTTTACTAGACCTTGTAAATAATCCTTTTATAATTGTCCTTAAATGTAAAGACATAGAGAGAATGCTGGAAATTAACGCACTTGACTTAGGAGTGTAGCATGTCAGTGTTCAAATGTACTGTTATTCAACTTTCTTTGGGGTATTCAACCTTCACCCAACGTTCACTTCGTTTGCATGTGTGAGGCAGATTTAGCAAGGTTCACCTCAGTTGGCCCTGGCAAGGCACTGAGGAGGTGGGCCAACCACCTTTGCCTGATGTGGGCTTCCAAAGTCGTATTTCACATAAGCCACTATATTGCTTCCCTCTGCTCCATTGGTACAAAAATGTACTCAAGTCAAGGATGAGACGGGCAGAGAAGAGATGACACAGTTATATGTCAGTGTTTAACGCACACAATTGTAGGCAATTTGTAAATGTAAACAGATTCCCAGCAGCACAAACTTCACAAGTCTAATTAAAATCTCAGGTAAACAGAATGCTTCCAGGTACCACCACTGATTAAAGCCCGGTTTTTGGTTTTTTTGTTTTTGTTTTTGTTTTTACTATGCATGTGCATTTCTGTTTAATGTTCCTTAAACAAGGTAAACTGGTAAATATTCCACTAATTTTCACAGATATTCTGCCCAAAGGGCCATACCTCCACCTTTTCTGTATATAGATGTTGAAATATTTAGAAAGTCTTAAGTAATAATGATTTCTGAGGAAAAGCAAACATTTTGCGCATGTCTGTGAATCCACGTGTACTGGGGATATAGAAGAATGTAAGTAAGAGAGTGGACGGCAAAGCAGGAACCTCTTTTCTCAACTATACCACATTGTTTCGTTATTATGGAGAGGCAAACAGCAGTTACTTTAGCTTTCTGGCCATCTACTATAGTTGGTCCTTAGTAATGATTCATATACATTCTAAGAAAGGGCCTTCCAGGGTCTTAAATGAAGTCTAATGGGAAGGAAAAGATAAAATCCACATAACAAGTTTCTGGACAGGCTTTAAACTTGGCATCTTGTTGGCTCCCAGCACAAGATTTCAAAATACTTTACAGCATCTAGTTTAACCTGAGTGCATGGTTCTCATGAAAGAAGTTATCAGGTAAAAGGTGCCACTGAGATGCCCATAAATCCTTGCAGATCTGCTCAATGGATTCCCTTTCCCAAGCTTTTGCAAAACATGAAGTGAGGAAGCATCTTGCTGGAAACTAAATTATATATAACATGGTTAAGCCTCGGCCTTCGCTTCTGTCTGCGGGATGGCTGCAGTCATCAGTGAGGGTGAGGTGAAATGAAAAACGACGTCAGTGAGAGACCTGACCACGTTGCACACATTAGTGGTGAGGGAGTTCACTTCAGGTGCCTGGGGACTTGGGAAACTTGCACACCTTGCACTGCTGAAGAGAAGGGGCTGTACCACACCCGCTCTGTGACTGGAACCTCAGCTACCAGGGTGTGGGATGCAATGGGACACAGGGAGCCACAGGTGCCTGTACACCATCCAAGCATCCCCACTTCTCCTAAAGGTCAGCTAATCCCTTTCTCTGGACCTAGTTTTTTATTCTACTCCAGGTTTCTTGTGTCTGTAGCCAGCAATGCTTACATCCTTTTCTCACTGGCATTTTGAAAACAAGCCTGGTATAGCAGACACTTCAGCGGGAATGTGAACCCTTCTATTTCAAAGACAGCAAAATCCTGGGAAATGTGCACTCTGCCAAGAATGAGGATGCAGCGGTGACCTTTCTTAAGGTCGCCGTCGAGGACTAGGAAAAGCAAATGGGAGAGTTATGGGGTCAGCAGTGGAGTGAGTCTTTGTAGCCCCTGAGGCTTGCTGTCTCTGCAGGGCTTAGAGACAGAGAGCAACCCTTTCCAGACCCTTAATTAACTGCCAGGACTTTTAAAACCGCTGCTGGCTCTTCAGCATGCCATATCATTCTTAATTAATCCTGGCTGCTGGATGAGCCATCACCAGGTCATTACAACACAAGACTGACCTGTGGAGTGGGTTAACGGCTGCTAAGGCCAGACAACATACTTGCTTTCACTGATGCTAGTCTCGAAGGCTGTGGTGGGCTGCCTCTGTCTGGGTATTTTGATTTTGTTTTTGTTTTATTTTGTCTGTTTTTTGTTTTGTTTTGTTTTATGTAATCCTGTTTTGTTGTGTTGGGGTGTCTGTTTTAATCACCTTATCACAGGACAGTAATGCTGAGAAGCAATGTCTTTCTGTAGGTTCACTATAAAAATCACTGATAATAGTACTTCCAAAGAGTGAAGTCTGTTCTGGAAGGGATTTTCTGAGGGTCAGGAGCATGTGTTACCTGTGGCACGTCCTCAGCCTGAACAGGAACCTTTTACCCAGCTCTGCTGGTCTCCTTTCATCCTTGTTGCCTGTACTCCCACAGCCTGCCCATGCTTCCTCTAAAGGAGTTCAACTGCTGCAGGGCTTACGTTTTCCCCTTTATGCCACTTCAAGTTAAGCTCTCTGTGTGTGGTCAAAGTCAGAAGTCCAGATGCTCTTCGGCCATACCAGCTTGGGTTTGCCTTCAGGCTGGCTGGCAGCCTCTGCATGATGGGAATAGCTGGGGTTCCGCAGGTTTGCGGGAACCTGTGCTCAGGGGTTGGGTGGTATTCTTGTTAGAGTATGTATTCAGGCAGGAGACACACGTGCTTCCTTGGTCTTTGGGTGAGCGCTGAGATCAGGTCAGGGCTACCGCTGAGTTGTTACTGCATCTGCTCGGGCACTGTTGATAGCTCCGTGCCCTGGCAGGATGGTACTATTAGCTTGGTTTCCATCCTGGGTAGAACTGGTAGCTTGTTTTAAGTTGGGGTTACTACTAATCTTCCACATTGGTAGGGCTACACGCTCTGTAGACAGGATTGCAGATTGGGATCTGCAAAGAGATAGGCCCACTGGCTGTGATCTATGCTAAGTTGAGTTTAATTCAGCATTGCACGGGAGGTTGTGGACAGCATTAGAATAAAAACAGAAAATGTGAGATATGAATGAGGCAAGTTGCCAACAGTGCAACTTGACGTGGTTCCCACATATAACTGGCCAAAACAGTGTTCAGACACATGAAACAAAGCCTACTAAACAGTATTTCTGGATGTAGGAGCAACATACAAAGAATATAGTGCATGCATATCTATATACATGCTCTGATTTATATACATTTATCTTATTGCTCTATCTATCTATCTATCTATCCACCCATCTATCATCAAGCTATCAACTTACCTAAGCAAACACATTAAGTAAAGACACACTTACCTTCACCATTTACCCAGTAGGGCTCGATACCATATAAGAATAAAGTATGAGAGTATTTATATATCTACCATATAAACCTGCGATACAAATACAAGGCAATTTCAAAAAGATTCTACTGCCATAATATAAAAGAAGGATACATGGTATTCCTGGGAACCCATAGGTTACTCTGCCCAGGGAAGCAGGGGCTACACCTATCAGGATCCTCAAATAATTTCTTAACAGGCAATACACAGCCAGAGGGAGAGCAACAAAAACCAAAGAAAAAAGCCTAGCCAACAAAGACAAGAGCAGATATCAGTACCTTGAACTACAATCTTCCTGAATCCACATGCTTGAACACTAGTGCACTAAATACAATAACAGCCAGGATAGGGTGTCTCCACTCCAGCCCAGCAGCCCAGCACAGAAGGCTTGAGTACTACAACATAGCTGAAGCCCAAGCAAAAGACCTTAAAATAGCTTTTATGTATATGATGAAGGTCTGCGAGGAGTAAATGAATAAAACCCGCAAAGAAATCTGAGAACATGAACAAACAGTAGAAGGAAATAAATAAAACTGTTCAAGAACTGAAAGTAGAAACAGAATCAATTAAGAGACCCAAACTGAGGGGAATCTGGAAATGAAAAATTTAGGAACTTGGACAGAAACCTCAGAGGCAAGTCTCACCAACAGAATAGAAGAGATGGAAGAGAGTATCTCAGAAATTGAAGACATGATAGAAGAAATGGATACCCTGGTCAAAGAAAATGTTAAACCTAAAGAAATCCTACCACAAAACATCCAGGAAATCTGGGAAATCTATGAAAAGACCAAATCTAAGAATAATAGAAATAGAGGAAGGAGAAGAAACCCAGGTCAAAGGCACAGAAAATATTCTCAAAATTATCATAGAAGAAAATTTCCTTGACCTAAAGATGGAGATGAAGCATACAAGAAGCATACAAATACCAAATGATCTGGACAAGAGTAATCAAAGCACTAAAAGTGCAGAACAAAGGAAGAATATTAAAAGGAAAAAGACCAAGTAACATATTAAATCAGACCTATTAGAATAACATTTCACTTCTCAATGGTGATCCAGAAGGGCCTAGGAGACCACAGATGCCAGTCCATATTACTATACCCCAAAAAACATTCAGTTGTAATAGGTGGAAAAAATAAGACAGTCCAATTAAATTTCAATTTAAGCAATAGCTATTTACAAATCCAGAAATAGCACTAGAAAGTCATCTCCATCCTAAAGAGGTTAATCATACCCAAGAAAATACAAGGAATAAATAATCCTAGACTAGCAAAGCAAATGATGGGAAATATAAACACACACACACCACACCACAAAACACAAAAACAACAAAATAACAGGAATTAATGAACACTGCTCATTGATATTTCTCAACACTAGCAATTCCACAATGAAAACTAATTTTTATTCCCCTGACCCAAAATATTAATTAAATGAATGTGAAAACAGGATCCATCCTTCTGCTGAATCCAAGAAACATACCTCAGCATGAAGAATAGATATCACTTTAGGTTTGATGGGAGAAGTTATTCCAAGAAAATAGACCTAGGATGCAAGCTGATGTAATCATTTAAATATCCCACAAAATCAATTTCAAACCCAAACTAAACAGGAGTTAGGGAAAGATACCACATACTTCTAAAAGGAAAACTTACCAAGAGGACATTGCAATTCTTGACATTTATGCACCACATACAAGGGCACTCAAGTTCATAAAAGTAATACTACTACAGCTTAAATTCCATATTGACCCTCACATTGATAATGGGAGACTTCAATACTCTACTCTTACCAATAGACAGGTCACCCAGAGAAAAACTATATTGAGAAATGTTGGTGCTAACTGATGAGACAAAGGAAATGGATCTGACATATTTATAGAATATTTCAGCAAAGCACAAAAGGATATATCAGCACATCACAGAACTCTCTCCAGAACTGACCACATAATCAGACACAAGGCAAGTGTCGACAGATGCAGGAAAATTGAAATAATACCTTGCATCGTATCTGACCACCAAGATTTAAAGCCGGATGTCAACAACAGAAACAACACAAAGCTCACAAACTCATGAAAAGGGATCAGCTCATCACTTAGTGAATAATGGCTCAATGCAGAAACTAACAGAGATTAAAGCCATTCTAGGATTGAATGAAAATGAACACACAATACACCCACACTCGTGAGATACAGTGAAGGTGGTTCTAAGAGGAAAGCTCATGGCAATAAGTGCCTACATAAAAAAGAAGGGGAGGAGGAGGAGGAGGAAGAGGATGAGGATGAGGAAGAAGAGGAAGAAGAGGGCTTTTATTAGTAATCAAACAGTGCACTTGAAAGCTCTAGAACAAAAAAAGAAACCATACCCAAAAGGAGCATATAACAAAACCAAATCAAATGCAGGGATTAATCAAATAGAAACAAACTAATAATTAGCAAAAGAGAAACATACAAGCAAGAACAATTCAAAGAGTCAATGAAACAAAGAATTGGTTCTTGGAGGAAAAATCAATAAAAATGACAAACTAAAAGGTAGAAAAAAAATCCAAATTAACAAAAGTAAAAATGAAAAGGAGGGCATAACAACAGACATCAAGGAAGTCTAGAGAGTCATAAGGATATACTTTAAAATCTCCACCAAATTTGAAAAATCTAAAAGAAATGGATAATTTTCTATATACACACAATTTACCAAAGTTAAATCAAATCAAATAAGCAATTTAAACCGGCTTATAACCTCTAAGTGAAATAGAAGTAGTTATTAAACCAAAAGTCTCCCTAAAAATGTCCAGGGCCAAATGATTTTTGCATAGACTTCTAACAGACGTTCAAAGAAGAGTTAATGCCAATATATCTCAACTTATTCCAGAAAATAGAAACAGAAGAACATCACCCAATTTTATGAGGCTACAGTTACCCCAGTAACCGAACCATACTCAAACTAATCAAGAAAAAGAATTACAGACCAATTTCCTTTAAGAACATAAGATGCCAAAATTCTCAGTAAAATACTTGCAAAACAGAATCCAAGAGCACATCAAAAAGATCACCCATCATGACCATGTAACCTTCATCCCAGAGACATTAGACTGGCCCAGAATATGTAAATCAGTAAGTGTAATCCACCATATCAACAAACTGAAAGAAAAAACATGTGATTATCTCATCAGATGCAGAGAAGACCTTTGACAAAAATCTAACACCCTACCGTGATAAAAGTCCTAGAGAGCCTAGGGATACAAGGGTTATAATTCAATATAACAAAGGCAGTTTACAGAAATCCCATAGCCAGCGTCAAGTTAAATGGAGAGAAACCCAAAGCATCTCCACTAAAACCATGAACAGAATAAGGTTGCCTATCCTCTCCACAACTACTCCATATAGTACTTGTAGTCTTGGCTAGAGAAATCAGAGAACTGAGGGAGACCAAGGAGATACAAATGAGAAAGGAAAAAGTTGAAGTATCTTCACTTGCAGATGATGTATATCACACACACACACACACACACACACACACACACACACACACACACATATATATATATGTGTGTGTGTGTGTGTGTGTGTGTATATATATACATATATATATATACATATATATATATATACATATATATACATAGATATACATATATATATATATATATCCCAAAATTCCACCAGGAAACTCCTACAGCTGATAAGCACTTTCAGCCAAGTAGCTAGATACAAAATTAATTCACAAAAATCAGTAGCCCTCCTATATACAAATGACAAACAGACAGAGAGAAATCAAGGAAACAATACCTTTCACAATAGCCTCAAATAATATAAAATATCTTAGGGTAATTCTAATGAATCAAAGATTTTAATTGTATGACAAAAACTTTAAATACTGAAGAAAGAAATTGCAAAAGACAGAAGAAGATGAAAAGATCTCCCATGTTCACAAACTGGTAGAATTAACATAGTAAAAATGGCCATTCTACTAAAGCAATCTAAAGATTTGAAGTAATCTCTCTCAAAACTCCAACAAAGTTCTTCACACAATTTTTAGTTTCACATGGAATCACAAAAACCAACCAACCAAAAACAAACAAACAAACAAACAAACAAACAAACAAACAACAGCCCCCCAAAACCTGGATAGCTAAAACCATCCTGAATAGTAAAAGAACTGCCTGAGGTACCACCATCCCACATTTAAAGTTGTCCTAGAAAGCTATAATAACAAAAATGGCAATGTATTGGCATAAAAACAGAAATGTTGATGAATGGAATGTAGTTGAAGACCTAGACATAAATCTACACACCTGTGGACATCTGATTTTTTGATAAAGAAGTGAGAAATACCCACTAATAAAAAGACAGCATTTTCAACAAATGATGCTAGTCAATCTGGATGGGTGCGTGTAGAAGAATGCAAATAGATCCATACCCACCACTGGGAACAAAAGTCAAATCCAAATGGATCAAAGACCTCAACATAAAACAAGATACACTGAACCTAATAGACAAGAAAGTGGGGAAGAGCCTTGAACTCCTTGGCAAGGAGACTTTCTGAGTAGAACACCAATAGCACAGGCATTAAGATGGGCAATCAATAAATGGTACTTCATGAAACTGAAAAGCTTCTACACGGTGACAGAATCTGTCATCTAGACAAAGTGGCAGCCTACAGAATGGGAAAACATTTTTACCAACTACACATGTGATAGAGAGCTAATAACTAAAATATATAAAGAACTTGATATAACTAATCAAGAAAACAAATAGCTCAGTTAAAAATGGGGCAAGGATCTAAACAGAGAATCCTCAAAAGGGAAGACTCAAATGACTGAGAAGTACTTTAAAATGTTCAGCTTACTTAGCTATCAGGGAAATGCAAATTAAAATCACCCTGAGATTTCATCTTATACCACTCAGAATGCTCAAGATCAATAAAACAAGTTATATCTCACATAGGGAGACTGTGGTGTAAGGGGACACTCATTTATTGCAGTTGGGAGTACAAATTTGTATAGTCATGATAGAAATCAGTGTGTGCGTTCCTCCAGGAGATGGGAATTGATCTACTCAAAGATCCCACTGTACCACTCTCGAGCATTTATCTAAAGGATGCCTCCTCCTACCATGGAGACAGTTGCCCATCATGTTCACTGCTGCTCTACTCATAACAGCCAGACAGTGGAAACAACCTACATGTTCCTCATCTGGAGAATAGTACATTTTACACAATGGATGAAATTCACAGTCAATGGATTGAACTAGAAAAAATTATCCTGAGTGAGGTAACCCAGATACAGAAAGTCAAATGTGGTACTTAATTTACTTGTGTGTGGATATTAGTTGTTAGTCAATGATAACCAAGCTACAATTCCTAGAACCACATAGTTAGGTATATGGTAAGAGACTAGCAGGCACAGTTAGATCTCAGCAGAGAAGGGGAATAGAATAGATAGTTAGTTATTGATGAATGTGGGGGTGGGAATGGGAATATAGAAAGAGACGTCTAAAATTGAGGCCATGTGAGGTGTAGTATGGAAACCTAACACAGTAGAGTGTTCTTACATATGTATACATATATGAAGGCCACCTAAATAAAAATTGCTAAAATATGGGGAAGACAGAGCTACAACTGACCATCTTTCGTCACCAAAAATTCAGTAGAGGGACTGGGTTACACCTAATTGAGCTGTTGGACAAAGGGAGCCATGGGAACTCCCTCTCACTCCCAGTAACCTAGGCTCTTGCCAAGTATATGGGTTGTTCTCCACAAACTGACAGCCAACTCCCCTTGTTGAGGACAATATCTATACAACACAGCAACATGGAGAAGTCAAGCCGGTGCATCCAGAGCCTCCACCCCTATGTTCTAGAGACTTAGGTATAGGAAAGTACACTACATGCTACCAAAAGAGAAACAGATACCCAGCCAACTGCAGGACATTTCAAGGGTACCCTGCCTGCAGGATATGCTAGGGAAATGGTAGCACAAGGCCTGTGGGAAGGCCCGCTTCATGAGACAGAACTCATAGTGAATGATGCACAGGTGACCACAAACCTGAGACGAGAGAGCCCAGAGATCTAGGGCAAAACCTGAATACTACTGTGTTTTTTTTTTTTTTAAATCTTTCTTGGGTAGCAATAAAATGATGCCTAATGACCTTGCTCAACCATCAACAGAAAACCAAAAAGCTACCTCATGTAGTATATGGTAACAAACACAGAAGCCCACAGCTAGACATTATTCAGAGTTAGAGACCTTAGAACACTCACCTATGCAAGGTGTCTCTGTTAAATTCCTCCCCGCAAGATGCAGGGAATTAGCAGAAGAGGGGGCAGAAAGAGCATGAGTGGAAGAGGATGGAGGACCCAAGAGCGCAAGGCCCCTAAATCCACGTGATCGAAGCTCCCGTGAGCTCACGGAGACTGAGGCAGCATGCACAGGGTGTGCATGTGTCTACACAAGGCCCTTTGCATACATCCTATGGTTCCTGGTTTGGTGTGTTTATGGGAATCCTGATCATGTGAGTGGGTGGGTCTCTGTCTCTTCTGTCTTGTTTTGGTCTCCTTTCTTCCTGATTATTTTGTCCAATTCTGATGTGTTAGCCTCATTTTGTTTTATTATATTTCATTTTAGTACTATTTCTTAGTAGCCTGTTTCCTTTCTAATAGGAGACAGAATGGAAGTGAACTCAGATGGGGAGGGGAGGTAGGGAGGAAATGGGAAGAACAGAGAGAGGGGAAACTATAATCTGGATATATTATATGCAGAGAAAAAAAATCTATCATTAATGAAAGGACTAAGACATATACTGAGTTTTATCATAAATATTTTGAAACTTCACTGAACATGCTAGAGACATTCCAATAAATGAAGACGTGAAACATATTAATGGGTATACTAATTATTCATTAACCTACCTATTAAAAAATCCCCTGTAATTCCAACAAAAGCATACAAGATCTTTCATAAAGCTGTGTGGATAAAATGACTGTATTTCTGGTAGACAAGGTGATCTCACAGGTGGCCATACAAAAGCTCATAGGGACCCCAAGAGACCCTTCAGGAAAGGTAGCAGAGGTTACAAATGATTTGGTGAGCAGGAACTCCCATTGCAAACATAAAGACTTGGTGCTTGTTCAGGCAGAGACACGCATTTTCAGTCCATCAAAGAGGACATCATCAAAAAAGAAAGATGAATGCTAATTTTGGTGATAATGAATTATGGGGAAAATTTAAACAGAATCATGATAGAAATGGGAATTTGTTTACACTTTCATGAAAGTAACTTGTTGAGATAACTTAAACCTGAAGAATTTTGTACTCTACTCTGCCTTTAGAAAATACTGCCAGAAATTAATGCCAGTTAGTCTAAGGAAATTACTTATAGTGCCGTTCATGACAAAGATATAGGAAACTTTTAAAATGAGTGGGAAAATAAGATTTGAAACTGTGTTAAGATCCAAATGTGTAATTATATTAGAGGCTTGCTAGAAGCTGTGATTTTTAACTGTCCTTTTCTGCTGTGTACTAAATATGTTTCAAAAATTATGTTTTGCTTATAAAGGAAAATAACTATAAAATTGGGCTTAGAAAGCATTAAAAACAAATTAAGTTATTTTGGATTCTTGCAACTGTTTTTCATCATTAAAACAGGAAAAAAGAAATAAAAGCAGGCCATCTCTTTAGGCAAATTAATCATGTTAATTGGATTTATAGTATATTCACTTCATGTTTCAAGAAGTAAGCTTAAAATATACTTAGTAATCAGCCAAGTAAAATATTTTGGCCATAATATTGGCAGGGAAACTCAAATGCATAATTACCTAAAGCATATAAATACAATATATATAAAACCATATGCTATATATTTCTAATTAATGCTGAATACATTATAATTTTCAGTATCTCTTGTATAATTTCCCTGAGGTAAATAGATAAAAGGTTTTTCACAACAGTGGGAGATGAAGGAAAGGAAGGAATTTTAAAAATCCATAGGATAATGAATAACATGGCTGGATTCTGTGTATTACGTATTCCAATCATGAACATAAAGTGCCCTGTGCTGGGAGACTCAGCATGCCCCCTGTCCTTTCTGTGAGTGACGGGCCAGAGACACTATGAGCTTTCATCTAACCTTATTATGATCTGATTAGCCATGTGTCTGACACTGAATTTATACAATTTAAAGTGTGAAATAAATGAATTCCAAACACTTCATCCATACATTTTCCGCACCATCCATCCTTGAAAACTAACTTAATGGAGAGTAGAGACATAATTAATAGAAGCATAATCATGGGCACATGGAGGAAGAGTGATGCAGTAACGAGCGAATGTTAATATGATGTCATCATAAGAGCATCCCTAGTGTTCTCGAGGTAGGGGAGAGGTCAGACATGAGACTGAGAAGAAGTTAAAAGGAGAGGAGAGAGGCACCAATAATAAATTTATAAATAAAATAAATTCATTCTATTTTATTAAAGAATAGAATAAAATGAAAAACTGGACCTAGAGAATCAAAGAAGTGCCCACAGAACATGGCATAGCAGTCTCTGGCATAGCACAATGTCCATACCATGTCACCACACAGGTTTCTGGCAGCCAATCACACTGTGACTCTGGTGCCACTGATGCTACCACACTACCAGGAGTATCTCGGGTACTCGGGACACTTGGTTCTCACTGGCTGAACTGCTTCATGGAGTATGAGGGATTTGCTCAATGGTAGAGTTTGAGTTGGCTGAGAATAATTGGAACCTACATCTTCTGATTCTTAGTCCATTGTGTGTCTTTTATACATTATTGATCTTTGGATGAGAGAACGTACATGCCATTGTGCTATATTTTAAATCATCCTCTAAGAGCTTAAGGGTTGTTTGAATGGTACCTTGAGATCAGCCATTCATTTGGTGGAGGTTGCCACTGTCACATATTACCAATGAAAAATACTCAATGTTTAGGGAGAATGTTCTAGAAAATCTTGGGCTCTTACATACAACTTTAGTTTATGATTCCTTCCTCTCCTTTCTTTTTTCTTTCTGGGGTTGGGTGGCCATAACCCAGGGGAGCAGTATGTAAAAATTCATGACTCTCAAAAGCCATAGCTTGATTCAGGTTGTAACTGATTATTTCAGATAAGCCAAGTCAGCTGATAGCTTCAGAATGGCTTTTCTGAATTTCCTAGACAATGGAAAACCAGTGTAGAGAAGAGCAATGTTGGCATGGCCTGGCATCATGACAAAGATTACTGGGAAGCACTTGTTGCTCTAGAGATGCTGACATACACCAGGGGCAGCTCTATCAATTCCCACAACCCCAGGATGGACCAGTCCTCTGACAAAGGACAAAGTGCTATTTCAATCAAACCAAACCACAGACAGAAAAACACCATTCCTGCCACAAACTCACAGTCAAATCAATGGAACAAAAGGTTGGTTTCCTTAGGTCTGTGACTGAATGGTATTGGATAGGGAAACCATGAAGTATAGTGGTAAGAAGACTTGGGAGTCCACAGTGACAGACATGGCTGGGGAGAGTTACCACAATTCTTCATGATGACTTCATCTGATCATAATACGGCACCGTGAATTATGTGTCATTTGTCAGTGTCTGTCTTTCTACAGTGCTCAAAGCAATATGTGATGGACATTCAGCATCATTATCATGGTCTCAGGAGACAAGAAAGACCCATTAAGGGTCCACCTTCCAAACTGTTTACATTGTGAAATGCCTGCATGATACAGATAGACTCTCTTTAGGAAGTTTAAAATGTTAGGTGATGATGGAGTTTCCTTCTTTGAACAGTTACATGATGACCTGAGCTAAAGTCACTTATAAATAATTCTTTATTGTTTCTGCTAGGGGACTAGAAAAGACAGGAAAGCCAACGCTGTTCATTGGCCACACTTAACACAGCACAGTAATTGTCTGTGTATACCCAGATATGTGAGTCTGCTTACACCAAGTGGTTCTCCAAGGGATGCCATCTCTGTGTGCTTTACCTGGAGCTAAGAGTTAAATCCTGCATATCAAGTCAGTCTCCTGAGACTGTCCTGCCATCTAGATGTCAATCCACAGCAGCAGGTTGTCAACTATCCTCCAACCAACCAACTGACTATAATAAGGCATATTTCCCAGGATGCCCTCCCCCCAACCCCCTCTTTAGGCTTGAAATAATTGCAAGCATGGTTCAAAGTAACAGTTGTTTATCTGTTAGTTGTTACAGAGGCTAGAAATGAATAGCCAGAAGAAGAAATACATTGGGCATGGTGAAGAGGCAACGGGCTCGGGTGATACCCATGGGCCCATCATGTTCCGTATCTCCACGTGTCCCGCTACCCAGACGCTCACTAAATCTTGTCGGTCACCTGGTTTTACACATGTTGTCTCCAGCTGTCCCTACTCCCTCTTCCTGGAGGCCGGTGGTTGGGGCTGAAAATTTCAACCCTCTAACCCTTCTACTTCTTTCCAGACACTGGCCTTGAGAGAGAAGTGAGTATCCACCTCTTTTGGGGGGAGGTTCTGGGAGAAGTTTTGTTTTTTTTTTGAGGCAGGGTTTCTCTGTGTAGTCCTGGCTGTCCTGGAATTCACTCTATAGATGAGGTTGGCCTCGAACTCAGAAATCCGCCTGCCTCTGCCTCCCAAGTGCTGGGATTAAAGGTGTGTGCCACCATGCCTGGCCTGGGAGAAGGTATTAAGTACTGTCTTAACACTGTTAAAATCACTACTGGTTAATTTTAGGTTCTTATTGAAAATATATCCCGGGTTAGGGTTAGGGTTAGGGTTAGGGGCAAGAGCTGTAATCCTGGCTGCTGTTGAGGGCTTTCTAGGTCTATAAAAGGACTGTAATACATGCAGGCCTTTGGGATCTGGTGTCTGAGGTCTGCAGTGGACTGCCTATGTGGACAAGGTTGACCCCAGACTCCCTATGTAGACAAGGGTGATCCCAGATTTCTTGTCCCCCTGGTTCTATCTCCTGGTGTTGGGATTATGAACAGGTGCTTTTAATAGTTGAGAAAAATAAAGATTTTTTTTAAAGGCAAAATCATCCCTGAAAAAGATTCCAAAATGAAGCCTGGAGTCCACTTAACAGGCAGAACTCACATACAACAGCTGCTGCCTAGACTGTGGACTGTGTCTTGCTGAATATCGATATCTACAGTGAGCTCACATTGGGCACGATGGATGAAGATGGACTTTTGCTTTGTGGATACCTCCCATCTGCTCACATCTTCCTTAATTTTAATCCTTCGCTTAGTCCCTGTCCTCTCTCAACATCCAGCAAACTACATAAAGCCCCGTCCTACTGTCAGCTTTCTTTATGCCAGAGATATCTGAAGCTGTATCTCCAAAACTGCAATTCCTAAGATCCCAAGTCAACTCCTTTCTACATTCTACAGTTTCTGCATTTGGACTGATTGGCAGTTACACCTATCTTTATAATTGATCATAATGTGTATGTGCTTAAATATGTAGGAGTCATTTAGTCACACAGAAGTACTTCATACTAGCGATGTAGCTATAGGATAAATCAAGTAATATCAAGTGTATCGTGTTAGCAGTTATACTGTTTATTAATAGTAAAGCAAGGAGCCTGCACTGTGGAGCAACGGTTGCCTCTGAAGGAGAGATAAGGATGGCTGGGATGGGGCCCACTGAGTTAGATCCGAAGAGATCTTTCCGGCAAAGGAGCTAGAAGTTGCTCTCTGCAGAAGCCACATGGGGTTGCAGCCTAGCTCTACAGGTGTGCTGGAGTGAGAGGAACCTTGGAGCTGAGCAAAGAAAACTGGTGGGAAGCAGCTGAGGTTGAAGCCAGAACCTAAGGCAGGTACCGAGTGCCTATCTAGAGGGATGAAGGATGCTACACTGCCTCCCAGGGTTGAAAGCATTGATAGGTCTTTGAACATTAGTCAAGTGTAAGGACATACATGTCTTACAATGAAAAACTGACTACAGGGCAAGAGAGAATTCTGCAGAGGAGAAGACAGGGGGCCCTCTGACCCACTTAAGTGATAAAGGATAGCCTGTGGGGTCAAAAAGAGGAGACAGATTGAAGAATGGCAGGGGAGGGGTGGGGTTGGGAAGCTGTTAGGACTTATGATCTATGATGTGGAAGTAGCCTGGGGCTGGACAGTCGTGATCTTGCTACTGGGTGGTGACACCACAGCGATAATCCAAAGCATGAAAGATACAAGAAAGACATGAGGTCTAACAGATGCTGGGACCCAGACACACTGTCATCCCACCCCTTCAGGTCCACAGCCTCTGTGAAAATGCTCCTGGATAATGGCATATGACAGTAAAAGCATGTTAACAAGTGGGGAAATTGCTTAGCTTCTCTCAGGTAAGATAAAGAGAACTCGAAGAACCAGCTTCCAAATGGAAACCAGACAGTTGCCTAGAAGTGCTTCAAAGAAATTAGAAAATGTCAGCTGTTATGAGCTAACGTCAGAGGAAGGAAGAGCCATGGGAAATAACAGTGTCCAACGTAATTCCCTCAAGGCGAAGCTGCTGCATGACATCAGTGGAAGCCGGAGCCAAAGTAACTGAAGTTAATGTTAGCTGAAATTGGAGACCCTGAACTCAGAGACAAGGTACAACAATCCGTAACACACACTCTTGCGTGTGTGCACACACACACACACACACACACACACACTTGCATACATCCCCTTGGAAAGACCAGAAGTAGGACACACAGGAAAGCTGGTTCTCTCCATTGCACTACTTAAAAATGTGGGCTTGGTGGGGGATGGCTCAGCTGGTAGGAGCATTTGCTGAGCAATCCATGAGGATCTGAGTTCAAGTCAAGCCAAGTGTGGCTTTGCACACACTTGTAATCCCAGCCATGTTGGAGGTGGACAGAGGATAGTTGGGCCCTGCTGGCTGCCAGCCTACTCTCAGGTTTAGTGAGAGACCCTGTCTCAAGGGAATGAGGTAAAGGATGGTGGAACAGAACTCTAACTGGCCTCCCTGTGCGTAACCCGCAACTTAACACAGGCACATAACATGAGAAAAAAGTAGAGACTCTCTCTCTCTCTCTCTCTCTCTCTCTCTCCAATAAGAAAGTATATAGAAATGCACACATTCAACTAACTTGACCGAAGAGCTTGAGGCAATCTCAAAAATTCAGAGAGAAATTTTTATCATTTCCTTATGGACCTGGCTCACCATCAACACAGTCATTAAAGAAAAGAACATGTCAGAATCACTTGGCTGCTTCTTCCACTGGAGGCGCAGCTGTTGCTGATCCAAGAGTACCTTCTGGGCCTGCCAGAGCCCCTCCCCCTTCCCCACTCCCCAAATTGAGCTTTCGGTGATTTTGTGTGTTTAGTATCCTGTGGGACAGAAAATAACCTGAGCTGATTGTGGCAATTGATTGCCTTAGCTGGCAACATGAAAAGGGAACTGAAAGACACCTGTGAGAAGTGTGTGGGCTGGAGGGGAGGGGAGAAGAGGGGAGGGGAGAGGAGGGGAGGGGAGGTGCTCCCACTCCAGGTGGTGCACAGTCACATGAAGGGGTTCTAGCAGCTCAGTTACACACAATGCTCTGTTTTCCACCTGCTTCGGTCTCTGCAAAAACCAACAGAGGAGATGCTGTGTAACTCCCCGGGGCCAGGGCTGGGGGCCAGGGTCAGGTGTCTGATGCTAGGCCTTCTAAGGATCCAGGGTTCATGTTCCCCAGCTTGGTACATCTGAGGTTAAGAAATTAGGGCTCCATCTTTGCAGAGAGCAGAGGTTTTCAAGTGGTGGTCTATTGGCTTTTCTAAGCAGGGAGGCAAGCAAAGAAAAAGCAGGCATGTTACAGGGTGGGAAGAGATTTCGGGGATAATTTTTTCTTAGGCTGCAAGGCTAACATGTGAAATAGTGTACTTCCGTATAACAGATCCAACCATTTGACTTGAAAATAGGGGAAAGATAAAAGGGGGAAGAGAGACAACTCAAATATTTACAATGGAACACCTAGGGGATGGCACATTTGAAGCAATTCCGAGCTCCTGAGGGATACTCATTTGCTGTAGTGTTTGACAGACTGTCTTCCCTCCCCTGCTTTAAACTGACTGAAGGAACAATCCCCACATTCGGTTACAAAATTAACCACCAGCATCTGCGCCCTGGAGACACATGAGGACAGTAAGCAGGAGAGGCCAGTGTTTTTCTAAATCCAGTGGGATGTATTAACATGTTATCTGGAAGAACAGTGTGCAAAGAATTACTTCTGTTTCTCCTAAGTTTGGACTCTAGCTATAGAAAAATGAACTTCCTCACCTCAGAGAGAAAGCAAAGGCTGTGTGTCTTGGGGTTGATCCATCTGGAAGGGCTATTTTTTTATCTCAATGGTACAGGTTGAGCAACGCACATTCTCTGAGAACGGTATGCTGCTTGCCTACTGAAGGCCACCGCCTTCCTGCTTGGCTCCTCAGAGGGATTCTGAACTAGTGACAAACCTCAGTGAACAAAGCCCTTGGGGATGAGGGAGAGCATGCCACAGGCTGACTACACGGGGTGGGGGCGTGGCTGCTTTGTCCCCAACACTGAGACCTTCCTGCTCTCAGTGCTAGGTCAAGTAGGAGGGTGGGTGGCCAAGCATACTCTTGTCTAGCACAGCAGCCATGTGGTCAAGGCAAGGCTCCAGGGTCACGGCACATCTCCCTTGCAATTTCAGGTAACAAGGGGCTGTCCAGTCTTCAGGGCTGGGTAGCTGAGTCCCACAATGCCCTGCCCCCACTCTCTAGAGTCCAGTTGTGGCCTTTCCCCATTTCTGGGGATCCTATGGATTTGTCCTCTGGGGGTCTGTCCAGATTGGTCATTGCTTTCCTGAAGAAAGAGTCTGGTCATTTCTCCTGGCGACATAAACAAACCTGCCCTTTGCACAGTCCTTTCACCCCAGGTCTTAGTCACTTGCTGCTGACAATATGTCATCTTTTGTTCAAGTGAGCATGCTTCTTCATTGTGATTCCTGTAGGGGCTTCTTTTGAATCAAATTATTATGTCGCCCTGGTGAGCTGTGCCATATGACTATCTTGTTAGAACAAAATCAAATACAGAGCCTGCACAGAGAAGGGCTCTGCTTCCTCTCCACAGCATGTTTCCTTCTTGTTTGGACACACTTCTGTTTGGCTACTTGCTTTCTAATGAAGCCTTTCTGAGTTCAGGGCAATTCTCAGGCATTGCTGACTTGGAAACCACAGAGAGCAGAGAAGCAGGGGGAAGCCACCATTCCAAGGGGTCTTGAATGAAGTGCGTGACTGGGTTTTCCTTGTTGATTGGAGAGAAGCAGAAAGAGCAAATGGCTGTGTGCAGGGAGTTGGGGCAGTGGCTGAGTAGTCATCTCTATCGTCCCCCTGCTCCCCACCTCCCCGGACATGGTTCAGAATGGAAGGCCTTCTTTGTTCCAGTGGGTTTGGAGGCTAAACATTCTGGCACATTTGGAATACTTTCTCCACAAATACATCCCCCCCTTTTTTTCCCTCATTCTCTTTTGTGTGTCTCCAAGAAATAACTTTTAGGAGACCAAGTTCCTTCTATGAGATAGCTCTCCATCCACACAAGGAGGAGCATGCCTACTTCCTGGAGTCTTCTCTGCTTCTCCTAGCGTGTAGACCGCCACATCAATACTTCTCATGCACAGCATCTTAAACCTTTTACTGATCATGACACTCATCAGGTATGGGGCTTCTCCAAAGCACTGATACTCTCTTGTTTTGTGTTTATATGGAATGTGCCCTATTTCAGCTTCTGTGGCAGGTTTTACTCCTGCTTTAAAGAAGAGTCACTTTTGTCCCAATTTGGATCAAGTGTACCCAAGTACACTTCACAGTACCCTGAACATATCCGGGTCATGCAGGTTGTTAGTAGAGGCATAGCCATTCTGACTTAGTTCCTTCGTCACACTGTGATCTTACAGCGGGTGGTCACTGAAGTGTTCCCAACACTGTGTGTCCATGGCAGTGGGCAACTTACCACGTTAAACTTGTTAGTAGAACATTTTGTCTTAAGCTCACTAACACTTTGAATGTTTTCTTACAAACACATGAAGGATTTCTGTATGCTAGATAAAAATCTCAGTCCTTATGATATATAGTACATGACTTAAATCTTCACATAACCACAAAGGGCTGATACTGCACTAATTTCATTTATGTATGAAGAAACTCAGGTTCAAAGAGGCTAGACAACTTGCCCAAGATTTGTAGGAAGCCTACTGTTCAAGGCATGAGTGAGAAGGGTATATCCTTAGATTTAGATTTACAGCTCTAAATCTAGTTGCCTTAGTCAGGGTCTCTACTGCTGTGACAAACACCATGACTAAAGCAACTTGGGTAGGAAAGGGCTTATTTGGCTTATGGTTCCACATCACTGTTTAGTACTGAAAGGAGTCAGGCCAGGAACTCAAGCAGGACAGGAACCTGCAGGCAGGACCTGATGCAGAGGCCATGGAGAGGTGCTGCTTACTGGCTTGCTCCTTATGGCTTGCTCAGCCTGCTTTCTTATAGAACCCAGGACCACTATCCCAGAGGGGACCCCTGCCCACAATGGGATGGCCCTCCCCCATCTATCACTAGTTAAGAAAATGGCCTACAGTCTTCTACCTACACCTGAATCTTATCAAGGCATTTTCTTATTTGAGGTTCCTTCCTCTATGATGACTCTAGTCTGCATCAAGTTGACATAAAACTACCCAGGATACAAAAAAGCAACCATTTAAAGTAAAGTTAAAGTTATTTAAAAAGCAACCATTTAAAGACTTTCCTTATCCACCCTAAGGATGAAGATTGTGTGGGGTTAGAAAAATCAGAATAAGAATATTTGCAGCCCTTTCTACTATATTCCAAATTCCCTGAAGCTTGGCTTTAATCACACACAGACTTAGCTACAAAACTTAAGGATTAGGTGCTAGAGACAAAACCAGGGCTGGTCAGGACTTTAGGTCTCATGTGAGATGCGCACTTTTGGAAAGCATCTCATCTGTAAATCTGCATAGGTTTGCCTACTCAATATCACTGCTTCAGACCAATTCCCTTACTTACAGACTACAGGGGATGCCAGTATTGGTCTGAATTGTCACATTAATGACAGCAGCAAGAGGTGAGTTACTGGGTGATGGGATTATTTGTATATTTCTGGTTGGGAACCTCACCTTCGACAGCTGAGCCAGTTGATGGAATTATTCCAAATAAAGTTTTCCATTTTTATATTTTGTTCAGTAGCTCCTCACCCATGAACTATTTCACATTTTCTTCTCTCCTTCCTTTTCTTTTTTTTAAAGAAATTGATTATTGATTTTGAGTTTCAAGAGTATTCGCTTTAAAACCATTTCCCTGATCACTGAATGGGTTGAGTGAAAGAGGAAGATTTTTTTTTTTGAAATTCATTAACAAACAGCATTTTATTTTAAGATATAACAAATCCTAATGAACTGTCAATCAGAGAATGTTTAAGATGAGTGTAAGATACCCTAGTCTATACCTGCAGATCAACAGTCCTCAGGAGATTAGAGTGGGAAATAAATTTTGCAGACATTCAGATATGCATTGCCCATAGTTTGTTACAGTAGTCACAAGGTAGGTATTTTTAAATAGTCCATGAAAAATTGGACTCAGCTATTTTATGAATTGTTATTTGAGCCTATAACTAATCTCTTTGACATTAACATCTTTAATAAACATTTGAGCAATATCTACATGCAGAATATCGGATAGAGCTAAGACAGCATCTCTATTCATTAGGCTTATGTTTTCTCAATAACCTAATTTTGTCTTTCATAAGATATTAATGCTTTTGGAAGTCTTATTCTTAATCCTATTAATTCCTAAGCTACCCTTTAAAAGTGCATGAGGCAATATGCAAAGGCTGTCAATTTCACTGAATTATACATTGAGCTACTAAGGGTGAATCTAAGAATTTCAGGGCTGCAGAAATACAGAACTTCATCTGGAAATGTTTTCAGGAATGAAATGAGACTCCAGGGACATAGTTGGGATTGGTCCCTGTGGTTTTGCCGACTTCTGATCTCAGATCACTGCCACCATACCATGGTGCATGTGTGGCTGGGCACAGCATGTCTGTGGCTGCTCTGGGTCACAGGCTATGGTTCAGCCACTGTTTGTGCCGTTTGTAGTGGATCTTTGATAATTAAGCTGGACAGAGAGCTCAGCCTAAGACCAAGCAGAGGTGACCAAAGCCAAGACCAAATTAAGGTGCCCTACAGTGAGATACAGAGCATTGCTTGGTACGCAAAGGTACTACTTTAATTCTAGTTCCAAGATTGTGGGAATAGCCAACCACTCTCTAATTGGATTTAAGGTGCACACCATAAAATGCACACACCTCACACTGGTAGGATGGACCATGGAAAACCAAATTCTTTTGCTACAGGGACACAGCTGCAAAATGACTCCTACTGACACTCTGCTATACTCATCCGCAAGTGCCCCACTCTGCCATCATCAGAGAAGCTTCCTCCTTCAGTAGATGGGAACTAACATGGAAATCCACTACTGCACAGTGTGCAGAGAGCGAGAGACTCTGGAGCACTCAGTTCTAGATGGGATGTCTCCATCATGCTAGGTAGAAATAGTGTGAAGTCCAGAGGGGATGAGCAACACCACGGAAATCACATCGTGAAGACACATAGGAACCCATAGAGACTGCAACAGCCTGCATGGGGCCTACATAGGTTCAAACCTGCCGAGGTCCCAGGACCACAAGGGGGATGTGGATGTGGGTTCCCACTTCTAACCAAGAAGCTGTCTGTAACAGAACCCTGCATGCAAAGGAAAACGTTTTCTCTAATGGAATCTTCCATATTAACCACACAGAAGGAGTGGCCCCATACCCAGTAATAGTTGGCTGACACATAACAAACCCAATGGTATTTTTGTCTCATATTGCTTTGTTTGGATGTATTTTTTTTTTATCTTACTGGTCTTTTGTTTGTGTCATTCGTTTTTTTGGTTTTGTGCATTATTTTGTGTATGTGTGTTTCTTGTTTTGGGTTTTGCTAGTACCCCGGAGCTCTTGACTCTAGCTGCATACGTATCAAAAGATGGCCTAGTCGGCCATCACTGGAAAGAGAGGCCCATTGGACTTGCAAACTTTATATGCCCCAGTACAGGGGAACGCCAGGGCCAAAAAATGGGAATGGGTGAGTAGAGAAGTGGGGGGGAGGGTATGGGGGACTTTTGGGATAGCATTGGAAATGTAATTGAGGAAAATATGTAATAAAAAATATTAAAAAAATAAATAAAAAATAAAACATGGGAAAATTTAAAAAAAAAGAAAGAGAGGACATGAAGGGGCACAGAGTTGGGTGGATGAGGGGTTGGGGTGATCTGGGTGGAGTTGGGGGAGGGAAAACTCATGATCAGAATATATTGTATAAAACACTTGTCTTAAATTACGAAAGAAAAGCACAAAATCATTAAACACATGCATTATCTCCTCCAATATTTGGCACCAAGTTTTGAAAAGTCTGCTGGATCCCCTTCTGCCACTCTGGTGTGGCTAGTGTGGTGTACATCTCTGAGGTCATAGCATGCTTCACAATGTCAACCGCGGAGCCCCAGGACTTGGATGTCTCTCTATGAAAACTGCCGCGTGCCTGTTTCCCACAAGGTGCTGACTGGTGTTCTGCCAGATCCCGAGACTCCGTAATGCAGATTCCTATCTTTCTTAAAGCTGACAACCCCAAGACAGGCTAGAGGAGCCGCCTCTGGGTACTTTGCTGGTGTAAGCACCAATAAAACCATTAGATAACAAAGAGGGACTCCACTAATCGCAACAACACTCTACTGCCAGGTGAGAGGTTTGTCAAACATGAGAGGATTCTATACATAAAGGTTTGATTAAAACATATTCCAAGGCTTAGAAATCCACTCCTATTTAGGTCTGCTTCTATTCTGAGAAATCATGCTCTTCACAATGGCCACACGCTTATACTATGCTATGCTATATTATATTATATTTATTATATTACATTACTTTTTTGCGTTTCTAACACAAAAATCAATGTAAGCTTCCTACTTTCTCCACACACCTGCACACGCACCCTCAGTGGACGGTGTGCTACTTTGTGTTAAATGTCGTGAAGTCAGAAAATTTCCTCTAGATTCTGGAATGAGCTTCTAGCAAACTCTGCTTGATGACTGAGGCTGAGAGGGAAGGAAACTCCGTACTTTATGTAGGGTAGGAGGATGCTATGGTCCCAGAAGAGCCTCTGGCAGGTGCCCTCTGGAACATCCCTACCAGCGCTATACACCCTTGGATGCTGAAACTACAGAAGGTATAGCCATGACAACAGCCAGTCCTTCCTACTGTCTGCTCTTTACAATGCGACTCCCATAGTTGGTCTACAGTGGCTTTAAGTGGACACTTTCTTCCTGAGACAGTCATAGAACTTGGATTTAACTTTGTGCTTAGCTGCAGGAAAACAGTTGAGAGGGAGGAAGAAGAGGAGGAGCAAGGGCTAAAGGAGGAGGAGAAAGACAGCCTGCAGCCAGTGGATGTTTCTGCACAAGGAAGTAAAATGTGAAGTGGTTTCCCTCTCCCACTGAACACACTCGAACTTGGTCTAAGTCTCACCCCCATCTGGTCCTCTGCCTGGCATCTCAAGGATCCATGCATGCAGCCATAACATGCATTCCTTAACATGCAGCCAGCCAGCTGCTGGCCCAGGCTCACCTCATACTCCTCCTTGAAGCCATAGCCCTCAGCGCACTTCATCTGAGTGATGTGTTGGAGGAGGTCTGCCACACGGATGGCCGGGTGAAGCTGCCCAGTCTGGTAAGGCACATCTGCGGCCTCGCGTTTCTTATAAGTATGGGGCTGTGCCAGGCTGCTGGTGTCGCTGGCCATTGTGTGGGTCTCATCTGGAAAGGAAGACAAAGGAGAGAAGGAGGTGAACCAGAGGGCCGAGTCGGGACCACGGGGCGCTAACAAGCTGGCTGCCGACATCCCTCCACTGTAGGATGGTTTAGCCAGAAAACAAAAGTTACAATTTGTAGGTTTAGGTAGGATTGGCAATATGCTAGAAATGAGGCAGGGGTGTTTGCTTTTACAAAGCAGTCCAAACGAGATATTGCTTCCGCAAAGCTCACTGACAAACGCTCCTTCTAGCATTTCTGTGGTAAAAACTGGTGAAAGTTTCGATCTGAAACTTTATCAAGACCTGGTGCAAAGGCAGGCTTGTACACTTCCAAATGTTACCTAACTCACTTGTGTGATGAAATAAACGAACTCTACAAATGTTCTGTGAGCAAAACAAAAGTGCACAAAATGGTTTGGCATCGAAAGCTAGCGGTGGGATGGGCACTTAGTTTAGGAAATCAAAGGAGAGAGAGAAAAAAAAAACAAGAGGGAGACTGGTTTGGGAGTGATGTTTCAATGAGTCACTTTGCATGCTCTGGGATCAGAAAACTTAATGAAACACTGCGGGCCAACGCATCACACATAGGATGGTATAGGACAGCAAACATGCAGGCCAGCACAGGGCAGCACACTGGCTCTGTCAGGTCTGTGAGTAAGACACACACTCCCACACTCCCTCCGCAGTTTCTCCAAGGGGCCGGTTGGGGAACTTACCATTGATTGGCACTTTAAATCGGATCAGGAGAGAAGAGGAGGAGAAAAAGGAGACAGGACGTAAGCAACAGTCTGTGTGGATAACTACAGGCAATTCTACTATGTGGTTTAGCCTTCCAGTAAACTCTTTCTCGAGAGACGGTCAGAGAGGGCGGAGCCTAAACTCTGCCATCAAGTTAGGGTGGAGTTCTCTCATTTAGGCACCCAATAACATAAAGGAGATTAAAATTAGTATAAAATTGCTTTTCATCCCCCATAAACTGAGAAATAACTAAATAAAGGCTATTTATATACATTTGTCTTTTAAATTTCTTGAGCAAAGCCAATCAAATTGTACTAGAAAATTAATGTCAAAATTTGGTCAAAGGAGCCCAAATAGGCTCTCTTTTAATGGCTCACAATTGGTAAATTAGATTGATGAATGGCAACAGTGTTATCTACTAAAAATTGTTTGAGTCAGACGTGTTCAATTGAGGCTATTCGATTAAGAACTTTTCTCTGGGTTAACTCCTTAAAAATGCTGAATCCTTCTCATTGTTTCAGGAACTAGGCAGGGTTTTATGAAATCACAGTGCCGAGTCACTGGAAAGGAGATAGCAAATCAATTTGACATGTAAGTAATAAATATATATGAGGAAGGATGGGGATGTTTGGGAATTTCAGATTATATAGTAAACAGGGGTTTCAGCTATAGTTGTTCTTAATGATTTTTTTTTTGGCGGGGGGTTGTTGTTCTACTTAAACGCTTAGTCCTAAGGAACTTAGTGCCTGTCCTGCAACCCTGCTCTGTATGCATTGCAAAGCCCCTGGGGATGCATGGTATGGAGGGTGATACACAGGGGTGGAGCTATGTCGCCGTTGCGGAAATGGCACCCCACTCACTACAAGGCGGCTAAAGACACAAAAAGAAACAAAATAAAAAAAGGGTGAGAAGCTGATTTCATGATTTGTTTTTGCTTTTCATTTGGATTTGCTTTGACATTTAGCAAGGTCTATGTTCCCATCTTAATAGTCACCAATACCCCCCCTGGGAATCTGCATATCAGATCTGCTTGTTGGCAACTGCCAAGAGTTATCAGCTGGGACACAGGATCCCTGCTGATGTACTCAATCCACGGGGCTCTTAGTTCCTCTGGGAGAGAAGCTCTTCTCTGTATAAATACTAAAAGAAATGGAACATTAATTACTTTCCCCTCTGTGCCTCTCTTGTTCTCTTCGTTTTTATACTTTGTGTAGTGAGTACCATTAATTTGCCTTTCATTGTGGCTGAGCAGAACCACCACCTAAGAGACGCAGGCATTTTCAAGTGGATACACCAGGAATCTGGTGATGCTCTGCTCCCAGGCCTGGCTGTTTTTAGAGTTTTAAGGCCTCGGAGCCACAGTTGTTGCCAATGTTGCCTGTGTTTCTCCATCGAGTGTTGATGCTTTGGCCTCATCTTTAGAATGGGACACCTTTTCAGCCATCTCCACACCACTACCTCCTCCAGAGAGAGCTGTTCTCTGACACAGATGTGTCCACGGGAACTTGTGTGCCATGTCTATTGGGAAACTGGGTCACCTCTCCTCCTAGAAATTCCCGACTCTATGAACGTGAACAATTAATCAGCTTTCTCTGACCGCTGAGATGATTTATTACTGATAAACAGCACCCCATGTCATCTGTTTTCTATATTAAAAAGTTACCCAGCAACAATTTTCTAAAATTAAAAATAATGTCTTAGAGGAAAGAATCAGGAAGGTTTCTGAATATATTAATTCCAATGATGTTCTCGGAATTGAAAATTAATTCGATACTCATTCATGAATTAGTTGAAAATACTGACTTGGAATGGATGCTGTGTTTTTGAGACAGAGGTGGCTCAATCATTTATTGTCTACCATCAAATTGTCTGTCTGTCTATCTGTCTCCATCTATCCATCCATTCATTTGTTTTCACAAGCAAATGAGGTAAAATAGACTTAAATTCTCCATGAGAACTGGGTCTTTACAAGTGAAAATGAAACATTAACATAGTAGAGAGATAACTTGTGCTGAGCCTAACAAACAGCCCTTCTTGTTTCAGTGTAAATCGTAACTGATCTATCCCTGCAAAGGACTCAAGCTCCTCTTCCGGTGGTTTCCAGGGGTAACCAGATCCTGGGGTTCTACCACAGTTTCCAAATCCCACCACTTTTCCCATTGTTTTCTACTGCACAGATTTTACCAGAAAATAGTTATCTGTGCATGTGATAGACTTACTGTGTTCACACCAGTTTTGAAACTTGAATTGTCTGTTCGAGTCATGCTTTCTCAGAACAGGGAGCTTAATCGACTTCAAAAGATGTCATTAATGTTCCTAATAATAAAGGCAGTGGCTTTGGAAAAATGGTATTTGTTTAATAAGCTTATCTTCACCCTGCTGTGAAATCTGAATGCTTTCTTCCCTATGACAGTGCGAGACTCAGCCCTCCCCACCCATGGTTCCTCCAGGATGAGAGCTACAAGGGAACCTGGGATGTGAATGCCTCCGCCACCTCGTGTGCTGATCTTCACCCACCCAGTGACTTCACAGATGGCTCTGCATGGAGACCTCAATGTCAGCGTGCATGAAATGAGACTGTGTCCCTCACCTGTGAGAAGGGTTTAAAACCAAGCACCCCCTTTGTAGTTGGCATTAGAGCCTGAATGGGGGCTGCATCGGACCTCAGAATAACCACTTCGAATATTCTGCTCCATACTCTACCTTAGCTCTCCCCCTTAGGCAACCAATTTGCTTAAGCCAAAAAAAAAAAAAAAAAAAAAAACCCTCCAGTATGAAGACCAAAGTCACCCTTCTCCTTGGAAACTTGAACAACTGTGAGAACTGAGAAACACAGAGGGGAGTTGTGGGGTACTGAGGCCTAGTGAAGAGAGTCAGGAAGAAGAAGTTGAAGCTGAGGATGAAGCTCTGACTACAGTGAACCATTATATACCTGGAAGTCGAGTTTGTTGTGCTCCTTTCCCGGAAGGTTAGTGGTAGAAAGAGAACACAGCCAGGACACGCTCGGGTTACATATGCGTCTCAAACGCCACAGCAGCCCATGCTTGTCTGCTTAGCACAGCCAGGTAATGCCATGTCTCCTCACCCTTCTTACACTGTACAAGCGGGACCTTTTTTTCCTGTAACCCCCTGCTGGGAATATTTCATACTTTAAATGCATTCTGCCCCATTGGGCTAACATTTCAGATCATTTCTTGGGACATCTGACAGATAACAAAGTACATGATGCTAAAGCGCCCTCCTGCCATTCTGCCGTTCAGAACATCAGTTCCGTTAAAATTCCACTATGTGATAGACAGCGTGGCTGGGGGGCGGGGGTGTCTTGGATGGACGGGCAGGGGGTCTAGACCCTGCTGTGATCACTGCACTGCGTCGGGGAGGCATCATTAGGAAAATGCTATTTTTGAAATTGGCGTTTTTCTTTCTTTTTTTTTTTTTTTAGTGCTTAGAGAGATAAGTGAAAATAATGAGCAGCCATTTCCACTTTTATGACTGTCACATTGGACAGGATTCAGCTCTGGAAAGTACACAGCTGAGTGATGACGTGTCGTTCATCTCCCCCCTGGGATCAGAGCTGACATTAAATTCTGAACACAGAAAAGGGGAGCCCTCTGGTATTACCCTACCCGCCACATGCAGCAAATCCTTCCTGCCAGTGGAGACCTCAGAGGAAGACTCATCGCCTGCCCCATGCCCCTAGCTCCATCCCACCCCATGCCCCGCTTCTAACCATGGTATCATGCACGGTACAAGCTCCAGTCTCCTCTAGGGGACAGCTGATTTGTCTCAGTCACTCCTGAAATAAACTTTGGGAAAGGGAATCATTCTCACCTAAGATTGCAGTTGGCACAAATGGGTCTGTCATACATCGTAAGCAGGGCAGTGCAGAGAGAGTAAAAAGAGAAAGAACAGTAAATGACTGATGAACAGTCCCCAACTTCCCCAGCAAAGCCACCGGAAGCTGAGGCTTCACATCAAGCAAAAAAGCCCAAGTGGCACAAGGACGCACGGTGGCCCAGCCCGTTACCTGGGTAATAGGAATTCGGCACCGATGTGCTCAGCGTGTTTGTTTTCATTGTAAAGGATGATGGCGAGGACACAGCTGTGGAGAGAGAAAAAGGCAGGTCAGAGGCCACGGGCAGGTTGAATTTGGAACCTAGGACCTTCTAGAATCATGGCAGCTGGTCCATGTGAAGGTAGACCACTCACGTGGAGGAGCCTCTGGGATTCGTTGAAGTCCACGTGGTGAATGCCACCATTCTCAGTAGTTTCCGGGTCATCCCTTATCCGTTTTAGGAGACAAACCCTTTTTCTGATCAGACAAAGACTCCTCTTATCCCATAATGGAAAACACCTATAAGCGGCCACCACATTGAATGTGGAAACCCAAGAGGTTTATTCGTTTGGAACGTTTGCCTTGCACTTTGTGACTGTGCTTCTGCTCTGAGCTGGGGTTTATGAATACAAATGTGGGAATAAGTCAATATGGGGCTCCTGATGAACGAAGGGAATGGCAGTGTTATGGGACTTTGCTAAACATCCTCTATTTTTTCATATTTTGAACATTTGGGTTGCTGAAACCTGGCTCATAAAAGTGAGGTTGATTTGTGCTGTACTGAAAAAGGAAACCACTTTTCCTATGTTGCCCTTTTAGTCTTTACTACGACGACGACTACTACTAAATAGTAATACACTTCTTTGGATCATTTCTCTGAAGAGCACATGACCATCACACTGTCTCTTTGCCTCTATTGCTCAAAGGAAAGGTCAAGCCCTCTGATTAATTGAGTCCACTGAAGATGGGCATTTCCAATTTTGCCGGTAGAATGTTCACTCTCTTCTGCATCCCAAATTGGTAATTAGACACACTTTCACTTCACTAAAGTGTGGGGACTGATGTCTGCTCAGGGTAGTTCAACATCACCACCCATGGCTCCCATCATCACCCATGGCTACCATCACCACCCATGGCTCCCATCATCACCCATGGCTACCATCATCATCACCCATGGCTACCATCACCACCCATGGCTACCATCACCACCCATGGCTCCCATCATCACCCATGGCTATCATCATCATCACCCATGGCTACCATCACCACCCATGGCTCCCATCATCATCCATGGCTCCCATCACCACCCATGGCTCCCATCACCACCCATGGCTCCCATCATCACCCATGGCTCCCATCACCACCCATGGCTCCCACAGTTCTCCTAAGCACTTCAGGGATTTATTTGATGCTGAGTGCCCACAGAGATTCACACAACATCTCATCACCCTATCCGTGGCAGTGCTATGGGTCCTTGTAATTCCTCAGGTTGTAACCATTTTGATGGCGTGTTAAGGTATTTTAGTTGTCAGAAGCAATCCCCACTGTAAAGGGAAGTGCCTTTACTCATGGTCATATTTCCAAACGGCAGATATGCCAGGGACAGAGGGAGGAGCAGAATCCAGGCTGCCTGTTAGTTACCAGGTTAATTCCCTAAACTAGAGAAGGGTCACATTTATGCCCAGCTTTGGTAAGTTGCCAGGAAAGCAGCAGTTGATAGAAAGAAGAACTAAAGGCATTGTACACTTATAAACTACGCAGGTGCTGAGCACAAGGCCAGTTGATCTTCTGGAGCAGCCATTTTTTATGTGTTTGGCAAATGTGTGAGAGGCAGATACAAAGTAACTATGCTTATTTCTACTTTTGGGTTAAAATACATTTGTTTATGAGTATTCAAATCCACCTTTGTGCCAAACGTTTGTCTTTAAGTATTCATACAGAGCCCATTCTCCTTTCCTATATTCTACATTCCCCTTATTATGGTATAGTGAAGAGGAAGGCATCTCTCATATTAGTTTTGGTGGACAGATTACACCTCACTCCCATAAATGAATTCCTCCTTACTTTTAAATTCTCCAGCCTTTTTTTTTTCTCCTCCTATCTCATTTTAAAAAGTAACTCACCTCACAGCTTCTAGAACTTTCTGAGTGAGAACTTGCAGGTATGTATATCTGCATGGTGTGCATTCGTGCCAGTGTGTGTGTGTGTGTGTGTGTGTGTGTGTAGCCCAAGCATCTTCATAAACTCTCCTTGGGATTGTTTCCCTAGTAGCTTTAATTGGGAGGGGATGAATAGAGTATTGTGAAAACGTTTACCCTGTCAATGAAACTGTTAGAGACTTTTCATGCCTAAAAAAAAGGAGGGAACAAGTTCTTCTGCCTCGTTCACTGAGTAGAGGGTCAAAGAATTCCAAGGGATGGGTCAGTCAGAGGCTGCATTGGCAAAGCGTGGTCCTCAGCGGTCTCGCAGCAACAGACCAGAATAGAGCTAACTGCCCAGTTAGACTTCCTGTCCAGCAGTGATGTTCCCCCTGGAGTTCAAACTGGAAACATCCCATGGTTATTAGTTTTGTTTCTGTCCTTGGAGTGGGTCATTACAGGAAAACGGATTCCTGAGAACCTGACAGTGAAGTGAAAGTGAGGAACCTTCTGAGTGGTCTCTTCCGTCCCTCTCCATACCTTTTTGTCTTCTGGGGGGGGGGTTCTCATATGTTTCACATATGTCTCACATAAGCTGGATACGTGTTCTCCCCTGAGCCGTGTCCCCCATCCTGTGTGGTCCCTTGTATGCTGATGCATAGAGAATAGCTGCTATTATGCAAATTCTAGCTCTGTGTGTATTTAAAGTGCCCCCACCATCTGATTCAAACAATCAAAGGCAGGATACTTCAATTTGGAGCTAGGTCAGCATGTATGGATTTTTAAAATATATATATAATTTTTTTTAGTGATTAAAACAAGTGTTTTTCTGCTACAAAAAAGCAGAAAGACATGGAAGAGTTTATTACGATGACACACCAGTTTCTGCACCCTGAATGTCATAGGGGGCCGAGAACCCAAGAGTGCTGCCCTCCTAGGTCAGAGCAGTGCCTGGCAGGCTGGGTGTGCAGGCAGCTCACTCGAATAGGGGGAGAAAAGGCAGGGCAATGGCAGCCACTCTAATCAGAAGAAGCAGTCTGTAGAAGCTAAGTGAGCTAAGTAACAGGCTTGTGAGGCTTCTGAGGCACAGCTGAGCTGAGCGTACCTTAGTCCCAAGGGAAGAAAGGCTACAGCCCAGTATCATCTATCCTCTGGCCAAAAGGCTTGGTCAGGTGAGCAGCACACACCATCCATGCCTATGTATCTGTGATGCCCTAGACTCCTATCAGGCTTTCTGTGCACTGCTTTGTTCATACCTGTGCTGTTCTGACCCACGCTGAGGACATCCTGATCATACAGGAGGTACCTGTGGTCATAAGTATGGATGGCTTTCCCACAAAGAAAGGACTTGATGAGTGCGTGCCATGAACTACAGCATCGGGCCCAGCTCTGGGCTCTAACGCTGGTCACTGGCCACATAATCAGGGATGGAAAAAATGTGTTCCTTTGGTACTTCAGATAAACAATTGAATTGCTGATCTCCAGAAAAGCTGCCTGCATGGAGATCACAGGTGGGCTCAGGTAGGCATTGGCTAGCCCACGCGATGCCAAGCTTGAGACTCGCTGAAGCTCATTTTAATTTATTAATTGCCGCTAATTGCCCTATAATAAAGGCAGAGACTGTCGGCTGAACAAACAAACAATTAACTTGTTAGTGCCATTTAATGACCCGTTTCACAACAGACTTCCCTGGTGGCATTCCACACCTGGCTTGCTTACAAATGGGATCTAAGCAACCAAAGGGGTGAGGGGGAAGCAGGTGCGTGCTCAGCCAGAGGGGAGGGAGCCTTTGTGTCACTGCTCTCAGAGAACTGAAAGACATTCATTTCCCATGGATCCCTGGGCTCCTTAGGTCCCAGTACCTTTAGAGAAACACCTTCTCTAAACATAGGCATAGAGGCTAGAGGAAGCAGTTCTGTGTAAGAGGATTTGGGGCTTTAATCCCATGGAGCTACCAGAACCTGGTCTTTAGGTGACAGCCATGCTGTGGGGGCACTTACATCTCCCATTAAGGTTGTGTGTGCCCATGAAAGAGAAGGCTTCGTCGCAGTTGGTGCCTTGCTCAGCATAGCTCTTGTCCATAGAATTCACCATCACTGTCATCTCCTGCCGGGTGCTGCTCATCGTCTCCTTCCTCTTCTTGGCCAGTTTCCTTGGGACAAAGAGTTTCAGTTATGTGGACGTGCATGCAGACAGAAGACAGAGTCATGGCACAGGTGCTCACTGGTGTTCAGGAGTGACTGCATTCCTTCTTGCAATGATTTATGTGCCTTACACATGTGAGGTTCCCTGTCAGGTTTCACAGAGAGAGAAGCATCCACTGTCTCTGATAACAACAGTAAGAACAGCAGCAGCAGCAGCAACAACAACAACAACGATAAGCTGGAAAAATCAAAGAGTGCTTTCCATACAACAAACGAATCCCAAATAACCAGAATCATTAGAAGATTCTGTCAACATCTGTTGGCTGATTAAACTCCTAGAGTCACTAGCTTCTTACGAAATAACTGAGACAGAGTGTCAAAGAGAAGATTCTAATAAATATTTGCCAGGCAAAATTGGACTACGGGTTCTCAATTTGTGATTTGGCTCCACCCCACTAACCTGCAATTCTTAGGTGTTGAAATGACATTGGCCATAGCCAACGTAACTTCCAGCTGGGATAACTTGTCCCCATTCCTTCCCTCATCAGGAGGAAATGCAGGGAACCTGACCTCCTCGTCCTACTCCCTAGCCATGCAACACTCGTTTAAAGTGATGGCTACCTACCTGAAAATCCTGAAAACCCCAACGGAAAATGATGTAAAGCAGCAGATAAAACATCTATCTGAAGATCTTCTCACCAGAGATTATGTACCCAGAACAGACAAGGATGGAATCCCAAATACTTTAGAAGACAGTGAGGTAGTGAAGAGATGCCAGACGACCGTAGCATTGGCAACCCCATCCTGCTGTCGAATAGTTTCTCCTAGGGATTGCTCATCAACAAGACCAGGACAACGACAATTTCACAGGCATGCTAACATGGAAGCAGGCAATTTCCTGGGTTCCCAACCAAAGAACTGGAGGCAACCAATGACTGCTAGGAGGAGAGCCAGCTTCTCCAGAGATGAGCCTCTTGTCTAATATAGCATGGTCAGCCTTGAACCATAAGCACAGCATGGTCAACCTTGAACCATAAGCACAGTGTAGTCAGCTTTGAACCATAAACAGAGCATGGTCAGACTTGAACCGTATGTGTATGACAAAAATGAACACAGCAAGTTTCATTTCTATATTTGCACATACATATACATATGATCATCACATATGATCATCATCATCAAAGGGAAAGAGGCTAGCAACTTGAGAGTGGGGGAACAGGGGAGAAACTGGTGGGAGGGAGGGGGAAGTGATGTAATTCTGTTTCAATATATTTTTATAAACATACAAAACACTTTTGAAAAGAAAGGAGAAAAAGAAAAAAAAAGAAAAAAGTATTCAAATGCTGCCTAAGCAGCCATCAGTATGTAAAATGGAAAATGGCAGCTATTCCCAGTAAATCATCATGCCGCCGATCGACCTAGGATGCAGCAGAATTGAAAATGACCCCCATCATCACAACCACACCCATGTCAGGTGATTGCCACTGCAGCGGAGGGCGCTAGAACAGGAGACCATATGGATAATCTTTATTATCATTTCTAAGTGATGCATAAGCCAAATGCTTTCTTGCCTGTAGTTATAATCATCTTTTAATTCTATATTTTGAAGGAAGAACAGCTCCAAGATTAATTTGCCCTTTTAATTGCTAAAAGTTGGTGGAACAGAAGACATTTATTTGAGACAGATGAGAGAAAAATCTCATAGAGTGTCTAAGGAAGGGAGACATGATGAGCAGAATGAGGAGTCAGCCAGGGTAACCTCACCGGGCACTGCCCAGACATGCTGTGTGGGAGCCAGCATTAGGCCTGCCTGCTGTCAGTCAATCATCAGCTGCAGACATTAGGCCTGCCTCCTGTCAATCATCAGGTGCTCTGCATTAGGCCTGCCTCTTGTCAATCATCAGGTGCTCTGGGCAGAGACTACTTTATTGCTGATCTCCCCAAAACACCAGTTCCTAGAGATCATTCTTAGGGCAGGTCCTCCCTGGAACACTGAAGTAGAGGACTGAGAGAGGGAATGAAATATAGTAATTGCCCAACTTCCAAACCTGCACTTTATGAATCTCAAAGATCCTTAGTAATTAAAAGAAGATAGAAAGGTTCCTATCAATATCTGTAAATAGATGATTTTTAAGAAATAAGAGAAAGGTCTTAAGGGTTTCCAGGCAGCAAGCTGGAGCCAGAAGTCATCACTCTCTTCAAACAACAGCCAAAGCAGGACAGAATACAAACTGACTCTTAGATCTACTGGAGGGCTGAGAACCCAGGGGAACTGCTCTCCCCAAACCACGGTAACTATGGGCAAACAAGGAGCTCACAACTCAAAGGAGAGAAAGTATGTGAGTGGAAAACCTCTAGGAAACCAAATTAGCAAATTTAAATAAATGGTATTTAATTGATAAGAGGATTCACTGTGATGAACATACAGCTGGGGTTACAATGTGGACAGGGGTTTAGAGAATGTAGTCTCTATGGTGCCATGGGTGGGGAAGAGAGACAGGAACCAAAGAAACGCTTGAAGTAGCCGTGACTCAGCACTCTCCAAAGCTCAAAGGGCAAATGCTACTGCATTCACATCCAAGAAATCCAGGGAGCACTAGGAAGTGCAAGTCTGACATATCTATAGCTACCATATGCAGATAACAGCAAATAAACTGAAACAAAAATAATCCTAAAAGAAGATGAAGAAGTCAGGAAGTGGTGGCGCACGCCTTTAATCCCAGGATTTGGGAGGCAGAGGATTTCTGAGTTCGAGGCCAACCTGGTCTACAGAGTGAGTTCCAGGACAGCCAGGACTACACAGAGAAACCCTGTCTCGGGGAAAAAAAAAAAGATGAAGAGGGCAAACATGGTTCCCAGTGGGAGCAACAAAGTGAGGGTGATGTTCTCAGAAACCTGCTCAGACTACAGAGTGGGTGAAATAGTCAAAGAAGTGTGAACTCGACCAACTTAAAATGCTCCATTCTACCAAGTTATCCTTGAGCAATGGGGAAATAAACCTTGGGAGTCACATGAAAGTTGTGGAATTTGTTGCTAGCATGCTCTTCTTAGAGAAAATGTTAAAAGTACTTAGGTGTCCTGGTCCACTACCCGGACCTGTCTGTACACTGGTCCCTCATTGTGCCTGTTTACACAACTGAGAGGTGCTCACAAATTCTCCACTCCCAGCCATCCTACACCACCTTGAGTATAATACACATCCTGTCTTCTGAAAACAAGGATATCCATTATTCTTAAGAACAGTTTGTACTAGAGCCAAATATTTGACATGCCTGGAATAGGGCTCACAGTGACATTGCTCTTAGGTTCAATAACTAACAAGGATGAACAAAAGAAGCAATGGTACATCCATTGCAGGCCCTGACTGGGCTACCAAACCTCATCATCAGAGCTGGGCAGATAGCACTGCCTATTTCTGGCATCAGAAAGATGGCCTCTTTTGAAGCTGACCCCTGTGATCCTGAGGAAAATGGCACAGTCACTTTTTGTGAAGTGGTCCCCACAGGGAGTAAAGTTGCTGTGAGAAGAGCAGCACAACTCAACTTTGTTGCAGAGTCTAAAAAGGACTTAGGGGTGAGCAAGCACTTTAAAAACCAGGATCGGTCCCTGGAACTCAGCTAGGATTGGCATCTCAATCCTAGTCTCAACATCCTGGTAGGAGGATAAATGCATCTTCACATATCGCATCATGCCTGTCTACCATAAAGATAAGGAGAAGCCAGCTAGTGTAGCTATACAATGAAATGCCTTCAGTCAGCTGATTACAGAGTTTGTAAGTGGAGGTCATTTTCCACTATCAGGAGTCATGCAGTTTGAGTCAGCCACAAGATCCCTGTGCCCGCTGAGGACACCTCAGAAAGCATGTAGGTCTCTGAAAACTGACCCATGGGTATATACACTAAGGCAAGTAATCTGCTTGCCTTAGAGAACAGGCTATAGAGAATAGGTTGTAGTTGGTAGCCATGACTTCTGTCTCATGTTCTTTAACGATGGTTATCACGGCTTCTTAACAAATCAAATATTCTGAAATAGAGCCCCTAGCATATGCAATGAGATTTTGGAAGACGTCTACAGCATAGACAGGAAGGAGGGTTGCAACCCAGAATCTCATATCCATTTGCCTACTGATCCTGCCCCATGAACATGGAAGAAGAAATGTGAAGCAGTACCCAACTAACTCTACTCAAATTGTCTCCGTGGTGGCAGCAGCACATTCCTTGCTACCTGCTCCAAAGTTCTGGGTTCCTGAATGGAGCACACACACACACACACACACACACACACACACACACACACAGCCTCATATTTTAATATGCTTTAAATAGCTTGTCTTAGTCAGGGTTTCTATTCCTGCACAAACATCATGACCAAGAAGCAAGTTGGGGAGGAAAGGGTTTATTCAGCTTATACTTCCATGTTGCTGTTTATCACCAAAGGAAGTCAGGACTGGAACTCAAGCAGGTATCTTCTAGCCCAAAATTCCAAAGTCCTTCCATAGTCTTCCCCAAAACATGGTCGTGCTATCACAGGAATACCCCACTATACTGGTATCAATTTGTCTTCAGTCCTTTCTACCTCATCCAGCTCTCTTCTGCCCCTCTTCTTCAGCCCAGGAGCTCGGCCACAGTCAAACTTAACCATCTTTTTCCAGATGTAGTAGTACTCAACACACTGTGCTACACTTTTAGTCTGTATAGTCTGCAGTTCAACTCTCAACAATGATCAGCAGAAAATCAGAATGGGCTGCATTAGATCTGATGTAACACTTCAAAGAAAGGCAAGTTGCCATGGATTAACGTAGCATTACATTAAAACGAAAAGGTTTGCTCTCAAAGAAGTCTTGAAGTCTCATGATATGTTCCCAACCAAGGAGCTTATATATGAGTCAAGGAATGATCAACTTTGAGGAAAAGCAGATGAACCCATTCATTTATTTGAAGAGTGAATGAACCCATCTAGATAGTTGAAGAGCAGATGAACCCATTCATATAGTTGAAGAATGGATGAACCCATTTGGATAGTTGAAGAGTGGATGAATCCATTCAGATAGTTGAAGACGTTCATCCTTCCATTAGCAGTGGTCAGATCAGATAGGCATAGAATCATTGAGGGCATTCTTCAGTTCACTAGCACAACAAATCAGCTGAATTCATCTGACATTGTTAGGATATTTTACACAGCAACAGTTGAATATTTTCAAACTGATAGGTCTTAGCCACAGTTGTAGAATATATCTGGGGCCATAAAAACACACCTTTTATATATTTTTTAAAAGAAAGAAAACGCACAATGAATATTCTCAGATGAAAGAGGAATTAAGCTAAAACTCAACAAAGATGGCTGAAAATTCCCAAACACTGGAAGATAAGGAACATGTGTTTAAGGCTTTATTTGTAACATGGCACCATTGAAAGGTAGAGAAACCTCTAGGAAGTGGAGCCTTGTGAGAGATTGTAGGTCACTGGAGGGTATCCTCTAAGGAGACTATGAGATGGTATCTCCTCCCCCCTGCATCCCCCACCCCCTTTCTCTCTCTCTGCCTCTCATGAACCATCAGGAGGATGGATGGCTTTGCTCCACGATGCTCTCCCCATTGTGATGTGCTGCCTCACTGTAGGCCCCAGAGCAGTGAGCCCATCTGGCTGCTGTGCTAAAATAAACATCTGAGACTGAGTCTAACTGAAAGTGTCCCTTTTCTATGGTAATTTTGTAGGTGGTTTGTCACAGTGCAGGATAACTGGTCAAAGATTGTAGTACTGTCGAGGGGGGCATTAGAGGGAAGAAAAAATGGTCATAGCTCTTAAAGTTTAGCCAGGAATGAAAGTGAGAGAGGAGAATGATGGTAAGACAGGTACTTAGAGGGGAAATAGTTGCTGTAATCTATTATTGCACATGAGGGAACAGGAAATAAGAACAAAACTTCCTGCCATATTATTATTCACATGATAGGTGTCAATCATCCACATGACAAGTGTCAATCACAACCAATAGAGAAAACCCAGCAAAGAATGAACTTGTTGGGAAAAGTCCTCTAGAAGAGCTGGGGAACAAATGGTAGTCCACTTAGGGACAATGCAGAAGGAAACAGCCCCTCCTACCCCCCTTTTTTTTCTGAAACCATGCTGGGTGGTTTGTGGCATGCAATGACATTTACTACAGGTGTGGTGGGCTCAAGGGGCGGGGGGAAGAACTCCATAATGCTGCTGTCCAACTGTCACTCAGGATGAAGGGAGGGATCGTCACCAAGCCCCTCTCTAATACAGACCCTGCCACAAAGATAGTGCCTAGAAAAGACTGTACCTCAGCTCATGGAAGGGTGTCTTCACTTTAAAGTAATCTTTCAATTAGATACTACAAGGGGACAAATTTACAGAGATGGAAACCACATACAGACAGAAGAATAAAAGGACAAATGGCTTCCCAGTCCTGGCTTGTATAATTATGTGTGTGCTTTGACTTAATTAAAAGCTGGGGTAGAAGCTGGAACCAAGAAGTATTTAATTTTTCTCACAGTAGGGATGAAATAGCTATTGGTAGAGTCCAGCAGAATAAACCCAAATGAATAAGGAACTGTCACCTTAAGGATAGATCGGTTCAAAGTGCCACATAATGTTGTTTTCAAAGTTAAAACTTTAAGGAATAAAATCCACAGTGGTCTGATAACTAATTATTTCAACATTAGCCAGAAGAAACACAGATGAAAATAATTATTACTAAAACTGTGGATTCGGACAAAGCTATAGCATTTATTAACTCTTTAAATAGCCTGGTGAAGATGCTGCTCTTACTGACTCCATGTATAGAGAAGGAGATTGCGACTCCATCACGGGAAGTCGCCCACTATGGCACCATACATGGCAGGATACTTGACATGCTGCACCACACTCACTTGTAGAGATACATTCATCCCTAAAACTCTCACAGCTAACACACTGCTTCCTTCAGTCTGGACACACTGAAATACAGGCTAACCTTTGCTCTAGAAAGCTTTTGGCTGTAACTGAGGTAGAAATAGCTGCCTGACACCCTCAACTACACCTCACTGAAGCGCACTCAGTTTCTCTCTCCTAGACACAACATGGTGCAGCGTACCCACTCCCTACCCAGAAGCCCGCTCGTTTTCACTGACTAGTTGGCAGACAAGTATTCAGTATTCAATATGCTGAAGAATAGCTCTGCTTTCAGACAAGCTCACATTTTTATCTGTGTAGGGGTTCTGCTTTATTTGTCCCCTAGGTGTGGGATGAGACAAAACAGGTGGAGAAATACTGATAATGAGATGCATTATTTCAGCAATATCTATGAAAATGGAGGGTGTCACGTTAGGCTATTAGAGTGACACCCCAAAGACAAGCATCACGTGTTCTCACACATGAGAGCTGAGAAAGTTAATCCCAGAGGCAGGGCAGTGGCTACCTGAGGAAGGGAAGGGTGAGAGGGAGTGGGAAGGGAGGGGCAGGTTAATGGGTAGAACAGTGCATCTGGGCAGGAAGAATAGCTTCTAATATTTACAGAACTGTGGGATAACTATGGTTGACAATAATCACTGTAAATTCAAAAGAGTAGCAGGATTTTAATGTTCCTAACACAAAAATAATAATAAATGGCTATAGTGATGACTATTTCAATTACTCTGAAATGATTATTTCATTATATATATATATATATATATATATATATATATATATATATATATGGTAGAATTCTTTCACATGGCCCTGTTCAGCCTTTCCTTCTAGACTAGTGGTTCTCAACCTGTGGGTTGTGACCCCTTTAGGGAACGAATGATCCTTTCACAGGAGTCCCATATTAGATATCTTGCATATCAGATACATTATGATTCATAAAAGTGGTAAAATTATAGTTATGAATTAATGACAAATAATTTTATGGTTGGGTGTCACCACAACATGAGAAACTCTATTAAAGGGTTTCAGCATTAGGAAGGTTGAGAGCCATTGCTTTAGTGCATGTTCAGTCCTTTGTGACAACCACCAGGCCTGCAGAAGCAGTCTCTCGCAAGGACGCCTGCTCAGTGGCCACAGAAGAGTGGAACTCAACAACTCCACAGTCACACTTGCTTAGGATCCATAGTGGACAAAGGCAACTAAAGAAGTGAATGCCTACCCACCCAACAAAGAAGAGACCAGTTACTGACACCAAGAAAAACTTCAAAGATGATTAACAGCAGATCATCAGATCCCAGCACAAAAACTCAAACGCAAGACAATATACCTTCTATAGAAGCTGTCAACCCTACTGCACCAGGCTCAGAGAAATGCAATTTATCTGAAGCGAAGGACAAGAACTTCAAAACAGCAATTATGAATATATTGAAGGAACTTAAAGAGATATAAATAGATCTCACAATGAAGACCATATAAACATAAACTGTAAAAGTAATATAAAAACTACTAAAGACATGGAAGTAGAATTTAACAAAGATATAGAATATCTAAAGAAAGCCCAAAGTGAAATAAAGTTGGAAACTGAAAATTCAGGATATCAAAGAAAAACTTAGCTTCACCGACAGATCACAAGACAGAGACCAGAGAATCTGAGGTCATGAAGACAAGGCAGAAGAAATGGATGGCTCTGTCAAAGAAAATGATATATCTAAAAGAAATCTAGGAGACCTAGGATATCATGAAAAGACCAAATCTATGAATAATAAGGATAAAGGAAGGAGAAGATGTCTATGTAAAAGGCACCGAAAATAATTTTTAACAAAATTATAGAGGAAAATTTCCTCAATGTATAAATAGAGGTACCTATCAAGATACAGAAGCATACAGAACATCATATAGACAGGACAAGAAAAGAAATTACCCACAACACATAATAATTAAAACACTAGAGAAACAAAAACAGGTATTAAATGTTGCAAGGGGAAAAGACAAAGTCACATATAAAGGTAAGTCCATTACAATAACACCTGATTTTCAATGGGGACCCTGAAAGCCAGAAGGGCCGGGAAAGGTGTTCTATAAACGTTGAAAGACCACATATGCCAGCCCAGACTACTATACCCAGCAAAACTATCAATCATAATAGAGAATGAGAACATTCTATAATAAAAATAAATATAAGCAATTTCTAACTACCAATCCAGACCTACAGAAGGGACTAGAAGGAAAACTTCAGCTTGAAGAGGACACAAGGAATAAATAATTTTAGAACAATAAATCAAATGGAAGGAAATTCATTACACAACAACAAAATAACAGGAATCAACAAGCACTGCTCATTAATAACTCAATATTAATGGTCTCAATTTCCCCAATAAAAAGACAAAGACTAACAGATTTGATTAGAAGATAGGATCTATCTTTCTGTTGCATCCAAGAAATGTACTTTACAACCAACAATAGACATCACCTCAGGGTTAAAGGATGGAAAATTTTATTCCAAGCAAACAGACCTAAAAAGCAAGCTGGTGTAGCCATTTTAATATTTGACAAAATAGACTTCAAATCAAAACTAATCAGAAGAGATAGATAAGGGCACTACATACTCATTGGAGGAAAATCTACCATAAGGATATTGCAACTTTAAATATTTATGCACTCAACGAGGATATCTAAGTTTATCAGTATAGAAACACTACTACAGCTAAAGCCACACAGTGACAGTGGGTGACTTTAAAATTCCCTACTCTGCAAAAGACAGTTCATCAAGATAAAAAACAAAGAAATGTGGGAGTTAAATAAGATCACAAATCAAATGGTCCTAATTGACATCTACAAAACATTCCATTCAAACACTAAAGAAAAATAGTTTCTCCTCAGCTGTCCATGGAAATCCTTCAAAATTGAACACATTAGGACATTAGAAAAATCTTAACAGATATAGGAAAACTGAAATAACATCATGCTTTATATCTAAGTTCCCTCTCTTAAAACTGGATATCAACAATGATAAAAACAGTGGAAAGTTAACTCACAAAAACTGAACAACTCATGACTGAATGAAGGGTAGGCCGAGAGAGAAATGAAGAAGGAAATGAAAACTTTCTAGAAATGATTGAAAATGATAACCCAAGATCCCTCCAAACTATGGGTACAAGGAACTTGGTTCTAACAGGAAAGTGCCTAATTTAAAGAAAGAAAGGAAGGAAGAAGGAAGGAAGGAAGAAAGACAGAAAACAACAACAGCAAACCCTCAAAAACCAAAGCCAAAATCAAACAAACAAGCAGAAAAACTCCTAGAGAGACGTCGTAGTAATGGAGCAACACACCTGAGAGATTTAGCCAAGCAAGAAGGAAGACCTTAAAGGAGCTGATGCTGAGAGATAATCAAACTCAGGGCTCAAGTCAATAAAACAGAAACAAACAGAAACAGAGGATCAGTGAAAGGAAGAGTTGGTTCTTTGAGGCAATCAACAAGATTGACAAATGCTCAGCCAGACTGATCAGAAGACAGAGAAAGAAGATCCAAATAAATAAAATTAGAGTTGAAAGGTAGACATTAGAATAGACACCAAGGGCATGTAGAGAGGAGAACCATAGATTTACTTTAAAATATGTATTCCACCAAACTGAAAAACCTAAGAGAGGTGGACGAGTTTCTTGACTCATATGATCTACCAAACTTAAATCAAGACGGAATAAACAATATAAACACACCCAGAACCCCTTGTGAAATAGCACACAAAGGGGAATAGTTATTCATCGTTGGCGGCGGGGCCAACTGGTACAGCCTCTCAGGAAATCACTGTGGCAATTTGTCATGAAGTTAGGAACAGATCTACCTCAAGATCCAGCAATACCACTCTTGGACGTAAACACAAAAGGCAGAGGCACTTGCTCACCCACATTCTCTGGCTTTCTATGAGCCAGAAACTAGAAACAACCCAGATGGCCATCACCTAATGAGTGGACAATGTGAATGTTGTATTATAACATAATGGGATATTTTTATTCAGCTGTAAAGAAAAATGAAATTATGAAACTTGCAGGTAAATGCATGGACATAGGAAAAAAATATCACTCTGAGTGGGGTAGTCCAGGCTCGCCCCCCCCAAACCCAAATATTGGATGTTAACTTTTAATGTGGTACAGTTTGAATAACCACAGATGTTAGGTACCTAGTAAGGTACCAGAGGGGAGGAGAGGATCTCCCAAAGAAGAGAAATCAAATATGACGTTAGGAAAAGATAACAGAAAAACTAGGGGGATTAAGTGTGGAGGGGAGAGGGAAGGGTGGTTAATGGAGATGGAATATAGAAAAATTAAAAAAAAAACACGTGGAGATCAACACTGTAGACTATCTATCTATCTATCTATCTATCTATCTATCTATCTATCTATCTATCATCTGTCTATCTATCTCTGTATAGAAGGAATTTAAATGAAATTATCAGATAGTAAGGGAGGCGATGCTCAGACTTGCCATTTGATGCTACCGAAGAAACACTCCAGTGCCAGGAATAGGTTACATCTCACGGAGTTGCTAGCCAAAGGGGTCCCTTGGGCTTCCCCAACATCAGAGAATCACAAAGACTATTGGTTATTCTCTACAATGTGATGGCAAGTTCCTGTTGCTCAAGATACCAGCTACATATGTCAATGGTGGGGAAATTGAGCTGGTACCCAGCTATAAGCCTTTACCCCTACTAACTAGTGTTTGTGTTCCTGGAAGGTGCTCTGGACACTATCAGCGGGAGGAAAACATAATCACCAATGTCACCAAGTAAAACATCCTGGCGTCTACAATAGTAACTTGCCTGTATACTGACACAACAGGAGCATAAATATTATGGGAGTAATCAACAACTTTTAAAAAGTGCATTTAAGGTTGCTCTATGAGCTGGTGCCTACACTTGACACTGGCAAAGTGTCCCAGAGTCCAAGACTAGATAACTTATCATGGGGAGGATGTAAGCGAAAACAATACTCTTAAGCTGCTGAAGAAACATAGCAATAATCACATGGCTCCTAGTGACAGATTGCTATTCCCGTAGGTCAGGGCCTCATCCAAGCTTCATCAGAGAAGCCTTTTTCTTCCAGTAGACAGGGACTAACCCAGAGACCCACAGCTAGACACTGGGCAGAGAGTGGGAGTCTTTGGAGCACTCAGTCCTAAATGAGATGTTTCCATCAAACTCCTCCCCTCGAGGCTCAGAAAGCTGTGTGGGGGAGGAAAGATTGTAGGAGTCAGAGGTGGTGGATGACCCTACTGTTGATCAGTGTCTACAGAGGCAGGAGGACTAAGACAGCACTCACAGGACCTATATGGGTTCACACCAGGCAAAATCCCAACACTTAAGGGGGAAGAGGACATGAAGACCCAACCTTAATTCAAAAGCTATTTGCTATTGATACTTGCTGGCAAAGGGACAATCAGTTTTATCCAATACAGTGTCACTGGGGGTATCAACAAACTCCAGGGGCAAGCCTTAGGGCCAGAAGTAGCTGCCCAATTAATGCAGAATGAACTCATGTTTTGTTTTTGTTTTTTATTTTGTTTTGTTGTTGTTTTTTGTTTGTTTGGGTTGGGTTTTGTTCTTGTTTTTGGTTTTGCTTTGTTTTTGATTTTTGCTTTTGTTTGTTTTTTTTTTTTTTTTGAAAGCAAGAACATGAAGTTGGATCATGGAATTGATGGAGAGGAAATATGCTAAAATTATATTGTATGAAAACATTTCTCATATATATATACACACATATATACACACATATATATATACATATATACACATATATACATATATATTCATATATACACATATATAAGAAATTTATATATAACACTGCATAAATATGTACATTGTATAGCAGTTAAAATTTAAGATTATTAAAAAAAGAAATGCTAGGCTGATGGACCATTTGACAATCTGCCATGGGTAATGGAATCAGACAGGCAGACAGGCAGGGATCTTTTTATCCCACCACAGGAGAAAGGGAGCCAATTTTACTGCTCTGTCACTTGAAGCTACTGTTTTGTTTGGTGTGACCTATTGGTAAATATGCCATGAAATGTTTTCTCAGCATGTGAGGAAGTCTTTGAAGGAGCAAATACTAGGCCAGGGAAAGAGGTACGTGGATGCCTCAGTCTGGTGTGAGTCTCTTTTGATCCATATGCTTCCATATACATGACCATTTAAGTTTATGCTAAAGAGTCTTAAATTGAGCTACCTTCTACATATGCATAAACTGGTCTTTCTCAAACTTATAAGTGAAGTATCTATAGAAGACTGGATTTTTATTAAAACCAGTTGAAATTATGTATTTTACAACCTATGATCACTTCCAACTCAAAACCCAAATGCAATGTGGGACTCTGAGATGACAGCTGTAGCATGTAATATGAAAAAATACAATCCATACTATCTCCAGCAAGGCACTGGCCAGCCTTGTTCTTATCTCATGGAGATTTTTGAGTCCCCAAATCTCTCCACTCAGCTTGCTAAGTTCCCATGGTGCGTCACTACTACGCCAGCCCCATGCTTCCAAATTCCCTGGAGCCCTTTGGGGTGCAGTTCTTGCAATCCATGCTTTGCCACTGTACCTTTCTCCCTGGAACCAACTGAGTTGCCACATGAAGGAAAACCCCACACATACTTAGTTTAGAATCAAAAGGCAACATAATTGCTGGGTGAAGCCAATGGCATCCTAATAGTAAACCATTCTAAGTTAAATCCTTTGGTAGCTGAACTGGGGAGGGGGGTGGTCTCTGCTACCTACATTTCCACTCCATTGTCCTTCCCACCCAAAAGCCCACTCCCTTTCTCCTGCCTCTGCTGTCCCTGTGTCAAACCCAAAAGTCCCACCTACTTGGCCAGTGATTGGTTTCTTTATTCATTAGAAGGGTCACATGAAGTCCTGAGTAGGTGATTCACTCCCTGTCCCAGGCAGCCCCTCTTAGGGAAGCAGAATTAACATCAAAATTCAACCAGCACCAGGCCCATCCACAACTACAGTCATTGCTATTATGATTACAAGAGAACCATGGTTCTATTGCAATGAAATCCACCTGTCTTAGGTTAAGCTGGCATGGAAGACTCTGAGAATACCCCTACAGGCTCATCTATTTACATGCTTGGTCCCCATTTGAGGAGATGTTTGGAAAGGATTAAGAGGTGTGGCCTTATTGAAGGAAGTGGGCTGCTGGGGGGTGGGCTTGGAGGTTTCAAAAGCTCACACCAGGCCCAGTGTCGCTGTCTGCTACCTGTGGATCAGGATGGAGAGCACTTAGCTAGCCCACGCTATGATCTAAAATTGTAAGCAAACTCCCAGTTAAATGCTTTTGATGATAAGAGTTGGTCTGGTCCTATTGTCTTTATATAGCAATAGGATGCTAAGTAAGACCAAGACTAAAATTAGTTCCAGTAAACCTCACATATTAAATAACTGGTTTTGGAAGTTATAAAGTTAACAATAGAGTCTGTGGTTTTCCTGAAGAAGTACCTCAAATTTTCTAACATTTACCTTTGTATTGGTTAAAAGTTGCTTTTATTCACCTCTGACTTTCCAAGGGACCTTTGGTGGGTCACCACGGCTTCTTAACACTTTGGAAGCCATGTTTTAGCTAAGGCTAATCTCCTAGCTAAGGTGAACCTTACTATGTGTAGTTGCCTGTAGGCTTTGTTTCTGGTGCTGTGCATAGATCACTGTCCCAGTTAGCACAGCACAGAGTGCTCTGAGAGACTCAAATGTGTATGTGACTTTACTACCAGGTTGGTCTGTGGACATGGACACATGGAGAACTGCCTTGATGGCAGAGGAGGGTGCAAAGATCCAGTTTCCCAGGCGGCAGGCATTCCTATTCTGTAAGTGGAAGGCAGTGAACATGAGCAAGAGAGAGCGCCAGCTAGCAGCCCTGGCTCCTATCTCCAGTTCCTGCCCAGATTTCTCAGTAGTCGATTTTGACTGGGAAGTATAAACCAAATAAACTTCTTCCTTCCCAGGTTGTTTTTGGTCATGGTGCTTATCTCAGCAGCATGATGAAATGGAAATTATTGCATCTGGCATGTGACACAGGTATACCAATAACTGTTACTGGTTCATACCCTTGTGATGGCCCAGCTGAGCTCACCTTTCATGAAAACCACAAGGCCAGTATGATTGTGAGAACACCAGGTGAGGCGTACAGGCGATGCTCGCTGCTCAGCAGTGAGTGCAGGCTGAGGAATTGCTCGTGACCACACCTCACTTGCTTAGATCCCATGGTTTACATCTTTTTCATTAGCTGGAAGAATTCAAGGGACCTTGGCAGCTGCAAACATGTAACTGTCTCATGGACACTGACATTTTGTCTTTGATTCTTTTGTGAGTTTGGAGGTGGTTTGGATGTATCTCCCCAGATTTCATGAACTGGAAATTTAATCCCCAAATTCATGTGTTAACAGTGTTGGAAGTAGGACACTTGGGAGCTAGTTAGGATTAGGTGAGATCACAACACCTATGATGACATCAGTTGCTGTCTTAGAAGGGGTGGGGGTGGGGGGACTGTGTCAGTAAGCATGATGCCCTCTACCATGTTATGATGCGGTAAGAAGATTCCTACCAGGAGCCAGTAGATCAATATTGGACTTAGGTGAGAAAAAAATTTACTTCTTTTACAAACTGCCTATTTTTGCAGCTTGAGGAATCCTGGGAAAGGGGATGAAGAAGGATTATAGGAGCCAGAAGGGTCAAGGATACCATAGGAAAACCCTTAGAATCAGTTAACCAGGGCTCAAAGGGGTTCATGGAGACTGAATAGACACCTGGGGATCCTGCATGGGTCTGACCTAGGCCCTCTGCATATATGTTATGGTTCCTGTAGCTTAGTCTCCTTGTGGGACTTCTAATGGTGGGAGAAGTGGCTGTCTCTGACTCTTTTGCCTGCTTTTGGGACCCTTTTCCTCCTACTTGGTTAAATGGTGAGGGGGGCATCTAGTCTTACTGCAAACTTGAAATGTTTGTTTGATATCTATGGGAGGCCTGCCCTTTTCTGAAGAGAAATGGGGAAGGAGTGGATGAGGGAAGGAGAAGGGAGAGGAGAGGTATGGGGGGGGGGAGACTGGAAGGAGGGGAAGGAGGGGAGGGAGGGGAACTGTGGTAAGGATGTAATATGTAAGAGAAGAATAAATAAACAAACAAGTAAATATGCTGCTGATTTTGTGGTATTGTAGTATCAGAAAACGGAAAGTGTAATGAATTACAAAGTAAAATGAAAATTCTATTTTCATACTTGAGCTTCAATAATATTCATTTAACAACCATGGGGAAAAACCTTTTGGTCAATTCTGAGATTCATTTTAATATTACCCAGTTCTGGGCATCTTCCACAAGCTGTCTTTGATATCCAGGACATACCCATGCCCCTTATACCATCTTGAGTACCCTCTGCATACACTGAGTCAGAGCTCTTGGTTTGTAAGGATTTGACCAGGCCCAGGGCTTCCAAACCTGTGTTACAGTAAGAATAATAGCTGGATGCACAGCCTGCCATTTAAGATCCCCCAGCACATAGATTCCCCCTGACAAAAACATCTTCCATTTGGGAGCCACTCACAGCTCACTCACAGGAGCACCCAGATGTAATTTCCAAAACTAGTTGAAGATTCTTAAACACTAAAAGAAAAAAAGAGTCAGCTACAGAAATAATAGATGCAGTGTCTGTCATCCTTAGTAATGTTTGGTTTAGCTTTATGTCTTGCAGCAGGGCAGTATGAGTCCAGAGGGAATGCGACCGGCCATGCTGCAAGAAATATGAAACTGGTATGATCCATGGGACAGCGAAAGTGGGGATGAAGTGCGATTAGTAGGGGGGGGGGCTGCACGGTCGGTGCGCTGTCCAATTCTATGCCCGCGCATTATCTGAAAATTCAATGATTTCAAGAATGTTACTCTGCAGAGAAACTAAACAGGTATCCTGTTGCTCCCTTACCAGGCTATAAATACAAGTGAGAAAGCAGGGGCCTAATGCACGTCACACATTAGTGGTCCCTCCACTTCCTCTGAGATTTATGAAGCCTAGGAAGGCCTATGCTTAATAAAAGCAGAGCAAGTCACTGGCGTCAACACCCGGGAAAACAGGGCTCAATACAATTGCACAGTATGGATCTTAATTTAAGGACTGCCATTTTAACTTCCAGGATACCCCTTGGACACACAGAACTAGTTTCATAAATAGATCAGTAGAAAAAAATGTTAACAGTGGGGATCACACTCAAGGTATAGTGTATACTTGTATGAAAATTTTAATAAAAACGTAAAAAGTAGTTGTATTCTGAATTTAAAAGCATAGTTGCCAGTCTGTGTAAACTGTGTAAATACAACCTGTTTCCTATCCATTTAAGGGAGGCGTGAAGTTTAATCTAACCATCACTGAGACAATGATGGTCTCTTGAAGACGCCTATCTCCTAATCTTGGAACTTGTGACTGTACATTACACGGCGAGAAGAATGGAGGTTGTTGGCACTGCACTGTTGATAGGATTAGAGCAATAGGGGCTTTCATCCTAAATAATCCTGCTGATAGAGCTGCAGGGGGACTTCAGGAGGCAGAACAATGCCAGGCTGGAGTGATGGGCCGAGAAAGGCTATGGTTACATGCTTTAAGGGGAGGAAGGAGCAGAGCAATGGTCCCAGGATAGGAGGTGGCTTCTAGAAAAAAGAATGGCAAGGAAATGGGTTCACTCCTACTATTTTCAGAAACGAGGACCACCCTGGGTACCTTCTGACTTCCAAAATATAAGGTAACTGCGCTTGAAGCCACTATTTTTGTACTAACATATCCTGGCAGCTGTAGTAACTGTCACCACAGCATATTATCCTCACTCTGAGTTTTTTAGTGTTTCACTCATGGGCATTTCTATGGCCCCATCACAGCATCACAGCATCCGCAGATCTCCTAACACAGACCTTCCCTCCTCCCCTCCCTTTCCTTCCTCCCCTCTACTCACTCCTCCCTCTTTCTAAGTTCCACACAATCTTTACTGGGTTTGATTTTTTTTTTCTGCTAAGCAGTAGTAAATTTATTGTTAAAAAATTTGCCCCTTGGGAAAAGTATTCTAAAAAAGGTACTCTTTAAAAATCTTTACCTCTAGCTATGAAAATACACATTTTTTTTTTAACCACAAGTGTTTGATCCCAGTCAGATACACAGGCGTGAGGCTGAATGAGTCACCATGATGGGATTCTGACCTCTGGGATTCATATTCATGTATCCATATGTGCACATGCATCTATATGCATGGGCATGCACAAACACACTAACAAGTACATATGCCACACACACATACACACATCTATACACATTATATAATAACTATAACTCTTTCATTGACTTGCATATACCTGATTATGAGTAAGATTGAAAAGCTTCTTAAATATTCCTTATAGTATAGGTTATCTATACTGCATGTTATCTTACAAGATGCATATCTATTATAGAGTTGTCCATATTTTACATTCACTTTTCTGTTCAGTTATTGATCTTTTCTTATTTATACTCATATTCATATATTCCTTATATTTGGGCTATTGGTACTTTGAAGTAAAGTCATATGATAGGCCATTCATTATGAAATGGTTGCCTATATTTAAAGCTCCATGTAAACTTTCTTCATGGTGTCTTTTGGTATGCAAACATTTATAATCTTGAGGTACTCAAATATACTGTGTCTCGTGGTTTATCCTCTCTCAGATATCACTGCATGCCCACGGGCTTTTGCTTCTTTGTGAGCAAAGGAGAGAGGAAAAGTTGGGTCCAGACTGTCAGATAATGGCAGACGGATGAGCAGACACAGGATAAAAAAGGATCAAGGTGATCGATATTGACCTAGAAACCATGGCTGACTCTGATTAGCGCTTGCTCCTTGCAACCACATGGTGCTTCCTAAGCACAGTTTTCTATGATAAGAAACCAGGGTTTCCTCAAGGAATGGATTGCTCCAACTCAGGGCAGATGATGCTCTCAATGACCCGAGGAGTCTGCTGGCCTACAAGTCTTCAGACTTTTGGAATGAAGTCAGAAGACCATGAGGGAACTTGAAGAGGTTTCTGTTGGCTCTGACCAACTCACATACTAATTATAGGCAAACAAATGTCATACCCTGAGATTCCCAAGATCGCAATGCAGACCTAAGAAATAAAGCTACAAGGCACAGACTCACTGTGAAATGAAAAGAAGGGGACAAGTTTCAAAACCAATCTTGGAGATTTGCGCACGGTCGCATTCCAGAGCAACCAAACAGCCTAGTGAAGAACAAACAGCCCTTGTTAAATACAGGAGAGATGACAGTGTTAAAATGTCACCCTTTGAAACTGCTAGTGAAATGATGGGCCCACCATCCTCATCGGTGGCTTAAAAGTCTCAGTAAGCGAAAGGCAGATGTGGAACTTCCTGACAGACAGACGAGGTGGCCACAGCCAGAACTCAGTAGCCAATTTCAGCATCATGTGCGGACATGGTCCAAACCAAAACAGGACACCAGAACCCAAGGAGCTCCGGATCTGAACTCCAGTTCACAGCAACACAGACACTGAAGTGACATGAAAAAACACCAAACAAACCAAAAACCAAAAAACCACACCAGCCAAGTTCAGAACGTGGGGGAACTACGCATCTTACATGGTTTATTCATCAAATAAGCTAGGGATGGGCCGTCTTATCTTATGCTGCAGACAAGGCCTCATGTGTGCAAAGGTAGGGATTGTCCTATGTTACACATAGAGAACTTGAGATCTTAGTTATCTTCATTCTCCTTTTCCTTCTAGTATGTTCTGGGCAAGATCACTGGCTTGGCAAGCTCACGGTCAGATGGACTTTATAGAGAAATGGGAACGCATGTGGCATGCGGCGCCAAGGAGAGACTGTTCCAAATAGATACTTCAAAAAACAACTCTAAGACTTAGTTTTTGCAAATAGAAAGTAGCTCTAATTTTAATAAATTATTTCACTCGGAATGATGCCCTTTTTCTTGTTAATGATTTTTCTCCTTTTCCTGTGATCAGTGTAACAGCATTTAAGAAGAGACACTGAGCCTGCCATAGAGAAGATAGCTGTATGACTCTCTGAAGTATAGCACACAGACCCAGAAGACATTTCCTGAAATCTATGGCAGACTTTCAAATGATATTTCTCTAACTCATTAGCATTTTAGAAAAATTAGGTTTGTCATTAAAGAAGCCATCTGCTTATCTGTGAGATGCCTGAAAACAGGGGCTGGCAACACTCCGAGCTGGGTACCAGTGGGCACCATGGTTTCCTCTCACTTCCAAAGCACAGGGAAAAACTCCAACCTCCTGTCCCTAAGTCATGTAGGATATTACACTTGCATCAGAGCATTACGAGAGAACAAATTGCAGGTGATAGTATTTGAAAGCTTTCTGTACATATAATGATGTGTATGGGAATACATGTAATTATATATCCATTTTTATAAATATAAATATATCAAAGTATATTTTTAACACACACCAACAGATTTAGGGTTTTGTCTAATTTCCTGTCCTCCCTCCCACCAGTAAAGTCACAACAACAGGCATAGACTGGCACTCAACACAAAACACAGCCCTTTGATTGTGTGAAGTGAGATTCTGAACACAAACGATCCTACAGAGAAGTGGTTCTCAGCCCATGGGTCATGGCCCCTCTGAGGTTGAAAGATCCTTTCACAGGGATTACCTGAGACCATAAGAAAACATTGATATTTACATTGTGATTCATAATGGTAGCAAAATTACAGTTATGAAATAGCAACAAAACTAATTTTACAGTTGGAGGTCTCTACGACATGAGGAGCTCTGTTAAGTGGCTGCAACATCAGGAAGGCTGAAAAACCACTGCTCTAGAGAGAAGATGGAAAAAGTGAGCTCTTCTCAGTATCAACCGGACACAAATTCCTCTTTTCTATTACTGGAGTTTGAAAGTTAGCATGGCTGAGCCAACGGGGATACCGTGCTGTATATGAGAAGGACCATCTTTAGACTTTGTCTTCTCACGATGCAGCAATAAAACTAGCCATTTGAAAAATGTCTGTAGTATTGGAGACTGATTCATGGGAGGTTGTAGAACTGAAAACCCTTTGTGTAACTTTGCAACTCGAGGCCGCTGACTTGAAGTTGCTTTAACATTTCTGTTCTGACAAGATGTAGAAATGAGGTCTTCCAATCATTATCAGATGGCTACACCTTTCAGCCTTTATCCAGACAGAATTCATTAGGCCCATTTAATATCTTAAGCTTCATTTTTGATTTTCTGTTGCTACATGGGGAAGGTCCTCACAAGGATTATCACAACCTGCAATGGGAATGTCATTTCTAAACTTCCTAGCCATTATAAAATAGTTGTCCTGGCTAGTTTCATGCTAACTTGACAGAAGTCAGACTCAAGAGAGAGAATGGATCCTCAGCTGAAAAATTGGCTCCTTAAGATGGGCTGTAGGAAGGCTGGGGTGGGGGGCACACTTTCTTAATTAGTGATTGACAGGGGGTGGGGTAGGGGGTGGGGATGGCTCAGCCATCCCTGGGCTGGTAGTCCTAGGTTCTATAAGAAAGCAGGCTGAGCAAGCCATGATGAACAAGCCACCAGGAGGCAATCCCTCTGTGGCCTCTGCATCAGCTCCCACCTCTGGGTTCCAGCTCTGTTTGAGTTCCTGTCCCGACTTCTTTCAATGATGGACTGTGATGTGTAAGCCAAGTTAACCCTTTCCTCCCCAACCTGCTGTTGGTCACTCATACAGCAATAGTAACCCTAACTAAAACAATAGTAGGATAAAAACATACACATATGTGTATATGTGTATGTACACGCATATATGTGTGTATATGTATGTGTATGAATGTGTATGTGCACATGCATGCGTGTGTTCTTGTACAAGCAGTAGTATTTTACAACAGCTCTGAGTTACATAAAAATATTTCTGATAGCTTGGATCCCGTTATATCTGTTTGCACAATGAAACAAATTAAAGGCCAAAATTCAGAATTTATTTTTTTGGCGTTACCCTTTATTTTCCTCTCTAATAGGTTCTGTCCCTTTGGATTCTCTCCATGTCATTAATGATTTCGTGGGGGACACTCCTGCTCTGAGAATATCCCAGTGACGACATCATCTCATGTTTTATTCCTGTTCTCCAAGGTGAACAAGAGATACTGAGAGCAGTCCCAAGTGACCTTCAAGGGCTAGGAGGCCCCATGTCACACCCTGTGAGGCCAGAGCACCAGCAGCACCCACTGTAGCCTGCCTTTCCAGAAAGTCCTGGATATGGTCACTTAGGAAGGATTTTTAATCTCTTCGATGTTCAAAAAAGCAAGACTCTCTACTTTTCCCCAAGTTCAAGTTCTGAAGCAGCAGCCACAGCAACCCAAAGTGGATGCATTCTTTGGTGGCTAGCAGACAGCACGGCATGCAGGTTCCCTAGAAATTCCCTAGACTCCAGGCCACCGGCCACTCCCTTTTCCCCTTTAAACTGCACACACCTCCGACAGCCATTCCTAACGCTTCACACACACACACACACACACACACCTACACACAGAGCTAGCAAAGCAGGAGCTAGGGAAGAATGAGGGCTGGGTGGGTTTCATTCTACTGAGCTCCACAGCAGCCTTTCCCAAGGCTTTGCCAATCCCACAGATGGGCAAGAGTTAATCTGCTGTTTCTTCAAAGCCACCCACAGAAGTTAATAGACAGTTATAAACTAATTGAGTGCATCTGCAGCCTTGTCTCCTCATCTATCTTGCTTACTCTGCTAGCCTCACTCGGTCTTCCACAGGGCATGGTGTTCCCACTGCTTGCAACCCGTATTTGCTGCGGGAAAGGGGCTGGAACAACGGGAAGCTAATAGTTTAACTGTTCCTCTAAATTTGTTTGACAAAACTTGACATTTGGAGCATTATGTCAAGTTGTCAGTAATCTGCAATTTACCCCTGGGCGTGCAGTGGATGCTCATTTTATTTACCTCTTATAGTTAAAAGCGTAATTAATATTCCACTCTGTAACAAAGATTAGAGATTTGACAAACATTGTAATTTAAATTCTCCATTATAGAAAACATTAAAATCAAACATCTTCCACACGCCCCATTGCATAGAGGACATGTGTAGCTGTAATTTAACTTTTTAGTTTTTAATACCACAAACTAATTTCTGCTGTCAGTTTAATGAGCTGGAAAGCACAAATCTTGCCGCCCGGTGTGGGCATGGGCATGGGCAGGGGGAGTCGATCTGAAGATAGGACATGATCGCCCATCTTTCAAAATGTATTCTAAGTACATTGTAAGATGCGGGTACATTGTCAGGCGATTTGTGTGTAAGCTGTGGGATACTGGGCATTTCTGAAATCATTTTAGAGGTTAAGAATTATGGAGAAAACAAAAACATTTAAAAGCAAAGAAATTACTCTGGCTGTCTTTGAAGTAAATGTACAGACACATTAAGTGGTATATGGAAATGCAGGAATACAGGCCACAGATAAAATAAAATAAGGGCAAGTTACACCGGGACATGCTAGGACTCAGTGATGTCCCATGTGGTCATTATTGCCTACCTAATGACAGGCAGCCCTTCCCAGGTGTTAATGGTGGCCAGGCAGGATGGAGTTATCAAAGACTCATTACCGCTGTTCTAATTCATGCTCGTTTCCACCCAGCTTCATAAATTTTATGTGACTGATTACAATTATTGTTATACAGCATACCTCCAGGCAGCTAAAATGGCTCATTAAACAAGGAAGCTGTTTGGGGATCATCAGTAATGTAACAAATTTGTATACTCTGAATTTGATGTCTTTGGGAAGCAAGTAGGTGGGAATCTTTGTGTTAAAGTCCCTTCCCTTCCCCCAGCAGAGCTGCGTGCATGAAGGAAGAAGGAATGCCTGGACCTCAAAGCAGCTCTGGTGCCTCTACCCTTCCTCCTGATATGGAGAAACCCAGACTTGCCAGCTTCTGCATGAGACTTCATTAGTCACTGCCAAGTTCAATTGGTTTCAGTTATTTTACGTCGGGATCCCAGGAGGAAGCCGGCTCTCTGTTGCAATTTCAGGCTAAGCCCAAGCATGAGCTGATTCACTTTAGACTAGGACAAGCTGGCATGTCCCAAGTTAGACTCCTATCTCTCAATAATGAGGAGGGTGTGTTTAGCTATTATTAACCTTGCCACAGTGTTGAAAGTATATACGTGTATATAGTATGTATCTCTAAGGGAGAGAGCGTCGTTGGCAAAGCAGTACAGTTCTGGAGATATGCAGACATGTTTCCTTTTATTCAGAGTTAGCGAGAACTCTGACCCTGTGTTCTCCACGCACCCTTTCTCTGCGCCCCCGGAGAAGGACTTGATCATTCTTGATGCACTCTGAGAGTAATGTAGCAATAGCACGTCGAGCAAAATTCCTTTCCCAAAGCCATCTCTGTCTAGGGAAAGCCAATGATTCCCAGAAAATGCCTAGTCCTGCCCCATGGACAGAGCGTGACTCAGAGTGAGACGTAAGCAGTCAGAAAATGGCGAAGCAAAACATAGCTCGTATTTAAAAAACCAAACCAAACCAAACCAACCAAAAAACCCAGAGTTTTGGAAAAAAGTAATCAAAGTTTTAAGACATTTGACCTTCCAGTGGAACAGCTCAAAACAGAAACAATGACTACAAAATATTATCAGGAAGCTCTCAAGGGATCCAAGAACCAACATCGAGGAGAAAGAGATCAGCAGAACCGGTTGCCTTTCTAGGAGACCACGGGCATTAAGTGCTTCTTAGCATGTTTGAGAGGTTACTACTGTCACATGAAGATGCAGCTGTCTGTGTCTGCAGAAATCTGTTGGTGAGACTTATGCAGGACAACGCAGTTTCTTTTCAACCCCAGTTGTTCTTCTTTAATCCAAATGACAGGGCACCTTCCACGGAAGCACCTGCTGAGGGCCATCACAAGAGGAGGCAGCTTTTAGACCTGCTTTCTTCCCATTTTAATCTCCTGGGATAGGATGTAAGGGCCTTGATGGTTGATCTTTCATTTTGTATTGGTTTTTTTTTTTTCTAACCTCAGGACTTCCAGTTGTTACATAGATAGTAATATAAGTGATGGTATATATACATACACACATTTTTATACACACACACACACACACACACACACACACACACCAGCCAGCCCTGAATGAAGTGTGTTTCTCCTGCACTCAGGCTGATCAAGATCCCACCTAACCCACCCACTGGACTAATAAGCTTCATTTCTTGCAGTCCAGCCCAGTTCACAGCAGTGTCTGGACACCCTGAAGGGAAAAGCAGACCTGAGTGGCAGCTGGTGCTCAATGTAGATAGGGTTCAAGTCCCACCCCCGACCTCATACCTCTGGCATCAGCCCAAAGGCCCAGAGCCTCCACACTCTGCGCATACACAGCAGTCCATCTTCTCTTCCCTTGTTTTTGGTTTATACTGTTGAGTTGGGTTCAGGCAAGTTGAAGGACAGCTGAAGCCTTCTGTTCTGGCCAGGGTGACTCTTTGGTATTGGTAGAACATCTCCAAACCTCCGACTGAACCCTGACAGCCCACCCTGGTGTTGGTCAGCAAAACTTCCCATCTTTTTTTTTTTTTCTCTCCTTAAAACAACAACAACATAGGAAGACCAGCATCTCAACTAACCTGGAGCCCTGAGATCTCTCAGACACAGAGCCACTAGCCGGGCAGCACACATCAGCTGATATGAGGCTCTAGACACATATACAGCAGAGGACTGCCAGGTCTGGACTCAGTGAGAGAAGACACACCTAACCCTCTAGTGACTTGAGGCCCCAGAGACTGCTGAGGTCTTTTGGGGTGGGAGTGGGGGGACATCCTCTTGGAGCCAGGGGAGGGGAGGAGAAATGGGATGGAGAACAGTGAGAGGGCAGACTGGGAGGGGGGATAACAACTGGACTGTAAAAAAAGATTAAGGAACAACAATAATAATACCCTTCAAAACAACAAAACAACCCTCCCAGACCCCAATAAAACAAAACAAAACAACCCCAAACATGGTTATGCAGCAACTGGTAAACACTGCTAGGGTGGATGTCAGAGCTCTTAAACCTATGGTCAGATTTCTGTCTGGGACATTGCAGACTACCCTGACAACAGTAAGGGTGCAGGAGCCTTCTTCTCTTTCCTTTTCTACCATGGGGAATATCTGATCATATAAAAATTCCAGATTAGGAAAATATGGGCCCCCTTAAAATCAACTATAATGAAACTTACTAAAAAGCCATGTGGGCCCTCAGCCCTATCTGTTCCCCCTTGCTCCCAACCCTGCACACCACGAGACTCTATAACAAAGTTTGACAAACCACCGGGCCAGCCTAACCCAACTCCTGGCTTCGTCATCCCTTTCTCCAAGACACCACCAAGAAAACAGGAATGTGAATAACCCCTTGACTGACCTGTAAACAGAAACAGCTTATATGATGATGTATTTCTTAACAAGCTTTCTTAGCATCTGCCATCAGCTTACTTAAGACCTCCTGGTCCAAGCTTTTGCTCTTGTCTTCCTTATTTCTCATCAGAGGATCACCAAGGACAATTTGCCATTTGAGACCCTTATTCCTGATTTCTGGTCAAAATGTTACAGAGAAAGAAGGGGCTGAGGAGCATTGATAACTGGGAGACAGGCTGAGCCACTTAAAAACAGTCTAAGTATTTATTTATTTAGAAGCAGCCATGGGCACCTCCATCTCAGGGACCCAGTTAAGAGGCATGAAATAGAACTTGAGGAAAGACTTTAAGCAAGGACACAGCACTTGTATTCTACAACCAGACAGACTTTGGGGTTGAGTATATAATTAATTGAGTGGCACAGATCAGAGTTAGGGTTTCCAGGTACCTGGAGTAAATCCCTGTATCAGCCCCAGTACCACCCACTCCCACAGAGAGTACCAAGAAGGCCGGGAAAGTTTTTTGTCATGCCAGGCATACAGGAAAATGACTTATAATAGGCTAGGAATTCAAAACGAACATGAAATCTCTTAAGAGAAATTGCAAGTGTCTCCAAGAAACTTAGGGAATGACATAGCTTGAAAAGACATTTTACTTTCTACAAACGTGCACTGATTTTTTTTAAACAGAATTGTTGAGGGCTACACTGATCAAGCATGGCTTTCCTGAAGGCCCTGGTGTATGGAGAACATAGATCCTTCTTAAAACTAGGAACATGCTTGGCTGTTCACAGCCTGGGACCAGGGCCCTGAGGGAGCTGGGAGCCACTGCTTCAGATCTTCAGGACCCATCTCTTCCCACAGTGTGGAGCTGTGGTTATCAGTCTCAAGGCCCCTGTGTGTTCATTCTGTAATGATCTTGAGCTGCCTGGGTCCCCCTTGTGCAACACTGCTTAACTTCCTGCCGACCTGGTCCCACTGTGCGATAGCTTCTCCTGACTCTGTCCCGTCTCTCCCATGGAAACAGTACATAGGTGCTGTGCTCAGTAGGCTTGCCCAACATAAGACGTAGCTTGTGCAAGACCTCCCAACCCCAGATGGTCTTACCTTCTGCCTTTATCCCTTTTTATCTTCTCATCTCCTAGCCCTCCATCTCTCAGGACTCTCACCCAAAATAACCCACTGGTCAAGGACAGGAAATAATAAGGGTTGCATTACATTAGATAAACCTGTGATCAGTGTGATTACTCCGGTTATGGCCTGCTTCGTTCTCACATGTTGTGGATTGAAGACCTGTTTTAAGGAGGTCTCAGGTCACCTTTGCAATTGTGTTTCAATCTTCTTCACTATGAATATTCTTAAGCTGATTTTCTGGAGGTTGAGAAAGTTTTTTTTTTTTATAAAGATTATGAAATTTATTTATTTATGGGTTTGTTTCTGTGAGGATTAATAATGAGGTCAAACTGATACTAGCCAAAGGAAAAATAGCCTGGATCTATGGAGAATTGTATTTAAATCATTAATAGGAATGTTCTGAAAATGCAAACACTAAAAACTCAATTAAAATCTGGATTTAGAGTTCAGAGATTGGGTCCTCTTAAACTCAGACACTGACATGGACAGACACACAAATACAGACAGACACAGACAGACAGACAGATAGACACACACACTCACACACCACATAAAAATCCCACATCTATCAGTAAAGGAAACATAGCTATTACAAAATATAGAATTATACTCATGCAATCTCTGCATGCATCATTGACAATAAATCTTAATAGTGATTTTATAAATTAATCTGTAAACAGCTATTGTTACACTTTCCATAGTTGCTGTTCAAAATTTGGGGCACAATATTACTGGTGCTTAATTTTGTCACTGCCAACTTCTAAATAAAATGGCAGACAGTACCAGATTCTTTCTCATTGGAAACTTGGGGCATGGTCTCATGCAGGGCCCATGGTAAGACCAGGTCACTACAGCAACCGGAGTTTCTGGGTAATGTTCAAGAGATGCAGTGCCGATACTGCTGCAGCCCTCCCTTCCCGTGCCAATGCCACTGTAGACTCTGTGTGGATGGGGCCAAGAACTGCCACTATGTGAGAATCCCAGTGGCTGTGGGAATGCTTTCACTCTCCATTCTTGAACTGAATTTGTCATGTGATATATAACTAATTCCATCACCAATGTAACCCAGTCAGAAAACATAAAGTTGGGAAAAGGTGAACATCTCCATCTCATGACTTTTGTGCTGTGCGGACCTCTGTTGTGTCACAGGAGTGCTGATGAAAAACAATTTATTTGACATCTCTCTGCCGGAGGCCTGGCAAAAAAATGTGCTCAGTATGTGTCAGGTAGACTTGATTCTGATAGTCCCTCATATTCCCGTGAAATGTAGCTGCACGGAGATTAAGCTTGGAGCTTGTTTTTGTATGGTCACATGAGCTATGGTATACAACGGAGTGATGAATTCTTGATGTGGAGGGGTGTGCAGTATGATGTTACCTTAAACTGGGCCTACTATACCAGTTGCACCTTAATGGTTTTTGTTTTAATTGTTTGTTTGCTTAGAATCAGGTTATAAAGACAGTGATTATTAACACAAGGGCTTCCCTGGAGGCATCTAGATTCCTAGAGAAGGGGAAATATAATTTGGCTCAGTTTCTAATGTGATTCTGGTACCTCACCACTGGTACATAGTGGGTTATTTCCAGAAGTTCTGAAGGCAGTATCCTGAAGTCCAGCCATGAAGTTTCAAAACATGTCCCAGTAAAACCACCACATTGCTTTGGCTCCATGACCATCACCCTAGACCAAGCTTTTGCAGTCCTTTCTATTTGAGATCAACCATCTCCTGACAGTACCTGCCTCCAGGAAACACCTTCCTCATTTCAAATAAAACATTAAGGTGTCAGCAATCTCATCAGGGTGCAGCTTATCCCACAGATCAAATCCCTCCTTCTTTAATTTCTCTATTAAAAACTACTTGGCAAGGCTATGTTCACAATACCTCATAACTCCTGGGGGATCTAGAGACTTCTGGCTGTGCCAAAGACTGTTCCCTGGTAACACCCTTGAAACGCCTGCTGCCCTGGCAGCCAATCATGTTACAGTATAGACATATCTTCGCACCAACCTAAAGTTATTTAAAAATAGATGGTATAATAGGCCAGATAGCCACCTCACTCCATGGGCTTTTACAACTCCAAGCTGCCCAACCCCCCATGGAACACTTTCTTGGTGTGCTTCTGATCTGGAAATATATTTTGTACTTCAATATGGACTGCTTTTGCATTTGCTATAACCCCTCTTATACTCATGGCACTGAACATCCGAGAGAAAAGGTCATTTTTGAAGCATATAAAGCATTTTGAGTTTTTCCCTTGCTTGAAGGACTCTCATGCATTGTATACCACTGAGCACACATCCCTTGGTGTGGCTCCCCACAGCACTGTGATCCATCCCTGGCCTACTTTTCAGACTTAGCCCTTTCTCTCTTCTGCTCACTTCCCGTGCTCTCAATGTACTTACTGGCTTTAATTACTCTTAATCACCACAAGCTTATTTCCTCTCTAGTACCTCTCTACTATAATATTCTCTGTCTCTGTGGTTTCTCATCATCACAGAGACTTTGTTTGAACCTCTGTCACTCAGTGATGGGGTCTCTTCTGTTACCCCATGGCCTATTAGACATGCACTTCAGTTTTCTGGATAACATTGACAGTACTGCCCTACATATCTTCGACACAGCCCAGAGTCACTTGGGATGGGATGCTCAATTGAGGGATAACTCAGATCAGACTGGTCTATGGGCACGACTTTGGGGGATTGTCTTGACTATTAATTGATGAGGCGTAGCCAAGCCCACTGTGGGTGCCACCATTCCCTGGGCGGGTGGTCCTGGGCTAACTAAGTTAGCTAAGTAAGCCTCTGAAAGTGAGCCATCAAGCAGTGTTTCCCCATCCCCTCTACTGCTCTTCCTTGACTGTGAACCGATGCCGTTGGAGGTGATGCAGGGTAGCATAGCAAGTTTGCCTTCACGTTCCGGTCCTGACATGAGTGATGGATGGCGATCTGAAAGCATGAGATAAAGTAAACCCCATCCTCTCCAAGCTGCTTCTGGTTGGAGTGCATTATGACAACAACAGAAAAGAAGCTAGGATGACTACCTTGTTAAAAACATTAATTTCTAAGTTGTTTGCTGCAGTGGGTTTTAAGATCACTTGAGTAGTCACTGTTACAGCCCTGGCCCCCACAAGGCACCCATTAGTTGAGTAAATGACTGCATGGGATTAGTCATCCTGATACCTCCCTCTCTCCACAGACATACTGCACATTCTTTTGAGCAACCATTGCAAACAGGCCTCTTTGGGAGAATAGGACCCCAAATACTACCACTTCTCTTGGCATCCCTAGATACTTTTAGTTGTTCTGGGATGTAGGGAAGGAGTTCAGCCTCCCTCTCTGTCTCATGGGAATTTTCATGCAGGTTTCCTTAGGTTTATAACTACTGACTGATGACAAACAATGGCAGTAATGACAATGCAACAGAAACCACGTTCACAGTTGTAGAAATCTAGCCCTGATGATACCAGGCAATAGACAATCCCCAGCAAAGACGTAAATCTGCTCTACAGGAGTGGGCCCAGTAGGACTGAGAGTTGGAAAAATACATGGATGCAGTTTAACTTCTAGAAGTGAAGCTGGAGAATATGAACCAAGCAGCTTTGATGGGATTTAGAATAAAATTCCGGGAGGACACCCTCACACAAATTTCTTTTCATTTAGAAAATTTCATCTCGTTAGCTGCTCCAGAGACAATGGTAACATTTATTGATTTATAAAGTCATCTTTGGGATTTTACCCTACCCATCTTGTTTGTCCAATCTCAATAACTTTTTAGAATAAATGAAATTTTAACCAAGTTTTAATAAAAATCATTCATTTTCATTATAAAATATATAGAGATCAAAGAACACACAAGCCATCCATATTTTTACTGCTCATATAATAACTGCTAGTATTCAATGTTTGCACACACACACACACACACACACACCCCACATATACTAATTTTAAACAAAATTTGAGTTTTAGCCATCCTCTTACTTCAGGATTTCTCCAGTTTCGTTAAGATGAGTCTAAAAACAAGGGCGTTAATGACTAAGAAACACTTAATCAAATGGCTGAGCCACACTTAAAGTACCTTCATTTATTTCTGTCACCGTTATTGGAAATTTAGGTAGAATTTCAATTTTTCACTGTCATATAAAATCTTGAGGTGATCACCCTTATCTGTAAATCCTCACTGCACCTGAGGTTCCTTTGGAAAACAATTCTGAGTAGTATTGATTAATCGCTGAGTGCATTTAAAGGGGTAACAATGCACACTTCAGACTGCTTTCCCCTGAATTGCACCAAGGTTTGTTCTCATCAGAAAACACCTATGGACGTCCCTTTCGGTGAGCCCTAACTAGCTTTTAAAGTTCCTGTCAGTTCAACGTGAAAGACAAACTGCTTATGAAATGCATCTCAACGCTTTTGGCATGAAGTTGCCCAGCTTTGGAAAGACATAGCAAGTCACTTGTGTTTCCTCATCTCTAAAGGAATGGCTTGCATCCCCTTTCCACTGCTCCATTTAAATCTGCATGCAGCATTCAGGGATTTGTACAGATTCTGTGAAGATGGTCAGCCATTTGCCAATCGTGAAAACAAGCAGCCCCCCTTCCCCAAGGTGCACACCATTGTCTACTTCCATGGCACCAGATAATCCTTCTCGTCCCTCAGGCCTCCATTCCCCAGCAGCCACCGGTCTCATGGCTCTTCTCTGCATTGTAAAGCCAACAACGGTAGCATCTCTATCTGCTTATTTAACTAATTAGCCATCTATACACACACAGTCATGTGAGATCCGTAACCTAGGAAACCATTTCTGTACAAGTCCTGGACAGGACTGGCACAATGGTGACCCTGCTCACAGACCCCCAGCAACACCTGATGCCAACATGGTCTGTGCCAACTTCCAAAATGTCTGCAGAGGTTCTTTCACCAGAGTCCATTTTCTGTAAGAAGGAAAATGCTATCGGATACAAACAACTTCTAGACAAGATAAATTCATTATGCATACAGATGGGGCTATTTTATATTACCTGGTACAAGCTGACACTGTATACTGAGATGAACAAGTAAGTAATTACGCATGAAAGTGATCACTGCAAATGTAAAGGTTTTTGGCAGACGTGATAGCCACTGAACATGTGTTATTGGTAGTGGATGTGTCAAATTATTTTTCTAACTCAACCATAACTGTATATGGATTACAGCAATACAGCATATTGCCGTATTCTAAAATACCAAAATATTGAAAGATATATCAGAAAATGATTAATGGAATATACTGTAAACCAAAGAAGTAACCTCCCAAAATTTAGTGTAGCTTATTATTTTTAAAAGATTTATTACTGAGTTGTGTGTATGTGCATGCTCACACATATGTGTGCACGTGTGCACATGTGAGCATATGTTCACAGAGGCCAGAAGAAGTCAGTTCCTAGAGCCAGCATTATAGGCAGTGGTGATATGCTCAGAGTGCTGAGAACTGACCTCAGGGGTTCTGGGATGGGGGTCTCTGCGAATGCCCCCCTAGCCACTGAGCCACCTCTCTATCCCTCATGCAGCCTATTCTCAGTGAAGAAAAATGGGAATTTGAGAAACATTTCTGAAATAGAAATCATACAAGTGTAACCTGAAGGATCCATGCATATTGGAATAAACAGGGCTGTTTGGAGAGCCCGCGGGGAAAGCTGGTGGCCCTTTTGTACTGGGCTGGGAACTGAGTGGTTAAGGCTGATATGTGCTCTTTCTAAGACAGAAACAAGCAGAGGACCGCTGAGTGTTCCTTTGGATAGTGAGTGATTTGGTCTTACAGTAGGTGGCCCAGAATACCACCTCTGACCTTAAGGTCACATGCATCATTGTATTCACCATGATATATTTTGCTCCTCAGGGTAGAGCATCTCTTTTGTAGCCAACTGGCTACTGGAATCGTGTTTTGTCCAGCAGAGTAAAGGGGGGGGGGCTCTGTAAAGACAATGTAAGTATACAGCAGCAACTCAAGCGGTAAAACGTCATTTTGCGTCGCCACTAAACAAACAGAACACAGCACACGCTGGGAACATAAATCCGCTCTACCCTCAGGTGGGAAGGATTGCAAATGCATGCACACTGGAGAGAGCGAGGGATGAAGAACTCCTCTCAGAATTCTGTCTTATGGGTTTTTTCATCATCATGGAAGTATTGCTTATCTTGAAGAACAGCTCTCGATGCAGTCATTTTCTGTACTGTGCCCGAGCGTAGCCTCCGACAACTCTTAAGTAGAACAAAGTATAGGAGAGAGGGCCCTGCGAGTGAGCGCAGAGCTGCCATTATTCTGTGGTAATGGCTCACTGCTGGAAGGCGAATCAGTCCTTTCTCGGAGCTCTGGCCAACACAGAGACAGAGGCTTCCCTTCCCTTTTTTCCTTTCTTACAACCTCCCGTATTCCAAGTCTGTATTATACTTTCTAATCTTCCCTCTACTTATGTTTCAGTGAAAAACACAATTGAAGTATTTCACTCAACAAGCGGAGGAGTTTACAAAGGAAGCAGGGCCCATTTTACTTCCAAATATCAAGGCCCAAGCCCCCACCCTGTATGATTCAGCACAAAAAGAGGAAGTGGGAACACACCCCAGAGAGGGGCAAGTGATGCCAGGTAAGATGTGCTGCCTAGTTAAGGAGAACAGGAGGCTGGGGAGTGTCTTCTGAAGCTATCCCCAGCCATCCTCCCTTTCTCAGCACCAAGGACAGCGTCTTCCATAGTGACTGATTTAAGGCTCTTCCACTAACTTCTCCAAACAAACAGGGCAGAAAACTCTTTGTCAGCATGCTGCTGGTTTCTTTGTGTGTGCACGCACACGTTGCATGGGCACATGCAGAATCAGATACTTGGCATCAGGATGCCCTCAAACACCTTCTACTTTAGTTTCTGAGACTCTCTTGAAACTGGGACCTCACTGTTTAGGCTACAAAGACTCGATGACTGGAAGGTGAACTTCCACCTGTCTCTGTCCTTAGTGCTAGGTGACAGGTGTCCCCTACCACGCCCAGCTTTTACATGGGTGCTGGAGTCTGAGCTCTAGCCAAAACCTGCACATATGGACCAAATGATTGTGGATGTGGCTGGGGACACAGTGTGCCCAGATCCTGCACACTTTGTGGTAAACACTTCGGTGTGCTTGCCTACCTTGCTGCCCCTCCCCTTTAGATTTGTGCACAGACTGGAGGGAAAATGTTACAGTGTGGATGGGAGCTCTAGCTTTTATTCACTTAGAGGAAACAAAGAATGACAAGAATGAATCTTGAAGATAGGGTTCTCTGTTGCTATAGATACAGCTGTACCCTACTGATGATTGAAATAGGAGCATGTCTGGAGAAACCTGTCAGGTGCTTTCTGTGCGAACACCATTGTGTGTGTTAGACCTACTTACAAGGGTCAGTCTCTCTGCCTTGCCTTCTGATGGGATCAAGAACGGCGACGGAGCCCAGAAGGACAAGCTGAAGCCACCAGCCCCTTCTATACTTCCTTTGCTGACAGTGTCTCTTCATGGAGCCCCACTGGCCTAGAACTCACTATGTCGACTTATTTTGTGGTCTTTGTCACCCAAATGCTGGAATTTAAGGTGTGAGTCTCCATGCTAATCTAATGCAATACTGTTTTAGACTCAACTTTTCTTGCAAACAGAAATTTTTGGATGAGTCACCCTCTTAGGAGGTACTGACTTCACAATTTTAAGTCTTCTTTGCTTCTATGCTAAGCACAGAATGAAAAGAATTACTATGCTTATAAAATAGTAGGAAAAGGCTCCTCTTTGTAGCACCATTTTGAAAATATGTATTTACTAGATGTATGTTTGCATTATATTGTAATATGTGACCTCTAGTCATTACCATGGGAGTGTTGGGACAGTGGGGCTCTGCTTGTGGCTCATCTTGACTCTCTACTCTATGCCTTTAAAGTAACTGTTTAGTGAGACTCTACAATAATCTTCTGGTTGGGATGACCTAAAGCTCTGCAAATCCTCCCCTCATAAAGGCCAGGCCTCATTTGAAATCAAACTCCTTGCCGAGAAGTTAAGTATCTAATTTAATATTCAGGACAATGTGTCCAAAATGTTGTGGGGTTTAAGTTTTGCAAGGAAGTAGGAAGCCTCAAACACCAGACTGGAGGACAAGCATAGAGGAGAAAGCTGTATAAGGTCTCATTAAGGTGTCACATCCCTCTAAGGGTGCAGACATATCCAAAGAGGTAGAATATGCCCACAGAAACCCAACATATCAGCATGAAAAACACAGTGTGTGTGGTGGGCTGTGGGCTGAATTATGACTCCTGTATCCATCCATTTAAGTCCTATGAAACGGGGCCTCTGGGAAACATGGTTAAGTGAGATCATAGGTTTTTTTTTTAACCCAGGAGGATTGGCATCTTTATAAGAGAAAGGGGACCCCCACTGCCATGGGGCACAGTGAGAAGGTGGCCAGTGACAGTCTAGCAAGGGAGCCCTTACTCAGTCCATGACCTGGCCAGAGCTGGATCTCAGATATGCTGTCTCAGAACCACCATATCTGCTGGTTCAGTCAGTCTATGGCATTTTGTCATGCAAACCCTAGCAGACAAATAAAGGAAGATATAATCGCTTTATAATTATATTTTGGCATAATTAGAGAAAGTGAAGAAATATATGTGGAATTTTTGTATTATTCTTACAACTCTATGAATCACTATCGAACAGGCATGGGGCTCAGCTCCTGTTCTAGATTTACCTCTGGGGTCACTCACCCCACCGTCCTCTGCCACCACACAGTGCTTATCGACTGGTCAGTCTAGCAAGTCCAGATAGAAATGGTGTCTATAGCATTGTGTGTGTACCTAATGGCAGCACCCGGCATTATAGGGGCTGTCAGTGTCTCAGCCTCACTGGGCGATGTTATGTTTCATGTATTGCATTGAACAGACCCTGACAGGACATGAGGCTTTACCTGCATAGCTGCAGAACAATGCAGAAAGTCCTCTGTTCACCACTAAGGATGAACGAGATAAGCTTTTGCAACCCTGTGCTTTTAGAACATTTCTCTTCCTTTCTGCAGAACCAGCACTGGACAGGTGCCCAGTGAACATCTGCTGGAGTAATAATTGCACTGGATTTCTTTCCCTTTTCTTAAAAAGCATTTTGATTTAAAAGTGTGTGTGTGTGTGTGTGTGTGTGTGTGCCTGAGAACATGTAGGAGCTAGAGTTACAAGCTGTTGTGAGATGTTACATTATGGATGCCAGGAACTAGATATTCCTGCACAAGAGCAGCAAGCACTCGGAACTGCTGAGCTCTCTCTCCAACCCCTAATTAAAAAAAAAAAAGAAAGAAAGAAATATGGACTCGTGACTTTAATTTTCAAAAGCATACCTTGGTTTAAACTATGACACAACCCAAGGATCAATGGCAAAGTTTGGTGTCAGTGATGTGAATATTTGCATATTTCCAAGCCATGGCTTATCCCTGGAGATCAGTCTTCCTGTCTACTGCTAAGATCAGAGGAACAGAATGTGCATAAAGAAGAATGGAGCCACACCTGGCAATGATGGATCTACCCAGTGGACTCACAGCATGCTTCTGTTGGGTCTCACAGTAAGCTCTGGAGGACGAAATTTCTGCACTGTGCTTTCAGCAGCTGGTGATGTCAGTGAGAATGGCTTTGCAGTCAGGTACCTTGGCACTGGCTTGCCATCACCCAGTCAGAGAACACTGCCATGTTCACCAGGCAGTATGAAAAAGCTAACCTTCATTTTTCACTGTGTCTGAACATTTGCCCACAAGGCCCACAGGAAAGCCCTGTAAGGCTTTCTGCTGGTGTTGAGGGAGGAAACGCTGATGTTACCCAAAACTGTATTAGCAGAGCCACAGGACTGCATGTGGCCTGATTAATCTTATGAACTCAGCATTAACATACTGCTGGAACATAATGCCGATTATCCATTTAAGAACAGCCAGCACTAACTGCCTAGAAGCTCAAAACTGGCTTCATAAGCAACAACTTCATCTGCCTATTCTAACTTTCTCTTCTGAAGAGAAACAAAGTTTCCGAGGAGTGACTCAGAATTTCACAGTGATAAAAAACCAACACATTTATGCTTTCCTGTCTTCTGTTTCTCATTATGAATAAGTCCCTCCAACAATTTCAAGTGTTGGAAAGCAAATAAAAATGTGTCTGCAATTATCAACTGGCTTATTGTCGACCATGCTTCATAGACACCTAGTTTCTGACACGGCACTTGTATGACTCTCTAATTTCCTAAAACAGTAATATGGAAGTGACTGGTAATGTTGTCACCAAAACCATTTTTAAAGCCTTAAATAGTTCACCTTATTAGATGGAACACTATTCTGAAGCACACAAAGGCATCAGCAGCTGTTTAATGTGTTGCTGTCCACAGAAGTACCGATAAACAGTGTTTCTTAACACTTGCTGTGGCTACAAACTGTTCTTATCTCTCAGAACAAAGCAGATTTAAATATATTTTTTTAATCTTGGCATGCTGGGAGTGAGGATTTTGGGGAGTGTTCTACAAAATGCATTTCTAATGGGCCACTTAGAGATAATCAAAACTGAAATGGCCAGTGGCCCACAGGGGTCCCTATTTCCACACCCTCTCACCAGGTGTTTGTTGGAGGCATAAGATTGACACACTAGGGGTATTTCCTTCCCACCACTCCCTGGTGTGACTTCTCATTCCTGGATGCTTCAGACTGTACTGACGTGATATCATGGTTCAGGGACAGTGGCTTCTAACTTAAGTTCATAAGAGGGGAAGTGAGGACAATCCTCTGGCAGTATGAGAACCTGCCAGGATCTTGTGCGGTTGAGGACCATTGATTCTGCAGTCTCTAAATTGGTAGGCATTCCTCCAGATTGATTTTTGGCATGATTGACTGGTCTTTGCTATAAACTGTAGCTGTCATCCAATATGAAAACTAAGCTGAATGCCAGCTTCCAGCCTGTTGCCAATAACCCCCTCCAGTGGCACCGTTCCTGGACAGCAGGGAAACTGCAGGCCAGCGCTGCGTGCCAAATCACAGTTCCTGAATTTTGTAGAGCCAGCGAGCTAATAGGGGTCTCTCTGCCTACCTTGCAGCAGCAATACTATACTTCTCTTGAAAGAGCTCGACATGTCCGAGTCTACCCCTCGCTACTCAGCTCTGTAACAGCAACAGCACCTCAGAACTAAGTATTAGACTTCACCTGGGTCAGAGAGGGACTCTGATTGCTTAGATCACACCTGTAGTAAAAACCTTGATGACCCTAAGGCATATCATGCCAGGCCTGCCTTCATACTGCTGGGAGCAACTGATATACCTACCAGGACCCAATCCCAGAGTTCCTACAAAATGTTGATGTAACGGAAACTCAGTCCTGGCTGCCTGCGATATGCACCTGACAGTACAGTTCCTACTCTAGGGACTGCAGTTCCCACAGTGACAGGTGCTTAGGGATACCTAGCTCTTTGATGGCTTATCTAAAAGAGGTCCATCCATTGGCCAAGCGCTCAGCCGAGGAGCACCAGCCAACCCCAGGCTGAGGATCCTTATTCTCAAAATTGAAAATCTAAAATACCACAGAATTCAAGCCGTTCTGGGTGTTGACACACTGCAATAAATAAGAACTTGCGCACCGATCCTCACCCGATGGTCTGTAGGAAGACATCAAGCATCCTAAAAGATACTACGTCGAATTACGTTTATTAGCAGCCCTGAGTTGCTGGTTTACGCCTTGGAATCACTGCCAATAGAGGTCAATATGTACAGGGAAATACTCTCAGAATCTGAAATTGAAGCATATCTGGTCCCAGCACTTTGGGTAAGAGGTGTAGATGCTGAGCCTGTAACAACAGAACTGCTAACAAAGCTTCGGGGGGGGGGGGCAGGGAGATCAAGCATCTTTCCCAATTTGCTTCTAATATGATGTCATGGCTGAGTGAATGTTTCTCTTTGACTGTCCCTTCATCCATCCTAAATTGATGATGGGCCAAGCGCTGGCTGATTCTGTCTGAACATTCCCTTAATTGCTGAACATTTTTACAGGCAGCCATCACTGAAATGACCTTATTCCAGTCTTCTACAACAGAGCCCCAACTAACCACGCACTTGAACCAGAGATCTGAATTAGTTCCTGAAGCACACACACATGAAAGGCTTCTGGACCTGGGCCTCCCTGAACAGAAAGAAAATGAGACTGTGTGAGTTAAAAATGTCGACTCCATTTTCCTCTGGCTCCTTCCCATTACCCTTGGCCAAAGCATGGATAACGATACTATAGTTCTTGAGAGGTTTCTGTACAGAAAATGTCCTTTTTGAGAGGAAGTCTGCTCAAATGTGGAGTCCTGCCCTTGGGGCTATCAGGTGTCCAGGAGAGACCATTTCTCAAAAGCTCCTTCTTGAATTCTGAGATGGGGGAATGGCATGCCCAACCCTCACAATTGTAAAAAGGGCTCTTGCAGCTTGGATCTGACAAAACAGAGAAAATGACCCAAGTTCTGGGCTAGCAAACACTATATCATTCTTAGTCCATGGCGGTCCCAGATAGGAGTGTATAAAACCATGCAGTATTTCAAAAGCAAGAAAAATAAAAACACACACACAGAAATGTCATTGAGAATTGGATTTGTACATTTCCTCTGCGCAGGGAGGAGATGTTGGCTAGAAATAGCTGTAGCTGTACTGTTGCCTGTTCATATTATTTCTGAACTGACTCTGCCATAAATCACAGTGGGCCTGAAGTCACAACAAATAAAAATAAGGCCTTGTGAGCGTGAACAACTCCCTACAGCTCCCACAGAGGGTACAAAGTTCCTAGGCACTAAGGAGGCAGCTCTCAGTTTCTAGTTTAGAGTTCAGCATGTTCTTCAAGTCCTTTGTACTGGGACTGGAGAGTATGGCTCTATGAATAAATTTCTGCACAAAGAACTTGCTGGAAACAGAACCATGATACTTTAATGGTCTCATTTTTTCCCCACATGTTGTCTATCCATCATGACCACCTTTCTTATAATTACTTTTCTATCAAACTCAAAACTCTGTTGGATAAAGTATGTGGCACATTTGGACCAGGCTATCTTGGTTCTCTATGTGGCTGTGACAGGTACTGCTAGCTTTTGAAAGAGGCAAACTAAGTCCCAATGGCATAACTTGTCAGCGTGTGTTTTTTTGTGTGAAAGAGGGAGATTACCAGAGCAGTTGGTTGGGTGAGTACGGTGGCATCAAGAGGAGGTGGCCCATGAAGTTTCAGTTTCAATGAAAGATTCCTAATGTAGGTTGAGCTGTAGGATCCACACACATAGAATATAGGGAAAAGATGAAGGCAGCTGGCAATGAAAGTCCATTTCCAATGACCTTCTAAGGGAGGCATGTGACATGACATCATCACTGAGTGTCCAATGTTGATACAACTCAATCGTGTACGGTTAGTACGACCTGGTGCTTTTCCTACTACGGTTTCCATTAGGAGACAAAACTCAAAACTTTGCGTGTCTGAGACAAGATAGGAAGCACGGAGCATTGCAGGAAGACAAGCCAAAGCACAGTGCCATGTGGTAGAGCACCCTGAGGCTGGGGTACGCCATGCTTGCTATGGAGGTGGGTAGCTCCTTCCCTCCTCACCTTGCTGCGTAGACAGCTGCTGGGCTCTGCCACCCAGGAGGCACTGATCCCTCATCTCCATTCTGAGACTTAATTGTAGCAGGATGCTGCTGCCAGATGCTAACTGGCTGTTGTTCTCAGCCTCTCTGTTCCCCACATATTGGGCTCCAACTGTGAGCATTCCCTGAGTCTGCAGGAGAGGATCCTGTGGGGAGAAGGCATCTGGCTACAGGCTGCGGGACAGCTTACACTCATTCCAGCTGACCACAGCTCACATGGGGTAAGAAAATCCTTAGCTGACATTAAATCATGGTTTTTAAAGGCCATTGGGAGATACGGATGGTTTGTTGACTTGACTCTTCTGAAAAGCAGATAGTTAGAAAGGCAGCAAATAGCATGATCTCAAAGCCTTCCAAGCCTCTGGAAGAGAAGTCAGCTGTCTTACCATAGCTTTCTCCCCCCCCCCAACTTTCTAATTAAAAGTTCTCAATTCGCTATTGCTGTTTTTGTTGTTGTTTGTGTTTTTGTTGTTGTTGTTTTGTTTTTTTTGTGCTTGTCTGCCTGCCTGCCTGCCATGGCCAGCATTAAGGGTCTCAAGGGGAAGTGGCTGCCTGTCGGAAAGCCAAAGCTTTGAGGAAAATGTGAAGGAGCTAGGAACTGGCTCTTAGGATGGGTGCCATGGCCAAACCAGACTGCATTACTCCTTCTGAGGGCAACAATATCACCATCATAGTGGGGGCACTCTGAAGATGACGTGGTTTTCTCGTGCCCTGCAGGGGCAGTTTGATGAAACTACAGCTGATTGCAGAAGAGCTCAGCTGGTCTCTATCTTGTCATCACAGATGGTCCCCTGGTCCAGCAGCAGCAGTGGGATAGGAAGGAAAGCACAAGAGGAGAGCTGAGGACTGGGAGTGTTGGCTGTGTCATGAACAGTGTCACCTGCACTCAGGTGGAGTGAGGGGTTCATCAGCCTGGACAGGAGTTAGCTTCAGGTCGGAACTGCTTCTTTTCATTCATTCTATTTTCCATGACTGTGCTCAATTACCTTCATCACAAACACTTTACATGAAACCTATCTCGGAGTGTTGATTGCCCTAGGATAGTTAGTAAGTCAACATGTGTGTGCTCATTCATTCAGAGAAAGAATCTCAATTCTACGGAAGGAAAATATGTTTACCTAATCCCCTTCACCTATCGTCAGCCACTGCTAATTAGTATTCTCGATCTCTCCTGCGCCTCCCTCCTTCTCTCCTTTCCCTTTCTCTCTGTAAAAATATGTGTACATATATATGTATGTATGCACGCATGAGTCTTCACTGAAACATATAAAATGTCTAAGCACTATTACTATCTTTAAATACCATGTCAGCCTGATGGAAACACAGGCTACTCCACCATTAGAAGAAATGCGAAGTTCAGTGTTAGCTGCAGGTCTGAGACAGGCTGGATGCGAACATGGAGTTTGAAGACTGGCAGGCTTTGGAACATTTAGATGCTGGGTTTTTGGACACAAAGTCTCATCTAGAAAAGCCTATTCATATATTATTCTAACGCTTCCCTTTCCCCTAAATTGACTTCTGGTTCCAAGAATTCAGATAAAAGCCACATAACCTGTAATAGTATCAAATAAGAAAAGAATGATTTTTAAAGACCATTTAGCATAAGACCTACATTCTGTACAACCAACGTTTTTAAAGAGTTAATTATTTTTATTGTATGTGCTTGGGTGTTGTGAGAGTGCACCATGTGTGTGCCTGGTCTCCAGGGGAACCAGATGAGCACCTCCAATCCCTATAACTACACACAGCTGTGAGCCAACAGCTGGGAGCTGGGAACAAGTCCCTGGGCTCCTGTGTGCTTTCAACCCCTGAGCCAGCTCTCCAGGCTTGCCTCGAATGTTTTTGTCTGCTTTTAGTTTTCTTTATCTGAGCTCTCACATGGCATCTTAAGTCTTCTAAGCCTCCTTTAATCTATAGTGGTTGTCCACTTTCAAAAAAATTGAAAAGTGGAGTTTAGGTATTCCACATGCTCTCCCCTCAAGGTAATGGATATGCTAATTAGCTGAATCAGCCATCCCACAATAAATACTTATTTCCGAGCATATATGATACAAACTTTAGTCATTAAAACTTTTAAGATACTACTAACCAAACAACCAACCAACCAATCAAACAAACAAACAAAAGCAATAAACCTGGCCATAATTTTCTAAAAGGTTGGTCTTGAATACATTTTAAGTACAACACTGCTCATTTTATTTTTCAAGTATATAATTAACAGTAAAGGTGCTTTCTGATCATGGGATGATATATCTCTCAATTTATCTCTGAATCCAGGGGTCTCACAGTAGTGAATAATACACAGAAATAATTGCTGTCCAGTGAGCTTCAGAAAGGCATTTTCTGTGAACTCACCTGGATGTGGCCACTGTTGGCATCTTAACCCTGGACTGTTAAACTAAAAGTGATATATCTTTTATTAATGTAATACAATTTTAAAATATTGATGCTCGTATGTCATCCCTGGAGATTCTGGGGAGGGCTGGAGTAGAATCTGAATCTCTGTTCTAAGAAAAAAAAAGAAAGAAAGAAAAGAAAAGAAAAGAAAAGAAAAGAAAAGAAAAGAAAAGAAAAGAAAAGAAAAGAAAAGAAAAAGAAGGAAAGAATGAAACAAGCATCCCAGGCTTCAGAGGCACCACCTCATCGTAAAGGAAGTAGACCACACATGTTCCATTGAATTTTGTCCATTAAACTAGTTCTGAGACTAAGAGAAATTTTACAGTTATGATTATCCACTCAATGGTCTTTCTTCTTTACACAATTGCGTGGCTTGCACTGTTCTCTGCACTGGGCACGAGGGCATTATTTACAATGGCTATTTTCCTTCACATCCCAGCAGTGTACTGCTTGTTATATGGGAGCCTGAGGCAGCTGCTTCACCATAGATCAGCGCTAGTCACTTACATCTCGCCTGCATTGTTGGCTCCAAAATTATGGGTTGGTACAGTGTTCTGGAATGCAGAGCAACAGAGGAGGACAAACAATTCCAGCTGTGCACATCTTTTGTATCAAGTGTGGGAGGGCCCTTCCCTCCGACTACATGGTATTCAAATTTTAAGCACAACCACCGCTAGCTTGATGCTGAACTGCATGCCCCTGGATTTTGTTTAAATCTTGTTTTTATGTCTTCAAAATGACACTCTATGCTCAACATTTCCTCTTGTCCCTCCTCAAATAGCTGAGCCATGAGGACATGAACAAAATTAATTTAAATTTCTAGATTTAGGGATGGGGAACTTCTGAAAGTCTCCTCAGCTCATCAAATGAGATACATTTTTTTTTTTTTTTAGCTCACAGAACAGGAAGGTTATGTGTTTTACAAATGGTTGGAAAGGCACCGGGGGTGGGGGTGGGGGTGGGGGCGGGAAGAGACAGCAAATATAAGCGTTTGAAATTGCCATCTGCAGAATCCCCAAAAGACGTATGTAACAGAACTTGATGTACTACTATTCGGTATTCACGGTAGGGCAGCATTTTTTTTTTTTTTAGAATAAATAAGATATGTAAGATTGTTTAGTGTATTCAGCAAGCGTAAATACATTTATATGTTCGACTCTGCTCTACATTTAACAGCACGGTGGGGTTTCCCAGGGGCTTTCTGATATAGTAATAACGACAGACAGGAAATTAGTTAAATTCTCATAAGAACTGAGAATGTCAAGGTAGGTATAGAGGTGAGCCAGAGACCCAGTGATTCTGACGCTTCCAACGAGTGCCCCCTAAATCCTCCTCCTCCTTCTCCTCCTCCTCTAAAACCCAGGAAATGGGTTTCCTCTGAGTTCCAGGTATCTTTTAAAGAAGTATCACCACATTGAGTATTGCAGGTGCCTCAGCAAAGAAAGACCTGTCTTTTCATTGGCTCTGTTGAGGGAAAGTGGGCTTGAGGTATTGGTTCAGAGAAGCTGGCACAGGTACATCTTCCCCTGGGGGGGGGGGGCTTAGTCTCAGTGTCTGCCAAAGATCCACCAGAGCAAACATCTCAACTCAAGACGCTTCTCTCCCAGAAGATGCACACAAGCACTGGCAGAGAAGCAGGGCTGCTCGAGGCTGGCCTCCTCCTGCATTGCCTGGCTCATTTCCTCTCACTCATGTGGTCCTGAGATGGCCAGATGCTCTACCTCCTAAGGCCACTCTGCCCTGCTGAGCTTGTTGATCTTTGTTTGTTTTTGTGGTGCTGGGGATAGAGGCTAGAGCCTTGTGAATTCACAAGCTGTCTGCAGTGAGCTACATCCCCACTCTCTGGTCACTGCCTCTGCAGCAGGCTCACAAAAGGAACTTTTGTCCACTGAAGCTGGCCCTGCCTTGTTCTCTTCACTATATGTGTTCCCCAGCCTTACAGAAGTCTAGACTCACTTTTGATGCCTGAGATGGCTATGCCTCCTACAGCCTTGCTTTAGCTGACTGTTCATTTAAACAACGTTTCTCAGTGTAAAGACTGGGGTATACCTGAGGAATGCCAATGGTGCCTCCAGACCCACTTTCCTGTGGTTGGTCCTTCGGAGAATACAATTTGATGTAACTTTCGAGCCTCCAAAATTTGTTCACTGTTTTTTTCCCCCACAGTGCCTGTGGAACACTGTGCAATGTGTACTGTTAGATTAGCTCTAGCTTGAGTGTTAGGTTAGCTCTACCCTTTCCTTTCAGTGCTTGGTGATGGACGTGACTTGACAGCTGTGACCTGTGTGTATCCTCAAACCTCACGTTTTTGAAACTGAATCTTCAGTGGAGTGATGCTGAGGTCATGAGGGCTTTGCCCTCATCCTGACGACAATGCTGGCACCACAGGAATGGGTTCCCAAGAGAAGCTGGACTTGGTATCTCCCTCCCTGGTCTCCTGGGTTCTCTCTGGCCCTTTTGCCATGGGATGAAATAGCTCAAAAGCCCTTGTTAGATGTGGGCCCCTCCATCCTGGCTTTCCCAGCCCTATTAATTATGAGTAGCAAGTCTTGGCTCTCTGCAAGTTACACACTCACGGGGCTGTTGGTTTTAGCAGCACAGAACAGACACAAGGTACAGACTTAGTATGCTAACTACCTGAGAGCCCAACTCCTACTTTTAGGACTCTACTTTCCTAAGCACAGTAGCCAGATTTCATGGACCACGGGCAATCAATGTTATTCAGTCTGTGTTCAATAAAGCAAACCAAGTTTTAGGCACTAAGGATATCTGTACCTTGTTTCTGTTCTCTGTCCAAAGATATCAGTCTGCTTATTACCTTGAAGGACAGAATAGGGCAGGGCCAGGTAGGGAAGGGAGAGAAGAGGAGAGGGGAAGGGAGGGGAAGGGAAGGGAAAGGAGGGGAGGAGAGGGGAGAGCTCTGATTTCCAGGGATTCTTAGCTGCTTGATTCTTGATTTGTCTTCTGTTCAGTTAGATCCTCTTAAATTTGATTTATCTAAAGCTATTAATTTGGCAGTAGGTTCTCAAAAATGAAAAAGAGTCCCTAGCCCACAACAAGCTTCTGGAATCTAAAAGGAGGACATTAAGTTATTATCACTTAAAGAAGGTATGCCCAGTCACCATGAGGGGATCCAGTATCTACATGGCCCAACTATGACACCCTAGGCTCCAACACACCCAAAGCAGCAAAGCCAAGTGATCACAGGTTGAGGTGGCTGAAGCTGAGGGATAAACCAATTCCTTTAGTTAATTACCTATGTTTTTTGTCATGTTGGTACAAAGCTAACTAGCAGTGTGCCCTCATTTTTCCTTTGTTGCTGTATTAATACCTGACATGACCAACTTAAAGGATTAAGGACTTATCTGGCTCACATTCTAGGACAAAGCCCATTATCATGGGATGATCAAGGAGGTAGGAGCCTGAAGTAACTCCCACACTGCATCTGCAGCAAGATAGCGGAGAACAATGAGTTGTCACAAGCACATAACAGTGGTGCTCGGACTGCTTTCTCCATTCTTATACAATTCAGGAATGTATACAATCTAGGGAATGGTACCACCCACAGTGGTTTCCCATCTCAACTAACACAGTGAGGACAATACCTCCAAAAATGCCCAATCTATACAGTCCCTCATTTGGAAGCCTCCTAGATTGTGTCAGGTTGACAATTAAAATAATCACAGAAGGTATATAAGAACTGTGGGAAAGAAACATGTTTTTCTGTTTAATCTGAGCCCTCCCCCCCAAAAAAAAATCCATCCTGACACCACCAGCACTTTCACACTACAGAGCAGGATACTGTTAATAAAGTGGTCACTGGCTTAGTGAACCCATAGAGAACAGCAGACTCTGTTGATTACTGAGGGTGCGGCTACCACTGGGGAAGGTCACTGACCTAGATCCCGCCCCCAACTGGCTTTGGTACTTTGTTAATTAGAGCAAGATCCATCACCAGTAATGACTGGCACTCAAGCAGCTGACTTCCCCTCTCTCCTGTCCTTCCTCCAACGGTCATTTGGATGTTCAAAGGACTTCACAAATTACCACAGTGCGGACGATGATGGCCACTCTGGCTCCTCTTATTAACAGTATCTTTGGGGTTAAGCTACAGATGGATAGCATCCATTGCGTAATGGGAGTACTGAATGTAGATACTCAATATTTCTCACACAGTGAAATCCTCAACCCAGGATTCATCATAGTGACTGTGCTTAGAGTACATGAATACTTGTGGGAATGAGAGGAAGTTTCAAGGTCTTCAGCACTACCAGGTCCATCCCCCTACCTCTGGGCATATGAGTCTTCAACCACCAAAGAAAGGCGCTTATTTACAACACCGATTTCAGAGGCTGCAGCAGCTGGAGATCACACAGGCTCCCTTGTTAACTTGTTCCTTAAGGAACTTTAGAGTGTGTCTAACTGCAGAGGCTCTCTTTAGTATATTGCTATACAATAAGCCATTCACCAGTTGCTCAAAATACAGGATGATTTTCCCCGAGGATGACCGTCGACGGCATGACCTCATACATTTTTAAATTTCCCAGTTTGACTTTGGATGGACTAAATCTTTAACTTTTAGCACTTAGCAAGCACTGCATCTCTTCACTGACACGCAGAACCCTTGCTGTTTAAAATGCTGCCTTCCCTTTTGTAGTTAAGGAGGAACACAGGCCTGTTCTTTACTCTTGGGCATCTAAGAATAAAAAGCAGCTAAGAATGCACACAGCAAGGGGGTAAGCAGGCCATAGATAGGTCGCTTATCCATTTTTTTTTTTTTGACAAGAAAACCTAGTTCTCTCTGAGATGGGCCTGGGAATGTTCAGTGGCTTTGCCATTCTAACTGGAAACCATATGCAACTACTCCCAGTCCCTCTGAGGTCCTCAAGCGAGGTGGCCTTGCTGTGGGAGATCTGATTCCTGTGGGCTGAGCAGTCCCAGTTAGAGTTCACTGGGACTAAGCACTTGGCTTAAGGCATGCATACATGAAAATCTTAAAACAAGACAATTATATACTGTCTACTTTAATTCCCGGTTGTGAACGGTATAAATTGCAAAGAGGGCATTTGCAGATTGTTAGTGTGGCCTTTAAAATGCTATGAAGATGAAACAAAAGTAAAACAAAGTGAATATACATCAAAGCCTCTGTAGCATATTTACAATCACCCCCTCTTTTTGTTAAAACTTCAATTAAAAAAAATAAAAAAGCAACCAAACTTTAAATACATAGCTTATCTGTTGAATTCCCTCCAGTTGCGAAGAGTTTTATTGAAATCTTTAGTAACATGCAGACGTCATTTCCTTACTTTAGATTACCACAGGTCACTGAAAAGCTGAATAATAATATTGCAAATTAATTTTTCTCGACTCTGGGTATAACGACCGTAATTAGCAGCAAATCCTTTCGCTCTATTTGCATGAGCTGAATTTTCCTTAATTACTCTGCAGTCTAATTATGGAGCTCAATCTAGAGAACTCACAAAAGCCAGTGAGGCAGAAAGCCGGAGACAGCAGATCCTGAGTCCTGGATTTACTGCTCCGGAGTCCTTAGTAAACCAGTTGGAACGGGCTCCATTTGTGAAGGCAGGCATTAGCATGGAAGCTGTGTCAGGGCGAAGACGCACGGCTCTGGCCGGCCATGCTAATGGAAAGTGATATTGGGTTTACTAATTCAGATAAGGCTGCGCAGATTGCCTTTTCTCCAATGCACAGGGACTGTCAGCAAAACAAATGTGCGGCCCATGTTGCAATTAATTTGATTCTTGTTCCTCTAAGGCTGCACTTGTAGATTTAATTAAGCTTCCGCACACTGGGCACACGCAGGAGGGATGGAAGTTTAATGGCTTCGTTTGAATGCAAGTAGCTGGCGAGGTTATGATTTGAACAGTAACGGCAATCATAAGACAAAGATGATTTTAATGGGAAAGTATGTTTCTTCTTCCTTACCTGCATAGCAGGCATTTTTTTTTTTAATTTTAATGAGAGATAGCAAATCATTCTTTCTCCTCAGCTGTGTCCTCCCCGTGCTGGTTGAGTTGTGAGTCCTGAGGTAATGCTCCTACGATTTGATGATTTCTTTCATCAGAATAGCGCTAACAGCTTCCCAACACTTGTTCTGAAACCCCAAAGCCTTCGGTCTTTAGATTTACTTCCCAAACCATGCTCTGGCTTTGGTTGCTCTAGAAATGGATCAATACCTTGTCTGTAAGCAGCAGTGTCCGACTTCCCTCTAGACACTACTCGGCCTCTGCACCAACACGAAGCAAGCAGAGTGGGGACTCTGATGGGAGTCAGCATTAGCAAATGCTACAAAAACCAAACAGCGATTCCTAGGGAGGGGAACGCTTCAGCAGCACGAGGTCCTTACCACCTGCCTTACGGTTCTCACATTTAGAACTTTCTACAGACTGGCCCCTACAGTACCTCTGGAGCGCTCATGACTCCTCTATATGAAGCCCATCTCCCTCTGGACTCAGAGTCATCGACTGTGCATCTCACAGCACCTTCTTGTCTTCACCCGCAGACTGTCTTTATGGCCGGAGATCATTTTTCCTATTAGACCGCCATACTCTTCAGATGCTGGGGTGGTCTGATACACATTGTCTCTACAGCACCTTAGAGAAGGAAGAGGTGCCTCAAACATTCATGGAATGAAGTGGTATCTCACTCGCTCCTAAGGCCAGATCTGAACACAGCCTTTAAGAGGGATGAAGCCATTGGCATACAATACACTAAGTGTATGGAAAATTTGCACACATGCACACCATGCTTTGTCTTATGCTTCTTAACATGCAATTATTATAGGGCTGGGTAAGTCAGTTCATTCACCAATCTGTCAACAAGTGTTTGCTATGGCGTGTTCCATACCACCTCCAGAATCAGGACAGCAGAATTAGGTCTCCTTGAAATGTTCAAGTACTTGTGTTCCTGCGGTTAAGCCAACTCTCTGAGGTTCGCACATATTATCTAACAGTTTAGGATCCTGATAGACACTGAGATGGAGTAAGTTGGCCAACCCTTCTGGGGTACTGGGTTTTAAACATCACCAAGGAATACCATCACACGGGAAACTAGGTGATATAGAACACCTGCCTCACATTCTAATGTGTCAGGCCAGGTGGTGCAAGACTAAGAGAGAGCCACCATCTTGAGCCCCAACATGATTGAGGTAGACTTCTGGCATAGATAGCTCTGTCCCTCACAAAGATGAATGTCCTGGTGTGCTGTAGATGTAGATAAATGACAAGTTATGAATAGTGGCAAAGACATCTATACATCAAATGTTGCAGGGAAGAGGTGGCCTATAAAGGAAAAAAAAAAAGTCCAACCTTGAAAGGTCAGAGGAACAGTCAAGTTCATCTGTGCCACCTGTCAGCTTGCATCCATCTATCCATCATACATTGCATGTCCTCAGTGACAAGAGGACATGTGGCTGACAATAACCCTTTGTTTATAGACCCCACTTCCCCATAGGGCTGGGGTTATGAGCATGATCCCAAGGAATAGCAAGTCCTTATCACTCAAAGGGGAGCAGCCGAGGACGAGAGCACATGCATGAGAGAATGCAATTATGAGGTTTCAGGCTGCACTTGTAGCCATCATGTCCGATGTAATGTGACAATGGCTCTCTCTATTAGTGTCTGGTAGGCTGGAGAGCACACTACAGAGAGGAGCAAATGAGAGCGTGCCACTCGAGTTCTTATAGAAGGAGCACAGGTGCCAGTTTATCCAACTAACTCCTTTGTTCTAAAGCTCAGCGTTGGAAAATACCAGGCTCAGACACTAGTAGATTAAGGAAATGTAAACATTAGCTGGTAATCTTTGGATTTATCAAGCAAGAGAGTCTTAGAAGGTTGCAGGGCTTTCCAGGGGTCACTACCCCAAAATACTGGCTTTATAGTCCCACTTCAGCTCATCTCCCAGACCCTGGACTCAACCCTAGGCCTTTTCCTTCAAATGAAATGAACCGACGTTTTCTCAGCAGCAGCTGACTGTTCTTCCTCTCCCAGGAGTCTCTTAATGGATCTGAAGTGGGTAATGACTGACCTACAAGACAGACAGACAGCAACTACTGTGATTTTCACACAAACTCATCAGGAAAACTCATTTCCTTTCCTTTGACTTTTTGCCTCTTTGTTTTCTAGGGGCAGTTGCAAAGGATGGCGGGGGGTGGGGGGGGAGGGAGAACCAGGGGAACCATTACTCTGTTGAATATTGTTCTCTTCTATAAGGAAGTCCATAGGGAGAAGTGATTCCTTCCCACTGCATATGTTTAAAAGACTGAAGCATCCCTCTCTCCCCACACTGTCCTACTACACCTCCCCCTGCCTTTAATTAAGAGCTGTTCCTGATCCACTTCACGCCATCTGGGACAAGACTCTACGATGAGTGCTCAGGTCCTAGCCAAGATTAACAGACATGGGAAGTCTCTTTAAAATAAGACAGCCGGACTGAAGAGATAGCTCAGCACAGACTACTCTTCCAGAACACTAAAGTTTGGGTCCCAGCACCCATGGCAGGTAGCTCAACATCTCCTTCTGGTCTCCACACATATGTGGCATACAGACATAAAAATAAACATTTTGAAAAGCAGGGCAGCTGAAGGCACACTTAAGAAATACAAATTATTAAGTAAAACAAAGAATGCAATGCTTTTAAAATTTTAGTTTGACAATAGGAAGCAATTCTATAACAATGTCTTCCCTAAACAGTTGAAACTATTCATCTTTCTGTCTGAAGAGACCAAACAATCAGTATTGATCCCAAGGCCCCCTTTCCTATTGATGGCTTATAGCACAGTTGGGGGCTACAGGGTGAGTCACAGGGCTAATCCCAGCTGAAGGTCTCAGTCCAGAGAAATCACAGCTCCTCTTGCTTGCTTCCAGATCTGGACATTTCTATATAATCAAGAGCCCGGGCTCGGCCTACCCTCTATTCCACACAAGCCCAGGGCACAACAGTGGGCTTCCTTGCCTAGCTCTGATTGTCCTTCACCAAGAACCCAACATTTCTTTCACTCTCAAAGGTCCAGGCTGTTTACAAAGCAACATTTCCTCATCCCTCACGTTCCCGCATCAGGGGCAGACTGGTGGCATCTGGTTCAATATTTCATTAAATCCTCCTGAAAACTAACAGTTCAATCTATTAGGAAACTACAGACCCTGAGCAACATAAATTACCTTGCGGTGGAGCACACAGCACAAGCCATTTCCTCTGGAGACATTTGCAGCCTGGAGTTCCTGCACATTCTAGATGCAGGAAACATGACCTTTACAAACCCCTCTCAGATGGTAAACACAGAAATGGAAGGAATGGGGGCGGGGAGGAGCTCCTTAGCTAGAAAGGTTAGTTGGGTCCAGATTGAAGGATTTCCACGTGGTACCTTAATTACATGAGATAAAACTAGAGCCCTCTCATGGACATTATGTGTGTGTGGAAACATGCCTGTAGCCCAGGTTTTTGCAAAACACTCACAAGGAAGCCACACTGAAGTCTGTGCATAACAGAAAATTCAGAGCTGATTTATTTTTGCTGCAGGGTATCTATCTGCGAGTTAGGCGGCCAAGTGTGCAGCTTCATGCTGGACCCCTTTGGAACCTGAGTGCTCGGTCGGCCCCACCTTCAAATGTAGTTGTCACTTGACAAGTTCTGGATACCAGGCACCTTTGATGGCACCAGTATCTGTGACATCATTATACAGAGCCCTCAGCTGTTGGGTTTTTGTTAGATTGACACAAACTTAAGATGTATTTGGGAAGGAATAATTTTTTTCTTTTGCAGGGGTAGGGTGGGGTGGAGAGTGGAAGTTGAGAAATAGTATCCTTATGTAGTTCTGGCTATCCTGAAACTCACTATGTAGACCAGGCTGGCCTCAAACTGACAGTGATCTGCCTGCCTCTACTTTCCCAGTGCAGGTATTAAAAGATGCACCATGCTGGGTGGTGGTGGTGGCGGCAGCAGCGCATGCCTTTAATCCCAGTGCTTGGGAGGCAGAGGCAGGCAGATTTCTGAATTCGAGGCCAGCCTGGTCTACAGAGTTAGTTCCAGGACAGCCAGGGCGAAACAGAGAAACACTGTCTAAAAAAACCCCTAAACAACAACAATAACCACAACAAAAAACCAACACCCCCCACCAAAAAAACAAAACAAAACAAAAAAAACCACCCAAAACCATGCACCACTACACTGGGCCAAAGAGAGATTTTTAACTGAGTCAATGCCTCCGTGAGGTTGTCCTGTATATAAGTGGGGCAATGCCTTGATTTATGATTGACGTGGGAGGGACTGGCTCACTGTGGGGAGAGCTAACAGTGGTTGAGCAGGAGGTTCTGGAAGCAGCCTGAGCAAGTCAGTAGGCATCACTCCTCCACGGCCTCTGCTTTAGTTCCTTTCTCCATGTGTCTGCTGTGAGTCCCTGCCCTGACTTCCCTCAGGAGTGCATATGCTGTAGGATGGACCAAACCCTTTCCTCCCTGAGTCTCTCTCAGTCCTGCTATTGTATCACAGCAACAGAAACCCTAACTAAGACAAACTCAAAGGGATTAACTACAGGCCTAAGAATGCCTTCAGGTAGTCCAAGGGGACTCCTCCTGCCTTGGGCGAGTCCAGCATTAACTGTGTGTTGCAGAGAGAATAGGAAAATGGAGATTTAATAACAACAGACGCTCAGCTCATTTGCAAATGTATTGCTTGGTAGTTAGAGGGAGCCAAGACTCCTTGGCTGGCGGAGCAATCGATCATACTAGGACCTGTCCTGGGCCGTTTAGTTTCTCCACGCATCTGGGGCCTGTCCCAGATGAAGACTTCTTGCTTGGGGAGTTTACCTAGCCACACTCAACAAATTGTCACTGCTGTGGCATGAAATCAGTGTGGCTGACATCACTCAGCTAAGCAGTCATCAGGGAAGTCACATGGAAGTGATTTATGCAGAAACTGTAAATTAGGAGTCACAGCTGTGGTTGTTCCCCTCCCCCGACAAGGCGTTTAACTTAGCTGGGCTTGGATTTTTTTCACTGTGAAATGAGGGAGTACGAAGGGATGGATCCTAAGATCATGCTTCTTAGCTCTTGAATCTTATGCGCTACTTAGATGGAGCAATCATGAGCATCAGATGCAGGCCACAGGGCAGAGGTGTGAAGTGAATACAGATGTGCTAAATTCTGCCTTGTTGCTTTAAAAGAAGTACAGAAAATAAATGGGCCAACACAGAATGTATATCATATACATATACATACACACACGTATCATATACAGATAGGTATATATCATATATATGCATATATCATATATATCATAAAATGAATATATGTACACACATATGTATATATATATGTATATATATATATATATATATATATATATACATCTTATCACCATATTTCTGGGAATTAGTATCAACCTGGCCTATATGAACATACATGCTTGTTATGAAAAGTAATCACGTGCTGGAGAGATGGCTCAGTGGTTAAGAGCACTGACTGCTCTTCCAAAGGTCATGAGCTCAAACCCCAGCAACCACATGGTGGCTCACAACCATCTGTAATGAGATCCGGTGCCCTCTTCTGGTGCGTCTGAAGACAGCTACAGTATACTTACATATAATAAATAAATAGATCTTTGAAAAAAAAAAGAAATGTAATCATGTTAGAATCAACCTAAGGAATTTTTGAAGACTAAAGAAAACTCACATATATACATGTAACATGCCAAGTTCCTGCCTCCAAGAAAATTCTTTCCCCCATGAAATATATGGGATCATGGGATACCAAGAGTAGGTAGTCTAGCCTTTCTTCCTCATTGATAAATTTAATCAAATCGATGTTCTCTGAGGAAGCCACATGGAGGCCATCTTGTAAAGAATGTACTCAAACAAGGGTCTGAAATAGACTGCTGGTCTGAATTGGAATGGCCCCGTCAGGCTCATAAATTTAAATGTTTGGTTCCCAGTAGTTAGATAGTTTAGGAAAAATTAGGAAGTGCAGCCTTGTTGGAGGAAGTAGAGTCACTAGGGGTGGGCTTGGAGATGTCAAAGGCATAGGCTGAGCCCAGTCTTCTTGTTTTCTCTCTCTCTCCTTCCTCCACCTCCCCCACCTCCGCCTTTGGACCAGATATGAGCTCTCATCAATGCCATGCCTGCTTGCCTGCTAACATACTTCCTGACTTGATGATCATGGACTAACCCTCTGAAACTATAAGCAAGCCCCCAATTAAGTGCTTTCTTCTATAACCTGCCATGATCATGGTGTCTCTTTAGAGCAATATGTCAGGGTAACCTCCCCAGCCTGAAACCTGTTTGCTCAGGTTTCAGTGTTAGCTAGAAGAGAGCATGGGGCAGAGCTTGCCGCCCTATCCTTCTGCCACTCCCACTGCCGCTGGCTACCGCCTTGCTGTTCCGGAGTCAAACACACGGTCACCTGCAACTTTACTCCAGGATGATTTGGCGGGAAAGGGCCCCTTCCCCTGCTTCATAACCAAGTATCGGAAATAGTAAAATTGAACCTTGATCAGACTGGTTGTCTTGGTTCCATCTTTATCGCGCCACCTAGCACCCCCTCTTCTCTTGCAGATTCCAAGATGCCTTTCCAGACTAGAACCCAGACATGTGAGCCGCTGGCGGGCCGCAACATGTTAGTAATCGAGACATTGGCCTATCAATTTAATTTACCTTCCAAATTCCCACCAAACACAATTTTGTTCTTATGATTTTGCTAGGTAGTTTTCTGCTCATTGGCTATATTTTTGAAGAGGTAGCACTGGGCTAGCCACTTGCTAACATCTATTCACCACACATCGTGACACTCCACTGCAGTGGCCAAACCATACTCTATAAAATATTGGAAAATAGGACTCAATGACCCATAAATTAGTATAATATAGTAAATTATCTACTTCATATCTAGATATGTTCTCGCCTCCAGTAACACAAATAACGGAGTCATGATTCTAGTTATAAAGAAAAACTTAGAAAATAGCCATTTTAAGAAAAATGGAACTAACTTACTTCTCTCATTAATGAAGAGGGAGTCTGCAAATGAGCAAATTTAGAAAACTTGCTAGAGAAACATTATTAAAAGCCAGAGTAATGATGTAGAGCATGCACTGCATTTCCATACTTTGATGCTCCATACTTGTGATAAAACTTCCAAGTGCACTGTAAGAATTCCAAGGCTGTCATAAAGACCTTACTATGGTCTCCTGCTACTTGGGATCGCCTAGCAAGCAGTCTTCATATCCAAGTTTTAATGAGAGAACCAAATGGTTTGGCATAGATTTGAGCCTATCTGTCATCAAGAATGAAAATATGTTCTTGTCAAAAGTGTTTCAAAATATTTAGTAGCTTTTGGGATATATCTGTCAAACTAATACCAATAGTATGAAGTACAGTTGAAATACATGGCAGAAAGCACGTGAACACCACTAAATATTTTTAGCAGAGTGCTAGAAATGCACTGTGTGTTGTCCAGAGTTGAGAAGTAGGGACAATTTCTTGCTCAGAGGGAGGCAATCCATGGGTAAAATATTTGTGACAGAAAAAGAAGGGACGGGGAGCTGTCATGAGCTGGTGTGGAGCCATAATGCCTCAAGTAGCAAGATGTAAGTCACTACAGGCTGTGACAGGCTGTTTCCTACATCGCTGGAAGGTGATACATCAGTGTGAGATGCCCTGGCATGTCACCAAAGTAAACATAACAATGGATCTTCCATGTTCATTTTACCCAGCTTTTAACATGCTAGAAGGCATGGAACTCTGTCTCTTTGGGACCCACAGTGATATACACAGCAAGAACAGGCTTGGATCATTACAGCCTCTTTCCAAATTCAGTGTGGGGCTATAAACTAGGAAGCAGGAAGCAAGAAGAAGGAAGTAGGAAGCAGGAGACCTTCATTCTTTCAAGGAACTCACAAGTTGCAGAGTTGAATAAAAGAGGTTTACAGGTGAAATAGGATTTTGTGATGTGAAAGCCACTGAACTGGAAAGCTATGCATTTAAGGAAGAAACTTGCACTGCTCCCCCAACCCCTGCTGTGTTCTTATTTCCACTCAGTTGTGGTCTGTTTCAAGTGTACTCAGACGTTTGGTGTGGCAAAGGCTTCTGAAGGCCCCCTAGGGCCTGACTCTCCTGGGTGAGTTCTGACTTATACAGGCCCAGCTTTTAGGCTGTCCACCTGGGTCTGCTATTTAACTGCCTTCTTTCTCTAATGCATGGATAAGGAACACAGGCATACTGGTCACAGTGCAGGGCAGAGTTTCTGGTGTGCCCCTTTCCCCAGCTCACTAGAAAGATAGCTCTTCCATCTTTTGCATTTCAACCAAAGGATGCTAATGGTTTGGAGTGACAGCTGTGGAGATAGCTTTCCTCACTCCCTGCCTTCCTCCTCCTCTCCTCCCTCTTTCCCTCCCCTCCCCCCTCAGGTCTGTTAATCTGCCGACCATGAGATCTAAAATGACTTGCTTTTCTTGTTGGGTTGGGTTGGAGTTAAAATGAGATAGTGAGATATAATCACAGAGTAAGTGTAATGTCCAATTGGGAAAATACGCATAAACTGTGTTACCTCAGTGCCTGGTTTGCGTCAGAGGCCTCACTTAGCAGACACTATCACCACCTCTACTGACACTTGATAAGACTAGAATAATACACTCATTCATAAATGTATCGGTAATTTAGATTCTTTAAGGTAAACCCTGTTTTATCTTCTTTTGTGTTCTTTGTCATCTCTTCTGATCAATAATCTTGTTTGGAAGAATAGTGGACTTTGTATGCCACCATGAAGTGTCCCCAGATAGGGTAGGCTGGAGAAATTCCATCAGTGGACATTGTCTTTGGAATGCCCACAGTCTTAGGAAATGGGTTCTTCAGGAGGGGGGTCGGGAAAAGGAGAACTGGATTTCTTTGTGGGGAATATTGCAGCTTAGGGCTAGAGGGATAACCAAGCACATGTAAGGCCTTGGGTTCTACAAAGGGGAGGGAGAGAGAGAGAAAGCATGTGTGTAAAGGCATAGGCAGACTGTAGTCGCTAATGAAATAAATCAAGTATGTTTGTGTCCATCAAGCCTCTTTTGGGTACTGGGATAAAGACACACCTCTCAGGCAGAGTGCCAAGGGGATCATATATTGGGAAATCTACTTGCTCCTTCTTTGTTTTCAGTGCTGAAAAATGAGTCCAGGGCTTTGCGTATGTGAAGCACATAGTCTATCATGGGACCATACCCAATGTGAGAAACAGATATGTTTAAGCCACAGTTCTTGACCTCAGAGTCTCTAGTCAGTTGAAAGCCACTGCTTCTTCTCTAAAACAAAGTCTATTTTGAGAGAGTCAAGCTAGAGATAATGTAAGGTCTCTAATGGAATCTTCCTTCACCCAAGAAAAACTATAACGCTATATTTTAATGACCATCACCTATAACCCCACACTATGTATGCTGGCTGATTCCATCTCAATGGCCATCTTGTCTACCTTGAGGAGAGGCTGCTAACGATGCAGAAGATGCTTTCTGAGGCAGATTGGATTGCTCACTATTTCCGTTAGTAAAGATACCAGAAGACCACAGGTAGCATGCTTCTAATATGGCTTCAGGTGCTTCTGTGACCTCAGGCAAATGTGTACCAATTACACAAACATTCTACTTTTGTCATATGAACAACATGATTTTCTTAGCTATACAGCTCAGGCCTAACAGTCCAAAAGGATGACACACCATTTGTTTAGTCAGGGGAGTTACCCAGTGCTTTGAGACTTATTGAGAAGATAGTGATAGGAAGTCCAACTGTCTTTAAATATTTTCTGCCAATATTAAGACTTTTTTTCCTTGTGAAAACATATACTCCATTTTAAGCCATGTAGTTCATTAGTGGCATTAGGTAACCATCCTACCTTCACCACTACCTACCTCTGGAAATTGCCATGACCCTAAACTGCAATCCTGTTCCCATTAGACACCAAGTGCTTGGCTCTTCCTCAGCCCTTGGTAATTCTATGAAAGTGACTCTTCCAGAGGCCACAAAGGAGCAACATCACATGGCATTTACCATTCAGTGATTGGTAGTTTTACTTAGCCTAGTGGATCGTATGTGAGTAGCTATGGTTAGATATGTTTCCTTTTTAAGGTTGAATGTTACTCCACCAACATTTTGTGTATCTGCTCATTTGCCAAAGGATGCTTGGTTGGCTGCTAGCTTTTAGTTTCTGTGAATGATTGTGCTATGACAATGAATATGTAAATATGCCTTTATGACTCTTAAATTCTTTGAGAAATAACCAAGAATGACTCCTTTTATAATTAAAGGCAGTAGCCTGCACTGTGGGGCCCCAGCACAGCATCTTAAAGTGTTGCATGAACACCTCAAAAAAGGAATTTGAAAGAGAAACAAGTTTAACAGACTCTGTTGGCCAAGGCACAAAAATTAACTAGGTAAAAGAGAGTTCTTGGCTAACAGTCTCATTCAGTGGGGTCTTCAAGTCATAGTGATAAACATTTCAGAATCCAAAAATCTATTTTAATTTGGTTTTTTTTCTTCATTCTGCTTAGTTTGTCCCTTAATTTATGGCTCTTTCATCGGAGCTGTTTCATTTACTGTAGCTTAATTTGATTTGTTATTTATTCAGAACTCCAGTTAAATTGTTGAAAGTTCTTCACATATTATCACCCAAATTAGCAGCACAATGCCTGAAAGAGAAATGATTGCTGAGTGCCCTCGACTGAACTAAAAAGGCCAAAGCTAATGCAGTGGTCAGGACAGTAATTAAAGATATTTTTGAGAATTCAAAATTTTATAAATCACAGGACACATGGTATTTAAAAAAAAAAAAAAAAAAAAAACCAACAACTGTGAGCAATGTCCTCTGTGTCTCACGTTCAGAACAGGGCCAGAAAAATCAATGAGCAGTGTTGCTCTGCACATAATCAGATCTATAATTCTGACCTTTGAAACAGTGAACTTCGTAATGGTCCTCATTCATCAAGCGCTCTCCCTCTCAGCTTCTCCCTCCACATAATGAATTGTCCTTTTACTCAGATACTTAACGACTTGAGTTAAGTTTAGGCGCTACTCTTTAAGCCATAGCTCGCCATGAAAGTGAAGGGGGTACTTGGGATAGGATCCTGTCATTCATACTGTTCTTTTGGAATACTGTGGCCCACACTAGGCGGATCTATCTGTTAGTGTCTCTAACAACTTGGGCAACAAGAGGTTGACCAGGGCAAAGGACACTACAGACTCCTGAGGGGCTGATGCAGTCTGCTCTCAGAACCGGCCAGCTGAGGACTGACTAATGTGTGGCTCCCCCCAACAAGCTCTCCCTAAGCTAGAGGGAGGTAAAGTTTCATGAGTCATGCTAGGACTCTAGAGTTCCAGGTCATAGTATATACAATAAACGTGATCTTAGAGCAATGCCTAGGGAGAAAAATTAGACTTGCTTGGAAATTCAGATGGATAGGCTCCTGCAGTCTAAGAACTTGCAAAACGTTGGTGGTAGCAGAGAGTAAACTTGATCCTAGACAAAGAGTGGAGGCATGCATGCAGCTGCCTGCCAAGGAGCTGAGGTGGAGCGGGATGGCCTGGCCATATGTGAAGGTGTAGCACAGTCAGCCATTAGGGTGAGTTGGAGCTGGTTGAGGAATGGTGGCAACACTATGATAGTAGGCACTAGGTATGGTATGAGGGTTCCGAGGATCGGTGTCAGCCTAGTCTACAAAGATCACAAGGTCATACATAGATAAGACATTTTGCTACTGAGCATTTTAGTAAACGTCTTCTTCCTCAATCTCATTTTATTAATATTTCTTTTGGATATAGGCTCAATGAGTCAATGTGTTGCACAAACTCATTATTTAAAATGGTCAAAGGAGGTTATAACAAGGAAGTGGTAGGTGATTAGCAGCCCAAGGCTGTCCTGGGGGTGAGAAGCCTCAAAAACTCCCAGACTGATTGCTACCACAGGCTGAAGTCTAGACTTTTCCACTGTAGAAGCCCTGACTTGAAAAAGCTAATATTTTTATTTAAGATCCATGACTACAGTATAGAGAAAAATTCATTTTCACATCTGTTTCTTCATTTTAAATCTGAATTCAGGTTACTCATGAATACAATGCTGAACAGTATACTATGTATAAAAGTGTGTTTTGAAGGTGGCAGAAAGATAAAGTCGTTGCTCCCAGAGGCTGAGCAATGTTTGGAGGGGGGAGGGGAACACCAGGGCACAGGGTGCAGGGGCATGTGTGGGGAATGTCTGGTACTTGGTAGCATGGGAGGTAAACTGTCCTTGATACCAGTTAAGCAAATATAAAGAGAATGCCAAATATTCCTAGGAAAGAGAAGACATACATCTGAGGTGACAGCCATGCCAGGGACCCTGACCTGATCCCTATACATCCTGCACGTGTAGTGGATACTGCACTGTGCCCTATCAAGATGTATCAGTGCCATGTACCCATTACAATGAGTGCAATAAAAATGTAACAAACAATAGTTTAACTAACTACTACTGATTAGTCCATTCATCGTTTAATTAAGCCTATACGAAATTAAATATACATTTATTCAATTCAATGACTTTCATATTTTCACTTTAGAGTAGAAGAGATTATAGTCAAGCTTCAAAATAATCTTTATCTTCCAAGCAGGGAATGTATCCATTAGAACATTACAGGAAAGCTAATCAAATGTGATACTATGTAACATATATTCCTGTGTTTTTACTATCTGTATTGCGAAGAGGAACACAGTATTCCCCATGTTTTTAAAAGCAAAAGCAATTAAAATGCTTGCACTATGTATTGTTTGTTTGTTCGTTTGTGGTACCAGTGATGGAAGCCAGAGCTTATACATGCCAGGAAAACACTCTATTCTGTACGCTTGGATTAAACAGGTATTTTGTTTGTCTTTAGGGAGGAGGTATTCTTCATGCTTGCTCTAGACCAAGCACTGTGACAGATGTGAGGCTACGTATGCATGGTCACCAGGGGTCGTCTCATAGCTCCACCATCTAACAGGAAACACAGAGGACCCCAGCATCATCCTGAGAGTGGCCTTGCGGAGAGTGGATACCAGTGTGGAAGTGAGTACTGGGGAGAGCACAAATCCCAGGTGTCTGAGTAAGAATCGGCCTCTCAAGCAGGTGCAGTGTCTAGTGTTAGAGAAACAGAATCCGGAGCTTGGTGGTTGTGTCTGAGAGTGCCCAGGAGAGAGAAAACCGACTATTTTTAGGTAGGGTGGCCCTGGCTTCCTTTTGCCATGTTTTTTTCTTGCTTTGTTTTTACAAAGTGGGAGAATGGTTAGGACTCAATAAATGTGTTTGTTTTCACTTGCTGCTGCAGGATCTATAGAAACAGCTCCTTGCTAGTGCCAGAGGAGTAGTGTCAGCATAGCTGGAGGGTGCACAAAAATAACAACATCCCAAACTTCCTTCAGAGACCAAAATCCACAGTCTGGGGTACACTTGGCAAAAAAAAAATTTTTTTTTTTTGCTTAGTAAACATATTATTCAACATTGTGTTTTGTCTTACACTGCCAACAGTGACAAAACTATCAAATCAAAAAGCAAAGGGTCCCCTAATTAACACAATAGGTCTCTTCACGCTTTTGAACATTTATACTATAAATGAACATATAGGAGAGATTCCATTTTTAACTCTATTCCCTATTAAAAAGAAATTCAGATTTATGCTAGAAATTCATGTCACAAGGATCACGGCTCCAGTTCCAACTCAAACTAGAAACTGGCCTGTTTTTTTTTCTTTTGTTTTCTCTTCTTTTCCTTTCTTTCTTTCTTTCTTTCTTTCTTTCTTTCTTTCTTTCTTTCTTTTGGAATTTTCTTCTATTTTGAGTATTTTTCACAGCTATTTTTACTTATTAATCTGAAATGAAATGGGAAAGAAATGAGGTGAGTTCTGGGGATCTCTGAGACCCACATTTCAACAATCATGACTAAATAAAATGTCCTGTTTCCACAGCCTGGGTATGCTCTCTGTTACTAATAGAAGGTGAGACCATGTCAGCCCAGATAGGCACATGTTCTCTAGATAATGGGAAGATGGTGGTAGGCCTGAAGAGTCACTGGTCTGGAGAGAACCACTATGAAGTTTTTTTCTGACATTCTCGGCTAGATAGAGTTTCAGAGGCAAGATGCAAAGAGATAGGGTTTCACACAAAAGCTATGGTAACATACAGAATAATGAGCTGAGGTGGAACTTGCCTCACCATGCACCAGGAATGAGGAGAACAACTGTACCCAGTGAGTGCCCGGCCCCATAGTAGCATGAGAGCCCAGCACTAAGATGGTCCAGAGCCTGTTCTGACCTCCTGGGACTGTTGGCATTTGAGGAGTGGGATTGAAGTCTGGCTTGGGCCTCACTGCAGCACACACCGAGATCATCTGTCCTCACTGCAGTACACACCGCGGCCACCATCTGTCCTCACAGGACACTTTGCTGGGTCTGTCAGGGCAGGTTGGAGTCCTAAAGTGATGTGTCTAATGTTACAGCCAAGCCTGTGCAGAAGCATCTGAGACTCAGACTTTTCTGGCAGTGTGGGGCAGTGGGCTGCACACAGACAGCCTAGTTTCCAGCCGAGCATAGGTCTTGAACCCCAAGGGACCCAATGGGTGGTGATTTCCACCTACGTGGGATGGAAGGTGTTCCATCATGTCTCCTGGACCCCTGGCTCCTGTCTAAGTTACTACCCTCGCAGTCCTGCAGGAGAGGTGTGTGACTATCAGTCACTCAGACAATGTCCCAAGCTCCTGGCATTCTGGCTAGACTCCACCCCCACAGTTACCTGACTATAGCCAGGAATGCTCCTCCTCACAGTTATCTGATAGCCCAGCCCACTATAAAAGGGGCTGCGTGGCCCCTCCTCACTCTCTTTAAACTTTCACCTTTCTTACTCTCTTCTCTAGCCTTCCTTCTCTCCCTTCCCCCCCTCTCCACGTGGCCATGGACGGCCCCTCTCTCTCTTTCTACCTTCTCTCTTTCGCCCTGCTTTCAACAATAAAGCTCTAAAACCATAGACTGTCTCTGCTCATCAAGGCCTGCTGTGCTTGAATCATGGGATAGGCTTTCCTCTAATGAGCCATGTCTAACCTCCCACTGGAAGGCCTTCCTGTGCTCCAGCCATGGACCAAACCAAGAACTCTTGCTCACGTGGGAACCACCCAGCGCTCCCCTTTATCCATGCTCTCTCCTTCCTTTGGCCCTGGGGCTGACCGAGCCACCCCTGGGGCCCCCATTCTGTTCTCAGCTCTTCTGAGGTATCCAGTGTGGGATGCCGGAGACTGTGAACCTGTTACTTAGGACTGCCTCTTGTCCACCCTCCGCCGAGCTGGGGTCCAGTGGCTTCCCACAGCCAGACACACCCACCGGGGTCACGTGTAAAGCGTGTAGCAGTCCTTCCGTGTCCACCTGCCCAGAGCATAGGAACTCTGGAGGGACGCGGGTTTTCTCCCACTCGCTTCTTTCCCCCACACCCACTGCCCCACATGGCAGCACCTGTGTCCCAGTCAGTACAGCGCAGGTCTCTGTGAGGAGTGGTTTTGAGCTACCTAGCCCTCCCACTGAGCAAGCAGGGTCTTCTGCTAAAAGAATCCTAGTGGGTCGAAGGTGGGCTTTCCTTTGAGCTTCAGGAAACCCAGAGGATGGACTAGGGAGGTCAACAGATGTGGTTAAATACACTCGTGGGCACATCTGTTCTGGTTTGAGCAAGCCAATGCATGTGCTGGAGTAAAATTCTCTACCACTGGTCTTTATTTAGATGAGTCCACGCTAAAGGTACATATTTCATAAGTCACTGACAAAGAGGACATGAACATATACACTTCCTCCTGTACATTCGCAATGTGTGGCTTTGAAACTGGAATTTGAATTGCATATCACACTTACAACATTTTCCACATACAGGTTCACACTGGGCTACAGCGGGGGAAAATCTAGTCCCCACGTAAGAAGGCAGAGCAGGAGACACGGTCAACACCAGCTTGCCTCCAGCCACACACATCAAGTGTCTCTCTGAAAACAGTGCTTTCATTAAAGTTTCCCTCATTTTTTTTTGTTTGTTTCATGATGTCTACAGAAATATTTTCCATTTTTTATTGCTATTTTTTCTATATAGTACTAGTATTGTTTCAACAACATTTTATAATTTGCTTCATTTGTAAAATAGACATTGGTTAATTGCATCGTAGACAGCAGCAGGGATATGCATTTCTGGATTAAGATAGTTATGTATATCACTAACAGGTGTTTTCATAAAACAGCTCCTGCTTGGTATTTTATATAATAATTCATATCTCTTTAATTATTTTTGAACAGTCACAACTGTTGAGATTGCTATGTACCATTGTGGCTTAGACAGGAATATAATTATAATTAATACAAACGCTCTCACACTTAGGTAAGATCTACTGCAATTTTAGAAACAACAGCAAATATAATTAATCACAGTAAAATCGGCAGTGGTGAGATACTAAAGTCTGTCAAACTGATATTTAGATAAATTATGCCTTATGGAAAATGTTGAAAATGCAGGTATTTTTATTTACATAAATTTACTAAAGCAGATGAGAGTAAAATATGCTAAAAAAAAAAAAAAAACAACACCTTCCCATTTGCATCATTGGGAATCAGTCAAGAGAGTACCTGCAATGAGGCTCTGCATAAAGCGCTCATTTTCCACATGCTCTTTAGCATTTGCTGTCCCCAAACACTGCACGGCCAGTGACACATGCCCTTTAGGATAGGGACAGAAGACATGGGTTTGCCCACGGATAGGATAAAAGCAAATGTGTGGGTCTCACCAAAGGCCTTTAAGAGCAAAGCTTTCATATCATCGGTCCAGGCAAAGCCTAACAGATTTGTGAGAGTTGTAGGACACTGTAATGCACCCCTCAGGCCCATACCTGCCTTTGCTCACTATCACCTCTCTGCTAAAGCGTTCCATGAGTCGAAAGGCTTCACGTTCTCTATCAAAGTTCTACCTTCAGCAAGTACTGATTCCCAGGACTGTCCTCTCAGAAGGCAAATGATGTTAGCTATGTCAGTACCCGAAGATGCCTCCTTGCAGCATGGCTCCAGGACATGCGCCATTGCTGGGATCTGCCAGAACTCCAGGCTGACTGGCTTGGAGTGCTGAGCATCACGGACAGCGAACTCATCCTCCACAGGACACACTCCCAGTGGCACTTCCAGAAATATTGCTAAGTTTGTTTCAGTCTTCTACTTTCTCTTGTGCTGTGGCCATGATTGCACCTGCCCAAATAGGCAGGTAGGTAGATAAGTGATAGATGGTAGATAGGTAAAACGATAAATAGATAGATAGATGATAGGTAGATACATGATACATAATAAATGTAAATAGATACTAGATGGATGATAGATGAATGATAAATAGATGATAGATGATTGATAGATTCATAGAAGGCAGATGATAAATAGATAATGGATAGATGGTAGTTAGAAGAAAGATGATAAATAGATGATAGATACTAGATAGATACATAGATAGAAGGTAGATAATAGAAATAAATCTGTGAGTGGAGGAAAGCCAGGCTAGAGGCAGAAAAACCCCACAAAGTTTGATCTCACTAATTTTCATCTAGTAGAAAAAATAGCCAGTTCTGCATAGACATGCACACCTGTGGCCATTCATGGCCTCTTTCCCCCTCCCCCATTTTCCTCATTGCCTGCTGGCTTCTCCTTATTTATTGAAGGTCTTTTATGGCATGGTGAAAACTGTGGCTGAAAGACTAGCTGCTCACCAGCAGACATCACAGAGCTGATATTAGCTGCTTTAGCAAGTGAATAAAGAGGGTATTTGGAAGGCCTACTCGGTAGCTTAAATAATGAAACATGCTTGCTACACCCAAGTGAAATTCCAGCAACCAATGCATGATTCATGCACCATTTTAACTATTCTGTCTAAAAATGATGCTTGTCAAATTTAGACTTGAATTTTGGTGAAAAAAAAAAAAACAAACAAGCAAAAAAAAAAAAAAAAACCCAAAACTCCAAGTTTTGAGAATTTGTATCCCGTGTAGCACAGGACTAAAATTTAAAGCGCTGCATTTATAGGCAGAGCGTGTTGGCTAATCTGTCTTACAGAGAACACATTCTCTATTCCAGAGAAGGCAAACACAGCAGTGGTGCATGCTGTGCAGACAGCCCTGTTAAGATTATTGTGTAGTAAATAATCATGTAAGATCTGACGTGACTTATGGGTCTTTAGTCTGAAGTTGTATCAAGGCCATATGTTACCAGAGGCAATCTCTTCAAATGCATAATTTATAGCATCAGCCCCGTGACTACCTGAGAGACCTGGGTAGAGGAATGAACACGTCTAGCAGAAAAAGAAAGACCCTTAGAGGATTAGTTAGCATTTAGTTGAGGTCACAGGGGCAACTGAATGACTACGCTTTAAGCTGTTGCTCACAGACAGCTTGCTGGTTGACATAAAGATCCAATCTAGTCTAAGAATTTAAAATAAGTCTCAGAAATTCATTTTGAATAGCTACATGATATTCATGCCTGTTGTTCATGCCTAGTACCTTATTGTTACTTGGGGTTTCCCTTGGTACATGTTAAGAGCAATAGGGCTGGGTAGTGGTGGCATACATCTTTAATCCCAGCACTTGGGAGGCAGAGGCAGGTGGATTTCTGAGTTTGAGGCCAGGCTGGTCTACAGAGTGAGTTCCAGGACAACCAGATCTCCACAGAGAAAACACTGTCTCAAAAACACACACACACACACACACACACACAAAAAAAAAAAAAAAAAAAAAGAGCAATAGGAAAATCACTGATATCCCCAAATCGGTATCTACATAAACACTGAGGTAAGGATCAGGCAAAGATCACCCAGAAAAAAAATTGAGTGATTAGGGATAAGGAAAAAGAGATAAACCAAAACAAAACCAGTATGAGATGTGAAGAAGAAGAATGGGAAACAGTGATGCAAAGGCAAAGAAGTCTGGGTATGGCAGCTTTTTCCTACAGTCCCGGCACTCAATTGGTAGCAGTAGGATCTTGAGTTCAAGGTCAGCCAGGGTTCTAGAGTCAAATCCCATTCCACAAAAGCAAACAAGCAAACAAAAACATTAACACGAAGTAGGGAAAGGGAGCGTAGGGAAAAAACAAACACATGACAAGAGACACAGGACACATAGAAGAAACAGGAAGGCGAACGAACCCAGCTGGATTCACCTGCCTGCAAAAGAACTCAAGCGTACAGGACTCTAACACAAGGCTTATCTTTATTTTGGACATTCCTCGAACTCTACAAGCTCATGCAGAGTAAGGAATATTATCTCTCATCCACAAAGCATATCCATCTGCCAGGGAGAGCACCAGCACAATGGGATCCTGAACCCCAAATGTCCACAACCGACGTCTCTCTTTTACTGTTGTGCGTCTTCTAGTTCCTTCTCTGTTCTGCATGCCTATGAACAGTGTCACCACACTTACTTGCTGGGGAAAGAACTAGTTTCTTCTAAACTTTTATTTTTCCCTCCAAGTAGGCACTGAAATGCACCTCCTGATGTCCCCTCTCATTCGATGGTCTTTTTACAACTGTTCTCTTATCTTCCTACGTTCACATCTGAACATAACACTTAGCTGACACCACCAGCAGCTAGATTTCATGATGGAGTCCAGTCCCTGTCCATGGCCACATGGACCCTGTCCATGATCTTACCCTAGCAAGCCTGCCCATCTACTTCACCTCCTCCTCCCACGACCACATCCCCACTCCATGGTTACAACTGCATTTAAAGAGCAAAGCAGCAAGCCCCATGAAGAACTTCTGTCTACTGCTTCCAATCAGCTATATTTATATTTATATAAATTGAAGATTCTATTTTATTATTAAGTTGTGTGTGTGTGTGTTTTTAAACTTGCTCATACAAAAGCAGACACTGAATATTTTCCAAGGGAAGGAAAGAATTATTTACCATAACCAGATCTACTTATCTCTTCCACCAATGAGAGATCCCTCAGCCAGACAGAACCTTACTCTAACACTGCATTTACTCTAACAACTTAGTCTTTCACATGTGGATGCCCTGTCTTTTACTTTGGGGATGCTGACCATCAAGGTTGCATTCTCACGGGGAACTGTATTGATTAGCTGCTGTAACATGGTGTCAGCATAGGATGCTGGCTTGAGGAAGTCTGCCCTCATAATTTTCATTATAACGGGAGGGAAGTCTTTCTTCTCAACTCAGCTTGGGAGTATCAAATACAGAGCTGTCAGTCCTTAGGACTGAACAACTGTCAGAGACTAAACAAAATCACAGCTTTTAGATTATCCCACAGGAGGAAATGAAATTCTTGTATTTATTTTGGCAGGATATGCTTTGTATATCCACAAAAAATAACCCAAGCATTTACTCTAAATGTCTGTCCCCTAACTGCAAATGCTATATGATAAACAACACTCACAATCATGGAGTTAGAGCTGTGTCTTGGGCACTGTTGCCTACCCAGTAAATGGATCTTTTCATACACATACGGTGACCTGGCAAACAACAGAAATGAGTCCACTTTTGGCCACAAGCCTACCTCTTCTTCATGACCAGCACGACTCCAAGAAATATGATAACAAACAGCAAGATGCCTGCAATCACTCCGGCGATTTTAACCGTGTGATCTGTTTGTTTCTCGGGTTCAGGGACAGGCTTTGGAGTAACGGCCCCTAGAGACGAAAAGGAGAGCAAGTGGGTAAGACAGAATAAAGTCGTTACATTAAAAAAAAAATTTCCCCATGCATTTAACAGAATAATACAACTTATCAGAGCTGGCACACAGACGGGCTTTGATTTTTTTTTTTTTAAAGCAGCTTTCCTAGATGCTGAAAGCATTGTAATTGTTCCCGTTGCTCTTCAACACTTCACTTCGCCACAGCACACCCACATCTGACCCTTTTATGACAGACTTCTCAAATGCATTTTTAAATATTTTTATTATCTCTCTTAGCTCCTGTTCTTCCTCCATTAAAAAACTCGCTAAGAGCACAATAGCTATTCCTGAGCCTTTATCCAAATTTTATTTGCTGGAACATTTTCCTCAATTATTTTTCATAAATGAAGCAATAATTCCATCACGTATTAGCCCAAACACCTGGAAGAGAGAGATAAGCTCATTTGCCATGCATCTTACCAGCAATTGTTTTTTTAACACAATAGAGACCCCCCACCTTTGGAAATCTGAATCTGGGTCACATCTGGTGAGCAAAAGGATCCTTCTAAGCAATTTATTCACAACGTGGGGCAGCAGCTGGTTGATCATACCACTGGTGCCCACAGTTCATATCTGTTTAAATGAGATAACTGGGGCCTCGGAGTGGCGACTGTCTCAGCTCGCTTGCATGTCTCCTTCCTACACACCGTCTGTCCTGCTTATGGTAGACTGTGATGGAATGTCAAATCTATGTCTGATGAGATATCCATTTCCTCTGTTAAATGAGTTCAGGATGAAGAATATTTAGGGGTGCAATGTCCAATTCATTCAATGGTGTCTACTTTTTAAAAAAAGGTTTCTCCTTGCCTCATCAGGATACGATGGCCTCTGGCATCCAGGCTACCACACCAGCCTTACTAAATACAGCAATTTCATGTTCAAAATTCTCTGCCTAGAATCTTTTTTGCATTTCTGTTGGTCAAAAGTAACGATGAATGTGAATTTGAACCTGCTCTTTCTCCCTTTCCATTGTGTCTTATACCAGCGCACTCCTCTGTGCTTGTGAAACTGCACTGGTCCTACCTGCATCTGTGCCCACGTGTACAACAGACCGGAAGTCATGGTGCGGAGTAGGGCATTGTGAGAAATGGGGCATTATGGGGAACTGGATGGGGGAGCTGGAGCTGTTCTGGTTTCCTTGCTTCTTTGGAAGCATATGGACCCAATTTCTTTCCAACTAAACTCATATTAAGATTTTTATGGAAGAGAACATGGCTGTCACCAGGCCTGATGATGCTGGGTGCAGCTTAGAGGAGAAACATGAGATAGAAGACCCCAGGCCACCCACACACGTGTATCTCCTGAGGATGGCTAGCGACTGTCCCAGGTGTCCTGTGTACTGCCTCCTAGTGCCATCTTTAGTTACTGCTTTTATACAAATGAACTTTGTAGTCATGCGTCTTTATTCACAATGATGTACTGTAAGCAAAAGCCTTCAGAAGGAACCTTCAATGACTATTTATTATTATTATTACTATTATTAAATTTATTTCTGACACTGTCAAGAGGACAGAACATCCCTTCCTGCTTTTTTTTCCTTAGGTAGGCAATCCTTAAACCTGCTTCTCGATAAATGTTAAAAGTATTAATGACAATTACTTTATTATGATAAAATAATTAAATATTATTTATAAGACAATAATGATAATTTGAGGAACACTCACTTCCCTAGACCGGTTGCCACAGCACCAGGTGGCTGAGGCAGAGGAAATTGCAAGGTTAAATACACTGTTTAGAAAACTATAGAGAAAGATGCATATTTGATAAGAGTATGAAGAACTTAATAGATGGAAAATGTAACATTCAGAATAGAGGGCCAACCTTTTTTATTTTTATTTAATATCCATTTTTAAATGTGCAATTAAAAAGAGAATCTTATTAACTCGAGGTTACCAGTTCTCCAAATATAGTTTTAATATAACCAAATAATTTCCAGGTTTTTTTTCTTTTTCTTTTCTTTTGGTAAATAAAAAATACATCAATTGAGAAAAAAAGAATTTAAGGAAAAAAAACTTTCAGTTAAAAACATTTTCACATAAAAATATAGGATGATCTGACTCGTACCAGTTCTGAGAAAAGAGGACCCACTGACGGAAACAGCTGCATAGATTTTCGCAGGAAGCCATGATGGATCAGGCTGATGACCAGACCTCCTGTCCATCCTGCCCATTGTTGGTATTCTGTCTAAACTCCATGCCCACAGTTCCTGGCAGCAGCCAGGTATGCTCCTCCCCACAGTTACCTGGCAACAGCCAGGTAGGCTTGGCCCACTATAATAGGGGCTGCTTGCCCTTCCTCTCTCTCTTACTCTCTTGTCTCCCTCATTCTTGCTATCTGCTTGTCCTTTCTCCCTATTCCCTTCCCCTCTTTCTCCACGTGGTCACGACCGGTCTCCATTTCTCTATTCTCTCCTTCTCTCTGCCTTTCTCTGCCTCTACTACTCTCTTAACTCCCCTCCCCATGCCCTGAATAAACTCTGTTCTATACTATAGCATCCTATGGCTGGTCTCTCGGGGAAGGGATGCCTCAGCATAGGCCCGCAGAGGCACCCCCTTCTACCACACCCTGCTAGAACATATTCTTATAGCTCTTTCTCTTTTTATGATCACAAGACCCATAGCATTTGCAATGGTTTCCCTTTGCTAGGCTGGGACCGGCTGAGGGAGGACAGCCCTGTTTTAAGGATATCCCCAGGGAATTCAGCTGATTACTGCCAGGATGACTGTGAACATGGAAGAGAATATCAACAATATTCTGCATTTACTTAACAGGTGGTTTCCTGACACCTAAACGAATTTCTTTCTGTATATTAGCAGCATGGTAGTGAATAAATAGGCAAAACAGAATTTATATTCATGTGTGCCAATGAGAGAGGTATTTGAACGAAGTCTGTGGGCTGTATCACTCTTGGTGCTAGGCCCATGGGTGATGACCAAGTAGAGAGAACTAAGAAGGAATTACTGAGACAGGAGCATTGGGAGGACCTGCAGAAGGAATGAGGGTGAGACATACCCTTACCCTGCTGACCTCTGCAAGCAGTGGAGAGACCAGATTACTGGGCAGGGGTGGAGTGTGGTGAACTGGGAACTTGGCACATGGCGTTGGTATGTGGGGGTCATGTCTACAAATGGGAAGGATTCTGATGGGAGCTTTGGGAGGATTCTGAGTGGAAGAGATACAATCTGGTTTATATTTGACAAGACTATCTTGGATGCACAGAAGGCTGCCCATGCTGGAAACACAGACTTCAGAGGGAGGTTCTCACAGCAACTTGGACCTGGTTCTAGGTGGCAGGAGTGGAGATGGAGAGAGACCTTGCTCAACTTCATTATAGCTTCATGGTAGTCATAGGTAATTGTTGCTGAGCTTCAGTATGCCAGTGTAAACAATATCAGGTTTCTGGAAGCCATTAGAGATAGGGTGACTGTGTCACTGACTGATATTGAGAGTGTGGATGAAGCAGGCTCAGAGGGCAGGTGGGGAAGACAGAGCTTCTCTTTGGACTACGTAAGATTCAGATGATGACACCCAAAGGAGAGACCAAGCAGCAAGCAGTTGAGATGTGTGAGTGGGTGTGTGTGGGGGATATAAATCTAGGAAACACCATAATAATGGTGGTGCGTAAAGTCACAAGCCTGTTCGGGACACAGAGAAAATGAAAACTGAGAGGCAAACCAGCCAGGGGAGTGTGGAGAGGAATTGGCGAGGAGGAGGTCAAAAGATGAGCAAAGAGGGATGGCCTGTAAGACCATTGCATCTCTGAGGCCAAATGCAAACAACAATCAGGAATGAAAGTCAGTGATAAAGGGGAGAAAGAGAATGCTTGCAGGAGTGACATCTTAGACAGGTCAAAGGTCAGGGGCGTATCCCAGAAGTGGGGCTGGTACAGGCTAGGGAGCAGTCACTGTGGACCAAGGAGTGAGGAGCAACCATAACCATGGCTGGCAGCTGGGGGGGAGGGACCATGGAACATGACCCCTTCCCCATTGGCTTTATTGCCCTTGAGGAAAGCTCTTAGAGGGGTTGGGACAGGAAAGGCAAGAAGGTTTACTGTGAAGTGGAAGGGAAGGCAGAAAGAGTGTGGGGCAATGAGGGTCCTTGGAAGAAGCTGGAGGCTGGAGAGGCATAAGCTGTGCAGTTGCTGGAGGTGAGGGCTGAGCCCTGAGAGTGGCCGAGAGCACAGAACAAGTGAATAAGGGTAGTGTGGGGTATGAAGGAAAGGGCGCAGCTCTCGCTTGAATAAAAGTGCACAGTAAAGTTAGCCCTGATGCTGCAGAAGTGAGGGCTGGGGAGAGAACACTGGGAAAAGATGAGGGGTGGGGCTGTCACTTACCCCCAAAACATATGGGATCTTATAACCAGAGAGAAGGAGGAGGATGAGGAGGAAGAAGAGGAGGAGGAGGAAGAGGAGGAGGAGGAGGGTATAGAATGTAATGAACACCTGAAAATATTTTCCAAAGTGGCAGAGGAATGACCGGTGAATATTAGAAGTGTAGATGTCTTACCCAGATGTCCCATGTCACCTACATACAACAGCCACAGTATTGCACAATACACAATAAGTTTGTTTATATGGCACAGGTTTCAAATAGATGCCTCTTTGGTAAGTGCTTTTACTGCTCCAGGTGCTGTTACTGAAGGGAATTAGATTACTGGGTCCTCCTGTCCATGATGACAGAGGTCATCAGATGGTCACTGTCACCAACACAGGAAGTCACACTAAATGCCCAAGAGCTCCAGAACCTACCTGGAGCAGTGTGGGGAACAGAGGCAGCAAGCCTCCTTGCCACAGGCAGCACTAACGAGTGGCCTGATGGCTCCAGACAGGTAGAAAGCATGCATTAGGGTGTTGGGCAGAGAAAGCTCTGTGAGTACATAATAGCTTTGCATCTGGAGCCTGAGTCAGGGCTGGGAACAGTCAAGGAGGGGACCTTGGAAGCAAGGCTTTATGCTGTGATAGGCTTTGCCCACAGGTAGAACATGTTGAGTTAGATTAAAACAAAACAAAACAATGAACTAGAGAGAAAATGGAATTGGCCTTGAGGTGAAAAGGTAGGAATCCACAGATTCCACAAAGAAGAGGAAGGAGATTAGCAAGCTGAAGGAAGACGATCATTCTATAGCTAAGGGACTCTCAGAGTCAGAGCCAAACGGGGGCAGGGATACGCCTGACTGCCAACAGCCAGCGTTTGAATCTATCTTGAGTCTTCCTTGTGTGGAAGGGGTAGGTGCTGCTTCTTCAGGGGATAAGCCCGTTTGGGTTTAGCATTTAGACTTCACCAAAGCAACCCATGCCAATTGTCCCAGCATGCTTAGGGGTATTTAGTGGCAAACCAATACCATCATCTTTCCTCCTGGCTTTAGGCCCCGGGGGGGGGGGGAAGGGGAGATGTGGGAATAATGGGAACAATTGAGGAAAGAAGACTTCAGGAGACAGAAACCTGCTGACAGGACCCTGGAGGCAGAGCACAGAGGGAATGGAAGTTGTGGGAATATGTAAGGCTATTACTTTTGGGCTAGAGAGCTGGCTCAGCGGTTAAGAGCACTGACTGCTTGTCCAGAGGTCCTGAACTCAATTCCCAGCAACCACGTGGTGGCTCATAACCATCTGTAATGGGATCCGATGCCCTCTTCTGGTGTGTCTGAAGACAGCTATAATGTACTCATTATACATTAAGTAAATAATATTTTTTTTTAAAAATTAAATAAAAAAATTACTTCTAAAAGTGTTAGAATCCTGGGCAGCCTTGGGTTCTCTTTGTCGTCTAAGACAACCCTGAACTTCAGCGTCTCTTGTTTCTACTTCCCAAGTACTCCAACTATAGGCCTGCACCACTGTACAGGGATTGTGTGGTGCTAGAGGTGGGGTGGGGGTCAAATTCAGAGCCTTGTATAGGTTACAGAAGTACTGTAATATCTCCAGTCACTGAGAACACACTCTCCTCTTCCACACATCTGGAAGAGCAAAGGTTAGAAAGGGAAGATGAAATTTCAACTGAGCTGGTCTTAGGCACTCCATACTGGCATTTCTATAACTACAGGGAAGTAATAATCTAATTTTTTAATCTTTTTTTTCTTTTGACCCTTTGCTCATGGTTTTCCGCTCTCTTCCTTAAAAAGAGGAACATCCAGGTTGTAAAGATTGCTGTGAGACGAATCAGTCATGTCTTATGGCTCGGGGAATGACAATTCTTTGCAGTGTTATTTACTTTATTTTTAGCTGTACCTTAATATTATACGTAATGGCAAAACAACCCAAAGATTTTTCATCTAAATTACATAGTATTGTCTTCCTTCCTGGGCATACAGTCAATTACAACTCTGAGAAGAACCTGTGCTCACTCTCTGTAACCTGATTATGCTTTTGAATTTATGGTTTTCCCTCTGCCTTCGCTTCCACGGCAGGGCAAGCAGATTGTTTGCAGCTTCCAAGTAATGATCACACGTGCAGGGTTTTTTTTTTTTTTCTTTCATGCAAAATTGTTTGAAAGGTACTTCTCCTCCCAAATTAATTCACTCTTTCTTGTTTCGGTTCTAATTTTGTGGCCGCTATCGCTCCCGTGTATCGATGTGGCTGACACCCTATTGGTAAGATAATTTATCAAAAGCTCTGTGCTTCACTCTCTGGACTCTGGAAGTTCTGAGAGGATTATTGACACTATTGCTATCCTGATGAAATACTTTCTTTCCCCCCCATTTTAATTTCTTGAGTTATGGGCGAGGTCATAAAACGAGGGATCAACTTGTCGATATAAAGTTATCAACCGTGGGTACCTTGGCATGAATTACATAATCAATAAGAGAGATACAGTCGGCTGCTTCAGACTTTTGTGGAGGCTGAATTACTTGAGGGAGGGGGAGGTCCTAAGATGATGAAACTAACATTTGAAGGTATTGAAACCACCGTCTGTTGTCAGTCATATTTTCTGCCGGAGTTTATGCTTTTGGGTCATTGTCTAGATTATGCTTAGCAACTCGAGAATCATCCCCGTGGCCGGAGAAACATGAATGTTTCCTGTACAAAGGGCTGTTTACAACCCTTGACCTGAGCCCTTTCTGCTTCTGAAATTTCTTATTTACTTTCCTATAAAAAAAATGAATATTGCCGGGCGTGGTGGCGCATGCCTTTAATCCCAGCACTCGGGAGGCAAGGCAGGCGGATTTCTGAGTTCGAGGCCAGCCTGGTCTACAAAGTGAGTGCCAGGACAGCCAGGGCTACACAGAGAAACCCTGTCTCGAAAAACCAAAAAAAAAAAAAAAAAAGAATATATTTAGGGTCAGTGGGATGGCTCAGTGAGTAAAGATACTCTCTGCCTAGCCTCCTGACCTGAGTTTGATCCTTGGGACCCCCATAGTGGAAGGAGAGAACTGACTCCTAAAGTTGTCCTCTGATCGTCACACATACGCTGTAGCACATGTGTGCCAACATATACCCAACACACAATTCACACAGAGACAGACAGACACACCACATGTATACATACCACACAATTCACACATGCATGCACACACATACAAACTCCACAATATAAACACTAGATTTTTTTTTAAAGTGAGTGTATTCAATAAATTAAACATGTGTGCTATCAGTATCACAGATCTGAGAGCCTAAAAATGTACGGAGAATCTGGGAAACTGCATGTTGAGATGGGAAGTGTCTTTTACATGGCTGCAAGAGCTATATGGGCATGGCCCTTGGAACGCAGAGGAGTCCAGGACCTTATTCAGGCTATGGAAGCACTCTACCACTGAGCCCTACCTACCTCAAGTCCAGAAAAATACTTGTGAATTTACCGGAAGTCGAGAGAGGATTCTCACGCACTGTTTCGAATGCGACAGTTTTTCAGAGTCAGAGCAAGTAAATGGATCTTGGTCATAGAGGGAGAACCTCTGGCCCGCCGCCCATAGAGCTGGATTCAGTTACAAGAGAGACCTATTCTGGGCCATGCTGAAGAAGAGACACCTGATACAGAGATAAGCCTGATGGTCAGAGGAGCCATATCCTCTCTTCATGACTGCTTCATTCCCGTGCCAGGGCCCTGGCATTTTTCTTCCTGTTCTGAACTTCAGCATACACACACACACACACACACACACACACACACACACACACATCTTATCTAATTAATTTTATATTGGGCTGCATCGATATCAGTGTCTGAAATAATAGCTCAAACTGGGCCACTCTTTAACAAAACTGTAACTGCAAACCCAAGACCTTCCTGCTGCTTACTTCAGGAGGCAGTAAAGCCCTTTGAACTCGTTCCAACACCATTTTTAAAAACTCTATTCCTTGCTTATTTCTACGTGCCTTCCACCATGCTTGTCCCTGCACATAGAGATGTTTGATTTCTGCTCCCCCCCCCCAAGATGGTCCCCCTTCCTGGCCTTTATGCCATCTGTTCTATCTCCAGGAAGCTCTCTCCCAGTCTTCTCTGAAGCTCACAGCTCCCCCATCATTCACACCCAAGTAGCCCCTGTGACTTCTGACCATATAGCAAGGGTTCACACTCCCAAATTCTGTAGAGCGCCTGGCTTTCTCTCTCTTGCATGATACTTGTCAGTCTCAACCTGGGCTTCACTAATTCTGGTGAATTCTCTTTATTACACGTTAAGCAATGTGTTCTTTGGGACATAATTGGTTAACTCATCTGTGTTCCTTGACGTGACCAGCCCCATATCTTGTCGTGTGTATAGCACTCGTACAAGGCCAGGTCTGCAGAACTCAAAGCTTGGCCACAGTCCATTTCACTTTCATTTCCTGTCTGTCTGTTTGCCATCATTTTTTTTTTTAAGCACAATTGTTCCTTGTTTATAGCAAAGCCTTCAGATGTTGGGCCATGGGCATAAAGGAAAATGAGGAGAAAAAAAAAAGAAGCAAGTAAACAACACACAGTAGGTCCTATTCTTTGCCCTTTGTTCCACAAAAGCTAAGCATTCAGAAAGGAGCTAACTAAGAAGGGGCACATTTCCGACTTTGGATGGCTTTCCATAGATATTGAGATAGGTGTAAGAGAGAATGGTGTCTGAACATGGGCTCTGAGGGATGGCCAGAGGAGAAGAGAGGAAGAAGGCCCTTCCCAGGAAAATTACTACCAAACTTTAAATCAGTGACATTAATAGCAAGTGTGGGAATAAACACTTGTGTCAAACAGGAGAGCATCACCCACAGCAGTGCAGCGCAGATCTATCAGTGACCGGCAACTTCCCTGTGTCTACGACGAGAGACGAGGAACGAGACTCTTGTCAAGGATAAAGTGCTATGAATGCAATGCTTGTAACAATTATGCGGATATGGACGATTTTTCATGCTTATATGGGAAATTTGTTTTAGAAGCTTAAACTAGGCCCAAATCACTTCCATTGTAATGACAATGGCCTAGGGTCCTCTCTGAAGGAAAAGAATGTAGAGAGACATCTGATAAGATAATGGTAGTGTGAGTCATACGATTAATCATAATTTTATTAATGAAACGGTTACTGCCTCTCATCCTACCATGACAGCATCGTCAGAGTTTCTCATCGCTTAGGAGAAAGGGGGAATTATGAACAGCCCCAAGCTGGCTTAAAGATACAAGTGGCTGACTTGAACATATTTTTAATTATGAGCCATTTGTGCATGAGCACACAGCAGTATCTAAGGAAATTATACAGTATATAAGGGGAAACCTACCAAATGTCAAATGATAATTCTGAGGACTGAAGAATCAGTAGACGCTTGGCCCATGACCATAAGGTATGTGTGTACGTATCCCAAGAAAAGCCTGGCATCCTGAGGTCAGGGAGGTGGGGAGGAAGGAGGATCCCTGAAGTTCTCTGGGCAGTCAGACTCACTGATTTGTGAACTGAGTTCAGAGAGAGTTGGAAAGCAATTGAGGAACACACACAACATTTACCTCTTGCTTCTACATACATGTGCATGCATTTCCACACACATGTACATATCCATAAATGCATATATATTATATATAATATGTATATATAATTCTGTTTCTTATTATACTCTTTTCAAAGATATCTATTTATCTATGACCTACCTATGATGATACCTATCATCTATCACCCATCACTTGTCTATAATCTATTCTCTGTCTCTCTCTGTCTCTGTCTGTCTCTTCTAGCTATCATCTATCTCTATCTATCTATCTATCTATCTATCTATCTATCTATCTATCTATCTATCTATCTATCTCTATCTCTATCTCTCTCTCTCTCTCTCTCTCTATCTATCTATCTATCTATCTATCTATCTATCTATCTAAAACCCAGCTATTTATCTACATCTATATAATACATAAAAATTTGAGTAAAGAAGACAAAGCTAAATCACAACACCTGCATGGATTCTCAGAGAAAAGTTGGTATCCAAAGCCAATGTAATCCCTTTTAGTAGGGGCAGAGAGATGCAGCCCCTCACTGTCTACCACTATCACGAGGAGTTCCTCTTTCTCCTTAGAGACCTCTACTCATAATGTTTGATCCCTGAGTTTGCGGTGGAAAAGGATTTCAGGATGAGGCAGAAAGAACCAAAATTAGGGAGTTTGTTAAGGAACGATGAGAAATATCAGATACTTCATACACTGGCATTTAGAAACAGTGACTCTTAGGGAGAGGGTGATACACATCTGAGCCATGGGCTTGGCTCTCCCAAGGGAGAAATAGGCAGTTAGATGTCTACTCTGGCTGCATATATAGTTCTGAGCATTTAAAGTTTCATTGCATGGAGGGTGTGTTTTCTAGAATATAATTCTTTGCACTTAAAGTTATGTGGCATCAAAGAAGTGTTTTGTGGAATATAGTTCTATAGCTTCAAAGTTACATGGCATAAAGGATATGTTTTATGGAATAGGTTGAAGAGTAAGAAATGTCGAAAAGTTAAAGTTTAAAAACTATATGTTAAAAGTTAAAATATAAAAACTATAAATGAGAGGCTGGAGAGATGGCTCAGCAGTGAAGGGCACTGACTGCTCTTCCAGAGGTCCTGAGTTCAATTCTCAGCAACCACATGGTGGCTCACAACCATCTGTAATGGGATCTGATGCCCTCTTCTGGTGTGTCTGAAAAAAGCTACAGTCTACTTATATACTTAAAAGAGATAAACCTTTTTAAAAAAGCTATGAATGAAAATATATGTGAGCTGGTTTAAAAATTTCCAGCTTTATTCAGTATCCATAAAAGCTATGAAATTTGATGTTCTAGAATCCACCTGAATGGAGTCTAGTGAAGTGTATCCTTGAACTACGGAGAGACTCAGGAGGTAAACATGCTTGCTTTGCAAGCATGGGGACACAAGTCTGAATCCCCAGAGTCCAAGTAGATGCCAGCTATAATCCCTGCAATTCCAGAATCCTACGAGGAGATGGATGGTGGAGACAGGACACCCTGGAAGCTCTTGGGTCGGCTAGCCTGATGGTCACAGCAGAAAAACAATAAAAGAGACCCCGCCTCAAACAGTGTCCTCTGAACTCTCTATGTACAACATACACACATCTCACACACACACACACATTGCCCTATTGAATTGACTGACAATCAGTTGAATGATTAATACAAAGGTGTCCTCATTTAAGCCAAAGACACCAACAGGACAAATTAATCCCCAAATGGTCAAGCTAACAGGAAAGTATGCCATACATTTTTACAAGTTATTCACTGCTTTGGGCCATTACTATTTCAAATTAAATAGCCTCATTTAGAAACAGAGGGACCTTTTATTTTATTTTATTATGGTTGCCACCATCATCATTGTGAGTAGCGACACAGTAGATTGGGTTATGCTGTCTATAAGTATCATCTATGTGGGGCTCATTACAGTCCTGATGTATGGTAGGAACACTGTCTTCACCCAGCTGCTCCCTAGCCAGGCTAACCACACCTGGAGGAGCACAACCATCTCCTAGCAGCCCCACCTGAAGCTTCGAAGGGCCACTGTTTAGCAATGTGAAACATTATTTTAATCAACTGACAGAAGCTTTCGAACACTTCTGTCCCAGGCTTGCCTCTGGAATGAAGGTAGGATGTAACCGTGCGTTTTGGGTTTATAAGCACTATCCCTCCTGGCTCCTGGGTTTAGAGTGCTCTCTGGCATGGGTCTGATGTTGACCACAGGTAAATAAAGCAGTATTAGTCCGATCTTCATGTGGCTTGCCCCTGTGTCTGGACTGGGTACAACAAAATAATGTTCCTGCCATGCCCTGGTGCATTTAAAGACCCCAACACCTCTACGCTGCCTGTGTAAATAATCCTCCACACACCATCATGAGATATGTTCCTCAGAAACTCAATTTTGAGTATCTCTAAAGGGATTCAAGGCCCATGTGTGACTTGCCAGTCTAGATCAATGGTTTTCAACCTGTGGGACAGAACCTCTTTGGGGTCAAACAACACCTTCACAGGGGTCCCATATCAGATATTCCTGCATATCAGATACTTACAGTACGATTCATAACAGTAGGAAAATGACAGTTATGAAGTAGCAATGGAAATGGTTTTATGGTTGGGGGTCACCACAACATGAGGAACTGTATGGAAGGGTCACAGCATTAAGAAGGTTGAGAGCCACTGATCATAAAAGACTCAAGGATGACAGCAAAGTAGTTTTACAGAGTAACAGCAGCGTAAGTGAACAAGGAGTGCCTCACTCTGAGGAGATGCTTTCCCACTCAGCCTTTTGTGTATTATGGTATTTATTGTTTTATAGCCTGGATGAGGTAAGAAATAACATTCTCCCTTTCAGGTAAGATATGATGCTTCCCCTGTGAGGTAAGAAATGGTCTTCCCCCTGAGGTAAGAGATTGTCCTCCCTCTGTGAGGTAAAAGATGGTGCTCCCTTTGTGAGGTCAGAAATGATCCTTCCTCAGTGAGGTAAGAGATGGTATTCCCTTTGTGAGGTAAGAGATAGCTTTCTCCCCTTGAAGTAAGAGAGATGGCATCCTTTCTGTGAGGTAAAAGAGATGGCCTTTCTTTCCCTCTGAGGTAAGAGAAATGCCCCTTTTCTCCCTGTGCAGAAGGTGAGATTTTAAGAACGAAGAGATTTGCCCAGAAGCCTTCTTGAACATGCTACAATTTATCTCAAGAACAGGATTCCTAAATTATGTGCTCTAAGGTCAGACTTCATAAGTAAATAACTCAACTAAAACTAGAAGATCACAGCATGGTGGAATTCGATGGTAACCCCAGAGCCTGGCTGATGGAGGCAGGCAGATCACAAGCTTGAGACAAGCCAGGATACTTAATAAGTTCAAGGCCAACCCGGGTATATAACGTGCTCAGTTTTAAACAACAACAACAAAAATGTGCTGAAATTGGTTATGGTGACTTCTTAATGTAATCCTGGCACTTGGGAGATGCACACAGAAAGATAAAAGAGCTAGGGCTGGATTTGAGGCTACAGCAATTAACCAGCATGAGGCAGGGCTGTGAGGGGGATGCCCAGCATCACCAGTAATATAAAGAAGGAAACCAAGGACACAGTTCTTAGGTGCAGAAGCCTATCTGGCATGTCTGAAATCTGTCCTGGAAATGGGCCCTGCATGTTTGAAAGTGGTGCAGATCTGACCCATGGACTTGAACCTCTCTAAAAGCTGGTGGATCAGAGGCCGTGACTCTCTCCTCCTTCCTCACATATCTCGGGAACAGTGGAAAGAGCGAGGGCCTGTGGAGGCCCACCCCAAACTTGGCTTGCCTTTGAAAGCTGTTGTTTGATCTTTTCAAATCAAGAAAAGGGTTGAATTTTGACCATATAATACATTATTTAAAAAAAAATATAGTATTTTCTATCATTTTCTCAGGGAATATGGGTCTGAAGAGATGCGCTCAGCTTGTTCTTACAGTTTGTGAGCGCTTGTGATGGGAAGGTGGCTTGCAAAACAGCTTAGTTCAACAGTGGAGGGCAAGGTCTGCCCTCTCCTTCCATTTAGGCCATATTCCAGGTGAAGGAGGAAGTTACTATGAAGCTCAGGCTGGCCTCAAACTCCTAACAATCCTCTGCCTCAGCCCCAAAGAATTGTGGCCAGCTAAAGGGTTGGTCTTTTCCCCCTTCGCTCCCAAGGCCTCCCTTCCCCGATTTATCCCTGAGCCATGGTGAAGTTTTATGATTCCAGTTCTCTCATATAAGAACCCCACTTATCCCAAGTCCACCCATATCTTACTTACTGTACCTCGCTCCACAGGTTTACCATCTTAAGATGACAAGGGGAGGGCAGGGAAGGGCTGGGGTACTCTGACTTGCTTTCCATCCTGATTAAATTAAACACTTTGGGTTAAGCCCAACAGACTCTCATAAAGGCTAGTTATTTTGCAGTCACTTAAAATATATGGACAAGAGAGACTAGGGGTAGGCCAAGGCCAACTCCAAATTTAATCAGTATAACCCTTGGACTATAAATTCCAAGTGAAATTCATTCTTAGACATAAAAATGTCAGGGCTAATCTGTCGAGTTTAGATTTTCAGTTGTAGTGACTTTTTTTTTCCCCCTAAGCAATAAAGGAATGAAAGAAAGACTAACAGGACAGTGTCTGTCAATAGGAGGAGATGAGGAGATACATCAGTCGTCAAGGAGGAAGACTGTCACTGAGCCTTAATTAACATTCAGAGAATGCCCCCTCTTCCTCATTTTATCCAGCTATGAAGGTGATTCTTCTAGCAGAAAGAAATATATTCCCTGATAGACAATAGAAGAATAATCTATCAATATAAAATCTTGTATGGAAAAAGCCTTCAAAGTCCAGGCATTTTCTTTCTGCTGTTTTGCTTGTGTAACCCAAGGTGGCTTACAGAGACTCAAAAGGTTTGGTTTTTCCACATTTTGTGGAAAAGCAGCATGTTCTAGCAGGCTATTATTAACAACAAGAAGAATGCCTCCTAAGAAATATATATATATATATATATATATATATATATATATATGCAGTTACATATTGCTAATGGGAAGAAAAAGAACTTGAAGAATCAAACTCCTCTATACTGGAAATATTTTACAAAAATTTTCTTAGGTTTATGTAATAAAAATGTAAAAAAAAATTTTCAGTGCATCTACAGCTCTTAAAATATATTCTTTCTAAGAGCAAATACTTGACATCTATCCTTGCATCCTTTCTCCATGTTCTTGGAACTGTGTTATCTTATAGATGAAAGGTAACATCTATAGGTGACATATACACATCTATAGGTGACATCTATACATCTATCACAAAGGAGAACAAAAGAGGCATGCAGTCAACAGTGGCACTAGAACTCCCGGTGTCTCTAATACAGCAGTGACTCCATTATAACAGAGTCAGCTGATGTTGCGTGGGGAAGAAAACGTCTCTACCCCTTTACTTTCTAGGTGGAAATCTCAGTAAACTTGGTGAAAGATGCCAAAACACCAACCAAATTCTGCCCTCTGGTCCATAATGGTTTGTGTGGCTGAAGACAGGGCCCTAGGCCATCCTCTGATATTTAATACGAACGTGCGGGGGGCTTTGGGGGACTGTAGCACCCCCAGTTACACAACGCTGCATCTAACAGAACTGGGTGGAGAATGGTAGCTCTTGCACAACCACCATTTCTAGTTGCTGGTTGTCAATGTCCATGAAGGGTTCAGCTGCTTTACTGACAGGGAAACGGAGAGGAGACACAACCTTCTAACCTGTATTCCCAATTCTTTAGGAATGTCAAGTTGAAGTTTCTCTACTGGAAACAAGCCCAGGGTCATACAGAGATCGATGTTAGAGTTCAGCACCATCTATTCTTCCATCACCCATCATGATTATCACTAACATCTCAGGACAGGCTAGGTATGGTGGCATGCACCTTTAATCCAAGCGCACAGGAGGCACAGGCAAGTAGACCCTGTGAAATCAAGGGCGACCTGGTCTATAGAATGAGGCCTTTTGTCTTAGATAAACAAAGACAACAACAAACTTCAAGGCATTAGTGAACTCATTGCAATAGAACTGTTTACATTAATAAAGGTCAGAAATACAGCTTCCTTGAGTGCAAAGAATGCACGTCACACTTCTGTGGGCGGCCTTTACCCCTCACAGCTACCCATTTCAAGGACTAAACATGCCACATTGTACTTTCTTCTGAACAGAATGATATATATGTAAGAAAAGCAGGGTGGGATGCCAGTATGAGGTGGCCTATATGACTCTAGCCTAGGGAACCTTCTGGAAGCCAACCCATCCTCTGCAGTCACTATTCCAAGCTTTCTGCGGCAGGGAGATGGCTCAGCACTTAAAAGCACTAGCTACTCTTTAGAAGACTCGCTTTTATTCCCAGCACCCAACATGGAAGCTCTCAAACATCTGTAACATCAGTCCCAGAGGATCCAATGCTCTCCTCTGGCATCCAAAGGCACTGCATGTGGTACACACCTATGCCTGCAGGCAAAATATGTCTACACAGAAAATAAAGATAAAGAAATATTTTTAAAAACCTATAGTTTAGAATTTAGCACATGCCTTCAAGGGCATTGGTCCTTTATGAATTACTTCATTTCGTTAGGAAATAATAGCTGATGCCCAAGTGTTTTTCATTTGTTCAACCCAGAGAGAAAGGCTATGAGGGTTTAATGATCTATAGGATATAGACCTTATATAGATGATAGAGCTATTTCTATATTGTTTCTACAAACATAGCAAATGAAATCAACAATTCCTTTGGTACGGATGATCGTGAGTATACAGACCAAACTTTTATGACTAAATATACCTGTCCACAGCTAAAGGTAAGGCTTTATCTCAAGGCATGTCCCATAGGGGACTGCTGGGCCTCTAATCCCTTTTCCTCTCTTGCTCTTTGACCATGGTGAGGCGAACAGACTCCCTGTAGCCTATGTGCCCATCATGAAGTAGTTCACTACCACAGGTGCAACGCAACATGACCGAGTGCTTATCTATTCTGAAACCATGAGCCAAGCAACCTTTCTTCTTTATTAGTCGATTGTCTCAGGTACTTTGCAGTAGTAATGAAAGCTGGTGAGAAATGGATTACCCACAAAAGATCATGGGTGAAAGGTAAGTGTGACAGCGTGGAGTGAGGGAGAGGGAGAGAAGGGACAAGGCTTCAGAGCAAAGTGATGACTACTTAGTTACACATCACAAGGTCCCACAGAGACCAAATGCAGATAATGAAATAAAGGTGGTGGCCTCTGACAAAGAATATGAGAATTCCAGTTTCCTTACAGAGTAAAACATAACTGAGAAGCCTCTCTCTGCAACAAAAGGGCTCCTGCCCAAAGCTAATCTGGCCAGCCCAGGTGTATAGGAAAACATCACTCATGGCAGTGCAGAGCTTGGATTCTGACACAGAACTGATTATTCAGTAAAGATTACCCAATGCATATCGGGCTCCTGAGCCTTGTTGGTCGTAAAGGCAAAGAAAAATTTGGTTATTCAACCTTCTGTCTACAGCAACATTACCACCAAACCCTACAGTAGCTATCACTTTTCAAACCCTCCACTGCTTTCCATGAGTGAGAATGCTGCTCTGAAAAATGGTTATCTGTCTAGGGAAAAGTTAGATCTGACCCCAAGTGATACCTCAGCTTATACCAATACTAATTTCTAGAAGGATTCAAGAGATAAACTTAAACAACACTTTCAAAATGGATGGAAGTCACACCTGAGTAACTTGAGAGCTAGAGTGGCTTAGGGAGGAAAGAAGAATGCAGAGAAACCAAGAAAAATGGGAACATGTGACCATCAACAAATAGAAACTTCTTTATACTGAAAATAGCAACAAATATGTCAAAGGATAATGTCACCCAAGGAAAAGCTTATGACGACATGCAAGTAGACCGTCAAGAAGTGCAATGACCGTCTTGGCTGGACATTGGCTTGAAGGTCACTGAATGGCATATTAAGAGAGAAATGTTCTATTTGTTTACTTAATCCTGACTATATCCTCATGAGTAGAAATGAGTAGGACTCCCATGTCACAAGCTGTCCTGGTTTGTGGGATGCTAGATCCCTTGCCAAGGGCACTGTGCTCTTAAGTGGCAGGGCTGTGACTTGCGCTGGAGCAGTGTGGTTCTGAAGCTCATGCATTGACTGCCCCACTCGACAGAGCTGCTCTGAACCAGTCCAGGATGCTGCTCAAAGGCACTGTGGATGGCTTATCATCTGGTAGCTGGTTTGCGCATTTAGGGGATGAGAGACCTGAGGGTCTTATTTCCACAGTGTGCCAGATCATCTCTTGCTATGAACCGAATTTAAAATCACCACCTCATTCAAAGGTCCAGGTTTCTCTCTCTCTCTTAGTTTCAAGGCTTTGACTAGGGCTGGACATCGTGAACTGGAGACATCCTGGTGAGCTTGATACTTGGCCTCAGCTACAAAGGCAGCAACAAACTTGTGCTTTAGAAAGTCAGTGACACAGTCGGAGGACAGTGACCTGCCCTGCAGGGAGCGCCATCTTGGCTCCGGGACTCCGCCGAGCTTAGTCTCTACAGGTCAGAGTGGGGACCACGGGGGCAGACGGCTTCTGGGACAGGCAGGAGCCACAGAGCCGCTGAGGCAGCACCCTTTTGGGGCCGCAGACTTCTGGCACCCTCCCAGCCGGAGGACAGAGACCTGCCCTGCAGAGAGTGCCATCTTGGCTCCGGGACTCCGCCGAACTTAGTCTACAGGTTAGAGTGAGGACCACAGAGGCAGACAGCTTCTGGGACAGGCGGGAGCCACAGAACCGCTGAGGCAGCACCCTTTTGGGGCCGCAGACATCCGACACCCTCCCAGCCAGAGAACAGTGACCTGCCCTGCAGGGAGCGCCATCTTGGCTCCGGGACTCCGCCGAACTTAGTCTGTACAGGTCTGCTGACAGAGGATACTCAGAATCCCCAGAAGAACAACCTCTGAACAGAGACAACTATAACAACTCCAGAGATTACCAGATGGCGAGAGGTAAAGGTAAGAATCTTACTAACAGAAACCAAGACCACTCACCATCATCAGGACCCAGCACTCCCACTTCGCCCAGTCCAGGGCACCCCAACACACCTGAAAAACTAGACCTGGATTTAAAAGCATATCTCATGATGATGGTAGAGGACATCAAGAAGGACTTTAAAGAACTACAGGAGAACATGGCTAAAGAGTTACAAGTCCTTAAAGAAAAACAGGAAAACACAACCAAACTGGTAGAAGTCCTTAAAGAGAAACAGGAAAACACATCCAATCAGATGATGGAAATGAACAAAACCATACTAGACCTAAAAAGGGAAGTAGACACAATAAAGAAAACCCCAAATGAGGCAACACTGGAGATAGAAACCCTAGGAAAGAAATCTGGAACCATAGATGCAAGCATCAGCAACAGAATACAAGAGATGGAAGAGAGAATCTCAGGTGCAGAAGATTCCATAGAGAACATGGGCACAACAATCAAGGAAAATGGAAAATGCAAAAAAATCCTAACTCAAAACATCCAGGAAATACAGGACACAATGAGAAGACCAAACCTACGGATAATAGGAGTGGATGAGAATGAAGATTTTCAACTCAAAGGACCAGCAAACATCTTCAACAAAATTATAGAAGAAAACTTCCCAAATCTAAAGAAAGAGATGCCCATGAACATACAAGAAGCCTACAGAACCCCAAATAGGCTGGACCAGAAAAGAAATACCTCCCGACACATAATAATCAGAACAACAAATGCACTAAATAAAGATAGAATACTAAAAGCAGTAAGAGAAAAAGGCCAAGTAACATATAAAGGCAAGCCTATCAGAATTACACCAGATTTTTCACCAGAGACTATGAAAGCTAGAAGATCCTGGACAGATGTTATACAGACACTAAAAGAACACAAATTCCAGCCCAAGCTACTATACCCAGCCAAACTCTCAATTAACATAGATGGAGAAACCAAAGTATTCCACGACAAAGCCAAATTCACACATTATCTCTCCACGAATCCAGCCCTTCAAAGGATAATAACAGAAAAAAACCAATACAAGGACAGGAACCACGCCCTAGAAACAACAAGAAGGTAATCCCTCAAAAAACCGAAAAGAAGACAGCCACAAGAACAGAATGCCAACTTTAACAACAAAAATAACAGGAAACAACAATTACTTTTCCTTAATATCTCTTAATATCAATGGACTCAACTCCCCGATAAAAAGACATAGACTAACAAACTGGCTACACAAACAAGACCCAACATTTTGCTGCTTACAAGAAACTCATCTCAGAGAAAAAGATAGACACTACCTCAGAATGAAAGGCTGGAAAACAATTTTCCAAGCAAATGGTCTGAAGAAACAAGCTGGAGTAGCCATTCTAATATCAGATAAGATTGACTTCCAACCCAAAGTCATCAAAAAAGACAGGGAGGGGCACTTCATACTCATCAAAGGTAAAATCCTCCAAGAGGAACTATCAATCCTGAATATCTATGCTCCAAATACAAAGGTAGCCTCATTCATTAAAGAAACTTTAGTAAATCTCAAAGCACACATTGCACCTCATACAATAATAGTGGGAGACTTCAACACACCACTTTCACCAATGGACAGATCATGGAAACAGAAACTAAACAGGGACACAGTGAAACTAACAGAAGTTATGGATCAAATGGATCTGGCAGATATCTACAGAACATTTTACCCTAAAACAAAAGGATACACCTTCTTCTCAGCACCTCATGGTACCTTCTCCAAAATTGACCACGTAATTGGGCACAAAACAGGACTCAACAGATACAAAAACATTGAAATTGTCCCATGCATCCTATCAGATCACCATGGACTAAGGCTGATCTTCAATAACAAAATAAATAATAGAAAGCCAACCTTCACGTGGAAACTGAACAACACTCTTCTCAATGATACCTTGGTCAAGGAAGGAATAAAGAAAGAAATTAAGGACTTTTTAGAGTTCAATGAAAATGAAGCCACAACATACCCAAACTTATGGGACGCAATGAAAGCATTTCTAAGAGGAAAACTCATAGCTCTGAGTGCCTCCAAAAGGAAACTAGAAAGAGCACACATTAGCAGCTTGACAACACACCTAAAAGCACTAGAACAAAAGGAAGCAAATTCACCCAAGAGGAGTAGACGGCAGGAAATAATCAAACTCAGGGGTGAAATCAACCAAGTGGAAACAAGAAAAACTATTCAAAGAATCAACCAATCAAGGAGCTGGTTCTTTGAGAAAATCAACAAGATAGATAAACCCTTAGCCAGACTCACTAGAGGGCACAGGGAAAGCATCCTAATTAACAAAATCAGAAATGAAAAAGGAGACATAACAACAGATCCTGAAGACATCCAAAACACCATCAGATCCTTCTACCAAAGGCTATACTCAACAAAACTGGAGAACCTGGATGAAATGGAGAAGTTCCTAGACAGATACCAGGTACCAAAGTTGAATCAAGATCAGGTTAATGATCTAAACAGCCCTATATCCCCCAAAGAAATAGAAGCAGTCATTAATAGTCTCCCAACCAAAAAAAGCCCAGGACCAGATGGGTTTAGTGCAGAGTTCTATCAGACCTTCAAAGAAGATCTAATCCCAGTTCTTCACAAACTATTCCACAAAATAGAAACAGAAGGTACTCTACCCAACTCATTCTATGAAGCCACAATTACTCTGATACCTAAACCACAAAAAGACCCAACAAAGATAGAAAACTTCAGACCAATATCCCTTATGAATATTGATGCAAAAATCCTCAATAAAATTCTTGCTAACCGAATCCAAGAACACATCAAAACAATCATCCATCCTGACCAAGTAGGTTTCATCCCAGGGATGCAGGGATGGTTCAATATACGGAAATCCATCAACGTAATCCAGTATATAAACAAACTCAAAGACAAAAACCACATGGTCATCTCGTTAGATGCGGAAAGACAAGATCCAACACCCATTCATGATAAAAGTCTTGGAAAGATCAGGAATTCAAGGCCCATACCTAAACATGATAAAAGCAATCTACAGCAAACCAGTAGCCAACATCAAAGTAAATGGTGAGAAGCTTGAAGCAATCCCTCTAAAATCAGGGACTAGACAAGGCTGTCCACTTTCTCCATACCTATTCAACATTGTACTTGAAGTCCTAGCCAGAGCAATTCGACAACAAAAGGAGATCAAAGGGATACAAATTGGAAAAGATGAAGTCAAAATATCACTTTTTGCAGATGATATGATAGTATATATAAGTGACCCTAAAAATTCCACCAGAGAACTCCTAAGCCTGATAAACAGCTTCGGTGAAGTAGCTGGATATAAAATTAACTCAAACAAATCAATGGCCTTTCTCTACACAAAGAATAAACAGGCTGAGAAAGAAATTAGGGAAACAACACCCTTCTCAATAGTCACAAATAATATAAAATATCTTGGCGTGACTCTAACTAAGGAAGTGAAAGATCTGTATAATAAAAACTTCAAGTCTCTGAAGAAAGAAATTATAGATCTCAGAAGATGGAAAGATCTCCCATGCTCATGGATTGGCAGGATCAACATTGTAAAAATGGCTATCTTGCCAAAAGCAATCTACAGATTCAATGCAATCCCCATCAAAATTCCAACTCAATTCTTCAACGAATTAGAAAGTGCAATCTGCAAATTCATCTGGAATAACAAAAAACCTAGGATAGCAAAAACTCTTCTCAAGGATAAAAGAACCTCTGGTAGAATCACCATGCCGGACCTAAAGCTCTACTACAGAGCAATTGTGATAAAAACTGCATGGTACTGGTATAGTGACAGACAAATAGACCAATGGAATAGAATTGAAGACCCAGAAATGAACCCACACACCTACGGTCACTTGATCTTCGACAAGGGAGCTAAAAACATCCAGTGGAAGAAAGACAGCATTTTCAACAAATGGTGCTGGCACAACTGGTTGTTAACATGTAGAAGAATGCGAATCGATCCATTCCTATCTCCTTGTACTAAGGTCAAGTCTAAGTGGATCAAGGAACTTCACATAAAACCAGAGACACTGAAACTTATAGAGGAGAAAGTGGGGAAAAGCCTTGAAGATATGGGCACAGGGGAAAAATTCCTGAATAGAACAGTAATGGCTTGTGCTGTAAGATCGAGAATTGACAAGTGGGACCTCATGAAACTACAAAGCTTCTGCAAGGCTAAAGACACCATCAATAAGACAAAAAAACCACCAACAGATTGGGAAAGGATCTTCACCTATCCTAAATCAGATAAGGGACTAATATCCAATATATATAAAGAACTCAAGAAGGTGGACTCCAGAAAGTCAAATAACCCCATTAAAAAATGGGGCTCAGAACTGAACAAAGAATTCTCGCCTGAGGAATACTGAATGGCAGAGAAACACCTGAAAAAATGTTCAACATCGTTAATCATCAGGGAAATGCAAATCAAAACAACCCTGAGATTCCACCTCACACCAGTCAGAATGGCTAAGATCAAAAATTCAGGTGACAGCAGTTGCTGGCGAGGATGTGGAGAAAGAGGAACACTCCTCCATTGTTGGTGGGATTGCAAGCTTGTACAACCACTCTGGCAATCAGTCTGGCGGTTCCTCAGAAAATTGGACATAGTACTACCGGAGGATCCAGCAATACCTCTCCTGGGCATATATCCAGAAGATGTCCCAACCGGTAAAAAGGACACATGTTCCACTATGTTCAAAGCAGCCCTATTTATAATAGCCAGAAGCTGGAAAGAACCCAGATGTCCCTCAACAGAGGAATGGATACAGAAATTATGGTACATTTACACAATGGAGTACTACTCAGCTATTAAAAAGAATGAATTTATGAAATTCCTAGCCAAATGGATGGACCTGGAGGGCATCATCTTGAGTGAAGTAACACAATCACAAAAGAACTCACACAATATGTATTCACTGATAAGTGGATATTAGCCCAAAACTTAGGATACCCAAGATTTAAGATACAATTTGCTAAACGCATGAAACTCAAGAAGAATGAAGACCAAAGTGTGGACACTGTGCACCTTCTCAGAATTGGGAACAAAACACCCAGGGAAGGAGTTACAGAGACAAAGTTCGTAGCGGTGATGAAAGGATGGACCATTTAGAGACTGCCGTACCCAGGGATCCATCCCATAATCAACTTCTAAACGCTGACACCATTGTATACACTTGCAAGATTTTGCTGAAAGGACCCAAATATAGCTGTCTCTTGTGAGACGATGCTGGGGCCTAGCAAACACAGGAGTGGATGTTCACAGTCAGCTATTGGATGTATCACAGGGCTCCCAATGGAGAAGCTAGAGTAAGTACCCAAGGAGCTAAAGGGATCTGCAACCCTATTGTTGGAACAACATGATGTACTAACTAGAACCCCGGAGCTCTTGTCTCTAGCTGCATATGTATCGAAAGATGGCCTAGTCAGCCATCAATGGAAAGAGAGGCCCATTGGACTTGCAAACTTTATATGCCCCAATATAGGGGAATACCAGGGCCAAAAGAATGGGAATGGGTGGATAGGGAAGTGGGGGGGCGCTATGGGGGACTTTTGGGATAGCATTGGAAACGTAATTGAGGAAAATATGTAATAAAAATATTAAAAAAAAAAAAGAAAGTCAGTGACAGGGCTTCAGAGCATGATTACATTAGAAATTTGATGAGGCCATGCTCGTCAGTGTTATCTGCAGGAATTTCCTCGGGCTTGCAGGAACTGTACTTCAACAATGTTTGTTTCTTCTTAGGAAAGGTGATCCTCATCTAGGACCCAATGGCTGCCAATGTCCTGGATCGATATGAAGGTCTAATATTCCAAGGATCCCAGGGAGAAGGCACCAGGGAAGGAGGGAAGGGAAGTGAGCCAGGCAACTTTAGAGCATTTAGCATTGGCATCTACCCTGGGAACTGGGGGAAGACCTGGTGCCTAGAACATGTACACTGAGAGACATTTGGTGATCAGCAGAAGGTACCTATGTTGACTTGAGGAAGTGGAAATCTGCCTGCCATTTCCCCAGCTAGAGATGCAGAAGGAGCAGGGGAAGCAGCTCCATGGGGTGGGGAATAATCATGAGGCACAGCAGAAAGCCAAGAAAGTAAGCAGTCTAGGCATCCAGTGGACATCAAGAACCTGAGCAGAAGGGCTCAGTGTCGGGGATGGGTGGGAATCAAGTGGAGGGAGCAGACAGAGACTTAATAATGGGGGTGTGTCAGGCACATGCTGAGATAGAAGGGCCTGAAGCACCCATGCACACGGCAGGGCGTCAAGTTGAAGCTAGAACACGGAATGGCTTCTGGAATCTGTGCATGTGAATGCCACCCCCTTGAGCTTCCTAGTCTCAGAGGAAGATGTGACTGTCCTTCTTCCTCATGGGGGATGTAGGGAGGTCAGCAATGATGATAGAATGTTCCAGCATGTATCAGAACATGAGAGCTTTCCCTTCTTAGATACCTAGTTTAGTGGCTATGTGTCTACACAAATTTGAAGAGCCAAATCCAAGATAGCCTTCCTCCATATAGACGAAGTTCCCTCTCCCATCAATTTAGCAGTGTTCTTGCAGACCCCTTCTCCATAGGTCTCAACCACAACCACAGGGTAAGGAGATTTGACTAAGTACCACCTGCATTCTCAATAGCTCAAGCCCCTTAACACGCCTGCCTGAGAAAACTCAAGGCTTCCAGAAGGATTTAATTTCTTTCTGCCAACATCCCAGGACAGGGCCTCAGGGAATAGCAATCCAGTTTTAAGACAGTCTAATCAACAAATCCAGATGGGTTCCTCAGATCAACCTGTCTTGGGGCCTTCTGCAGTGTTGGACTCTTTGAATAGCCGCCCTCTCCCCATCCCACTGGCTTTCCTTGTTTCGTTTATCTCTAAGGAACCAGTCAGCTCCTTGGAAATCAGAATGTCTGTAGCCACTGGATAAAAATCTTGTGCCACGGCTCTGACGTTTGGCCATGTTTAATCTTTGACTCTATGCAAGAGCCACATACAGCACTCAAAGCTGGAAAATCTGTAGAAGCATCTTCTGCTAGTTCATGCTCTGGTGCTCTCTCTGTCTCTGATGCTTAATGTTTACTGTCAACTGGATTGGATTGATAATCCACAGGGAGATGTATCACTAGGTCTGTCTGAGGGTAGCTTCTGGCAAAGCTGGAATGGTGGCACCATTCCAAGGCCAAGTCCCAGGGGGAATAAGGAGGGCAAGGGGAGCTGAGCACCAGCATCTTCTCACTGGGCTGCCTGACCACACATGCAACATGACCAGAAAACCACCCGCTCCTGCCACTATGGCTCCTCTAGTGTGAGGGGTGGGACCCTCAACCTGTCAGTCAAAGCAGACTCTCCTGTTCTTGTCAGGTGTTTTAATCACAGAGTGAGAGATGTTGGTAGTGCAAAAGTTCTCTCTCCCTCCCACACTGCTTTCCTAGGTTTGGATACATCTAATTTGTCCTGGAGTCCCAGAAATCATTTTTTTTGGGGAAGTATTTTGGGCCACAGGCCTTGCCATATTAGATGTGTGAACTAAACAAATGGACGATAAAAACTTGCTCAAGGAAATCATTCTCCAAGTGCCTCAGAGTTGGGTAGGTAATTAAATCATAAATCAAACTCTCATATAAACAGTCTAAATGTACTTATTTAATTAATTCCAAGTCCTTACTGAAAATATCTAGCATGTTTAATTTTCTGTTTTCTTCCACAAGCAGTCCTACATTACTAGGGTTTATTGCCCATCAGTAGGAGATGAATTTAATTTAACAGATTAAAAAAAATTAAACCAGGAAGAATAGAATATAAATATTTCTACATGTATCTTAGGTAGTGAATGATATTGGAAAAAATAGTTTCTATTTATTTCAACGAAATGTGTGTGTGTGTGTGTGTGTGTGTGTGTGTGTTGCATGTCTGTGCATGTATGTGTGTGAGAGTGAATGAGAGTGTGCCGGTGTGTGTGTAGGTGGGTGAATATGTGTGAGATTGTGTGTGTGTGTAGGCAAGATTGGTCATATCAGGTAAGGAAGTGTGGGTGAGAATGGATGCGTACTAAATGCTAACCATGATGTCAGCATGCTAGAGCAAAACTGGACACCAGAAAAGACCTTTAGAAGGCAACTGCCCTGTGTTTTGCTGGCTTCTGGAAGAGCCAGAACTGACTGGATAGACTAACAATTGCTCACAGAAGGAGCATTAGAGTGACAGGCTTCCCGACCATCTGCTAAGCTGTTAACCTCACAGGAGGAGGACTGGAGCAGGCAGGATGATGATCGTGTTCCATCCACAAGAGTATGTAGGCATGTTTTGATGCTACTGATACAACTACCCCTGGTGCCAAGAAGATTGGGTGACGGCACAAAATGAGACTGTAAGTGTTGTGGGACCCTCTTTGGCACCTAGAAGGGGACCAATAACTGTCCTAAAATGTTTAAATGTAGTCTTGGACTTGGGAATAAATCTACAGGAAAACAGAGGATGGCCACTGGCAAGCCTGGTGGCTGATTTCAATAAATCATTGGTGAGATGTGAATGTGTCTGGGTAGGCCAAGTCATCAATAAATCAGCAACAGATATGGAAGACTTGGTTTTGTCTTTTCCTGATTATTGAGTTATTCTGACCCACTATTGCTTTGAATCCTCATAAACTAAACAATGCAGGTGGGGCCTCCTGCATCCGGGAGAGTAATGGTGACCGTCCTCTGTGGTTGATGTGTGTCCTTCCTACAACAGTTCGAAATGATCACATGCTCTGCTTCTGAGAGCCGCTTTGTCAAACATCTTGCTAATCACAAATTTTACAGAGGAAGCTTTGCTGTGGAGTGTCACTGACTTCCTGGTTAGTGAATTCTGTGTTTTGTTTGGTGGCTAAAGAATATACGGAAGACTGAGAAAGGGGCAGCTTAACTCTGTTCCCTTTTAAGATGAGGCCAACTCATCTTTAATGACTTGCTTACAATACTGGGGTCCAGTCATATGTCATAGGGGAAGAAGATTTCCCCGGGGTCCTCCAGATAGTCCTTTGTTGGGTGTCTAACTGGAATAATACTAGTCAACCCCTAAATGTAAGAGTTATAGAGGGGAGGGGCCATGCTAAGATAGATGTTGCCCATCCTATAGTTACTTTATTGTTGGAGGGACGCATCAGAAGTTTGGGAGAAGGAAGACTCTTAATAAGCAGCACTTGAATTGGTAAGAGAAATGTTCTTAGAATCAACCTGAAAGAAAGAGAAACATCAAATAATCTCAGCTCTTGGGTCCTACAACGGAAAGCTGAAAATATGCTTAAACTTGTGTTGCAGAAGGAGTAGAATTATTCTACACTTCTCTATCTTGTCAACGAAGAGTTTTCTTGAATCTCGGTTTCCTGATTTTCCAAAATACAACCACTGAGGCAGTTATGATTTCTCATCACGAGTTAAGTGCAGCGTGTTTCTCAAGTCAATGTTAAGAATTCTTCCAGATAGACAGAAAACAAATGCTGAAGTGGACTTAGATGGGGGGGGGTAGCTGGGCGTTTCCTACTTGGCTTTAGTAAAGGCTACAGACACACAGTAGCCTGCAGCACCTGGGTCCTTTTGAGAACAGATTTCTGAGTCCTGACTGTGTAATTCCTATAGCACTTTTGACCTTGGCTTGTGTTCGTTGCAGGGTAAAGCATTCTAGAGTTCACTGAGCACTCACCTGCACCTGGAGTGATTTACTGGACTTTTCTAGATCGACACAGAGAGAAACTCACTTGAATGTAGAGCTAGGGAATGTGAACGAGCTGCTTTCTTTCTTATATTATGGAGTGTCACCATGCTGGGCTCCATGACTCTAAGCCACCCTTTCAAGGTTTCTTAACTTTGCTTATGTGGTGCGTTTCATTCGAAGATGCACCCCTGTTCTATGGAAGTGCTTGGCTTTGCCCCAAGGATGTAAGGAATGTAAGCAGCTTGGCAACCATGGTACATACACAAAGGGCTGCTTGAAGAGCACCCTAAACAGCTCCGGGTGGCTCTGCTCTATAATACTGGCAGATAAGATTGTGTACTGCTAATGCGTGTGCAAACTCAATCCCAACAGATGAGAAATAAGCCTTTCTAGCTCTCAAATCTCAATGCCTTTTATGATTATGATTTGGAAAAGTGGGAATACTTTTTTTTTTCTCCAGTATTTTCCTTAGAGTCCTATCAATTAATATCATGGCTATCCCAAGTCCAGCAAATTTCATTTCTATTTAACATTAGGGTAGAAGGGAACATAACAACAGACCAAACACACAATGAGAACATGCAGTGGGGTCGGGACTTAATGCATGAGTATTAATGTGCATACAGAAGAGGCCAAGCATGTCACTGAAGTTAATGCGAGCAAAGGTCTGCGCCAAGGGTCTAGAACATTCTAAGCAGGCCTTAAGCAAGGGAGGAAATGCAGAGGGGGAAACGAAGCTGAGCAAAATGAGCGGGAGATGGGCAAGATGACTCATCTATACTTGAACGTCTGACCTGTTAGTTGGCCGTCGCCTGCAGCAGGGGCGATGCGAATGTAAGGTGTTGTAAGCTGAGTCACGATTATCGCAGCTAAGGCAAAGGAGGATTCCCAGGTCAGCATGCATGAGGGAAAAAAAAAGCCAGACTGAGGCTAGGCTAGCAAGAAGAAGTCCCATCAGTATAGCAAACCATCTCATCGTTGTTCCAAAAAACGGCAAGAAAAGGAAAGGAAAAGAAAGAAAGAAAGAAAAAAAAAAAAGAAAACAAACCAAACCACACACAGCAAGGTTTTCATCTTCTGAATTCTCTTCTCTTAAGCCGCGCGGTCAGATTTCTAACTGTGATGCTGCTGGAAGCTCTGCCTGACATCTTGGATCGATCAACCAGAGAACAGAAAAAGTAAAGCGCCCATCCCCCAAATGTGTGTTTCTGCCTTGAGCTGATGGCTGACATGTGACCAGTTGAAACTGACTGGTAAGAGTCCTAATTAGTTGCTAATGTTTACGAGTCAAACTTTTAAATCTTACTAGACCGTTTAAAACTGTGTTGCTATGTCATGGCGTGTCTTCTCCTCCTATAGCCACCTTTGCAGAGAAAACCATATTCTTTCTGTAAATACATTTTTTATGTAACTTTTCTGATAGCTAAGCTTCTTATAGCTTTCTGTGAAGAACCTTTTTGTTTTATATGGAAAGAGAAAAAAACAACAGGTCTCAAGGACAAAACGGAAGCCCCCCTCCCCCTTCCCCCAGCTCGGCTTTGGTGACATCATCAGAGTTAACATGAGAGAAATAGTTAAGATATTTGGAGTAGACCATGCTGGCCTCTTTGTGTGCCTACACAGCTCAGTGGTTGTGTTTAAGCGGTTAACATTTATGACATATGGATATTGAAAAAAAAAGAATAGAAAATTAAAACATCAGTTGTAACACGATACAGCTGGAAAATGATGCAAAGGAAAAATATTGGGAAATTAAGAATAGGCTTACATGAAAGATTACTAATTTACATGGAGCAGCCCGGGTACTATTAGAGATGTGACAGCGAATGAGGAAAATAGATCATCTACCATCTGCAGACAATTAAACCCCAAACTGCCGCTGAGTAGTGTCTATCGCCAGCCATCCCTCCGTACTGCTCATCCCTCCGTTGCTCCTTATAGCTAGACGCCTGGAGCAGCTGAGCTAGGGGAGGACTTGACAGTTGCTCTCACGCTACCAGGGGCTACGTTTGGGCTGCACCCTGAGAGATGAGCAAACTGTTTGGTCAGAGCTTCTCAAAACGTCTCCAAGGTCATTCTTCAGGACTGACACATTCTGGGAATACAGCTGTAGGTAGTCCCCTATGCTAGTAGGATGCTTTCAGGACCTGCTGTGACATTGGCACCAGTTCTGGGTTCTGAACACGTGGTGCTCTTGTTTGGTCATGGACTGGTATATGTCTCGTAGATTCTGGATTGCTTATAGGAACATGTGATCTGCTCTACTTTTGTTTAAAGAGAAGATTATTTTTACAGAAAAACAGGACACGTGTCTAATACCAAAAAAAAAAAAAAGGCTCCTCTAATGAACCAAATATATCCAGAAGAAGCTATAAACAGCAGATATTCATAACTCACAAAGAACTCAAACAATAACTAGACATGAAGTCTGTTGTGAGCGCTGGGGAGTATCTCTAGTCAGTTTCTGCTTTGAGAATATATTTGTGATTACTGGTTTTAGTTTAATTAAAACAATTGACTGTTGCCAGTGGGGCTACCAATTGCTTTTACAAATAAAGTTTTATCAGAACACATGATTATTTAGGCATCGCCTATGACCCCTCTTGTCCAACGAGACAGAGCCGAGACCACTTGTGACAAGTAAGTCATACTCTATAAAGCCTAAAAACATTATTCTTGTTCAGTTAGCTAATTAATAATTAATCTTTTAAGTTATCTTCAGTGCTGCAAATTGAACTCAGAACCTGGCATATGCAAAGAAAGTGCTCTACAAATGAGTTATAGTCCCCTAAAACCTATAGTACCTTGCCTTGGATACTAAGAGCTTTCTGACCCTACCTTAACATGCCAGTAAGATTAGTGCGTAAGAGAGATTATGACTAAACTTGGTAAAATGAAGCCAGATATTTCAATCGAATTCTCTGAGGAGAAGCAGTAGAATGATTAATATGGGCTCTACTTTAGGTGTGGCTGTCCACAGGGACCAAGAAACAGCAGAGGCTTAAACCTGTAAATTGCCCCAGAGGTTGGGTATAAAGTAATCTTGAATTTGCTGCTGTCCCCCCAAACTTCACTTTGTGGGACTCATGAAGAATGTGTTTGGGGTCTGAGGAATCAGAGACATTTGAGCCTATTTAGCTTCATATGTTTTAGAGCTTTTCAAGGGTTAAGACATTCCTGGCTATATATTATGAAGACAATTTTAGATCAAAAAGAGAAAATATTTCTCCACAAAAACCTCTGAATGCTGCCGTGCTAAACCCATAGCCTAAGCTAAACAATGGTGGATTAGCCCAGGCAAGTGTCCGACTCTATCTTTTGTTTGCTCCTGAATTGAATGTGAGTAATTAAAAAAGGAATCTTAATTAGCTTTACATCGCAACAGACATTCTTCTGGGTTCCTTATCAGCACACTTCCATTCTGGAGCGTGAAGGCCTAGAAAGGAGGGGGGGTCTCATTGAACAAAAGAACGAAAAGAAAAACAGTGTCAGAGAAACTTCTTCGGCAGCCTAGTGATTTAAAAAAATAAATAAATAAATAAAATGAGAAAGAAAACATTCACATTTCTGAATACAGTTAGAAATTGTGTCAGGACAATAGAAATCCTTCAGTTTCCTCAAGGTCTCCCCGGCAAAGAACGGTCACATTCAGTGTGAATTCTAGTCAAATAAAACACCAAACTTACAAACAGCAAGGCATTCCCCCCCCCCCCCCATAGAACATTCACCTTCAAAACCGAATCTCGGAATGATAATTTGTTTTTCTCTCGTCTAAGGGTGACAGTCTGATTTGCCTGGTTGCTTAGGAAAGAATTTAGCGTGTGCTTATGTGCAGGTTTGGTTCTGATTCCTAGCTGCCCTGTTGTTAGGAAGCACAATGGAGGAAAGGACAAAGCTAACATTTATGACCTCCCTATGCACCAAAGCCCAACTCATAAGCCCTCACCAACCTCTTAACAACTCGAAATCTTCATAGATTGATACATCTGTGTGTCTACACGTCAACGTTGACAGATTATGCTCCCTGAGCGTACATGGGCAGCATATGGTTCTTAAGTACATAGAGAACAGCACAGACCCAGTGGTCAGATAATCACGGAGAGACAGTTGCCATACTACTATAGAAAATATTATCTTATGGGAGATTAATATATGCCGCTTAAGCTGGACATTGTATTAATTAGAGTGGCTATGCCTCATTTAACCCAGAAGAAAAAAATATTTATAAGACAGACTTTGACTCTTAAATCTATTTTGTTAGCTTAGAATGACTTATCCATAAAGCCTTCTAAAATCACTTGGAAAGGTTTCTATCCCAACAGTTATTTTTCTTACAAAGGAGCTGTAAATATATAAAAGTTAAAGGAAACACATACACTATGATTATTCAGATGTGACCCAGATGAGATGCAAAGGAACTGAACGAATAAAATTTTGAATGTGATTTATAAAAAACATAATAAACATATGGAGAATTAAAAACTGTTCAAAGATCTATCATCCCATGGTACAGACTGGAAATGGCTAGTTCGATGCAAATCTCAAGCAGATCCAGTTCTGTGGAGCCTTCTTCTAATCAGGAGAGGAGAGTCTGTGATGTGTTTATCTATAGGTAACAATCAGACTAAGGGTCTTACCAATTTGACTCTTCCCTAGATCCACAAATTAAAGGAAGAGGCCTAAAAACATGGGCAACCTGCCTCAACAGGGCCAGTTGTAGTAATACCACCTTAGCTTTTGTTTCCCTGTGTTTGGTTTTTATAAGTCTTTATATTCAAAATGATGAATGTCAAAATACATCTTTGGAAAATGATTAAAATAGTCACAACATTAAATTTACAAATAGCATGAAATCTCATCTTAAGAGACACCTTCTTGAAATTACAAGCTAGCTCTTTGTGAAAACAGGCCTACCTCCAGACGCCACTGTAAAGACACTCATTAGCTGTGGTCTCCCAGGAGCAGAGACAGCTCTGCATACTCACTAGTTCACCAAGGAATGCCCCCATACCATCAGCAATGTATGCCAAAGCACACTCGAGGTGTTGGAACTCTCAGCATCAGGCATCTTTATCTTGTGACTCATTTCTCTGTTTTGACCTACCAGTTTAGATGAAATCCTTAACTGGTAGGCCACAATGAATGGATGGTTTAATGTAAAGAAAGGAACCTTTCCTTGTAGGGAAAGAGCTGACTCATCAGTTTGTGTCCTGAGAGGGAGTTGCTGAAGCCTTGCACGCAGGTGTTAAAGTAGCACAAAACCATACTATGTGTCTAGAGGGAGACTGTCTGTCTCCTGAGCTGTCTACTGAACTGCATGCTTTCAGCAGACAGACGTGACGGTGTCAGGCAGGGAATATTAATCTGTGTGTCCCCCTCCCCAATGAAGATGCTACTTGGATCGAGTGTGCTGCTGTGTAAATGTTTGCAAATGACTCAGAAAATATGAGTGGAGAATACTTAGCCAATCAGGTCATCTGATTGCCTAATCACCCTTTGGTGTACTGAAAAACAAATTACAATATTGATGAAATCTGGCTGATGGGAGAAAATGGTCCAAATCACCATCTAATTCAATCTATTGTGAAAACATCGAACTTGTCAGGTTTCCATATTTACTAGGACGTGGTTTATATAATTGTTTAATGGTATAAATGAGCAGGGTGACAGAAATTTCAATGTGTTCACATGAGATGGGGCAGTGGCTCGGTTCTGATAAGGAGAAGGTTGAATGATGACATTCTTTTGGTATCATCCATCAGACCTCTGCTGGGTGGAGACCAGCAGTGGCAGGGGAAGAGGTTCTTTGGGAAGTTGACCTCCAGGCCCACCCGCATTCTTCACCTTAAATATGAGAGAAGTGGGTGTCCCTGTCTCCTGCTTGAGACAATGGTAATGAAATGGATGAGGGGCACATTCAAAAGGACTTGTGAGATGTGCAGTCTCGATGAGAGGCGTAAGGCATTATAGAGTCACACCTGCAACTGGATTTACTTTTTCAGACCACAAGGCTAAGTGGAACTCCATAGTGCAGTTCTCCAGAGGACTCCTCTTGGGCAGGCACTACACATCTGAGATTATGGTGGGTGCTTAGCTCAAGAGGTTTGTGATGTTGTAATATTATTAGCTATTACTATTATGATATGATACTAACAATTGTAAGTTGGCAGCATACAGCATTTGACAGAAATGTACTGATAACCATAATTTCATTTGCTACTGATCTACTATAAATAGTGTCATTTAATCAGTAAAGACGTTATACAAAATAAAGTCTCTAAAACCTTCTGTTAAACAGATTCATGGGGAGAGAAACCACAAATTCCTAGGGACGAGTAAATACCAAGCGGGGTGAGCATTTCAACAAAACCTTGTCGTGCAATGTGCAGCCAGTTGGGAAGCATTTGTAATTCTGGATTGAAAAAGCCATGGGTGTTCATGAACTAAGAATCCATGAGAAGTTGGAAAATACCCGGGAACATCCCAGCATATTGGAACTGTCTCCCAGAGGTTGGACAGCATCGGTACCCAGGTACTTTTAGCCAAAGAACTCATCCTCTGTGATCTGATTAAATCTCAAGTTGCAGACGCCATGGCCAATTCTTCCCTTCAGGTCTACTGAAATCATCAAAACCTCTATCACCCTCTTGGTCACTCTGATGGTCTGAACAAGTGTGCTTAGTGACAAGTGCTAGTGTTTAAGGTCTCATCTGCATATAGCATTTATGCCTCAGAGCGCTTTCCTAGACACTCCTTTGTTTGATGGCAGAAACATGAGGCTGGTGAGCCACTGCTACACAAGTTCCAGGACACACACACACACACACATGTGTGCCTTCTTCAGCAGGCTTGGTGTAAGGAGTGTGTAGTGGTAAGTCACCCTAGTTACAGTCACTGCTCATACTTGAACCAGGCCAGGAAACATAAGACTCTGTAACATCCCGAGCTCCTAGGTTCATCAGTGAAAGCAGCCCAGGCTTTCCAATGCCATTATGACCAGATCAGAATAAAAAGTGGCTGGCAGGCAAGGGACAGTGGCCTGTACTTATAGCCCCAGCTACTTGGGGGGGGGGTCTCTTGAGCCTACCTGTTTGGATCTAGTCTGAGCATCATGGTGATGCTTCAATCTCAAAAAAATGGGAGAAGGGAGAAGGGTAATAGTTTACTCCTTTATATATGAAGATTCACTGCATATAGATCTACCAGTCATATGTAAATGTTAAAAAATGTATACTGATGTCACAGAGTATTAATATTCTCAAAATAGCTTTTATAGAGATAGCCATTGAAAACTGCCTGGGCTATAGCAGTGTGACTTCTTGTTTTATAAGGTATCTACATGAAGCAGCATCAACTATCATAAGACCCTAATATCTATATAAATGCATACATGTGCACATTTGATATATATCCATAATCTTATTTCAGTGAAGTTCTTAATATAGTTTCAGATGTTTTAAAACACAGTATAAAGTAAACCCCAGGCATACAACACACAAACAGGTAGACTATCCCAAAGTTTCAACCTACCTTTTGTGGCCACTCGGACACAGTCAATTTTGGTTTCCTGTATCAAATTAAGAAGATGAAATTATTATCCACACTGCATTTAAATTAAGGAAAATGTAGTTCTAATCTATTAACTCTAATTTAAAAAAGGATCTCAATGCTTCAAGTATGGCTTTTTTCTCAGTGAGGCATGCTCAGATATGCTTTCAAATACCAGGAGTGGGGTATCTGACATTTCTGGACCATGAAGAGAGGCATGATACTTTCAGTCTCCCCATCTGACAGCTCTGGTCTCCTTCTCCAGCCCTATTCCTGCTTCCTGTGTGACCACCACTGGAGAAGCATTCTGTACCCCACACCCCCTGCCTCACTCTTGCATAGATCAGGTGGATGTGAAATCTGGACCGAGCCATGATGCAGAGAGAACAGGGCAGGATCTAGCAAGCATTTTCTCCCCTGTTAGGTTTGCTGTCTTCTCAGAGCCCTATGTTGGTCTGAACAGGAGAACAGGCAATTTCAGGATTGACTCAACAATGTCTTTTTTCTTTGCCTCCCCTTTATCTTTCTAAAGCCCCTTTCTCTTAGGGAAAAACAAGACACCTAATTTAGTCCGATATAGAACGCATGAAGTCTTGGAGCCAAGGCAATGGGAGAGAGTTATGCTTCAAAGACAGATGTTGTGGATCTCACAAGATTTTAAATGAGCTGAATGTATGTGTTGTAGTTAAACTATTTTCGTTCAAAACAACTGGCTAAGCAGAATGACTAGCCAACTTTCAGTAATAAGAAAGCTGGAAAATAATAACTCACATGTTGACAATATGCTCTCCTGAAGCACAAACAAAACCCACACATATTCATTTCTTTCCTTAAGTTTCTCTTGATAAAATGACCTTTAAAAATATAAGAAACTGTTTCTACTTGGAAGACACAAAAAGCATGGCTGGATTTTTGTTTTGAATTTTGTCTCCTTTTGAGCATGTTTCCCTGAATAATTCCAAGAACCTAATACATAGCCAGCTTCCACACTTACCCCATTGGCTCGACTAGCAGCTTGGTAATAAATTCTGTAGCTCTTATGGGGGAGGAGGGGGGTGTTCCAGTAGCCATTGTATGTCTTATTGTCACCAATGGTAAATGGTTGAGCAGCTTGGAGGCTGTCGGCGGGAAATTCTGCAGCAAAGTAGTACTGTGAGTTCAGGATGGAAGCGTTCTGGAAGTGAATCGGCACTGGGTAGCACTTCAAGATCTCTGTTGTCTTCTTTGTTCTCCGAGGACGTTCTTCCTCGACAACAATTTGATAGACACTAGATAAAGCAAAGAGAGACAAGCATTCATAATATTTCATGACCACTGATTGGGTCCACTCAGCCTTCAATTGCCAGGAATTTGAACACATCAGGGACAAAGAACACAGTGGACATAGTGCCTGGACACAGTGGCACCTCCTGTTCAATGTTCTTCCTCAGCCATTTTCCATGGGAAATAACATAATGAATCAATGAATGTGTATGGATATGTGTGCATGTGTGGACACCTGTGCGTGTGTGTGTGTGTGTGTGTGTGTGTGTGTGTGTGTGCTTCTGAAGACCAGATATCAACCAGATATCAACCTAATGAGTTTTCCTGAAATTAATTCAGCTTAACCAATAATTGAAATTATATTAACTGTAGGTTTATAAAGAAAGAAGTAACACATTATTCCCTTGAAGTATAGCTGTATAGAATGCATGGGAAATTTTAACAAGTTACAGAACACAATGTACAGTGATCAGTATTGGTAAAGATCCTCCTTCCTGTCTGCTCCCACATCCGCTGCCCTTGACCAACAATGGAAAGAGACATTGTGAGGGAAGGAAGAGAAGGTATTGGAATGTAACCCCAAAGCTGGGGTTACGGAGTTACAGTGGTTACCAAGGGAAGTTGCAAGCAATACCATCCAACTTACACATAAAAAAAGCAGATGGGAACAAGAGACCCTGATCCCGTAAAGCTCCTCTTAAAAAGCTTCCAAATACTGAAATAACTTTAGGAGCACATGAAAACATGCAATGATGGATTTTTGAAAAATTAATGTCTTAATAGTCTCTAGAATTATGAACATAAGAAGCAGTTTTATAGGGACAAAAAAGTAGTATTTCTCTTGAAAAAAATTGAGAGAGACAGAGAGAGAGAGAGACAGAGACACAGAAACAGACTCAGAGACACACAGAGACAGAGGCAGAGAGAGAGAGAGAGACAAAGAAAGAGACAGAAGTTTTCACAAACCAAATCAAGATTAGATTAAAAACCCTTTCAGACAAAGAGATGCATCTTCTCTTGTGGTATTAGGAAGGCATGGCGATTCCTTAGGGTAATGAGGTAATCCAGGAGGTGCTCATAGTGAATGTTGATGGGGAAGATGCCTGTCACCCCAGTTTCTTGGGGAAAGCCTCTGCTGGTCTCACCTGCAGGACCTCTGAATCTATAGTCAAATGATCTGTTGACCTCTTAGAACACAACCACTTAACACAGTCTGTTACAGTCATAAAATGCACGCTGTCATCAGCCCACTCATCTATCTAACTAAAAATCAATTCTTTTAGAGCATCCGAGTGGCTGATGTGGATGCTGGTAGTCCAGCAGCTTTATAGTTGGACAATGAAGTAAATTATTACCAGTGACATAAAACAGATAAAAGGGGAAGAGGATGGACTCAACTCTTCCTCACATAAAAGACTTCCGGTTGGGTCTTGTTAGGTACAAGGCACTGCCAAAGCTGGTAGATTGCCTGAATGACAGAGGCAATATTAAAGGAAGTCTTTATAAAGCCTCATGGTGAGCCAGGACACAGAGTGGAAGGCCAGAAGGCCAACCTGCGTCTCTCTCTGTCTCCTTGACTTCTTAATCTATAAACACTTGTATATACTGGTTTAGAAACATATGTGGATTTCTGAGTTCGAGGCCAGCCTGGTCTACAAAGTGAGTTCCAGGACAGCCAGGGCTACACAGAGAAACCCTGTCTCGAAAAACCAAAAAAAAAAAAAAAAAAAAAAAATAGAAACATATGTGAATACTGACATGACACATTAACACACCTTTCCCTGAGAAGTTGCCCTGATTAGCGACACATGTGGCCAAGGGGCTGAGCAGAGGGAACACATTATGCACCTCTATCACTTGTGCAGCCAACCACCAGGTTAACAGGGTCAAGGAACTTGAATCTGGTGCTGACAGAACACATATGGGTGATCCAGTCAACAGGCAATATCATTGCGGGAGACGCCTCAAAGGCCACATACGGCTAAGTGTTCAGAAGCATGTGATCCTGATAGACTCCAGGACGGAGTTGTCCTACCCACTCCATGCAGACCTAGGACTCCAGCACAAAACAACTGTTTATAGCTTCTAAATCTTTCAGTGGTCTGATCCATATTAAAAGGAGTAGGGCAGATATGTTAGCTACAATTTGCTTTCAGTGGCTTCGTTCCCTTCGTCCAACTGCAATTTGCATACAATTGCATACAATAGTCTTGATTCTCAAAAAGAGAGAGATGAATAGAAAAAGCATATTAACATATTTTTATAACATAGTGTTGCTGTTATCCTATTTTCTTACTTGTTGAATTGGTAAATGGATTTCTATCAGAAGTATGTATATATAGGGAAGAATAATCCATGCAGGGTTCGCTGGCATTCAGTTTCAGGAGAGCACGGACGGACTTGGGATATAGATATCTAGCACAGATAAGTCAGTCGCGAACAGTACGGCCCATCAAACAGCAAACTAGCAAGAGTGAAGGGTCAAGGCTAAAGTGAAATTCTAAATGATACCTGCTCTGCAGCAGCTGGCAAGCATGGAGGAACTTTTAACTAGGTGTCCTCTTTAGCAAACAGCACTGAGGAAGTTTGTGCTTTTTCTTGAACCAGTTTTGTTGAGAATTGAGGGAGTAAATTGGGCAAGACTTCAATTCTACACCTCCTAGCATCTGAGGGTTTCAATTAATTGGGAGAATTCTTATGATTTTCTATGAAAACAGAAGAGTAGGTGGATTTCTACTGTTTCTTGTATATATTTAAATTTTTTACTCAACATATGGCAACTATTTTCACAAAATGGACAAACCATAATAGCCTCTCGCTTCTCGAAGGTGTCTCTCAACAGAATGAATTATCCCACCGTTTCTCGACAGAGTCAGCTTTCCCAGTTTGTTTGTTATTTGACATAAGAGCCAAGGTCTCAGTTTAGAAGCAACTTCGGGAAGCAGCATACACACGACAGAGCAGAACTGTAAAGATACAGCTGAAGAAAAAGTTGCTGAAATCAGTTCACCTGATCAAGGAACTGCAGGCTTAGTCTGCAAGCCATCTGCCCAGTGCAGGATCTTCCTTGCTCTTGCAGACACAACCACTATTCAAGTTGGCTTCAAATTGTAGAAATAAATCACCTTGGGAACTGTATGGAGAGCCCTTCTCTTTTATCACATCAGTAGAGTTATCAATAACATTGCTCTTTTGACCTCATACCACAAATGGCCTCCGGGGACGTACTCTCCTGACGTCAATTACCGGGCTGCTGTCTTCTCATGTCTCCCAAGGAACACCTCCTTCTAAAAATCTTTCCCTTTTTTTTTGGGGGGGGAGGGGTTGTACCACAGTGCATGTATGGAGAGCAGAGGAGAACTTGTGAGAGCTTGATCTACCATGTGGGATCAAACTCAAGTCATTATGTTCCACAGTAAGTATAAAGTGTATTTCTCCTTTTAAGTTATCCATGGTAACCTCCCTCCTTTTATTGAGATGGTGACTTCTTTATCTCAGGATGGCTTCAAACTCTCTATGAATTGGTAAAAATCCTTTCCCAATCTGTTGGTGGCCTTTTTGTCTTATTGACAGTGTCTTTTGCCTTACAGAAGCTTTGCAATTTCATGAGGTCCCATTTGTCAATTCTTGATCTTATAGCACACGCCATTGCTGTTCTGTTTAGGAATTTTTCCCCAGTGTCCATATCTTCGAGGCTTTCCCCCACTTTCTCCTTTATAAATTTCAGTGTCTCTGGTTTTATGTGGAGTTATTTGATCCACTTATACTTGAGCTTTATATAAGGAGATAAGAATGGATCAATTCGCATTCTTCTACATGATAACTGCCAGTTGTACCAGTACCATTTGTTGAAAATGCTGTCTTTTTTCCACTGGATGGTTTTAGCTCCCTTGTCAAAGATCAAATGACCATAGGTGTGTGGATTCATTTCTGGGTCAATTCTGTTCCATTGATCTACCTGTCTGTTGCTGTACCAGTACCATGCAGGGTTTTTTGTTTGTTTGTTTGTTTTGTTTTGTTTTGTTTTGTTTTTTAAATCACAATTGCTCTGTAGTACAGCTTGAGGTCAGGCATGGTGATTCCACCAGAGGTTCTTTTATTGTTGAGAATAGTTTTTGCTATCCTAGGGCTTTTGTTATTCCATATGTGTTTGCAAATTGCCCTTTCTAACTCAGTAAAGAATTGAGTTAGAATTTTGATGGGAATTGCATTGAATTTGTAGATTGCTTTCGGCAGGATAGCCATTTTGATTATATTAATGCTGTCAATCCATGAGCATGGGAGATCTTTCAATCTTCTGAGATCTTCAATTTCTTTCTTCAGGAGGATATCATCCTTAGTGAGGTAACCCAATCACAAAAGAAGTCACTTGATATGCACTCACTGATAAGTGGATATTAGCCCAGAAACTTAGAATACCCAAGATACAAGATACAATTTGCAAAACACAAGAAAATCAAGAAGAAGGAAGACCAAAGTGTGGATCCTTCACTCCTCCTTAGGGAACAAAACACCCATGGAAGGAGTTACAGAGACAACATTTGGAGCTAAGACGAAAGGATGGACCATCCAGAGACTATCCCACCCGGGGATCCATCCCATAATCAACCACCAAACCCAGACCTACTGCATATGCCAGCAAGATTTTGCTGAAAGGACCCTGATATAGCTGTCTTGTGTGAGGCTATGCCAGTGTCTGGCAAATACAGAAGTGGATGCTCACAGTCATCTATTGGATGGAACACAGGGCCCCCAATGGATGAGATAGAGAAAGTACCCAAGGAGCTGAAGGGGTCTGCTATCCTATAGGTGGAACAACAATATGAACTAACCAGTATCCCCGGAGCTCGTGTCTCTAGCTGCATATGTAGGAGAAGATGGCCTAGTCAACCATCACTGGGAAGAGAGGCCCCTTGGTCTTGCAAACTTTATATGCCTCAGTACGGGGGAACGCCAGGGCCAAGAAGTGGGAGTGGGTGGGTTAGAGGAGTAGGGTGGGGGGAGGGTATAGGGAACTTTCGGGATAGCATTTGAAATGTAAATAAAGAAAATATTTAGTAAAAAAAAAGAACTATAAGAAACAACAAACTCTCTATGAAGGTAAAGATGAGCTTGAGCTTACATGTATGTGATGATGTTGATGTGTTCATGGTGTGTGTGTGTGCATGTATTGCATGTGATTTTGTGTGTGTGTGTGTGTGTGTGTGTGTGTGTGTTAGGGGGGGTCTAAGAACAATTTTGTGGAGTTTATTCTTCGCTTCTACCTTCCCATAGGAAGGCATCTTATTCAGGTTTCCAGGCTTGTACTACAGTAAGCACTTTCACGCACCGAGCCAGCTCAGAGGTCTTCTCTGGATTCTGAAAAACCGACTTGTGAAAAGCAAGCAGAATGCTTCTGACTTTGCATGTCTCCAAATCCGGAATTCTCCTGATCAGATCTGTCTGTCTCTGCCCCTTCCTTAGCCTAGGTAAGGTCTGGCACTTGGATGCTGTTCTCTCTAACCTACAGGCCTCTTGGAAGGGATTCTTATAAAACAGGGCCTCCATCACCTCTATCTGGGGCTTATGACCAGTCTGTTGCTTTCATTGGCTCTGACCCAGCTCCAGTCTCACAAATGTGTTTCAGTGAAGATTCAGAGTCGGAGCCATTAGTGCCCCTGCATTGTTGTCTTCAAGCCTTGTGAGATTCTGGGGATAGATGGTTACTACTTAGTCATATTTTGGTTCTAGAAGTGCATATTTTTGAAGGCATAATAAAATCTAGAAATGATTCCTAGTTTACACATCATGTGTGATTGCTAGTTGGGTCACTGAGATTTGATGCTATGCTCTGCTTTACTAATCTTTGCTACTAACCCATTTTTACTTATCCCTTGAATACATAAAAGTTAAAAGAATAAGATATTACCAAGAGAAAACGGTGAAGAGTGCTCAGATGGGGCTGGCTAAATGCTAAGTTTTCTTGGACAACCCACAATTGACAAGCCCAAGAGACTCAAAGCCAGCATCTGTCTCCTATGTGATCTGTTACTCATCTTTCCTACCACTGGTGCCCTCTCCTACTTCATCAGTGCCTGGGTCCTGTGGGTGTCACCATTCCTTTATGAATCCAACAGGTACTGTTTGAGGGCCTCCTATGTGCTGGGCCTGCCCTACTTTAACTCAATCTAATTTATTGTTTTCTAATGAAGAGTTTCCTAAGGACACTTGTGTGTGTGTGTGTGTGTGTGTGTGTGTGTGTGTGTGAGATGAACACTTACATGAACATGAATGGGAAATACTTTTTTTTTCAGTTAACAATTTAATGGAGGCTAGATGAACATTTGACAATTAAACAGCCATCTAATGGGCCTCCCTTTTAGCCAACTGGCTAACTTACATCAAACACTCTACTCCAGATACATCATACGTTAAATGGCTACCAACTACTCATCTCTAAATATTAAAGAAAGAATTAAGTTGACTGGAGCAATTTCAAACCCCAGATGCCTTTTCATCCTTGGTCCATGAGACACATTAGATTTTTAAGCAGTCAGCCCTCAAATCTATTTGCTGCTTAATAATTTAAGCACTCATAGGTCAAACAGCTCTTTTCTATTCCCCTTTATCAAAGTCCATGTGCTAATGAAAAACAGCTAAATCCTCACTGCTGCCAAGCTGCAGCAGACTGCTGTCCCCTGATGTAAATTAAGATGTCATTAGTCCCCATGTCAATGGTACCTTGACCACACTGGTATATTTTCTATTTGTACAAATAACATTGAGTTACTTATGAATTTCATAAAGTCTTCCCATCCATAATCAGAATCTTGAATCTAGCTTTTTAAACTCTGACTGTTCAAATGGTTTTTCTCAAAAAAGATTAAAGACAGCAAATTCTCAAGGCTGGCAAGCTGATCAGAAGTTTCTGGGCTCAGTGAGCTGAATTAAAATTCTATTATCCTTTTAATATATTACTCAGTTCCTTTTTGTTTATTAAAGTTGTACTGTTCTTAGCCCTCTGCCACCACTGTTGTGGGATTCAAAGGAATGAAAAATCCTCCGACAGTATTTGCAATATTAAAGTATAACCTGCAGTGATGACAAATCTGTGAAAGATATGACATCATTGCATTAGAACTCACCAATGGAGTGAGACTTAGTGTAAAATTTAATTTACGGCAGACAATTCTATAACAAAACTCTGAAGCCTTTACCAGAAGAAATCTACATTCATATAGAATATCATATGAAAGATAACCCAGAAAAGAACATCTGAACATCTTTCATGTACTTCCTCAAGCTGGAGAGCTCAGATGCTGTGCAGGGTTCTCAGCTGGCCTTCCACAGGAAGCTTTCAGTAGACTTGAATTTGTCCATTTTTTCTTATTCATTTATTCAATTTCTCATCATCATGATATATTGGGAGGTGACCTGACGGGTTAACAGAAGGAGGGATGCAGAGGATGGGTCAGAGAGATGTCACGAGCCTTTCACTGTGGCCTTGGCTAATGCCTTAAAAACGACATTTCTGATTATTTCAAAGCCTCACGGATTTTGCTTTTGGTCTGTCTAATAATGATTTTTTGCCTTCATTTGCATTTTGGGGCACAGATCACATATTCAATAATTATACAGAGGGAGAGGGGGACTGGAGAGAGGGCACAGTAGGTGAAAATACTCGGTACTTTGAAAAGGACTCATTCAGTTCTCAGTACCCCAAAACACTAGCTTACAAGGCTTACAACTGTCTCTAATTCCAGTTTTAGGATACCCAGCATCCCTGACTTCTATGGGTATAAACACACACACACATATACTCTTTTAAAAATGGATAGCTTGTTATTATCTTTTTGAAGTCTAATTTCTCATTATTTACAAAACAAGCATATCATATATAATAAAAGACTACATGTGCAATCCAGGTCGATTGCTTTGCAACTTCAAAAAAAGTCACATTCATTCTGTTCTTTGTTTAGATATAACTTTCTCCTAATTTTATCAATGAATGAAAAGATGTGGCATACCTCCACCTGCACACTGCTCCCCATTACACAGATCCACCTACCTCCAGGAAGATCTACTCCAACCTGGGACACCCAGGCCAGCCAACACTAGAGACAAACAGATGGTGAATGGCAAGTGCAAGAACATAATCAACAGAAATCAGTGAAATGTGACACCATCAGAATCCAGCTCTCCTACCACAGCAAGCCCTGGATATCCTAAAATACCTGAAGGGCAAGGCAGTGAGCATAAATTTCATCTCATGAAGATGAAAGAGGCCTTTAAAGAGAATATAAACATTTCTGTTAAAGAAATATAGTAAAACACCATCCAACAGGTAGAAGTCCTTAAAGAGGAAAGAAAATCCCTTAAAGAAATATGAAAACATACAATCAAACAGGTGAAAGAAATGAATAAAATTGTTCAAGACCTGAAAACAGAAATAGAAGCAATGAAGAAAACATGAATGGAGGCAACCATGGAATTAGAAAATCTAGGAAAGAGAACAGGGACTAGTAATGCAATCATTACCAACGAAATACAAGAGATGAAGAGAGAATCTCGGGTGTAGAAGATCCCGTAGTATAAATTGATAGATAAGTCAAAGAAAATGCCAAATGTAAAATGTTCCTAACTCAAAACATCCAGGAAATTTGGGACACTATGAAAAGACCAAATCTAAGAATAATAGGAATAGAAGAAGGTGAAGATCCCCAGTTCAAAGGGACAGAACATATCTTCAACAAAATCATAGAAGAAAACTTCCCCAACCTAAAAAAGAGATGGCTAAAAACATACATGAAGCATACAGGACACCAAATAGATTAGACCAAAAAAGAAAATCTTCCTGTCACATAATAAACAAAACACTAAATATACAGAACAAAGAAAGAATATTAAAAGCTGCAAGGGGAAAAGGCCAAGAAACCTATAAAAGGCAGACTTATCAGAATTACCTGATTTCTCAACAGAGACTATAAAAGTCAGAAGATCCTGGACAGATGTCTTACAGACCCTAAATAAGAACACAGATGGCAGCCCAGACTACTATAACCAACAAAACTCTTAATCACTGATAGATGGAGAAACCAAAATATCCCATGATAAAAACAAAGTTAAACAATATCTACATCCAACACAAGGAGGGTAACTACCCCCAAGAAGACACAAGAAATTACTCATTTCACAGAAAAGAAAACAAACAACACACATATACCCAACATCAAAATAAGAGGAAATAACAAACACTGATCATTAATATCTCTCATCTCAATATCAGTGGACTCGGTTCTCTGATAAAAAGACACAGGCTAACAGACTGGATACACAAACAGAATCCATCATTCTGCTGCATACAAGAAACACATCTCAGAAGCAAAGTTAGACACTACCTCAGTGTAAAGGGCTGGAAAAAGGTTTTCCAAGCAAACCAACCCAAGAAACAAGCTGGAGTAGCCAAACTAATATTTAATAAAATGGATTTTCAACCAAAAGTAATCAAAAGAGATGAGGAAGGACACTTCATATGCATCAAAGGAAAATCTACCAAGATGATATCTCAATTCTGAACATCTGTACCTCATATGCAAGGGCACTCAAACTTGTAAAAGAAACTTTACTAAAGCACAAATCACACATTGAACCTCACACAATAATAATGGGAGACTTCAACACCCCACTCTCACCTCAATGGACAGGTCATCAAAACAGAAACTAAACAGAGAAACAATGAAACTAACATGTTATGAACCAAATGGATTTAACAGATATTTACAGAACCATTCACCCACAAACAAAAGAATATGCCTTCTTTTAAGTACATCCCAGAATCTTCTCTAAATTTGACCATATGATCAGGCACAGAGTAAGCCTCAAAAGATACAAGAAGATTGAAATGACCCCTGGTGTTTTATCAGATCCATGAATTAAAGCTGGGCTTCAACAACTACAGAAATAACAGAAAGCCTACATACTTATGGGAACTGAACAACTCTCTACTCAATGAACAGGTTGGTCAGGGAACAAATAAAGAAATTAAAGTTTTTCAAGAATTCAATGAAAATGAAGGCATAATATACCCAAATTTATGGGACATAATGAAAGCAATGTTAAGAGGAAAATTCATGGCAAAAGGTACCATTATAAAAAAAATTGGAGAGATCTCATATGAGCACCTTAACATGACACCTGAAAGCTCTAGAACAGAAAGAAGCAAACATACCCATGAGGACTAGACAGCAGGAAATAAATAATCAGACTCAGGAATGGAACCAATCAATTAGAAACAAAAGGAACAATACAAAGAATCTACAAAACCAAGAACTAGCTCTTTGAGAAAACTAACAAGATAGAGAAACCCTTAGATAAACTAATTAAAAGGCACAGAGGCAGTATCCAAAATAACAAAATCAGAAATGAAAAGGGAGATATAACAACATGAATTGAGAAATTAAAAAAAAATCATTAGGTCTTATTTCAAAGGCCTGTACTCCACGAAAATGGAAAATCTAGATGAAATGATAATTTTCTAGATAGATACCACATACCAAAGTTAAACCAAGATCAGGTAAACTAGCTAAATAATCCCATAACCCCTAACGAAATAGAAGCAGTCATTAAAAGTCTTCCAAAAATAAATAAATAAATAAATAAATAAAAGCCCAGGGTCAGATGGTTTTAGTGCAGAATTCTACCAGACTTTCTAAGAAGAGCGAATACCAATGATCCTTAAATTATTCCACAAAACAGAAACAGAAGAAACTTTGCAAAGCTTATTCTATGAGGCCACAGTCACACTGATAGCTAAACCACACAAAGACTCAGCAAAGAAAGAACTCATGAACATCAACACAAATTACTCAACAAAATTCTCACAAACTGAATCCAAGAACACATCAAAAACATCATTCACCATGACCAAATAGTCTTCATCCCAGGGATGCTGGGATGGTTCAATACACAAAACTGACCAACACAATCACTATATAGACAAACTGAAAGAAAAAAAATCACATGATTATCTCATTAGATGCTGGAAAACCCTTTGATAAAATCCAACATCCTTTCATGTTAAAAGACTTGGAGAGATCAGGGAGTCAAGGCACACACCTAAACATAATAAAAGCATTATACAGCAAACCAATAGCCAACATCAGTTAAATGGAAGGAAACTTGAAGCACTCCCCTAAAATCAGGGACAAGTCATGGCTGCCTACTCTCTCCATGTCTATTCAATATAGTACTTGAAGTCCTAGCTAGAGCAATAAGACAAAAAAAAAAAAAAATGAGATCAAGGGGATAGAAATTGGAAAGGGAGAAGTCAAAGTATTACTATTTGCAAATGATATGACAATATGCATAAGTGACTATAAAAATTCTACCAGAGAACTCCTACAGCAAAGTGGCTGGACACAAAATTAATTAAAAAAAATTAGTAACCTTCCTTTATACAAACTATAAATGGGCTGAGAAAGAAATCAGAGAAACAACACCCTTTACAATAGCCACAACTGATACAAAAATATCTTGGTGTAATTCTAAGCAATCAAGAAAAAAGACCTCGGGGCTGGCGAGATGGCTCAGTGGTTAAGAGCACCCAACTGTTCTTCCGAAGGTGTGGAGTTCAAATCCCAGCAACCACATGGTGGCTCACAACAACCCGTAATGAGATCTGATGTCCTCTTCTGGTGTCTGAGGACAGCTACAGTGTACTTACATATAATAATAAATAAATCTAAAAAAAAAATCTAAAAAGAAAAAAAGAAAAAAAGAAAAAAGACCTCTATGACAAGAACTTCAAGTCCCTGAAGAAACAAATTAAAGAAGAATCAGAAGATGGAGTGATCTCGCATGCTCATGGATGAGTAGGGGTAACATAGTAAAAATGGCCATCTCACCAAAAGCAATCTAAAGACTCAACTCAATCCTGGTCAAAATTCCAACACAATTCTTTACAGATCTTAAAAGAACAATTCTCAATATCATATGGAAACACAAACAAACAAACAAACAAACAAACAAACAAGTAAACACCCAAGGTAGCTAAAACAATCCTATACAATAAAAAAAAATTCTGGATGTATCATCATCTCTGATCTCAAGCTGTACTACACAGTAATAGTAATGAAAACTTCATGGTATTGGTATAGAAATAAACATGTTGATCAATGAAAGTGATTCAAAGACTTAGAAGTAAACCCCTATCTACAGACACTTGACTTTTGACAAAGAAGCCAAAAACATACAATAGAAAAGAAAAGCATCTTCGACAAATGATGCTGGTCTAACTGGATGTCTCACTTAGACAGGAACTTAAAATAGTCATAGGAGGAAGATGGAGGGAGGGAACTGGATGGGAGCAGAGGGAGAAAGGAGTGTGGGCAGGATCGGGTATAGAAAGAGACATTAGAGAGGGCCAGAGGGCCAGGAGAATGAATGGAAATTTGCAGTTGCCAGGTCTCTAGGAAGTCCCAGAGACCTGGCATAGGAGAGGCTCCCAGGAGTCCATGTAGGTGACCTTAGTCAAGATGCCTAACAGTGAAGACATGGAACTAAAGCAGTCAGGCAGGACCCCAGTGTAGGAATAAGGATACCAACCCACCCAACAAAATGTCCAACCCAAAAATTGACAGGTCTAAAAGAAATGCCCGGACAAAGATGGAACAGAGACAGAAGGAATGGCCAACCAACAACTGGCCCAACTTGAGACCCATCCCATGGGCAAGCACTAATCTCTGACACCATGAATGACACTCTGTTATGCTTGCAGGCAGAAGTCTAGCACAACTGTCCTCTGAGAGGCTCCACCCAGTAGTTGACTGAAACAGATGCAGATACCCACAGCCAAACATAGGTAGAAGGTCAGGGACTCGGGAAGGATTGAGGGCCCCGAAGGGGATAAGAACTCCATAGGAAGACCAACAGAGTCAACTAACTTGGACTCCTGGGTGCTCTCAGAGACTGAGCCACCAATCAAAGAGCAGACACAGGCTGGACTGAAGCCTTAGGCACATATGTAGCAGAAGTACAGCTCATTCTCCATATGGGTCCCTCAACTACTGGAAGGAGGTTGTCCCTATAGCTGTAGCCTGACTCTGATATCCATTCCCCAACAGAGCTGTCTTGTCAGGCCTCAATGGAGAAACATGTGTCTAATCCTGTAGAGATCTGATGGGAGAGGGCGGGGGGCAGGGGGGTGTGATAACCAGGAGAGGGCCCACCCTTTCAGAGGAGAAGGGGAGGGGGAAGGCCAAGGGACTCTTGGAGGGGGGACTGGGAGGGGGAGCAGCCAGTGTTTGTGATGTAAATTAATTAATTAATTTATTAATTAAAAACAAAAGATGTGAAAATACTCTCAACGGCCTGGTAAGATATAATGACATATATTAAAAGTATTTCATCAGTTTAAACGGAAAACTTGGGATCAAAGTGAACTTGCTGTAACTATGGCCAGTATTCCTTGGCTCTTCAAGTAGACTTGGCTGTGAGAGCAACTGATCTGACAGCAACTCGATCCTCGAATATGGATGAGACCAGACCAGTAGTACACAGCAACTAAGGCTGGTATGATCTCTGTCAGCATCGCTAATTTCTCTTTGTCCTGCTGGGATCTTAAGGCTGGCTTTAGATTGCTGCATGAGGTTGGCAGGCCACCATATGCATATTTTATGATCTCTCAGTTTCTCTGGCACTAGCCACCCATGCTCCGTGTGTGAGTGTGGTGGGTACTCATGGAAGCTCGCAGTCCAAACACCCTGCTGCTCTGCAGGTTTGTGATAAGATCTATTGTAATAAAATATTAATTACAGCTAAAAGGTTGGGTGAAAACTATGAACTCAATTATAGACACATATTGTGAACAAAGGGCAGAGTGAAAAAAATCCTTTAGTTATGAAAGTTTCAGATAACGATAATAATAGTGAAGAAAAAAAAGCCACTATCACATTAGACTCAGGCTGTGCAGCTCCATAAAAGGCCACCTGTCATTACTCTGCACAGCGGGCACCACAGTCAGAATACATGAGCCCTGGATGGAACATCCTTCGCAGTGCCTTCTGGGGCTTTCAACAACAGAGAAATCCTCCTTTGCATCTCCTACTTTAGCGAAGCTTATCTTAATTCAATCATTATGGGTTCATAACAAGATGTGATTATAAAAATTATAATTCAAGGTCAGTTGCCATGGTGAACAGGCATCTTCTTAACCAACCCCATGTACAGGGACTGAGATAATATTGTGGACGATAAACCAAGTGAAGTTGAGACTATCCTTAATCTAAAAGTATTTTTTAAAAAAGGTGTGCATTTTGGAGGGTCTTGGATTTCAAGGGTGCTCAACCAGTAGTCTAAATACATAGCCCTAAACCTGCTCAAACGTGAAATTCAAAGCCTTCCTGCTCCCAAACGTTTAAAGAAGGGGGTTTGCTCTAAGAGACCTACACTCACCTGGGGTGGCCCTCAAAGTGACCACTGTTTCCCTACTCAGTTCCCACAGGGCCAGTGTAGGCAGAACTATGCTGTAGGGCATGAAACTCAGATAAGAGCCACTCTACCTGAGGTGACTAACAGGCAGAGATGTCTTTGGACAGGTGGGGGAAAGGGTCTGCCATCGTACCCAGGCTCTGGGCTGGCTTCTCTCTTCTCTTTGAAGCCTTGCAGGTGAACTAGGAATGATTCCTGTCTGCATAATTCCTCCTAATTTAGCATGCGGATTGTATCCATTCAAATTATTTTTTTTTTTTAAAGATTTTATTTATTTATTATATGTAAGTACACTGTAGCTATCTTCAGACACTCCAGAAGAGGGCGCCAGGTCTCGTTGCGGATGGTTGTGAGCCACCATGTGGTTGCTGGGATTTGAACTCTGGACCTTTGGAAGAGCAGTCGGGTGCTCTTACCCACTGAGCCATCTCACCAGCCCCTCCATTCAAATTATAAAGGCCAGTGCAAAACAGTATGTGTCCTGGTGACTTGAGGTAAGTACAAGGCTCTAGCAAAGAGACAGGAGCTTGAGTCTAATTACCCCCCCCCCACACACACACAAAGCCATGTGGAAGATTATGTGCAAGAAAAGAAATTTGAAAAGGGAAATGTTTGTGGCTTATTTTTATGCATGAAGGCATGATTAAATAAGAGTTGGAGGCAAAGGTAACTTAAGTTATATTGTATAAATGCTGTTAACACATCTGCATTATTATTGTTAGTGTTAATCATTGTTACATTATTATTATTATTATTATCATCTCTTCCCTGCCATTTTTAAAGTTTCTTGTGAAGGATTCTTGAACAAACTATTTCCAAAATGAATTTTCAAAAGGGTGTCTGATACTGACATTCAAAAACAGTATTCATAAAAATGACCTCCGATCTCTGGCAGCAAAGGCATCCAGAATGTCACCTTTGATACTGGAAAACTCCCTAACCTTCATGGAGGGAGGTGATGGGCAGTGAGGGGCTCAGCAGTGTCTGACTGCACACTGAGAGATCGGCTCTAGTGAATGATGATCAGACCAGATACCCCTGCCACCTGAAAAGAGAGGCTTTACGAGAGAATGGCCTTTTGGTCATTCTGAGAACATGCACCCGGAGGAGCAAAGGAAAACCTTCAGACTGGAAGGTACACGCCTTTCATGAACTGACTCTGCTGGGACAGAGCCTTCCCAGGGGGCTGAAACTACAACTCAGCCTGAGCTCAGTTCATGGCAGTGACATGAATACACACAGCTTCCAAGCCACGCGGGACCTAACTTCCAGCAGACACCCAGTGTCTCCGAAACAGAGTGGGTGCACAAGAGGGTGTGGCCACAGGTGCGTGTGACTGGCAACCAGGCAGACTCAGCAACAGAACACTATCAGAGACGCACTCTGCCTCAGTCAATCACAACAACTAAAATGTTTTCACATTGCTATTTAACTGGCTCCTCATAGCTAGGATTTAACTCAAGGCAGGTGAAAAGACAAAAACGTAGAATGTGGGAAATAAACATCAACATAATTAGAAGGGGGCATCCCAATGGGTTGGGATTCACACATTCCTGTCTTTAAGAAGCTGGCATCATGGTAAAGAGTGAGAACATGAGTTATATTGGCCAGCCCCATGGACTCTTCCTGGGCACACCTGATTGTGGAACTTACAGTATAGCAAAGGTGAAGAACTTTATTTAGCTTTATAGCTGAGTTTAACACAGCTGATGGTAGCCATGGCTAGTTACTACCTAGGAAGCAACAGGAGAGTCAACTGCCCTTTCTCAAGAGCTGTTATGTACAAGGTGGAGTCAGGAGAATTTGATACTTATGAGATCAAAGCCCAGTAACTTGTTTGTGCATGAAGAGCCCCATGCCATCAGATATTAAGGTGCGCCATAGAAATGAGAACTATAGAAACTGTATTTGTACTTTTGTTGATGGACACAATCGCCAGATGTTCAATTTTCATGTAAGATTCTATTTCATGATTCTCGGTTTGAATAAAATGAGACAGAAGGGAAGCTAGAGGGCCATGGCCAGTTTTGTGAATGGAAACAAATGACCTGTTAGGGTTGTCTTGAGGAAACACGGCAGGCGCAGACACGATGCAGCGGTTAGTACGGACACACTTTGAACTCACTCAACGCTCAGAAGGAGCCCCTGGATGCTGGCACACTCACAAGCATCAACAAGATGGTGCTGATGCAATGAAAAATTCTTTTGGAGTCACAGGGAGAGAGACAAACATATGGGCTACTCTTTGCTTAAGGCTGTTTTTGAAATATACTGTTCATACCTCACAACCTACATGTTTTTAACTGCAGTCACCTGTATGCCAACGGCATTTCTTTTTTTTTTTTTTTAATTTTTTTTATTAGGTATTTTCCTCAATTACATTTCCAATGCTATCCAAAAAGTCCCCAATACCCTCCCCCTCCCCCCCAGTCCCCTACCCACCCACTCCCACTTTTTGGCCCTGGCATTCCCCTGTACTGGTGCATATAAATTTGGCAAGTCCAATGGGCCTCTCTTTCCAGTGATGGCCGACTAGGCCATCTTTTTTTTTTTTTTTTTTAATATTTTTATTACATATTTTCCTCAATTACATTTCCAATACTATCCCAAAAGTCCCCCATAGCGCCCCCCACTTCCCTACCCACCCATTCCCATTCTTTTGGCCCTGGCATTCCCCTATATTGGGGCATATAAAGTTTGCAAGTCCAATGGGCCTCTCTTTCCATTGATGGCCGACTAGGCCATCTTTGCCAACGGCATTTCTAACAAAGGAAGCATCCTCAAGTGAGGCGCCTGTTTGTCTTTTGCCTTTCACTGGCACTCTCCATGCCCTTGATTCTCATCTCTGAGGTGATCCAGGTTCGCAGACTCCCTATACCAGACACCACTGTCTGATAACTAGCTGGGGACACGTGGGCAAGAAGTCAGAGAAACAGAGAAACAACCACACTCTCCATATAGTATCAGCTTCAAGCCGGTTTCATAAAATGTGACATATTCTGTGACAGTAGATGGAATTCCTTCAGTGCCTCAACTTCACTCTTCCTTAATATGAAACATGCATATACATATGCGCACACTCACACACAAGCACATAGAACATGCAAGCATACACAAGTGCACACACATGTGCACACAGTCTCATATACAGTGCAAAGCATTCTTGTTAGCACACAACCCATCCTTTATTGAGTGGCTTCCTTTCTGACAAATTCTGAGGGTTTTCTCTGTTGGATTTCATCTACCTAGAATGAATGACGGAGAGAAGGCAGAAATGAGACAATTCTAACTGAGCAAAAGAAAATTAAGCCTTTTCCTGTCTTGTTGAGGAAAAAGCCGAATCCATATATAGACATTTAAATTCCATCCTGGTGCTAGTTGACTGGATGGAATAATGAGATTTTTGTTCTTCTTGGCCATCTCTGGATTTAAATAATTTTATGTGACAGAGCTGATGTGCTGGTCAATAAAAAGACAACAATCATTTACGTGGAAAGCTGTGTGCAATTTCGGGAATCTGTCTTAAACAAGCTGGGGTTGATGGTAGAATCAATATGCCACCAGCTCACCCAGTGAGGTACACGAACGGAAGAGAAATGAATTCCAACACTTGATGACTACAGATCAAAGAAAAAATCAAATCAATGCAAAGAATTGAAATCACACGACAATAATATTTTTGACTGCACAATACTGTTCAAAACCCAGGAAAGCCAACAGATGTTCTCTCTCTCTTTCCTCTTTTCATTCTGCCTTTTGTTTTATCACTTGGGAGGCGATTTTTGTGTGTGTGGCAGTTTGATTTCATGTGTGCTTTGCAAATTTCCAGATGTGCTCAGTATTTTAATCTGCACAATGGCTTTATATTGTAGGTCCATATGATTTCTCAATCAGGGTTCTTATTTCTCTAAACATCAAAGAAAATTGAGAGCCTAACAAACCCTATTCATTTGGAAGAAACCTTAGACATTTTCTCCCAAAGCAGTCTTTGCAGATATATAGGCCTTCTTTTTTTTTCAATGGATAATCGGTCCTCTGTGTTGTTCTACAGAGTGAGTCTCTTGAAGATTACATTTGCTGTTATGAGAGAATGAAGAATAAAACCTGGACAGGTAAGGCTATGATCATTTCCTCTCTCAGATGTGTGCAGAGACAATCTGCCCATTTGGGAACATCATCCTTCCAGTCAACTTGGACTGCCCTTGATCCTGCTTCTAGTGCTGGGGAAGACAGGTGACACAGTTATTAGAACTTGCTGAGGAAGAGAGGTGACACCTTCATTAATCTCAGGGCACTCCTTCTATGGGAGACACTGGAAAGGATGCAGAACACAGAGCGGCTCTGGCAAATTCAAGGGGTGGGTACTCAATAACAACATGAAGTTAGTAAAAAAAAAAAGAACACTTTTGAATTTGATGATTCCATGACCAATGTGGATAGGGGTGTGTTGATAAAAACCCAAATTTCTCATATGGTAGGGAAATGAGTTTTGTGAAGATATAAGGCCTGTGGGATAATCTAAGCTGTGTGTTGGGCTCTGACAAACATTCAATTTTGTGTGTGTGTGTGTGTGTGTGTGTGTGTGTGTGTGTGGGTGTGCATGTTTGTTTACAGACATAAAATAGAAAGCATAAGTTTATCTAGAACTAACCAGTGAGGTTGCAACATATCCAAAAGCATAACCAATATATAAAAATACACAATGAGACAAGAACTTAGTGCAGAATATAATAGAAAATGGAGCAGAAAAAGGTAGAAGGATCAAAGAGAATTAAGTTGAAAATGTAGATTTGGAAAGATCAATATGACGGTGTGGATAGGAATCTGAGTGAGAGGTTTGCAGGTGGGAAACAGCAATAGAAAGGGATTTTGTAGGACACGAGAGAACAGCAATAGCTGACTTGGAGGGACCCTTAGCTATCTGCTTCCTTTCATTTGTGGCCATGAACCTTGGTGACCGTTGATACTCTGACTGTAAAGCTTCACAGAATAAATGATATTGTGCTCATTATTGCTGAGTCTGGAAAACTGTTAGTTTGTCCAGAAAATAAGTGATGTACCCAAGGCTGTGTGATCAGGGTGTACATTTTCATTTAATGGAAATTCGGGGTTTTTCAAATGAAAACATCCTGACCCACGGCTTTAAGAAAGAATACATATGCTTGTGCACTGAGCCTGACCCATGGCTGTGAGAAATGGCATGCCCATGTGCCTGACATACATACAGAGCCTGGATAGTCAGGACATACACACAGAGCCTGCACAGGGCCTGGAAAATGGCTGGAAGAAGACATGGGCCTGGACAGAAACCGGAAATGGCTGCTTTGGGCCCTGTCAAATGATCAGACAGCCACAATGTACAAAAATCAACCCAGGGTGTCACACAGCATCAGATCATCCTCCCCCAGTGGTAACAGCATCAATGCCTAGCAGAGTGTGTCCATATTCATTGTTCTAGATAACTGTCCCTATGAATTGGCATAAATGGCTCAAAGAGGGACTGCGATACACAATTCAACAGGACCCCAGTTGTTTTTAAAGACATTTCAAGATTTAAAAAAAAAAAAAAACCAAAAAACCATAAATCTCCACAATTCTACCCTAATACTATTCTCCTGCGATCTTTGGCTGCATGAGCCAAGATGTATGTGTGTGTGTGTGTGTGTGTGAGTGTTATCAGACAGAACAAAACCCAACAATTTGTCACATAAAAAGGAAGGAGATGTATGGTCACATGTCATCAGGATTTAAAAGGCTCATCAGATCAAATTCTCCAAACAGGAGCCTGGAGACAAACTGCACACAGTCTTACTGTGAATGGAGATGCTATTCAGATGCTATTCAGAATAAGGGATGGATGCAAGGGTACTGGTCCAGATAGGCAAAGGTGAAATACCCAATCCCATTGAAACAAGAGGAAATTATACCTACAGAGACTGGGGATCCTATGCTAGATACATTCCTGGGATATTCTGAATCATTCCTAACTCATTTACTGTGAAGGTCCTGCCTACTTTGTGATTTCTTTTTAAACAGAAATCACAGTGGAATGAGAAATTCGGCCTAGATGTTGGTAATAAACTTAATTTCAAGTAAAGACTTCATGTTGATTTTCCCAGTATTTTTCTCTCCTTAAAAAAAAAAAAAAACAAAAAACAAAAAAAACCCCTAATACATTAAATATGTACTTGGGAAATTAGTCAATTTAAACATTGAATAAATATATATTTTAAAAAACCATTTGATTTAAAGCTCAGAAAGCAATGTCCACCACTCCTGGGAACCTGAACTGCATGCAGAAAGCAGTTATTTGAGAGTCAAGATGCCTGGTTAAGAAAAAGGACAACAACCCTCTTTTGTTGGAGTATGCAGCATTTACATCCCCTTCCATGCTGGCCCTTGCATCTTCCTCAGACAGTTCCTTTAAGGAGAGCTGACGAGGATGCAGCTTGGAAAACCGAGAAAAAGACTTTGGAGAAATTAGTGAACATGTTTTTGGAGCCAGTATAGTCCTTTTGCTGTTGTTCCTTCTTTTGCCCCTCTCTTTCTGCTCCTCTCTCTGGCCCCTCCCTTGGCCCCTCTCTCTGGCCCTCCCACTGGTCCCTCCCTCTGGCCCCTCCCACTGCCCCTTACCTGACTGGAGCCCCTCTGCTTTGTGCAGGTTTCAGCATCACAGTCACTGTATTATCAGTCTGATTCAAAGGTGTCTCAAATTCATAGGCTGGCATAGATGGTGCTAGGGAAAAGGGATTAGATGGGAGACTTATTATTTTGCGCTGATTTTCTTAGTGATATTTTACTTATTTTATAAAGGACACTGAGAGCATATAGTAGTGATCAATCCACCACACCCAAGGTTTACCTACACTTACACCCGATACAAAATAACAGGGACAGTTGCTCAAGTCCGCGGGCTCTTGTCAAAGGACCACTCTGAGCCTGGCGGAGGCTGGGGAGGGGCAGAGGGGGCTTATGAGGTGTTGGTGTTGTTCATAGTGATGCTGTTCAATTTGTGTCCCGGCTACCGGCTCACAGTATGGTTTTTTCTTTTTCTTTCTTTCTTTTTTTTTTTTTTTTGATAGCAAACCATCTTAGAATATGTATATTGTTATGGAAATATACAGTGTGCCTTAAAAGCATATAGAAGTTTGGGAATAATCCCCAGCAGTATAAACCTGAGTGTGGTGGTGCTTCCCCATTAAAGTCAAGGTTGTTTTCTTTTGTTTGTTTGTTTGTTTGTTTGTTTATATGTATTAAAGATTCATCCAAGGGATTGGATGATGGTTAGTGCCGGAGAGACCTGTTGCGGTGGATTCTTGGCAAAAGCAGGGAAGTGGGGAACACATGAGAAACAGAGAAAGAGCACAGCTTGGGTTTGGCTTTCTCTTCCATATAATGTTATTCAGCACAGGGGGTGTAGGTCACTTTAAACATGGGGATGCAATTCAGTAGGTATAATGTTTGCATATCATACACTAAGCCCTGAGTTCAATTCCTTGCATCCTATAAACTAGGCATAGTGGAGCAGGCCCAGAATCATGGCACTTGGGAGGCAGAGGCAAGAGGATCAGTCAAAGGTCATCCTCAGCTGCATGGTGAACTTGAGGCCAGCTTGGGCTGTGTGAGCTGGAGGTACAGGAATCCTCTCTGGGGCTTCAGTTTAGGAGTCTCTTACAACAGGAGCGACTAACCCCCATTGTTATGGTAGCTCGAAGAGACAGTTCTCCAAGCAAAATAAGCTACAGACCAGTTCTCTTCCTAACAGAAACTGTTTTAAAAGTTGATTCTTTATTCTCGAGGATTTCATACTTTTATACAAGGAAGCACAGTCATGTCCTTAGTTCCCTCTTCAACAAATCCTTCCCAACCTCATGTCTTTGTCTTTCTTCTTTGTTTTAAATAACAAGTCTGGTTAGGGCCCATATGTGTATGGGTGTGGGCCCATCCACTGGAGCACAGGAAATCCACCACTGACCACAGGTTTAAAATGAAGAAATAAAAGAATGATATTCATTCTCTCTCTCTCTCTCTCTCTCTCTCTCTCTCTCTCTCACACACACACACACACACACACACACGCACACACACACACACATCAGCTATCAATAATTTCTCAGCAAAGGGCCCTCTTTAGTTATTTCTGGCCTTTTTTTTTCTTCTCTAGAAATACTGTCTTAGCCTAGCCTATAGCAACTAGGCACTACAGTAATCTCTCCCCTCCTGAGACAGATTCAGACAGACTCTCCACAGCATGGCGCTGTGATGCAGGAGCCTCCAGTCTCAACCACCTGCAGGCAGGGGTGTCTAATGAGTCAGCTAGAGATCACTTTCTGTGAACACACTCAAAATATCTTACATGGGGGGAAAAATCTCTATGGAACAAATGTGAGTTATCAGTCACATCTATTAATTTCTTTTCTAAAAGTTCAAAGTCCACTCTCATTCCATTAGGAGTTGACTCTACTTCCCAACATGCAGCGACGTGATGTGCTGGATGCAAGCATCGCTCCTTCCCTTAGGTGCATGAAAATAGAGTAGAGATGAGGAACTACAACCCAACCTCCTCCCTCTCTCCCCTTCCCTTCCCTGAGGTCTTGCTGTTTCCTAAGGCTGGCCCTGAAATTCTAGGATTAAGCAATCCAACCAAGGTTCCCCGAGTAGCTGAGAGCCAAGCCTCACAACGTGGTTTTAATTCCATAAAAGTCAAATCATTACTTTGGGTGAGCTTGTATAGAGCAAATGAAATGTCAAGTTTCTTTGCTTTTGGATAGAATTTTATGAACTGGAGGTGGCCAGGCTCATACTCGTCGGAATTTTTATACAATATGTGAGAAAGTTTAATTATTTTTCTAATGGAACATCTCCCTTATGTTAATACTCACAGAAATATGCTCTGTATTTGGGGAAAAAAACTTTGTTGGAAGTAATACTCATGGGTATACATGCTCTCTTTAAGTCACCATGAAAAATTAACACAATAGGTAATACCATACTAGTGGTGTACTCACTTAGGGTCATAGGACACAGAGCCAAAGCATCCCAGTGTTCTGGAATTCTTATTCCGTCCAGTAACTATTCTATGCTTCTGTTTGCCCACCTATGCCTTTTTTTTTTAACCTCCCAAGTAAAACTTATTTTCCAACTCTGTTCTGGGATATATGTTAGATTTCAAGTCAAGTTTGTGCACATAAAAACATCAAGATGTATAAAAATATTCCTTAAGTTATAATTTAAAAAAAAAAACCTTTTCTCTCCAAACCTCCTGGAGCACTTAAAATATTGAACCTTGATTTCCTTCTGTTTTCAAACAAACCTTTTATAAAAACAGAGATGAAGGGAAATAAATATTTAAAAAACACCCCATGATGAATATTACTGAACTAGTCCTTGGAGCTGGTGAGCCCTTTTCCTAACTCTCTACATTTTTATGTTTTGATATGGATATGTCGTGCTATCATTTGGATATAAAAATGTCACCAGGAAGCTTGGATGCGTGGTTCTTTGCATACAGTGCTTCGGAGTCCTGAGCAGCTTAGGAGACTGCGAATCTTACCAAAGGACCTCCTGACTGATGAGCTTGTACCGGAAGAGACTATTAGGAAAGGCAGAAGAAGCCTTTCAGACTGATGAGCCACAGAGGGGAAGGATGTCAAGGGTGGATTTTGCCCCAGAATCTTTCCTTTATTGCCTGGCTTTCCAGGCACAGAGGAGGTGTGCAGCTATGTTCTATCATGTGCTTCTCACCAGGACGAGCAACAGCATCTTAGATCCAGAGTGATGGTGCCAGGCATCCATGGTTCGAGACCTTTGAACTGTAAAAAAAAAGCTCTCCTCTTTCAAGTCCCCCCCCCCCTTTTTTTCTCACCAGCTCTGAGGGCTAGTTCAGCAATACTTAACATGTTTTTTTTTTTTAATTTAATTTGTATTTATTTCCCTTCATCTCCTGTTTTATACAAGGTTTGGCTGAAACAGAAGGAAATCAAGTATTTTCATCACAGCGACAGAGGGATGACTAACAAAACATGCCACAAAAAGCTCAATCCAAAAAAACCCAAATATTTCCCCACTCTCAGCCAAAGGGGAAAGAGAAAAGAAAAATAAGAAAATGTTCATGGAATTCTGTTTATTGTGGTTAAACATCCCATACCAGATGGCAAGCTAACTTCCTCCTGAGGAACACAGACGTTTTCTGCACAGGCGGATATGCCGGAATTATTCTTCAAACTATATATTTTGGGGGATGATATAATTGGATCTGTAAAAAGCTGGAGCACATGGGTGTTTGATACCACCCTGCACGCTGTCTCTTTGTAGGAGGGAAAGCAACCAGAGGCGCAGTCTGAGGCCTGGTAGAGCGCATGTGCTGCTTCAATGCTGAGTTTGCGGTTTTTGTCAGAGTCGCTCCAGCCCTGCTTCTCTGGTGACCAGAGAGAACCTCACCGGAACCTTCTGCATTGTACTGAAGTCCTTCAAGGAGAACTGGTAAAACTAGCCATGCCTAAATACATGAGGGCCATATCCCAGACGCTAAATCCTCATGGTATTTATTGTATTCTATGAGTCTGTTTTAGGTACCCAGAGTTGTACTAATAAAATTTACCGCCATGTTGTTTCTTTGCATTTTATCTCTATCTTAGCACTGAAAAGGCACAAAAACATCGCTTCTGATGCAAGGCATAACTCATCAGTGTATGATACCTGATATTTTTGTGGTGAACTGGTTTGTTGCCGGAGGTCCAAACCCCTTCGCTGTGCTGGCTCTGATGGTGAAGGAGTACGTCGTTCCAGGATACAGGCCAAAGAACAGAAAATGGGTTTCATTTCCCAGTTTTGAGACTCGCCCACTTTGGTTGGATAAATCTATTTCCGGGTCAAAGGAACTGACTGCTTTGTAGGTGATCTGCAAAGGAATAAGACCTCGATGACGATCACAGAGAGCATGGATGGAGATCACATCTTTATCCCACAATGGCTAGATGATGCTTCCAAGCTCTGGTCAGCTGAGGAGGGATTGGGACTCAGCATGAGTTTATGAGTTGTTACCTTTCTAGAGGGAAGGACTTAGAGCCAGTAGGTTAAAATGTGAAGGACGTGTTTACCACAACCTGATACAGTGAAATTGTTTGATTTCAATGAGCCTTAACAGCTGATTTAGGGGAAAAATTGGTAATTGGTTAGAGCGACAGACACTGACAAGAACAGAGGCCTCATCTCGAATCTTTGGCCATGAATAGGATACTTGTATTTCCCAAACAAGGCCGCATTGAACTGTTTCCATCCATGTGGCTGTCAGTGTCCGCTCCAAAAATAAATCCAAGAGGCCTGCCAGGAAGTCTCTAGGCTGCAAATGGACAGCTATTATGGGTCAGAGTCATTGACATTTTTCAGAATATTGTCCAACAGCAGAACTGTCTGTCATGGTGGAAATTTTCTATTCCCTATTAATCAACACAGTGGCCAAATGCTACATGGGACCATTGAGAATGTGAAATATGGCTATGGAGATTAGGAACTGCGCATTTCATTTCATTTTAATCAAATCAAATTGAGATTTAAATTGCTCTGAGTAACTAGCAGCTGTCCCAACCCTTACCCCCGCTCCCCCTCGAGGGTGACTCTAGATATATTCAAGATTCTCACCATGGAATAGACATTCTCGGTTTTTTTTTTTTTTTTTCTTTTTTGAGATGAGGCTGGAATGTTTGAAAATAAACGAAACATAGGTGCCTTTAAATTTTGCCTTTTCAAGTGATTTTTAAAAATGATTTCAATATGATAGTTCATCAGCTACTCAAGAGCACACACTTTAGTGGTGATTACTAACTTCTACTGGTTGTAATGACATAATTTTTAAACGTGGCATATTCAAAAGTTTTAAATTGCAAAACTGAACACTTTCCATGCTTCTAAATAAGTAAGCCTACTTGTAATTTATGTGCAAGAACGCTAACGCTGTTATTATACTGAGTGATAATTGACATTCTTTTTTTTTCCTTATATTTACACCATGTCATTATAATTAAGAAGACCTCTTTGAAAGAATATTTAGATTGAATCACCTGAGCCTTGGAAAGGGAATGTTTGCCATGTATATTAATCGCCACAGTAGATGGCGTCATGGGAGTCAGGCAGACCTGCTAGTAACCTGCCTCTTGAACCTCCAGAAGCTGAGGAGGTTGAGAAGATGAGAAACCAGCTACTCCCAGTGGCCAGCAAGGACTGTAGTGGCGCCTCCTTTGTGTGCCTGCTTTCTGGATTAGCACTCCATCCCGAACCCTCCAGAGTGGAATGTGGCAGTGTAACCTGAACCAACTGGGGCAAGAGTGGGGTTAAGGCATCATGTCCCAACCCCTGAAATCTTGTCCTAAGATTAGCAGGAATAGGACCCACCTGCCCACCCCATCTGTATCTCTGTTCTACCAGAGGAGGTCACATGGCCCAGTAGCCAAGTTAGACTTCCTCTCCCCTTATACAGCCAGATCTAGCAGCAGTGGACATCCTCCTCATGCAAATAATACGTCCCCAGCACCCTGGCCCTGGCCAGTGATATATACTCACCCCAAAAGCTCCTACCATTCCCTGCTTCACACTAAATGAGCTGTCTCCTTGAACCTGCCTCCCCAAAGTCTGTTCTGTCCTGTTTGCTCACAGTCACCTGAGGTCTCGTCTGCTCCCGGCCATTCCTACCGCAGTTCCCATCTCAGGATTGGACAACTGTGAGCCAATCGTGCCACCACAGGCAGGGAGGTGGTCTGTACAGCAGTTTATAAACTTGAACTATTTTCAGAGTGCCTCCGAATATGTCCCCAGCACTGTGTTCTGGGGGTCTGCTTAGTGCCTCAATGCTGTTCCTGCCTCGTGAGGTGAGCAGGATGGTGGGGGGAAGGGGCAGCTGTAATCCCTCAGTTATGGTGAGTGGAGTTATAGGGATGGCTACAGCACATAGAGGGCAATTCAGTCTTCTTGACCACCCTACTGCTTTGGCTCTGAACATCAGCACAGCAAATGTGGAAAGGCTCAGACCCTCTGCTTCTTGTCTCAGACCTGTGGACAGCCACAATCTTGCTGTGTTTCTGAATACACAAACGATGTATCATGCTAGTCTCTGCTCTGGGAGGGAACACTTCTGCACGGTACCATGGACACTGCTCTTGCTTGACTGCCTACAACAGGACTGAATTGCCTTAGTACTGCGCTCTCTACAGAGTCACATCTGCTGAGACTGTTTATATGTTGACTGAACGAAGGAGCTGTGGCTAGCAGAAAGACCAGACACTGACTTTACGAAGTGAAGAACCTGGCCTGGGTGTGGTGGAACTGAGGGATCCAACAATAAATAAAATATATCAGTTAGAAACACTATGGAAGAAACAAACGGAATGGTAATATAAGAAGCGTTGTCAGGGAGAAAGTCCACACAGCCATTCTAAATGCCTGAGGAAGAGATGCTGGCAAACCTGAGATGTTTTGAACTCTATAAAGGACCAGTCAGGATTTGGGGTTAGAATCTAGATTAAGTCCTGCAGCAGGAGTTCCCTGGACCCAAGGAGTGAACATGAAAGACCTGTGAGGTCTCTTCAGGCTCTGGGGGTTGGCATGGGCCCCTTTGTACTTAAATCTACACATCAAGATAAAAGATTTGGACATATCCAACAAGCAAACTTTGAACATTTTTGCTGTAAAAAAAATAAAACAATTTGATTTGTTAAAACAACAACAGGTAGTTGCCAGGTGGTATTTGAATGGTTAATAAAGACAATAGAAAAGCCACAGGGAATTGTGGTAGAATCCAGTGGCTAGAACCATGTACATTATGTCTGACAGAATATAGTTTCACAGGCTAAAAGTACATTGGGATTGAGGCATCAAAAAAAAAAAAAAAGGAAAAAAATTCTAAAAGTTATGGGAAAACTAGACAGGCACTAGAGACAGGTCGCCAGTACCAGTATGGAGAGGGCTGGGGCATGGTTTCATTTGGGCCTTGTTCAAAAGACCGTCCTCCTGATTGGAAGGAATGGAATGGTAAGTGCACATTTAAGGAAGGATGTGGGCATTGGAAATGTCTGTGTAGACAGGTACACATGACAGAAACAGGGTCCGAGAGAAGTCCAGACTGGGAATGGAGATTCAGGAACAGAGAGAGAGAAATGGTCCAGGGGAGGAAGATTTTGATGAGAACTCAGGTGACATTAGTATAAAGATGGGTCCATCCATGCCTCACGTCAGAGTCGCGCATCTGCCTGTTTGTTAATTCTCCTAAGTCTGGTGCTCCAAGTCGAGCTGCTGCAGTTGGGTTCCTACGTTGTACATGGCGATGAGTCATGGATGCCGTGAGCCTACTGCTTAGTCTGAAATCATGACTTAAATAGGTTCGAGACAGAGGAGTATTCCTGTAATAACTATACCACCCTTTGGAGGCCTGAGTCATGCCTGATTCTTGCTTGTGGTCCCATCGTGATCTGTAACTACTTGGCCTTTGGCATATTTTCTATGAAAGACGACTGGGGAGTGCCCGAGTGCATGCGAGTATTCACACTGTGGCAAAGTGGGGTCCCAGCTCCGCTGGCACACACTGAGAAGCACAGGCTTCCCTGCTGGCCTCAACGCCACAGGGGCTGATCGTCAGGTGGCCCCAAACTGACTCAGACTGGAGGTTTGTAGCCCTGTTTTGGCTTCAACCCTTTAATACTTTGGTAAAAATTACAGACTCCACTCCTCGTTCCTTACAAAATATAAGGAGATAGAAACTCATGCCTTTCTCAAAGTTATGAATTCTCTTATCTACCCCTAAAGACTTATGCACATATATGCAATCTGTGCCAGAAAGTCCATAGCTCCCATCCCCTAGACCTATAGGAGTCTAAATGTTAGAAATTAAACTGCTCCCCCAGGACCAGGAGGCAGGCAGCCAACTCTCTAACTGCCTCCTGCCACCGAGGTTGCAAGCAGTGAGCAGCTGTTGGCCTCAGCAGCAGAATTCAAGGTCCCACAGCATCCTGTCAAGCTCAAGCAGAACATAATCCTTACATCCGGCCTTTCATACTTTCAGTTGGTCATTCAACAAGTGCTTATTAAGTACCTATTAGCACTCAACAGTAGAAAATGCAATGGGTGGGGAGGGGGTGAGAGGCTCCCGGGAGAAAAGTTTGGGAAAAGCTTTTATACCAGTTCTACATTGCTGATTGAGGGCAGAAAATGTTTTAATGGGGCCACTCTAAAGGATGCCGATTGCCCTCTGGTGGGTCCCAGTAATTTAATGGGATGCCCCTGGACAAAAGCAAAGTGACACCTGAATGAAGGGGTAGGGAATGAAGGGTGTTAAACTGGTGAGAGGGAATAAGCCCTTGCTTGCATTGGATGATTTCTGATTGCACTTAAGTGCCTGGAATTCTCTAGAATTATCCTCCCCTGCTTTCTCCTTCAAGTCTCTGATTCTACACTGTGAGGTTCACAGAGAGCCCAAATGGAATAGCCTTTTAGGGGGACCAAAATCTACAGGGGAGCCTCGAGATGATGGTAATTGCAGCCAGCATAAAATATAGGTCTTTAATTGGGGTCTGGGCGATTTGCTCTGTGAACACAAAGGAATGGATAATTAAATTTGATTTCAGGGGTGAAAGGGGCCAAGGTACTCTGTGAGAAATGCGGTATTTGAAGGAAATACTAAAAGCACGGCAGGAGTATGCTCTAGGAGGGGGTTGGACAAGAGCTGTGGGAGGGCAGAGGCCCATGGTTAAAAGTGGAGTGATGTGAAAAATTCAGAAAGCTTGGAGGGGAAGAACGTGGCTGTTAAATTCTGGGGAGGACAACGCAAGAGAAAGTAGTAGTAATAAATAATAAATAACTTCCAGAGATAACATATTTACCTTGTTGGTTTTTTTTTTCAAGATTTGATTATTTTTATTTGACATCTATTGCATGAATGTTAGATTGTATGTTCCTGAACCACATATTCTGCTCACAGAGTCCAGAAAAGGAGATCAGATCTAGGGTGGGAGTTACAGATAGCTGTGAGGTGCTAGGAACTGAACTAAGGTTCTCAGGCAGAGATGGCAGTGCTCCTAACCGCTGCGCTATCTCTATGGCAACTACTAGTTAATCATTTAAAGGAAGCAATGGAAAGGTTGCTTCACCTTGGATCCTTTTGTACTTTTTCTGAAAGCGTCATTATAGTTGTTGAGCGGCACTGAGTGGCAAGCTAGGCCCCCTTACATGACTCCTGGGCTCTCATTCCTTCCTCTTTCAAGGTTACCAAGCTCGGACAAGGATGACTGAGTAGTCAGTTATCTAGACTCGTGATCTTGAGCTGTTTCAGCTCTTAATTCACAGTGGCCCCAATGGCAGGCAACTCGATCACTCTGTTTCACTTTGAGTCAAACTGAACTTTTTGGGCTCACTGCACATGAGGCTAAAGTGTCTGGGTTTGGCACTGTTCCTTTCCATGGTTGGTAATGGAGAATATAAGCAGTATGCTTGTTTTTGTCTTCTTTCAATGTCTTATACATAGTGAGCATGTACCTGTAGAGATGCAGCTCTCATGGTCATTATAGGCGGCTGAGAGGTAAAACTAGTGAGGTGCAGTGCCTATATGTTATACACTTGGCAGTATTACTCACTGACAGACTTCTAGAAATAGATTCGATATCCAATGTTTAAATTATTGTGGGTACTCTCAAATTGCCTGCAAAAGAGGCAACATATATTTCCTAGCAATGGTCTATATATGTCGATATTTCTTCATGCCACTGGTCAGAATTGTACATTATACAATTATACAAAATCCAGCACATTCACTTCTTGTTTAAATTTCTCTAATTTGTTAAGCTCAGCTTGTAGGGGAGGTAGAGTCACCTCCTCCCACTCCTCATTCATCTCCCCAAAGGGTTCTTGGATTGTACCTACTAGTCTGTATCAAGTCTGTGTGTACCACAACCATCAGCCCATTTGCTGCCAGTTGTATTGAAAATAACCCCTCCAAATGTGTTGTGAATGTCTAGATAGTTCAGTGTCTGTCTGTCATCACTATGAAGTTTAAACCCTATTGATCTTTCCCATGTGTCTTCCAGGGCCTTTTGTCCATACTCAGAGAGATGTGACGCAAGAATGTCCTCTAAATTTTTGTTAGGGCGTTCTCATGAGATTAGCTTTGCATATCAGTCATGAAAGTGCCTTGTATTTACTTTTGCATTATGTAGGCTGGTGACCTCACAGGGGATGTGTAATTGGAATGAGCCGTGCTTTCACTAACACTAAATTGTATTCCTCTAAATAGATAACTGGAACTGCTGTGTGATTTCTGCCTTACGTAATTTTGGACTTGTATCTAGTTCTAACAGTGGTTGACTCCTGAAAGAAAAATTGCAATGTGTATTCTACTTTGAACATGCGTCCGCTTCACGGGTTTGGATGTCTGTTGAGGATGGACATAACTGCCTGACCTGGATTTTGGGGACATAATTGACAAACAAAATGGCAAAATTGAGAAACAAGTCTGAGAAGGTCTGGGTCAGAACCCTGGCAAGGGGGGAACAGAAAAGAAGGCCAACTAGAAGAGGGCAGATTTAGAATAAGGACAGAAGAATGGGAGAATATGTACCGCTGTAAGGTCTAAAAACAAAGAATGCTGTTAGTGATATTCAAGCACCAATGCTTGAGTAGACTTTTTCTAAGAGACAAAGGAAAACTCAAGGAGAATCAAAACTCAGCTTATGTGTTTATATCTATAGCAGACAGTCTATTTTATTTTATCCCAAATCATCTAGGTACGTTAACATCCCTCCGGGAACACATTTATTATGAAAGCATTACCAACCATGATAACCTTTACCTATACTCAAATGTGACTCGATGGCAGGATTGATCGTCTGCTCCGGCAGGAGAGACTGTTCACAGTCTTGTAAGGCAAGCGAACCATGTCTTGTGAGCACTGAGGTCTCGGGAAAGGAAGAGCACCCCCCCCCCCCGCCAGATGCCACCTAAGCTCTTCGTTGAGGACCCAGAACTACTCTCTGTCTCATACTCTCATACTTAGAAACCGGAGAAACAGATTTGATACCTAGAAAACACATTTAGTCATTTAGACCCGATTCAAATATGTGATATTTCCCCCTTTGGATCTGTAGAAAAATAAGCCAGCCTGCTCTACTTGCAAATATCTGATTGCTAGAACCTTGATTTATGGCATATCCGAACATCCACACTGGAGCAGCATTTAGATCAGGGTTTGACTGGGACAGCCTGGCCACTAAGTCAGAGAGATAAATGGGGTCTTCATTGTAAATGTTATTTTCCCTGTTGTTTCCATGCTGAAGTTACTTCTCACACAAAGATAAATGTCTGCTGGAATTAGAGAGAAAGAATCTTGCTATTAGTTTCTGTCTCTCTGGAGAGCAACCTGTGGCTTTGGGGACAAACAGACAGACTGCCTGGGTCTTAAAACGAACTTCAATGTGTAGCTAGTCCAGTAAAAATTCCTTTTTTTTTCTTCTCTCTCTCAGATTAGACTCTATAAAATCGATGTCCAAACACTATTAGAGGGCCCAAAATATGAAGTATTTTCATCATGGAAGAAAATAAAATTGACCTTGCTTGACTTGACTGTAAAGCATCTCCATAGAAGCTGAGCCATGGATTTCTGTAACTTCGTATTGTTACAATAAAACAGCCAGTAAAAGCAAGACTTTCCTTCTACTGCTCTTCACTTTTCTTTCTATTATGATGATGATGATGGTGGTTGTTGTTGTTTTTGCATTTCAACACCACTTTCTGGAACTGGTGAGGGACTCTGGAGGGTCAGAGAGAGGGCTGGTGGAGAACATCTCTGACAGCTCATCTGCTCAGACTCCTGTCAGTACCGCTGAGAGGTATTCAGGCAGATCCATATGCAGATCGGCCATAATTTTTACGAGTTTTACAACATATAATTTTGTTGAATTTGCATTCAAATAAATGCTAGTTTTAAAAAAATGCACCTGCCTGTTTCTATGACAACAGACACAATGAAACGATGCTCAGGATGATGTGAAGATGGCTGTCACCCTGTTATTGCTGTTATTTTGTTCTTGAACAGTGTATCAAATTCTCTCTTTTTTTTTTTTTGGCTACTGTCACTCAACTGTTTGATTTGTTTCAGCAGACAAAATGGTGTCAATGAAGTCTAAGAAATATATGTTGATATAAAGGAACCAAAAAAGATTATTCTATGGTTATTGTGGAGACAATTTTTTTATTGACTTTCCTAATTGGATAATCCATACTCTTTAATCAGTGGGGGGAAAAAGCACCAGGTAGCTAGGAAAGAGTAGGACTCAGTGATTGCTTCCTCATCAATGTATATTTCAAAATATTTATTACTTTCAATAACAGTGACTTTAAAAGTGTTATGCTGTCTTAATATTTAACACACAACACACAATGATCCAACTTTTTCAAATATGTATCTTGAAATTATGCACAGTTGAAACAATTTACTTTTAGTCTCCTGTTTCTAGAACAACTATTGTGACTATAGAAAGTCGTAAACTTGCCAAGGAAACATGAAATTGTGTTTTTAAAATACCAGAAAGCTCATGTTGTCACAAGATATTATACTTAAAACAGTAAATTACCAACGAATATGTAAGTTACCTCGTATAAAGTGATGACCCCATATGTTTGTGTCGGCTCTCTCCACTGGAGAAATATCTTTTCTTCAAAGGCACTGCCTTGGATGGATTCAGTGGGGACAGCTCCTGGGACTAGAGAGGATGGTGACAGATGAATGAGAGGGACCCAAGGAGGTCTTAGCTATTCACAGAGGCTGTAGATCTTAATAGCCTATAGATACATTTGTATTTCTGTACAAAATCTAAAGCTATTTTAACTACACAGTCCTTGTGAAATGATTTAATCTTTTATCCACTATCTGTCATCTATATCTGTCTATCTACCTACCTATCTATCATCTGTCTGTCTGTCTATCCATATATCATCCATACATATATGTGTATATATATAATCTATTATCTATATCTATCATATATCTATGTATCATCTATTATATATTCATCATTTATCTTCATTTGCTCCTTCCATCTATCTATCTATCTATCTATCTATCTATCTATCTATCTATCTATCTATCTATCTACCTACCTACCTACCTACCTACCTACCTATCTATCTATCTACCTACCTACCTATCTATCTATCTATCTATCTATCTATCTATCTATCTATCTATCTATCTATCCATCCATCCATTCATCCATCTACTATATCTACCAAGATAACTCAGAGCAGGCCAGCTCAGAAGACCTGCTACAGCAGCATTGCTCCTAACTGGAAATAGCCAAATGTTCGTCATCATATGAATGGATAAGCTTTTCAATAAAGGTTTCTAAATGGAGGCTGGAAAGATACTTTAGGTTGTTTGAGGATATGGATAGTCTTTTAATTGTCAGCAAGTCTCTGTCTCCAACTGGATGGACACCTGAAATTTCAAAAGAAAGTGAAGGATTTCACATTTTAAACTCATTTTTATTTGAGGGCATGCTCATAGGTAGAGTGAGAGCCTTTGAATGTAATCTAAATGACACCAAGCATTTAATCGGAGAGTGCTTTACGAGTGCACATGGTTTGGGGTGAATGCTATTCAAGACTCTCCAATAATTAAATATGCAGGTTAGAAAAGATGCACCCCCCCCACTTGGATTTCACTTGCCTCGCTTCTAAAACGAGTTAAGTCCATTTCTAACATATAGCATCTGAGCAACATATAAAATGAATACAGGCTTTCATCCCAGGCTGAAGAAATCAACAGGACTTTGTGTTGAAACAAAGTAACACATGATGTTCCTCAGCAAGGGCACTGGTGAGCCTACAGGAAGCCTGTACTCTAGACTCCAGGGTTAGACCCCCCTTATCACAACCGGAAGTCACAGCAGGCCAGGCCTGAGGAAATGCTATCTCTCCTCCCTCATCTTTGTGTTTCCTCCAGAGGGTTTCTCATGACATCACCCCTTTTCTCACAGCGTTGGCACAGCTTACATGACTGGATGTTTTATTTCATGATCATTTGCATCTGAAAATATTTATGTAGGTTCAGGAATAAAGAGGGGAAATAGAAGAATCAACCTAAAACTGAATAGGATTTATTCAAATTATGTTGGCTTGAAGGACAGCTTGAAGAACGAGCAGACCTTTATAATGTCTTAGAAGAGACATGGCAACAGAAGGTACTGTGGAAAGAGGACTTTCAATGGGGCAGTCGGGATGGCTCTGTGGATGAAGGGACCTGCTGCCAAGACCACAGCCTGAGTGCCATACTAGGGACTTATGTAGTGGAACACTGAACTAAGTCCTGCCAGTTTTCATCTGAAATCCACATGGACACCGTGGTGGACGTGAGCCCACACACATACAGACACAGAGATGAATGCAAAATAAGTAAATTACATAACATAATAAAAAGAATGCTTAAGTGGATTCATCAAAAATTATAAATCTTAGAATAGGAGAAATAGTTTGCTTATGTATTTTATCCAGAAGAATGACTGGAGGCAATAAGACATCAGGTGAACTTAGGCTGAAGATTTGCTTTTAGAAGTTCAAGGAGTCAGGATTTTATGGAAGTAGCCATAACATCTGTGCTGTCCACTGATACTGCTAATGGTGATCAAAAGAGAATTTCCATACACTCCCTGACAAAATACACATCTCAGGAACATGTGATTCCAGAACAAAATGATGTTGGATAAACCAAAGTCACAGTGAGCTGTTGCTTCTCTCTTCAGACTTGGTATTGTTTGACAATTATTCTATTTGTCTTTCTTCTACCCATCTTCTTTGAAGTAGTTTTTTGTTTGTTTGGTTATTGAGAAAATACAATTTGCAATAATAGTTCTTTTCTAATTAGCTGAATGCTGCTGAGCTATGAAACAATACGTTTTTATTTGCAAATACCACAAGGCTTAATTCCTGAGACTAGTAAGATAATTTAAACAAAGATCCGAAATTAGCGATCCTGACACTTTGACAGGATTCCAAAGAATTCCCAACTTATATCACTTCTCACTTTGAGACTCCAAGGAGTTGGGTGAGCTTTTAATCTCTCTGGTCTTATCTGGTCTGATGAAATGGCTACATTTCATCTCCTGTTGGATCTGCAATAGTGTTGGTTGAAATAGTAATAGCGTGTTTATCAGTAATACTTTCTCATTTTGTGTGAGGACTGATTTTGTGGTTTTGGATGTTTAGCAATCTACTCCAGGTCTTGCATATTGTTACAGATGAAAAACACGGTTTATTCTTACAACTAGTTTGTATAATTCACACACACACAAAATATGATAACATATCAAGATACGTTACCACATAGAGACAAGAGATTCATAGCAGCTCTATCTGCAGTTCAAGGAATTCTACAGAGAAGGGATGGGAGGGATGCAAGCGTCAGCAGTCAGAGAGATCTAGGTGAGCCACAGCTGTGCAATCTCAGGCTCACATGGGTGGGACTCTACTCTGAGTCTGTATTGAGGTTTTAGTGGAAGAACGAGAAGAAATGCTGTGTAAAAGTGTTCCAATAAGCAGTTTGTGGAACTGACCTAACCTCAAACAAGCATTGCTCGATCCAACGGAATAATAAAAAATGTTAAGAACTACTTAGAATACTATAGACTTGCCCTATAGAAAAGTGCCGCATGACTAACCAAAAGCAAAATATAAGGACTGGCTGTGGGCCTAGACCTAAATAAAAACCTACAGCACCACCTCTAAGGCTTGAGGAACATCCCAGAAGAGGGTCAGGAAGGAGGTGAGCTGGAGGATAGGGTATGGGGCTACACAGTAGCATCTGTAGACTCATACAACCACTGTGACGATTGCCTTTTCCTATAACCACACAATTGTAGTTGTCTGTACCAGCCCCACACAAAGATCAACTCTATCCATCATCAGTCAAAGCAGAAGAGTGCGTAGGGGGTTCTGCACTGTACCTCTTAACTATTAGCCGTGAAAGGTTCTGGGAGAGGAGATTGTTGGCCTTAGCTGTGTGTCCAGAGCTGAGCCCACCACCACCAGTCTCTGGTAGGTATCTCTAAACATGAGGTATACAGATAGCCTTGGTTAATGTAAGTGGTCCAAATAATAAAATGAATTAACATAAATGTAAGGGAGAGGAGAGAGAGGGTGGACAGGGATGATGTGGGTGGAGTGGGGAATGGCAATGGTCAGTATGAATTGCATATGCACAACATTGTGAGAAACTGAATTATATTAAACAATCCATGTTTCCATTTCTGTCCTTTCTTTTCTAATCAGTATGCCAGTGTTGGGTGTGCAGACATATTAGTACTGCTTCACTGAGTGGTCCTTCTGCCTGTTCTCAACACATAGCTCTCAAAGTCCAAAGAAACCCAAGTTGTTTGGAAAAGAACACATTTCACCGAGACAGAGCATTGAAAAGCACTCACGGTCTTCATCCGTCTGCACCGTGAGTTCTTGACTTTCCTTGCGGCCCTCCGGGTTCATCAGAATGAGTTTCACGCTGACGTTGGTGTACGGGGACAGGTTGGTGATGGTGTGCTGAGGGTGGGAGTTATCTGTATCCCAGCTCACTTCTTCTCGCACCTGCTCCTGCCCTCCAACCTGGTAACCATAGTGCACTGTGAGATTATAACTGTGGCAACGAGTTACATTGTATCCAAACGGCTCCCAGCGGATGGTGATTTGTCGAGATTTGACCTCCACAACTTCTAGTTTTCTCGGGCCACGCATGGGATCTATTTTTTAAAAAGAAGAAAAAAAAAAAAACACATGAGGAAAGAGTTAATAAGGTAGAGCTCATATATCATAGGAATGTGAGTGACACACAAGAAATATATGTATTTTGGGTAATATGAGTAAAAATATAGAGAGAAAGATCAAGCTTGATTTTGCAATGGGGGTACTAAGACAAACACATAAGCATTACTGAACGCTTACTATGTGCCTCAGGATTGGGTAAAGAAAGAATAAGCTAGAAGGCTCTGCTTTGCCACAGCCATGGCTCATTGATAATTTCAATTTTTATTTTTCTTAAGTGTGACTGCCATGGCGAATGCGGAAGAATGACAATTTGTTAGGAAAATAGACGTGTAAGTTTATGAAATGACGGCCATGGTTCGCCAGGCATTTAAAACAATTCTGTGAACTGGATGCTTCCATTCCCAATACATAGATCTCAGTTCTGTGGCCAAATCAGGCTTGATGACTTAAGTCAGAGTCGAAGCTGGACGGTGGCACTGTGACTCTGATGTGACGAGGAAATAGGACTCTGGGGTATTAATGATTCCTAAGCATGATGGAAGAACACAGTGCAACATGCAATAGCAATCCCGCATAGAGGAGAAAGTGGGGAAAAGCCTTGAAGATATGGGCACAGGGGAAAAATTCCTGAATAGAACAGTAATGGCTTGTGCTGTAAGATCGAGAATTGACAAGTGGGACCTCATGAAACTACAAAGCTTCTGCAAGGCTAAAGACACCATCAATAAGACAAAAAAACCACCAACAGATTGGGAAAGGATCTTCACCTATCCTAAATCAGATAAGGGACTAATATCCAATATATATAAATAACTCAAGAAGGTGGACTCCAGAAAGTCAAATAACCCCATTAAAAAATGGGGCTCAGAACTGAACAAAGAATTCTCACCTGAGGAATACCGAATGGCAGAGAAACACCTGAAAAAATGTTCAACATCCTTAATCATCAGGGAAATACAAATCAAAACAACCCTGAGATTCCACCTCACACCAGTCAGAATGGCTAAGATCAAAAATTCAGGTGACAGCAGATGCTGGCGAGGATGTGGAGAAAGAGGAACACTCCTCCATTGTTGGTGGGATTGCAAGCTTGTACAACCACTCTGGAAATCAGTCTGGCGGTTCCTCAGAAAATTGGACATAGTACTACCGGAGGATCCAGCAATACCTCTCCTGGGCATATATCCAGAAGATGTCCCAACCGGTAAAAAGGACACATGCTCCACTATGTTCATAGCAGCCCTATTTATAATAGCCAGAAGCTGGAAAGAACCCAGATGTCCCTCAACAGAGGAATGGATACAGAAATTATGGTACATTTACACAATGGAGTACTACTCAGCTATTAAAAAGAATGAATTTATGAAATTCCTAGCCAAATGGATGGACCTGGAGGGCATCATCTTGAGTGAAATAACACAATCACAAAAGAACTCACACAATATGTATTCACTGATAAGTGGATATTAGCCCAAAACTTAGGATACCCAAGATATAAGATACAATTTGCTAAACGCATGAAACTCAAGAAGAATGAAGACCAAAGTGTGGACACTGTGCACCTTCTTAGAATTGGGAACAAAACACCCAGGGAAGGAGTTACAGAGACAAAGTTTGTAGCTGTGATGAAAGGATGGACCATTTAGAGACTGCCGTATCCAGGGATCCATCCCATAATCAGCTTCTAAACGCTGACACCATTGCATACACTAGCAAGATTTTGCTGAAAGGACCCAAATATAGCTGTCTCTTGTGAGACGATGCCGGGGCCTAGCAAACACAGGAGTGGATGTTCACAGTCAGCTATTGGATGTATCACAGGGCTCCCAATGGAGAAGCTAGAGAAAGTACCCAAGGAGCTAAAGGGATCTGCAACCCTATTGTTGGAACAACATGATGTACTAACCAGAACCCCGGAGCTCTTGTCTCTAGCTGCATATGTATCGAAAGATGGCCTAGTCGGCCATCAATGGAAAGAGAGGCCCATTGGACTTGCAAACTTTATATGCCCCAATATAGGGGAATGCCAGGGCCAAAAGAATGGGAATGGGTGGGTAGGGAAGTGGGGGGCGCTATGGGGGACTTTTGGGATAGCATTGGAAATGTAATTGAGGAAAATATGTAATAAAAATATTAAAAATAAAAAAAATAGCAATCCCGCATATTTAATTCTGAGTCAGAGTGCTAGGAGACATCTTTCCCCTTCTACTCATAAACCATGGAAGCAGAAGTTCAGGGCGTGGCCTCTTGCTCAGCCCTCCTGGACAAAACCACCCAGGCTGGGAGGAGCCAGAAAGGTGTCTCTCTGCCTTGTGTCTGAAGATCGCGTTGAACTCCCATGTGCACCTGCCTCCTGGTGTCTGCCTCTGACAATGGCCCTCAGGCTGCTTTCCCCGTGAAATTTAGGGATGAATGACAAGACAAAAATGGTCCCAAGCAATACAGTGTGGCAAGTGGGAAGAATATTCCTTATAAATGAACTAATTTTCTATATTTAAATTGTGAGCATTAGAAATCAAACTTTAAAACTACAAATGTTAGGGCAATACCATCAATAAATTACGTTGGAACAGCATCAAGGTTTCTTCCAGATTAGTGATCTTTTATAATGTAAAGGGGACATCACATATGCTCTATTATCAAATATTTATGAAACGTTCAAGAAACCCAAGATCTCTTCCGTATTAGCAGGCGTCTCTGCACCCTCTTCCTGGTTAGTCACAAGTCTCCAGGAGCCCTGTGCTAAAGTGCTCTCCCAAGGTTTGCAGTGACCTCACTAATAAGGTGACTGATTGCCTCGGATATCAGCTTAAACAAGCAGGGTAGCTCTAACTTCATTTCAGTGGGAGACTATTTTGTACTACATACATTAGTCAGCTTCATTTCAGTGTTCCTTACCTAAGAAAATAGATGTTTACCCAAAGCCCCAGGATTATAAAGCTAAGCAGTGTTGTCTGTTTCCTGGTCAAGTTTTCACAGAATGCATGCCTCCCTTTGCTTTAAGTGGGTGGGTAGGGGAGCAGGGCAGGGGGTGGGGGGCGTAATAGGGAACTTTTGGGATAGCATTTGAAATGTAAATGAAGAAAATATCTAATAAAAATTGAAAAAAATGCAAAATACAAGAAGATATTAACTCGAAACATCAAGGAAATCCAGGACACAATGAGAAGACCAAACCTAAGGATAATAGGTTAAAAAAAAAAAAAAAGGAATTCCAGCAATGCCAAAGGAAATCTCAAGCTTTTCCTTCTTCTGCCAAGGAAACGGGTAAGCTATCAGAAATCAAACATCTCTGAGACTGACTGCCTAAAACCACTGTTGTCACGGGAGTGACTGTGGCCTTCCCAGCCTTGAGCAGGCCTTTTCCAACCTTGAGGCCGGCTGAACAGACCTTGAGTGCTTGCCACAATGGACCTTATTGACCTTGGTGGAGTCACCTGCCTTGGTTGCTCGTGCAGCTTCCCACAGGAACTTAGAATAGTCTGCCCACTGGCTGACCTTGGTTTGCAACATAATCCAGCTGAAACAAAGGATGGGGTCTGTAGGGTTGCCCTATATAAATGCAGTGCTGAATATTAAACTTGGAGCCTTGATCAGAACCTTGTCTTGGCTTAATTCTCCTTTTGCCACCCCACCCCCTTTTTCATTTCCAGCTTCCCTCTCAGGTAAACCCGGTTCATCCATAGCTGCTAGACGGCTACAATTCTTAATTAACACAGTCAGTAGATGTGTTTGTTGCCCCAACTCTCAGATGAAGAGCCTGGCTCTCACGGCCCAGCATCCTCAAGTTCCAAATGCAAAGCTATCTTACACAAGCATCTACCGAGAGCAGACTGTCCTTCACATAGGATGTCTCACATCCCCTCGTGAATCCACCACGCTCCAGAGTGGACTAACAGCCAGAAATATATGAGTAGAGCAGATTGGACTCAGTGGATTATTAACACAGTAATAACAAAAGAGGGTGTGGCACTGGGAGGATGTGGGAGGTAGGGATGGATCTGGAAAGAGTCAGAGGAAGGAGTCCGGTCAATATGATCAAAATGCACAATATTTGGCATGAAATTCTCAAAAATTCAAAAGAAACATATTTTTAAAAGATCCCCCCACCCCTTACAATTTTTAGCTTCGAGTTCAAACAAAAACAGACACACATTATGGAGAAACTGAAGTTGGAATTTTGGTCCTTTCCCAGGCTACCTGTCTACAGAGCAATCAAGCAAAGCTCCTAATCAGCCCAGTGACCAGAAGGGGGGGGGGGTCCACAGATAATGCCATAGCATATTGTTGCTTACGTGATGTTTAGCTTGTTAGATGGATTTAGTGGAGTTCCAGCTTATGGACAGTTGAGTCAGAAGTTTGGATACATCTATTTAACACCTTGGAGGATTGTGTCAAGGGTAGGTAACTTTGTTGTGTCTATGGTGATGTGGATACAGTGTGACAAGGTCAGTGTCAACAGAGGGAGCTCTGGATCATATCAACAGGGCATGTTACACAAGTCCCGTTGATTCTCAATCCTAGCCACTTCTCCTACTTGTTAAAAGCTGGAGAGAATTTGAATCAACAAATTAACGATTAAATGGTCTACTGTATGTAGGATACTATCATTTCTTCTTGCTAGGATCCAGAGGCCAAGAAAAGTGCACTGGAGTATTGGATGTAGTTAAAAATCAACCAAACAAACATACTAACACATCTGCAGTGTAGGCGGATCTTAAGTATTAGAATATACATCTGAGGCTATGAGGGCAAGAAAAAAAAACATATGGAAAATAAAGCCAGACAAACATGAACAACAAATGCTAAGAGATAGATACACCACAACATTTAAGTGGGATCCCATGAGCTGCCATGCACCTGAGGTAGCTTTCTTCTCTTCAGGGATGCTCTGGCTAGACCAAGTCGAGAGACTAAGCTTCAACAATTTATCCCAAGCCACCTTCTCTCTCTTTCTCTTTTCAAGGCTGCCAAAGTTAATGTGAACCAGCAATGGCTTTATAAGGCTTGCCTCTCAAGTCAGCATTTTATGCTGCCTCCAGTTTCAAAGTTTCTGTAGAGATATTTCAATTAGTGTGCTGCTAACTGTGAACAAGCCATTTCAAGGGGATACTGACGCTGGTGAGTTACACTGATGACCGCTCAAGGCTTTCTAAAGGGCATTGTTGTGGAAACAGATCACAAGGTAGTGACTCCATCAGCGGAAACGTGGGGCTTCAGTAAGGCTAATTGGAACATATACTGCCTTCCTGAGAGTGCAATACAAATACCACCCTCACCTACCAAGTTCCCTTGGCATGCCATTAGACCCGTTCTATGAGAACAGTATAGATCGCTTCCAGTTAGATAACAGGGCAGTAAACTATATGCACAAGACCAGTAGTTATGGGATATTTGCTCCTCATTCCTCATGAACCCCAAAGACAGGGCTGAGGATAGGAATCGATTCCAATGCCATTTCTCTTTTCACTCATACCCTCAGGACACACAGACACAACCTGCCTTCTTGGCAAGCCCCATTGGAGTGAATCATGAGGCCAGCTGGTCCTGTGTGAGTCTCCCAGGATAGCGTCCCTCAGGAGCACCAAGGCGGCCACTGCAGGAAGCTTAGGAAGGAAGCTCCAGTGACTCCCACTCTGGCCCAGGGCATTTTTCATTTCGTTCTCTTTCTGCCAGATTGAGGCAGGCTTCCAGTGGAGAAGCCTGACAGTTACATTCCTGACCCGAGGGAGCCGCAAGCCCAGTTCTAGCCTCCAGCCTTCTTGGTATCCTATTTAATCAGCCATCCTGGCTTGGTCTCCCTCATCCCCTTCTCTCAGAGTCAGGGCAGATGCTGACTGATAGGATCAATTTCCATTGCAGGCTCAATTCGCAGCTCATTTCTCTGGAACTCTGCGCTTTACCTCCCATTACTCTCTGCAGTGCTTTTTTTTTCAGAAACTCAATTTCAGAACCTGTGAGAGATATTTGGGTGTAATTTTAGGATCCTGTCATCGATAATCAAAAACATAGATTACAACCAACGCTCTCCCTAAGAGGTCTCACTTTCCTGCCTCTTCGTGAACCACATAGGGGGGTCTATTACAATGCCAGGAATAACACCTGAATGCGGTGGCCCCTTCAGGACCTGCAGCTCTTTTATTTCGGATCACGAGTCTCACAAAGGAGAGTAGCAACATAATAAACCCCGCTGCTTCATTCACGTCACTGTTCAGCTAAATCAGAGGGAAGACCCCATTAGCCCTTGTTACTCTGGCCTCCCCAGTGATTCAGTATTCCTAAAGAGCCATGATTCCAAGCCCATGGCGTGGTTTGCAAGTGGATGGCTATGATTTTGGAATCAGTCAAACCTTTCTAAAGTTGTAAATGCATCTTTACTGCCAATCTGAGAATTCTGAACTGGATGAACTTCGTACCCTGGCTCCCCTCCCCCCAGACATCTGTACACCTGGGAAGCCTTTCTGTGCAGTAAAGCTTGTTTGATACTTATTTGATACTCTGTGCAATCTCTTCTGCCAGAGAATTTTTTTTCACAGGTGCTATATTGATACCTTTTATAGTTCATCACAACCAGAAACAAGGAATGGCCCCAAGAGTACTGTAGAGTTCAGACAGGTCAGGTCAAGGTCAACCTATCCTACACAACGCAATCAGGTTCTCAAAAATAAACAATGAAACGAAGCAACCACAAGAAGGCAAATCCTGACGTTAGTTTGCTTTCGAACCTACAAAATCGTCTATAAGTAAAGAATTCTACTTTCAAACAGACAAGATGAGTTCCAAATGTGCTAATTTAGACCCAGCCAGGGAGTGCAGACCAGAAATTTTAGCTACTTGGGAGGCAGAAGTAAGAGGCGTCTCAAATTCAAGACCTGTTAGGGACACAGAGTAAGTTCAAGGCCTGAGTAACTTAACAAGAAAGAGCCTACCAGAGGGGGAAACAGTAGAGATTTAAGAGTTTAATAGCTGGAACAACTATTCTCAAGAATAGATAAGTAAAAGGACACTCAGGGTCAACTATTCTATCTTATCCCTTGGTTTAGGTTGAACATAAGTCTCGAGGTTCAAGGGCTGATGTATAAGAGTAATACATGTACTACCCATTGTCTCTGTCCACACAATGTCACTTTGGCTATTTTCATTTCACCTGCAACAAAGAGTTGGGATTCTTACTTGCTGTTATTAATCACTGGAAGAATTTCCTTACATACCAATAAGACTAGGAAGTATCTTTCTGGTGGGAACACAGACTTTTTTTTTTTTTTTTTTTTTTTTTTTTGACTTTCTTAGTGCCAGGTACTCTCAACGAGAGCACTTTCTTCTTTTTTTTTTTTTAAATATTTTTTTTATTACGTATTTTCCTCAATTACATTTCCAATGCTATCCCAAAAGTCCCCCATACCCTCCCCCCCACCACTTCCCTACCCACCCATTCCCATTTTTTGGCCCTGGTGTTCCCCTGTACTGGGGCATATAAAGTTTGCATGTCCAATGGGCCTCTCTTTCCAGTGATGGCCAACTAGGCCATCTTTTGATACATATGCAGCTAGAGACACAAGCTCTGGGGTACTGGTTAGTTCATAATGTTGTTGCACCTACAGGGTTGCAGATCTCTTTAGCTCCTTGAATACTTTCTCTAGCTCCTCCATTGGGGGCCCTGTGATCCATCCAATAGCTGACTGTGAGCATCCACTTATGTGTTTGCTAGGCCCCGGCCTAGTCTCACAAGAGACAGCTATATCAGGGTCCTTTCAGCAAACGCTAGTGTATGCAATGGTGTCATCGTTTGGAGGCTAATTATGGGATGGATCCCTGATTATGGCAGTCTCTAGATGGTCCATCCTTTTGTCTCAGCTCCAAACTTTGTCTCTGTAACTCCTTCCATGGGTGATGAACACAGACTTTCTTAGACAAAGGGCCAAACACTTTACAAGAACTCCAAATACAGCTCCTAAGTATTTGGGGACATTTTCCAATAGTGTTGGGTGACCCTGGGAGAGGTGTGCAGACCATTGGTGTGTTCAGTCTGGAGTTGAGAATGGACACTTAAAAAATAAAGAATACTAGGCAGTGCTTACCAGAACAGAAGGCAGGGCATGAGAGATGGCACACTTACTATTTCTATTGATGCTATGCATAGAGGGCCACAGTTGTGAGCCCAGCACTCGGCAGGCAGGGTAAGGAGAGGTGAATGCTGTAAGTTCGCAGAGCTGAAGACAAGGAACTGTGAGAACTCAGATCTAGATGGGCTAACTATATCAAATAGTTCCCATCTGAGGCTCAGGGGACATCTGGGAAGTCAAGGGAAAAGAGTGTGGATGGGGAGAAGAGCCATGAGATATTGATTTCTGCATGTGCTGCTGCCTGCACCAACTCATGGCAGCTGTGCTTATCTGAACAGGATCAAACCAGTCGAGAGTCCAACAAGAATAGAGGAGGTACCCTGGAGACCCCAACTCTAGCAGAGGAGCTACTGGTAGTTGGTGGCTGCTGAAGGAATGACGGTTTACATCTTGGGAGTCTATGGTCACTGGTATGTTGCTTTGACCCAGTGCATAGCCATAAACACAAGTGCATATGAGAAACACTAACTAATCAGACTGAGAGTTTATTAATAACAAGACAAAGTGGACATGAAGCTGCAAGGGAGACATGGTTGGGTCACTAAGAGGAGTAGGAGGTAAGCAATGGAAAGGATGGAGATGACCAAAATACATTACTGGCATTTTCAAAGTCAAAATAAAAATATTATTTAAAAAATGATCCAGAAAGGGAAAACTACCCAGCACAAAAACAATAAACAAAAACAAAAACATGACATCAGAATTGTGCATTTGTTGAGAGTTTCATTGGAGGAGATAAACACGACTTCAGAGACTCCTATCAAGTGTATTTACTACCAATGTGATGGATTGCTAAGGGACAAGCTGCAAGGAGCATAGTGGTGTCAGAAGGTGGGTTTGAGATACTGGGAGGAAGGGAGAACAGAATTATCTAATATATACTGATTGGACAGTATCAACCTATAGCTGAGAACCTTTCAATAATAATAATATAAAACCAAACGACTGACAAGAATATGTATAAGTAACCAGGGTGCAGTCAGAGTTCAGACGTCACAAGACCCTTCTTTCAAAGAAGAGAGGTTTACTATGCCAGATATAGACTACTGAAGTGTGGACAGCCATCTTTTCAGTCCATCACCATTGAAACGGCAGAAGAGCGGTACCATGGTGGTAGTCTAAACAACAATCTATAGAAATAAGAACACATCTGCAGTTGGTTGTGTGGCCAAGGAGAGAGGGAAAGGTGGGAAGCAAGGAGACTATTCCATGCTATTTTATTATCTGACAAAACAGACTTCAAACTAGTTACTATGGTGTGAATCATATCTTGACCTTCATACACTGATAGTGGGAGGCTTCAGTGCCCGCCTCATACCAAGAGACAGGTTGTCCAGACAAAAAGTAAACAAAGAAATGCTGGCGCTAGTGGACCTTAGAGATATTTACAGAATATTTCACATAAACATTCAAGTATACCAATTCTTCTCAGCAGCCCATGGAACTTTCTCCAAAATTGATCACATACTAGACTAAGACTAGACTAAGACCAAGCAAGTCTTAACATATATAGAAGAACAAAGAAAGCCTGAAAACACAGAGAAGTAGCAGAAATTAAAAATTAATCTAAGTACGATAGTACCGACAATTTAGTACATAGATTTTTTTTTCTTCAGGATAAAAGATACGTGCAAAAGAAATATAAAATTGATATCCGTATATTGTGTTTGCAAAGAATACATTTCAGCTGTAGGCAAACAGAAAGTTGGAACGTTAATCAGAAGGAGTGCTGAGTAACTGCGATTGGTTCGTGGCGATGTAAGTACAGATCCATTGAGACAGAGCAGTGGTCATCCTTATAGCGTCATAACGTGGCGTTAGACTCTAAAGTAAGGGAATATCATTTAAAACAGACTTCATTTATTATTATTATTTTTTCTTTTCCATGCATGAGTGTTACCTGCATGCATGACAGTGTGCCATGCATGGGTAGGAGAGGGCATCCAACTACCAGGTTGGGGTTATAGAACTTAAGGATGAGCCGTGACAGTGATGGGAACCCAGCCTGGGCTCTCTGAAGGAGTCGTGGGTGCTCTTAACCGCTGAGCCATCTCTCCAGACATATACAATTGAAAATCTTAATACCCAAACTATAAATGAACACGACTGTGTGGATAATGTATTTCATTCCCAATGCAGACATTAACATTATACACATAATATTCAAATCCATCCTTAACCGCATGAAATGGTATAAGGCAAGAGTAATTATAATGATTTACCATTTTAAAAAAATCTATTAATGTAATTCATCACATCGTTCAATTGGTTTGGAAAGAGTATTTGTTAAAATATCCATAATTTAAAAGCTATTAGAAAATTAAGGAAAAAAATGTACTTTCCCAACCATGATTAGCAAGCATTGTTTTTTATATTAACAAGTTAGGCTGGAACACAAACTGCACAGCCCACTGTTTCTATGCAACATTTTCCTGTGATTCTACTCAGTCCCTAGGAAAAGGCACAGGGATGAAAGGAAGGGAAAGCAAGCTTGCGTCTCTACGACGATACAATATACAGCCGGTGCTGTGTGTATTTTAGTACACACACGGGTCCCACAAATTATAGAACACAGCAAATGTTCAGCAAGTGACCAAATATGAGACTCCTATCCTAATTCTCTGAATTTGGACATATTAATAACAAACAAACAGGAACTTAAATTTTCTTTCCATTGACTGTGGGGACCGGTGATATAAAGTGCTCGGGCACACGGTGCTCTAGGGAACCGGTAGACATAGGAAGCAAGCGTGCATCCAAACCACACAGTACTGAATAAAAATTCAAGTCAAGGAAGGCTACTATGATGTAATCTTATAAAACTGAAAGGGTGCAGAAGGGAATTACCATATGCAATACAAAACAAGCAGATACCAGATAGGAGAGTAAGAAAATATTACAACTCAGAATACTGACATATTGGCTTGGGGGCATAGTGGGAGAAAACACACACCACACACAGGCTCTAGAGATATCTGTTTTTTAAGTCATTTCTTGTGATGCCAAGTTATGGAAGCTGCCACTATTACCTTATATTTATTATCACTTTATAAGACATTCCGTGGTTATTATCACAGAAAGTTGTGGATGTCTCAGGGCAGTTGACTCTTGGACATATCATCTCTCAGGGGACAAGGATGTTTTCCTCTACCAGTCAGAAGTAGGAGGACTCACAGGCCACAGAAGCCTGCACTGCTGTGGGAGGTATTCACAAAATGGAATCCTCTGGCTTGTAAGCCATGGAAAGCTGTCTCTCTGTGCTGTACATCAGCGTCATACCCACAGACTTCTCATCCTTGCATCCAAAGGCTGAGTTCTGAGAGCCGAGATTCACACCTGGGCACAACCCATGTGTCCACATCCAATACTTAGGGGACATCCAGAAGGAATCTTGTTATCTCTCAAGGTATTTGTGGCACCCTTCAAAAGGGAACTCTAGATATTTGCCTCAGGAAGGAGAAAGCACTCCAAGAGGTAACCATCTCACACAGTTCTAATCCAGTCCACATGGTAGCTTTATGCTAATTTGTGATCCCACCCCCACCAGTGAAATATCCACTTCCTTGAATCTCTATTTAGGCTCACCTGTTAGAAAACTACAAAAAACAAAAACAAAAAAATATATAGGGGCTGGAGGGATGGGTCAGAGGACCAGGGTTCAATACATGGAAGCTCACAACTGTATGTATCTCCAAGGATCTGACATCCTCACGCAGACATACCCCAATGCACATAAAATAACTTTTTTTTTAAATTTAAAGAAAGAATACACACACACACACACACACACACACACACACACACATACACACACACATATAGTTTATGATATTACTGGTACTATAAATTTCTTATAATTATATCATGTACATGACACATAGCTAAATATCATATGAATCAATGTGTAGAGGCAAATGTCTATATGCTTGATAATGTGTAAATTACATGATTAAAGAGGTATATTGTGATATATATGTATATATACATATATATATATACACACACACAATCTGTGACTATATGTACTTATATTTATCTATCACAAACCCTACAGTTTTCAGAGACTCTTTCTTTAGTTAACAATTTCAACGGGGGCTATACAGAAAAATCCTGTCTGGAAAAACCTAAAAAACAAACAAACAAACAAACAAAACAATTTCAAGGTATATGATCAAGCTGGACTTCAGGAATGCATATGCTAAAAGTCCTGTATGGGGAAGTCATGTTTGTAGGTTTTTTTTCCCTCCAGGAAACTAATAGCACTAATAATGCTGTTAATTATTATTATTATTTATTAAGTAAACCTCATTGTTCATATCTACCATAAAATACTTAGGATTTATGTTCTGAAGGTTCCATTCTCATGATCAGTCTTATTTGTCCCCTATGACACCATCTGACAGTTTATTCACATCAATTCAAAAGGCCAAGTTTCCAAAACGGCTTCCATTAGAGAGCCATAGAAATGAACTGATCATATAAACTTGTTTCCCACACCACTGAGGGGAATCTGTCTGCTGTGCTTCAAGAAGAGCTTTCTCTGGAAAATTCCCATCTCTGGGCAGACAGAGCCACCCTTTCACAAAGAAATAAAGACCTTCAATCCTATTTCAGCTTCTGGGTGATTGACCTATAGTTGCAATGAGAAACTAGAGACAGTCAGACGGCCACATGGTCCAAATCTCAAAGGGAATGTGATGACCAAGGTTCCATGTGTGCGTTCTCATTTCCTAGGATTAAGCTACATATCTTACTCCATACCTAGAAGCAAGCATTGCCCTTGAAGATGCTTACGTTTTTTCAACGGACATGGTTTTCAAAAGAGTATCAACACAGACTATAACAACGAGTATCTGTTGTTGTTATTCGACTTTCATGAGTTCATTTTGGAAATACCTTATTTCTTCCGCATTTACTGGTTTCATTTTTATTTCTTGCCTCCTCATTGATAAAGCAACATACTACATAGCTCAGGCTGGTCTAGGCAGCCTATGCTGAATTCCAATCTGTGTTCCCTCTGCCTTAGCCTCCTGAGTGATTGGCTTACGGGTGTGTGCCACCATATCCCTCCAGCATCTATACCCAGAGGAAATGAAAAGTCACCACATCCAAGACCCATCTGTAGTCCCACAATCTTTGACTCACTGCTTAATTACTATTTAATAATAATATTGTTTGTATGTGTGCATGAGCAAGGGCGTGCCTGAGGATGGCATTGAGCGTGGCGGTCAGAGGAGAACTTCTGGGAGTTGCTTCTCTCCTTTCACCTTGCTTGAGGCAAGGTATCTCCTTATTTTTGCAGAACTACACTCTAGGCAGCTGCCCATTACCTTCTGGACGACTCTGTGTCTTTCCATTGCTGTATCAGGACGACAGGTGCATGCCACAGGCCACTGCATCTTGCTTGTGATGTGGGTTCCCGAGGTTCCCTCGGGTTATCAGGCTTGCACTACAAGCACGTTCATAGGCGGAGCCATCTAGCCAGTCCCCAAGTATGGGAGTTCCTGAAGTACCCACTGATCAGCTGACTGGCTGATGGGCAGCTAACTTACTTACTACACACTGCTACACACATACTGGGATATGACTCACAGAAACAGGATGCTTTCCCATCATTGATAGGAGCTAAGATAGAACTGAAATATTTTCTACTTTCTATGAAAAGCCTCTTCATTTCTGTGTTGTTCCAATGCCCCCACCCCCACCCCTGATCCCTACACCAGCTCTGTCTTGCTAAATGCTTTGAACTCAGTCCAGGCCCTACATATAGTGCCCATGATCAACATGGATAATTTCATCTTGGCCTGAAATCCTTGATGAAATCACCAAAGGCTACAGTCATGGTATAAAAGGAACAGTTCAGGTTCTATTTAATGAGATTGTTGAATTGTTACGGTGGGATGGAATGGACAAACCACATTTCATCTTGTAGATAAACTTTATGTGGATACTGTTGTGTTAAATAAAGCACGGCTCAGTAAAAGACTTCCTGGGTATTTATCTCAGACTATATAACTCAGGAGGAGGCGAAATGGTTTTTCAGAACTGCCAGAAATTGGTTCGCAATAGGTTTCGACCCTTTCTAACCCTCATAAAGCTGTGGTGCCTACAGAGAACCTTAGAAGTTTGGAACTGATATTTAGCCCATGGCAAAAAAGAATCAAAAATACTCAGAATTTCTGACAAGTAAGTATGATCGGTGGTAGAAAAGAAACAATCAGAAGACAATCTCAGCTTTACCCACAGGGGAACCATTCGCTCTAGTTACTTCTAAGCAGATAAACGTTATTTAAATATTTTCCATGTTGAGAGCCTCCTGTGTTAGTATTTAAAATCTTTTCATGATCACATGGTTTTTCTGCTCAAAGTTGTTTATATATACAGACAAATGGTTTTTTTTTAACAACAAACCACATTCGAGTCTGCTAGATTGACGGCTATACTATACTATAATTACTCATTTGTTTTCCGTCAATGGCTTGGTTTTGTTTTGTTTGTTTGTTTGTTTTGTTTTTGTTTTTGTTTTTGTTTTTTAAAGACTTCCTCAGTATCAGAAAATGATTAAGTCATTGGTTCTTAGTTGAAACCCTGGTCTGAGGACTGGGCCTACATCTTGTGGCATGGTATTAACATACTACATGCTCTCTGTTCAGTCTTCATAGCCCTCCACAGACAAGCAACCTCTAACCACAGGCGTGTGTTCTCCTTTGCTCGTCCTTCACAGCATCTTGAGGATGGAAAAGGGTAAGATAGGGAACATCCAGATGAGCTCGGTACCCAGGAGGACAGACAGGGGATGGCCCTGGAGGAAATAAAAGCTCTCTTCTTTCAGAGATTAGAAGGAGAGCAGCTGGAAATGACTTCTGCTCCTTCCATTAGAACATCACAGGCCCTCCAGCTCACTCCCATTTAAGGCCAGTTGACCTCCCTGCTGGGCTGACTCCATGCTTTGCTGTCAATCTCCTGAAAGCTAGCCTTTGGTTGGTGACAACTTCTCTACTGCTGTTTTTTCCCTTTTAACACTAAGCTCAAGTGTAATGTGAGGCAGTTCAGTTTCCTGACTCCATATCTAGAATGGCAATGGAGAATTTTTGCCAATTCTTTCCTCATAATTCCAAAAAAACCAAGTCACTGTTCCCTTAAGAAATGTTTCATGGTCATTTATCCCATTGTCTTCTTCTGTTTATCCCACTGCTCGTCTTCTGTTTAATATGCCTTTAAGTCTGGCCTATTCCATTTACATATGGATGACGGCACCAACCTTTTCCTTTATATGAAAGCACCTCTCCTGATCTTACAGACTTCACTGGCAAAGGCTCCAGACAGTTTTCATCTTGTAGCCCAGAAGCATGAAGAAGGGATGAAGTCACATGGCCATCAAGAGTCTCTTGTCTTCTCACCAGATACCATCCTTGTCTTGTTCCCTATATCCTGGTCTGTAGGAGGGGTACCTTGTTGGAGATCTCCTAATGTGCAGGGCTATACAAAGTCACATGCACACACACACACACACACACACACACACACATTTAGCACTCAACACTGGAGAGCACTGGAGCTGTGACTCGTAGCAGGGCTGTTTCCTCTGCTTTTGTAGGTTCCTATCCTTTCTTTATAAAACCTTGCCAGACTCTTATCTCCTTGAGCCAAATACCAATGAAGCTGCCACATATAAGGGCTAGTTCACGGCTATTCCTCACTGGAGTACTGTGCCCCATCAGTGTGTGGTTTGTTTGTTAATTCTGTTAGTAGCTGAGGTCTGTGTGGTATGTCATATGGTATAACATTTACTCAGTGACTGCTGTTAACTCCAGTCATCCTTTGTATGGTGGCAGAAAGTTCAAATTTTCATGAGTATACACAGATAGCAATTATATTGGGCTGCTGATACCTTTAAAAAGAACAGCAGTCTATCTTCTCAAGCAATGGGGCTCTTTCCATCCTTTGTGCTCTATTCTCAGTAAAGAGGTAGGCTACCCACATGCAAGTCATGGTACAGTTGGAATGAATCTACAGACATTTCTTTTAGACTCAGTGGCCAAGGCTTATGGGGAGGTAGGATTTGGGAGTGCGTATGCCAGGGCAAATATGAGAAAGGGGTGTGGCCTAGCATTGACCTTGCTGTCTTGGAGCAGGGGTTGTTCAAAACACTGATTGATATTGTCAGACCTATCCTTTTAATGGCCTCATTGATCAGAACTTCTCACCAACACACTGTGAATGCTGGCAGATGTCTTCTTCTAAGCTGTGGGAAGCAGAGAGATTAAATGGTGTCCTTAGTCAAGGATAACAAATTCCAAGAAAACAAACCACATCTAGGTGGGCAAATAAGGCCAACAGTCACAAAGAAGACCTGGTTGGGGGTGATCAGTAACCTACTTTATTGCCAACAGGTTCCCTCTTATGTTCGGAATACTTAATAAAAACAAATACAACCGTGCTGATGTAGATAGACACAGGAGAGAAAATAGATCCAAGACAGAGGAGACTCAGGGTGAGCGCTGTTCTGCCACCTCCGTCCCAACAAAAGGTGATTGAAGAATGTATCGTTTGGATCTGTAGACGCTTTCTAGTATGGTCGTCTCTGTTTTTACAGATTCATATTCTTTTCAATGTCATTTTTGGCTGGAATCCATATGCTGTGAAAGCCACCCATCTTAAAGTGCAGAATTCAGCAGCATGGGGCACTTTCACCAAGTCAAGCGGCCACCATCAAATCCTAGGTTCTATGTAGTTTCAGCCCCTTAGAGAAGGGCTGCATATCTCACACGGTCTCTTCCCATTTTTTTTTACACCACCCTTGCCCCCACCACCCAAGCCTTGACAACCACTAATTTATTTCCCTTTTGTGGAGACTTGCCTGAGCTGAACAGTTCCTAAAACTGGAATCACACAGTAAGTGGGCTGCTGTGGCTGCCTTCCGTATTTTTAGCATGTTTCTAGCGCTCATCTGCTACAGCCAAGCTGAGCTGCACTGTCTTTTACTTACTGCCAGATAATATTGTGCTTGACAGATACACTCCATGGCTTTGTTTCATCCATTCATCAGTGGATGGGGACTCAGAGTTCTTTCCATTTGGGGCTTTTGTAAATAGCACTGCTATGAACATTCACGTACAGGATTTGTGTAGACACATTTTTATAAGGTGTGGGAGCATAATTACTATATATTTAACCATTTGGTTTTCCAAACTGATGATACTTTTATATTCCCATCAATAATGTATAAGGGATCAAATTTCTCTGATCCTTGTCACATCTGTTATTTTCTGTTTCTTACTTTATCTCTTTCTTTTTTTTTTAAATAAAAAATAGCAATCCTATTTTTTCTAATAGACATGATGCTAAGATTCTATTGATATGCTTAATAGGCCCCTTGGGTATCGTCTATAGAAAAATGTTTGCTCAAATCCTTTGTCCCTTTTCACTAGATTTTCTTTGCCTTATTGATTAAAAGGTTCTTTGTAGATGTTGGATATCAGTTATTTGTCAAATATATAATCTGAAAAAATACTTCTACTGTGCTTTGGCTTGGATTGCAACACTTTAAATTTGATTGCATTCGATTTGTCTGAAATGTTGTCACTTACGGTTCTGGTGTCTTATCTGAAGACACAATCTAAGGTCACAAAGGCTTATGCCTATACTTTCTTCTGCTAATTGTATGCTTACAGGTCTTGCCTTAGCTCTTGCCTCCATCCTTTGCTTGGATTTGCATGCGCTGTGGGGTTCTCTTCCTTCTATCATTTTTTTATTATTTTTGATGAGATCATTCTTTCCCATTCAAAGATTTTGACATCCTAGATGAACATCAATTGGTCAAAATGTAATAGAAGTTTATGTCTAAATCTGTAAATCTCTTGCATGGTTTTATGTGTCTACACAATGCCAGTATCCCAGAATATTGATTACTGCATTTATACATTGACTCTATTCTTGAGTTAAATTCTCACATCTTGATTGACTGGGAGATCTGATTACTTCAGGTAGGCCAGGTAGGCCAACATGCCTGGGGCATACAAAAAAGCATTTGTATCTTTCACTTATTTGTATCTTTCCTGCAGTACCAGAGGTTAATAAATCACTTTCCATTTATCTCTCAGAAAACATCAGTTGAGAACCACTGTTTTTCTATTGGAAAAGGAGATGAGGAAGACACCCTCATTTACCACACACTACTGGGCCCTAGACTGGTGTCTGTCTTGACTTGTAAAGACTAGAGCAAGTGCTGACTCGGTTTCTAATGGCTTGAGGCCATCTTTCCTACATGATCCCAACCTCCTTTAGTGCTCTATTTGGAAAAACTGAAGGCCATCCAGTGTTTGCTGCTGGTTATATCAAGTACCATGGCTTTGCTATCTCCCAGTCTGAAAAAGAGGGAGGGTCCATTGATGAGAGCATTAGTAAGGACAAGCTTCCCATGGACCAGCCTGGCCTCTTAGCTTTTGTCAGCCTCCACTTCTCTGACCCTCCTGGATCCTTGCTTTCTCTCTTAACACCTCCATTCTTTTTTTAAATGCCCAGTGACCTCTATAGAAATTTCCCATTGCAGTTATTGCTGGTTAGAATGTATCTCTATCACGCTTATGTTTGGCTCAGTTTATCTCAGTAGACACCTAGGGATGAGAGTCAAGGCTGGGTGGGAGACCTGACTTTGTGTAGATGCCTAAGTATAGGAGCAACATTCCTCTCAACACGTGTAAAGATAAAAAGAACACTCAAAACATTGCCCCTAAATAGCATAACTTAAAACACCCCATTAATTTATAGTGCATACCAACTTTTCCCTAATGCCAACTCAGCAAAGGGAGAAAGAATTCTAAAGCTCCTACCCGCATGATCAATTAAGAGGAATAGAGAGAGAGACTAGCTCAGTTTGAAGACTACATCAGTGAAGACAAAGGCAGTGGTTGCCTGGCACATCTGTTCAGTAGGTTACCACAGCAGAGGTTAGCATTGAGGTATTTTACTAGTGCCTCCCTAGGTCCTAAGGAGAGAATGGCATCTAAGGCAAACCTGAGGCATATGACAGAGAGAGACACAGAGATAGACAGACAGACAGGAAGGGAGAGGGGGAGGGAAGGAGGGAGGGAGGAAGGAAAGGAGGGAGGTGGGGGGATTCCCACAACAGAAGAGCATGCCAGGTTGCTTAGTGTAGAGATAAGCTAGGTTCAGATCTCTTCATCATTTGATCAGACGTGGTAGGGTCTCAGTCTTCATCAAATATCCCCAGCCTCACTGAGGTCTGTAAATGGCCTGGAGATGCCATAAGAACAAGCATACATGGAGAGAAGAAAGCCATGGAAAGAAAGGAAGGTGGGGAAGTGCAGGAAAATGGATGAGGTACCAGTTCCAGAAGCAGAGATAGAATGGGGAGTGAAGGCTGAGATCAATGGTGGAAGGCTGGCTGCTCTCCTGGTTAACATTGCCTTGGCCAAGAGAGAGGGAGTCTGGGCTGGGGCAGTGGCAACATGCAAAATGGCTTGGAAACAGGAACCACAAGATCTGGATGACTAAGTGGGATGGGGTAAGGGTGGGAGGGACATGGAACAGGAAAGGCACCAATAACAACCCAGCTTGTGCTGAAGGTGTCGTTGTGGAGACAGTGAAAGAGAGACCAGGTTAGCAGAGTCCTGTCTCAGACACACTGACCTTCATGCTGAGACCCAATATGCTGCTGTGGTCAGCTCAACGTGGAGCACGGAGAGGAGAATTCAGAGGCTGTGTGACCATTCATGCCACTCACCAG